>NC_134099.1:84131458-85380625 GCF_000715075.1 Nicotiana tabacum
TTAATTGCAAATAAAATACAAAACGACATGAAACACATATATATAAATCAGGATATTAACAGACAAATTTATTTTACTAATTTATATTTTTTTAGAAAACACTAATATTAAATCCGAATAAATTTAACATGCTAGTTTCGAAAAAAATACACAAACCGAAATAGAACACATACAAATCAAATAATATGCATTATTATAAATGTTTCAACTTAAAATAAATCGAAATACCTCGATTTAGAATTTTGGCAAAGCAAAAAGATTGAAATTTTGACTCCGGAAGTGTGAATCAACAATAACACGAAGATCTACTCAAATGTGGGACCCTTTTTCTTCGAGTTTTATGTGTCGGGGGACCCAATTTTTTTTTTTTTTTTAAAAAAAATGGCAGAAATGGGGTCTGGGTTGGGGGACCAATAAGAGATGGGGGTTTAAAAAATGGAGGATGAATCGACATGGAAGACGGAGGGGATATAAAATATCTATGTATAGCGCCACTATACCTGGCGCTATACATTAATGATGTATGTATAGCGCCAGGTATTGTGGCGCTATATCTGGGCGTGTCAGATTTTACAGTATAGCGCCACAATACCTGGCGCTATACATTAACGATGCCGTTACTGTTAGTGTATAACGCCAGGTATTATGGCGTTATATATAAAAATGTAATTTTTTTTTACCACCTATTTGTGTAGTTTGAGTCCAAAAGAACCACATTTTAGTTCCGGACTCAACAACATAGCTGGTCAATACTTGCTCCTGTTCCTAGTCCCCTGAGGAGCCACAAATTTCTGTTCAAACAATAACTTTTACTGATGTTGTACTGCTTTGATAAGGTATAAAATAAAATATACTACTTAAGTAAATCGAAGATAAAAGAGAATAATGTTGCAAAACTCATAGATCTAGATAGACTTCAAGGACTATTATGAGGAAAATTGGTAAAGGTAAGAATAGAAAATGTGCTAAATGATAGTAGTAATACTTTTAAGCATTCGGTACTTAAATTCAGCTAATTCAAAAAAGGGTCTATATGCTAAAGTAGAATATATAGGTAAACTAGAAAGCGAAGTACATATCATCTTTTCTTTAGATGCAGCTGGAACATAGTAATTTTTTCCTTCTAACAAATGCTGATTACTAAAACATTTTTTTGTTGATGTAATTGCATTTTGTATATAACAAAGCAGCTGACAATTACGATAAGAAAGAAAATACACCTAATAAAGCCTATAAAAAATCAATATTCCATTTGGATTATTAAAGACTTAAAATGAGGTCTAAGGTGCATGATGGTAGGCTATAACTATGTACTTTGGCCGCTATTTGCACTCAAAATTGTTGTACTTCACTGATGTTTGAGCGTTAAATAGTAGTAAATTGCTCTGACTTAGTACTTTATATTTTACAGGAGCAATTCCGGGTTACAATTAGGTTAGGGAGCATTTTTGAGCTAATATGGAATGTTGTAGGCCAAGTAAAAGCTTAAGGAATAAATTGGGAATTTGTTCGAGGATCAAAGGTGGTTAGCGCACTTAAAAAGAAGAACGGAGAAGAATGCAAGAAATTGCCTAGGTGCGCGGTCGCGCACTGACCTCGCACTACGTCGCGCAAGTCAAGTAGAAACCGGCCAAAGTGTGCGGACAGATGCGCGGCGCGCACATCCTTCCAAGAAAAAATATTCTACGGCTAAAATTGTAATTCCGGAGGCGACTTCCCTTGACCTATATGAAGCTCAGCTCGTCCAAAAAGAGGGTATCTTGGTTTTTAGAAGAACTTTGAAGGCAAGAACAGGCAAGGAGCAAGATGGAAGATTCGGAAACGAGTTTTTATCTTTCTTCTTCCCTTTTTCTATTATTGGTGATGAGTTCTTATATTGTGGTTGTGAAAATAATTATGAGTAGCTAAATTCCTTATTCTAGGGTTTGATGAAACCTCTTGGAGGATGAATTTTTGTTGCGTTTAATATATATTTGCCATTGGATTTTCTCTACTTTTTCAACTACATGATTATTGTGGTTGATTGAAGGACCATCAATCGGCTATGTCTATTTAGTGTGTATTACTTGGAAAAAGGTATATATTTAGGTAGTTGTTGAACACCATATGAGGGATCAATACGGAAGATTTAAAGGTGGGATTAGGAATAACAAAATCTTCATGCGATCTTAGTGACCGGTAAACGAGTGCTAGCTAGCGTAGTTCGGAAGAATACGTTTAGTAAATTATTGTATTTGCTCGGAAGAGAATTACGACACCTAAAGTGCTCACGATCGGTAGAAAGTATCTAGGCGAATTTATAGGAGACGTAACAGAGAGGATTTTGATAAGAGGGTAAATCGTAGTACTAGACCTTTCCAATCTTGTCTATAGTATTTGCTTTGTTAGTAATAAATTACAGCTTTTTAATTATGTTGTTGTTAGTTAGTAAACACTCAACTCATTATTCAATATTTTTGGAAGTTGATTACTTGAATTCTTGTAAAACTAGCAGTTGTGATTAGCACGTTAATTTTCTGTGGGATTCGACACTTGTAAACCGGATTATATTTTCAACGACCGCTTTGTTCTTTTTATAAGGCATAGTTGGCGTGATCAAATTTTGGCATCGTTGCCGGGGAATCAATGGTATTACTAATTACGACTGAAAGAATTGTTAAAATTCATTGTTTATTCAACTTTCTCAACTTGAAATTCATTATATTGAAACTCTAACGTTTGTAGTTTTATGTGTTACAGGTGCATGCCTAGAAACTCCTCGACTTGAAATTCATTATATTGAAACTCTAACGTTTATAGTCTTCTGTGTTACAAGTGCATGCCTAGAAACTCCTCGAGAACTTGTAAATTGTACGAAGCATTACCGGACCCCGAGAAAGCTTTCAAGGCACTAAATCGAGTAAACAAGAAAGACAAACAATAACAAAACTCAACAGAACGAATCAAACTAGACATGGGTGACATGATAGATAGCCCAAACAACATAAAAAATGGGAATGACCCGAACAACCAGGGTGTGGCACCTCTTGTGCCAGAATCAACCTTGTGTGATTGGGCATAACCCACCGCTGAAAATCTGGCAACCGCAATTGCAGTCCCTCAGATACAAGTGGAATCATTTCAATCACAAACAACATGCTACATTTGTTGCGGAATAAGGGACTGTTCTAGAGGTCTTATATTGAAGATCTTCAGCAACATCTGAAAAATTTCATGTTGATATGTGTCACGCAAAGGCAACCAAATATGACACCGGAAGCAATAAGGCTGTTGTTGTTTCCATTCTCAGTGATTGGAGAGTCTTAGACTTGGCTCAATTCGCTCCCCATAAACTCCATTACCACTTGGGAGGAATTAGTCAAGCAATTTTTGAACAAATTCTACCCACCCAATAAGACTGCCAAACAAGTTGATGAGATATTGAGCTTCAAGCATAAACCAGCTCAAACATTGCAAGAAACATGGGAGATCTTCAAAGGTATGCTGGTTAAGTGTCCACACCATAACATTCCAGATCAGATGTTGGGGCAAAGGTTCTACATGGGATTGGCAGACAGTTTGAACGCCAATGTTGATGCTTCAGCAGGTGGCACATTTTTGAGTAAATCATTCAGGGAATGCAAGGTTTTTTGATAAAATGGCTCAAAATTTAGGATGGATGACAAGAGAATCTACAATCACTCCTATAGTTCATTCAGTGGCTTTGGACCCAAACAACTTCATAGTCGAGAATATGGCCACTCTGATGACGCAAATGAGTATCCTCACCAAGAAGATTTGACGAATCAGGCCAGAAGCAGGTACACATAGTCGACACGACTAATGAAGGCTTATGTACACGATGTATTAGCCAACCATATGTATGCTCCTGGAGTGGTGAAAGTGAAAACCAAAACTATCAAAAAAATATGAACTATATGGGCAACTATGGAGGACAGAGGCAAGGTGATCAGAATTGGGGGCAGCAGAATCAGCAGTATAGACCACCACACCTCCACTACAATAATAGTAACAATCCTGGAGATATGCGACCATAGGGTCAAGTTGTGCCTTACCAAAGGCAACAGGGATACAACCAGCAAAATCAGCAGCTAGCTTATCAATAGCCTCAACAACAACAGATAGTGAGATAAGATGATGGGTTATCTGAAATTAAAGGAATGGTGCAATAAATGATTGGGTCCAATGGAAAAATACAAGAGAAAGTCGAAGCACATGACTCAACTATAAAAGGCATTGAGATTCAATTAGGGCAGTTATCTATGGCTCTGAATAATAGTCCCCAAGGGACGTTACCTCTAAACACACATGTCAATCCAAAAGAGCAGGGCCCGAAGCAGCTTATGGCTGTGAGTCTGAGAAATGGTAGAGATCTTGATCTAGAGCAAGAAATTACTCGCGAAAAAGACCAACTGAGATACTTGTGCCAGTACTAATTGAGGTAGATGATTCAACAGGATTAACAGAGGTAACATCACAACATGCACCATCGGAATCAAGCAAAGAAAAAAAAGGTTGCGAAGGAGACTGAATTAGTGCAAGAGAAGGCATTAGAAATAGTGCCCGAGCAGGTTCAAACACAAATCACAGGAAAGAAGCAACCTCCATCACCCTTCCCACAGATATTGGCCAAATATCAGAAGGATGAGCAGTATAAGAAATTCATGGAGATGTTGAAGAAAATCCAAGTGAACATTCCATTGATTGATGCCTTGAAGGAGATGCCTGGTTATGCAAAAATGATGAAGGACTTGATGTCTTGTAAGTTCGACTTTCAAGACTTAGCCACTGTTACACTAACTCAGAAATGTAGTGATGTCGTGACGAGACCCATAGTTGAGAAGTTGTCCGACCTAGGGAGTTTTACAATCCTATACACAATAGGCAACTATGCTTTTGCTACAACATTGTGTGATTTGGGGGAGAGCATAAACTTGATGCCCTTGGCTATATATAAAAGGTTAGGAAATGGAGGAGCAAGACCCATATCCATATTACTACAGTTGGCCGACCGAACGGTGAAGAGGTCATCAGGTATTCTTGATGATGTACTGGTTTAGGTTGGAAAGTTTGTGTTTCCGGCAGATTTTGTCATTCTGGACTGTCGGGTTGACGAGGAGATTTCCATAATTTTGGGAAGGCCCTTCTTAGCCACTGGGAGAGCTCTAATTGATTGTGAAACTGGGGAGCTAAAGATGAGACTGAACGATGAAGAGATGACGTTCAATGTGCAGAAGTCTATGCGGTGACCCAGTGAGTTTGGTAACTGCTCTCTGATAGAAGCTGTGGATATGCTTTTGGAGGAGGAAGATGAGGCTCTGAACGCAAAAAACCCTCTAGCAACCTGCCTCATGAACTTAGAAGAGGTAGATGGCGAGGACTTGGCGGAGTGGGTTTTGGCCCTTGAAGGCCAAGGGCACTGGAAAAGAGAGCTCAAATTCAATCCTTTACACTTAGAAGATAGAAAGACCCCTCCAGCTAAGCCATCAATTGAAGAGCCGCCACAGTTGGAACTAAAACCATTACCGTCTCACCTCTGGTATGCTTTATTGGTACCTAACTCAACCTTACCTGCTATTATCTCATCTAGTTTGTTGGATGTGCAGGCATAACAACTTTTGTAGGTGTTAATGGAGTGCAAGACTGCAATTGGTTGGACCATTGCAAATATTAAGGGTATCAGCTCGGCATTCTGCATGCATAAGATTCTACTAGAAGATGGGCACTAACCTTCTAGAGAACATCAAAGAAGGTTGAACCTCAACATGAAAGAAGTGGTGAAGAAAGAAGTGATCAATTGGTTAGATGTGGGGATCATCTTCCCCATCTCTAACAGTAACTGGGTCAGCCCAGTTCAGTGTATGCCAAAGAAGGGTGGAATGAATGTAGTGCAAAATGAGAATAACGAGTTGATCTCAACAAGAACAGTCACAGGTTGGTTTATTTGTATGGATTACAAAAGGTTGAACAAGGTAACCCGAAAAGACCATTTCCCACTGTCATTCATTGATCAGATGCTAGATAGATTGGCAGGGAGGTCCCAGTTTTGCTTTTTAGATGGATGCTTAGGGTATAATTAGATATCTATTGTCATGCCCCAACCTCGGGAGGCGCGACCGGTGCTCAATCGAGTAAACCCAACAGAATAAGCCTTTTTAAACACTTTCTACCGAACTCAATATGATTAAGGGAACCATGCTTTCGTTTGTTTAGACAATAGTAAAGATCGTACATTCAACATTGTTAGTATATTTTATATCACACCCTTAAACCATGGTTAAGTTTCCAAGATTTCATACAGTTATAGTTTAGAAGAACTAGAGTTTATAATTACAACACAGTTCATTGACCCATCCAACACCCGTACATAACCAACGCAAACGTCTATGGAGCCTCTAATGGTACAAAAGACAATTATGATAATGCCGGCAACAAGGCCCCGGCTATACCTCAAAAGTGAAAATTTACCACAAAAGATGTACAACATAACCCCTTGAAGGAAAAAAAGGGGCTTACCAAGACTTTGAGAGGGGGATACTCCGCTACGTGCGATCAGCACTGTCCGATATAGCTACATTCATTCAAAAATGTAGCGCCCCCGGCAAAAGGGACGTTAGTACCATGGAATAGTACTAGTATGTATAACTAAACACTATCTCATTAGAAAGAACTATCATATAGGAACAAGGAAATCACAAAGAACAATCAAAAGCTTTAAATGAACACCACATCATCAAATAAAAGAACCATATAACTTTCACATAATTTCCGTAGTTTTAGGTTGAGGCCTTTAATACTGTTCATCATCATTCACAATACCACCGCTTTCTTGAGTAGAGTTCGATCACGACCCGATCAGCTAGGTTTCCTCCTTTGAGACATGTACCTCAATCACAATCTCATCCTCACTTTCCGAAATTCAATATTAGCACAATACCACCATGTGTGCAGCATGACGTCCGATCACGGCCCGATCGGCTAGGCCGTCTTCCCAAGATGTTGTTCCTTTTTCATTAATCATATCATCTCAATCCTTATTACACATATATCAATTCGTGGCACTTGGGGCCACAATTATCACATCCTTTCCACTTTCAATGTTAACCTTGCAATTTAGGATAATAGGCACATACAAGAGCAATTCAAGTTGTAAGCATAAATAAGATTTCACATAGTTGCATGACAATCTCAGTTTTAATCTTGACTTGAAGTCTAGGCATTTCAACACATGGTTTATATTCTTCGCACATCTTCAAATTATCAAGAATAGTATATTGAACACATTGAGGCACACCTTTCAGTATATAGATAATTGCAAAACTAATTCATGTGAAATAACAATCAATTCATCAATCCAATTTCAGTTTTACCACATTTTCATATACACCAACGGAGCTCAATTTCTAAGAAGAGGGGGTTTTAGCCATACATACCTCAATAGAGCTTTCCTTAAAATTCTTACGATAATTCCGGAACTTCCTAGCAACCTCGATCTATTTTATGAGGATTACAAATTGAACCAAGAATTAGTGACATGATTAAAATTCTATCCCATTTGAGCATATGATCAAGCACTAAGTGTGTATTGTGACATTTAGACCTTTTTGTGAGAGATGTTATCATTCTACACCCCGTTGTTGCATTTTTAGATCATAGTCTCCCCCTTGCCCTTTTTATCATACATGCATGCAAAAAAATCCATTTTTATACCCATGAACCCACTTGCTAATTACTCATTCTAGTGTGAATTTCGAAATCGAATGTTAGGGCTCAAGTTCTTACCTCTTGGGTGAAGGCCTAGCAGTTTTACTTGATAATCTTCAAGGGTTTAGGCAAGGATTGAGTGGGGACTTGATGAAGATCACTCTCTCCCTCTAGAACTTCCTCTCTCACTTTATTTGCAGTAAAAATAGCATAAAAAGGGTCTAATGGGATATTTTTAATGGGATGAGGTCGGGTTTTAAAAGTTAGAAAATAGGAGTCCCGACACAATTTGCGATTGCATATGCGATCACATAATGGACATGCAGCCCGCAAAAGGGACCGCAAAAATGGCCCCAAAAATCTGAACAAACTTCCTGAGTATGCGATAAGAATACGATCCGTATACCAATTCTGTGGTCGCATAATGCACCGCAGAACTGCACCTCGCAAAATTCCAAGGAGATTGTACGATGACTATGCGGCTCGCATATTGATTATGTGATCGCATAATTGGCCGCATAGTTGACCTCAAAATTAACCATCAAACTGTCTGACTCTGCGACGACTATGCGGTCCGCATAGCTATTATGCGACCGCATAATGGACCGTAGAAATGCACTTTTCTAAAAGACATTATTCTCTAACGTTTTAATGCACATATCAACCTAAAAGGTCCGAACAAAATTTCTAATACATATTCCTAGCTTGGCACTATGAGATTTCGGGTTTTCGAGTAAAAATTTCATGGGGCCTTACATATATTTTCCCGAAAGATAGAAAATGTCGTTCACCTATCTATATGGCATCTATGCCTTTCGGAGAATGTTGTGTGGCCTTTGCAACGCACCCACCACATTCCAAAGGTGCATGATGGACATCTTTATAGATATGGTAGAGGAAATAATGGAGGTTTTCATGGATGACTTTTCAGTGGCGGGGAACTCATTCGATGATTGTCTTATGAACTTGAAAAGAGTATTGAACAGGTGTATGGAGACTAATCTGGTATTAAACTGGGAAAAGTGTCATTTCATGGTACATGAAGGTATAGTCTTAGGGCACCTAGTGTCAAGTAAGGGCATTAAAGTAGATCGCGCAAAGGTTGATGTAATAGAAAAGTTGCTACCACCCACTTTTGTCAAGGTAATAAGAAGTTTCCTTGGCCACGCCGGTTTCTACAGGCAGTATATAAAAGACATTTTTCAAAATTGCTAACCGTTTGTGTAAATTGCTTGAAAAATATCACCCTTTTGTATTTTTTGATGACTGCAGGATAGCTGTTGAGGAATTGAAGAAGAGGCTGGTGTCTGCACCTATCATAGTTGCACCCGACTGGGAGCAACCATTTGAGCTGATGTGTGATGCAAGCAACTATGCTGTGGGAGCAGTTCTTTGACAACGAAAAGTTAAAGTCATACATCCAATCTACTATGCAAGTAGAACCTTGAGTGGTGCCCAGTTAAATTACACAGTGATCGAGAAGGAGATGCTAGTAGTGGTGTTTGTATTTGACAAATTTCGGTCATACCTGATAGGCTCAAAGGTAATTGTTTATACTAACCATGCTGCTCTCAGGTACCTAATTGAGAAGAAGGATTCAAAGCCGCGCCTAATTTGATGGGTGCTACTACTGCAAGAATTTGACTTAGAAATCCGTGACCGAAAGGGAATGGAGAACCAAGTGGCTGATCACTTGTCTAGGTGGGAAGGAGCAAAGAAGAAGGTTGAGGTGGAAGAGATTATAGAGACTTTCCCGGATGAATAATTGTTTCCCACGAGCGCGCCGCGGTATGAAGACATTGGAAACTACCTGGTGAGCAGTATTGTTCCCTATGACCTTTACTCTATCCAAAAGAAAAAGTTCTTTCGTGACTGTTGCATGTATTATTGGGATGAGCCTTATCTGTTCAGGATTTATATTGATAACATGATCCAGAGATGTATCCCCGAGATAGACCAATCTTCTATTTTGTAGGCTTGTCACACATCCCCATATGGTGGCCATTTCAGGGGAGTGAGGACATCTGCGAAAGTGTTGGAGTCGAGCTTTTAATGGCCAATATTGTTCAACGATGCACACTTATGGGTTAAGGGTTGTGATGAATGCCAACGAACCGGCAATATTTTCCGCCGACATGAGATGCCCATGAACTTAATTTAGGAGGTAAAAGTGTTTGATGTATGGGGAATCAATTTCATGAGCCTTTTGTCAGCTCATATAGCAACAAGTATATACTCGTAGCTGTGGACTATGTGTCAAAATGGGTGGAGGTTGCGGCGCTCCCTACAAATGATGCAAAGGGGTTCATTAGTTTTTTGAGAACGAATATATTCACCCAATTTGGCACTCCAGAGGTAATAATCAGTGATGGAAGCACTCATTTCTGCAATTGAGCCTTTGCAAAGTTGTTAGAAAAATATGGTGTGCGCCACAAGGTTGCCACCCCATATCACCTACAAACGAGTGGGCAAGTGAAATTTTCGAACAGAGAGATAAAGAGCATTTTGACAAAGACCTTGAATGCTACAAGAACGGATTAGGCGAAAAAGTTGGATGATGCACTCTGGGCCTATCGTACCGCTTTCAAAACTCAGATTGGCATGTCGCCGTATAAATTGGTATTTGGGAAGGCGTGTCACTTACTCATGGAGTTGGAGCATAGAGCTTTGGGGGCATTGAGGTAGTTGAATATCGATATAGAAAAGGAGGGCACAGGTAGAGTCACTGAGTTGCACGAGCTTGATAAGTTTCGCTACCATGCTTTTGAGAGCACAAGACTATTCAAGGAGAGAATGAAGATGATGCATGACAAAAATATTCTTGAGCGGAGTTTTAAACCTAGAGATATGGTAATGCTATACAATTCAAGATTGAGGTTTTTTCCAGGCAAGTTGAAGTCAAGATGGTCAGGACCATTTCGTGTGGTAGAGATGCATTCAACTGGAGCCATCGAGATTACATCGAAAGATGGCTCCCACAAGTTCAAAGTTAATGGGCAAATACTAAAACATTATCAGAGCATGGTTGAGGAAGATAAAGTGATCTCGATCTTGTACTTGAAAGATCCTCGATAAAGGATAGCCCCAGTCGTGCCATGCCATTAAATCAGGTACTTCTTGAGAGGCAACCCATGATTTTGTTGTAATTCGTCGTGCCGCGACGTTAAACCAAGTGCTTTTTCGGAGTTAGCCCAATTTTTGTGTTCTTCTTTAACTCAGTGACGTTGGGGAACTTAGTGCGGGTACAGGTCTCGCACTGAGGTAGTGTGGGTTACGTCGGGGCGGAAGTTTCATTTGGCATCGCTTACCTTTGAAGGGAAGTATTGGCTCTACGTCATAAATAGCGGCCTGTTGCCTTCCTCCAATACCTCTAAGGTGAATGGTCCCCGGGCTGCACTGATCTGGTGTTTTATCAATGGTCATGATTTTGATGTGGCTAAGGTTATTCACGACGAAATGTTCATTCGATGTCATGTGCAAAGGTATGGGTTCTTCTTTCCATCCTTAATCACTCGGTTATGTCGTGCGACACGTGTACCCGAATACAAGGACTTAGATGGGAAAGTAAAAAAAGAACAGAAGTTCCGGGCTGATAAAGTGGTCATTAGGAAGGACCCTATTGGACCTGTTAAACCAAGTGCCTTCAGAGCTTTGTGTTCTTCTTCGTGTTTGATTTTGAATTATGGAAGTATTGACATGTTTATCAATATTGAAGGGATGAAATTGTGCAGATTGGAATACTCGGGGTGAAGAAATATGAAAAATAATGTGCACGGCCGTGCACCTGGCCGCACATATTTAGACCCTCGCTTCCACACGTGCGAGTCTCCGTATCGATCGCGCACTGGTCACCCTGTTTATATGTTATTTATTTATTTATTTTCTTTTTTTCTCTTTTAATACAAAAATCCATCCCTACCCCCTTCTCTCATCTCTTTTCTTCCATAAATCCCTCTTCTCC
The DNA here is from genome assembly GCF_000715075.1 of Nicotiana tabacum. Lineage (NCBI taxonomy): Eukaryota > Viridiplantae > Streptophyta > Magnoliopsida > Solanales > Solanaceae > Nicotiana > Nicotiana tabacum. The sequence goes on from NC_134099.1 coordinate 84,143,124, forward strand.
CATCTTTTCTCTTTTGCTTTCCTTCCTTGTCCCCCCAACCCAAATCCTCACAAGTTTCCCTCAAGTAACTGACATATTTTTTCCCTTTCTTAATTTGGCTTATTTTCTTATCTTTTCTTGAATTGTAGTATATTTTTGTTCATTCTTTCTCTCTAGTTGTATTCATCCGTGTGTGTGGGTAATAGTCGAATTTTACCATGATGGGTTAGGTGTGATATTGGTATATCTTTCATTGAATTGGGGTTATAAAATTGTTGTTTGGGGATACGGGTGAACTGTGCACATCAGGTGTTTGTATAAATACCACAATGAGTTCGAGAATGTAATTTTGTGACCAAGTGTGCTGGTGAAGTCTGAGCAGTTGCTCGTGGTTCACACATCGTGCCTTTAGTTGATATTGGTATTTTTTCAGGTATCATGACACCATCCAAGAAACGAAGAACCACATGTGCCTCCTCTAGTGGTCACGCTGGCTCATCCCGGCCGCGATCTTCTGCCAATGCTCGTCAGTTTGATAATAACAAGTTCGTATCCAGTGCAGCCCAGGAACGCTTCTGTAATAAGACATCCATGAAACCCATACCGGAGAGGGAATTGTTATGGGATCCCTCCAAAATGACTGCCCCAATATGTATCGTGAATTGGTCCGGCGAGGGATGGGTACATTGTTTGAAGAACCTGATGAAACCAATTTAATGATTGTTCAGAAGTTTTATGCGAACTACCCGGAACATGTGAACCATGTCTGCACGGTACGATAGAAGAGTATGGATGCATCCATCGAGGCCATTGGGAGGGTTTACCAGTTGCCAGTGTTTGGGATAAATCTTGAAGAAGAGGACTATTATGACACCTATAGCAGAGAACCAACCTCGTGGAATTTGTTCTTTAGAATAATATGTGTGCCCAACAAGGATGTAGTGTGGATTACGTCGGGGCAGAAGTTTCATTCGGCATCGCTTACCTTTGAAGGGAAGTATTGGCTCTACGTCATAAATAGCGGCCTGTTTCCTTCCTCCAATACCTCTAAGGTGAATGGTCCCCGGGCTGCACTGATCTGGTGTTTTATCAATGGTCATGATTTTGATATGGCTAAGGTTATTCACGACGAAATGTTCATTCGATGTCATGTGCAAAGGTATGGGTTCTTCTTTCCATACTTAATCACTCGGTTATGCCGTGCGGCACGTGTACCCGAATACAAGGACTTAGATGGGAAAGTAAAAAAAGAACAGAAGTTCCGGGCTGATAAAGTGGTCATTAGGAAGGACCCTATTGGACCTGTTGAGGCAAATAGCGATGAGTCTAATGCTCCAGAAGAGGGTAATGAAGTGCAAGCTGAGGCTGTGGCTGCTTCACCCCCGCACGAGCAGGTTGTTGAGGGAACCTCAGTTGTCAGATGGGACACAAGAATGACGGCCTTAGATCAGGAAATGGCGGGGATGCAAAATTCTATCACAGACTTGGGAGCTCGAGTGGACTCCCTTACTACCCAAAATGCCAAGTCTGAGAGAAAGGTCATGGCATGGCTACGTGTGCTTGGCAGGGCTTGCCATCTAGACCTTGGCATTGTCTCCGACCAGGACTGACTCTATCAGGAAAGTTTTCTTTACCTTATATTTTTATTTGTGTGATATGGGGACATGCCACCACCTAAAGTGTAGGGAGGAAAATATGTTGTATTTATATAGTATATATATAGTAATGTATATTAGTTTTAGTTTCTTTGGTTAGTTTGAGTAGTGAAAAAATATGAAAACTTAAAATTTTCTACTTTTCCCGATGATGGATATCATTCGACGGGTTTCTTGAGGGATTAAAGTTGAAAGAAAAAGATAAAAAATATTTTCTTTTGTTGGTAGTGTATCAATTTCCCCTTGATTTTTCTTTAGGTCGCGGTTATTTTCCAAGGATTTCTTTTGAACCGGGTGTAGTTAGTTTTTTTAGAAGTAGGAACCCTTGGGCTATGGGTTAAAATAAAAATAAGGTCTCTTAACTTCCTTATGCCTTGAGAATAGTGAGTGCTTTAGTGTGACGCTTAGGCTCAATTTTTTTACTCTTGTATACGTGCCTTAAATTGTATGTTCTTAACTTGGCTTAACTGCTTTGACTAGAGTATTATGATAATCCAATCTTGAGTGAGTCATGTGCCATGTGCGTGTGAGGTTTGTTGTATTCTGTGCATTGCATTTAATGTCTAGAACTTGCCCCATGTGTTTGCAAAGTGAAATAGTAGTTTTTTTCAGTCTAGAAAGTGACACATGCATTTCTTTGTTAAGCTAGTGATATGCTTTTACCACCTAATTGTTATGTATCTTAGTTAATCCCTTTGAGCATGTAATCCTGTTTTGTTGGCAACCAGATTACAAGCCTTACCCTTTTTGTTTAAATTGACTATCTATTTGAACCATTTACCTCCCACGAGCACTTCAAATTATTATGAACTTTGTAAAAGTTGAAGTGTGAGGTGGTTGGTTTGGCTTTTTAGTTAAACTAGTGAAATAAGGAAAATGATGCAATATTGTGGGGGAAAAAGTAAGAGTCACCTACATTGGATAAAAAAGAGTTGTATCGTTGTGAAAATAGTGGTGACTCTTGATGAAAAGGTGCTTCAATAATTGGGAGTTAATGTATATTGATATGAATGTGGAGTTATGGTTTGACATAAGTGTGGGGTCTCAACTGCTAAAGTGTATGTATTAAAGTGCTTAGGGAGATATAGTCACTCTTATATCTAAATGTATCCTACTCGTCCCGCAACCTACATTACAATCAGGTAAAAGTCCTACTTGATCCTTGACTGAATGAACTCAATTAGTAGAGTAGTACACTACGAGCAAGCCTATGGTGCATCTTTTATGGCACATGAATGTCATTTCTGAGAGTGAATGAATTCTGTCTATCTTGAGTTCCTAATTGTTCTTGAATTTGATTGATTGTGGAACTATTCTCTTTTGTTATGGGAGGGCACTTGATTCATGAAGGAAAGGTAATTCTTGACCTCTGTGTTAGAGTAAGTGAGTAAGTTGTGAATAATGCGTGGTGCTTTTAAGTCAATTCTTGAGGTGAAGATGTTACACTACTGTGCTTAGTCTATTCTAACTATTCTTGGTGTGATGAGTTAGGAAAGTCGCTTGGTGAGGTTGCGTCTATACAAACTATGGTTTGGTTTCTCGAGGACGAGCAATGATTTAAGTGTAGGGTGTTGACGATAGATTATAACTATGTATTTTGGCAACTATTTTCACTCCAAATTGTTACACTTTACTGATGTTTGAGCGTTAAATGGTAGTAAATTGCTCTGACTGAGTAGTTTATGCTTTACAGGAGCAATTCCGGGCGACAATGAGCTTAGGAGAATTTTTGAGCTAATATGGAGTGTTGAAGGCCAAGTAAAAGCTTATGGAATAAATTGGAAATTCGTTCAAGGATTAAAGGAGGTTAGCGCACTTAAAAAGAAGAATGAAGAAGAGTGCAGGAAATTGCTCAGGTGCGCGGCCGCGCACTGACTGTGCATTAGGCCACACAAGTCAAGTAGAAACTAGCCAAAGTGTGCGGCCAGATGCGCTGTCACCTGCTCAAGTGCGCGGTCGCGCACGTCCTTCCGAGCAAAAATATTCCAGGGCTAAAATTGTAATTTCGGAGGAGACTTCCCTTGACCTATGAAGCCCAGCTCGTCCAAAAAGAGTGTATCTTGGTTTTAGGAGAACTTTGAAGTCAAGAACATGTAAAGAGCAAGACGGAAGATTTGGAAACGAGTTTTATTTTTCTTCTTCCCTTTTTTCTATTAGTGGTGATGAATTCTTATATTGTGGTTGTGAAAATAATTATGAAGCTAAACTCCTTATTCTAGAGTTTGATGGAACCTCTTGGAGGATGAATTTTTATTGCGTTTAATACAATTTTGCCATTGGTTTTTCTCTACTTGTTCAACTACGTGATTATTGTGGTCGATTAAAGGGCCCTCAATCGGCTATGCCTATTTAGTATGTATTACTTGGAAAATGGTACATATTTAGGTAGTTGTTGAACAACATCACTCTTAACGTATATGAGGGATCAATATGGAGGGTTTAAAGGTGGGATTAGGAATAACGAAACCTTGATGCGATCTTAATGAGCTGTAAACGAGTGCTAGCTAGCGTACTTCGGAAAATACGTTTAGTAAATTGTTGTATTTGCTCGGAAGAGAATTACGACACCTAAAGTGCTCACGATCGGTAGAAAGTATCTAGGCGAATTTATAGGAGACGTAACAGAGAGGATTTCGATAAGAGGGTAAATCGTAACACTAGACCTTTCCAATCTTGTCTACAGCATTTGCTTTGTTAGTAATAAATTACAGCTTTTTAATTATCTTGTTGTTAGTTAGTAAACACTCAACTCATTATTCAATATTTTTGGAAGTTGATTACTTGAATTCTTGCGAAACTAGCAGTTGTGATTAGTACGTTAATTCTCTGTGGGATTCGACTTCGGACTTGTAAACCGGATTATATTTGCAATGACCGCTTAGTCCTTTTTATATGGCATAGTTGGGCGTGATCAGTGCACAAGCACAACACAATTTAAAGTTACAGCAACAACAACATACCCAGTAAAATTCTACTAGTGGGGTCTAGAGAGAGTAGAGTGTATGCAGACTTTACCTCTACCCCGAAAAGGATAGAGAGGATATTTTCGGGAGACTCTCGGCTCAACAAGGAAGACAATAATATCTGGAAAAAAAACAAGAGAAATGGTATGTAACAACTCAAGATGCTAGATAGAAAATAACAACAATGAATAAGTGAAAGGACAATAACACAAAACTATGCAAAAATAACAATGTGAACACAACATAGACCGCTAACAAACCTACACGAAACTCTATCAGACTACCCGGTACAAATGAGGGAAGAACTCTTGACTATCCCCTAGCCTACCACCCTAATGCTCGACCTCCACATGTTCCTATCAAGAGCCATGTCCTCCGAAATCTGAAGCCGCGCCATTTCCTGCCTGATCACCTCGTCCCAATACTTCTTAGTCCGCCCTCTGCCTCTTCTCGTACCTGCCAAAGTCAACCGCTCACACCTTCTAACCAGTGCATCTAGGCTTCTCCTCCGCACGTGCCAGAATCATCTAAGTTGCATTTCCTGCATCTTGTCGTCCACGGGAGCCACGCCCACCCTCTCCCGAATATCTTCATTCTGAATCTTATCCAGCCTAGTGTGCCCACACATCCATCTCAACATCCTCATTTCTACTACTTTCATCTTCTGGATATGTGAATTCTTGATTGGACAACACTCAGCTTTATACAACATGGCCGGTCTAACCACCACTCTATAGAACTTACCTTTGAGTTTCGGTGACACATTCTTGTCACACAGGACTCCAGACGCTAACCTCCATTTCATCCACCCCACCCAATATGATGTGTAACATCCCCGTCGATCTCCTCATCTCCCTGGATAATTGACCCTAAGTACTTAAAACTTTCTCTCTTGAGGATGACCTGTGAGTCAAGCCTGACTTCCACATCCGCTTCCCCCGTCACGTCGCTGAACTTAAATTCCACTTATTCCGTCTTAATCCTACTCAACTTGAAACCTTTAGACTCCAGGGCCTGCCTCCATACCTTCAGTCTCCCAAACATAAAATAAGCATGATTATAGGTATATATAAATTTTCAATGAACTTGAACGAATATTTCTCAATTATATATGGGTATTAATTTATTTTCGCCGAAGGTATTGTAAATCTCAATGAATTACAGATTATTCTTGTTTTAATATATCATTAATTGAGTTAAGTTTTGTAGAGAGTTGGGCTTATATAATTCGTATCCAATATTTATTTTCATCAATATGAAAAACAATAACACAAAAATTCGACCAGAATCAAATGTATACATTCGATTAGCGACAACTATAACCTATTTAAGTCCTTGGATCACCAAATATAACATACAATTAATAATCTGGAAAGTTAGAATTCGTCTTAAGTGAATTTTCACATATAATAAGATGAGAATTTTTCGTTGAAGATGTATAAAAGAATCAACAAGTAGCTAGAAACGAGTTGAATTTTTCGAGTAGAAGCAAATCCAAAATTAAGAAGATGAGAATTGTACATGATGGAGTCAAAATGTAGTAGATCTGATAACACCACTGTTTTAACTATAAATCTATTCATTTCTAGTTAGTAAGATTCCGAAAATGATGAACTTTATCCATATAAAAAGAATATATATCTCAAATTCCTTACAGAGCATTGAGCTAAGATTGTTTAAGGCATGAGAAATTTGGCCAAACCAAATAATAATCTTTTTTAGAAGAGAAGAAAATTAGTTAGTAAAAGATGAGCAGCTTTACCCCTACTTGGTACTAAGATTACAGGGGGCTTCAATTAAACTGCAGGATATTATATTAGCAGAATCAGTACCTTTTTACTGAGATATACGACAAAAATTGGAAAAAAGGATAATAAGATATAGTATTAAAAAGCAGAAAAATATAGGATTAGAATATAAACAAGTACTGAAAAGGCATTTTATAGTAATAAATATCGAGCACTAATGGTAATGAACAGATAATCGAGCTAGGCATTAATGTGAAGTGATGAAGATGTTTGTTGATGTTCATCTAACCATAGGATAATGGGTGCAAAAACTATGCAGAATGATGAATAGATGACCATCAACAAACAAATTCATAACTGCAAAAATTTCAGAACACCAACACAAGGACTTGAATAACAGTAAGGAACAAAGAAGATAGCAAGGCAGTTCACAATAACATGTAAGGCTGATATAATATATTCTCAGAATATCCATATTCCATGAGAAGCATATCCTTTGGGAATATACCTTACTTGTCGTCTATAAATTTTGGAGTTCGCTTACTGGTTGGTGGATGTGAATTTTGAGTGTTGTTTTCATAGTCATCATTAAAGAAAGGGAGGGAGATAATTTGAACTTGTAGCCCCGAAGGACTTGTCCTAGCGGTAGATTAAGTTAGTGAAAATCATGAGAAATGTCATGGGCGGCTTTCCAACCATCCCCATGACCCCTTGGACGCGCCCCATGGCATCCTAGCAAGCCTCCCAACGCCTAGCACCATGGAAGGTCCCGTGGTCTTGGTTGTGCCAAGTGACAAGCGCACATGTGTCTTTGTCGCCCCACTGATATCCCTCGCCAGCGCTCAGCCGCAGGCAGATGCCAACAGCGCCGCGCGCGCAGACGACACTGCGTGTGTAGACCGTGATGCCAACGATAAGGTTGCTGACAATGGACCTGTTTCTACCTTGTAGAAAACTAAGTCCTTTTCATTATAAATATAGAGTAGTTTTATTTTATGTACTTCCATTATGTTTCTCTAGCTTAGTTTGGTTAAGTCTTGTAATTTTGGTTTTTTTAAGCACTATTAGGCGGGATCAAGCAATCAAATAATTCTCTGTACTTGTGTCTCTCTCCCTCGACACCGTGTTGCTTTTCTATAATAACTTTCATTAATGCAATCAAGCTTTCTTTCATTCTCAGTTTTTATTTATATTCTCTCAATTGCTCTTGAGATTGGTTTTCCCGTACGACACTGACAATCACTTCTAACGTATGGAGGGGACCTCAGTTGGCAGATAGTAACTGCACTGACATTAGTTGCTTAGCCTTACGTCTCCCTTCCAAGGAATCTCAGGAAGGCGCCGCGTAACAGTTGGTATCAGAGCCTTGGCTCGACATCGGATGAGGGAACACATTTGCTATCACCACTATTTTTGACCATGGTGAATTATGGAGAGCGCATCGCATCCCTTGAAGAGATGGTTGACGGATTACAACCCATCATGGATACGGTGCGTGAACTAAGAACCAGCCTAGTGCAAAGGTTGGACGACCTGGACCGCAGAATGCTCCAGGCCGAAGTTGACATAGAAAACATCAGTCGCGACTCTGAAGGAGACCGGCAAATGGCAGCCACAAAGGCAGCCGAAATTTTTGGTAAATTCGAGTGCCTCCAAGATGAGCGTGCCGAGGATTTAACGTACAAGGCACAAGAGGCAAATAGGGTGACTGCCATGCAACAAACTATAGACAAAGCAATACAGTGGAGCTCGGAATGCCAAAGAAGTGGAAAACTTCATCTTCGACATCGAGCAATACTTCAATGTCGTGAGGGGCCTAGAAGAAGCTAAGAAGGTAGCAACTGCTGCCATGTATCTTCAGGGTGATGCTAAATTCTGGTGGCGGATGAAATACGAAGCCATCAGGGCCAGTGAAGATGCTCTCGAGACATGGGCAGAACTGAAGGCAGCCATACGCCTACATTTTTTCCCCGAAAATGTTGAGTACAACGCAAGGAGAAAGCTACAGGAGCTCCGCCAGACCAAATCAGTGCGGGATTACATGCGATAATTCTTCGCGATCATGCTGAACATACGTGACGTTGGGGACAAAGAAAAACTCTTCACATTCCTGGAAGGGCTGAAACCTTATGCCCATATGGAGCTGCAAAGACAAATGGTAGATACCCTACCCAAGGCAATCCAAGCAGCGGAATGCCTTGGGGACTATCAAGTGGAAGCTTAGAAGGATAGGCCTCAACCGCCTATCCGAGCGGGATACAAAGGAGGACAACCTAACAATGGTGGCCCTAGCAGAAGTAGGGGAGATCGAAGTGCAACCAAATCTAAGGCTCCTTCCTCAGGCAGCAATAATGTTGCGTCAAATAACAATGATCGAGGGGGGGAGGAGGAGAAAACCCCCTTTAGGATGGTGTCATTGCGGCGGACCACATTGGAATAATGAATGCCTACGTGCACAGATGAATGCCCATCAAGCTTTTGATGATGGGATGGATGACGACGCAGACGATGCAGATCAGACCAAACCAGTAGGTGCCTTTGATGCAATTGTTGGATCTATTTCTGAGGCCTTAGCGGGAACCAGTGCTGGCATCCGTAAGAAGAAGGACCCATGCCCAATCACCAAGAAAGGGAAAAAGAAGTCGGATGAGATGACTCTTCTTAAACAAGAGAGGACTTTAAAGTTTGTCGAGGTGAAGGTAAATGGCAAGCCCATTCGGGCGATGATAGACACGGGTGCTACCCACAATTATTTAGCCTCGACTCGGGTGGAGCACCTTGGTCTAGTTGTAGGAAAGGGCAGAGGTCGTGTCAAGGCTATCAACTTACCTCCTAAGCCAGTCGGTGGAATAGCCAATGAAGTAACAGTGAAGATAGGTCCTTATGAAGGAAAATTCAACCTGCGCGTGGTGATCATAGATGACTTCGAGTTGATAGTTGGGTTGGAATTCTTGAGGCAAACCAACAACATGCCCATACCGTATGCAGACATGCTACAGATGATGGGAACAAACGGGGCCAAGCCTGCATTATCCCGTGCATGCCCATGAAGATGGCCGCTGAGAACATCTTGGCCTTGCAGTTGAAGAAGGGGGTCAAAAGACATGAACCTACGTTTTTGGCTACCCTCTGCATTGAAGATATAGAACGCTCCTCGGGTCCCATTCCTACACCTATGAAGAAGCTGCTACTGGAGTTTGAAGACGTCATACCACAGGACATACCAAAGCGACTCCCACATATGAACACTGTGGACCATGAGATTGAGTTGGTGCCGGGTGCGAAGCCACCTGCCTAGGCGCCTTACATAATGTCATAACCCGAACTCACCGAGCTTCGGAGACAATTGACGAAAATGCTAGACACAGGTATCATTGTGCCCTCCAAGTCGCCATACGAGTCCTCTGTGCTATTCCAAAAGAATAATGATAGCAGCCTACGACTCTGTGTCGATTATTGGGCTCTAAACAAAATCACCGTAAAGAACAAGTACCCTATCCCGCTAATGGCAGACTTGTTCGATAGACTGGATGGTGTGACGGTGTTCTCCAAAATAGACTTGAAGATAGGTTATTGTCAAGTTCAGATTGCAAAGAGTGATAAACACAAGACGACCTGTGTGTGACAAGATATGTGTCGTACGACTTCGTGGTTATGCCATTCGGCTTGACTAACGCTCCAGCCACATTTTGTACCATGATGAACCAAGTCTTTCGAGAGTACATTGACAAATTCGTGGTGGTCTACTTGGATGACATTGTGGTATATAGCCAAACACTGGACGAAAATATGGAGCACTTGCGGAAGGTCCTAGCCCGATTGCAGGAGCACAAAATATATGCTAAGCTATCCAAGTGCGTCTTTGCTCAAAAATAGATTGACTTCCTCTGACATGTCATCGAGGAAGGGGCGGAATCAAGATGGACCAACAGAAGATTCAAGGCTATCCACACCTTGAGGGCATTCCTTGGCCTATGCAACTTCTATCGGCGATTTGTGAAAAATTACTCCATCATCACAGTGCCATTGATAGAACTCCTCAAGAAGGTCATGCCTTGGGATTAGAGACCTAGGAGAGGGGAGGCCTTCAACGCATTGAAAGCGGCTATGTCTAGTAGCCCCGTGTTGGACCTCCTTGATTTGGCCAAGCTATTCGAGGTACAAACGGATGCCTCCGACTATGCGCTTGGCGAAGTCTTGCTACAAGATGGGCATCCTTTAGCGTACCATAGCCAGAAGCTGAAGGATGCAGACCGGAGCTATGCCACCCACGAGAAAGAATTATTGGTTGTCATTCATTACTTATTCCTTTGGAGGCACTATCTGCTGGGAACCCAGTTTGTGGTCAAGACAGACAACACAATTGTTAGCCATTTCATGACCCAGTCGAAGTTGAACGGTCCACAGGCTAGGTAGCAGTAACCCCTAGAGGAATTTCACTTCAACCTCGAGTACCGAAGTGGGAAGACTAATCAGGTTGCTGATGTGCTCAATCGGAGAGTTGATCTAGCATCTGTGTTCCAACTCGCCACCCTAAGGGGAGCGAAGTAGCCACCACCACAAAAGACCAGATACAGGATCTACTCATCAAGGACCCTGCTGCACAGTAGTTGGTTGATTTGGTAGGACATGGCAAGACTCGCCAGTTCTACATGGAAGATGGTTTCCTGAAAGTGAAAGGGAACCGACTTTATGTTCCTAAAGGAAGAGATCTGCGAAGGACTCTGCTGGCGAAATATCACGATACTTTGTGGGTCGGCCATCCCGGTAAAGACCGCACCATGGCATTACTTCGACGTGTATATTATATGCCTCAAATGGCCGATGACGTCGCTCAGTATGTGAAGACTTGTCTAGTATGCCAGAAGGACAAGTCGGACCGCTTGACACAAGCGAGACTCTTGGAACTACTAGCTGTCCCAAAGAGAACATAGGAAAGCGTTTCCCTAGATTTTATCACTGGATTGCCCAAGGTCGAAGATCTCATAACTATCTTGGTGGTGGTGGATCGGTTTTCCAAGTATGCTACCTTTATAGCATCCCCATAATACATATCAGCAGAAGATACAACTCGACTCTTCTTCTCTCATGTCGTCAAATATTAGGGCCTGCCTAAAGACATCGTTAGAAATCACGACTCACGCTTTACTAGCAACTTTTGGACCCAACTCTTTAAGTGCCTCGGGTCAAAATTGAGTCACATCTCAAGTTTTCATCCGCAATCTGATGGCCAGACGCAGCGGTTCAATGGTATACTGGAGGAATATCTCCGCCACTTTGTAATCGGATCGCAGAAGAACTGGGTGAAGCTTCTCGATGTTGCTCAACTGTGTTTCAATTCACAAAAGAGCTCTAGTACAAACAAAAGTTCTTTTGAAATTATTACCGGATAGCAACCGTTACTCCCACTGTTAATGCACCAAACATGTCAAAATCTCCTCGAGCTTCTACTTCTCAAAAGAATGGAATCAAAATTTGGAGATATTGCGGAGCTATCTTGTCAAAGCCCAAAAGCGGATGAAAAGGCATGCTAATCAAACTCGTCACTTTGTTGAATACCAAGTAGAGGACAAAGTGATGGTCAAAATTCCAAAACGGTACTTGTTTGCAGGGGTCCATGACCCTTGCATATTGCAAAAATACATTGGACCCTTGTCCATTGAAAGGAGTATTGGGAAAGTTGCATACCGGGTGGATACCACAGCTTGGTGGAAAATACATCCTGTCTTCCAAGTTAGTCGTCTGAAACTTTTTCGGGAAGACATGGAGGATCCTTCACGGAGCCAACTCACAATACCCAGTATTCAAGGCCCCAACTCAACCGGGAAAAGGCGTGCTAAAGCTATTCTTGATGATCGAGTGATTCATGCCTCAAGGAAAGATCACCATAAGTTCTTGGTGAAATGGCAGGGCTGTGATGCAGAGGAGAATACTTGGGAGAGGGGAACAAACCTGAAAGCCTACAAGAGCCTAATTGATGATTATCTTGCAAGTAAGGTACCGAGGACGTCGCCAACTCAGGTGGGGGAGAATGTCATGGGCGGCTTTCTAGCCATATCCCATGACCCCTTGGACGCGCCCTATGTCACCCTAGCAAGCCTCCCAACGCCTAGCGTCATGGACAGCCCCGTGGGCTTGGCTGCGAAAGTGACAAGCGCACATTTCCTCTGTCGCCCCACTGATAGCCCTCGCCAGCACCTAGCCGCAGGCAAATGCCAACAGCACCGCGCGCGCTGACCGTGATGCCAAAGACAAGGTTTCTAACAACGTACCTATTTCTACCTTGTAGAAAACTAAGTCTTTTTTCATTGTAAATACAGAGTAATTTTATTTCATGTACTTCCATTATGTTTCTCTAGCTTAGTTAGGTCAAGTCTTATAACTTTGGTTTATTTTTTTAAGCACTATTAGGGGGATCAAGTAATCAAACTTTCTAGCAAGCAAACAATTCTCTGTACCGGTGTCTCTCCCCCTCGACACTGTGGTGCTTTTCTGTAATAGTTTTCATTAATGCAATCAAGCTTTCTTTCATTCTCAATTTTCATTTATGTTCTCTCAATTGCTCTTGATTTTGGTTTTCCCATACGGCACTGACAATCTCGTCTAGCGTACGGAGGGGACCTCAGTTGTCGGATAGTAACTGCACTTACATCAGTTGCTTAAACTTACGTCGCCTTTCAAAGGAATCTCAGGAAAGCGCTGCGTAACAGAAAACACGGTTCACATTCAAGCAACAACAAGTATGCGAAAACTGACCCAAACATCACCAGTTATATAAAAAACCGAGCTTGTAATTTCTAACCAAATAAAATTACCATATGCTTCTTGAAGTGTACATCCTAGGGAACTTGGAAGCACAGTTTGGGTAATCTTGGCTCAGTGAAATTCCATCCCAACACCAAAAACTTATATGTAGCTAAGATAGGGATCTTTAGGCGTACTTTAGGCGCAGGTCAATAACAGATGCAACTAGTTTTTGGAAAACAATCAACTTCTGAAAAGATAATGTTAAGGAACACTATATAGAACAATTCTAGTGCACTTCATATATTTTTCCGTTAAATATAAATCAATACATAATATTTGCTCCAACTTTATTGCTTTTCACCAAACCAAAACAAAAGCCAATCGGATCGATCAGAATGTTTCTCATATCGAAAAAAACCCTGGTAGGATTTTGGCCCGACTTCAGTTGAAGTACAATTTCGAAACTCCAGGAAGTACGGATATGCCCTTCTATTCTCCTCCAAAAAGGTTTGAACCTCTGATATCCTTTTAGTTATTATGCGATGAAAGCTATTATATTAATCAAAGTACCACATTTTCGATTTATTGATATGAGAGAGAAAGAGAGAAGAGAAAGAAGGTAGGCTAGCATCGAATTCCAAGATAATACGTGGAATTACTCTTGCCTGGCTTTATACAGATTCATTCATTCCAATCCAACACTAAATCATTTTTCTGTAGGGATTCTCTAAATCTCACTTGTTCCCAAGCATCTAACTTGACTATAAGTAATAATAAGTAAAACTTCATCTAACCAACAATTTCGCCTATGTGAGCTTCGCAGGGTGATGTAGGCTAGAAACCCGTATTTTAGCCGTAGTATTATAATTTAATTACTATTGTTTTACGTGTGTTTGAGATCAAATGATAGTGAATTGCACTTAGTACGTGTTTTATGCCTTGCAGGAAGTGACCCTGAGCTCAAAAGTTAATTTGGAGCTAAATTGATCAATATGGAGCTTTGAAGCCTGAGTAAAAGCCCAAGATATTAAGCCAGGATCGTATTCGGAGGTCGTGTACCAAGTCTGGATGTTAAAAGAGGACGAAAAAATTTCACTCTGAGGAAATTGCACTGCCGCGCCACAGCAGTACAAAAGTTGGCCTAACAAGAAAAGTGGAGGCTGCAGACAAAGTCCACTAACGCACTGCATGGTGCGGCGCAGCTGTACATTTTTTACAGAGCCAAGTCCTATTTCGCGCAGGAAAGGGTGTTTCGTCTGGGCTCGACCCTACTTGGTATAAATACATATAAAAACGCTATTTTGAGGACTTTTGACATATCTTAGACCTAGGGAGACTATTTCGGAAGGGAGAAAACGTTTGGAGCAATTTCCGGAAGAGATTAGCATCGAATTCTTCATTCCTTCATCTTTACTTTGTAATTTAATTATGCAAATTATTTGGGAAATTGTTACGATAATTATGAGTAGCTAATCTAGGGTTAATGGAACCAATTGTTAGATGAAGTTTTGACTCAGTTTTGTTATAATCGAGCTAGGTTTATTATATAATTGTTCAACTATGTTTTGTATGGTGATTAATTGAATGAGCCCTTGATTAATCGTGTCTAATCGCCTTGTGTTGCTTGAGAAAGAATACTAGGTTAGATTGTTGTTGAACACCACCACTTTTGGGTAATTGAAGAGATTCATTGCTTGACTTTAAAAGTGGGATTAGAAATAACAAAACTTTGGTGGGATAATTTAGAGCTGCATAAATTATCAGCTAGAGTAGTTCGAGAGAATGCTCTAGTAAATTATTGTAGTTGACCGAGAGATAATTGCGGTAACCCATAGCTCATAATCCTCATAGAGTATTACGGCGAGATTATAGCAAAAGAGTTAAGAATTAATCTAGCAATTGGGGAAATCGATACCCTAGATATTTTTTACCATTGAATTATCTTTAATTTGGAATATTGTTAGTTTTAATATCATTTTACTTTAGTTAAACAAATCCCAATATTTATTGATAAAAATCTTGCATCCGGGAATTGTTTGAGCTTGTACTAGCATCACTAAGAGTTGTAATAGATAGGTTAGTTCCCTAAGGATTCGACTCCGGACTTTTACACCGTTATATTTACAGCGACCGCTTATTCGTTTTAGGACTAGAGTTGGGCGTGATCAAATTTTGGCGTCGTTGCCGGGGAACAAACGATGTTATTTATTGCAACTTTGAAGAATTGCTAGGATTATTAGTTTTGATAAAATTTCCGTGGTGTAAAATATTCCCATTGAAAGTCTCGCGGTTGAACTCTTTTGTAACTCAGGTGCATGCCTAGAAGCTCTTCGAGAACTGGTGAACTCTTTCAAGGACTCTCAGATCCCGAGAAAGCATTCCGGACATTGCACTAGGCTAACAAGAAGAGCAAACAGCTGAAACAAAATGAACAAATTGAAATTGAAATGCGTGATGTAGATAACGTCAACGGGAACATCAGGATTGATCAAGATGACCCAAACGTCAGAGTGGTGGCACCTCTTGTGCCAGAAGCTGCATTTTATGATTGGGCACAACCAATAGCTGACAACCTGGCCACCGCCATTGTTGTTCCCCAAATACAAGCGGAGACATTCCAGATCACCAACAACATGCTGCATCTTCTGCAAAATAAGGGATTGTTCTCCGGGTCACACATTGAATACCCTCAACAACACCTGAAAAATTTTCTGTCAATTTGTGTGACCCAAAGGCAGCAAATGTGATCCCAGAAGCCATCAAGTTGTTACTGTTCTCGTTCTCTGTGACTGGGAAAGCTCAGACTTGGCTGAATTCGCTCCCAATAAATTCCATTGCCACTTGGGAGGAATTAGTCAAGCAATTCCTGAACAATTTTTACCCGCCCAACAAGACTGCATGACAGATTGATGAGATATTGTAGTACAAGTAGCAGCCCACTGAGACCTTGCAGGAAATTTGGGAAAGATTCAAAGGGATGCTAGTGAAGTGTCCCCACCATGGTATTCCAAACCAGATGCTCGTCCAGAGATTCTACATGGGGTTAGCAGACAATTTTAAAGTCAATGTAGATGTTTCAGCTGGGGGTGCATTTTTGAGCAAGACATTCACAGAGTGTAAAATCCTTCTTGATAAGATGTCCCAAAATTCGGGGTGGATGACGAGAGGTACGACCCTGACACCAATAGTGCATTCAGTTCCTCTTGACCCAAATAATTCACATGTAGAGAACATAGCCACACTCATGACTCAGATGAGTATACTGATGAAGAAGATTGATGAGATGGGTACAAAGCAAGTGCATATCGTTGAAGGACTGTGTACACCTTGCATTAATCAGTCTTATGTGTGTTCATGAAGTGGAGAAGGTGACAACCAAGGGTTAAGAGAGGATATGAATTATGTCACCAATTTTGGGGGTCATAGGCAAGGAGCACAACAATGGGGACAACACCCAACCAGCAGTACAGACCGAACATGCCACAACCTGGAGGTTACGGCCCTAAGGCCAAATGGTGCCATATCAGAGACAACAGGGCTATCAACAGCAACACCAGCAATAGTTGACATATCAACCACCTCATCAGCAATAGGACGGCAACATGGTAGAAATTAGGGGTATGCTGCAACAATTCATTGCAACAAATGGTAAGATACAGGAAAAGTTATCACAATTAAGGGTATTGAAACTCAACTGGGGCAGTTGTCCATGGCTTTAAATAACCGCCCCTAGGGAATATTGCCAACCGACACGAACATTAACCCCAAGGAGAAAAACCCGAATCAGCTAATGGCAGTAAGTCTCTAAAATGGGAGAGATTTAGACAGGGAGCAAGAAGTTGCTCAATCTAGAAAAGAGACTACACTAGTCACTCCAGTTCCATTAGAGATAGATGAGTCAGCAGAACTCACTGAAGTGGTGGTTGAACAGGCTCAGGTTGATAAGGGTAAGGCTAAAGAAAGTGAACAAGTTGCATAACAGGTGGTACCTCTTGTGCCACAAAATTCCAACAAAGAACAGCCAGCAAGCAGTGGACAAAGAGTGATGCATACACTATTCCCTCAGAGACTAGCAAAACAAAAGAAAGAAGATCAATACAGGAAATTCATGGAGATGCTTCGTCAGATTCAATTGAATATCCCTCTGATGGATGCTTTGAGGGAAATGCCAGGCTATGCAAAGATGATGAAGGACCTAATGTCACGGAAGTTTGACTTTCAGGACCTGTCCACGGTAACTTTGACACAGACATGCAGCGCGGTAGTGACAAGACACATGGCTCAAAAGTTGTCTGATCCAGGTAGCTTCACTATTCCGTGTACTATTAGGAGTTATGCTTTTGCAAAAGCATTGTGTGACTTAGGATCCAGCATAAACTTGATGCCTTTGGCAATATATATAAAACTAGGCATTGGCAGAGCTAGACCGACTTCGATGTTGTTGCAACTGGCTGACCGCACGGTTAAAAGGCCGACCGGGATTCTTGATGATGTGCTCGTACAAGTGGGAAAGTTTGTATTCCCTGCAGACTTTGTTATTCTGGACTGTCAGGTAGATGAGGAGATGCCCATCATTCTGGGGATGCCATTCTTAGCCACTGGAAGAGCATTGATTAATTGTGAAATTGGGGAATTAAAAATGAGGTTTAACGATGAAGAAGTAATATTCAACGTTCAACAATCCATGAGGAGACCCAGTGAATATGCAAATTGCTCACTAGTGGAAGTTGTGGATGTGATCCTGCATGAAGATGATGAGACCCTGAATGCTAAAGATCCATTGGGAGCTTGTTTGACAAATTTAGAGGAGATGAATGGTGAAGGGTTGGCAGAGTGGGTCATGGCACTCGAAGGCCAAGGATTCTGGAAGAGGGAACATCAGTTTGATCTCCTTGATTTAGAAAAGAGAGCTAAACCACCTGCAAAACCATCAATAGAGGAACCACCCCAACTGGAGCTGAAACCGCTTCCAGCTCACCTCAGATATGCTTTCTTGGGTCCCAATTCTACTTTACCTGTTATTATATCATCTGGTTTGCTAGCTGTGCAGGTAAAACAATTACTGCAGGTGTTGCAAGAATGCAAAACTGCCATTGGTTGGACCATGGCAGACATAAAGGGTATCAGCCCGACCTTTTGCATGCAAAAGATTCGTCTGGAAGAAGAGCACAAAACTTCCAGGGAACATCAACGAAGGCTGAACCCGAATATGAAAGAGATAGTGAAAAAGGAGGTAATCAACTGGTTGGACGCGAACATCATCTTTCCCATCTCTGACAGCAATTGGGTAAGCCTCATCCCGTGTGTACCAAAAAGGGTGTAATAATAGTTGTACAAAATGAGAAGAACGAGTTAATCTCAACTCGTACAGTCACAGGGTGGCGGATTTGCATGGATTACAGGAAATTAAACGCAGCCACCTGAAAGGACCATTTCCCCTTGCCCTTCATTGACCAGATGTTGGACAGGTTAGCTGGGCGATCCCATTTTTGTTTCTTGGACGGATACTCGGGGTACAATCAGATCTCAATAGCCCTGGAAAATATAGAGAAAACATCATTCACCTGTTTGTATGGCATCTTTGCCTTTCGGAGAATGCCCTTTGGACTTTTCAATGCATCGGCCACATTCCAGCGGTGTATGTTAGCCATTTTCACTGACATGGTCGAAGACATTATGGAGGTGTTTATGGATAATTTCTCCGTGGTAAGGGATTCATTCGAAGATTGTCTTCACGACCTTAAAAGAGTGCTCAAACGATGTGTGGAGACAAATTTGGTGCTGAATTGGGAGAAGTGTCATTTTATGGTACAAGAAGGCATAGTGTTGGGGCATAGAGTGTCCAAAAAAGGGATTAAAGTAGACCATGCAAAAGTTGATGTGATTGAGAAGCTCCCAGCACCCACTTCAGTGAAAGTAGTGAGAAGTTTCCTTAGGCACGCTGGATTCTACAGGCGGTTCATCAAGAATTTTTCAAAAATTGCTAACCCTTTATGATTGAGAAGCTCCCAGCACCCACTTCAGTGAAAGTAGTGAGAAGTTTCCTTGGGCACGCTGGATTCTAAGCTTCTTGAAAAAGACCAGCACTTTATGTTTTCTGATGATTGAAGGTTAGCATTTGAGAAGCTGAAGAAGAGATTCGTGACTGCACCCATCATTGTTGCACCCAACTGGGAGTAACCATTCGAGCTGATGTGTGATGCCAGTGATTACGCTATAAGAGCGGTTTTGAGGAAGCGCAAGGAGAAAATTATGCACCTAATTTACTATGCAAGCAAGATGCTTAGTGGTGCACAACTGAACTACACGATCACGAAAAAGGAAATGCTCGCTGTAGTGTTTGCCTTCGACAAATTCAGGTCATACCTGATTGGCTCAAAAGTTATTGTTTATACTGACCATGCAGCCATTAGGTACTTGATAGCAAAAAAGGAGTCAAAGCCTCGCTTGATTCGCTGCGTTCTGTTGCTACAAGAATTTGACCTAGATATTTGTGACCGAAAGGGGATAGACAACCAAGTAGCAGACCACCTCTCGAGGTTGGAAGGGGCAGAAAAGAGAACGGAGGTTGAAGATATCATTAAGACATTCCCGGATGAACAATTATTTGCTGTGACAATGGAGGAGGCACCATGGTATGCTGATATTGCTAATTACTTAGCATGTGCTATTGTACCTCATTATCTCTCCTCAATTCAAAAGACAAAAGTTTTCCGTGATTGTCGGGAGTATTACTAGGATGAATCTTTATTGTTCAAAATATGTGTTGATAACATGATCCGACGATGTATCCCCGAACAACATCAACCCTCTGTTTTGTAGGCTTGCCATGCTTCGCCATATGGTGGACACTTTGGAGGAATTCGGACAGCAGCAAAGGTACTGGAATTGGGCCTGTATTGGCCTACAATGTTCAAGGATGCCCATGCTTGGGTCAAAAGATGTGATGAATCTGAAAGGACGGGCAACATATCCCGTCGTCATGAGATGCCAATGACCACAATCCAAGAGGTGGAAGTGTTTGACATGTGGGGGATCGACTTCATTGGGCCTTTCGTCAGCTCATACGATAACAAGTATATACTGGTCGTCGTTGACTATGTCTCTAAGTGGGTCGAAGCAGTTGCTCTCCCAACTAATGATGAGAAAGGGGTAACCAGTTTCCTAAAGAAAAACATATTCACACATTTTGGCACCCCGAGCCATAATCAGTGATGGTGGCTCTTATTTTTGTAATAGAGCGTTTGCACGCCTATTGGAGAAGTATGGAGTTCGCCACGAGGTAGCCTTACCATAACACCCACAAACAAGCGGGCATGTGGAAGTGTCCAATAGGAAAATCAAAAGTGTCCTCTCAAAAACAGTGAATGCAACAAGAACTGATTGGGCAAAGAAGCTGGATGATGCATTGTGGGCATACCGCACAGCCTTCAAAACTTCAATTGGTATATCACCATACAAGTTGGTATTTGGAAAGGCATGCCACCTTCTGGTTGAGCTCGAACACAAAGTACTGTGGGCATTGCGGCAGCTGAACTTAAACATGGAGACAGCGGGCACCAACAGAGTTAATGGGTTGCATAAGCTTGAGGAATTCCGGTTCCAGGCATTCAAGAGTGCTAGACTATATAAATAAAGGATGAAACTGATGCATGACAAGCACATCTTGAATCAGAACTTCAAACTCGGAGAATTAGTGTTGCTATATAATTCAAGATTGAGGTTGTTCCGGGGTAAGTTGAAGTCCCAATGGTCAGGAAGGTTCAGAGCGGTGCAAATGTTCCCAAGTGGAGCTGTGGAGATCGAATCTGAAGATGGGACGAACAAATTCACAGTGAATGGGCAGAGGTTGAAATATTACCTTAGAATGACTGAAGAAAAAGGGGACAGCGTGGTGATAACGTTGGAGGAGCCCCAATACACAAATGAGGAGTGATGACATGAGCCTGCATCGTGCCGCGACGTTAAATCAGGCGCTGTATGGGAGGCAACCCATTGAATTGTTGTAATACGCCGTGCCGCGACATTAAATCAGGCGCTTGTTAGGAGGCAACCCAATTTTTAACCTCACTAACCCATAATTGTAGTTTAGGATTATTAAAATTTAGGAGTTGTGAGACTTAATTGGGCAGGTACAAGCATGAATTGGACATAAAATAAGTACAGAATAGAGTCGGGGTGCAACCCGTAAGTTAAATGTCGAAAATAAAGTGAACTTTATGAAAAATGGCCTAACGCGCTGCATGGGGAGCCGCGCCAAGCCAGGCCAAACGAGTCTGACAAACAAAAGTGCAAGGTCTATGGTAATTCACACTACCGCGCCGCATAGGGTGCCGCACCCTGCGACGCGGCAGTGTATAATTTATAAAAGGCGAAATGGCTTCATGGTCACTTAAACTTGTATTGGATTTTAAAGCCGATATATAAACTTTTGATTTTCCCATTTTAGCACCTCAACTCAACCAATTGAGTATAAATAAACCCCTTCGTCAGAGCGTGTAGCTCAATTGCCTGACAGGAATAACACGTCAAATTTTAAGACTATTTATTATTTTACATGTGTCATTTGTGGGTCCCTTTTCCTTAAACTAATTAATCAAAAATTCTTGCTTATTTTACTTCTTTCACTGTTTCTTCTACAACTTTTAGCGCTGCAGTCCGAGATAAAAATCTCAGCCATAACCTGACCACATGCCTCAATCACCCATGAACTTCCATAAAATCAATTCCATCTTTCACTTTTAATAAAATCCATAGAATTCATACCCCAAGTCATAGAGCCGATGATGCACCTGTTAAAATTCTGTCAAGGCATCAAGAGAGCCGGCGAGGCTATGTCCAAAAAGGACATTAATGGTGAAATCAGAAAGAGAGAAGAAGTCGTACTCCGTAAGTGGGATTTTCCGGCTAAAACTCGACAATTTTCCAATGGTCTTTCTCTTTTCTCTATCTATCTTCTAGTCTGAGATGGATACAAAAAAGAGAGATGGAGTTAATGTGGGAGAAAGGATTGACAGATTTTTTTTTGACAAAATTCATTGCTTTTTTTTGTTTTTCACTACGCTGGGTTTGAAACAAAAAAAGGAAGAGGCGGAGAAAGATTGGAGTGGGGGAGAAAGAAAAGAAGGGGAAGATGTAGTGCAGACGACAATGGGAAAGGGGAAAAGAAGCAGGAAGAGGTTAGGGGAATAATGGTATTACTGATTTGGGGTGAGGGCTTATTTTCTTTCTTTTTCATTTGTAATTATTTTTTTATATTTTAGATTTTTTAAAATCAAAATAATTGTATTCACGCGTCTAATTTACGTGACTTGCACACTCTTTGTCCACATCACCTTTGCCACTGCCACATGTGCATGGTCAACGGTCAAATAGGTTTATTAGTTACCAAATACGTGAGTTTGAGTGTTCAAATGAGAACGGTTTAAGTTTGTGTGTCGGCTTTACAAATGAGAGCAAGTTTAAGTGGCCAGAAGGCCATTTCGCCTTTATAAAAAAAATTAAATTCTACTCACCCGTTCAGCAACCCCCCCCCCCCACCCTTTTTTCTCTTTTCTCTCTAAGAACAAACGTCCAGCCCTTCCCCCAAATTCCCTCAATCTTTTTTTCTTCTCAAATTCCCTTCCCACACACACCTCCCATCCCTTCCATTCATCCTCAAGGTATAATGTCTCGCCACCTGAGCAAACACTCTAACACTAGTTCTTCTGAGGTTGCTTCTAGTAGCCATCGTGGTGGGAAACAGGCACCACCTCCCCCCACCCCAGTAGAGGAGGAGAGGAGCGCATTGACCCTGATGCAGATGAGGTGCCATCATGCAAATATGGTATACGGGTTGTCCCTGCCCATGCTCGACACTGGTTTCAGACATTTGTCCCATCGGTGAACCCGGACCCTGAGGTTGTTATTGACGATTGAAGTTGGCCCGCAAATATGGTGAAATTTACAACAACATTCGGGCATTGGGTTTCGACAGTTTGTTCCGTCCGGTGAATGTGAACCTAGACAAAGAGTTTTATGCTAACTAGCAACCTGAAGCCAGCCTGGATGTAGTTTACGAAGTGCAGCTAAGGGGTAAAGTGATTTCATTCTCCTCCCGGGTGATCAATCGGATTATGGGATTCACAGAGCATTCCCACACGCTCTTTCAGAGGTTTCTCTGTCAGCCAGACTATCCGGCTATCCACCGACTGTTATGTGCGCTGACTCTTCTGCCACATGGAAACGGGATGCGAATGAATTCCACAAGGACATGAAGAAGACAACATTCTAGTGGCCAGCCAGGGTTGTTTTGCGGATGATTAACGCCAAGATCACGCCAACTCAAAGTGACATTGATGTCTCCCGACTGAAAGTGTGTTTGATCTATGCCCTATTGACTCATATGCGATTCAATCTTGGTAAAATCATGCTTGAGCATATGGCTAAAGTGCGACCACTTGGGGCTCACCGTCTACATTACCCGAGTATGATCACTTGATTGTTGCGAGCACACCTTGTAGAGGAGGAGTACCACTATGACAAGACTATTCCAGTGTCTTGCCCTATTAGGGCCTATGATGTTACGTCGGTGATAGACCCCCTGCTACTGCTGTTAATTCGGACTAGCGGATGGTCCGCGTTGAGGAAACACTACAGCTACTGTTTGCTGACTTGCACCTTTGTGCTACTTGAGGGGAGGCCGACTTGGAGGAGTTACAGCAAGATTACCCCCTTTCTACTATCACTCAGCAGTGGTTGGGGTTCGCAAGAGGAGGACAACTGCCACCGGATGAGGATGTGAACTCCATTCCCTCCGATTATGAGGAGTATTTGCGCACCTTCGAGGGTGCTGATGATTAGGCCTTAGGCCTTAGGGAGTCACCTTTTCACTCTTGATTTTACTATTTTGCATTGAGGACATCTTAAGTGTGGGGTGGGGTGCTCTTATTTGATTGTATTTGTACTTTTTTTTTCATTTGCTAGTTGGTTTTGTTTGATTTGTTTCTTGCTTTCTTAGACAATTGGTCTGTAAACTATAATTCTGAAATCTATCGGGCCTGTAATAGTTAGTAATTAAGTATGTAGTTCGACTCTTCCCGACGATGGATTTCGTCGACTGGTTTCTTGAGGGAAATGAGTCGAAAGAAAGAAAAAAAAATTCATATATGTGAAAATCCAAAAAAATATATCTTTTATTTTAGTTTTTGTTTAGGTAGTGTAACAATTTTCCCTTGATTTTTCTTTGTGCCACGGTTCTTTTTCAAGGGTTTTGCTTGAACCGGGTGTAGTTAATTCTTTTTATTTTTTTAGGAATTAAGAATCTTTAGTTAGGAAGCTAAGTTTAAGGATCAATTTCCCTTGATTGCATATGCCTTGAGAGTGGTAAGGGCCTTAGTTGTGACACCTAGGCTCAATTCTTGACTTTTAAATAAGTGCCCTAAATTGTGTGATTAAAACTATGCTTAACTGCTTTGACTAGAATGTCTTGATTAGTCCAATCCTGAGTGAGTTATGTGCCATGTGTGTTTAAGATTTTGTGTTATTCTGTGTGTGGCATTTGATGCCCAGAACTTGCCCCGTGTGTTTGCAAAGCGAAATAGTAGTTTTGTTCAGTCTTGGATGTGATATAGACATTTCATCTACATTTTTTACAGAGCCAAGTCCTATTTCGCGCAGGAAAGGGTGTTTCGTTTGGGCCCGACCCTACTTGGTATAAATACATATAAAAACATTATTTTGAGGGCTTTTGACATATCTTAGACATGGGGAGACTATTTCGGAAGGGAGAAAATGTTTGGAGCAATTTCCGGAGGAGATTAGCATCGAATTCTTCATTCCTTCATCTTTTCTTTGTAATTTAATTATGCAAATTATTTGGGAAATTGTTACTATGAGTATGAGTAGCTAAATTCCTAATCTAGGGTTGATGGAACCAATTGTTAGATGAAGTTTTGACTCAGTTTTGTTATAATCGAGCCGGGTTTATTATATGATTGTTCAACTATGTTTTGTATGGTGATTAATTGAATGGGCCCTTGATTAATCGTGTCTAATCGCCTTGTGTTGCTTGAGAAAGAATACTATGTTAGATTGTTGTTGAACAACACCACTTTTGGGTAATTGAAGAGATTCATTGCTTGAATTTAAAAGTGGGATTAGAAATAACGAAACTTTGGCGGGATAATTTAGAGCTGCATAAATTATCAGCTATAGTAGTTTGAGAGAATGCTCTAGTAAATTATCGAAGTTGATCGAGAGATAATTACTATAACCCATAGCTCATAATCCTCATAGAATATTACGGCGAGACTAGCAAAAGAGTTAAGAATTAATCTAGCAATTGGGGAAATCAATACCCTAGATCTTTTCTACCATTGAATTATCTTTAATTTGGAATATTGTTAGTTTTAATATCATTTTCCTTTAGTTAAACAAATCCCAATATTTATTGATAAAAATCTTGCATCCGGGAATTGTTTGAGCTTTTACTAGCATCACTAAGAATTGTAATAGATAAGTTAGTTCCCTGGGAATTCAACTCCGGACTTGTAAACTGGATTATATTTGCAGCGACCGCTTATCCTTTTTAGGACTAGAGTTGGGCGTGATCACATGGTCATCTTTGAATAAAGCAGGAAATAGCACAAAGATAGAACCATGATGACACCTCTCACCCTCTAATACAATACAAAGAAGTGGCTAATACAAGGACCGTGTTACATTATTTAACATAAAATGCCCGGGAAAGTTCAATCATCATAGGAATTGTTGAGCATGGCATCACGAGAACACAATGATGGAAGGATCCAATTGAAGAAGCCTACTCTAGTTTCTCCCCTCGATCTCTGAGATGAGTATTCCACCAACACATTCCAAAGCTCCCCTACAGTCCACTGATGTGAAACAATCCATTGAGTCACCTAGACCAGGTTTTCGACGAAGAAATGTCACACGGATATAAGCTTCCAAGACTTGCAGGTTTGAGTTGTATGTTTTGGATAAATGCAAATGGATTCTATGCATGAGCAGGAGATGTTTCCGCTCTGTAATAATAAACTAGAGTCCTGAAGCCAGGATAAGATAGCTTTTCATGGAAACCAAACTGAAGTTAATTAATGGTAAATTTTAACAACAATCCATGCATTTACCAATTCCGTTCAACAGAGTGAATTTTTACCCTTCAGAAATGTCGTTAATGCCAAAATTTCCCCTCACAACCAAAAATGATTATAAAAAGGTCAGTAGGGAAAGGTGAAAGCATGAAAACGGTGACAAAAAATAAAGGGAAAGAATACATGAGTTGATCAAAAAGCTCTAGGAGAAATTCAAAAGTACCCAAGTTAACGTAGCAACGAAAAGTGGCACCCTCTTTTCTCTTTTCCCTTTTAGTGATTCATGTCAGCAAGCTTTCAGATTTCTTAGATAATAAACATTCTGCTTTAATCCTCAAGAGCAAACCAAATACATTTACTTTCAGACACACTAACAAATATAAGGATCTTGCAGAATAATTAACAGATGACAGTACCTGGTCCAGCATCTGCAATGCTTCCAGACCAAATGTGCAATACAAGATGAAAGGTCTCAATGCCTGTAAGAGATGCAAGGAGACAATTTTATTTCTTTTTATGAAAAAGGAAGATAAGACAGAGAAAAGAAGATGCTCAAAGTGAAAAGAACAAGAGAAAGCAGTTTTAAAGGGGAAAATTGCATATCATATCCAAAAGAAGATTATTTGAATTTTAACATCTTACCACCTCCGAAAACAATAAAACATAGACCATTACAAGTATCAAGAATCCAAAGATTATTCAACTCCAGTTAACAACTACGATGCATACTAAAAGGGGGAGAGAAAGAGAATGCGCCCAAACATTGAAAAGAAAGCACCAGATACATTCATCCCATAAGCCAATAATTCCCATATAAAAATGCAGACAAATGTCCAAGGAGAAAGAACAACCTGAGATGCAGCAATCCATTGAAGCATAGCTTTAAGTTGAGGATCTCCCCCAAAAGCACCGCAACCCCAATTACCAGTCACAACCCCAATTTCATGCTGATTGTCTAAAGGTTGATGACTGTGTCCCTCACGTCTGATTAACTGGTTTTCCGATGTTTCCTCAGTTTCTTGAGATGAAGTTGAAGTATGACCAAGAGACTATTGGAGACAAGATCATGAAGAGAAAAAAAAGAGCACGTCAAATAAAGAAAAGCTAATTGAGATACCTATAGAGATATAGGAAAGGGGAGAAAAGGAAATAATAAAAGGAGGGAGATTTAACAACTTGACAAACTGGATATCCCACCAGAAGATTAACAATGGACCTTCCACCGGAGTCTTTAACATTTTGATCATGTTGAAGTCCCAGGAGGCCATCATCTTTGAGAAACTGTTGATACTGATGACACTTGAATTGATCCATGAAGCCGCAAAATGCTTTGTTAATCTCCCTGCACAATACATTCAACTTATCATCAATCAAGCATACAACAACTAAATACTAATCCTTTGTAAATATGGGAAAGGTTTAGATTCCCTTTAATTAGGAGTAGGAATTACCTTCTTTTTCTTTTTTGGATAGCTTGTAAACCCTTTTTAAATCCTATTTAAACCCCAACATGCTTAGGGAATAATCAAGCAATTCTATTCTCAGAGTATCTAATTTTACTTCTTCTCTTCTACACACTTCCTGAATGTCCGCATTGTTATAATCAGCCAGTGTACATCAACTTCGAACATAAGCTCATCGACTTATGTTTCGCTCTCCTATTTGATCATGCCAACCTCTAAACAAATTCCTTAACAGACAAATTAGAACCTAATTGTACCTAAAGGATAACCTAATACTTACAGGGTTCCGTGTCATATGTTTAAGGACCCAACAGACATCATAAAAGAATTATACTCCATATACGCATCTCCAAAGAATAAGGAAAATTTCTGTACCTTAGAAGGCATTCAGGTCTGTACTGGCTCTTTCCCGGGCTGCAGAGTGCATCTATTGCAACTATCCTAGTCTTACGCCTTCCAAGAACATCCATATCTTTTTTGTCCACATAGTCACCATTAAACCGGAATGAAGAGGCATACCTTCACCAATTAAAGATGTGAAATAATTAGTGGAATTACAGTTAAACGTCCAAAATGACAGCAAAAGATTGCCAGCTATAACTTGAAAACCTTCCAAGTACGCAATTGATTGTCTATCTAAACTTACCCGGTATAACTTGAAAACCTTTCCGTACCAACAATTTCTACTGCTTCATTGTCTGTCATGCACGGCAGGAAAAGCATGCCAGCGATCAACTCCGGATTGATCATAAACCGAATTTCTTCCTAAACAGAAAACTACCTATTAGATATGGTGAGTTCACCTATAGGAACTAGACGAAAATCTCCAACTTCAAAGGCAAAAGGTGTGATGCATTGTGACAAATGAGGGACAAAAGCAACTCGTTTGATGAATTACTTTTGGAAAATTATTAATATTGGATAATAATGGTTTACCGTTGGATACAGAAATATGAAAAAGAAAAAAAAATGTCCAGGAAAGAACCTGCACACAGCCCCTAACGAGAGCGCCACCTCCTAAATACATGTTAGCAAAATCAACTTCAATAGCTTCACGTGATTGATCTTCAATTAAGCCTGAAACGGTAATCTAGAAAGAAACAGAAAGATATCAGAAGTGTGAAAAAAGTGAAACTTATAATCACCGGACGAGAATATGGTTTCACTTCTTACCACAATATGGCAAAGGGAAATGTTGGACTGGCTCCAATTTTTTTCTTTTGGATAGGGAATACAAGATGGAGTACATTCAAGAGAAAGCACTTTGCGCTCAAAAGACACATAGCCCAGGGGCATAGATGAACATATCCTCCCAAAATAGTGAACAATGCACTTCAATTTATTTTCAACTTCTTCATAATGATCATGTAGACACCTGAAAAACATGTACGCCAGCACATGAACTCCGTAAATTCGAAAAGAGAATCTGAGATATTTGAAGAAGATAGTTTAACTATGAAAGAGCACAAAATAATAGATCTAGGTGTACTACATCCATTAGAAGTGAAGGATTGATTAGACCTTAGTTGGAGAAGTGATTCATTTTCAGATTACAACTCCTCATATTGAGATATTTGGAAGTTGAGAGTAGATTGTTTCAGCTAAAACTATTGTCTACAAGATATTTAGATTTTAACATCAGAGGGACTTGCAGATAAAATAAGAAACAATTCATGAAGATGACCAAAGAAAATAACAAATAGAGGAGTTCATGATAATTAATCTAGCGCGGAGCACCTACAACTTTTACACTGATTACAATCAACGATTCTTTTAATCAGTTAAGATACAACTGGGCATAGATGCAACAATAATAAGAGACAGTTGATGAAACATACGCAAATAAGTGATCAAAGTTGATCATTGGGAGACGTTTGGCACCTCTATTGTTGGTAGGAAATAGACAAAACAACGCGCATGCAAGGAGAGCGCCAATTAATTCCTGGAAAATACATTCAAAATCATGATCATCCAAACTACATATAATTGTCACAACATTGAATAATCAAATTCTACTGCAGAAACCACAACCTGACTAAGGAAGATAATGCCAGACTCTTGTGATTCCAACAACCGAAGACCGGTTTTCACTCCTCTCAAAACTCCACCATCAGCACTCTCATAGTGAGTTTCTAATAATGAAGGCAATTTCAAAAGCAAAGTAGCCAAGTACGGAACCACCACTCGGAACCATTTTGCAGCTGCAGCCCTCGGAAGCAACTGCATAAACAATCCAGCATTTTGAAGACAACTAAATCAGTTACAATAACATCAGATAATTCTCCAATATATTTTTACCGAGATAACAACACTTTTGGTCCCTCAGTTATTAGTAAATTTTATCTTTTGCCATTGTGATATATGACTAAGTACATTTAACCTTCAATTAATTAAAATACGCATTTTTATCCCTTTATATAAGTAATATGCTAAATTTAGATTATTTTTGGAAGTATATTATCCTCAAATACGGAGTAACAACGTAACTCATGAGTAATTTTCTTTTTTAAAATCATGAACTATATTATCCTTAAATATAGAGTAACAGTATAAACTTAATATAATACATGAGTAATTTTCTTTTTTTAAAATCATGGTGTCCAGGCCCGCTTGTGTGCACCTCGACTCCACAGGGTACGTGCTACCTCCCACGAGCTCAGGTACTAGATAACTCTGTCTACCAATGTCTAACAAGGCTTGTACAGATGAGAAAAAATCACCTAGTATTTTCGCCTCTAGGATTTGAACCTAAGACCTCATGGTTCTCGACTCGCTTCACTGACCACTAGGACACAATCGTAGGCACAAATGCATGGGTAGTTAATGGTATGTAATTCATTAAATTTGTGAAGATTATCAAAATTGTTTATTTCAAAATTGAAGTTAAATGTGTTTATCCAAATATTACAAGAACCAAGTTTTAAATTTTGTCAATTTTTTTAGAGACTAAAAATGCAAATTTCCCCTTTTTCATTAAAGACGATAATTTTAAGTTATATGCACTGTTGGATCTAAACAATATTTTGCACTATGAGGCCACCTAATGGATATCTACAACAAAGCCTCCCTAAAAATGTGAGAATTGTAATCTTGAATATAAGAACAACAGGTAAAGGTAAAGGGTGACTGGTATGATGTATATAACTTAAACTCATAATTTATAGTATTATGTGAATGGAGAGGGAAGCGAAAAGAAGTTTACATCGTCAAGGAAGAGGGCAAAACCGTGAGAAGCAGAATAAGCAATGGAAGAATTGGGGAGGGAGAGAGAGCTTCGAATATCGGAAATGGCGATGAAAAGGACTTCGCCTGAGTCAACATTGCTGTGAAGAGGGCCTTGTGAGAGGGAATTGAGGGCTTCAACTACTGAAGGTGGCCAAACAAGTGAAGATGATCGGAGTTTAAGTGGCAAAAAGGGGAGGATTGACTTCAAGTCTTCTCTCTTCTCCATTAGAAGAAAACCTTTTTCCTCTGCTCCTCCTAGACAGTTCGCCCAATGCAAACACGCTTTCATTTCCTATTCCTTTTACTTTTTAACACTTGCTTAAATACTCATTGAATTATTGGAAATTACTATTTTTTATCAAAATATAACTTCTCTTTTTTTTTGTTTCAAACGGTCGCTCAAACCGGAAAATAATATATTCACAATTTTATCGATACTAGCACGTTTATATTTAGTCAATTATTTTGACGAAAAATTATTTTATAGAAATTGATATTCATACTTTTTACATAGATGCTCAATCAAGTATTTATTAAAATTAAGGAACCAAAAATTTAATTTACGGAAAAGGGCCCTCTACTATCTAAAATAAGTCATATATGGCCCCCGTTATACTATTTAATTAAAAAAGTCCTTACCGTTTGGGACCAGAAATTAAAATGTCCCTCCACCGTCTACTCCGCTAAATAAAATTAAAATATCCACTTGGCAGTCTTTGATTGGACGATTGAAACCCATCCCTATTTTTTAATTAACCCACGACCCGGTTCATTTTATCCGACCCACCCGTAAATCACTTAAAGAACACCCAAAACATATCGGTCCTCTCATTCAAGAACAAAAGCACGAGACCAAATGTTAGAGTTCTTCAACAAAGCCTTCTCTTAGTCGATGCTGCCGATTAAAGAATCAATTTTCTGAAAAGGTATGTTTAATCCGCGTAATATTACTTATTTATCTCTCCTCTATCTGTATTTATCTTAGTTTATTATTAGGGTTTTATGCTCAAATCGTTTTGGGGCTTTAATATGTTTTGTTTTCTTATGTCTTGGTTTAAGATGTTATTTTCTGACCTTTTTGTCTTATTTTCTTGTGTGGAATGTCATTGCATGTGTTTTGTTTTAGTCTTTTATGAATTTTGTAAGCATTAAAGTTGGTGAGATATGATAATGTGGGGTTTCATTTGTTCCTTTTAGTCATTCTCTTGTCTGGCATATGTCTGTGTTGGGTGTGTTGAATGTTGTTCCCTCACAACTAAAATCTGTGAATATTTTAGTACTAGTGGGTCTTTACTACTTGAATTATTTGTGGTCCCCTAGTTGTTACATGTTATTTGTGTTCCCCTAAATCCATACATGATTTATAATTCTGTTTTGTTTAATTGCTTAGTTATTGTTCTTTATTAGTATTGTTTATGTTATTTATATTTTTGTTGAGGTAGTTTCAAGTACCTTGGATCGGTTATTCAGGGGATCGGGGAGATTGACGAGGATGTCACACACCGTATAAGGGTGGGGTGGATGAAGTGGAGGTTAGCGTCGGGAGTCTTGTGTGACAAGAAAGTGCCACCGTTACTAAAAGGTAAGTTTTATAGAGCAGTGGTTAGGCCTGCCATGTTATATGGAACTGAAGGTTGGCCGATAAAGAACTCACACATCTAGAAGATGAAAGTAGCAGAGATGAGGATGTTGATGTGGATGTGCGGGTATACAAGGATGGATAAGATTAGGAATGAAGATATTCGAGAGAAGGTGGGCGTGGCCCCCATGGAGGACAAGATGCGGGAAGTAAGACTCAGATGGTTCGGGCACATTCAGAGGAGGAGCACTGATGCACCGGTGAGGAGGTGTGAGCGACTGGCTGTAGTGGGCACGCGGAGAGGTAGAGGACGCCCTAAGAAGTATTGGGGAGAGGTGATCAGAAAAGACATGGCGCGACTTAGGATTACTGAGGACATGGCCCTTGATAGGGAATTATGGAGGTCGAGCATTAAGGTTGTAGGTTAGGGGAAACTTGTGAATATTTCTACAGCACAATAGAGTGAGACTAGCAAGTTAGGAGTTAGACTAAGAATGTCATTGGTCGTCTATTGATGCAGGGCTTTACCTGCTAGTTTTACTATACCAGCCATCTATTTCGTATTTCGTATTCTGTATTTCATATCTCTTATATTGCTGTTATTTTTTATGCATTTTTATGGTACTAATATATCGGCTCCTGTTGCTTTTTTTGAGCCGAGGGTCTCCTGGAAACAGCCTCTCTACCCTTTGGGGTAGGGGTAAGGTCTGCATACATATTACCCTCCCCAGACCCCACTTGTGGGATTATACTGGGTCGTTATTGTTGTTGTTGTTGTTGTTTTCCCCGTATTCTTTATTAGTATTTTTAAATTGTTTAGGTACTTTTTATTGTTACCTTTACAGAATAGCAAGGATGCCATTGGTGGACCTAATCTTGTATTATGGTGGGGACTGGATCACAAGCCCACATGTCTTGTATTCAAAGAAGTTGTCCCATATCAAGAGAGGTTATGATTCTGAACTTCTATCGTACAAATATCTAGTGGATTTATACATTAATGAGTTAGGAAATGTAGGTGTTCAACAACTAATTGTGAATGATCCATCTGGTAATTATTATGAGATTGAGGATGATGATGGTATAAGACATATGTTGTTTCTAATCTCTGATGAATTCAAAACTCTTCATTTATATACTGTAGATGAGTGTGAGCAGTCTATTAGTGTGACTAACATAGTCCATCATTCTGAGTCTTATACTGAAGTTGGTACTGATTGTAGTGATGTTGAAAGTGAATCTGATTCTAATTGTGGAGAGGTCGAGTATGATAGTGATGAATTACAAATATTTGTTAATCAAAAGAAACGAGAGATTATGCCTGGTTTGGATAATTATAAGGAACTGTATAAGGGTATGAGCTTCAAGGATATCCGTGAAGCAAGAAAATATCTTAACTTCTATGCCTTAGCAAACAAAAAGGAACTAAAGTTGTTGAAAAGTTCTCCAAAAAGGCTAAGATATGGATGTGTATTTGACTGCCCCTTTATTGTTCATATTACTCCAGATGGGGACCTTCCTGGGGTTAGGGTAAAGACCTTAAAAGCAAAACATACATGTGATGAAGCATTTGAGAATTCTAGGGTTGATTATTATACAATAGCAAATTACTTCAAGAAGAAGGTGCAAGATAACCCAAAGTTTAAGATAAAAGAGATGAGAGTAGAACTGAAAAACATATTCAATGTTAATGTTAGTTATGGAAAGTGCAAGAGGGCTAAGAGGCTGATTTTAGAGAAACTGGATGGTAGCTTCACAGATGATTACAATAAACTTGAGGCATATGCCAATGAGCTTAGAGTAAGTAATCCGGGCAGTGATATAATCATTAATTTGTCAAAGGATGCCCTTGAACAAGGTAAAAGAAAATTCTTGAGAATGTATACTTGCTTCCAAGCATTGAAGATGGGTTTAGAGAAGGGCTGAGACCATTTATTGGCTTAGATGGTACTTTTTTGAAAGGAAAAGCAAAAGGTCATCTATTACTTGTTGTAGCTCTAGATGCCAATAATCGGTCTTATCCAGTAGCATGGGCAGTTGTTGATAAAGAAACCAAAAGGACTTGGACCTGGTTCTTGGAATTGCTTCAAAGGTCATTGGATCTCAAAGATGGTGAGAGAATTACCTTTATGTCAGATATGTAGAAGGTATGAATTCTGTCCAGATGTCTTTATTTCTTTCATTTCAATTTGTTGTTAATTACCTACAGTACTGCATGTTTGCTAATATTCACTTTCATTTTGTAGGGATTAATTGAGGCAGTCCAGAATGTTCTACCTGAGTCACACCATAGATTTTGTGTGAAGCACATAGAGGTAAACTGGTGCAAGAGATGGAGGACAGATGAGTTCAAGAAGTTGCTATGGTGGAGTGCCTAGAGCTCTTATGAGGAAGATTTCAAGGATCAGTTGAAGAGTATTGGGAAACTAAGTAAGGAAGCTGCTGAATCATTGTTAAAGTATCCTCCACAGGCTTGGTGTAGAGCCTATTTTGATACTATGTGCAAGAACCAAAAAGTTAAGAATAACTTCACTGAGTCAGTGAATGCATGGCTGGTTGAAGCAAGGCAAAAGTCAATAATTAAAATGCTTGAGGAGATAAGGATAAAGTTGATGAACCAATTGAGGGAAAGGGAGGAAGCTGTGAGGTCATGGGCAAATGATTTCAGTCCACATAGTTTGAAGCTTTACAATGAATACTTCAAGATAGCTAACATTTCTTGCTATGTGGACAACAATGGTGACAATGGCTATGAAGTCAGGGACGGGACAGATAAGTACACTGTAAATATGGTTTTGAAAAAATGCACATGTAAGGGATGTGATCTTACTGGAATCCCATGCCCACATGCAATTAAATCCCTGCAATTAAAAAGGTTGGAGCCTATGAATGAAATCAATTGGTGGTACAACAAAGAAGCATATCTTCTTACCTACAAGTACAAGTTGCAGCCAGTTAGGGGTGAAAAATTCTGGAAGGTAGATCCATTACAAGCAATGGAACCACCCGAGTTCGTCAAGATGGCTGGGAGGCCTAAAATCAAGAGAACAAGACAAAAAGATGAGGCAATCAAAAGGCAAGGTGAATGGGCAGCTTCAAGAAAAGGGAGAGTAATGACTTGCACCAATTGTGGAGAGCCAAATCATAATGCAAGGGGTTGTGAGAAGGTAACACCTCTCACCATATCTAACTTATTTTACTTGTTAACAATACTAACATCTACTTTATCTAACTGTTTTTATTTGTTAACAATAGACACCAATGGCAAAAAGGGAAAGGCAAAATGCTAGACATCTAGTTGATGAAGATGAAAGTGTAGGGCAACAATCAGAAGAAGAGATACACCTAACAGTACCCCAATCTAGTCGAGCAAGTCAGTCGAGTGTTCAAGGCTCAAATTTTGTGTTCATGCCTACACCATCAGTGCACAGTCAATCAAACAGTCCATTCACTGAGTGTGAGCAACCTGAACTTGATCCATATGTAGTTACAAGGCCAACAACTGTGTCGGAATCTAAAACAAGACTTCTGCAAAGGCAAAAACCACCTCAAACTTCAAGTGTAAGGGTAATTTCATTCACTGGCAAATCAAATGGTGTTAATCTTCCATCATCACTTCCTTTCAAACGAGCAGGACTCAAATGGAAAGGAAAAAATGTTGTAACTGGAATTCAGCTGGAGATGCAAAGCAGAAAGAAAGTGGATAAGCTGAAGCCAAAAAGGGGAAACAACTGAAGTCTATTGTAATAGAACTAAATATGCTGTTTTTGTGTAGTTTGTTGGGTTGTAATTACTGCCATATGACAGTACATTTCCTATTTTGTGTAGTCTTTTAAGACTTCTTGCTGAATGTTGGGGTTGAATGTCATATTATCACCATGTTTGTGACAGTATTTAGGGGGTATAATATGGCACCCATGCCTCCACAAATCTGGATTTATTTTGTGTAATGAAATATGCAGTTACTATGTTGAATCTACAGTTTTGAATCTGCAATTTTGCAGTTAATGTTCAGTATGTTCACTGTGTTGAATTTGCAGTTTTGTGTTAATATTTAATGTTCAGTATGTTTACTGTGTGCTCATGGGCAGTTTTGTGTTAATATTGAATTTGCATTTTGCAGTTTTGTGTTTACTATGTTCACTGGGCAGTTTTCTGTTAATATTGAATTTGCAGTTTGCAGTTTTGTGTTCACTATATTCACTGGGCAGTTTTGTGTTAATATTGAACAACCAACTAATATATAGCATCTTAAACTTCAAGTTAACATCAAGACCAATTTCAAAATGGAACTTAAACAGGGAGTAACTTAAACTTAAACTTAAATCTACAGGCGAACCAACAAAACTAAGCAATTAACATTGGAACTTAAACATCAACTTAAAACATCAATGTTACAATACTTGAAGTAGTCTAAACAAAAGTGAACTCATATGATATATGAGCCTACATAATTCCAACAAAATTCCAACAATACACTAGCAACTAAAATTTAATTCATTACTCTAGCGGCTACAATTCTAACAAAAAGGGTACATAAAATAGTAGTGAAAATCTTCATCTTGAGGATTTTCTCTTCTAATTTAGTCACTTGAACATGGTTTCTTTCCTTCACAGCGATCAATTTCTCCTTCAATTTATCCCTTTCAATGTTAACATTGTCCAACGACGGCTTCAAAGTATTGATTTTAACATTTGTCGCATCCAACTGAGACCTTAAATTGTTGATTACAACAAGCGCTCTATCGGGATTAGGATCATCTGAACATTCCCAACAACCACATGAAGTATCTTATAACATCAAAATACAATTCAAACAAATAGGGAAACAATTCGTTAAACTATAAAAAATTTCAAACATGACAAAATTTAATAATCACTTACTTGTAGTTTTAGACACTTGTAGAATCTCTGTCCAGGGTTAAAAAGAGTAGTCGAAGTGAAGTGGTTAGCAAATTCCCCACAGTGGCACTTCCTTTTGGATGAAGAACTATTTTCCGACATGCCAAACCAACTTTTTGGACAATATTTACAGCGTGGTTTGGATCAAATAACTGATAATGAAAGAAATTGGAGTAGACCTCTACAAGCTTTCTTGAAGAACCCTAGCTTTTGTTCTTGAATGAGCGGACCGATCTGTTTTGGGTGTTCATTAAGTGATTTACGGGTGGGTCGGATAAAATGAACCGGGTCGTGGGTTAATCAAAAACTGCCAAGTGGATATTTTAATTTTAATTGGCAGAGTAGATGGTGGAGGGACATTTTAATTTCTGGTCCCAAACGGTAAGGACTTTTTTAATTAAATAGTATAACAGGGGCCAAATATGACTTATTTTAGATAGTAGAGGGCCATTTCTGGCCCTTTTCCATTTAATTTACCTAAAATATTTATCTATGTGAACGCAACTGTTGATGTTTTTTAATGTTATTACATATATTTAATACTTAATTTAAAATGATTAGATATCATCGCCTAAACGT
This sequence comes from Nicotiana tabacum, assembly GCF_000715075.1. NCBI lineage: Eukaryota > Viridiplantae > Streptophyta > Magnoliopsida > Solanales > Solanaceae > Nicotiana > Nicotiana tabacum. The sequence goes on from NC_134099.1 coordinate 84,181,058, forward strand.
ACTTTTGATATATGTACTTATAATATATAAATAAGAAATGTAATCATATTTTACCTAATACTTCTTTATATATGGTAGCATTTGAGTTTGTTCCCTTATGATACTTGCTGCTTTGTTATGATTAGAACTCTTGTTGTTGATATTGATATTGATATTCTTCTTTAAAACATAATATATAATATCAATGTAATAAAATATGTTGCATCAAATGTAGTCCAACATTTAAAAGTATCTGGCTATATGTTTTATTTATTGTCATAGGAGTACACAAGTGCACATGCAATTATTTTCACACAAATTAGGAGGATACTTTATTTTCTGTGGTGAAAATTGAATTTTGGGGATACACATTGTGAGCACGTGATTTATACCCAATGAAAATACTCTTACAAAATCCACAAAAATAAATCTTTCTAATAGTTTTTAATGTTATTGAATTTTAGGAATTCCTTTTTAATTGTTTGTTTGCATTTAGTTGCATTTTTGTGCATTTTTAATATTTTAAAGTCATGAAAATACCAAAAAATATTTAATTCTTCATCGCATAGCATGTAGATTTTAATTGCATCTAGGATTTAATTATGTTAATTAAGTGCATTATCAATTAAAATCTTAAAATACATGGGTTATGTTTACATTTTAGTTTTTAGTTTTAAATTAATTAGTTTTAAGGCTAATTTTACAAAATAATTTAAGAATATAATTTAGAATTTTATTTAGGATCTTAATTAATTCAATTAGAGTTCCTCAAACTAGACTGCGCCAACATTTGAACGACCCAATTGCCAAATACCCATCCCAGCCCAAAAGAAAATCTGGTCCAGCACCATCTCTAAGCGAAACAGCAGTGTTTTGTCACGTTCAATCGTGGCCGCTTGTTGTTCAAGATCAGACGATTGGGAACTGATCCCCAAATCCCTTAAGAGTGTCCAAAATCCCCCCCCCCCAAACCCTAGAGACTTCCCAAAAACTCATCTCTCTCAAACCCCTCTCAACTTTAGCCGCCGAGCCATCACCGAAAATCGTCTCTGCCGGTGGTTTAGCTCCAAATCGCCCTGAATTCTCACTAGATAGTCATCACCATTCCCTCATCCCTAATCCACTGACCATTTCTTCCAAAACCCATCCAAAATTCATGATTTTTGGATCAGAAATTCAAGGAAAATCCAAAATCGCCTTTTTCTCTTTAATATTTACCCGTTTAAAGGTTAATGTTACACAAAAAGTCCATAACGTTGACCATTGACATTTCGTGGTAGCTTCACTTTATCTCAAGGCCTGGAACCCAGTCAACATCACCGTTTACTCTCATCTCGCCTTGCTCTCCCTTTTCCGGCCAGCAGGATATATTGTCACACACAACACTGACTTACATGGAGAATTGGCTAGTGTTCGTGTGACAATTTCTTTGGCTCGCTGGGGTTCTGCATTTGATCTCTTGATTTGCTAGATTTTGACGCAATAGGTATACCTCTCCTCTTTGTTCCTTTTTAGTTTCAATTTGTTTCTTCATATTCATCTCCCTCTTCTTCTTTTATTTTGATTTTAGTTATTCTTTTTTTTTCTTATTTCTGTTTAGGAATTAGATGTTTGAGTTGCTTTGCATTAATTTTTATTTATTTATTTTATATAGCAGATTCTAATACTTAAAAAATCTAGTCGATTAGTATGTGTTTTGTATGTCTATCTAATAGTTCAGTTATTGTTAATTAGTTTAATTGCATGAGCTGTTAGTTTAATCAATTGTGAGTAAATTAGATGTTAAAATAAGTTATTTTGCACTTTTGCTTTGTTCTGATCCGTATGTTCCTAGCTAGGGTTCCCTTGTGTTTACCAAAGTTTAAGGGGGCATTTGGGAATTAGAATTGAGTAGAATCTTTTTCTTTTAACAACGGGAGAATTCTAGAATAGAGATACGGGACCAAAATGCAATAAGATGAGGAAGTTAGGTTAAATTTGGGTTAAAAGGGGTCAATTTGAGAAGTTAAGGGAGTAGAAGAATAGGAAGGAATTTTTGAAATTGGACAGCTGTCCATTTCAGTTGCAAAAGATGCCAATTCCCTGAATTTTAGGGAAGTTGGCAGAATATTCCCACACCCCCTCTCCCTCACACATAACACATTCTCACATTCTATAAAAGGACTCCAACTCTTATTTCACCAGACACATTATTTTCTACATATTCACTCACTCAAAAGAACATTGATAGAAACTGAAATTTAAAAGAAAAGTTCTTAGTATTCAACTTCAAAAAAAACAAAAAAACAAAACAAAAAAGGAGATACAAAGTTGTTTTCAAATTCTAGCATATTTGATTGATATTTTGTGGGATCTCAAAGGACTTTCAAGCTGTTAGGATTGCTGTTTTTGCTGGGTTGAAATCTGTTGCCTCTGCTCGCTGAACTTGACATCATCTCTTCTTCATTTTTTCTTCCTTAACTGATTCATCTCAGAGCCTTTATTTGGTTATATTAGATTGTTGCCGCCTTTAGGTATGTAATTGTCCAAAACTGTAATTCTCTGTTAGAGTTAAAATAAAAACTGAGCTGTTATGATTTGTTTGTGTTTGGCTCTATAGATTATGCATGATTTAGATTTAAAGTGAAAGCTAATATGTTATGTTTTGCTCATATTTAGTTGTATTGGTTCAACATATTTTAGGTTTCAAAGTTGCTTGGAATTCTTTTTCTGTTAATTTGTGGTATGACTGTATAGTTAGATAAAAACTCAAACTGCTGAATGCTTGTTGGTAGTTCATCACTTGATGTTAGCGTGCTATTCTTTAAATTAATAGTTTTTATTTGAAGTGACATTAGCAGTGACAAATATATGTCTAATTTGGTTGTTTCTTTGATTGGTGGTTGTGTGCTACGACACTGATTTGCAAAGCAAGCCCAATGGCTATGTTTACCTCGAAAATATGAGTAACAATTAAATTTGTTTTGTGGTTTTAAAGATACGTGATTAGATTCAATACCAATTAATAATCAAGAAATATGAAGTAGAAATGAAAGAAATAAGTGAATCAAACCAATATAATTCAGTAGCAGTGACCTCGAACTTAGTGACCTCAAGGTGGGTTTAGAACAATAAGAATAGTTAAGCAAGAAAAGTAAAGTAAGAGCAGCAAAGCTAAAGGACAATTCTAATGAACAGTAGGCAAAAAGTAGAGAGTATATCTTTGCTTTAATGATTAGATGGTCTTATAAATGATTGGGGTCCCATTTATATAATAGGGGAACCCTAAATAAGGTATATTTCTATTTACAGTAAGGAATATTCTTCGTACAACTGTCTAACTGCCTAGTACAGAATTGTATGATCCTATTTCGAGTTTTGCGCCATGATTTTAGGAACGTGGCAGGAATCTAGTTCATTCTGTTGTAAATCCATAACGGTACTATTTCGGGGTCGAGCATACTAAGCCTTGGTACTCCTTGTACTCCTATCTCTCGAGCATTGCACTCTGTCTTTGAGCTCGAATCTAGTCCACCGGGTTCGAATCGACCTTGCCCGGACTTGGGCCTAGGATGGACCTTCGAGCCTATAAATTGGAGGCCTCTGATTTTAACCGTATACAGATAGTCCCCGCATTTCTTAGAGTAGGTTGATAAGAAATGTATTGATCTTCGACACCTCGATCCTGATTCCAATCTCGTGATGTCAGTTGCTGAAGTGACTGAGAGGTTGCTTTTCGTACGATTTCAAAGTCATTAATTGAAAGCAACTGGCGGTCGGCTTTTTATCTTCCCCAGTATGCTTAAATTACCTCTATAAATAGATCAACTTCACAATCTTACAAACTTTATTCTCACGTTGCTCTCAAAATCTTATTAGCTCTTTCAACTTCCCTGAATTCTCCTTTCTCTTCTATTTACTCTTACTTCATCATCAACCTTCTCTATTTTTTTGAATTTTTGCATTACAATGGCTAAGACATCCAAATCGGTTCCCCAAAAATAAAAAGCTTCTTTATCTTCTCAACTGACCAAGAGTAAAGCGGTAGTGCCTCCTCGTACTGAGGAGTGCATTCCTCTACCGTGTGAAATAACATCCGATTTCAAGATCGAGAAACCTGTATCAACACCAGGCCGATGCGAGTCCATGTCTCAATATGTCTGTTTGATAACTGAGGACGAGCTCGAGCAAGTAAAGAAGAACTGCAAGTAGGAGAACAAAGACGTAGTGATCCCTTCCCCCGAGGAGGATATCACTACATATAAAGCAAGGTACTTAAGCGTGTATACTTACCCATTCACACTGGGCCCTGCAAATCCCACTCTGGGTCCCACAGATCCAGTTATTCTTGACTTTTGCCAACAATACCAAGTGACACTTGGCCAAATCTGCCTTTCATTTTGGCGAATCATTCATTTGATAAGATTCTTCTCAAACCAGATCGAGGATATGCCTTTCACCCTCGACCATCTGATCAGGCTGTATAGTCCTCGGCTTTAGCAAGGTGGCTTGATAAAATTACAACGTTGATCCTCAAAATCTCTCTTCTCCAACATAGATGAGGACAAAGATCGAGGATGGATGAGTCGGTTTGTCCGAGTTAAGACCTCTGACTTGATTCCTGCTGAGTGGATGCCATTCCCTAAGGAGTGGAACATGAAACGTAAGTATATAGTAACTTTATATCCTGCTTTCTCTTTTTTTCTCGACATTGTCTTTTCCCTTGGTCTAACCCCTTTTCGATGATGCAGCTACTACTTGGTTTCCTGGAACGGTCCCTGACCTCGAAGGTTGGGTCTGAAAACTGGCTTCCACTTCCTCGTACGCGAAGCGTTGCTTCCGAGATTTGGCCAAGGGCCGATGGGAGGCTAAAAATCATGGTGAGTTCTCTTGTTTGTTTACTTGCATTTCTTTAGTGGAATACTTACTTTGTCTTTATGCAGGTCTCGGAGACACAGTTGCTATGCAGCCGACCTCGGCTGGTGAAGAAGAAATCTCGAAGCCTTCTAAAGAAAAGAAAACAAAAAGAGGGTCACCTGCAAATCGCTTGAAGCCCAAGAAAAGTGCGGCTCGAAAGTCCAAGGTTGATACGATGGTCTTATCTCCGGAAAGGCCCAACGCCTTCGAGATCAGGAGGAAGAAGAGGATGAAGACTGCCTATTGGTAGCTCGTAAAAGAGGAAACACTGGTGCTTCGAAGTTTATCGAACCGGTGGTGGTTGATGCGGTTCATTCTAGAGCCGAAGAGATTTCTGAGAGGAGTTCGAGCTAAGTCCCCGAGCCATCGGGCAGCAAGAGTGCACCTCGTCTTTGAGGTCATTTGGAGGGTGAGACAGAGGGGCCTGGTCCCAATCCCCTTTCAAATAGAAGAGAATGCCCCGAGTGGATCACTTGGGGTAATCATTGTGGATGACTCTCCGCCTGGTCCCGAGTTCTCCAAGGGGAAAATTCGAGATGCTCAGAACATGAGATCTTCTGAAGTGGGGGCGAGCCACGAAGGGCATGACATCTTTCAAGAATGCCTCACATGCATTAAAGATGGACCCAACCCAGATGCTTCTTTCATCTTCGATGAGGCTTGTCGGCTCTTCAAACAAGTGAGTTTTCTGTCCTTTAGAATTACGCCTATGTTTTGTCCTTGTTGTTCTGAGTTAAACTTTTCCCTTTTTTGAAGGATGTGGTTCTCCATAAAAGGGCATTTCCAAGTCTCGAGCTGATCTTGCTCGATGTGAAGTCAAGCTTAAGAAGGTCTCAGAAGAGATAGACAGTCTTAAAACCCTCGAAATGGTAATATTCCCTCTGAAGTTTTATTATGGATTTGCCCGCTCGGTCTTCTAACATTTTTACTTTGCAATTTCAATAAAAGGGCGAGCTGGTGGAGTAGCTTTGAGAGGAGCTCAAGCTGAAGGAGGCCGAGACCCTAGGGTAGAGGCGAGGAATGGACAGTCATGCCTCCAAGAAAGAAACTCTTCAGGAGTAGCTGGCTTGACTCGAATGTCAGCTTAAAAATGTAAAGGATGAGAGTCTGGATCGAGGCCGCGGACTTGAGGAGCTTAAGTCTAAGTCTGGTGCTGAGCTGGACAAGGCCAAATCTGACGCTGAGGCAATTATATCTTCGTATAGAGCCGACATTGAAGTGGCTAATGCCCGGGCAAAGGAGATCTCTTCCGCAGCCAAAGTTAGGTTATCAAGTACATTTGGCCATGCTAGACGACAGTCCCAGAGGGAAACATTCAAGGAGGTACATGCTCACGGCTTCAATCTCTCACCCGATATTGAAAGGGCGAAGACTTTGGAAGAAGAGGTCGCCGCTTTGCTTTCTGATGAGGATGATTCAGCCAGTGGCTCCGAGATTGGAGGAGACGAAGATGAAGTCCCTGAGGGTGAGGCTCTCGAAGATGTGGCTCCTGAAGATGCAGCTGCCGAAGATGCGGCCTCGAAGTAGATTTAGGTTTCCTTATTTTGTTTTCGTGTTTTTTGTGCAAGTATCCCTTGTGTAAATATCTTTTGTAATAATTTTTTGGAAATATAGAAGGACCTTTTTATCTCATTTTTTACTCGTGTTGAATTTTATTTTGTCTTCACCTCTTAAGGTTTTAGTTAATCCTCGAGCTAAGCTTAAATCAATTTGATGCGATCTCAGAATAGTGGGACTCTTGAGTCCTAGTTGAGTGAGAATGAGGTCTAGAACTCTATATATTTCGGCCCTTAGGCTCTTTTAGATCGGCCCTTAGGCTCTTTAAGTTGGCCCTTAGGCTCTTATATATTGGCTCTTAGGCTCTTTAAGTTGGGCCAATTCGGCCTCTAGAACGGCTATATAATTTTTCCCTCTTTTCGGCTAAAAGACTTAGTGAAAATTTAATTATGCCTTAGCATGTGTTTTTTTGTACCCATTGGGGTATTCAAAGGTTTGATGAACCTTATTAATAATTTATTCATGTAATGATGATCGAATACCTCCTGGGTTTTTTTGAAGGCTGATGTTATCGAAGCCTTTAAGTTATTTGAGGGCTGAATTTATCGAAGCCCTTTTGCTTTTGCCGAGGTATTCTGATTTAACCGGTTTTTTCAAAGTGTTTGAAGGCCTTTAATTTATGTCAGAAGTCAGACGTCTCCGGGCCACATTATTTAGGCCGTAGCTTTTTATATGACCGTAGTCTTTAGTAGGGCCGTAGCCTTTTCATATGGTTGTAGCCTTTAATTTAGCCGTAGACTTCGGGTGTTTCTCTTGGACTTGTTTCCCGATAACCTTTCGAGTTTGTTCGAAAAGTTAGTCCCTGAGTATATTGGCCTTGGACTTCGTTTCGGGAAGATGCCTCTTTAAGGTCTTAAGAGTCCGAGTTTTTGATGGCTCAGATATGTTGAATGTCGATAACAGTCCCCGAGTATCTTGGGGTTACATTCATGTTTCAGTCCTTGAGCCGTTTCCTATAGGATTATAAGTGTAGAGCTTGTATAATAGTAAACTTTCTTGAGGCACAAAGTGTTTTTGATATATAAACATAATGCTTCTTCAAATAATTGATACATGCATACATGTTTTCACCGTCGGTGCTCGGCTATTCTATATGGACACGGTTCATTTGATCATTTGGCCCATTACAAAATTTTCCTATTGAGGCCCTCTTAGGCGTGAAGTATTTTCCTCGAAAATATGACCTCTGAGGGTGATGCCCCCCCAGTATTCAAGGTTGATTGCAAAGAAGCCTTGGATACTGTTGAGTCCCCCTAAGGTATCATATAGTTGTTGCCTCGTTACAAACTTTGCCGGTAAAATCCATTTGGGCAAAACCCTATCTAACGGAAAAAGAGTGCAACGCATGCTTTAAAACCTAAGGCCTTCGTGCAGAAAGGGTCTCTTTGGTAGCTTCGATCGATGATCTGCAATGAGTTAGTTTTAAACTCTAATGGAAAAAAGGATAAAGCCATACCTTAGCAGTAGTATCATTTAAGTAATGATACGTTCCAATTATTTGGTAGTTGTTCGCCTTCCATCGTGCTAAGTTTGTAAGATTCCTTGACGACAACCTCAAGGACTCTGTACAGTCCTTACCAATTCGGGCTTAGCTTCCCTTCATTCGGGTCTCGAGTATTGAGGGTAACTTTCAGTAGAACTAAGTCCCTGATTCTGAAGTGTCAGAGATTGGTCCTTCTATTTAGTATCTTTCGATCCTTTGCTTTTTCGCGGCCATTCGAACAAGTGTTACTTCTTATTTTTCATCTAGTAGCTCGAGGCTAGCATTCATGGCCTCATGATTTGACTCTTCCGATACATGTCGAAACCTGGCACTGGGCTCTCCGAATTCGACATGGATGAGGGCCTCGGAGCCATAAACTAAAGAGAACAGAGTAGCACCCGTGCTAGACTTTGATGTTGTTCGATATGCCCATAGGACCTCAGGTAGAACTTCTCTCAATTTTCCTTCGCATTGTCCAACCTCTTCTTTAGGTTTTGAATTATGGTTTTGTTTGTGGACTCGGCCTGTCCATTTCCAGTCGGATGGTATGGTGTCGATAAAATCCTCTTTATTTTGTGGGCCTTGAGGAAATTCGTCACCTTGTTGCCGATGAATGTTTTCCATTGTCACATACAATCTCGACAGGTATCCCAAACCGGCATATGATGTGGTCCCAAATAAAGTCAATAACTTTTTTTTCTCTGACCTTCTCGAAGGCCTGTGCTTCCACCCACTTGGAAAAATAATCAGTCTAATAAAATAAACCTAGCTTTACCTGGGGGCTTGGTAGAGGGCCGACTATATCCATTCCCCACTTCATGAAAGGCCACGGGGATAAGACCTAATGGAGTTATTCTCCGAGCTGATGGATCATCGGCACAAATCGTTGACATTTATCACATTTTTTGACAAATTCCTTAGTATCTTTTTCCATGCTATCCCAGTAATACCCTGCCCTAATGATTTTGCGAATCAAGGACTCGGCGCCGGAGTGATTCCCATAAGTACCTTCGTAAATTTCTCGTAGACTATAATCAGTATCCCCCGGCCCCAAACATACCGCCAGTGGCCCATCGAATGTTCTCCGATATAATGTTCTATCTTTATCTAATGCAAACCTAACAGCTTTGGTTCATAGGGCCCTCGATTATTTATGTTCCGATGGGAGTTTTTCATTCTTCAAATAGTCAATATACTTATTCATCTAGTGCCATGTCAAACTTGTTGAATTTATCTTGGCATGACCCTCTTCAATCACTGATTTCAATAATTGAACGACAGTCCCGAGGACGATGTCATCTTCCTCAATTGAGGATCCTAGATTGGCGAGTGCATCGGCCTCGCTGTTTTGTTCTCGAGGCACATGTTCCAGTGTCCACTCTTTGGAGCAGTGCAAAGTTACCTGTAGTTTGTTCAAGTACCGTTGCATTCTATCCTCTCGAATTTCGAAACTTTTGTTTACTTGGTTTACCACCAATAGAGAGTCGCACTTAGCTTCGATGACTTCTGCTCCCAAGCTTTTAGCTAGCTCGAGACCTGCAATCATGGCCTCATACTAGGCCTCATTGTTAGTCAATCTAGAAGTTTTAATAGATTGTCTAATGGTATCACCCGTGGGTGGCTTCAAAACAATGCCAAGCCCGGACCCCTTCACATTCGAGGCACCATTTGTGAAAAGGGTCCATACCCCTGATGATGTACCCGAACTTAGCAGGAGTTCCTTCTCCACTTCGGGTATGAGGGTCGACGTAAAATCAACCACAAAGTCAGTTAGGATCTGAGACTTGATGGCCGTTCAGGGTTGATACTCGATATCGTACCCATTAAGTTCGACAGCCCATTTGGCCAATCGGCCCAATAGCTCAGGCTTATGCAAAATATTTTGAAGGGGTAAATGGTTTATACACATATAAGATGACATTGAAAATATGGTTTTAGCTTTTGAGATGCGCTTATTAATGCGAGTGCTAATTTTTTCAAGTGAGGGTACCTAGTTTCAGCATCCCCTAAAGTTCGGCTCACATAATAAACAGAAAATTGCGTACCTTGCTCTTCTCGAATTAGTACCCCACTTACCTTTATCTCTGAAACAACCAAATATAGGTAAAGCTTTTCGTCGATCTTCGGGGTATGAAGAAAAGGTGGGCTCGATAGGTATCGCTTTAGTTCTTCCAGGGCTCGCTGGCATTCTAAGGTCCATGCAAAATCCTTTTTCGTTTTGAGAAAGGAAAAGAAACGATGACTTCGATCTGACGACCTCGAAATGAACCAACCCAAAACAGCTATTTGGCCTGTTAACCTTTGAACTACTTCCACGCTATCCACGACATTGATATCCTCGATGGCTTTGATCTTATTGAGGTTAATCTCGATACCCCGATTTGACACCATGAAGCCAAGGAACTTACCCGAACCGGCTCTGTGATGACCCAAAAGGTCATCACTTATTTTAGAAATAAATTCTGCATTTCGAGGCCTTAAAAACCTCTTACAACATCACCTCGAATTGCGTGCACAGTTCGTACACGTAGCCGGAAAGCCATTATGTGAAAATCTGTGGAAAATGATGAATTTTGACTTTAAAATAAATTTAAGTTGACTTCGGTCAATGTTTTGGGTAAACAGACCCGGACCCATGATTTGACGGTCCCGGAGGTTCCGTAGGAAAATATGGGATTTGGGCATATGCTCGGAATTGAATTTCGAGGTCCCAAGTCCGAGAAATGAATTTTTGAAGAAAATTATTTTCTGAAATATTTATGAGTTTTTGGAAATGAAATATGTTTAAAATATGATGGTATCGGGCCCGTATTTTAGTTCCGGATCTCGGTACAGGTCTTATATGTGATTTAAGATGAGTCTGTGAAATTTGGTATGAAACGAGCTTAAAACAATGTGAATCGGACCGTATATGAGAAAATTGGAAAATTTTGAAGTTCTTAGGTGATTTTATGATTTTGATGCTAAATTCATAGTTGTTGATGTTATTTGGCAATTTGATTGCACGAACAAGTCCGTAGGGTATTTTTGAGGTAGTGTACATGTTTGGTTTGGAGCCCCGAGGGCTCGGGTAAGTTTCGGATAGGTCTCAGAAGGTTTTTGAACTTAAGAAAAATTGCAGAACTGCTTTTTCTGATGCACATGCCCTCTGTGCTTCGCGATCGCGAAGCCTATCACACGATCACGAAAGGGAAAGTTGGGTCAGGGTGAAATTGTTCTATGCGAACGCGAGGTAAGGGATGCGAACGTGGAGCACTAGGGGTTGCTCTACGCGAACGCGACCCATTTCCCGCGAACGCGTTGTGTAAATGGGGGGGGGGGGGGTGGTATGGAGAAATGATCGTTCTTCTATGCAAATGCGTGCACAGGCCCGCGAACGCGAAGGTCAGGGGGCCAATCCTTCGCGAATACATAAGAGTGTCACACCTCCTTTTACCACAATAAGGGAGTTTTTCAAATTAAAGTGACATAAATCGAAATGGGATTATTTATTTATTTTTCAGAGTCGCCACTTGGAATAATTTATGGTGTCCCAATTCACCGGTTTATTTTAAATCCCAAATCGAGGAAAATTCGACTTTCCTTTTGAAGTCTGCGAACTAGAAATTCTGAATACGGAATTCTGTTAACCCTGGGGAAGGTGTTAGGCACCCCCGGATTCCGTGGTTCTAGCACGGTCGCTTTAAACTATTATAATTGGCATATTATATGATTTTATTACATGTTTTAGCCTATGGTACATTTTAACTTATTAGCCGCTTTTAATTAATTTTAGAAAGATTCAACGTTATTTAAAACAAGCATTGAACCACGCCACATGAAATGCACCCGCGGTCCATGACACATTTTATTTAACGTTGTTGAGAATTGGAGTTGGGTCACATGAAATGCACACCCGAGTTTAAGGAAATTAATTTAAATTGCGCGCCTAAAGCAACTATGCACTTAATAAAGTTTGCGAGGGCCATGGAAAATTCAACTAATGGCACACCTCGATTCTTAAGGCCCCAAATATTTTCCTTTACAATCAGATGGTTCGCCATTTGAAGAGTCAAGAATGCTCAAGTCAGCAAATTTTGTCATTACTCCAAATAATTAATTTAAGAGTCTAATGAATATAAAGAAATTATTATAAACAACATCAATTCTTTTTTAAAACTAAATATAGCATAAAATATCAATGATTAGACATGTAGCGTTAAAGTAGAATCCAACAGATGTAATAACAAAGACTAATAGAATTGAAACCCATTTACATTTCTTTTTACTTTATCATTGCACGTCTTTACCCAATAGTCTTGCACATCAATATAGAACCACACAAATGGATAATTAAATATCAAGGACATAAGCAACAAGTTATATGAACACCAAAGAAAATAAAATAGATCTAAAACATTACTCCAACTAGCAAAGTTGAGAAGACAAAGATAAACTTGCAAGTGAAAGAAAATGGACCTTTTATAGCTTTCAATTTATCCAAAAGAAAGGCATGCTGAAGAAGCTAACATCGAACAGACCTGCTAATAGAAAACCACGTCGGAACCTCGAAACTCACCGGGAAAGCTCGTTGAAGAATTCGACTCGAACCTGACCAAAAATAATGTTATTTTGTGAGGAAAGGGGGTGTTTTCGAGCTGCTTTTCAGCTAAATTTGGAGCTTTTTTGGGGCTGGAAAAGGCTGGCTATTGCTGCATTTTGTGATTCCATTTTTGTCATGTTTTGGGACTGCTTATTGCAGCAGGATTTAGGTGAAGCCGATGTTGTTTTTGGGGTTGATTTTCACGGAGTTGTAGCTGGGTTTAGGACTTATTTTTATGGCTTTTGGAGCTGGTTTTTGGAAGCTAAGAATGGAAGGGATGAGTGAAATCTTTATGGGTGGTTAATGGCTCCTGAAGCTCAGAAAAGTCTCAAGCTTTTCTTCAGGTTTTTGAAGAAGAAGAAGAGACAATCGATGGGGGGTCCCTTTTTGCGGCTGATTGTCAGCTTTTGGTCTTCTATATTTTTTGTGTTCTTTTGCTTTTCTTCAGAGTAAACGACGGATTTCAATCTAGGACTCCTTCTATATTTAGGTGTGAGGTTCTATTATATAGGGGTAGGGATTAGGTTAGGGGTATGAGACTAAGAATTCTGGGTTAGGTCCAAAATTAGGCCTAAAAATGGGTAGCTCGAGCCCATGTTTTATTTTTTTCTCGGTGAACAAGACTAAAATACTAATTTATTTATTAATTAATTTTACTTAAATAAAATAACTATTAAAATAAGACTGGCCGTTAAAATAAACTATTTTTTTGGGTATTTTTCAAGATTAAAAATGACTATAAAACATTAATAGAACTATTTTCATTTTTCTTGTAATAAAATAAAGTAAAAGAGTAAAAAATAAGTTGAAATAGCTATATTAGGCCCAAATTAAATATTTACGTGCTAAAATATGAAAAATCTTGGGGAGGGTCAAAAATCACATGTCTATAGCTGCCCCTCTTTGACTGGAAACGCAAAGAGTTTTTGGAAAAAGAACGACTAGATAGGTTTTTTGACCCGACCCTTATTTAAGGAGACCAAAACTAAGAGAAAAGGGGAATGTGACCGAGCCCTGGTATCTGATCTGCCTACATATCCTTGGCTATAAAGGAATCATGCCACGTGTAGTTCAGAGGTGAGTGAGATGATGGAGTATGCCGAGGCGGAGAGCCAGTCGAGGTGTCATTCTGCCGAGGTTCCGGTCCGCGGTCCCGTTATTACATCAAAATCAAAAATGAAAAGACTAACTAAGACTATCAGCTACGAGTTACATGACTCCTATCTATGAGTCTTCTGAAGCTTGATCTTGAGTCTTGGTTGATTCTTCATGCGGACCCTGATCTGAATCTTGATGCTTGATAGCCGCAGGTGTTGGTTCAATCTTCTTCAGCTTTTTCAAATCAAGACGGCACATGCAGAGCTTGTGACCTCAGCCATGTCTTGAGCATCATTAACTTCTGCATTTGGATTCACTTCTTATCTTTCTTTTTTTTTCTTTTTTTTTTGGATTGTGACTAACTTCTGTTGATCATCTCGGATTGTTAACTCGCATTCTTGCCACGAGCTTCTGCTAATTCTGACTTGAATTGAATTCTGAAATAACTTCCCTTGTTCTCCAGGTGGGCGCTTGATTGCTAAAACTTGAACTGACTTCCGTTGAAACTTGAACTGCTTTCCCTTGAAACTCGAACTGTTTTCCCTTGAAGCTTGAACTGTCTTCCTTCGAAACTGCTTTTCCTTGAAACTTGAACTGTCTTTCCTTTGAAACTTACACTGTTTTTCCTCGAAACTTGAACTATTTTCCTTTGTTCTCCAGGTGGGCGCCTGATTCTACAACAAAACAGACAAAACAAAAGAAATTTTTCTGCCCCAGTTTGCACTAGGAAGATTTGTGAGTTGTTAGCAAAACTATAAATCACTTACGCTGATGATGGAGGATGCAATGATTTAATGGTGTCCCAATTCATCGATTTAATCCCGAACCGAGGAAAGATATGACTCTGTTAACAGTCCGCGAACCAAAAATCCGAGTAAGGAATTCTGTTAACCCGGGAGAAGGTGTTAGGCATTCCCGGGTTTCGTGGTTCTAGCACGGTCGCTCAACTGTCGTGTTTAGCTTATTTATCTGATTTTATTACATGTTCTAGCTTATGTGCTTTTTAATTTTAAACCGCTTTTATTATTATTATTTTAACGAGAATTGCAACGTCGTGAAAATACGTCTCGAACCACGTCACATCAATGCACCCGTGGTTGTTGACATATTTCGACTTCGTTGAGATTCGGATTTGGGTCACATAAATGCGCACCCGAGTTTAGGAAGGTGAATTATTAAAAGCAACCAAGGTGTCTAACGCGCTATCATCTTTAGGGAAGGCCGTGAAATTCGCTAAACGGCCAGCCCGAATTCTAAGTATTTCATTATAACTAATTATTGAGGGCCCCGCAATTTATGTGTTTTGTTCAGCGAGGCTCGTCTCATTTTATTTTAAAAAGGCAGACCCTAGAGCTATTAGAATTTTCTATTTTTTATTTGTCTCTATTAATCAAGAAAAGGTCCGAATCAATTATTAGTATTAATAAACCAGCATTTGAAAGTGTTACACCAACCGAAATTTCCCACAGCCACAGACATTGGGCCTGAAGTTAGCCCAAATCAATCAAACCAAATCGAACCGTCTAGGGAGCAGCTGGTCGAATCCCTAGAGTGCAATCCAACGAATTGTTTAAATGTCTGCTCACTAACTTTACCCCATACTCTCGTGAATGGGCTCCACTCTTCTAACAAAAGGAAATGAATATGCACTTACCTAAATCAATTAGATACTGACCCTCAAATCGTTCAAGAGAGTAATTATGTCGTCCTGATTTTAAAAATGAACAAACGTACTAATAAATTTACTCACGCATGCAATTACAAGACAAATGTTATACATCCTAATTTGTTATGCTTTTAAACCAATTTATGAACCAGCTGATGAGAAAACAACTAAGACTAAAGTGAACTATTAACTCCTACTGCTGACTCATAATTGTCAAAGCTACTGCATTACGAAATTATTTAGGACGCATGTTCAGCATTAGAATAGAACTCAACGTGACAACACACCAGTTCCAGCTTCACCGCAAACTTGAACTGTTTATGATTTTGAATTTTAAACAGAAAATTGTTAAGCTAAACAAGCTAAATCTAAGTAACTACAAATCAACAGTCCAACAATCTAAATAACACAGTTCTGCCAGTTCAGTTATACATTCAAATTGATTGTATCGTACAACAACCAAATCACATAAAACTGTTAAAATATAATGAGATTCACAAACGACATATCTATAACCGAAGCTCTACTTTTCATTTTATTTTCCAGCAAGTGATCTACATAGTACTGAGTTTCATGGTGAGTACCTGGAGATGTGAAATACAATAAGAAGAGGAAGACGATCAACAACAATAACAGCCACGACTAGAAATCAATCAGCCAGTAACTTAATTCAATAGCCACGAAGAGTTGGAACCAAATAACACCCAGGCAATCAACCACAAGTTACTACACCCAAATGCAATTGCAATTTTATCAGAAACTACAACACTTCTTCAACAATCGAGAAATAACCAGCAATCACTCGAAATAGTTTCAAACACCTTCAGATGCCCTAAACACTCAGGTACAGGACAGAACCAGAGAAATCCGTGTTACTTATCATCCTAAATGAATTAACTAGTGGAATAAAAAAGCTGAAATTGGAAAATAACCCAGGGAAAAATAATGAAACCGTTTTTTTTTTGGTTTCACAATTGTTTTCTGATTTTCAAGAGAAATCTAAGATCTAAAAGGAAGTTTTTTGAACTTTTACTAATTTGAAATTCAACTATAGGCTCAGATCTGTAGAGAAGGCTTTTGGGGGAAATTTTGGGTGAAGAGCGGACCCTTTCACAAGGCAAATGTGACCCTATTTATAGGCAAACAAACAGCTCCTTATTTTCCTTTTAGTCCCTTATGTAATTTCACCCTAGTCCCTTAGTTCTTTTACTTACTCAGCAAGCTAACACACATGTTTATTGATATTCCACTATGACCCCAACCTAGAAGCTTCTAGGGGGTACTAGATCACATGCCAAAGAAGCCTTACCCTGATAATACCCTAATTGCCCCTGTGATTAAGCGATTATCTGACCACATTTAACTGACCAAACTATATTACCAAATCAGGATTAACAAACTTAAACTATCAAAGCACAAAATCAAACAACATGCAAAATAAAAAAAATTAAACTAACTGAGTTCCTAGCTTCATTCAAACAAAATTACTAAACTAATTGGCGAACTTAAACTAATCAACAAATTAAAGCTAAACCAAAAGCAGATATGGGACGACTGAAAACAGAATTAAAAGAGTTTATTGATTTTCATATTACTAATTATTGCTAGCAAAGTAAAACTAAGATGTTACCACAAGAAAAGATGAAACAAAAGAAATACAACTCACTGATGAAAAGAAAACTTCGGCCAGTTGACATTTCCCATACCTCGGCCAATTCTGATGACGCTTGGCTCTAATGACACTCAAATCATCACGAGGAAGGCCCAGGGATCTTTTGATGTCAATTGCATGTGCTTTGGTCGTTTTAGGGTTTTGGCCGGAGAAGTAAAACTAATATTCGAGCCTGTCCGGCTACATTCGAGACAACAGACCATGGGGGTTGGGTAGAGGAGGAAGAGAGGATATTGGGGTGTTAATTTGGGGCATTTGGCGTAACCGGCGTCATGGCCGGAAAATCTTCCACGAGATATTTGAAGGTTTCCGGTGAGATTCGAAGGAAACTAAGGGTGGGAATGGGAAGAGGAGAGCAAGGTGGGTTTGTGGTGTTAATCTGGTGGTCGATGGCATAAGTGGTGTTCGCCGGCGGTGGGGTTCCAGCGAGGTAACAGGGGGTATGAGGAAAACAGGTTGGTCTTTTGATTTAATTAATTTACCCGACCATTTTATAATTATACACATGAGGCTTGTGGACCGTTGGATTATGATGAACGGACGGCTCAGATCACAAGGGGAAGGGGAACGACGCCGTTTGACCAAAGAGAAAGGTCGGACCGGGTAGGGGATTGGGCTTGGGTCAGTTTGGGTGAGATTCGGGGATTGGGCTAGGCTAAGATCATAAAATTGTCCCAATTTCGGGTATATAACAAAGCACCCCCTTTTTTAGTTATTTCCCTTTGTTTTCTTTTCTTCCATTTTATAATTTTGTATTATTTTTTCTGAATTTTATAAAGATGCAAAAAATAAAAATAAAAATTAAACTACAACTAATTAGTGCCTAAAATTGTTTTAAAAATTATTTCGTAACGATTTCACAATTAAAGCAATAAAAATGCAAAAGTGAACTATTTTTGTTATTTTCTTCTTATTTTATTCCAAAACAATTTAACCCCTAATTAATACTAAAGTATGAAATTAAATCCTAAATGCAAATGCATATTTTTGTATTTTTATATGAATTATCAGGCACAAGTAAAAATTCAAACAATTAACATAAAATAACACCAAAATTCACAAAAATTGTAAAAGTAAGGAAAAGTTATTTTTGTTTGAATTTTGTGGGAATAATTCATATATAGGACAAATATCACGTGCTCACAGCTACCCCTCTTTGCTCGGAAACGTGAAAAGTTTTCGGGCAAAGATAAGTGAACAAATACGAGTGATTTTTGCCTGTGTGAATACTCCGTGTGAAGCATTTTTTAAAAAGTTTGACCTCACCCTGCTTCAGAGGTTGCCTACATATCCTGGGCTAAACAGGAATCAGGTCAATGTAGTTCGGGAGTGTCTGGTAGCTGGGACTACCAGGAGCTGTGATTTTACTGCGATTGTTGCTGCTACTGCTCGCTGACCTTCCTTATTACCCCATGGTGAAAGAAAAGAAGCTAGACTAAGCTATGAACTATGAATTACAAGATCCTATCTAAAATCTTCAAACTTGTTCTTGTACTTCCTTGTTGTCTTGCGTTCCTCTGATGAAATTCATTGTTCTTACTCCAGATTGCTAACTAAGATGTTGTTCCTTCTCTTCAACTTGCTGAACTTGAATAAACTTGAACTTGAATGTATTCCTCTGTTATCTGGGCGGGCTCCCAACTTCACAAAAATAGACAAACAAAGAAAACTTTCTGCCCCAGTTTGGAAAACTAGGGCTTGTTACCACATACTAATAAGAGTCAAAAACTGAAGTGTAACTTTAAAAGTTTAAAGACTGAAATGTATTCCCTTGTTATAGGGGCGGGCTCCCCACTTCAAAACTTAAAATTTAAAGGCTGAAATGTATTCCCTTGTTATAGGGGCGGTCTCCCCACTTCAAAACTTAAAATTTAAAAACTGAAATGTATTCCCTTGTTATAGGGGCGGACTCCTCACTTCAAAACTTAAAATTTAAAAACCGAAATGTATTCCCTTGTTATAGGGGCGGACTCCCCACTTCAAAACTCAAAATTTAAAAGCTGAAATGTATTCCCTTGTTATAGGGGCGGGCACCCCACTTCAAAACTCAAAATTTAAAAACTGAAATGTATTCCCTTGTTATAGGGGCTGGCTCCCCACTTCAAAACTTAAAATTTTGTCCTAAACATGCAAACTTTGAGACTACCCTACATTTTCCTATGTTACTCCTCATTATCTTGTGTTTTAACCATACCTCACTTGCAGTCAAACCTGATTGCTTCTTGCTTTTACCTCATGGAGAATTCCTCTTGAACAAACAACTTTTCTGCCCCTATTTCAATCAAAGCAAATTTCGTTAGTTTAAAATGGTGGTTAGTTGATGGCATTCTTGCTAAAAAATCCTTCCACTTCCTTGCTCTGTGTTGACCGAATTCCTCGAACTGACCCTGAACCGCTTGACTTTCTGACTGACTTTCAAATTCCCTAACCTCTGACAACCCGACTGTCGTGTACCCGTGCTGTTGTTTCATACCTTAGACCCTTTTGTCTGAACCTTTACATTTCCCACAATATTTTCCAATTATTCCACCGATGAAACTCCCGGCGACCTCCCCTATTCCACTTTACATCATGTTGTTGTTGACATGCTCTGACCACATTATGCTTTACCATTTTCGGAAGCTGGTAGTGAGCTTTGAAATCCTTTCCCTTTTGCTTTGAACAAAAACTGACATTGGAACATTTTAGATAGACAAAACCCCCAAAAGAAAATGAAACGCAATGATTTTATGAATTAAGGATAAGAAGAATCCAAAACCGAATGACTGTTAAAAGGAAAAATAAGAGAAACTTATCTGACCGGAACAACTGGCACCAATGATCATGACATGCATTTCGAACTAACCGGCCCAATCGGTCCAACTAACCAGTCAGTTGCCATACTTTATTGCCTCAGAATTTCCATCACTTGATTACTTCACCCAAACCTTAATCTTGTTTAACCTGCAATGCCTCGAAACAGTTTTTCACCAACAGACCTTTCTCCATTAACCATTTCTCAACTCACTTTCGCCTCAAAGTGCCTGCGAGAGTTTTCACCAATAAGACTCTCTCATTTTATTCTTTCTCTCAAATCCCGTCGCCTTACGGTGCCTGTGCAGGTTTTCACCAATAAGACTCTCTCATTTTTATCTTTCTGTTTTTCTTGCTTGAACCAGAGTGTTGCCCTAGACATGAATTACCTTTACCTGCTTGACTTGGCATTTCTCAAAGATTGATCAGAAGGTCTTTCTTTGGACCGTAATGTGGGCTTTAGACGGGGTTAGAAAGAAAGGGTATGAAAGGCTCAAAATAATTTCAAAATGGGTTAAAATTACAACTTTCGAAATCAGATTTCTTACAACAACCATGCCTTTTGCCCAGTTTCTTGCTTGGGGACTTTTGGATTTTATTTTGGTATGACTGAACCTCAGAGAGGCTGTCTACGTACCCTTTCGAGATCAAGTCAAACGTAGTTCACGTTATCGTGATTACTTTCATCGTGATTCTTTTTTTTCTTTTCTTTTACTTTCTTTTCTTTTCTTTCTTTTCATTTTCCTTTTCTTTTCTTTTCTTTTCTTCTTTTTCTTTTCTTTTCTTTTTTTTATGTCCGACACCTGCATTTCTTGATTGTGCCGTTGATTTCGAAAGAGGGGTATGAACGAAAATAATTAAGGCTGAAAGGGGATAACAAGGGAAAAAGTGTTTGGATAGCAGAACAAAACGCCTTCGTCATTTCAATCTTTAAAAGGTGCCAAATACAAACAAGTACATTCAGAATAAAGAATCATACATAGTATCTCTTGACCGCATCGGAATTGATGGCCATTTCTACACATTTTCTTTCTATGTCTGTCAAATATAGTGCACCATTAGACAACACTCTGGTTACAACAAATGGCCCCTGCCAGTTTGGGGCGAACTTTCCTTTTGCTTCAGCCCAATGAGGCAAAATACGTCTCAGCACTAACTGTCCGACTTCAAACTTCCTCGGACGCACTTTCTTGTTGTACGCTCTTGCCATTCTTTGCTGGTACAGTTGACCATGACACACTGATGCCAATCTCTTCTCGTCAATCAAACTCAACTGCTCAAGGCGGCTTTTCACCCATTCATCATCATCGATCTTAGCCTCCGCGATGATTCGCAGAAACGGGATTTCCACCTCTGCAGGTATTACTGCCTCGGTGCCATACACTAATGAATAAGGAGTCGCCCCCACCGAGGTACGAACGGTGGTGCGGTACCCTAACAATGCAAAAGGCAACTTCTCATGCCACTGTCTAGACCCTTCCACCATTTTCCGGAGTATTTTCTTTATATTCTTATTGGCTGCCTCAACCGTACCATTTGCCTTAGGGCGGTATGGAGTAGAATGACGATGAGTAATCTTGAACTGCTCACATGTCTTCTTCATCAGATGACTATTGAGATTAGCGCCATTGTCCGTGATGACTACCTTTGGAATCCCAAACCGACAGATGATATTTGAGTGCACAAAATCAACCACTACTTTCTTGGTCACGGATTTGAAAGTTTTCGCTTCAACCCACTTGGTGAAATAATCAATGGCCACCAGAATAAACCTGTGTCCGTTTGATGCTGCTGGCTCAATTGGCCCAATGACATCCATGCCCCAAGCAACAAAAGGCCATGGTGCAGACATTGTATGTAATTCGGATGGTGGAGAATGAATCAAATCTCCATGCACTTGGCACTGATGATATTTACGCACAAAACTGATGCAATCCCACTCCATAGGGAGCCAGTAATAACCTGCTCTGAGAATCTTCTTTGCTAGAACGTACCCAGTCATATGCGGTCCATAAACTTCGGCATGTACCTCAATCATGATAGATGTGGCCTGTCTCGCATCAATGCATCTCAACAACCCGAGGTCTGGAGTTCTTTTGTACAACACTCCTCCACTAAGGAAAAACCCGCTTGCCAGCCGTCGAATTGTTCGTTTCTGATCACCTGTGGCCTGTACCGGATACACACCCATCCTGATATATTCCTTGATGTCATGAAACCATGGCTCAACGTCAAGTTCCTCTTCCACCACATTATAATAAGCGTGTTGATCGTGAACCTGAATCTGCAAAGGGTCCACGTAAGCCTTATCCGGATGGTGTAACATCGACGCTAGAGTAGCCAACGCATCGTCCACTTCATTATGAATCCTTGGAATGTGCTTGAACTCTATTGACTGAAACCGATGACAAAGCTCATGCAAATATTATTGGTATGGTATAAGCTTTAAGTCCTGTGTTTCCCATTTTCCTTGAATTTGATGTACTAGTAGGTCTGAGTCACCCATGACCAAGACTTCCTAGACACCCATATCTACAGCTAATCTCAACCCCAAGATACATGCCTCATATTTTGCCATGTTGTTCGTATAATAGAAACGAAGCTGAGCTGTAACAGGGTAATGTTGCCCTGTTTCAGAAATAAGTACCGCTCCTATTCCCACGCCTTTCATGTTTGCAGCCCCATCAAAGAAAAGTTTCCATCCTGGTTTCTCAACTTGTTCCAACTCTTCAACATGCATCACCTCTTCATCAGGGAAATAAGTCTTCAAAGGTTCATAATCTTCATCAACCGGATTCTCGGCCAGATGGTCCGCCAAGGCCTGTGCTTTCATCGCAGTCCGAGTCACATAGACAATGTCAAACTCTGTGAGCAGGATCTGCCACTTTGCAAGCCTCCCTATTGGCATAGGCTTCTGAAATATATACTTTAACGGATCCAAACGAGATATGAGGTAAGTAGTATAAGATGATAAATAGTGTTTCAACTTCTGTGCCACCCAAGTTAGGGCGCAACACGTCCTTTCAAGATGAGTATACTTAACCTCGTAAGGTGTGAACTTCTTGCTGAGGTAATAGATGGCCTGCTCCTTCCTTCCAGTGATATCATGTTGACCCAAGACACAACCGAACGAATTGTCCAATACCGTTAAATATAGAATCAAAGGTCGCCCTGGTCTGGCGAAACCAACACGGGTGGATTTGACAAATACCCCTTTATCTTATCAAATGCCTCCTGACATTCATTTGTCCACTTGACCGCAACGTCTTTCTTTAACAGCTTAAAGATAGGCTCACAAGTTCTCGTGAGCTGGGCGATGAACCTGCTGATATAATTCAATCTTCACAACAAACTCATCACCTCGGTCTTGTTCCTCGGAGGTGGCAATTCATGGATGGCTTTAACTTTTGATGGATCCAGTTCAATACCCCGGCGGATGACTACGAACCCTAACAACTTTCTAGATGGCACCCCGAACGCGCATTTTGCAGGATTAAGCTTGAGATTGTACCTGCGAAGCCTTTGGAAGAACTTTCTCAGATTCCTGATATGGTCAGATTACTGTTTGGACTTCACAATCACATCGTCCACATACACCTCGATTTCCTTGTGTATCATATCATGGAATATTGTTGTCATTTCCCTCATATAAGTTGCCCCAACATTTTTCAAACCAAATGGCATGACCCGATAACAGTATATTCCCCATGGCGTGATGAATGCCGTCTTTTCTGCATCTTCCTCGTCCATTAAAATCTGATGATAACCCGCATAACAATCCACAAATGAACCAATCACATGTATGGCACAATTATCAATCAATATGTGGATGTTCGGCAGCGAAAAATTGTCTTTTGGACTTGCCTTGTTAAGATCCCGATAATCAACATACGCCCTGGTCTTGCCATCTTTCTTCGGCACAGGCACACCATTAGCTAACCAGGTGGGATACCGTGTAACCCGAATGACCTTCGCATCGAACTACTTGGTGATCTCTTCTTTGATCTTTACACTTATGTCCATTTTGAACTTTCTCAGCTTCTGCTCGATAGGGGGGAATGCCGGGTCAGTGGGCAATTTGTGAACCACTAAATCAGTACTTAGCCCCGGCATATCATCATACGACCATGAAAAAATATACTTGTACTCAATCAATGCTTTGATTATCTCCTCCTTGAGCTGTGGCTCCAAATGAACACTTATTTTAGTTTCACGGACATTGTCTTGGTCCCCTAGATTAACTGCTTCTGTGTCATTTAGGTTAGGTTTGGGTTTTTCTTCAAAGTGACTTAATTCTTTACTAACTTCCTCATAGGCCTCGTCATCATCATATTCCACCTCATCATCACACTCGATTTCTTGTACTATTATTTCTGAGTTAGATTGGCTTTTAAAACTGGGCCGAAGATTCCTCATGCATGTCATGTCATTGATATCATCATAAAAAGAACTGTACAAAAAAGAAAAGAAAAAATGGAAACAAAATTAGGAATTAAGAAAGAAAAGGAATTGAATTTCATTGAATGTAAAGATAACAGGGTTTTAACTCATCCAAGCGGACGGAACATAGTAACTGAATTACAAACCCTGGAATAATCCAGGTGAACAAAAGGAAAATAAAACCCACTACCGCGACTCCCTCCGAGATGGAAGAGGAGTGGCTTCCCAGTTGTTGACATTAGCACGTGGCCCGATGTACTGTATATCTGCTTTGCTCGACCCTTCCCCGGCCTTAACCATGTTCACCCCAGCAAATACCCTTTCAAGCCCTTTCTCCAAGTCCCCATCCACACCAATCAGTGGACCAGACACCTTTGCCAATAATTGCTTCCCGATACTTGGCCTGACGAAGGACCTGGACAGACGTGGAATTGGTTTGGGAAGAACCCATACTCTTTTCTTCATCTTGCGTGCTCGTCTCACATCCGTTGCCGTAGGCTTGAACCCCAGCCCAAAGGTATCCAGATTCTTGGGCAAATAAACTGGCTGAACAATACCTTGCAAATCAGCACCCAACCCTTTGCCTGGTACAAACCCGTTTTTCAACATTTCAGAGGCTACCATGACAGTTGCAACTGTTATTCTGGGGACCGAGACGCTTTTCCCTTCAGGAACCTTTTCTACCGAGACTGTATTGAAAACCTGGTAAACCCATGACCCCTTATCATCATCAGTCTCTATGAAGGGTACGATGGCATCACTTACAATGCTCATGTTGTCTTCCCCATGTACTACGATCTCTTGTCTATCCCACTCGAATTTGACCATCTGATGTAGTGTAGAAGGCACCGCTTTGGCAGCATGGATCCATGGTCGCCCCAACAGAAGATTATAAGACACCGCCATGTCTAACACCTGAAACTCCATGGTGAACTCGACCGGACCAATTGTCAATTCAAGTATGATGTCACCCACTGTGTCTATGCCACCACCATCAAACCCCCGAACGCAGATGCTATTCTTATGAATTCTGTCATCATCAACCTTCAACTTGTTCAATGTAGACAAAGGACAGATATTGGCACTGGACCCATTGTCAATCAGTACTCAAGTGACTATCAAATATTCACATTTCACGGTCAAATAAAGAGCTCTATTATGTTCTGTATCCTCCACGGGCAATTCATCATCAAAAAATGTCACTTTGTTTACCTCAAAGATTTTGTTCGCGATTTACTACAAATGGTTCACTGAAATTTTATCTGGGACATGAGCTTCGTTCAATATCTTCATCAGAGCCCGGCGATGGTCATCCGAGTGGATAAGCAATGAAAGTAACGAGATTTGGGCTGGCGTTTTCCTTAGCTGCTCAACAATAGAATAATCTTGCACTTTCATCTTTTTCAAAAACTCTTCTGCCTCTTCCTCCGTAATAGCTTTCTTAACTGGCACCGAATTTTCCTTGGGAGCCCTGGCCTTTCTCAACTCTTCGGGGGAAAAACAACACCCCGAGCGAGTTAAACCTTGTGTTTCACAGATTTCCTCTTTGATTTCCTTCCCCTTGTAGGTCACAACTACCTGTTCATACTTCCACGGAACGACTTTACTATCAATTACTGGTAACTGGGTTACTAGCTTTATAACAACTGGTTCTATGTGAGGCCCCTTCACGACTGCCGCAGGTGTGCTTAATACTCCCCGAACCACTACCTTGATCGGCTTTGGTTTCTTCGCAACAATGGACGATCCTTTCCCCATCACCACAACTGGCTTGTTGTCTATTCTTTTCAACTGAACCGCTGGTTTCACACTAGATGACTTTTCATTGACTTTGGCTTCACTAGAACGGATCATCATGACTGTCTGTGAGGGCTTCTTAAACTCTGCTCCCTTATGTATCAGTTCAATCATGTTGGCCTCATGATGCACTGGCAACGGGTTCTGGTTGATATTGGGTGCCTTCGGGGCCTGAACCTCGATCCTGTTTGTGTCAATAAGCTCTTGCACAACAGTTTTCAATCTCCAACATTTCTCAGTATCATGTCTGGGAGCCCCTGAACAATACTCACAGTTCACTGAATGGTCCAGATTTCTAGGAAGGGGATTTGGCATTTTGGCCTCAACCGGGTTCAACAAGCCTAACTGTCTCAATTTGTGGAAAAGAGTGGTATAGGATTCTCCCAGCGGAGTGAATATTTTCTGTTTCTGCATTCTCTCATTTCTGAAAGCTTGGTTTGGGCGGAAGCCGGATCCTGGCCTATAAGCCCTCGGGTGTGGATATGTATTTTGTGGAGCTGCGTATGTGTTTTGGGTAGCTGGCGCACGCCATTGCGCGTGAGCCGGAGGCTGGTTATAAGTTTGGGCATGATGGACGGAAAAGTGTGGATCTGGTGGTGGATAATAGCGTTGAGGAGGGCCATATGGGGTATACAGATAATTTGGGTAGTGGGGTCTGGTTTAGTTGTAATAGGGTGAAGGGCTTCTAGACCTGGACCATGCTCCGGATTCGACAGTTGCAACCTCTTCTTTCTTCTTCTTCCCAAGCACACCCCCAGTGCCGTTTTGAATGGCTTGGGTGGTTGCTTTGATTGCTGAATAACTCATGATCTTATTGGATTTGAGTCCCTCCTCAACCATGCCTCCCATTTTCACGACTTCATTAAAGGACTTGCCCACTGCTGACACCAAATGACCAAAATAGGTGGGCTCCAAAGCCTGCAAGAAATAATCAACCATTTCACTCTCTTTCATCGGGGGGTCAACCCTCACCGCTTGCTCTCTCCAACGGAACCCATATTCTCAAAAGCTCTCACCGGACTTCTTCTCGATCTTTGTCAATGACAGTCGATCTGGGATGATTTCAAGATTGTATTGAAACTGACAGGCGAAGGCTTGGGCCAAGTCGTCCCAGGTGTACCACCTGCTATGGTCTTGTCTAGTGTACCATTCCAACACCGATCCGCTCAAACTTTGGCTGAAATATGCCATCAGCAATTCATCTCTCCCTCCTGCTCCTCTCATCTTGCTATAGAATCCCCTTAAATGTGCTACTGGGTCGCCATGCCCGTCGTACAAATCAAACTTAGGCATCTTGAACCCTGCCGGTAACTGAGCATCTGGGAACATACATAAATCTTTATAGGCCACACTTACTTACACCCCTAACCCCCTCATGTCTCGGAATGATTGCTCCAGGATTTTGACCTTTCTGATCATCTCCTCCTGCTCAGGGTTTTTGGGCGGCTTCTCGGTGCCTGCCGTGAGATCAAGATGAGGGGTATAACAGTAGGGTTCTGGAACTTTGAAGGTAGGCTCAGGGGGTTAATACTGGTTGTCATGCGTCTAGAACAGAGGCTCACTGGGGGATCGATGTAGGGTAGCAGACAGAGGTGCCACAAAAACGGGAGTGATTGGTGGATGAGGGTATGAGACTTGTTTGGATGGAGGAGCCTGTGATGTATGAGAAGTGGTGCCTTGGCATTGTTGGTAGAGGGGAAATGCTGGAGATGAATTCACAGTGGGTGGCTCCTGAGGCTGAGC
This sequence comes from Nicotiana tabacum, assembly GCF_000715075.1. Classification (NCBI taxonomy): domain Eukaryota; kingdom Viridiplantae; phylum Streptophyta; class Magnoliopsida; order Solanales; family Solanaceae; genus Nicotiana; species Nicotiana tabacum. Next base: position 84,208,764 of record NC_134099.1, read on the forward strand.
CAATGGTGGGATATAAGCGGGGTTAGCGGGATAAACTGGCGGTGGATACCCCTTCGCCCAGGCTTGGTACATTTCAACCATCTGTTGCTTCAGCTTATACATTTCCTCCCTCATTGCATGAACGTCCATTTCTTCTACTTGTTTCGATGGGTCAGCGATACTCGTATCAGATTCCGGGCCAGTCATGTTCACTTTATCTTTAGACCGGGTGTTGTATGGATGAGTTGCCAGAATGCCAAACAACTAACCACCTGTCTGGACTCACATATTTAGACAACAATTCCGTTAGCGATTAGTCTTTAACAGATTGGATAACCGCACATTGGGCATGAATGCACCTATACAGTTAACCATTTCTATTATGCATTTGCTCGACCGCATGCGTCATCCCGGCATTTTTTTAGTTCCAACTGTAAGCTTTCTCTTTTCTTTTTGTTTTCTTTTCTCTTTTCTTTTCTCCTCTTTTTTTCATTTTTCCCTTCCTTCTTCCTTTATTCTATTCCTTTCTTGTTTTTCCGCTCTTCTCTTTTCTTTTCTCTATTCTCTTATTTTTATTCATTTTTTTTCTTGTCTTTACGCTTTTTCCTTTCTTCTTTCCCTTTCTTTGTTTTCTTTTCTTTACTCGGTTACAATCGAATCCTATGGAGATTGCCTACGTATCGTGACCCCGCACGAATCAGACCAGGCGTAGTTCGTGAAAATAAGTGCCAAAATAAAGGAACAATTTTTGGGAATTTTCAAGTTTTTCATTACCACAACATTCTATTACAAACTAAACATTTTGAAATGGAAAATAACAGACTCCAACTAAACTCAAATACAGACTCCGAACATATTAGCATACTTGGACGCAAAAAGAAAACAGACTGACAAACAACAAACTCTAAAATGGAAAATACAGACTCGATCTATGAATACATTAGTGCTTCAAAAGTGGGTGCCCGCGGGGCATCGTTCGGCCTCGCCGCGGGCTTAGGTGCCAAATCTCTTTCAAGTTGCTCCAGCTCATACATGGTTCGCTTGACATAAATCATCACTGCCGAGAAGAAGGTAGTGCGGGTCATGTCTTCACATATCCGACATCTCCTAAGGATGCCGTGGGCAATGGTCTCAATCCTGTCTCTTGTTTGACCCTTTTCTATAAGCAATCACCTTACTTGATTATTGCGAGCCTCCAACACATGAGAATCCTGAAGATGCTGATCCTGCAGTTGCTGTATTTCTACTTCCATTGGGGCTAGTAAATCATAGCAGTGTCCACTTTCGGTCTCAAAAGCTTTAGCTTGCTTAGCTGCTTTATCCTCAAGGGTGACCACTTTTCTTTTCAGACTAGCAATGGTCTTTTCATAATCCTTCTCTAATTGTTGCATGTAATGGGTGCGTTCTTCTGTTCTTTTTACCCGCTGTGCCCGGAGTCCCGCTATGGTGCCTTCGGATTTTTTCAGCTCATCCCAGCACTCACTAATTTCCTTTTTCAGCCCCTTTATCAACCGCTCGTCCGACCGGCTCCTTTGTTAATTATTGGCAGCTATTCTCATTTGCTGGATTTGGGCCCTAAGCGCCTCGTTTTCTTGGGCCAACCTGTTCTTTTCTCCCTGATCAGCAGCAACTTGCACACTGTTCTCAAATTTCAGAGCTCCAATCTGTTGTTTCAGCTTGCCGATTTCAGCCTGATAGCCTTCTTCTTTTGGCTAGCCAACCCCATCGTTCTTGTGATGATTCAGTGAAATCCTGGATGTGGGGTCTTTTAGCTGGCCTCTGATGCTCAAGTTCTCTTCTGTACCATGCGAGGTATTCTGGTGACATTTCTCCTTTGGCCCGATCCTGCACACAAGTATCTGCTTGTAGATATTGACATTCATTCCAAATCTCGCGGACTTTTGCTTCGGGAAACTGTCCGTAAGGGCTTATCTTAATTACTTGATCACTAAGATCTTCCTCCCGTGTCACTGTTTGGCATCTCCCGAGTTCTCTCAGAACCCGACATGGAGCATAAGGCTGGATGCTCTTAAGTCCCATCAAAAGAAAATGCGACCTAGCTGCTGGCATGTATATGATTTCTTCAACAGGCAACCATCCCAACATCCACTGTATCTGACTGTCCGTGAGAGTACGAAAGTATGATATCCACGCTGTTACTCCTTCAGGCAGATTAACCCTGTCAATCCTTGTGTAAAACTCTCATATACAGCTTTTGTCAGACGAACCATAACTCAAGAGTCGGGAACAGTGGCATAGATGCTCGGTCATCCACATTTGTAACAACAAGTTACACCCCTCAAAAAAGTTGCCTTCGGCTTTGCAGGCAGTAAGAGCTCGGAAAATGTCAGACACGATCATAGGCGCAAAAGTGCTTTCATCTTCAGTAAGCAAGGTACTGACGACCCCGACTACTTTTATATCAATATTCTCGTCTTTCCTTGGGAACACCAAGAGGCCCAAAAAGGTTATCATGAAAGCCACACGTCTGTGCTCATCCCATTTTTGACGGTTATTTTTACTGCATAGCTTGATGTCCGTCTTGTTAAACCCTCCCACGTGGCCGTACCTGTCGTATGTGAAGCGCAGAGTGCAGAAGCCTTTTGCCAAATCTGGATTATGGACTATCCTGGGTATCTTCAATGAATCTAAAAACCGATGCACCGTGATGGCTCTTGGAGCAACCAGATATTTTCCTCTTAACGGAACCTCAGCATTTCCGATGTACCCGGCTATTTCCTCCAGAGTTGGGGTGAGCTCAAAATCTGAGAAATGGAAGACATTGTGCGCCGGGTCCCAGCAGGTGACCAACGCTCTTATAATATCACCCCGAGGCTTGATTTCCAATAAACCCGTAAGACCTTTCAGATATTTCTTAACTTCGTCTTGTCCTTCTTCGCCTAAATCGTTCCACCATAGCCGCAACTCGAAAGGGATTTTAGTCATTATTGAGAAAGGTTCGTTTTGCATCGTGCTCATCCTGCACAATTTAAGCAAAAACAGAACTTTTATTTGACTCAAAACAAAATTAACTATTTCCTTTTCCAAATTTAAAAAGAAAAACTCGATTTTCGAACACGACCTTTTAGCACTCCCAAGGACGAAGATTTTAAGGCTGTGAGAGTCAACCGGTCAAAAATCAAAATTGACCAAAAATGGCCGTCTTTGCAAAGTCAACCTTCCGGCGTCCCTTTGGGGAATATTCGGCTATTTTGACAAGATGGCAATACCCGACTCATTTATGACTCTTTCCTTGTTTGTCAAAATAAGTGACCCGGTATTGCAAAACACGGCCTTCCAGCTCCTCGGGGATGAAAAATATAAGGCTGTGCGGGTCACCGACCAAAAATCTAAAAATAACCAAAGGTGGCCATTATGCAAAGTCAGCCTTCCGGCGTCCATTTCGGTAACGTTCGACTATTTTTGACGAAAACGACATCACCCGACTTATTCATGCCAAAATTTAAACTTAAATATTTTTGGCTATTTTTGCAAAGGGGAGGTTGGACCCGATGAGGGTTGCCTACGTATCCCACACCCTGTGAGAATCAAACCGGCGTAGTTCGGGCAAAGAAACTAACTATATTTTTGAATACAAGGCTCTTTCTTTTCATTTTCCATGGCAAGACAAACTATTTTTCCTTTTCTATTTTTGAAAACAAGACAAAATAACGACTATCCTTTTCTTTTTCATTTTCAACAAACAATAAACAACCTATTTTTTCCAACCTAAAACAAAGACTCTTTTTCTTTTCTTTTTTAACAAACAACTTTCCAAAAATAAAAGTCTCTTTTTTTATTTTTCCTTTGCTTTTTAGTAAAACAAACTATTAAAAATAAAACATTTTCCTTTTTCCATTTTCTCAAAAGTTTCGACAGTATTTGGTCATTGGTTTTTCTAAAATAATCAATTAACTCCCTAACTGCTATTTCTCTCTTTTTCTCTTTTCCTCTTTTTCTCAATTTTCCAACATTCCCGAGATTCAAAAGCCGGTCAACATGCCGGTTTGAAACAAATATATGTACAGAACAAGTAGGATGCATCAGGATGGTCTTTTCATTTCAGGTTGCTAGCCCTAGACAGACCCAACCCCTGTGTTGAGTCCCCTAAGTTAAATGCAGCATGATGCAATTAAGCGCTCTTACTAGGGATCCAACATGAAGTCAGGTTATTCTAGGTTCAAAACCTGGGTATGTATTCTAAACAGTGCACTCGAGCGGACAACTCGAGTCGAAGAGGGGGCAGCGTACCGGGGACCCGCGAGATCGTCCGCCTTTGCAACTTATCCGAGCCTCTTTTTTATTTCAGGGTATGACACTAACAGAATAGGGAGTCTCAACCAGTAAGCACTTCCCCGGAGGTGAGAAGAGAAGGGTTTCAGCACAACTTATATACAGTTCAGATAATATCAAAGTGGTAAAGCATTTAGCACATTTAGCATGAAACATGTAAGGAGATCAGATAAAGTCAACACAACAATTATTCTAAGCTCGAATTCTTAAACCCTGAACCAAAGATTCTGGGTTCGATCCCCAGCAGAGTCGCCAGAGCTGTCACGCCTCCTTTTTTACCTATACCCCCGGAAGGGCGTAAAGGGAGTTTTTCCAATTAAAGGACAATCAGAACGGGATTTAATTATTAAAGATCAGAGTTGCCACTTGGGAGTTTAATGGTGTCCCAAGTCATCGATTTAATCCTGAACCGAGGAAAGATATGACTCTGTTAACAGTCCGCATACCAAAAATCCGAGTAAGGAATTCTGTTAACCCGGGAGAAGGTGTTAGGCATTCCCGGGTTCCGTGGTTCTAGCACGGTCGCTCAACTGTCGTGTTTAGCTTATTTATCTGATTTTATTACATGTTCTAGCTTATGTGCTTTTTAATTTTAAACCGCTTTTATTATTATTATTTTAACGAGAATTGCAACGTCATGAAAATACGTCTCGAACCACGTCACATCAATGCACCCGTGGTTGTTGACATATTTCGACTTCGTTGAGATTCGGATTTGGGTCACATAAATGCGCACCCGAGTTTTGCAAGGTGAATTATTAAAAGCGCATCCAAGGTGTTTAACGCGCTATCATCTTTAGGGAAGGCCTTGAAATTCGCTAAACGGCTCATCCCGAATTCTAAGTATTTCATTATAACTAATTATTGAGGGCCCCGCAATTTATGTGTTTTGTTCAGCGAGGCTCGTCTCATTTTATTTTAAAAAGGCAGACCCTAGAGCTATTAGAATTTTCTATTTTTTATTTGTCTCTATTAATCAAGAAAAGGTCCTAATCAATTATTAGTATTAATAAACCAGCATTTGAAAGTGTTACACCGGCCGAAATTTCCCACAGCCACGGACATTGGGCTTGAAATTAGCCCAAATCAATCAAACCAAATCGAACCGTCTAGGGAGCAGCTGATCGAATCCCTGGAGTGGCAATCCAACGATTTGTTTAAATGTCTGCTCACTAACTTTACCCCAAACTCTCGTGAATGGGCTCCACTCTTCTGACAAAAGGAAATGAATATGCACTTACCTAAATCAATTAGATACTGACCCTCAAATCATTCAACAGAGTAATTATGTCATCCTGATTTTAAAAATGAACAAACGTACTAAGAAATTTACTCACGCTTGCAATTACAAGACAAATGTTATACCTCCTAATTTGTTATGCTTTTAAACCAATTTATGAACCGGCTGATGAGAAAAGAACTAAGACTAAAGTGAACTATTAACTCCTACTGCTGACTCATTTTTTTCAAAGCTACTGCATTACGAAATTATTTAGGACGCATGTTCAGCATTAGAATAGAACTCAACGTGACAACACACCAGTTCCAGCTTCACCGCAAACTTGAACTGTTTATGATTTTAAATTTTTAAACAGAAAATTGCTAAGCTAAACAAGCTAAATCTAAGTAACTACAAATCAACAGTCCAGCAATCTAAATAACACAGTTCTGCCAGTTCAGTTATACATTCAAATTGATTGTATCGTACAGCAACCAAATCACATAAAACTGTTAAAATATAATGAGATTCACAAACGACATATCTATAGCCGAAGCTCCAGTTTTCATTTCATTTTCCAGCAAGTGATCTACATAGTACTGATTTTCATGGTGAGTACCTGGAGATGTGAAATACAATAAGAAGAGGAATACGATCAGCAGCAATAACAGCCACAAGTAGAAATCAATCAGCCAGTAACTTAATTCAACAGCCACGAAGAGTTAGAAACCAAATAACACCCAGGCAATCAACCACAAGTTACTACACCCAAATGCAATTGCAATTTGACCAGAAACTACAACACTTCTTCAACAATCGAGAAATAACCAACAATCACTCGAAATAGTCTCAAACACCTTCAGATGCCCTAAACACTCAGGTATAAGACAGAACCAGAGAAATCCGTGTTACTTATCATCCTAAATGAATTAACTAGTGGAATAAAAAAGTTGAAATTGGAAAATAACCCAGGGAAAAATAATGAAACCGTTTTTTTGGTTTCACATTTGTTTTCTGATTTTCAATAGAAATCTAAGATCTAAAAGGAAGTTTTTTGAACTTTTACTAATTTGAAATTCAACTATAGGCTCAGATCTGTAGAGAAGGCTTTTGGGGGAAATTTTGGGTGAAGAGCGGACCCTTTCACAAGGCAAATGTGACCCTATTTATAGGCAAACAAACAGCTCCTTATTTTCCTTTTAGTCCCTTATGTAATTTCACCCTAGTCCCTTAGTTCTTTTACTTACTCAGCAAGCTAACACACATGTTTATTGATATTCCACTATGACCCCAACCTAGAAGCTTCTAGGGGGTACTAGATCACATGCCAAAGAAGCCTTACCCTGATAATACCCTAATTGCCCATGTGATTAAGCGATTATCTGACCACATTTAACTGACCAAACTAAATTACCAAATCAGGATTAACAAACTTAAACAATCAAAGCACAAAATCAAACAGTATGCAAAACAAAAAAAAATTAAACTAACTGAGTTCCTAGCTTCATTCAAACACAATTACTAAACTAATTGGCGAACTTAAACTAATCAACAAATTAAAGCTAAACCAAAAGCAGATAGGGGACGACTGAAAATAGAATTAAAAGAGTTTATTGATTTTCATATTACTAATTATTGCTAGCAAAGTAAAACTAAGATGTTACCACAAGAAAAGATGAAACAAAAGAAATACATCTCACAGATGAAAAGAAAACTCCGGCTAGTTGACATTTCCCAAACCTCGGCCAATTCTGATGACGCTTGGCTCTAATGACACTCAAATCCTCACGAGGAAGGCCCAGGGATCCTTTGATGTCAATTGCATGTGCTTTGGTCGTTTTAGGGTTTTGGCCGGAGAAGTAAAACTAATATTCGAGCCTGTCCGGCTACATTCGAGACAACAGACCATGAGGGCTGGGTAGAGGAGGAAGAGAGTATATTGGGGTGTTAATTTAGGGCGTTTGGCGTAACCGGCGTCATGGTCGGAAAATATTCCACGAGATATTCGAAGGTTTCCGGTGAGATTCGAAGGAAACTAAGGGTGGGAATGGGAAGAGGAGAGCAAGGTGGGTTGGTGGTGTTAATCTGGTGGTCGATGGCATAAGTGGTGTTCGCCGGCGGTGGGGTTCCAGCGAGGTAACAGGGGGTACGAGGAAAACGGGTTGGTCTTTTGATTTAATTAATTTACCCGACCATTTTATAATTATACACATGAGGCTTGTGGACTGTTGGATTATGATGAACGGACGGCTCAGATGACAAGGGGAAGGGGAACGACGCCGTTTGACCAAAGAGAAAGGGCGGACCGGGTAGGGGATTGGGCCTGGGTCAGTTTGGGTGAGATTCGGGGATTGGGCTAGGCTAAGATCATAAAATTGGCCCAATTTCGGGTATATAACAAAGCACCCCCTTTTTTAGTTATTTCCCTTGTTTGTTTTCTTTTCTTCCATTTTATAATTTTGTATTATTTTTTATGAATTTTATAAAGATGCAAAAAATAAAAATAAAAACTAAACTACAACTAATTAATGCCTAAAATTGTTTTAAAAATTATTTCGTAACGATTTCACAATTAAAGCAATAAAAATGCAAAAGTGAACTATTTTTATTATTTTCTTCTTATTTTATTCCAAAAAAAATTTAACCCCTAATTAATACTAAAGTATGAAATTAAATCCTAAATGCAAATGCATATTTTTGTATTTTTATATGAATTATCAGGCACAAGTAAAAATGCAAACAATTAACAGAAAATAACACCTAAATTCACAAAAATTGTAAAAATAAGGAAAAGTCATTTTTGTTTGAATTTTGTGGAAATAATTCATATATAGGGCAAAAATCACGTGCTCACAACGTGCGCCTCCTAAAAGTGATTGAGCTTGCGAAAAACTATAAACTAAGCTTGACTAAAATAAAAACTGAACCTATTCTCCAGACGAGACCCCTGATTTCAAGAAAACTAAAAATTGACCATTTTTTTTCAAATCCAGACTTCCTTCTTTTTTCCTTTTTTTTCTTTTTTTTTTCAAATTCTGACTTCCCCTTTTTTTTTAAAAAAAAATTATTATCCTTGGAGAAAATTCATCGGACTAGGTTTTCTATCTTAGGATAAAGATTCATCAGGCTAAGATTTTGATCCTAGGAGAAAGTTCATCAGACTAGGTCCCTTTTTTTCTTCTTTTTTTGGTATCTTAGGAGAAAGATTCATCCGACTAAGACGCTTATCCTAGGAGAAAATTCAGCAGACAAAAATTTTGATCCTAGGAGAAAATTCATCAGACTAGGTTTTCTATCTTAGGAGAAAAAATTCATCAGACTAAGACATCTATCCTTGGAGAAAGTTCATCAAACTAGGTTTTTCCTTAGGAGAAAATTCATCAGACTAAGATTTCTATCCTAAGAGAAAGTTCATCAGACTAGGTCTTCTATCTTAGGAGAAAAATTCATCAGACTAAGATTTTGATCCTACGAGAAGATTCATCAGACTAGGTTTTCTATCTTAGGAGAAAGATTCATCAGACTAAGATTTCGATCCTAGGAGAAAATTCGTCAGACTAGGTTTTCTATCTAAGGAGAAAAATTCATCAGACTAAGATTTTGATCCTAGGAGAAGATTCACCAGACTAGGTCTATTTTGTTATATTAGGAGAAAGATTCACCCGACTAAGATTTTGATCCTAGGAGAAAATTCATCAGACTAGGTCCTCTATTTTAGGAGAAAAATTCATCAGACTAAGATTGTGATCCTAAGAGAAAGTTCATCAGACTAGGTTTTCTATCTTAGGAGAAAAATTCATCAGACTAAGATTTATATTGGGAGGAAAATCCATCAGACTAAGACTTTTTATCCTAGGAGGAAAAATGTGAAGATCAATGGCAAGATTTTATGCACAATAGCAAGACAAATAAAGGCAAAGATTTGAGAAACTTCCCGTTGTCGGCTCTTCTCGTCTTTTCTATTTTCTTCTCTTTTTTTTGTTGTTTTTTTTCTCTTTTTGAATCACCCTCCTTGCACCGCTTTGTTCCTGTTTCATACAAAGAAAAATTTATCAGTTTTGAAAATGGTGGTCGGTTTGTGGCCTTGAATCTTGGGCAGCTTGGCTTCTGCTCAATCAGCTTAAGACGACTTCAAGAGACTTTTGCTCTGCATCAATCCTAATTGTTTCACACCTAGTATCATTTGTATTTGCAGCTCAATCAGCCTTATCCCAACTGGAGATCCTTGCTTAGGTGACCTTTTCCGATATCTTGAATGACTACCTGCTTTTTTGAGCAATTTGTCTGTCAGAGAGAATCACCAGTTATCTTTGCTTGCGCCAAGTAGGCTGACAAGAGTCTTTTGGGGAAGCTTTTTGCATGAATCCTCAAGGCATGTTGAAAGTAACAACTGAGTGCGCTGGCCAAATTTACTTTGTACAACTGAAAATCTGGTAGCAGATTTTGAAATCTTTTCTTGCTTGTTTTGAGAAGGACTAACTCAGGGTGAAGGACACAATGATGCAAAGAAACAAATATTAACAAGAAATGCCCATATCGGAAGGACAATTCTTGAAGGCATATTGGGAGGTCTTTATTTGGACAGTTTTGGATAGGGTTGGACAGAAAGGTCGGCATGTAGACTAAAAATAAAAGGGGGGTGTAGACTTACAACTCTTGGAATCAACTCTTTCAAATATAAAATAAAATCTTTGCCCCAGTTCCAGATACTGGGAATTTTTTTTTGGATTTTTTTTTCATTTCTGAATTCTTATTTGGTTGGATCGAATCGTGAGGCTGCCTACATATCCTTTTTTAAGGAATCAGGTCAAACGTAGTTCAAACATCTAGCCTAAGTTATTTTTCATCTTTCTTTCTGTTTCTCTTTTCCTTTTTTCTTTTTTTTTTCTCTTTTTTTTGTTTGCCCCAGCTTCTATTTTTTAGGGCATAGACCTTTGACAATTCTTTTTTTTAACTTTCTAAGAATTGTCCCAGTTTGTACTCTTGGGACATGGATTTTTTTTGACTCTAAACTTGATTCCAAAAGAGAGTAGTCAAAGAAAAATAACATAGGCTCAAAAGGGGTAGCAAAGGATATAAAGTGTTTGGGTAGCAGAAAAAGGGCCTCCCAACCTCAAGAACGTCAAACATGGTATCTTTTCGCGATCACAGCATTGACGAACATGTCTGTCTTCTTGGTGCGCCGTGGTCACAAGACATTTTTTAATCCCTTAGTAACAAACTTTCCAACAAATATCAATTGATTAAACATCCTCAAGCCCGATCTTCACGATGATTTGAAGGTGAATTTTACTCAACCTTAGTTCCAAAGTATTCCAACTCTTTATTCATCCTCAAAAGTATTTTTTTAGTTATCGAATTCCAGATTAAATCAGTTCCTAAGATCTGACCAAAATTTCCGCATACATGTCATGTCATTAGAACTAGCGAGAAAAGAACTAGGAACAGAATGACACAAAAGGACAAACTGTATTTTATTGAGTAAAGGATGAAAGGGTTTTACAACTAGAAAAGTAACCTAAAATACGAGTTACAACCCTAAAATAACCCGAATAATGAAAATGGCAACAGAACAGACAGACAAGACTCACACAAACAGAATGGAGTGATAGAAGGGTTTGACTCAATAAAACAAATAAACTCTGGATCACAACCCTGAAATAACCTAGATAATAGAAAAACATCAAAACAAGCTACCAAGATTCCTTCCTAGTGAGGAGGGAATGACTTTCTAATTGCTAGGCTTGGCATTTAGCCACAAATTTGCTCATCAGAATCAGCAGAGCCTTCTCCAATTTCAAAATCATTAACTTTAGTTAGCAAATTCCCGAGAGGATTCTCATACTCCCTGTCACCACGCATCATCCCCACAAAGTGTGCATCATCATGTGCAGGTAAAGGATTCTGCACGATATTCTAGATGTCACTGCCTTGGATCACAATCAGGTTTTCCTAGATCATCCTTTCTATTTCTCTTTTCAAATCCCGACAACTTTCAACATTGTGCCCCTAGGCATTGGAATGGTATTCACACCTTTTAGAAGGGTCAAAGCTTCTCGCACGTGGGTCCACATGATTTGGAGGAATAGGTGCAATCATGTCATAATGCTTTAACTTCTCAAATAAGTTTGCATAGGACTCTCCTATTGGTGTAAAATTATCTTTCAACTTTTGTTCCCCTTTATACCTCTGGCTTGGATGTGGGTTATAGGGCACTTGAAAATTTTGTGGAGGCTGTTCGAGATTTCGTGATGCTCGTGCTCGCCTTCTGGAGTGTTTTGGTGGCTGGACAACATACTGAGGTGGAGCAATAGAGTATTGAGGGCTCTGAGGTGGATAATACTGCTCAGGGGAGTTATGGAAAACTTGAGGAGGCTGCTCATACCTTCGAGATGTTCTCCTGGGACCTCTTCTCGACACTAATGTCATCATGATTTCTTCAACCTTCTCATTTGTGTCGCTAAAATTATCAGACTCAACCCGGACAACCTGAGTTGCGGCTTTAAAAACTGCTTGACCTATAATTTTGCCTGTCTTCTGACCATTCTCTACCATTTATCCCATTTTGATTGCTTCCGAGAAGGATTTACCAACTGCGGACATCATGTTTTGAAAGTAATCTGGCTCTTGCGCTTGAATGAAGACAATGATTAGCTCATGGTCATCCATGGGTGGCTTAACTCGAGTTGCTTGCTCTCTCCATTTAATGGAATATTCCCTGAAACCTTCACTTGGTTTCTTCTTCAGGTTTGAAAGGGAAATGCGGTCTGGGGCAATGTCGATGTTGTATTGGAACTGATTGACAAAGGCCTGTGCCATGTCATTCCAGACGTACCAGCGAGATGTGTCTTGATCCAAAAACCATTCGGATGCTACTCCCGTAAGGCTTTCCCCAAAATAAGCCATCAGCAATTCTTCGTTTCTTCCCGCACCTCTCAGTTGATTGCAATACCTTTTCAGGTGGGCTATGGGGTCTCCATGTCCATCATACTTTTCAAATTTGGAGTCTTGAAACCAGGCGGCAAGTGGACATCGTGGAACATGCATAGACCTTTGAAGGCAACACTCTTTTGACCTGCCAACCATTGCATGTTTTTCAACCGTTGTTCTAAGCTTTTCACTCTTTAGGTCATTTCTTCCTGTACCATCTTTCGGGCAGGCTTCTTAATGTTTGCAGGAAAATCAAACGAGCATGAGTGGTACTCAGGAGAGTGGTATTTCTCTTGATGTGTAGCAAATTGTGACTCATGAAGAGGCTGTCCTTGACCACTAGCCCATGCTTGACACATTTCGGTCATTTGTTGTTTCAGTATTCTATTTTTCTCAAACATAGTAGACTCTGGTTGAACCCTCTGACCCTGAGTCTCTTGAGAACTTGTAACAACTTCGTTGTCAGTTATCTTTTTTCTTTGGATATTGTGTTTCCAGCTTACCACAAACCAACCACCTCAACTTTCTTCACAATTCAAAACAAAACATGTTAGAATGGACTCAGTCAGTCCTTATTATTATCAATATTTTTTCATTTCTTCATTTTTTTTCTTTTTAATGGTGATCGAACCTGATGTGGGTTGTCTACGTATCATGTGGGAACATGAATCAGATCTTACGTAGTTCGGGAAGATCATGAATAAAGTAAATAAACTAATATTTTTCCTGGGTTTATTTGTTCTAGACCTGGCTTACCCGAGCGGACAGCTCGAGCCGAGGGGGGGCAGCGTACCGGGAATACAGAAGCTTCATCGGCTTTGCAACTTGTCCGAACCTCGTTCTAAATTTGGAATAAGACTCTAACAAAAAAGAAGTCACACGAAGTGCACACTTCCCAAATGATTTAGAAGACTCAGAGAGAGGAGGGTTTCGTAGCAATTTATATACAGTCCAAACAATATTAAAGCGATAAAAGCGGCATTTAGCACATTAGGCTCAACATGTAAAAATCAGATAAAATAAACCAACTATAACAGTTATTCTAAGCTCGAATTCTTAAACCCTGAACCGAAGTTCTGGATTTGGCTCCCCAGCAAAGTTGCCAGAGCTGTCACACCTCCTTTTACCACCCGAGAGGTGATATAAGGGAGTTTTTCCAATTAAAGTGATATAAATCGAAATGGGATTATTTATTTATTTTTCAGAGTCGCCACTTGGAATAATTTATGGTGTCCCAAGTCACCGGTTTATTTTAAATCCCAACTCGAGGAAAATTTGATTTTTCTTTTGAAGTCTGCGAACTAGAAATTCTGAATAAGGAATTCTGTTAACCCGAGGGAAGGTGTTAGGCACCCTCGGATTCCGTGGTTCTAGCACGGTCCCTTTAAACTATTATAATTGGCATATTATCTGATTTTATTACATGTTTTAGCCTATGATACATTTTAACTTATTAGCCGCTTTTAATTAATTTTAGGAAGATTCAACGTTATTTAAAACACGCATTGAACCACGCCACATGAAATACACCTGCGGTCCACGACACATTTTATTTAACATTGTTGAGAATTGGAGTTGGGTCACATGAAATGCACACTCGAGTTTAAGGAAATTAATTGAAATTGCGTGCCTAAAGCAACTACGCACTTAACAAAGTTTGCGAGGGCCATGGAAAATTCAACTAATGGAATACCTCGATTCTTATGGCCCCAAATATTTTCCTTTACAATCAGATGGTTCGCCATTTGAAGAGTCAAGAAGGCTCAAGTCAGCAAATTTTGTCATTACTCCAAATAATTAATTTAAGAGTCTAATGAATATAAAGAGATTATTATAAACAACATTAATTCTTTTTTAAAACTAAATATAGCATAAAATATCAATGATTAGATATGTAGCGTCAAAGTAGAATCCAACAGATGTAATAACAAAGACTAATAGAATTGAAACCCATTTACATTTCTTTTTACTTTATCATTGCACGTCTTTACCCAATAGTCTTGCACATCAATATAGAACCACACAAATGGATAATTAAATATCAAGGACACAAGCAATGTGATTATGAAGTTATATGAACACCAAAGAAAATAAAATAGATCTAAAACATTACTCCAGCTAGCAAAGTTGAGAAGACAAAGATAAAGTTGCAAGTGAAAGAAAATGGACATTTTATAGCTTTCAATTTATCCAAAAAAAAGGCATGCTGAAGAAGCTAACATCGAACAGACCTGCTAATAAAAAACCACGTCGGAACCTCGAAACTCACTGGGAAAGCTCGTCGAAGAATTCGACTCGAACCCGACCAAAAATAATGTTATTTTGTGAGGAAAGGGGGTGTTTTCGAGCTGCTTTTCAGCTGAATTTGGAGCTTTTTTGGGGCTGGAAAAGGCTGGCTATTGCTGCATTTTGTGATTCCATTTTTGCCATGTTTTGGGACTGTTATTGCAGCAGGATTTGGGTGAAGCCGATGCTATTTTTGGGGTTGATTTTCACGGAGTTTCAACTGGGTTTAAGACTTATTTTCATGGCTTTTGGAGCTGATTTTTGGAAGCTAAGAATGGAGGGATGAGTGAAATATTTATGGGTGGTCAATGGCTCCTGAAGCTCAGAAAATTCTCAAGCTTTTCTTCAGGTTTTTGAAGAAGAAGAAGAAGAGACCATCAATGGAGGGTCCCTTTTTGCGGCTGATTGTCATCTTTTGGTCTTCTATATTTTTTGTGTTCTTTTGCTTTTCTTCAAAGTAAACGACGGATTTCAATCTAGGCCTCCTTCTATATTTAGGTGTGAGGTTCTATTATATAGGGGTAGGGATGAGGTTAGGGGTATGGGCTTAGGAATTATGGGCTAGGTCCAAAATTAGGCCTAAAAATGGGTAGCTCGAGCCCATATTTTATTTTTTTCTCGGTGAATAAGACTAAAATACTACTTTATTTATTAATTAATTTTACTTAAATAAAATAACTATTAAAATAAGACTGACCGTTAAAATAAACTATTTTTTGGGTATTTTTCAAGATTAAAAATGACTATAAAACATTAATAGAACTATTTTTGTAATTTTCATTTTTCTTGTAATAAAATAAAGTAAAAGAGTAAAAAATGAGTTGAAATAGCTATATTAGGCCCAAATTAAATATTTACGTGCTAAAATATGAAAAATCTTGGGGAGGGTCAAAAATCACATGTCTACAAAGAGGACTCGCGATCGCGTAAGTCCACGTTTGGCAGCTCTTCCCGATCGTGATAGTGTTCATGCGAACGCGATGAACACTATCGCCCAATCATTTAAACAGTGACAGAAATGGGATTTAACCCAAAATTCATAACTTCTTCTTCCAAACTCCAAATTGGACGATTTTTGAAAGAGAACTTCACCACAAATTCATAGGTATGTAATCTTAGATTCATTTTCTTCAATTTCCACTAACACCCATTAGATTTCTAGGCCTAAATCATGTTCTTAAGGGTAAAAATTAGGGATTTGGGTAGAGTTAGGGCTTTTTGTATAAATAGAATTTAGACCTTATTTTGGGGTCGAATTTCGAAACTAATTACATATTCGGGCTCGTGGGTGAATGGGTGATCAGGTTTTGGTCCAAACCTTGTGTTTTGACGAAGCAGGCTCGGGGTCGATTTTTGACTTTTTGGGAAAAATTATAGGAAATCTATAATTAAGCATTAATTAAGCATTGGAATTGAATTGTTTAGCGTTTATTGATGTTATTAAGTCGATTATGTCTAGATACAATTGATTTGGAGCCAAATTCAAAAGGAAAAGCGGTATTTAAGGCTTGAGTTGGTCATAGAAGTTCGAGGTAAGTGTTTGGTCTAACCTTAGCTTGAGGGATTAGGAGTTGTGTCCTATTTGCTATGTGTTACTTGTTAAGTATGATGTATAGGCATGGTGACGAGTATCTATGCGTTGGTGTCAAGCATGACCGTGAGTCTTAAATTGAAATTGTTGTGTTCTTAACAAATACTATGAATGCCTAAGTTGTTGATTCTCTGTGTTGTGTATGGATTATGATTATTCTTGTGGAAATTGCTTATGATTGAGTATTGGTGCTAGTTGAGGAAGTTATATGTTGGAACAAGTTTGGTTATAACTTATTTTCCCTTGTCGGGACGTATTTACTTATAATGTCAATATCCCTTGCCGGGATAATGTTGTTTCTTTATTAACCCTTGTCAGGACTCCCTTTGTGATTGGTATTGAACTGTATATGTGGATCGAGTTTCACACCCCAACAATATTAAATTTGGATCGGGTTGTACACCGCAACAATATTATGTTTGGATCAGGTTGCACGCCGCAACAATAATATGATTGGATCGGGTTGCACGCCGCAACAGTAATAAATGATATGGATCGGGTTGCACGCCGCATCAATAGATAATAAAAGTGCTTATTGGTTAGTTACAATTTCCTTATTCTTTTGTTGTGAATTTTAAATTGTTCTTTATGTTTTCTCTTAAATTACTGTTGGAAAATGATAATCCCCCGCAGCATGTCCCCCTCCCATCTTTACTTGCTTACTTCTATTTTATTTTTTGTTGTACATTATATAACTACACAGGTTCATTTGGTAGTCTGGTCCTAGCCTCGTCACTACTTCGCCGGGGTTAGGCCAGACACTTACCAGCATATGGGGTCGGTTGTGCTAATACTACACTCTACACTATGTGCAGATCCCGGAGCGGTAGCTTTTGAACCATAGCTTTGGGTGGCTGCCTTCAGTCCAGTCAAAGATCCCGAGGTAGTCCTGCAGGCGTTCGCAGGCCCTTGCGTTCTCTTCTATATTTATATTCTATTTTCATTTACTTCAGAGACAGATTGTATCTTTCTTTCCAGAAAATTATTTGTAGTATTCGTAGATAGTCTGTGATATTGCGACACTGGTTCCGAGTAGAGATGTACTTGATATTGCCGTACTTGTTTTTGGCTAAGTTATCAGATTATGTCTTTCGCATGTATTTAATTATTGTTAATATTTCACTGTTGATCACATGTTGATTTAAACTGTTAAAAAGGGATAAATAAAAGAGGTAGTGAATCAATAATACTCGGCTTGCCTAGCTTTCACGAGTAGGTGCCATCACAACTCCCGAGGATGGGAAATCCGTATCGTGACAAGTTGGTATCAGAGCTCTAGGTTACAAAGGTCTCACAATTCACGGACAAGCTTTGTAGAGTGTGAGGGATCAGTACGGAAACGTCTGTATTTATTCCCTAGAGGCTACAGAGTTAGGAAAAGCTTTACATTTATTCTTTCTTGTCGTGCAGTTTGGTTTCTCAATGCTAATTGAATTTCCTATCATGGAGAGGTTATTGTTTGGCTAGACCAGCCAGATCACCAGCTTTGACTTGGGAGCAGTTTACTCAGCTATTTCTGGAGAAGTTTCTCCCTATCACCTAGAGAGAGATCTATCGGAGGCAGTTTGAGGTCTCCAGCAGGGTTCTATGACCATTACTCAGTATGATACCATATTCATTGACTTGGCCGGTCATGCTCTTATTATAATTCCCACCAAGAGAGAGAGGGTAAGGAGGTTCATTGAGGGACTTATTTAACCGATTCGACTTCAGATGGCTAAGGAGACGGGGAGTGAGATTTCTTTTCAGGAGGCAGCCAATGTGGCCAGGAGAGTGGAGAAGGTTCTGTCGTAGGAAGGTGGTCAGGGGTCTGACAAGAGGCCTTGTCATTTAGGCAGATTCAGTGGTGTCTCATCTGGAAACAGGGATTCGTATGGTAGAGGCCATCCTCCTAGGCCTTTTTAATCAGCACTTCACGTTTCTCACGACGCTTCAGGTGGCTGTGGTTCTCATATGCAGTATTCTGATCAGTAGCCCTATAGTGCACCACCAGCTCCTATCAGTGCACCGCCGCTCCAGAGTTTTCGGGGTGGTCATTCAGGTCGCCAGGGTCAGTCTCAGTTTCCTCAGCCGCAACACTCAGGTGGATGCTTTGAGTGTGGTGAGTATGGTCATATCTGGAGGGCTTGTCCGAGATTGGTGGGTACTCAGTCACTGCAGCATGGTTCCCGTGCTATGGTTCAGGCATCAGGTGTTCCACTGCCCTCTCCATCAGCTAGGGGTGGGAGTAGAGGTGCTAGAGGTGGAGGTAGAAGTATTAGAGGTGGAGGTCAGGAAACTAGAGGTGGAGGCCAGCCAGCAGCAGGACATCCTAGAGATGTAGTTCAGGGTGGTGGGGCCCAGCTCCGATGTTATGCTCTTCCAGCCAGGCCTGAGGTTGAGGCTTCCGATGCAATTATCACAGGTACTATTTTGGTTTGTAGTATAGAGGCTTTAGTCCTATTTGATCCAGGGTCTACATACTCTTATGTGTCATCTTATTTTGCACAGTATCTGGTAGTGCCTAGTAATTCCTTGAGTGCTTCTATATATGTGTCTACACCGGTGGGTGATTCTATTATGGTAGATCGAGTCCATCGTTCGTGTAGAGTGGTGATTGGGGTTCTTAAGACTCATGTAGATTTGTTACTTCTGGACATGGTTGATTTTGATGTCATACTGGGGATGGACTGGTTATCATCTTACCACGCTATCTTGGACTGTCGTGCCAAGACTGTGACCTTAGCCTTGCCGGGTTTACCTCGTTTAGAGTGGAGAGGGACTCATGGTCATTCTACTCGTAGTGTTATCTCTTATGTGAAGGCTCGACATATGGTCAAAAAGTGTTTTTGGACTATTTGGCATATGTTCGTAATTCTAGACCCGAGGTCCCTTCTATTGATTCTATATCTGTTGTTCGTGAGTTCCCTGCGGTATTTCCTTCAGACCTACCGAGTATGCCACCTGACAGGGATATTGACTTCTGCATTAATTTGGCTCCGGGCACTTAGCCCATTTCTATTCTGCTGTATCGTATGGCCCCGCCTTTGTTGAAAGAATTGAAGGAGCAGTTGCAAGACTTGATTGAGAAAGGCTTCATTAGACCTAGTGTTTCGCCTTGGGGTGCACCGGTATTGTTTGTTAAGAAGAAGGATGGATCGATGAGAATGTGTATAGATTACCGTTGAACAAGGTTACTATCAAGAATAAGTATCTATTGCCTAGGATTTATGATTTGTTTGGTCAACTTCAGGGTGCCAAGGTATTTTCGAAGATTGACTTGAGATCTGGCTACCATCAGTTGAGGATTAGGGCATCCGATGCCCCTAAGACAGATTTCCGCACTCTATACGAACATTATGAGTTCTTGGTGATTTCATTTGGATTGACAAATGCCCCAACAACTTTTATGGATTTGATGAACTGAGTGTTCAGGCCTTACTTGGATTCGTTTTTGATAGTATTCATTAATGATATTTTGATCTATTCCCGTAGCCGGGAGGAGCACGAGCAACACCTTAGAGTGGTTCTTTAGAATTTGAGGGATAGTCAATTATATGCCAAGTTTTCGAAGTGTGAGTTCTGGTTGAGTTCAGTTGCATTCTTAGGTCATGTTATATTAAGCAGAGGGTATTCAGGTTGATCCGAAGAAGATAGAGGCAGTTGAGAACTAGCCTAGACCCATATTAGCTATAAAGATCCGGAGTTTCTTGGGTTTGGCAGGCTATTATCGTCGCTTGGTGGAGGGGTTTTCATCTATCACAGCCTCGATGACTAGGTTGACCCAGAAGGGTGCCTAGTTCAGGTGGTCGGACGAGTGTGAGGCGAGCTTTCAGAAGCTCAAGACAGCTTTGACTGTGGAACCAGTATTAGTTTTGCCCACAGGTTCAGGGCCATATACAATTTATTGTGATGCATCTCGTATTGGACTTGGTGCGGTGTTGGTGTAGGATAGCAAGGTCATTGCTTATGCTTCGCGGCAGTTGAAGATCCATGAGAAGAACTATCTGGTTCATGATTTGGAGTTGGCAGCCATTATTCACGCGTTGAAGATATGGAGGCATTATCTGTATGGCGTGGCATGTGAGGTGTTCACGAATCACAAGAGTCTGCAGTACTTGTTCAAGCAGAAGGAGCTAAATTTGAGGTAGAGTAGGTGGTTGGAACTATTGAAAGACTATGATATCACCATCTTATATCATCCGGAAAAGGCCAATGTGGTGGCTGATGCTTTGAGTAGGAAGTCAGCCAGTATGGGCAGTCTTGCTTATATTCCGGTCGGTGAAAAGCCGCTTACTCTGGATGTTCAGGTTTTGGCCAATCAGTTCGTGAAGTTGGATGTTTCTGAGCCCAGTCGTGTGTTAGCTTGCACAGTCGCTCGTTCTTCCTTATTGGAGCGTATCCGAGATCGGCAGTATGATGATCCCCATGTGTCCTTAGAGACACGGTGCAATATGGAGGTGCCAAGCAGGTTACCTTAGGAGATGATGGAGTTTTGAGATTGCAGGGTCGAGTTTGTGTTCCTAATGTGGATGGACTCCGAGAGTTGATTTTAGAGAAGGCCCATATTTCCTGGTACTCTATTCATCCGGGCACTGCTAAGATGTATCAGAATTTGCGGCAGCATTATTGGTGGCTGATAATGAAGAAGAACATTGTCGCATATGTTGCTCGGTGTTTGAACTGTCAGCAGGTTAAGTACGAGCATTAGAAGCCTGGTGGTTTGTTCCAGAAGATTGAGATTCCTGAGTGGAAGTGGGAGCGTATCACTATGGACTTCGTTGTTGGACTCCAACGGACTCAGAGGAAGTTCGATGCAGTGTGGGTTATTGTTGATAGGTTGACCAAGTCAGCACATTTCATTCCTGTGGCAGTCTCTTATTCTTCCGAGAGGTTAGCTGAGATCAATATCGAGGATATTGTTCGTTTTTATGGGGTACTCATGTCTATTATTTCAGATCGAGGTACGCAGTTTACCTTACATTTCTAGAGAGCAGTTCAACAAGAGTTGGGCACACGGGTTGAGTTGAGCGCAACGTTTCATCCTCAGACGGATGGGCAGTCCGAGCGGACTATTCATATTTTGGAGGATATGCTCTGAGCTTGTGTCATTGACTTTGGAGGCTCGTGGGATTAGTTTTTGCCTTTAGCAGAGTTTGCCTACAACAATAGCTACCAGTTGAGTATCCAGATGGCTCCTTATGAGGCTTTGTATGGTAGGCGATATCGGTCGCCGGTTGGATGGTTTGAGTCGGAGAGGTTCGATTGTTGAGTATAGATCTATTACAACATGCCTTGGACAAGGTCATGATTATTTAGGATAGGCTCCATACAGCTCAGTCCAGGCAAAAGAGTTATGCTGACCGCAAGGTTTGTGATTTGGCTTTCATGGTCGGCGAGCGGGTATTGCTTCGAGTGTCGCCTATGAAGGGCGTGATGAGATTTGGGAAGAAGGGCAAGCTTAGCCCTAGGTTCATTGGCCCATTTGAGATTCTTGTTCGAGTGGGAGAGGTGTCTTATAGACTTGCGTTGCCACCGAGCTTATCAGCCGTGCATCCAGTGTTCCATGTGTCCATGCTTCAGAAGTATCACGGCGATCCATCTCACGTGTTAGATTTAAGCACCGTCCAGTTGGACAAGGACTTGTCTTATGAGGAGGAGCCGGTGGCTATTCTAGACCGGCAGGTTCATTAGTTGAGATCAGAAGAGTTTTCCTTGTGTTCGTGTTAAGTGGAGAGGTCAGCCTGCTGAGGCATCGACCTGGGAGTCCGAGTCCGGCATGCGGAGCCATTATCCCCATCCTTTCCCCAACTCAAGTACTTCCTTCTTATGTCCTTTCGAGGACGAACAATTGTTTTAGAGGTCGAGAATGTGATGACCCAAAAGGTCATCACTTATTTTAGAAATAAATTCTACGTTCTAAGGCCTTAAAAACCTCTTTCAGCATCACCTCGAATTGCGTATGCAGTCCGGGCCCGTAGCCGGAAAGCCATTATGTGAAAATCTGTGAAATGATAAATTTTGACTTTAAAATGAATTTAAGTTGACTTCGGTCAACAGTTTGGGTAAACAGACCTGGACCCGTGATTTGACGGTCCCTGAAGGTCCGTAGGAAAATATGGGACTTGGGCATACGCCCGGAATTGAATAATGACGTTCTGAGCCCGAGAAATGAATTTTTGAAGAAAATTATTTTCTGAAATATTTATGAGTTTTTGGAAATGAAATGTGTTTAAAATTTGATGGTATCGGGCCCATATTTTGGTTCTGGAGCCCGGTACAGGTCTTATATATTATTTGAGATGATTTTGTGAAATTTGGTAAGAAACGGACTTAAAACGACGTCAATCGGACCGTATTTGAGAAAATTTGAAATTGTTGATGTTATTTTGGTAATTTGATCACACGATCAAGTCCGTAGGGTGTTTTTGAGGTAGTGTACATGTTTGGTTTGGAGCTCCGTGACCTCGGGTGAGTTTCGGTAAGGTCTCGGAATGTTTTGAACTTAAGAAAAATTGCAGAACTGCTGTTTCTAATGCACATGCCCTCTGTGCTTCGCGATCGCGAAGCCTATCACGCGATCGCGAAAGCGAAAGTTGGACCGGGGTGAAATTGGTCTATGCGAATGCGAGGTAAGGGACGCGAATACGGAGCACTTGGGGGGTCGTTCTACACGAACACGACCCATTTCCCGCGAACGCGTAGTGTAAATGGGGGGCTGGTCTAGGGAAATGATCGTTCTTCTATGTGAACGCGTGCATAGGCCCGCGAACGCGGAGGTCAGGGGGCCAACCCTTCGCGAATGCGTAAGAGGACTCGCGATCGCGTAAGTCCACGTTTGGCAGCTCTTCACGATCGCGACAGTGTTCACGCAAACGCGATGAACACTGTCGCCTAGTCATTTATACAGTGACAGAAACGGGATTTAACCTAAAATTCATAACTTCTTCTTCCAAACTCCAAATTGGGCTATTTTTGAAAGAGTACTTCACCACAAATTCGTAGGTATGTAATCTTAGATTCATTTTCTTCAATTTCCATTTACACCCATTAGATTTCTAGGCCTAAATCATGTTCTTAAGGGTAGAAAATTAGGGATTTGGGTAGAGTTAGGGCTTTTTGTATAAATGGAATTTTGACCTCGTTTTGGGGTTAGATTTCAAAACTAATTACATATTCGGGCTCGTGGGTGAATAGGTAATCGGGTTTTGGTCCGAACCTCGTGTTTTGACGAAGCGGGCCTGGGGTTGATTTTTGACTTTTTGGGAAGAATGATAGGAAATCTATAACTAAGCATTGGAATTGAATTGTTTAGCGTTTATTGATGTTATTAAGTCGATTATGTCTAGATACAATTGATTTGGAGCCAAATTCAAAAGGAAAAGCGGTGTTTGAGGCTTGAGTTGGTCATAGAAGTTCGAGGTAAGTGTTTGGTCTAACCTTAGCTTGAGGGATTAGAAGTTGTGTCCTATTTGCTACGTGTTACTTGTTAAGTATGACGTATAGGCATGGTGATAAGTATCTATACATTGCTGTCAAGCATGACCGTGAGTCTTAAATTGAAATTGTTGTGTTCTTAACAAATACTATGAATACCTAAGTTGTTGATTCTCTGTGTTGAGCATGGATTATTATTATTCTTGTGGAAATTACTTATGATTGAGTATTGGTGCTAGTTGAGGAAGTTAGATGTTGGAGCAAGTTTGGTTATAGCTGATTTCCCTTGTTGGGACGTATTTACTTATAATGTCAATTTCCCCTGCTGGGATAGTGTTGTTTCTTTATTGATCCCTTGCTGAGACTCCCTTTGTGATTGGTATTGAACTGTATATGTGGATCGGGTTGTACGCCGCAACAATATTAAATTTGGATCGGGTTGCACACCGCAACAATATTATGTTTGGATCGGGTTGCACGCCACAAGAATAATATGATTGGATCGGGTTGCACACCATAATAGTAATAAATGATATGGATCGGGTTGCATGCCGCAACAGTGTTTTATGATATGGATCGGGTTGTGCACCGCATCTATAGATAATAAAAGTGATTATTGGTTGGTTACGAGTTCCTTATTCTTTTATTGTGAATTCTAAATTGTTCTTTATGTTTTCTCTTAAATTACTGTAGGAAAATAATAATCCCCCGCATCATGTCCCCCTCCCATCTTTACTTGCTTACTTCTGTTTTATTTTCCGTTGTATATTATATAACTGCACAGGTTAATTTGGTAGTCTGGTCTTAGCCTCGTCACTACTTCGCTGAGGTTAGGCTAGGCACTTACCAGCACATGGGGTCGGTTATGCTGATACTACACTCTGTACTGTGTGCAGATCCCGGAGCGGCAGCTTTTGGACCATAGATTTAGGTGGCTGCCTTCAGTCCAGTCAGAGATCCTGAGGTAGTCTTGCAGGCGTCCGCAGGCCCCGACGTTCTCTTCTATCTTTATATTTTGTTTTCATTTACTTCTGAGACATATTGTATCTTTCTTTCCAGACAATTGTTTGTAGTATTCGTAGACGGTCCGTGATATTGTGATACCGGTTCCGGGTAGAGATGTACTTGATATTGTCGTACTTGTTTTTGGCTAAGTTATCAGATTATGTCTTCCCCATGTATTTAATTATTGTTAATATCTCACTGTTGATCGCATGTTGATTTAAACTGTTAAAAAGGGCTAAATAAAAGAGTTAGTGAATCTATAATACTTGGCTTGCCTAGCTTTCACGAGTAGGCGCCATCACGACTCCCGAGGGTAGGAAATTCAGATCGTAACAAGATGGTATCAAAGCTCTAGGTTATATAGGTCTCACAATTCACGGACAAGCTTAGTAGAGTCTGAGGGATCGGTATGGAAACATCTGTATTTATCCCCTAAAGGCTACAGAGTTAGGAAAAACTTCACATTTATTCTTTCTTGTCGTGCGGTTTGGTTTCTCAATGCTAATTGAATTTCTACTCTGTTCTTTTGCAGATTGCGAGAACACACGCTTCCTCATCTACCGATCAGCAGCCCGAGCCTCCAATAGCAGCTTCTGCGAGGGGTGGAGGGCGAGGCCGAAGCTGTGCTAGAGGCCGAGGTAGGGGTAGAGCTCAGCCCAGAGCAGCAGCACCAGCAGCGAGCCTCAGGTTGACTTTGATGATGAGGTTCCGGCCCAGATAGTTCTGGTGGGCCCAGCTCAGGTCCCAGAGGGGTTTATTACTACTCTAGTACTCCAGGATGCTCTGGTCCGTCTAGTGGGACTTATGGAGAGTGTCACTCGGGCAGGCTTGCTTCCTATAGCACCAACCATCTCTCAGGCTGGAGGAGGAGCCCAGACTCTTGCTACTCGCACTCCGGAGCAGATGGCTCCCCAGTTCTAAAATCCAGCAGCTCAGCCAGTTGGAGCAGTTCAATCAGGTGTGGTAGCTCAGACCAGTAATGGAGTAGTTATGTCTGCCGATGCTTTGTGGAGATTGGACAGGTTCACCAAGCTCTTCACTAATACTTTCAGCGGTGCATCTTCTGAGGATCCCTAGGATTATCTAGACAGTTGTTATGAAGTTCTCAGGAATATGGGGATAGTGGAAACCAATGGGGTTGACTTGCTACCTTCCGCCTGTCTGGATCTACCAAGACTTGGTAGAGAGATTATTGTTTGGCTAGACCAGCTGGATCGCCAGCTTTGACTTGGGAGCAGTTTATTCAGCTATTTATGGAGAAGTTACTTCCTATAACCTAGAGAGAGATCTATCGGAGGCAGTTTGAGTATCTCCAGTAGGGTTCTATGACCGTTACTCAGTATGAGACTAGATTCATCGACTTGTCTAGTCATGCTCTTATCATACTTCCCACCGAGAGAGAGAGGGTGAGGAGGTTCATTGAGGGACTTATTCAGCCGATTCAACTTCAGATGGCTAAGGAGACAGGGAGTGATATTTCTTTACAGGAGGAGTCCAATGTGGCTAGGAGAGTGGAGATGGTTCTATTACAGGGAGGTGGTCAGGGGTCTGACAAGAGGCCTCGTCATTCAGGCAAATTCAGTGGTGCCTCGTCTGGAGATAGGGATACGTATGGTAGAGGCCATCCTCCTAGGCCTTTTCAGTCATCACTTCAGGTTTCTCACGGCGCTTTAGGTGGCCGTGGTTCTCATATGCAGTATTTCGATCAACATCCCTATAATGCACCACCATCTCCTATCAGTGCACCACCGCTCCAGAGTTTTCAGGGTGGTCATTCAGGTCGCCAGGGTTAGTCTTAGTTTCCTCAGCCGCAATACTCAGGTGGATGCTTTGAGTGTGGTGAGTATGGTCATATCCATAGGGCTTGTCCGAGATTGGTGGGTACTTAGTCACAGCAGTAGGGTTCCAGTGCTATTGTTCAGGCACCAGGTGTTCCATCACCCAGCTAGGGGTGGGGGTGCAGGTGCTAGAGGTGGAGGTAGAGGTATTAGAGGTGGAGATCATGCAGCTAGAGAGGGAGGCCAGCCAACAGCAGGTCATCCCAGAGATGTAGTTCAGGATGGTGAGGCCCAACCCCGATGTTATTCTCTTCCATCCAGGCCTGAGGCTGAGGCTTCCGATGCAGTTATCACAGGTACTGTTCTAGTTTGTAGTAGAGATGCTTCAATCCTATTTGATCCAGGGTCTACATACTCTTATGAGTCATCTTATTTTATATCGTATCTGGTCATGCCTAGTGATTCCTTGAGTGCTCATGTATATGTGTCTACACCGGTGGGTGATTCTATTATGGTAGATCGAGTCCATCATTTGTGTAGAGTGGTGATTGGGGTTCTTGAGACTCGTGTAGATTTGTTACTTCTGGACATGGTTGATTTTGATGTCATACTGGGGATGGACTGGTTATCACCTTACCACGCTATCTTGGACTATCATGCCAAGACTGTGACTTTAGCCTTGCTGGATTTACCTCATTTAGAGTGGACAGGGACTCTTGGTCATTCTACCTGTAATGTTATCTCTTATGTGAAGTCTCGGTGTATGGTCAAAAAGGGGTGTTTGGCCTATTTGGCATATGTTCGTGATTCTAGCACCGAGGCCTATTTATTGATTCTGTGCTTGTTGTACGTGAGTTCCCTGAGGTATTTTCTTCAGACCTACTGGGTATTCCACCCGATAGGGATATTGACTTCTACATTGAGAGAATTGAAGGAGCAGTTGCAAGACTTGCTTGAGAAAGGATTCATTAGACCTAGTGTTTCGCCTTGGGGTGTGCCAGTGTTATTTGTTAAGAAGAAGGATGGATCGATGCGAATGTGTATAGATTACCGTTGAACAAGGTTACAATCAAGAATAAGTATCCATTGTCGAGGATTGATGATTTGTTTGATCAACTTCAGGGTGCCAAGGTATTTTTGAAGATTGACTTGAGATATGGCTACCATTAGTTGAGGATTAGGGCATTCGATGTCCCTAAGACAACTTTCCGCACTCGATACAGACATTATGAGTTCTTGGTGATGTCATTCGGGTTAACAAATGCCCCAACAACTTTTATGGATTTAATGAACCAAGTGTTCAGGCCTAACATGGATTCGTTCATGGTAGTCTTCATTGATGATATTTTGATCTATTCCCGCAGCCGGGAGGAGCACGAGCATAACCTTAGAGTGGTTCTTCAAACTTTGAGGGATAGTCAGTTGTATGCCAAGTTTTCAAAGTGTGAGTTCTAGTTGAGTTCAGTTGAATTCTTGGGTCATGTTGTATCAGCAGAGGGTATTCAGGTTGATCCGAAGAAGATAGAGGCAGTCGATAACTGGCCTAGACCCACACTAGCTATAAAGATCCGAAGTTTCTTGGGTTTGGCAGGCTATTATCGTCGCTTTATGGAGGGGTTTTCATCTATCGCAACCTCGATGACCAGGTTGACCCAGAAGGGTGCCCAGTTCAGGTGGTCGGATGAGTGTGAGGCGAGCTTTCAGAAGCTCAAGACAGCTTTGGCTACGACACCAGTGTTGGTTTTGCCCATAGGTTTAGGCCATATACAATTCATTATGATGCATCTCATATTAGGGTTGGTGCGGTGCTGATGCAGGATGGCAATGTCATTGATTATGCTTCACGACAGTTGAAGATTCATAAGAAGAACTATCTGGTTCATGATTTAGAGTTGGCAGCCATTGTTCACGCGTTGAAAATTTGGAGGCATTATCTATATGGCATGGCATGGCATGTGAGGTGTTCACGGATCACAAAAGTCTGCAGTACTTGTTCAAGCAGAAGGAGCTAAATTTGAGGCATCGAAAGTGGTTCGAGCTGTTGAAAGACTATGATATCACCATCTTATATCATCCGGGAAAGGCCAATGTGGTGGCCGATGCTTTGAGTAGGAAGTCAGCCAGTATGGGCAGTCTTGCTTATATTCCGGTCGGTGAGAGGCCGCTTGCTTTGGATGTTCAGGCTTTGGCCAATCAGTTCGTGAGGTTGGATGTTCTAAGCCCAGTCGTGTGTTAGCTTGCACAGTCGCTCGTTCTTCCTTATTGGAGCGTATCCGAGATCGGTAGTATGATGATCCCCATTTGTGTGTCCTTAGAGACATGGTGTAGCACGGAGGTGCCAAGCAGGTTACCTTAGGAGATGATGGAGTTTTGAGATTGCAGGGTCGAGTTTGTGTGCCTAATGTGGATGGACTCTGAGAGTTGATTTTAGAGGAGGCTCATAGTTCCTGGTACTCTATTCATCCAGGCGCCGCTAAGATATATCAGGATTTGCGGCAACATTATTGGCGACAGAGAATAAAGAAGGACATTGTCGCGTAAGTGGCTCGGTGTTTGAATTGTCAGCAAGTTAAGTACGAGCATCAGAGGCACGATGGTTTGTTCCAGAAGATTGAGATTCCTGAGTGGAAGTGGGAGCGTATCACTATGGACTTCATTGTTGGACTTCTACAGACTCAGAGGAAGTTCAATGCAGTGTGGGTTATTGTTGATAGGCTGACCAAGTCAGCACATTTCATTCCTGTGGCAGTCTCCTATTCTTCCGAGAGGTTAGTTGAGATCTATATCAGGGATATTGTTCGTCTTCATGGGGTGCTTGTGTCTATCATTTCGGATCGAGGTATGCAGTTTACCTCACATTTCTGGAGAGCAGTTCAGAGAGATTTGGGCACACAGGTTGAGTTGAACACAGCGTTTCATCCTCAGACGGACAGGCAGTCTGAGCGGACTATTCAGATTTTGGAGGATATGCTCCGAGCTTGTGTCATTGACTTTGGAGGCTCGTGGGATCAGTTTTTGCCGTTAGCAGAGTTTGCCTAAAACAATAGCTACCAGTTGAGTATCCAGATAGCTCCTTATGAGGCTTTGTATGGTAGGCGATGTCGGTCGCCGGTTGGATGGTTTGATCCAGGAGAGGCTCGGTTGTTGGGTACAGATCTATTATAGAATGCCTTGGACAAGGTCAGGATTATTCAGGATGGGCTCCATACAGCTCAGTCAAGGCAATAGAGTTATGCCGACCGTAAGGTTCGTGATTTGGATTTCACGGTTGGGGAGCGGGTATTGCTTCAAGTGTCACCTATGAAGGGCGTGATGAGATTTGGGAAGAAGGGCAAGCTTAGCCCTAGGTTCATTGGCCCATTTGAGATTCTTGATCTAGTGGGAGAGGTGGCTTATAGACTTGCATTTCCGCCTAGCTTATCAGCCGTGCATCCAGTTTTTCATGCGTCCATGCTCCGGAAGTATCACGGTGATCCATCTCACGTGTTAGATTTCAGCACTGTCCAGTTGGACAAGGACTTGTCTTATGAGGAGGAGCCGGTGGCTATTCTAGACCGGCACGTTCATCAGTTGAGATCGAAGAGTTTTCCATCAGTCCATGTTCACTGGAGAGGTCAGCCTGCTGAGGCATTGACCTGGGAGTCCGAATCTGGCATGCGGAGCCATGATCCCCATCATTTCCCCGACTCAGGTACTTCCTTCTTATATCCGTTTGAGGACGAACGGTTGTTTTATAGTTGGATAATGTGATGACCCAAAAGGTCATCTCACTTGTTTTAGAAATAAATTCTGCGTTCTGAGGCCTTAAAAACCTCTTACAGCATCACGTCGAATTGCGTACGCAATCCAAGCCCATAGCCGGAAAGCCATTATATGAAAATCTGTGGAAAATGATGAATTTTGACTTTAAAATGAATTTAAGTTGACTTTGGTCAATGTTTTGGGTAAACGAATCCAGACCAGTAATTTGACGGTCCCGGAGGTTCCGTAGGAAAATATGGGATTTGGGAATATGCTCGGAATTGAATTTCGAGGTCCCAAGCCCGAGAAATGAATTTTTGAAGAAAATTGTTTTCTGAAATATTTATTAGTTTTTGAAAATGAAATGTGTTTAAAATTTGATGGTATCGGGCCCGTATTTTGGTTTCGGAGCTTGGTACAGGTCTTATATGTGATTTAAAATGAGTCTGTGAATTTTGGTATGAAACGGGCTTAAAACAATGTGAGTCGGACCGTATATGAGAAAATTG
Source organism: Nicotiana tabacum (assembly GCF_000715075.1). NCBI lineage: Eukaryota > Viridiplantae > Streptophyta > Magnoliopsida > Solanales > Solanaceae > Nicotiana > Nicotiana tabacum. The sequence continues at coordinate 84,239,511 of NC_134099.1, forward strand.
GAAAATTTTGAAGTTCTTAGGTGATTTTATGATTTTGATGCTAAATTCATAATTGTTGATGTTATTTTGGCAATTTGATTGCACGAGCAAGTCCGTAGGGTGTTTTTGAGGTAGTGTACATGTTTAGTTTGGAGCTTCGAGGGCTCGGGTGAGTTTCGGATAGGTCTCAGAAGGTTTTTGAACTTAAGAAAAATTGTAGAACTGCTTTTTCTGATGCACAGGCCTTTTGTGCTTCGCGATCGCGAAGCCTATCACGCGATCACAAAAGGGAAAGTTGGGTCGGGGTGAAATTGTTCTATGCGAACGCGAGGTAAGGGATGCGAACGCGGAGCACTGGGGGGTTGCTCTACGCGAACGCGACCCATTTCCCGCGAACGCATAGCGTAAATGGGGGGTTGGTCTGGGGAAATGATCGTTCTTCTACGCGAACGCGTGCACAAGTCCGTGAATGTGAAGGTCAGGGGGGGAAAAACTTCGCGAACGCGTAAGAGGAATCGCGATCGCGTACGTCCACGTTTGGCTGCTCTTCGCGAGTCTTCACGCGAACGCGATGAACACTATCGCACAGTCATTTAAACAGTGACAGAAACGGGATTTAACCCAAAATTCATAACTTCTTCTTCCAAACTCCAAATTGGGCAATTTTTGAAAGAGAACTTCACCATAAATTCATAGGTATGTAATCTTAGATTCATTTTCTTCAATTTTTATTAACACCCATTAGATTTCTAGGCCTAAATCATGTTCTTTAGGGTAGAAAATTAGGGATATGGGTAGAGTTAGGGCTTTTTGTATAAATGGAATTTAGACCTCGTTTTGGGGTCGAATTTCGAAACTAATTACATATTCGGTCTCGTGGGTGAATGGGTGATCGGGTTTTGGTCTAAACCTCGTGTTTTGACCAAGTGGACCCGGGGTCAATTTTTGACTTTTTGGAAATAATGATAGGAAATCTATAATAAAGCATTGGAATTGAATTGCTTAGCGTTTATTGAAGTTATTAATTCGATTATGTCTAGGTACAATTGATTTGGAGCAAAATTCAAAAGGAAAAGCGGTGTTTAAGGTTTGAATTGGTCGTGGAAGTTCGAGGTAAGTGTTTGGTCTAAACTTAGCTTGAGGGATTAGGAGTTGTGTCCTATTTGCTACGTGTTACTTGTTGAGTACGACGTATAGGCATGGTGACGAGTATTTATACATTGGTGTCAAGCATGACCGTGAGTCTTAAATTGAAATTGTTGTGTTCTTAACAAATACTATGAATGCCTAAGTTGTTGATTCTCTGTGTTGAGCATGGATTATGATTATTCTCATGGAAATTACTTATGATTGAGTATTGGTGCTAGTTGAGGAAGTTAGATGTTGGAACAAGTTTGGTTATAGCAATTTTCCCTTGCCGAGACATATTTACTTATAATGTCAATTTTTCTTGCCGGGATAGTGTTGTTTCTTTATTGATCCCTTGCCGGGACTCCCTTTGTGATCGGTATTAAACTGTATATGTGGATCGGGTTGCATGCCGCAACAATATTAAATTTGTATCGGGTTGCACGCCGCAACAATATTATGTTTGGATCAGGTTGCACGCCGCAACAATAATATGATTGGATCGGGTTGCACGCCGCAATAGTAATAAATGATATGGATCGGATTGCACGCCGCAACAATATTTTATGATTTGGATCGGGTTGCGCACCGCATCAATAGATAATAAAAGTGCTTATTGGTTGGTTACGAGTTCCTTATTCTTTTGTTGTGAATTCTAAATTGTTCTTTATGTTTTCTCTTAAATTACTGTTGGAAAATGATATTCCCCCGCAACATGTCCCCCTCCCATCTTTACTTGTTTACTTATGTTTTATTATCCGTTGTATATTATATACCTGCACAGATTTATTTGGTATTCTGGTCCTATCCTTATCACTACTTCGCCGGGGTTAGCCTAATAATACACTCTGCACTATGTGCAGATCCGGGAGCGGCAGTTTTTGGACCATAGCTTTGGGTGGTTGCCTTCAGTTAAGTCAGAGATCCTGAGGTAGTCCTGCAGGCGTCCGCAGGCCCCAGCGTTCTCTTCTTTCTTTATATTCTGTTTTCATTTACTTCAGAGATAGATTGTATCTTTCTTTCTAGACAATTGTTTGTAGTATTCGTATATGGTCCGTGATATTGTGACACCGGTTCCGGGTAGAGATGTACTTGATATTGTCGTACTTGTTTTGGCTAAGTTATCAGATTATGTCTTCCACATGTATTTAATTATTGTTAATATTTCACTGATGATCGCATGTTGATTTAAACTGTTAAAAAGGGCTAAATAAAAGAGTTAGTGAATCTATAATACTCGGCTTGACTAGCTTTCACGAGTAGGTGCCATCACGACTCCTGAGGGTGGGAAATCTGGTCGTGACAGCTCTGAAGGCACACTTCTCTGGGTTAAGCTTCATGTTGTATTTCCTAAAGATTTCAAATGTTTCCTGCAAATGAGCTAATGGTCCTCTGCGCGCAGGGACTTAACCAACATATCATCAATATAGACTTCCATTATTTTACCTATTTGTTTTTCGAACATTTTGTTAACTAGGCATTGGTATGTTGCTCCTGCACTTTTAAGCCCGAAGGGCATTACGTTGTAATAATAAGTTCCAAATTTAGTAATAAATGAATTTTTCTTGGTCCTCCGGGTTCATCTGAATCTGATTGTACCCGGAGTAGGCATCGAGAAAAGTTAGGATCTCGTGGCCAGCCGTGACATTGATCATTCGATCGATGTTTGGCAATGGAAAAGAATCTTTCAGACATCCTTTGCTCAAGTCCTTATAGTCTACACACATTCTAATCTTGTTTCCTTTTTTAGGAACTACAACTATTTTGGCTAACCATTCGGGGTATTTTACCTCCCGGATGGATCCTATTTTAAGAAGTTTGGTTACCTCGTCCTTTATGAAAGCATGCTTTACCTCGGACTAAGGCCTCCTTTTTTGCTTCACTGGTTTGAACCTGAGGTCGGTGCTTAGCCGATGTGTGGTGATTTCTGGTTGAATCCCTGTCATATCTAAATGGGACCAAGAAAAGCAATCCATATTATCAATATGAAATTGAATGAGTTTTTTCCTAAGTTCGAAGGTCAATCCCGTTCCCAGGTATACCTTTCTCTTGGGAAAGTATTCGATAAGTATGACCTACTCCAGTTTCTCGACAGTTGACTTGGTTACATCGGACTCTTCGGGAATGACAAAGGTTCGAGGAGTAAGGAGGTCCTCTTATTCGTCTTCGATTACCAATTGTTCTGACTCCATCGAGGCTGGGGGCTGTGATTTCTATTTAGTCGTCTGCTTACCGTTGGTGCTCGATTTTTCCGAGGTCAAGGGCTCTAGTATTGGCACCACTTCCTCGATTGAAAATATCTCTTTTCCAACATGTTGCTCTCCATAGACTGTTTTCACTCCTTCCTCTATTGGGAATTTTATCATCTGGTGAAGAGTTGAAGACACTACCCTCATATTGTGTATCCATGGTCTCTCGAGGAGTGCATTATACCTCATGTCACCTTCGATGACATGGAATCTGATGTCTTGTATGGTCCCAGCTACGTTTACTGGCAAGATAATCTCTCCCTTTGTTGTTTTGCTTGCCATGTTGAAGCCATTCAGGGCCCGGGATGCAGGTTTAATCTGATCTTGTAGGGCAAGTTGTTCCACGACCCCTCGATCTGATTATGTTTGCTGAGCTACATGGATCCACTAAAACACGTTTAACTTGAATTTTATTTAAAAGGATAGAGATTACCAGGGCGTCTTGTGAGGCTGAGATTTGCCTTTTACTTCCTCGTCACAAAATGATAAGGTGTCCTCGGGCACATAGCTCTGAGTTCATTTTTATGTTGTGATCGATACCTTGGTGCGTTTGAACACGGGTCATTGAGGGACATCGACTCCACCAATGATCATGTGAATTACATGTTGCGGTTCTTCTTGCTCATTTTTCCTAGCATCTCTCTCCTTGAAGTGATTCTTAGCTCGATCACTTAGGAATTCTCGAAGGTGTCCCTCGTTGAATAACCGAGCCATTTCTTCCCTTATCTACCTGCAATCTTCTGTTCTAAGACCATGTGTGCAATGATACTTGCACATCAAGTTTGGGTTCATTTGAGAAGGATCGGTCTGTATAGGCCTGGGCCACTTAGTGTCTTTGATTCTTCCAATAGCTGATACAATCCCTGATGCATCTACGCTGAAGTTGTACTACGATAATCGGGGTGCCTCTGCATGATCGGCATGCTTAACAAATCCTCTTTTACGCATGAGTCCTCGAGAACTTTGACTTCGATCATTTCTCCGATCGATCCGATGAGCGTTCCGACCTAAACTGGTGTTCCTTTGATCGTCATACGGTTGATATTGTTCCCTGTTTGGTCTTGATTCCTTGTTTGTATCCCTCGGGGGCTTGGCCATGAACCTATTAGGATGAACTAAACCTGAGGGGACTCCCAACTGGTCATCCTTGACCCTGATTTTTGATTGATATCGGTTGTGCACATCTGACCACGTCACAACTGGATACTGGATCAAGTTATGCTTTAATTTTCGAGATGCAATCGAGCTCCTTCATTCAAACCCTGCATAAGATCTTGTACTGCCTAGTCATCGGAGACTGGTGGTAATTCCATTCTTTCCATGTGAAATCTGGACACGAACTCCCTTAATATCTCGTCGTTCCTTTGTTTTATTTTGAATACATCCGATTCTCTCATGGCCACCTTTATGGACCCAGTGTGTGCTTTCACAAAGGCATCTACTAACACAGAAAATGAGTCAATAGAGTTAGGAGCTAAGTTGTGATACCAAATCATGGCTCCTTTCGACAACGTTTCTCCAAACTTTTTCAACAAGACTGATTCAATCTCGGCGTCATTCAAATCATTTCCTTTGATCCTACAAGTGTACGAAGTAATATGCTTGTTAGGGTCGGTTGTCCCGTTATATTTGGGTATATCGGGCATGCAAAACTTTTTAGGAAATGGGCATCAGAGCCACACTTTGGGGGAACGATTTTTGTATGAACTTTTTGGCATCTAATCCTTTCAAAACTGGAGGTGCCCCCGGTATCTGGTATACACGGGAGTTATAAGTCTCCACCTTTTTGTTGTTGTCTTCAATTTTCTTTTCCCCGGACTCGATCCTCTTAGTGAGCTCTTCGAGCATCTTCATAATCGTGGGTCCACTCCCCGTGCCACTTTCATTGGGCCTTTCTAGAGCTGGCTCAGTACGTCAATTGTTTCCATGTTCAGCTACACTCGGAGTCTTATTTTGACTTTGAAGTTGAGCAATGGCGATCTGTTGAGCTTGCAATATTTCGAATATCACTTGGAGGCTGATTCCTCCATCACCCACGCCTTGTGTTCCTTGGCCACCAGGTCGGCTTTCCTGCATACAATCCCTCCGGGTCCGTGCCTAAATCCGAATTTAGAGCAAGATGAGAACTAACATCAACTGGTTCCATGTTTGGAACTTTCCCAAGGTTTACCGGTGGTACACCGACCCCTACATTGTTGTTTTCACCAAGACCTTCATTGTCATGAACATGTGTATTTTGTGAGCTAGACATGTTTCATCCTGAGAATCAAAAATTCTTGACAAGAAAAAGTGTAAAAATAACATGTGTAATAAGAATCGGTAAAGAAACAATCATTATTATCTTTATCCCCACGGTGGGCGCCAAATTGTTTACCTTGAAAATACGAGTAACAATTAATTTTGTTTTGCGGTTTTAAAGATACGTGATTAGATTCAATACCAATTAATAATCAAGAAATATGATGTAGAAATGAAAGAAATAAGTGAATCAAATCAATATAATTCAGCAGCAGTGACCTCGAGGTGGGTTTACAATAATAAGAATAGTTAAGCAAGAAAAGTAAAGTAAGAGAAGCTGAGCTAAAAGACAATTCTGATGAACAGTAGGCAAAAAGTAGAGAGTATATTCTTTGCTTCAATGATTAGATGGTCTTACAAATGGTTGGGATCCCCTTTATATAATAGGGGAACCCTAAATAAGGTATATTTCTATTTACAGTAAGGAATATTTTTGGTACACCTATCTAACCGCCTAGTACAGAATTGTACGATCTTATTCTGGGATTTGCGCCATAGATTTTGGGGATGTGGCAGGAATCTAGCTCATTCTGTTGTAAAGCCATAACGATACTATTTCGGGGTCGAGCATACTCAGCCTTGGCATTCCTCGTACTCCTATCTCTCGAGCATTGCATTCTGTCTTCGAGCTCGAATCTGGTCCACCGGGCTCGAACTCGACCTTACCCGGACTTGGGCCTAGGATGGACCTTCGATCCTATAAATCAGAGGTCTCTGATTTTGATCATATACATGCTATTCTTTGTAAGTCACGGTGTGAAGGAGAAGGAAGCATACGACTCAGAAATGGCTACTCTCGTGAAGGGTTGATGTAATATAATGCCTAGGACTTTTATTTTTTTAAAACTCACTAATTGTATCATTCATGTTAGGTTTTCACTGTAATGTAAAATTATTAACTCTTTAGTTATGTATTCCATAAAGATTGGTAAAATTATCTAGTCATAATTTGTTTACCGTGAAAATGGTAACAACAATTAAATTTGTAAATAAGATTTTAAAAATACGTGATCTTTTTTTATGCTAGTTGTTAAAGCAGTTGATGCTAAGAGTATGAAGTTTTACGAAGAGATACAAGCCAAAACGGGGCAGTAATCAAACTAGGAGACTTGCTGCCCGAGCTTCGGACTGGTCGATAAAGGAGCCTCAGGGTCGATATCCGGCTCGATCTCAAGGTATCGGGGGTAATCGGGAATGGGATAACAGTTAAGATATGATTAAACAAGGCTCTTTATGGCCAATATCAAGAAATAAATGAAGAACATATATGAAGGTAATAAATGCTAAGAGTGGCCTCGAGCTAGTAAGAACGAGCGAGTTAGAGAGAATAAAAAGAGAGAGATATATTATTGATCTTGTAAAGAATAGTTGGAGCAACATCAACCCCTTACAAAGTGGTGTGGATTCCCTTTATATAGGAGAGGGAATACAATATAGTACAAAGTGCATTAAATGCAAAGATACAGGGATAGGATGTCTAGGCACGATGCTAGACTCTACTGATGCTGGTTGTTTGCCTCGGGAATTCCCCACCCTCGGAATCTTTGTTGGGTCATGGGCGAACCTCGGGGGAGGGAGCTCGATTGTAGTCCTTCAGCCTCGAGGTACTGATATGACTCCCCGAATGCACCTTGGTGGCGAGAAATAGACTCATCCGATTTTGCCGCATACAGATAGACTCCGTGTTTCCCAGAACGAAGCAATGGGAAATGATTCTGACACCAAACTCCACGAGCTTCTCACGGTGACGTCATACCAACGATGCAACCTGTGGCGCAAACTTTTGTGGCAATCGGGGTGTCCCATGGACTTGTGTATTTGACATCATTCAACGCACTGTCGATTCCCGTTCTCCAAAATGAATGCGCCGCCGTCGATTCGATTCTTCAAGAATGCAGTAATTGCGTCCGCCGGTCACAAATCCTCGATGACCGTGTCGTTACCCTTATAAATGGGGGTGCTTTGGCATTTTTTTCCTATCCAAGTGCCTTTATTAGCTCATTTTCCCATTTGTTCTTATCATCTTCCTCCATCTTTGAACATCATGTTTGGGGCTCGTGGCCTCAAGGCCGTTTGGTAGAGCTCCCATAGGCGGTGTTATGGTCTTTTGCCGGAGCTTCCCTTTGTCGAGCACGAGCATGCCGTCCTATCGCTGTTGTGGTTGCTGTTACGTCTGTTGTTTCTGCCCTTGTTTGCTCGAGATGATGACTTACGGGGGATAGCTTTCCTTTCTCATGAAAAGCTCTTTGTTGCGACCAAAAACACTCATGCAAGTGCACGTGATCATCAAGTAATAGAGTAGTGAGTAGAGTGTCGTTCCCACGAAGACTTATGATTAACTGTTGACTGATTCAAACCCAATTTCTTTATCTACCCAAGAGATTGTTCACAAAAGAGAGATGTAATTGTTTTACTACTTAAACTATAAAGAATTAATCTAACTAAAGCAAGTAACCAAACGAATAGCGATTTCGAGTAACAAACAGTAGGAGAGGATATTCCAGAGTCACGGGCATAGTTAACAATCGTGTTGTGTTCTTGGCTTAAAATGAAAAATCAATTTATCTGGGTTATTGATTGACAGGGTTGATATTACTCATAAGAATCTGTCGAGTTCTTACTCACCTATTCAAGTCAACTCAATGCCTATATGTCTATGGAATTAAGATTAACAAGAATGCATTTACAATTCCTGTATTTCAACCAAGCAAGGCAATTGGGTATATGTCTATCCCAATTGCGAATTCGTTCCCCGAGGCCCGGGTTCAAGAACTTGCTCTATTTAATTCTATATGCAATCTAAAGTTCCCACTTTCAAGTTCAACTAAAGATTCGTAGATAGTATTTCACTGTTAGCTACTCAGCAAAATAATTAAGAACAGAATTAAATAAACAACCCAATATGATAAATCGACTTTGTCGAATTAAACTTCAAACAACAACATTCATGTTTTACCCATGACCCTAAAACAATGGGTCTTAGCCACTCATACTAGTGTTCATCACAAATAAGTTCAATTTCATCACAAAATAGCAAAAACAAGAGAAGAAAAGAAGAACTTGATGGTCAAAACTCCTCCTTGCCTCTTGCCTCTCTATTTCTTGCACTAAACTATGAAAACCTTTTTTTTTCTAACCTTGGGCGAGCTTGACTTTATATAGGTTAAGTGGGGTTCTCTCCATATTTCCAATTTTACCCCTAAATAACGTTTTTACGGATCGGACACGCGCGAGCTCGCACGTTTCTTCGCGCATGATTCTGCCTCGGCTTTTCTTACGCGCGAACTCCAGTGCGGCTTCGCGCATTTCTTCGCGCACCTGGAGCTTGATTTCATCCATTTTTTTGTCTCATCCTTGCATGCACTCAACTCTGAGGGGCTGTTCTTGATCATAAATCATTCCAATATCCTCTTGAGAGCATCATATAGGCTCCTCATCCTGCAATGTATACATATCACAATTAGAGCCTATTTTTCATCAACTAACCATACTATGTCATTGGAATATAATCAAGCGGAAGAATAAACAATAGCTAAATCACCTAGATTTCGCCTATTATCACTCTTCAGATTATATATGCTACTCAAAAGGGGGCTCGAATTATACATTGCTGCTCACCTTCATACCCCGGCTCGACGTGGTGCTCTACCCCGAGCTAGTAGCTTGCACGGCTAGATATTCTAAGAAGTGGACTCTAAGTAGCCGCGCAAGTGGGACCGAGGCTCGCCCGGTCCACCGTCTCTCCGAGGTTCTCCTAGCCAGCGAGGGTCCTCAACCTTCGGAGGGACCCCTACCGCGAGCATGCTGAAATTTTCTTTTTTTGGTGTACGAGATGCTGAAGGATATTCTTTTATTTCTTGGCATGAATATATGTCATTTTGTTGTTGTGAGCTCGGCCCGCGCGGGGGAGGCTCCTTGGACCGTTTGGTCCGGCACATGATTCCCTATTAAAACTCATTCTGCTATTCCCCGGTCCTTCCGAGCGGACGGCGCCTTCAAGAAGGGGGTGCCCTTCAACGTTTGATTGCAAGAGTAATCCTGCGATCTTGTCGGATCCTCCTAGGGGGAGTACGTTGCTCTGCTAAGAACATTGGAGGCGAGACCCTCTTCGGGGCGGAAATACGGCTGAGGGGAAAGAGCGCGATAGGTTCCCATAAGGCCTCGGGATCTTTGGGTAGAATTTGCACTTCCGAACGCCCTGACCGGGTGTCTGCATATAGGTTAGTGAAAAATAACGAAGGAGGGAGGTAGTTTTTCTTTACCGCGGGATGTGCAAGCGATGTTCCGAGGTTTGGTATGTTCCTACTGTTTTGGCGTGAGGACTCTAGTACAGCCCTCCACCATGTTTAATCGGGCTTGGTTGAAGATGTGGTTCGCTTACCCTTTGGCTCTTTCGAGAGCAGAGATATTGGTGCCAGTGACGCATTATGTGATGTGGACTTTCCCCTCGCTGTGTGTCATTCCCCGTAGATGGTTTCAATCTTGTCCTTCGTTGGAGGTTTTGTTCTTTTTGCGAAGTGGGGACGACACTGTCTTTGGGCAGTGTGCATGTGGTCGTCTAAATAAGACGTCCGTGCCTTGCACCTCCTTTGATGACATGGAACTTGGCGTTCTAGACCGAGCCAGCCACGATGTGCTGAGAGAATGGTCTTTCTTCTTGTTGTAGCGATCGTCGCTTGGAATTTGCCAAAGATTCGAGGGGTGGTTGTTGTTTTGACCCGGCGGTCAGAACCGCCCTATCAACCTCGGTCCGACAACGTTGCTATGTTGATTGAACCACCTGAATTTATGAGCATATGTTTTATTTGAAATGGATCAAATGAGAAAGAAGGATACCAATGCGTCAGTGTAAGGCCGAGACAAGGTCTCGGTGTCTTTTTTGCTGAATTTGAGGGTGTCCTCGGGAATGTATCCCCGGATTTGTTTCCCTCTGGTGATGAGCATTTTTACTCTCCCTTTTATGAGTCCTTGGAGAGTGTCGCCGCTCTTCCACTATCGTGGCAATACGTCGCGGCTCATTTGCTTCGCTCCTCTTGGCTTCCTTCCTCACTCGGAACTGAACTCGAGCCTCATCGCTTAACAGTTCTCGGCGGTGAATTTTATTGGGTAGCACAACTGTTTTCTTCCTGAGCTGGTGGCCATTTTTGGCTCTGTGGTCGTGCGCGTTATACAGTTCACACACCAAGCTGTGATTCTCCTGAGAGGGATTCTGCTGAATTGGCCTGAGCCATTTGACATCCCTGGTTTCGCTTACAGTGAACACGATGTTTGGTATAGCGATGTTGAAATTATACTTTGATGGGCGAGGCACCCTCGCTGACCTTGTGTCCCCATCGAATCTGGCTTTATTAATGATTCCTCGAGGATATCGTCCTCGATCCATTCTTCGATCATTGCGAGGTAGGTTGTGTCTTGGGGTGTTCCTCCTATCTGCGGCGTACGGGCGATACCTTTCTCTGTTTGGCATAGGTTTTTCTGCCAGGAGCCTGCTTGGGTATATTGAGCCTGAGGGGATTCCGGGGTGGTCATCCATGACCCTAATTTACGACTGATGCCGGGTACGGGCATCCGACCAGATCTTGGTGGGGTGCCCGATCAAGTTTTGTTTGAATTGCCCTGAAATCGTTGGGCTTGATCTGTTTAGGCTTTGAATGAAGGCCTGTATCACCCAGTCATCCGAGACCGGGGGTAATCCCATTCGTTCTATCAGGGAATGAGGTTCAAATTCCCGTAGCATTTCATTCTCCCTTTGTTCGGCCCTAGATGTGTCGGGCTCTCTCGTCGTCGCTTCGATGGCATCGGCGTGTGCCTTTACGGAGGAATCTACCAGTATGGTAAGTGGGTTCATGAGGTTGGGCGCTAGGTTATGACGCCTCATCATGGTCCTTTTCAGGATTGTTTCCCGAACCCCTTCAATAAGACATACTCGATATTATCATCTTTTGGGTCGTTGCCTTTTTCCGCGCACGCATGAGCAGTGATGTATCTGTTGGGATCTGAGGTCCCGTTGTACTTAGGGAGTTTTGGCGTTCTGAACTTCTTTGAAATGGGTTCCGGGGCCGCTTCCTCGGGGAATGGCCGTTACACGAACTTCCTCAAATCTACCCTAGAGTTGTAGGTCTCGACCTTCTTATCATTGGCTGCTATCAATTTCTCAACTGATTCGATCCTTTTGGTGAGATCCCCAAGCATCTTTGCTATGGTAGGGTCGGCTACAGATCCGTTATTGCTCGATCTCTTGGATACTTGTTCGGCGGCGGGAGCTATTTCCGGCACTGCTGTGCTGGGAGTCTTCAGATAGCTTTGTAACTGAGCGATGGCCAACTCTTGTGCCTGCAACATTTCAAAAATAACATGAAGACTAACTTCATATTCTTCCCGGGCTGGGGTTTTTTGGGCTTTCTGTCGGTCGCTATGCCATATGCTCCTGTCGGTGTGTGAGGTTTCGTCGACCTGCTGCGCGTCTTGCGAACCTGTATCCGCTTGAATCGGCCCAGGTGCGTTTTCAACCTACATCCGTTTTTGCTGTGATTTTTGAGGTAGTTGTTCTCAACCCTGTTTACCGAGCCAGACATTTCGACCTGAAATCGGGAGATCTTGGACAAGAAAAAGTGTGAAAGATAACTTGTGTTTGTGCAATGAAACCAGCAAGAAAATAATCACTATTATTTTTAGCCCCACGGTGGGCGCCAAATTGTTTACCGTAAAAATGGTAACAACAATTAAATTTGTAAATGGGATTCTAAAAATACGTGATCTATTTTTATGATAGTTGTTAGAGCAGTTGATGCAAAGAGTATGAAGTTTGACGAAGAGATACAAGCCAAAACTGGGCAGTAATCAAACAAGGAGACTTGTTGCCCGAGCTTCAGACTGGTCGATGAAGGAGCCTCGGGGTCGATATCTAGCTCGATCTTGAGGTATCAGGGGTAATCGGGAATGGGATAACAGTTAAGATATGATTAACAAGTCTCTTTATGGCCAATATCAAGTAATAAATAAAGAACAGATATGAAGGTAATAAATGCTAAGAGTGGCCTCGAGCTAGTAAAAACGAGCGAGTTAGAGAGAATAAAAAGAGAGAGAGATATTATTGTTCTTGTGGAGAATAGTTGGAGCAACATCAGTCCCTTACAAAGTGGTATGGATTCCCTTTATATAGGAAAGGGAATACAATATAGTACAGAGTGCATTAAATGCAAAGATACGAGGATGGAACGTCTAGGCACGATGCTATACTCTACTGATGATGGTTGTTCGCCTTGGGAATTCCCCACCCTCGGAATCTTTGTTGGGTCGTAGGCGAACCTCGGGGGAGGGAGCTTGATTGTAGTCCTTCAGCCTTGAGGTACTGATATGACTTCCTGAATGCACCTTGGTGGCGAGAAATAGACTCCTCCGATTTCGCCGCATATAGATTAGATTCATGTTAGCATTAATGATTGTAGAATTGGTTTCAAGCTCTGAACCCTGGAGAGCTACAGATTTGAGCTTGACTCAGTAAGCCCAAAAGGGTGTGGCATGTTCACCCCACAGGCCCACTAGCTAGTCGGCCCAATTACAGCATGACTAGTGGCTCAATGTATCGTTGTGTATCTGCTAATGTTCAAAATAATGGTTTGTGCTATTATATTTGGGAATTTTACCTCATATAGAAAAGGTTGAGACCATATTTATTATAAATAAATACCCTTTTAAAAAATTATATCCTATAACTACCTTTTAATTTTTATAGTAAAATATCTATTTATGGCCACTTCCTACCTTTAAGCCATTAAATACGCTGTGTATTATTTTTTTCTCTCCTTCTTTCTTTTTTTTTCTCACAAAATTACTATATAGGAAGTAAACTTCTCTCTCCACAATATCTCTCTCCAATTTCTCTCTGTCACAGCGCCATTTTCTTCCCCATTCTCCCTATTATCGATTCTCCATTGATTTATCTCCATCGTCTCTCTCAATTTTCAACGTTTTTTGCTCCAAAGAGTTGTGGTAAGTAGAAACAAAGATCTGGGAAAAAAAAGATAAAAGGAGTGTCATGACCCAAAATCCACTAGTCGTGATGGCACCTAACCCAACCCTCTAGGTAAGCCAACTAATAACTATTTAATTTCAATAACAATAATAAGACAATTAGATAGAAGAAAATATCTGGATCTATTACATTTCCCAAGGACCGGTAGTACAAATCATGAGCTTCTAAGAATAGAGTTTACAAAACTGATATGAAGAATATGCATCTTTTGTTTGAAAAGTACATAAACAGAGTTTATAAATCTAATGCTGCCATGAACAAGAGACAGATATAGCAGAAACGTAGGTACATCTTCAATGGTAGCTCCCGTCATGCACAGCAACATCGACATCCAAAATCTGCATGCAATGTGTAGTAAGTGTAGTATGAGTACAATTGACCCCATGTACTCAATAAATAACAAACCTTAGGTTGAAAGTAGTGATGAGCTGGAACATAGGTCGGGTCCAACACCAATAACCAACAGCAACTCATAACAACGTAGAGCATATAAATAAAGAAGTAACTCAGAGATAAAATGCTCAGATTTTTCATAGTTTTTCCAAAAATAGTTCCGCTTTTCCTGAGATGTTAGTGAAAACTCAAATTCTTTACCGAAATCGTCGTAAAATATGAGATAGTTTGAAAACTGTAGTTTTTCTAAAAATTCTTTTCACAATAAATAAGATGTTTCATTTTCTTTTTAGATAGCAAGTGTGAGATACCTCTCTATGACCACATATCAATATGTGTAAAAAACATGAATGACGTGATACCGTACAACATGAGGAAAATGCGTCTCTATGCCTATATGTCATATATGCATGCCAATGCCATGTACCTTAGAGATGAATCGTGTACTTACACTCTCAGAGTACTCAATCTCACTGTCTCACACTTCCCACTCTTCATGCTCAACTATTTGGTACTATATATGGCCCATACGGCCCAGGGAAATCCATATCGAAACATATACAACATTGACTATAAGTCACCCGGTACCGAGAAAAAAAGGCAATCAGACCTTATGGAGAAATCCATCTCCGGGTATCAAGTACTTCGGAAAAATCCATGTTCAGGGAAATCTATCCCTCAATAATATCATCTGCCCTTACTAGGGGCGTGTTACGGACTCCAGAGGGGCTCCTTCAGCCCAAACGCTATAATAATCATCAATATAACCGTTGCGGCGTGCAGCCTGATCCCATAACTGTCACTTATAATTAGGCTCTCAGCCTCACTCAGTCATTAATCTCTCCAATCTCACCCACGAGCTCACAAACTCATGAAAACTAACCCCGAATAATGGCATGATGTATCAATAAGTAACAACTGAGACTGAGATATGATATGAATGCATGAATGTGACTGACTAAGAAAATATCAATAAAATCGATGAGATAACCGCAAGAAATGACCACTATGGGTCCCAACGATTTCATCATAAAGCCAAAACAGGATATCTAGCATGATGTAAAGCTCAATTACTTTACCACATGGTGAAAAACACATTTATCAATAAAGTAGGGTCACTATGTAGTGCCCTAAACACAACGGAGTCACAATTCATAGGGTGTACGCCCACACGCCCGTCACCTAGCATGTGTGTCACCTCAACACCAAGCACATAGCACATAATTTCGGGGTTTCATATCCTCAGCACTAAGTTTAGAAGAGTTACTATTATGAACAAACCAATTCCAATACCGAGCAAGCCAAGAGATGCTCCAAAAACGCCATCACGAGCGTAGCGACCTCCGAACGGCTCAAAACTAGTAAAAAGCAACTCAAATACATATAAAGCCCAAAGAAATAATTACAAATGAAAAAGATCGAATCCTAAATCAAATCCCAAATACGGCCAAAAATCGCACCCGGGCCCGCACCTCGGAACCCGACAAAACTTACAAAATCTGACAACCCATTCCATTACGAGTTCAACCATACTAGTTTCACTCAAATTCGACTACAAATCGGTGTTCAAAACTCAAAAATTCATATTATGAAATTTTAGGCCAAAACCCCCAATTTCCTCTTTATAATTCCTCAATCAAAGGCTAAAATTGTAGATAGATTCATAAAATATAACCAAAGTCGAGTAGAGAACACTTAATCCAATTCATACGGTGAAAATTACTTTAAGAATCGCCTCAATCCGAGCTCCCTAGATCCAAAAATGCAAAAATGGCTTAAACCCTCGAAATAGAGTACTTTATAATCTGCCCAGGCATTAACCCTATGTTATCGCGGACAAACTAATGTGATAGCGAAGCATAAAATTTTCTAGCCCTTTTTTTACTCTATGAGATCGCGGCCATTTCCCACGATCGCAAAGAACAAATTTTTCCAACAGCCTTCTCCAACTCTTTCGAACAGCCTCTAGTATAATGGTCATAAATTTTTTGTAAAAAAAACTCCAAATTATGATTGGTTTGACTTTCTGAAAACTAGACATCAAGGGCTACAACTTTCATATTTGGATCATTTCCAAATTCCTTATATATTGTGAGATAAAAGCTTCTAAAATTTGGTCGGTGCAGCAGAGATTTTACTCTTTGAGATCGCATGAACGCTTCCGCAATCGCATAGCACAACTCCGTTTTTCCTATTTTTCTCTTTGCTAACGCGTCCAGATCTACCCTAATGCACTGTACGCCCTTGAAGCCAAAAACCAGCAACTAGAAATGGTCTGAAACTCACCCGAGACCCTCGAGACCCCGTCCGAACATACCAACAAGTCTCAAAACATATCACGGACTTAGTCGAGGCCTCAAATCACATCAAACAATGCTAAAAACACGAATCACACCTCAATTCAAAATCAATGAACTTTGAAACTTCAAACTTCCACAACCGATGTCAAAACCTATCAAATCACGTCTGATTGACCTCAAATTTTGCACACATTTGACATTACGGATCTGGTCCAACTTACATAATCGATATCCGACCCCGATATCAAAAATTCTACTCCCGATCAAACATTACAAAATTCCAACTTTCGCTATTTCAAGCCAAATTCTACTACAGACCTCCAAATCACAATTTGGACGTGCTCCTAAGTCCAAAATCACCCAACGGAGCTAATGGAACCATCATAAATCTAATCCGAAGTCAAATACTAAAAAGTCAAACCTTTCAAATTTTAATGCTTCTAGCTCAGAATCTTTCTTCCAAATCAATTTTGAATAACCTAAAAACCAAAACCGATGATTCATATAAGTCATAATGCATCATACGGAGCTACTCATGCCCGAGAACTAGCGAGTGAAGTGCAAATGCTCAAAACGACTGGTCGTGTCGTTACATCCCCCCCCCCAATTAAACATACGTTCGTCCTCGAACGTGTCCAGAGTTGTTCTCAAAGCCATCAAACTGTCGTATAACCTCACTATGCACATACCCGGGGGTGATCCTACGTCACCCTATCCCATATAGGTCTGATAACATAACATAACTGAAATTTCTTAATTCAACCTAGCCCATAAGCCTTAGAATTCAGTTTCCAACATCCAATATTTACTATAAGATCAGAACCTCGCATCTACACACTGTGTAAGTCTGAACAAGCTGTATCAAGCCATATCCATAACCCAAGATGTAATCGCATGATATACGGCAAAACTCAAATACTCATAGCAATAATTTCCAATCACAGTAGCTGCTCAAAACAACTCAATGCCGATAATAAACCTCATGTCAAACAAAACCTCGTTCTAAAGCCTTTCTATACTACTGATGATGAAAGAAACATGCAGAAACTCATAACCATTCATCAGATCAACCAGTTGTGGAATCTCTCTCTTCTTCGACAAGAACTATAGCAAATTTTCTAAGATGACTTTCGATATTATCCTTCCAATATGTTGTAATTAATTTCGATAGTATCCATTCTAGGTCCAATGACCTTATCTCATCCAATACGACTACACTAGTGACATGACACATCAATACAATCTAAATCCACAACCCGTGCAATCCGTGCACCAATAAGCAACAATACAAATGTACTCAAATCATGGAAAATGACTCAAACGAGAGAACTGTCTCGCAAGCTTAACAATTTCCACCACAACGAAATGCTAAGAACCTATCACACACCGCAGAACCAAAACACACGAATCTATCACAAAGGATCATACCCCAATAAAACTCTGCTACAATGTGTGACCCCATCCAACCACTGGTCCATGGCATATGCCTCAAGCTACATTGCTCAAAATCAACAAACATGCGCCATTCGACATCAAGTTCCCAAAGTTAATTACCATAACCACGGAAAAGTAAATTACGCAATGCCATACAAGCCCGAAAGAACATAACCAATGCGCAATCAATCATGCAACACCCAAATACCCATCTCGCTTAGATTCCACTATATAGCCCAAATGGTACCTGTCACACCTCCTTTTTGCGCGCCCGCCCCGAAGGGTTAAATGCGCGAGGGGAGTTTTTCCAATTTAAGTGACAATATTCGAAATGGGATTATTTATTTAATTCAGAGTCGCCACTTAGGAAAGGTTTGGCTTTTGGTGTCCCAAGTTACCGGTTTATCTTGAATCCCAAATCGAGGAAATTTTCGACTTTTTCAAATGAAGTCTGCTAATCAAAAATTCTAAGTAAGGAATTCTGTTGACCCGAGGGAAGGTGTTAGGCACCCTCGAATCCCGTGGTTCTAGCACGGTCTCTTAAATTGTTATAATGGCTAAATATCTAATCTAAATACATGTTATGACTTATGTGCTTTTATTAAAATTTAAAACCGCTTTTATTATTATTATCATTTATTTTTTATAGAATTGCAACGCCGTGAAAATGCATCTCGAACCACGTCACAATCAATGCACCCGTGGTCGTCGACACATTTTGACTCCGTTAAGATTTGGATTTGGGTCACATCAATGTGCA
Organism: Nicotiana tabacum; assembly: GCF_000715075.1. Taxonomy (NCBI): domain Eukaryota; kingdom Viridiplantae; phylum Streptophyta; class Magnoliopsida; order Solanales; family Solanaceae; genus Nicotiana; species Nicotiana tabacum. The sequence goes on from NC_134099.1 coordinate 84,258,087, forward strand.
CCCGTGTTTAAGAAGGTTAAATTATTAAGGGTGCGCCTAAAACAACTAGCGTATTGTTATTTTTTGGGAAGGCCGTAAAATTCGCTAAACGGCCTGTCCCGAATTCTACGTATTTTAATATATACATTTAGAGGGCCCCGCAGCTTGTGCATTTTTGTGTGTCGAGGCTCGTCTCATTTTTATTTAAAAGGATAAATCTACAGTGACTATATTTTCTATTATGTTTGTCTCTAAAGAAAATAAAGAAAATACGTACTTAATTAAATTGCCTGTCTGGCCAATTTGGCCTCTTATTAGTTATTGGATTAATTCTCTGCGAGGTGGAAAAATTTTGAACTTTATTGGACATGCTTTCAGTTTGATAAAAGAGATCGCATACAAGACAAATATCATGCCTAAACTCAACATAGGTGTCTGTCTCATTTTAATTCAAACTGACCTTTTGAACAGATCAACAGCATTGACTACTATAAGCTACTACCAATGGGATTCAGACGTGATCCTATAAACTGCCTAACGCAACCCAATTTGATAGAGTTAATTTAAACGATTTAGAGTTAGGATCAGTCTTTTTGTCGAATTAAGAGCATCCTGCCTTACATGTTAGGGAACAAGAATAGAAGCTGAGATTTAACTGTCAATATACTAAAACACACACGCACCCCTCGTCATACAGACAACTTAACAACTATAAATCCATAGTGTTAAATAAACTGAACTTCTATTAAGTACATACTGCACAAATGTATATTTAATGAGCTATGAACTGATCTAACAATAATACTATCTAGTAGTCCACCTCGGTTAGGATGTGTGTTAATTCATACAGAGTAATTGTAGATGGAATGAACTTAAACAAATACAGGCTAACTACCATTCAACCTATTGCTATGTTTTGAATACAAGTATTGTAAAGTAAACAACATTCATTTCTTTATTTCTACTTCAAACTTCAAGCTTTCAACAACACATGGTTTCAGAAGTGTGTACCTGGAAATGCTTACAATTGAAGAAGAAGAGAAGTCAGTAGAGTAGCAATGGCAACAGAAGCAGCAGCAGTAACAACAGATAACAACAGGACAAATTCCAATGCAAGATGCAACTATAGCCGATGGAACAAGCAGTAACAAAATAACAGCAGCAAACAATGCAGTAGAAACAAAGCTCCAAGACAGACCAAGTCCAGGAGAACAACCAATGCAAACCAACCAATAAACTTAGTTGAGACTTGGCAGAAATCAGAATTGATTGAACATGTTGAACAAAATAAACCCAAACAACAGTAGGAGGAAACAGTCTGTATGCTTTCTATCTCTTAACCCCTCTATCTATCTGTATATGTGCTCTCTCAAAATCAGTCTGAATCCCCCTCTGTCTATATGCCTTTATCTCTCTTTTCTGAATCTATCTCTCTCTGTCTAAAATCCCTCAAAATCCAGTCTAATTTTCAGTTCAAAATCTGTCTGAGTCTTTTAACTAATGGAAGTTCTCCTCCCTTTATAGCCTAACATCAGCCCCTTTTAGTCTGTTAAACACATCAGAACCCCCTCTTTTCTTGCTGTTTTTCCACTCAACATTTTAAAATATGAAAACCTCCCATGAGATTCCTGACAACCCTTTTAATCAGCTTATTAAACTAAAAGCAGACATGGGCAGCAAGAATATAACCTGACAGCATATGCTGTCAAGTTATTTTAGGTTTTTGTTTTAAATTTAAAAATAAAAGAAAAAGAGTGCAAAATTGGCCTGAAATCAAGTTTGGGCCTATTTCCCATTTAAAATTTGAGGCCCAAATCGAGCCCAAAACGTGTGTTTGGCCCGGTCCAGACCAGCTGACCTCAGGGGCGTCCAAACGACGTAGTTTTGATCTGGTCTAATCTGGGCCGTTGATCTCAGAATGATCAACGGCCAAGATCACATCCCCTGTACCCACGTATAGATCCGACCCGTTCAACCTTGGTCCAACCCAGCCCCGTGCACTTGAAACGACACCGTTTCCCTTTAGTAGATAGATCACAGCCATTTATCATCAGCAATCCAACGGCCAACATCCAATTAATCACCCATAAAATCACCAAGGCGACAAATAGGACAAAATATGCATATTTCGTGATTTTCCTTTTAATAACCGGACTATGATTCAACTACACATGACACACATTTTTTGTATTTTGTTTGATAAAAAATAAAAAAATGGACAAAATTACAAATAACTAACGAAATGCCACGTAAAAATCCAAAAAATTGTACAGCAAGACCATTTGCTATTATTTTTATTTCTTTTGGAGTGATTGTTGCGTAGAACAAAAATCACGTGCTCACAGTACCATACTGTGTGTGCATATAACCAACGAATCATAACCCCTCATAGCATGGAAGAGTAACTCATATAACATATCCGATACGAATAAAATCAAATCTAACCAAATGGCACATCCCTCAACAATAGCAATATGGAGCCAACCAATCAGGCTCGGTATAGAATACACATCCAAATTGGGCTTACTAATGGACCCCCAAATCAGCTCTAGTCACCCACAGATAGATGAATAGCCCTCTGAAAGTCTACAATGACTGAATCATACCACATACTATCATCTGGCTAGCTTTACCCACATCTTCACAGTCCGCAACCACGAAATAACCCATTTATGAGAACTCCCAGTCTCCAAATACATAGAGTATACGAATCACAATATTTGATCTCAACTCCACCGCCTGAATGTTCAATACATCTCATACAAGCAATCAAAATATCAATAGTTGATCAACCAAGAGAGTGTCGCAGTACCACTTGAGTATCCATAAATCAAACACATTGCCTCTTCTGAAATGTACACTATCATCAAACCATAACAAATAGTAATATCATTTACCTACATAACTGAACTGTGACCTTGCTCATGCAAATCTCCATCCCACACAACACACTACATATACCATGCCATCATATGAAAAATATGAGAACCTCATAATCTACCCCGAGTCACAAGCAACTACATACTCTATTAGCCAAAGACCTTCCATTTGATTTCATGGAGGAAAAAATAACTATACATCACATGCTCCTCACGCTAGTAAAGAATATACTCCTCGAACCATGGTAAAAACAATTGAGAAATTTTTGAAACTCATTTGCAGATAATCAAGCCATCAGATCTAATTCTCTATAACTCAACCAAGCCACGCAGGTCACCAAAACCCCAAGAACATCACCACAAGACACCTGTAGAGACTAGTCACATCAGAAGCACCGAAAGAATTGATCATTTCATTAATTTGTAGGTCCAACCTACTACCAACTTGTCCTAATTCTCCGAGTTCCTTCCGAATTGCCTTCAAATTAATACTTTTCCTTGCTAGAACACTACTAAACTTAACCAAAACTTGCCCCATGAACTTTAGCATAGAACCACACCGCCCTAAGTCTCATAAGTCACTGAATTCCCTCTTAAGTACCCCAAAAGTACCACAACCAAAATACTTACTCTGAAGAGACTTCCTGCGAATCTAAAGTCATTGCCTTCACCTTCCTGATACTGATATGTGGAATCCATAATGATATAGAAATGCCACAAGTCTTGACACCATCCAATGTAAATCTCAGTTTTTAGCCAAATACACATCCTGAAGATTCCCAATTGTTATATATAAATCTTGAATCCATTAGAATCATTCTCGAAAGTCATTTACTCTACTCAAATCTCAATCAAAATGATCAAACGGACCAAACGACCTGTGCCCCATTTGCACACCAACCCCCTAAGAAGTAATCCACACTTCTAAGCAACCAAGTGAATCCCTACTCCATGCACACTACATCCTTTACGAACAACAACTCAATCATTCAATGTTTTCCCATATACCCACAACATAATACAACCCGTCGATAACAAACTCCCCCACTTAGCGCAAAGCCAAGGAATAAAACATCTGATAACTTACAATACCCATACTTTGTTGCTGCCGAAATCCCGCACTAAAATTCAACTAAATCCTTCATAAGCTCATGTAACACAAACCATCTAATATCTCAAATCATCTACAATTCTCGCATTCACCCTTGTAACAGTTATTCCCACTCTCATAAGCAGTCCAAACTCAAATTGCGCTACATAGAATTCACTGGTAAAAGAGAACTATCAACAAAACAACATAGGGATCACACAACCTGAGGACATTCCGTAGGAGATAACCCACCTGTTTAGCCTCAAACTGACATCTTTTTATACCCTTCCATAACCAAACTATTACACAATCACTTAATCTTCCTGAGTTTGAACTCATATCACGATATGAAAATCTATTTCACTCCTCAACTAAGCAACATGGAAGATCCTTCAACACACCCATAACTCGAGACTATACGTCAAATAAAGCACCAAATTTACATCTCAATCAAACTCTTTTTGTCACATTCGAACAATCTGAACACTTTCCGCAGTCACATCATACTCGTTATATAGTCATCCAACTGCTCACAAAGCCACAAATTCCACTCATAGGGACGCTACCGGACATATAAGTCCAAACCCGCGTGCTCACACAAAGAACATCTCTACGCTCAAGCTACAGTCAAAACCCGGCTTCAAGTCCTTCAGGCTAGCCCATCATCAGCATACCAAAATCACATCTCACACATCTTTCATAGAATCACAAACCCTCGATGCACAGCTGATACCGAGCGTTCATGTGCGCATACGAATGCATGGAAGGAATTCAAAGAGTTACACTTCAAGCTGAATCAATAGCGCACGATAAGGAAAGAATGATGGGAAGAAAATCCTAAATGTCCTGTAGCCTTGAAGATAGGTATGGCCGTCATCATACCGATCCGCAAGACTCTACTAGACACTTGCTCATGACTTGTAGAACCTATGAACCTAGAGTTCTGATACCAATCTGTCACGACCCGAAATCCACTAGTCATGATGGTACCTAACCCAACTCGCTAGGTAACTATCCAATTCCAATAACATTAATAAGACAATTAGACAGAAGAAAATATCTGGATCTATTACATTTCTTAAGGACTGGTAGTACAAATCATGAGCTTCTGAGAATAGAGTTTACAAAGCTAATATGAAGAAAATACATCTTCTGTTTGAAAAGTACATAAACAGAGTTTATAAATCTAAGGCTACCATGAACAAGAGGAATTTATAGCAGGAATGCAGGTACATCTTCAATGCTAGCTCTTGCCATGCACAGCAACATCGGCATCCGAAATCTGCACACAATGTGCAGGAAGTGTAGTATGAGTACAACTGACCCCATGTACTCAATAAATAACAAACCTAACCTTAGGTTGAAAGTAGTGACGAGCTGGAATATAGGTCGGGTCCAACATCAATAACCAACAGCAGTTCATAATAACGTAAAGCATATAAATAAGGAAGTAACTCAGAGATAAAATGCTCAGTTTTTTCATAGTTTTTCCGAAAGTAGTTCTGCTTTTCAAGAATTATTAGTGAAAATTCAAATTCTTTATTAAAATCATCGTAAAATATGAGATAGTTTAAAAATTGTAGTTTTTCTAAAAATCCTTTTCACAATAAATAAGATGTTTCGTTTTCTTTTTAGATAGCAAGTGTGAGATAACTCTCTATGACCACATATCAATATGTTTAAAAAAAACATAAATGACGTGATACCGTACAACATGAGGAAAATGGGTCTCTATGCATATATGTCATATATGCATGTCAATGCCATGTACCTTAGAGATGAATCGTGTACTCACACTCTCAGAGTACTCAATCTCACTGTCTCACACTTCCCACTCTTCATGCTCAACCATTTGGTACTGTATATGGCCCATACGGCCCAGGGAAATCCATATCGAAACATATACAACATTGACTATAAGTCACCCAGTACCGAAAAAAAAGGGCAATCCAACCTTGTGGAGAAATCCATCTCCAGGTATCAAGTACTTCGGACAAATCCATGTCCAGGGAAATCCATCCCTTAATAATATCATCTGCGCTCACTAGGGGTGTATTATAGACTCCGAAGGGGCTCCTTCAGCCCAAGCGCTATCATAATCATCAATATAACCGCAACGGTGTGTAGCCCGATCCCATAACTGTCACTCATAATCATGCTATTGGCCTCACTCAGACATCAATCTCTCCAGTCTCACCCACAGGCACACAATGTCATGAAACCAAACCAGAACAGTGATATGATATATCAATAAGTAACAACTGAGGCAGAGATATGATATGAATGCATGAATGTGACTAAGTACGGAATATCAATGAAATCGATGAGATGACAGCAAGAAACGACCACTATGGGTCCCAACAATATCATCATAAAGCCTAAACAGGATATATAACATGATGTACATCTCAATTACTTTACCACATGGTGAAAAACACAGATATCAACAAAGTAGGGTCACTATGCAGTGCCCTAAAGACAACGGAGTCACAATTCACAGGGTGCACGCCCACACGCCTGTCACCTAGCATGTGCGTCACCTCAACACCAAGCACATAGCACATAATTTTGGGATTTCATACCCTCAACACTAAGTTTAGAAGAGTTACTTATCTCGAACAAGCCAATTCCAATACCGAGTAAGCCAAGTGATACTCCAAAAAGGCCATCACGCGCATAGCGACCTCTGAACGGCTCAAAACTAGTCAAAATCAACTCAAATACATCAGATAAAGCCCAAAGAGACAATTACAAATGATAAACATCGAATTCTAAATTAAATCCCAAATACGGCCAAAAATCACACCCGGGACCGCACCACGGAACCCAATAAATCTCACAAAATCCAATAACTCATTCAATTACACCAACTATACTAGTTTCACTCAAATCCGACTTCAAATCGGTGTTCAAAACTCAAAAATTCATATTATGAAAATTTAGGCCAAAACACCCAATTTCCTCTTTAAAATTCCTCAACCAAAAGCTAAAATTGAAGATAGATTCATGAAATATAACAAAAACCAAGTAGCGAACACGTACCACAATTCATACAGTGAAAACTGCTTCAAGAATCGCCTCAATCCGAACTCCCTAACTCCAAAAATGTAAAAATGGTTGAAACTCTCAAAATAGAGTACTTTATAATATGCGCAGACATTTACCCTATGCTATCACAGACAAACTAATGCATTAGTGAAGAACAAAAAATTTCAGCCCTTTTTTTTACTCTACGTGTTCGCGGTCATTGTCCCGCGATCGCGAAGAACAAATTTTTCCAACAACCTTCTCAAAATCTTTCGGACAGCCTCTAGTATAATGGTCATAAAGTTTTGTACAAAACTCCAAATTACAATTGGTTTGACTTTATAAAAACTAGACATCAAGGGCTACAAATTTCATTTGTTGAATCATCTCCAAATTTCTTATAGATTGTGAGATATAAGCCTCCAAAGTCAGGTTAGTGCAGTAGAAATTTTACTCTATGCGATCGCGTGAAAGCTTCCGCAATTGCATAACACAGCTTCGTTTTTCCTATTTTTCTCTTTCCTAACGCGACCAGATCTATGCTAACGCATTGTACACCCCTGAAGCCAAAAACCTGCAACTAGAAATGGCCTAGAAGAGGTCTGAAACCCCCCCGAAACTCACCTGAGACACTCGGGACCCCGTCCGAACATACCAACAAGTCTCAAAACATATCACGGGCTTAGTCGAGGGCTCAAATCACATTAAATAATGCTAAAACCACGAATCACACCTCAATTCAAAATAAATGAACTTTGAAACTTCAAACTTCCACAACCGATGCCGAAACCTATCAAATCACGTCCAATTAACCTCAAATTTTGGACACAAGTCACATTTGACATTACGAATCTGCTCCAATGTCCGAAATCGAAATCCGACCCCGATATAAAAAAGTCCACCCCCGGTCAAACATTCCAAAATTCCAACTTTCGTCATTTCAAGCCAAATTCTACTATGAACCTTCAAATTGCAATCCGGACGCGCTGCTAAGTCCAAAATCACCCAACGGAGCTAACGGAACCATCAGAAATCCAATCGAGGTCAAATACTAAAAAGTCAAACTTGGTCGAACCTTTCAAATTTCAAAGATTCTAGCTCAGATTAATTCTTCCAAATCAATTTAAAATAACCTGAAAACTAAAACCGATGATTCACATAAGTCATAATGCATCATATAGAGCTACTCATGCCCGAGAACTAGCGAGCAAAGTGCAAATGCTCAAAATTACTGGTCGGGTCGTTACAAGGAGAAACAAAGATCTAGAGAAATGCAAGTGCAGATCTCAAAACTTTCAAAGCAGAAATGAGAGATTCACTACCTGGACGACTCAGAGGGCGCTAGTACCGGCGGCGACACCCCACATGGCGGTGGCCTGGATATCGGTGGATTGAGGACGGAGTTTGGGGCCGAGGAACTTGAAGAGTCTGTTACCTTTTTTTCATTGTATTTCAATGTATCTCGCTGTATTCTATGCATTTCATTGTATTCATTGTCTTTAGTTTTTTCTACTTTTTCAATACACTCGCTGTATTTAACTGTATTCGATGTAATTATATAATTTCAAAACTTCACTTTATTTCACTGTTTTGTCCAACAGAATATATTCAGCAGTATGTATTCAATGTATTGTAGAAAGTATTCATATATTTTTTTAATTAATATAATTTATATATTCAGATGTATATATGTATTCAAATGTATCTGCAGTATGTATTCATATATTTTTACACTATAGATGACCTTCTATACTTCATGTATTCAATATATTTTTATGTATTTAACTGTATTCAATGTAATAATATAATTTCAGTATATGAATCTATTTGTAAAGATACCACTAAAAACATAGCTATAGGAAGTAATTTAGTAAATGATAGCTATAATAACCTAATAATCACTAAAACATAGTAATTTCTGAAAATTTCTCATTATAGTTTAATTAGATATTCGACTATATCCACAAATTTTAAATGCATTGTTTCCTGGTGATTTCCTACTGAAAGAATAAGTTAGGCTTTGGGCTAAAGCCTATTTGTTAGGAGAAGCAAAGCTACTGGTTTTCTTTTTTGAATGGTTGAGTTTATAACAAATATCAGAATTGCTTTGATCAACGTTATCAGCCTACTGCTTAACGTATACCCTCTTCTTTAGTAACAATGGTTTTGAAGTCCATAACCTTCATCAAAATCTCAAACCGTAGGGCCCAAATTGAATAATATACATTTCAAACATCGTAGTTTGCTTTAGGTGCATAATTAAATCATCACGATTATGAGTACGGTTCCCGTGACATAATCGTGATATATAATTTTCAATTTGGGTATGTATTTCATGTGATCCGGCCATAACTTCAAATAATAATAAAATATACATATTGTGAATAACGGGTGCATTTCACGTGACACAATTCACAATGTGTACAAAAACAAACGAGTGCGCGACATTGCGACTTGTTCCAAAAAAGTCCATAAATAACTAAAAGTGGTTAAATAAATAATTAAAAGCGGTTGAAAGTTAAAAATGCACTATAGGTTCTAAATATGTAATAATTCAGATAATTAAGCCAATTATTAATAGTTGAGCGACTATGTTAAAATCACGGAACTCGGGAGTGCCTCACACCTTCTCCTAAGTTAACAGAATTCCTTACCCGGTCTTCTGGTTTTTGCGGACTTTAAAACAGAATCAAATTTTCTCGATTTGGGATTTAAAAAAAGCCGGTGATTTGGGACACCATAATAATTATCCCAAGTGGCGACTCTGAATTAATTAAATAATCTCATCTCGATTAATGTCACTTTAATTAGAAAAACTCCCTATCCCCTCGGGAAAAAGGAGGTGTGACACACATAGGCTTGAAAGCATATATATCCGTCATAATTTCTATAGAATTAGAAGATCGAAGAAAATTAATTGTAATAAATGAACAATAACGCCAAAAAATTAAATTAAACGTAATTACTATTTTGATCTCAATTTTTTATCATTAAGTTTTATTGAAGTAAAATATTATCAGTGTCAAATTTTAAAAAGAAAATAAATACGGCAGTGCATACATAATTAAGCTATATGTAATCAGATTTTTGTGCTTATTATGGTTAAATTATAAATTAAAATAATAAATATATAGCTTGAAGAATAGTTTTGTCATACTTTTATTTTGGTTTGAACGTTCTTAGAGTTCAAAGAACAGTTGCATAATAGAAATCAAATTGTCTAATTAGAATGAGTATGAAGGAGTCCTCGGCTAACTTTAACTTTAAAGAATTCGTCTATAAGGTTTAATTTTTGGTAAATGCTTTATAGCATGAACTAGTATTAGAACCCGTACAGTATGCGGATAATATTAGAAAAATATTAATTATGTCCAACATTAGAAAAATGTTAATGAAATATATTTTCTTCTATTTATTTTAATTATTAAAAATTTTGCATATCAGAATGTCATTATATGTCTATAATTTTACTATGTTGCTCATAAAATTTATATTTCAATATTTTTATTTTTGACTTTACTTATTGAGATTCAAGTCATGTAATATTATCCATTGTATGTCGTTGCTTATCACAAATCAAAATTAATTTCTTAGATCAAACTAAAGTAAGTCTTATCTTTCAACCTTTTAAATCATGTTAGTTCGTTCTTGCATCAATACTTAGTCTAACTCTTAAATTTAATTTATTTTTGCACTCTTATTTTATAGCTAGAAATTCATTCTGAAAAATTCAATTGGTTGAGAAGGTTTAAAAAAAGGTAAAAATTAGAAGAAAATTAGGTTTAGCTATGACAGACCAACGCAAAAATAATTTTTAATTAAAAGTAATTTGACCTTTTTGTTTGTAGATGTACAATAATTTGTAACTGTTGAAGTACTACTATTAAAATAATAAAAAAATTAGTAAAAAGAAAATAAATATTCTGAATAATTGTACTCCTGGTATACATAATATAACAACTTCTGTTATTTACAAAAGCAAAAAAATTACACAAATAGGTTTGAAAATAAGCAAATAAGAATTAAGTCGTATTAAAGACGAATTATAAACTCAATTCAACGTCTTTTCTACATATACATACTATTTAAAATTATATACTTTTGATGCATACACTAATGAGAAAATGGTTCAGGAGTCGACCGATACCATCTTATATTACAAAGAAGCTCTCGTTTTTAGTCATTACATTTCGATCCTTGGTGCTCTATTTTAAAGAACAATGCATAAGATGGGTCCAATCAATTGAGATAATTGCCGCACAAAGATTATGAGTGTTCTTTAAAATTTAACAGTTGTAACTATTATCATTTATTTGCATATATCGAAAGAATATTTTCTATGTTCTTTAATCAAACGGGAAGCCTCTTGAAATGAAAATAGTAAAAATAAATGAATGACGAAATAATAAAATGTTAGACTGAAAATTTAAATACAATAATTATCTATATTTACATATAACGCATACATATGATCCAATTATGAATATCGTAAAAAGACTTCATTTTATATTAACTTGATAAACCTTACAATATTAAAATTCACCAAAAAATCATATTAATTGCTTTAAAAAACTAATGATGTACTTCTAGAAAATGAATGAATTAAACAATTATAAGAACATTATCATATACTCTGTTATTATTAGATGGCAAGAGAACGTCAAGTTGTTTAAGATTTTTATTATCAAAGTTTTCCATATACTCTGTTAAGAGAAAGAAGATCCAATTTGTATATTTTATACCACCTTACCGTTTCTTTCTCTTTTCTTATAGCAGATTAATTTCATGTCTCTATTTTATGCTACGACGTGCTTCTTTTTCTGTTTCTTATTTCTTTTATTTTCTCTCTCTTGTTAACTTTTCTTATTATTTTAAACTAAACACTTACATACTCTCTCTATAAATATAAACTCAAAGGAGGGAATAAAAATGACACAATTTGAAAGGTAACATACAGAGTATTATAATGTTGCAGTGTTAGGTTGTTCATCGTCGTCATTCTTGGTTGGTTTAGTTTCCGTGCTTATAAGCCACTCTGATCTGATGCCATGGTAATTACGTTCCTCTATACTTCTTCAAGGCTTATTTCTTCAAGGCTTATTTCTTTTCCTTTCACTGGGTTTCTGCACATCGACAAAGTACTGCAGATCTTTCAAATGCTTTTCTTGAAGTATATGTGCATATTCACCAAATTAAAACTGAAATGTGAGACAATGGCCCCCCATGGAAGATCCAAACAACTGTATAATATCATAGTACTATGAAATACTTAGGAGGCAGTATCTTTATCCCACTTCAGGCTAAATCTATTAGAAAACAAAGCAGATGTAGATAAAATATGAGGCAATTTTTAAGGAAGAAACCCAACAGGTGGGAGAAAGAAGAGGGAAAATATAGGATATTGATTTTGCCTGTTATATTATGGATGCAATTAAAGCCTTAATTTTTTTGAAACGGTGCCTCTGTGATTTCTACGGAGGTGTAACCGTGAAATTAAAACCTGAATTTTTTAAATTTAATTTAATGGGATGAAAATCCCAAAAAAGGAGAAATTAGATAAATACATATGCTTGTTTATAAGAGGTGCCACATCACCTTGTCAAGTCCCTCTTTTATATATATATATATAGAGAGATTTATGATACATAAATTTGGGAGATAAATAAAGTATAAAACTTCCATAATTCTACACGTAAACTTATGCACAACTAATTGTGATAAATGACAAAATTAGGACAATTATCATATATAAATATCACAAGTCTTTTTATGTGCTCGTAGAACTCGTTTTTGCCAACTTTTCTCATATAAGTAATTTTTAATAAAATTTTAAATATTATAATTTTATTCAGTTATAGGGTTGTTTCTTTGAAAGTTTATATTTTAGAACGGATTGAGTCCCAATAGAAAAAGGTACTTCGTCCTAGCCCAAAATTATATTTATACCCATTATTAAATTACTAAATAAAGGAAATATTAACTTTAAAGGGTAACTAAGTCGATCAACTTTTAAGGAATATTTTTGTCTCTTAACATTTAGCTTCCTAACATTCATTCTTTTATAATAAACGTGTATCCCTGTTAATTAGTACACACTTTTTAAAACCATACTAAAAGTTAAAAAGTTCAAGCTCAATTAGCAAATGTGAAATAAATAGTACTGTTATATGTGACAGCATAATTTGTTAAACTAAAATGTAAATTTAAATGAAATTTTATATTATACATCGGTCATATATAGAGACAGATGATAATATTGTAAAGCAAAGTAACAATATGACGTGAAAATTGATTGCCTAGAACTTTGCTCTTCCTTCCTCCTCCTATTCTAAACAAAAGAGTTAAATTATTGTTGTTTTCCTTCCTGTATCATTTAAAAAATTACGACCAAAGAAATTAAGTGAACAAGGTTCTACATCTTAGCTAGCAGGGTAAATTAAGCAGCGCACTTGATATGGATATTAATATTGGAGAGAATAAAAGCTAAACCATAAAAGCAAACTTTATTATTTTATCTCTTGAAATAATGCTCCTTTCGTTTTAATTTATGTGAACATATTTCCTTTTTAATTCGTGCCAAAAAGAATGACCATTTTTCCTATTTGGAAACAAATTTACTTTTATGTAATGATTTGTAGCCACACAAAATATATGTGTCTCATTTTACACCACAAGTTCAAAATTCTTTTCTTTTTTCTTAAACTCCGTGCCAAGTCAAATGTGTTTACATAAATTGAAACGAAGGGAGCAGTAAAATATTTAATTTTTTAATCACCAAATACAAGCATATAAATAGACAAGAAGTGGTTGATAATACCATAGTGAAAAGAACTAATGTGGATCTAAAAATTATAACTATTTTTCTTTGAAGTATTCGGAATCACAATGAGAATGTTCTTAAGAAATTTAGGGCAGGCCAAAGAACAAAGGGGAAAAAAGGTTTAAAACCTCAATAACGCATTAGAGCTTAAGTAGCCCTTTATTTGAAATCTTATGCATGGTCTATAAATATTTATCTGCCGCCAAACAAATTTGCTATATAGAGCCAAAATGTAGTTCTTTTTGTCATCTATGTTTTCAGGCGTTTTCCTACTCCAACTCCAATTCCAATCCCTGCAAAACACCTCTAGCAAGAGATAAGAAAAGTGTTCAATTCAGCATATTGTGTCAAAAGGAAAAAATAAATAATGCAATAAAAATCAAATAAACTTGTCAAAACAACATAAAATTATATAGAGGCAATAAAATCAGCAAACTTATATGTGGAAAGTGGCAAGAAATTAAAAAAAAAAAAAAAAAGAGGAAGACATCAATAATCCTAATTCAGCGATCTTGTACTCCCGAGATGTGCCATACAAGCTGGAGCACCATGGGAATCAAATTTGATTCTTTAATAGTATTGTAGACCTTTGCATGAATCCTCATTAAATTACATGGAGTAACTGATACATTAATACAATGTCTCTTCATTTGCTATAACGTTATGGGTGTTTAATTTGAACTTAATGTATAACCGGTAAAGTTTACTTTACATAAGAGTATAAATATGACAAAGAAGTGGAAGAGTTTCAATTGCATTATTACATAAGCTTAGTTGAGAATACAAAAAGATTTCAGAAGTTACAAGGGACATCTCATGCGTACATTACATTTTATGTTTTCATTATTTATTCATATAATAAAGAGTTGTAGAAAATTAAAAGCTCATTTTATAGTGAGTTATTTTTACTTTTTGATACAAAAATATTACAATGGTGTTCAAATAAAGGGCAAAAAGGTTATTTAATTTTTAATGGACAATTTAGTAATTTACCTTTAACAATATTACGTGAGGTGCTAGTACATCTAGGTTGTGACTGATGACATCTGGGCTGGACTACACCATCTGCTTTAACGCCTTGAATGTATGACTTTACCTCTATTTGTCTACTCCTGCTCTCGAGCATGAATAATATATATATATATTGATACAAGCCTTGCTGGCCATAAATCCACTTATATTTTGTGTGAACTATTTTGGCAATAATTTTATCGACTGTCTAAAAGCTGACCATCTTATGGGTCCCACATTTGTATTAATTTAATTTAATTTTCTGTATTTTTATCTTTATTAGAATATTGTGCATTTACCTCTTTGTACATCAATGCTATTGGAATAGTATTTGATTGTAAGGGCAAAGTAAATTTGTAAATTAACTTTTGATTTAAAGTTGATTAACCTAATTAATTAATTGTTCCACATTAAATTAGTTCAAATAAATTATTAAGTAAAGAGTAATTTAGTCATTCAGCTTTTGAAGGATATTTTAGTTTTTTAACTTTGACTTAGGGTCTTCACACTTATAATATAGTATAGATAGATGATTTAATCCGTCTTAGCATGTTTGGCCAAGGTACAAAAATTATCTTATTTTGAGAAGTATTTTTGGAGAAAAAACAGTTTGTGTTTGGTTAATCAATTTAAAAAATATTTTTAAACAACAATCTATGTCTGGCCAACATTTTCAAAAAGTATTTTTAAGTATCAAATTACGACTAACTATATAAATAGATTTGCTTATCCTCTTAGCCTTTTTCTTCTATCTATGCTAGCACTAAAAATGACAAAAGACGTGAATTATGAAATAATATAGAAATTATTAGTACTAGTTACAAGGGTCCTTAGTTATTAGGGGGGGGGGAACTTTAACAATGTTCTTAGTACAAATGATAAGCTGGGAGGTAACCCCATTAACCGTAGGCGTAGCAACTCTATTTGGAATAACATAAACAATTGTCACTCATTAGACCTTGGTTATAAAGGAATACTTGGTCTAATCATAGGAAAAAATCTAAGGGTTTAATTATGGAGAGACTAAATAGAGTTTTTGTTAACAAGGATTGGTTATCCCTATACCCTAAGGCAATGGTGATCCACCTTCCTATGACCCATTCCAATCATAACCCCTTGTTACTCAATCTCTTCCCCAAAAATGTGAATCATTTTAATAAGCCATTTCGTTTAGAAACCATTTGGTGTAGACATCCAGACTTTATTAATTTGGTAAAACACTGTTGGACTAATAATCACCGTATTGATGCCCAAAAAAACCTTTAAAGATAAGGTTATCATTTGAAAAAATGAAACTTTTGGTGATATTTTTAAAAAGAAAAAAAAGGATTTTTGCTAGACTAAGTGGAATCCAATCTTCTCCTAATTACCATGTACGCTATTAGTCAAAATTACAGCAAGAATATAACTCTATTTTAAAAATGGAACATGAATTCTGAAAACTACGATCTAGAATAAATTGGCTCAACAAGGGTGAGGCTAATACCAAGTACTTTCACATTATGGCCTCTAATCGCAAACGACGTAATGCAATTATTTACTTCACTAATGACAACGAGGACTGGATCTCGGATCCAAAACAAATTCTAGATCATACTGTATCCTTCTTTAGGGATGCCTTTATGACTTCTAAAATTTTCTCTCTTAGCAACATTAACATAGGTGATGCCTCCCTTTTTAAGAAGGTAGACCTAAGTAGTCTTGATAAACCTCTAAACAATTCGGAAATTATAAAAGCTATATTTTTTTTAAACCCTTTAAGGCTTCTGTCCCGGATGGCATCCATCATTTTTTTTATCAGAAGTATTGGAATATCATTGGTAATTCTGTAATAAGCTTCTGTCACAAGGTTTTCAAATTCCAATCACTTCCAAGTGGTATCAATGATACATTTTTTTTTCTCATTCCTAAGTTTCCCAATGCAAACAACCTCAAAAAATTTCGACTTATTGGTCTTTGTAATACCTCCTATAAGATAATCACTAAAATCATTGCTAATAAAACCAATTCTTCCTTATCTTATTAGTCCCATGCAATCTAGCTTTATCAAGAATAGAAGATCCTGCGATAATGCCATTATCATCCAGGAAATTATGAATAATCTTTATAGAACAAAAAAATCCAACTTTGATATGATAATCAAATTAGATTTGGAAAAGGCTTTTGATAGACTGGAATGGTATTTTATGCATAAGACTCTCAAATATTTCCAATTTCCTCCTAAATTATCTCGTCTAATCATGCATTGCATTTGTACTAGCTCTAAGGGCATCATAGTGAATAGTGATAGAACAAATGTTTTCCAGCCTAGTTGAGGTATTCGTCAGGGTGATCCCATATCTCCTTATATATTCATTATATGCCTTGAACTTCTTTCTAGACTAATAAACCACCAAGTAGACACATTATGATGGGATCCAATCTATATTAGATATAAAGACCCCTCTTTTTCCCATATTCTTTTTGCTGACGATATAACCCTAAAGGGAAAAGCAAACAAAAAGACTAGTCATTGCATAAAATCATGCATGGATTTTTTTGTGATGAATCTGGGCTAGCCATTAACACCTCTAAATTAAGGATTGTCCTACCTAAGTATTGCCCCTAGGATTTCAAATTATTTCTAACAAACCTCTTTGGTATAAAATTCACCAATGAATTTGGTAAGTACATTGGCTTCCAATCCTCAATCACTCCCCCACCACTAAGGACTTCCAATTTATCATAGATAAGATGCAAACCAAGTTGTCGCACTGGAAATGCTCTTTTCTAAATATGGCAGGAAGGACTACTCTAGCTTCAAGTACTTTAAGTGTAATTCCTACTCACTCTATGCAATACACCTTTCTCCCCCCTAAAATCTTAAAGAAGATAGATAAAATCCAAAGGATAAAAATCTGGGGATCCACCAGCACAACTAAAAAACTTCACCTAATTAGTTGGCAAAATGTTACAAAGGATAAAAATGAGGGAGATTTGGGTATTCGTCCAGCCAAAGCAAAAGATTTACTCCTACTCTCAAGTATTGCATGAAGACTTTTAAAAAATACTACCTCTCCCCGGTGTCACATGATTTTAGCCAAATATGCCACCAAAAAAACCCTCAGTAGCACCTCCTTCATCTGAAAAGCTATCATGCAAGGATGAAAAGTGTGCAACAAGGGCATTCTTTGGCATTCGTTTATGAACTCCAGGAATAATATTTGATATGCCAATTGGATTTACAACTCAAAATTCTTAGAAGCTCAATAGAAGGGCCTCCTGTCACGACCCGAATTTCCCACCGTCGGGACCGTGATGGCACCTAACATTGAACCCCTAGGCAAGCCAACGTTACTGATTATTTACCTTTTTATTTTATCTTTTAACAATTTACAAGTCAACATAAGAACAATAACGGAATAAAGTGCAGAAGAACGAAATTTAAAAATTTACGAATCCATAATAAAACTCCACCCAGAACTGGTGTCACAATCTCATGGACTGTCTAAGAATACTACAAACAGTGGTCTGAACAAGGAAAATACATATATGTATCAGAAATAGATAAAAACAGAATGGAAATATTATAGAAGGGGAAGCCAAGGCCTGCGGACACCTGCAGGACTACCTCGGGTCTCTACTGGACTGAAGGCAGCAACCCCGAACTATGGTCCGTAGGGTCCAGTACTGGGATCTGCACAAAAAGTTCAGTGTGTAGTATCAGTATAATTGACCCCATGTACTGGTAAGTGTCGAGCCTAACCTCGGCGAAGTAGTGACGAGGCTAGGACACGACAACCATATAAACCTGTGCAATTTAATCATATACGAGAAGCAATAATAATAACAAGAATTAAATAGAATAAGACAACGAAAAGGGGAAACATGCTGGGGGGATATCAGGTTATGGTAATAATAAAGTAAAGCAACAAAGTAAATATCAAGCTAGAAGCAACGGGAATGATAACACAATAACAAGTGCACGGCATCACCCAGAAGCAGCAAAAACAACAGAAGTTCTTAAGTCCAAAACATCCCGAAACCTATCCGAAACTCACCCGAGCCCTCGAGGATCCAAACCAAACACGCACACAAGTCTAAAAATATCGTACAAAATTACTCGTGCGATCAAATCGCCAAAATAACACCTAGAACTACTAGTTTAGCATCAAAATCAAGGAAAAATCTCAAGAACTCTTAAAGTTACTATTCTCACAACCGAGGGTCCGAATCACGTCATATTAATTCTGTTTCTTATCAAATTTTACAGACACAACTTAAATACCATATTAAACCTGTTTCGGGATCCAAAACTGAAATACGAGCCATGTACCATCAAATCCAAACATTATAAAATTTCCAAACTTCTTATATTTTTCAGTTAAACAATTTTCTTCAAAAATTCTTTTCTCGGGCTCGAGACCTCGGAATTCAATTCCGGGCATATGCCCAAGTCCCATATTTTTCATGGGTCCGGATCCGTTTACCCAAAATATTGACCGAAGTCAACTTAAATTCAAATTTAAAGGCAAAGTTGGCATTTTTCTCAGATTTTCATATAAAGGCTTTGCGGATATACGCCCGGACTGTGCATGCAAATCGAGGTGAGATAAAAGGAGGTTTTAAGGCCTCAGAACACAGATTTGACTTTTAAAATAAGAGATGACCTTTTGGGTCATCACATTCTCTACCTCTAAAACAACTGTTCGTCCTCAAACGGACATAGAAAAGTATTTGAGTCGGGGAAAAGATGGGGATATTGGCTCTGCATATTGGACTTAGACTCCCAGGTCGCTGCCTCAACAGGCTGACCTCTCCACTACACACGAACTGAAGGGAAATTCTTCGATCTCAACTGATGAACATGCCGGTCTAGAATAGTTACCGGTTCCTCCTCATAGGTCAAGTCCTTGTCCAACTGGATAGTGCTGAAGTCTAACACGTGGGATTGATCGTTGTGATACTTCCGAAGCATGTACACATGAAACACTGGATGCATAGTTGATAAACTCGGCGGCAATGCAAGTCTGTAAGCCACCTCTCCCACTCTATCAAGGATCTCAAAAGGCCCGATGAACCTAAGGCTTAGCTTGTCCTTCTTCCCAAATCTCATCACGCCCTTCATGGGCGACACCCGAAGTAACACTCACTCTCCGACCATGAATGACACATCAGGAACCTTGCAGTTGGCATAACTCTTCTTCTTGGACTGAGCTGTACGAAGCCTATCTTGAATGATCTTAACCTTCTCCAAGGCATCCTGAACTAAATTTGTACCCAACAACTGATCCTCCCCCGGCTCAAACCACCTAACCGACGACCAACACCGCCTACCATATAATGCCTCATAGGGAGCCATCTGGATGCTCGATTGGTAACTGTTGTTATAGGCAAACTCTGCTAATGGCAAGAACTGATCCCAAGAACCTCCAAAGTTAATAACACATGCTCGGAGCATATCCTCCAAAATTTGAATAGTACGCTCGGATTGTCCGTCCGTATGAGGATGAAATGTTGTGCTCAACTCAATTCGTGTACCCAACTCACGCTGTACTGCCCTCTAGAAATGTGAGGTAAACTGCGTACCTCGATCAGAAATGATACACACAGGCACACCATGAAGGCAAACAATCTCATAGATATAAATCTCTGCCAACCGCTCAGAAGAATAGGAAACCGCCACAGGAATGAAAGAGCTGACTTAGTCAGCCTATCCACAATAAACCACACTGCATCGAACTTTCTCTGGGTCTGTAGGGGTCCAACAACGAAGTCCATAGTGATACGCTCCCACTTCCACTAAGGAAACTCAATCTTCTGAAACAAACCACCAGGTCTCTGATGCTCGTACTTTACCTGCTAACAATTCAAACACCAAGCTACATATGCAAGAATATCCTTCTTTATCCTCCTCCACCAATAATGCTGCCGCAAGTCCTGATACATCTTAGCGGCGCCCGAATGAATAGAATACGGGGAACTATGGGCCTCCTCTAGAAATCACGAAGTCCATCCACATTAGGCACACAAATACGACCCTGCATCCTCAAAACTCCATCATCTCCAACTGTAACCTGCTTGGCACCCTGGTGCCACACCATGTCCCTAAGGACAAGCAAATGAGGATCATCATACTGCCGATCTCCGATATGCTCAAATAATGAAGAACGGGCGACTGTGCAAGCTAGCACACAACTGGGCTCAAGAACATCCAACCTCACGAACCGATTGGCTAAAGCCTGAACATCCAAAGCAAGCGGTCTCTCACCGACTGGAATATACGCAAGGCTGCCCATACTGGCTGACTTCCTACTCAAAGCATCGGCCACTACATTGGCCTTCCCCGAATGATACAAGATGGTGATATCATAGTCTTTAAATAGCTCCAACCACCTCTTCTGCCTCAAATTTAGCTTCTTCTGCTTGAACAAGTATTGCAAACTCTTGCGATCCTTGAACACCTTACACGACACATCATATAAATAATGCCTCCAAATCTTCAGTGCATGAACAATGGCTGCTAGCTCCAAATCATGAACTGGATAATGCTTCTCGTGGATCTTCAACTGCCACGAAGCATATGCAATAACCAAGCCATTATGCATCAACACCGCACCAAGTTAAATACGATATGCATCACAATATACTATATATGGCCCTGAACCTGTGGGCAATACCAACACTGACGTCGTAGTCAAAGCTGTCTTGAGCTTCTGAAAGCTCGCCTCACACTCGTCCGACCACCTGAACTGGGCACCCTTCTAGGTTAACCTGGTCATCGGGCTGCAATAGATGAAAACCCCTCCACAAACCGACAGTAATAGCCCGCCAAACCCAAGAAACTCCGGATCTCTGTGGTTGATGTGGGTCTAGACCAGTCCTTGACTGCTGCAATCTTCTTAGGATCCACCTGAATACCCTCTACTGATACAAAGTGACCCAAGAATGCTACTGAATTCAACCAAAACTCACATTTTGAAAACTTAGCATATAACTGACTATCCCTCAAAGTCTGAAGAATGACTCGAAGATGCTGATCGTGCTCCTCCCGGTTGCAGGAATAGATCAAAATATCATCAAAGAAGACAATCATGAAGGAATCCAAATAAGGCTTGAACACTCGGTTCATCAAATCCTTGAAAGTTGTTGGGGCATTTGTCAACCCGAATGACATTACTAAGAACAAATAATGCCCGTATCGAGTGCGGAAGTTGTCTTAGGGACATCGGATGCCCTAATCCTCACTGATGGTAGCCAGACCTCAAATAAATCTTCAAAAATACCTTGGCACCCTAAAGTTGATCAAACAAATCATCAATCCTCGGCAATGGATACTTGTTCTTGTTCAACTGCCGATAATCTATGTGCATCCTCATTACTCCATCCTTCTTCTTAACAAACAACACCGGCGCACCCCAAGGCGAGACACTAGGTCTAATAAAGCTTTTATCCAGCAAGTCCTGCAACTTTTCTTTCAATTCTCTCAACTCTGGCGGGGCCATACGATACGGCGGAATAGAAATGGGTTGAGTGTCCGGAGCCAAATTAATGCAAAAGTCAATATCCCTGTCGGGTGGCATACCCGGCAGGTCTGCAGGAAATACCTATGGAAACTCACGAACAACGGGCACAGAATCCATAGAAGGGACCTCAACACAAGAATCACGAACATATGCCAAATAGGACAAACATCCTTTATCAACAATACGTTGAGCCTTCATATATGAAATAACCCTGCTGGTAGAATGACCAAGAGTCGCTCTCTACTCTAAGTGAGGCAACCCCGGCAATGCTAAGGTCACGGTCTTGGCATAGCAGTTCAATATAGCATGATAAGGGGATAACCAATCCATCCCCAAAATGACATCGAAGTCCACCATATCGAGAAGTAGAAGATCAGCACGGGTCTCAAGACCCCCAATAACAACCACGCATGAATTATAGACACGATCTACCATAATAGAATCACCCACCGGTGTAGACACATAAATAGGAGCACTCAAAGAATCACGAGACATAACCAAATATGAAGCATAACAAGAAGATACATAGGAGTATGCAAATCCTGGATCAAATAGTTGAAGCATCTCTGCTGCAAATTGAAACTGTATCTGTGATAATGCCATCGGATGCGTCAGCCTCAGGCCTAGTTAGGAAATAATAACATCGGGACTGGGTCCCACCACCCTGAACTACATCCCTAGGATGGCCTCCTGCTGGCTGGCCTCCACCTCTAGCTTCCTGACCTCCACCACTAACACCTCGACCCCTACCTCTAGCTGGCTGAGCGAGCAGTGGAACACCCGGTGCTGGAACCATATCATGAGAACCCTAGTGTTGAGAACTATTCGAAGCTCGAGGGAAAAACCTAGCAATGTGCCTTGGATCGGCATATGTATAACACGACCTTGGCTATTGATACTGATGACCCTAAAACTGACTTTGACAGCCTAAGTAACCACCCTGAAAACTCAGTTGGTGGTGCACTGTAGGGCAACTGATCAGAATACTGCATATGAGAACCATGGCTGCTTGGAGCACAGTGAGAAGCCTGAAGTGCTGAATAAAATTGCCTGGGAGGATGGCCCCTACCAAAAGACTCCCTGCCTCCAGATGAGGCACCACTGAACCTGCCAGAATGACAGGGCCTCTTATCAGACCCTTGACCACTCCCCTGTAATAGAACCATCTCAACTCGCCTGGCTACATTGGCTGCATCCTGGAAAGAAATCTCACTCCCTGTCTCCTTAGCCATCTGCAATCTGATAGGCTGAGTAAGTCCCTCAATAAACCTCCTTATCCTCTCTCTCTCTCGGTGGGAAGTATGATAAAATCATGACGGGACAAGGCAATAAATCTGGTCTCGTACTGAATGACAGTCATAGAACCCTGCTGGAGACGCTCAAACTACCTCCAATAGTCCTCCCTCTGAGTGATAGGCAGAAACTACTCCAGAAATAGGTGAGAGAACTGGTCCCAAGTCAAAGAAGGAGACCTAGTTGGTCTAGCCAAACAATAATCCCTCTACCAAGTCTTGGCGGAACCTGACAAATGAAAAGCAGCAAAGTCGACCCCATTGGTCTCCACTATCCCCATGTTCTACAGAACCTCATGACAACTGTCCAAATAGTCGTGGAGATCCTCTGAAGATGTACCACCATAGATATTAGTGAAAAGCTTGGTGAACCTGTCCAACATCTACAAAGCATCAACAGACATAGCTGCTCCATCACCGGTCTGAGCTACAATACCCAGCTGAACTACCCCAACTGGCTAAGCTGTTGGAGTCTGAAATTGAGGAGCCATCTACTCCGGAGTGCCAGTAGCGGGAGTCTATGCTCCTCCCCCATCCTAAGAG
Organism: Nicotiana tabacum; assembly: GCF_000715075.1. Classification (NCBI taxonomy): domain Eukaryota; kingdom Viridiplantae; phylum Streptophyta; class Magnoliopsida; order Solanales; family Solanaceae; genus Nicotiana; species Nicotiana tabacum. Next base: position 84,282,233 of record NC_134099.1, read on the forward strand.
ACAGTTGGTGCTACAAGAAGTAAGCATGCCTGGGTGACACTCTCCATAAAGCCCACTAGATGGATTAGAGCATCCTGGAGTACCGGGGTAGCGATGAACCCCTCTAGAACCTAAGTTGGCCCTACTGGAACGGTTTGGGCTAGAGCCTCCTCCTCAAACTCTACCTGAGGCTCCACCGCTGGCACTGCTGCTTTAGACTGAGCCATGCCCCTACCTCGGCCTCTAGCACGGCCTCGTCCTCTGCCCCTCGTATGAGCTGCCACTGGGGGCTCAGGCTACTGATCAGCGGATGAAGAAGCACGTGTTCTCGCCATCTGTGAAAGAACAGAGTAGAAGTTCAATTAGCATTGAGAAATCAAATTGTATGACGGAGAAGAATAGATGTGAATTCATTCCTAAACTCTGTAGCCTCTAGGGGATAAGCACAGACGTCTCTGTACCGATCCCTTTGACTCTACTAAGCTTGTCCATAAATTGTGAGACCTAAGCAACCTAGAGCTCTAATACCAACTTATCACGACCCAAATTTCCAATCGTCAAGACCCTGATGGCGCCTAACATTAAACCCGTTAGGCAAGCCAACGTTACTGATTATTTTACTTTTTTACTTTATCTTTTAACAATTTACAAGTCACCATAAGAACAACAGCCGAATAATTTGTAGAATAATAGAATTAACAATTTAACTTAATACAAATACGAATCCATAATAAAAATCCACCCAGAACTGTTATCACAATCTCACGGACTGTCTAAGAATACTACAAACAGTGGTCTGAATAAGGAAAATACATATCTGTCTCATAAATAGATAAAAACAGAACGGAAATATGATAAAAGGGGACGCCAAGGCCTGCAGATGCTTGAAGGACTATCTCAGGTCTCCACTGGACTGAAGGCAACAACCTCGAACTACAATCCGTAGGGTCCAGTATTAAGATCTGCACAAAAAGTACAAAGTGTAGTATCAGGACAACTGACCCCATGTACTCGTAAGTGTCGAGCCTAACCTCGGCGAAGTAGTGACGAGGCTAGGACATGACAACCATATAAATCTGTGCAATTTAATCATATACGAGAAGCAATAATAATAACAAGAATTAAACAGAATAAGACGGGGAAAAGGGAAAACATGATGGGGGGAATATCAGGTTATGGAAATGATAAAGTAAAGCGACAAAGTAAATATCAAGCTAGAAGCAACGGAAATGATAACACAGTAACAAGTGTATAACATCACCCTTTGTGCTTTTACTCTCATCCTCACCATAGAAATCAATAGAATCGGCACAGCATCACTGTTCATGCTTGTACTCTCTCATAATCATGGCACAACATCTCCCTTCGTGCTTTTACTTTCAATAATATGGCACGACATCACCCTTCGTGCATTAACACTCACAATATCGGCGCGGCATCACCCTTCGTGCATTAACACTCACTCACAATATCATGCACGATATCACCCTTCGTGCTTTACACTCTTTCTCACCCAAACAAATGAAATGATAACATCTAAGCAAGGGAATCAACAATAGAAACAATACCGTCCCAGCAAGGGAGTTAACAATAGAAACAATATCATCCCGGCATGGGAATCAGCTATAACCAATCTAGTTTCAACAGTTACTTCACAAAATAAACCTCAACTTGAGCCAATACTCGACAATGGTCAATTACTAAGAATTTATCATAAGTCTTGTTCCACAATGCTAATCATCAATTTAAGCATGATCAATACATAATAAAAATCACAAAAATCCTTGTATAAGACTCACGGGCATGCTTGACACCAACGTATAGATACTCGTCACCTCACCTATACGTCGTACTCGGCACTAACACATAGCAAATAAGACAAAACACTTATTCCCTCAAGCTAAGGTTAGACCAAACACTTACCTCGGATTCCACGGTCAAACTCAAGCCTCAAATATCGCTTTCCCTCTAGATTTCGCCTCCAATTCACTTGTATCTAGTCATAATTAACTTAACAACATCAATAAATGCTAAAGAATTCAACTCCAATGCTTAATTATAGGTTTTCTATCATTTTTCCCAAAAAGCCAAAAATTGACCCCGGGCCCACTTGGTCAAAACTCGAGGTTCAGACCAAAACCCGATTATCCATTCACCCACAAGACCGAATATGCAATTAGTTTCGAAATCCCCAACCGCTTCCTTCCACTCATTGTTGTTACTATATTTAGTACATTTTTAGACTTTTGTTGTATTCAGACCTTGATAGTTGCTCATGACTAGTGACACCCCGATGTCGGGCTGGTATTTTATTCCACACTATTATTCCAGGATTTTATTATGAAACATTGTTTAATTTAAAGACTTAAAAATGACTCTTATTGCTTAAAGGGTTAAGGTGAGTGTTGTGTCGGCTGGCCTTGTCTTCACGAGAGGCGCCATCATAACTGGGCCGGTTTGGGGTCGTGACAGATTTGAGTTTATTTGTATTAAAGAGAAAGAAATATTTTGAAATCTTTTTGAAAATAGGATGAAGATACGATTTTAGGTGCTTTGTATAATTGATACACATGAAAGTGAGAAAGAGAGGGTGAAGGGTGTGACTAGTGGAGGTGGGGGGAGGCTATATCAGTTACATCCTAAATTTAAGGAATACTCTATTTATTAAAGATTTGTATATAAGTAGTAAATATAGATAGAGAATACAATTTTAAAGGAACCTAATGAAAAGTAGTAAATAAGTTCCTATTATAATATAGCCACGTAGATATCCCTTGATTATAGGGAATCTTACGGAAATGTCCAAAATAAATCATAACTTATCAGCTACTAGCCATTAATCATAGACTTACGAAAACTAGCCAAACACATACAAAAATTAAAAATTCAAATAAATAAGGATTCATTCTCTCCAAGAATCACACGCAAAGAGCTTCTTATATATTTTAAGTGTGATCAGCAATATTATATGCAAGACGAAAAGAATATTTTATGGATGAGGTAGAAAACAAGTGATGAAATGCAAAAATAAAATAAAATACAAGATTCCAAAAACCTAAGCATAAAGGGACCTTTTTCAATGGTTATAGTTGAAATTCATTGAAAACATATAGATGAGTCAATATGCAAAATTTGCGGAAGATTGAAGGCGATTTAGATTGATTTTGTATCAAAACTCATAGTTAAAATCGAGTTCAAAAAATGTTCTACGACTCAAGTATCAAACATGTATCTCACATATGTATATATGGATATACATGTGATACACATTTGATACAATATGATACATATGTAATACACTAATGATTCACAATGTGATACACATATCATCTTTTTTCATGTTCATCTTCTTCTTCGAACTTTCGATTCAAACCACTTCAAAACTCTACCAAATCATCCCAAAACTGAGAAACTCCTTAAGATGTATCCAATCTATTCCAACAATACCCACTCAAAAGAAAGCAAAATTTGATTTTTTTGGCTACAAATAGCTAATTGGATAATATTGGTAATATACTATGAATTGGCTAATTTTAGTACTAACTTACTTATGGGCTGACATAACTGGTAATTTCTCTTAATTATACAAGTCAAATATACATACACTTAATAATGGATACGAATTGGGCTACCCTGCTTAATTGGACTATAAATAATAAGCCTACTTCATTAAACCGAAGACTTCTCCATCCTAGAGGCCCAATTTGGTATCACGTGTCAAATGTCGTGGTATGCCAAGTCAAACTAAAGAGCCAATACACATGTCAAAATGATATATTATGCCAAGTCAAAATAAAAGGTCAATAAAATTGCGCCATGTGTACAAGTGATATATTCTGGCCAATTAATTGAGGTCATATCACTACTTCAATCTGATTAGTCAGTGATCCAAGTCAACCAATCACACCAAAGGAAAAAGAGTTTGTCCTCATTACAACTATAAATAAGGGTCTTCATAACTTAGAGAAGGACTAGAACTTATAACAAGAGATAAGAGAGATCTCATGAATCAAACGCCGTAGATTTCCTTACAAGAGACAATCATTCAAGCGTTCTAAAGATTAAAAATCAAAACAAAGATTCAAGAACAAGCTGCAAGCCCTTGGATTGAAATACATAAATTTCAAGATCATGAGGCAAACTCTTTGACTGAAATACGTCAAGATCAAGATCAAGTCTCAAACACTTGGATTAAAATAAAACAAAACAAAATAAAATTCAAGATCAAGCTCGAAAGCTCTTGTATTCATTTTTTGAGAAGAAGAATTATAGGATTTAAAGAGATTATAACACTCATATTGTTTGAAATAGAATACTATGCAATATTTTTAAGTACCCATAATATTTTCTTGACGTAAATTTTATTATCTACAAATTAGGCATGCCCAATAGGATAATCTCTACCTCTCAGCTTATTTTTCGATAATCAAAGTTCAAGAACATTGAAATGGCTTAAAAGAAAATTAACTTCCTTTAAGGATGTGATTTCCAAGTTCTATGCTGATGTGAAAGGAATCCTCGATGTTACATTCGGAAATCTTGGAACAGTTACAAGGAGTAAAGCAAGATACCTGGGACAGTAAGCACTCCAAGTGTCGTCTGCATCAACTCCTGTTTTCGAATCTTCATCCTCAAAAGGAGTATGATCTTCTACTAACGCACTTGAAGGAGGAAGCAATGTTGCTAAAAATATTAAGGATATTATAGATCTACTTAACCTCTTTAGATCCCAGAACTCTGCTATGTAGGAAGATGCTGGCACTTGAAGTGATGGATCATCTCCACTTACGGTGCATAACGTGAACCATTTAAGGATCAATCTATGTAATGATCTGATTGATCATTTATTTATTTGAGAATTGTTTTCCGTTTTGAAGCCTTTCGTGTGTGTATTTGTAGTTATGTGACTTGTGGGGACGATTGGTTGGGTTTCTGAGAGGTTTTAGATTGATTTGGAATAATTGGTTCTTAGTTTGGAAGCTTGACCAAGTTTGACTTTTTTAAAAACTACCCCAAAATAGTTTTTAATGGTTTCAATGGATTCGTAGAGTGATTTTGGACTTAGACGTATGCTCGAAATTGGATTCAGAGGTTCCTAGGGTGATTTGGCTCTTTTTTTTCCAAAGTTAACAATTTAAAGGTTTGGAAATTTTCTAAGTTTGACCAGGGTGTGACTTTATGGCTATCGGATTTGGATTTTAGTTTCGAGACTTGGAATAGTTCTGTTTTGTCATTTTGGAACTTGTGTAAAAAGTTTGGTGTCATTCCGAATTGGTTTGGTAGGAATAGGACGCTTGATTGTGATTTTAGCAATTCTTGAGTTTTATTGTGAATTCTATGTGTTTTGGTGCTCGATTCGTGGTTCTGGACGTCATTTTGATGTTTTGAGCTCACGAACAAGTTTGTATGATGTTTCTAGACTTGTGTTTATGTTTGGTGCAGAGCCCCAGGGACTCGGGCGAGTTCGGACGTGTTTCGAAATGTTTTGGACTTGGTTCATAGTCGCTGGTGTGATGATACTGCAGTTATCGCAAATGTGAGAACTATTCGCATTTTCGAATACCACATTTGCGATGTAACAATCGTATTTGCGAAGGAGGCAGTGGATGGAAGGCTTTGCATTTGTGAAGCCAGCCTTGCAAATAGTGAAATGGGTCTGGATGGGGACATGTCACTTTTGCGCCCACTTGGTCGCTTTTGCGAAAGGGCTAGCATCGCATTTGCGATGTCCAGGTCGCATTTGCGACCTTCATAGGACTGATCAAGCTTCGCATTTGCGATGACCGTGTTTCATTTGCAAGCGGTCACATTTGCGAACCCCTAGTCGCATTTGCAACTTCTACAACTGAATAGATGTTGGAATTTCAGGACTTGGCTTAGTTTATCACATTTTTGAGTGCTAGACTCAGTAGGAGGGTATTTTTACACAAAACTATTGGGTAACTATTTTTTATCCAATTTTAATAATATAACTTGATTATTTATGAATTGTAACATCAAAATTATGCGATTTGAAGGGAAATTTTGGGAATTTTTTTACCATATTTTGAAAAATAAAAATTTGAGATTTGAGACTCGATTTAGACTTGGATTTGAAAACCATACACATATTTAGGCTCATGGAGTTATGAGAAGTTGAGATCTACCCCTCAAATCGGGTTTTGACCGGACGGGTCCGGGGTTGACTTTTGTTGGCTTTTTGGGAATTGAGTAAAAATCTTAACTTTGTTAATTGAAATTGAAATTATCTTGCATTTTTTGATATTATTAAGTCATTTTGTTAGATTTGAGTCGTGCATAGGTCAATTTTAAAGGAAAAGCATTTTTAGAGTATTGATTGGGGATATTTGAGGTAAATATCTTGCCTAACTTTATGTGGGAAAATTATCCCGTTGGAATTGGTATAATTTGCTTTATTTGTGCTATGTGAAATGACGTGTACATGAGATAACGAGTATGTACACGGGCGTATCTATAGTTCTTTAGCAGAATACACCTTAGGCTATCAATATGCCCTTAATTAGGGTTGTTTGCTATGTATAACATACTTTGTTGTGGAATATTTCTCGCACTCTTATGTTAGTGTTATGATTTTTGTACAAATTATTATTGAGTCGTGGGATATATCTTGTTGTGACCTTGGTATTGTTCTTTTGCTGATGTTGTGGTGCATATGTACGTGTTGTTTGCGGGTCGTTGTTATTGTGTGGAGTGAGATGCGCATGTGGCGACATAAGGAGGCATTTTATTGTGATGTGCATGTGGTGAGATAAGGGTGGCTATTTATGTGCATGCGATGATATAAGGGTGGCATTCCATTATTAATGTATATGTTGCGACATAAGGATGGCTTGTTGGGGAATTTTATGAGATATATTCGGGTGATTCTTTGTTATTGTTCATGTGTTGGAAACCGAGGGTTGATGCTTTGATCACAAACGTGTTTTTCTTAAATTCTCGCGCCTTGTGCTTTATTAGTTATTGGTGGAATTCATTATGTTATCACATTTCCCATTTTCATTGATATTTTGTTGGCAAAAATGGATCATTTTATACTAAGTTGTTGTACACATTCTTCGAGGTTGCAGATATTTATTCTGTTATGCCTTCCATTGTCAAATTTATGTTGCCATCCTGCACAAATTATTTGACAAGTAAGTGTCTTGACTTGAACCTCGTCACTACTCCATCGAGGTTAGTCTTGATACCTACTAGGTACTGACCATGATGTACTCATACTACGCTTTCGTACATTCTTTGTGCAGATTCAGGTACTTCGGGTTGAGCTAATTGATAGGATTGTGTGCTAGAGCTGATTGAAGACTTCAAGGTATCCTTGTTGGCCGCTAGCAGGCCTCAAAGTCACCCTCTTTTATTTTTTTATTACTGTTTATGTATCTCAAATAGTGATGTATTTTTAAGACTAATGGTACCCCAATCTTAAGTCAATCTTCGAGAATGTCCTATCACCCTGAAGCTGATCAAATAAATAATCAATATGCGGCAGTATATGCTTGTTCTTGATAGTAACCTTGTTCAATTGCATGTAGTCAACGCACATCCTCATGGAATCGTCTTTTTTTATTCATAAATAAAATCGGAGCACCGCAAGGTGAAACACTCGGCCTGATAAAACCTTTATCTAGCAATTTCTGTAATTTTTCTTCAATTCCTTCAACTCTGCTGGAGCCATGCGATATGGTGGAATAGATATGGGTTGAGTTCCCGGTGTCAAATCAATACTAAAATTAATGTACCTATCGGGTGGCATACCCGGTAGGTCTTCAAGGATAACATCTGAAAATTTACTCACCATGGGAACAGAATCAATCGTGGGAGTATCAACACTTACATCTCTAACAAAGTCTATGTACGCCAAGCACCCATTCTCAACCATCAATTGGTCCTTCAGAAAAGAAATTACCCTACTAGAAATATGACCCAAGGAACCTCTTCACTCTAACCTCGGCAAGCCCCGCATAGCAATGTCACGATCTTAGCATGACAATCAAGAATAGTGTGATATGGAGATAACCAATCCATGCCCAAAATCATATCAAAATCCATCATATTAAGCAATAGAAGATCAACCCTAGTCTCGTAGTCCCTAATAGTGACCAAATAAGAATGATTGACACGGTCCACTACAAAAGAATCCCCAACAGGTGTAGACACATAGATAGAAGTTTCTAGAGAATCACGAGACATATTTAAATATGAAAAAAGTAGGATGACACATATGAATAAGTAGAACCCAGATCAAATAAACGGATGTATCTCTATGACAGACTGAATCAATATCTGTAATGACTGCATCTGACTCAACTATCTCGGTCCTACCAGGGAAATCATAACAACGCGTTTGGCCTCCCCTTTTAGGATTTCCTCTACCTGCATGTCATCCATTTTTAGCTGGTTGTGCAAGTAGAGTAGCATCTAGAGCGAGAAACATAACCTGAGTACCCTACTGAGGTCTACCCACCCGAAGTCTAGGACAATATCTCACCTTGTGCCTAGAATCACAACACTCAAAATAACCTCTCTGCTAGTGTGGATGCTGGTACTGAGTTTGTCGCGAATGACCGGAATGACCGTTATAGGAACTCTGTGCAGAAGGTGCGCTAGAAGATGGCTGACCAATACGAGTGCTCTAGGGTCCATGTCTAGATAGAGCACTATGCATAACGTGAAGTGCGGACTAAACTTGTTGACCGAAAAAGACTTTTCCATGACGTGTTTGAGCCGAAGAGTAGAAATGACTAAATCTTACAGAACCATAAGGATTTTTAGCCTCCCGATCCTCTTTCTGCTGACTGCAGATACGCTCTAACCTCCTATCGATCTCCACAACCTAATGAAATCCAGTCTCCAACTTCTATGACATCCCAAATATAATGTTAAAAGCGAGTCCCTTAATAAATCTATGGACTCTCTCTTTATCAGTGGAAACTAAGAAAGGTGCATGATGAGATAACTCAATAAACCTCATAGCATACTTAGACACAGTTATGTTCCCCTGGCGCAACTACTCAAACTTGTTGCGCAACTCATCTCTGTGGGTTTGTGGAATAAACTCCTTCAAGAAACAATCGAAGAACTAGTACCATATAAGTGGTGTTGAGACAACTGGCCTACTCGCCTCATAAGTCTGCCACCATCTATATGCCAACCCCGTTAGCTGAAAAGTAGTAAGGTTGAGCTCGCTCAACTCCACCAAACCTATATTATGCAGAATGCGGTAACACTAATCTAAGAAACCCCGTGCATCCTCAAAATCCCCTCTACTGAACTGGGGAGAATGAAACTTCTGAAACCTCTCCAAACTCCTACTCCTCAACCGACACAACTGGACCTACCTCGAGTTCAAATACAACTACTAGCTGTACTAGAACCACACCTAGTATCTGGTAACATGAGTTGGCTGCTCTGTTCTATGGGCGACAGTAGTCTGAGCTTCTTCCCCAGCCTGTGAGGTAGCTAGTGCAACTGGAATCAACCTTGCATGGGCCAAACTCCCAAATATACTCATGAAGTGTGCCAAGGTCCCCTAGAGCCCATATGTAGCAATAGGCTACTCAAGTGCATGCTCAACATGCTCCAGCTCTTGGTCCTCAATTGGAGCTGCTGGAGGCTCCATAGATGCCACTCTAGTAGGTGCTCTAGTTGTAGCACGTTCCCCAACTCTACCTCTACTATGGCCCCGGGCTCTTGCGGCTCTAACAGTAGGTGTTGGTGCCTGCTCAGCTGATCTGGCAGAATATGTCCTCATCATCTGTGAGAGAATAGAAAAGTAAGGATTTAAATTTTGAATAAAAAAATTCACACGATAAGGAATGAAAGAAAATGAAGTTTTCTAACAACCTGGTAGCTTCTCGAAAATAAGTACAGACATCTCGGTACCAATCCGCAAGACTCTACTAAACTTGAACATGACTCGTAGAACCTATGAGCTTGGCTCTGATACCAACTTGTCACAATCCAAATCCCGCCATAAGGGTTGTGCTGGTACCTAGTCTCTAAAACCAGGTAAGCCAATCACTTAACAATATTTGAATCAGCAAAACATGATATGATAAAGCAGAATCTAATATGAAAATAGAAATAGAGTTAACATGAGCCAAAATGACATTACTCAAACATCTTTCCAAAACTAAGTAGTACATAGTCATGAGCTCTAACTGAATACAATATGGAATATTCAAAATACAATATTGTTCGAATATAAAATGAACAGTATATGAGACTCCAAGGGACTGCGGCAACATGCAGCTCTACCTTGAATCCTCACGAATGATGCAATCTCTTACTCTTTATATCCGTTGCATCCAATGCCTGGATCTATACAAAAATATACAGAAGAGTAGTATGAGTACACCACAATCGGTACCTAGTAAGTATCAAGAGTAACTCAGTGAAGTAGTGATGAGGTTCAAGTCATGCAATACTCACTAGTCAAATAACATGTGCAATATATCAAAGACTGGCAATAGAATGTAACAGAAAATAATAAGAATAATCTCTTTAGAACAAGTGATAACAATTCAATGCAAGTAAAAGTCATCTTTAAAAACAAGTCATTAAATAGAAACACAACATATGGCACCTCGTGTCCATAGTTCTGTTCCAGATGAATTCACCCTTATCACTCCATCTTGACACAATAACAATATCTCAACGTATCGCTCCCCTCTGATACAATAACAATATCCAACTGTGTAGCTCATCCCTAACACAATAATGATATCCCACTTTATTGCTCCAGCCTGACGTAATACCAATATCCCACCGTATCAACAACCTTGACACAATAACAATCACAATTGGACGGAAAAAACCTCATGCCAATACCCAACAATCTGTCAATATGTCCACATGTGCCACAATAATCACAAAACAATCATGCCAAAACTTCATCAAGAATTTAAGTTCATAATTTATCAACAAGGTGGACATGAAACTAGTAAAATGCAGATGTGTTTAACATATAAAGCATTACTACGGCTAAAACAATAGTAGTGATCATATTCATATAGCCACAAAGTGATTAAGCATATTTCATATAAAATACATCCTCAAATTAAGATATATTAATAGTCTAAGGTCTAATCCGGTCATAATCCACACATAACACTCGTGTATACACTCGTCACCTCGTGTGCACGGCGCTTTTCACACAACACGAATAAACAATTTAGGCTAAATCCTAAAGAATTTTTTTTCCACACAAGGTTAGGCAATATACTTACCTCAAATAAGCCAAATCAATACTTTAAAAAGCCTATGACTCTCGAATCGACCTCCGAATAGGTCAAATCTAGCAAAACAATAACTCAATAACATCAAACACGATTATAGAAATCAATTCTAGGTAATAAAGCTCTGATCTTTCTCAAGTATCAAAAAGTAAACCCGAGCTAGTTTCACAAAACCCGACAAAAGTCACAAATCCCGATCACTCATTCGAATGTGAGTCCAGATATACAAGTTCTATCCAAATCCAACTCTAGATTGGAGTTCAAATCCCTATTTTGTATTTTATAAATTTTCTCACTTAAATTAACCAATAAAAAGCCAAAATGAAGTATTAAATCATGAATAATAATCAAATCCGAGTCAAGAACACTTACTCAATCCAAGTGGGTGAAAAACTTCTCAAATATTGCCTCAATCTGTGCTCTCAATCTCAAAATGTGATAATAAAACTAAACCCACGCTCAAGATATATTCTGCCTAACACTTTCGCTTCTGCAGTCCATATATCACTTCTGCGACATCGCATCTACCGAAAAATCATCACAGATGCAGAAATCACTTATCACTCCGCCCCTTCGCTTCTGTGGATAGAAGGTCGCTTCAACGTTCAAATAGGTGCACCTGCACTCTCGCTTCTGCACATACGAATCTGCATCTGCGGAACTTCCCTATCCAGTCTAAATCGATTTCTACTCTTACCTGCCGGTATCTTCGGGCTCGCACCTACATCCAATACCTCGTGGGTGCGAAAATAGCAGACCAAAACTGCCAATAAGTTCTAAAATATTCTGAAACTCACCCGTAATACACCGGATCTCCTCGGTACCCCGTCCAATCATACTAACTAGTCCTAAACATAACATGGACTTACTCGAGGTATCAAATCAAACAAAATAATATCAAAATTACGAATCCTACCTCAATTCAAGCCTAATGAACTAATCGACTTTCAAACTTCCAAAACTCATGTCAACCATGTCTAGCCAACTTGGAATTATCCCAAATTTTGGACACAAGTTTCAAATGACATAATGAACATATACCAACTTTCATAACAATAATACGACCCCAATTACCTCAAAGTCAACTCCCGGTCAAACCTATGAACTTCTAAACCTTTAAATTTCCAACTTTCGCCAATTGGAGCCAACTCAACCTAGGAACCATCAAATCCAAATCCAGACATATGCCCCAAAAATCACCATATGATCCTATTGGAATCATCAAATACCATTTCGGGGTCGTTTATGCAAAAGTCAAACCCCGATCAACTCTTATAACTTAAAATTTCAACCTTGGAACTAAGTGTTGCAATTCGATCAAAAACCTTCCCAAAACTAAACAAAACATTCCCCTAAGTCTCATAACAACAAAGAAGCATACAGAAAGCATAAAATAGGAAAACGAGACTCAAATACATAAAACGACCATTCGGGTCGTTACAGTTCAAAGGTATATCATTCAAACTTTCTAATGACCCAAGAAGTACTCTATCCTCTAAAGAGATAATTGGAGAACTTGTACCTACTAATATAAGTTGTTGCTGCCCAAGTTTAAAAATTTCATTCTCTTTGACAGGTTGTATAGCAACTTGATCACCCAACATTATATCATTACATTGAGAAATATCAATGATAGAATTTAAGGGTCCACCAAATTATATAGAGAACCAGGTTCTCTGTCAGTTCCCACAGTAAGCAACAGACTACAAAATCAAATAGTATATGGAACTAGGTTCTCTATCTGTTCCTACAGTAAATCGCCAGTAAATAAAGAACGCGCGATATTTACATGAAAAACTCCTTGCTCAAGAGATTAAAACCACGACCTACCCTAGTAGGATTTCAACTCCACTAACCAAGCAAACATCAGATTACAACCTATGCAACCTAGGATTTAACCTCCTAATCCCTCACTAACTTGTAATACTCTATTACAAGCCACTTTGTAATAACTCTATTACAAAGACTTTGGTATCCCTCACTAACTTATAACACACCTATTACAAGCCACTTTGTAATACCTCTATTACAAAGACTTCTAACTCGACTAACTCTAGCCAAGACACAAACACAATGGTTTATGATTTGTAAAGATTTCCTACACAATGCTTCTAACTAAGCTAAGTAGGAATTACAAGTGAAGAACAAAATAAAAAAGACTCAACAAACCTAAGGACTTAAGATATCTTCAATCTTTGGATCTGGTCCTTGAGGTTGCAGTAGCTTTGTTCTTGAGAGATGTGGTGGCTAGCACTTGAGAGAATATTTTCATTTTTTGATTTGCAAGTGTTCAAATGATTGTTTTACCTTCCTTGATGTTAATAGTACATGTGTGACATGACTTACAATGATGTAAGCAAGGTAGGTAAAAATATTTCCACAGAAAGTTGACTGCTGCACTGTTCCTGTACTGTAGCGTGTGTAGGCAGCAACTTTCCAGCTGGGGAGTTGACTTCGTACAGTCACCTCGGAAACTGGTAGGGACCTATTCCCTCAGTTTTTCCTTCGACTCTGAAGAGTTGAGCCATATCCCAAACTGGATCCCAACCTGGAACTTTGTGATCTTAAGGTCTTGAGAATGTTTAAAGTTGTAGAGTTAACAATACGACGACCGGGGGAACTGGTCCATATTTGTTCCCTCTGCTGTTCCATTATCTGATTTCATTGAGAATTGAACTAGACATCCGACTAGTTACTCTGAATGTAAGAGAACTAATTATATCAGGTTCCTTATCTGGTTCTCTCATGAAGTTTGTCAAATCATCAAAGCAAAGGATGCATAACTTATCAATTTCCCCTTTTTGATGATGACAAACTTAGAATGATATTCCCCCTGAGAACCAGATCTCCACATTGTTCCCCCTGCGAATCAGTCATATTCCCCCCTAAGAACCAAACCTAAGGAACTGATCACAACTGGTTCCTCGATATTGTTTGGAAAATTATCAAAACACAAATATCGTAATATAGAGCAACTTCCCCTTTTTTTATGATGGTAAACCCAAACTCTATATTCCCCTTGAGAACCAAATTCCTAACATTTTCCCCTATGGATCGGACCTATAATAAACATGTTATCAGCAACATTCCCCCTGCGAAGCAGAGCTTTCTTTCTTGCACAACACAGCATATCAATTCGTTTATGTTCCTCCTCCTATTGACACCTATGTAACTTCCCCCCTTTGGCATCATTGAAAAGAATAACAGAAGAAGCACAACTAAAAACAAGTTCAGCAACACTAACTCATGCCACTTGAGAAACACAGAATAAACAATAACAAGAACAACAAGTGAATATCATTGCACAAAATAGAGTGATTACACATAGTAGAGTAATTATAACAAAAGCACAATAGTTTCAACAATACAGAATTTGACAATTTAAACAACTGAAGTACCAATCCAATAAAAACAAATAAAGTGCACGGACTTGGTCAGTCGATCCACAATCACCCAAATAGCATCAAACTTCCTCGAGGTCCATGGGAGCCCAACTACGAAATCCATAGTGATCCGCTCTCACTTCCACTCTAGGATCTCTATCCTCTGTAGCAATCCACCCGGCCTCTGATGCTCATATTTTACCTGCTGACATTTGAGACACCGAGCTACAAACCCAATTATATCCTTCTTCATTCTCCTACACCAATAGTGCTACCTCAGGTCCTGGTACATTTTCGCGACACCCGAATGAATGGAATACAACGAGCTATAGGCCTCCTCAAGAATCAACTCTTGTCGCCCATCTACATTGGCACACAGATCTGGCCCTGCATCCTCAACACCCCATCATCTCCAATAGTCACATCTCTGGCATCATCGTGCTGAACCTTTTCCTTGAGGACAAGCAAATGAGGGTCATCATATTGGCACTCTCTGATGCAATCAAATAAGGAAGACCGAGAAACCACTCAAGCCAGAACCCAACTGGGTTTTGAAACATCTAATCTCACAAACTAGTTGGCCAAGGCCTAAACATTAACAGCAAGAGGTCTCTCACTAACAGGAATGAATGCAAGACTACCCATAATCATTGCCTTCCTACTAAATGCATCGGCCACCACATTGGTCTTTCTTAGATAATACAAATAGTAATATCATAGTCCTTTAGCAACTCCATCCATCTCCGCTACCTCAAATTGAGATCCTTCTATTTGAACAAGTGTTGGAGGCTACGATGATCAGTAAATACCTCACAAGACATACCATAGAGATAGTGCCTCCAAATCTTCAATGCATGAACAATGGCAGCCAACTCCAAATCATGAACATGGTAGTTCTTCTCATGCGGTTTCAACTAGCATGAACCATAAGCAATCACTCTACACTCATGCATAAAAACACACCCAATACTGATCCAAGAAGCATCATAATATATTGTATAAGAACCAGAAACTGATGGTAGAACTAGAACTGGAGTTGTGGTCAAGGCAGTCTTGATCTTCTGAAAGCTCTCCCCACACTCATCCGACCACCTTAAAGGAGTACCCTTTTGGGTCAATTTAGTCAAGGGCGATGCAATAGATGAGAAACCCTACATGAACCGATGGTAATAACAGCCAAACCAAGAAAGCTCCGAATCTTTGTAGCTGAGGACAGTTTGGGGCGACTCAGAGCTGCCTCTATCTTCTTCAGATCTACATGAATACCCTCAGTGTACACCACGCACCCTAAGAACACCATTAAACTAAGCCAAATCTCACAATTGGAGAACTTGGCATAAAGTTTCTCCTCCCTAAACTGCTGCAACACAATCCACAAATGTTGGGCATGCTCTTCCTGGCTATGAGAGTACACCAGGATATCATCAATGAATACAATAACAAACGAGTCGAGATAAGGCTGAAATACACTGTTCATCAGATGCATGAATGTTTTTAGGCGTTGGTCACCCAAAACACATCACAAGAAACTCATAATGACCATAACGGGTCCTGAAAGTTGTCTTAAGAATATCCGAGTCCCGAATCTTCAACTGGTGATACCCTGACCTCAAATCAATCTTGGAGAACACCCTCACTCCTTGAAGTTAGTCAAATAGATCATTAATACACGGCAAAGGATACTTGTTCTTGATTGTGACTTTGTTCAACTTCCTATAATCAATGCACATTCTCATAGAGCCATTCTTCTTCTTCACGAACAGAACTGGTGGACCCCAAGGTGACACACTAGGCCTAATAAACCCCTTCTTAAGGAGTTCCTGAAGCTGCTCCTTCAACTCCTTCAACTTAGCCAGTGCCATACGGTACAGAGGAATAGAAATGGTCTTAGTACCCGGCACCAAGTCAATACCAAAGTTAATATCCTTGTCGGGTAGTGTAAGCACGTGATTTTTGCTTCGCGAAAGTTACTCCAAAAAGAAAAGAAAATCAAAAAATATATGTCTTGTCATTAAGTGATTTGTATTTAATGTTAATTTGTGTGTTAGGTATTAACCAATATGTGTGTAATTCTATTTTTAATTTTTTATAATTTTACAATTTATTTAGGAATTTGGTTTAAATTTGGTTAATTAGAAAGGGAAAGGGTTGTGGGAAAATCAGATTGGGCCCCAAAATGAGGCCCAAAACCAGGACACAAGTCCAGTCCAAACACAGGCTGCCTAGGCTTGGACCCAAAACGATGCCGCATAGGGCGTCTAATCGGAGCCGTCCGTTCAAACTCATCAAACGGTCCACATCCGCATCCATAACCCGATTTGTTTAACCGGTTCAACCCAACCCCTTACTTAAACCAAAACGACCCCGTTTCCATACCAAACGACCCCGTCTGGTCACTCACCAGTAGATCCAAACCGTTGAGATCACTTGATATAACGGCCCCAATCTATCCTCCCTTTCCGTATATAAACCCCCCATCACACCCCACGCCCCCATCCAAACACCCCCCCGGCTTCATCGTCTCCAGAGCCTAACCCTAATATCCCAAACCCTAGCCACCCCCCTTCACCTTCACAGAAAAGCCGACGGCAAGGATGCCGGTGACTCCCAAAACAACACCCCCGATACATCCAACCACCCTGAACACGAATCCACCAACCATGTACCTCGAATCACACTCCATCGTCTTGAATCTTTATTTGAAGATTCGAGACCAAACCCCGATCTACACCAAACCAACCCAAACTCACACTGGACAACCCCCTGACCTCCCTCGTGACCAAACCAAGCTTGGTTTGGTCCAAATCTACCCACAAATCCTAAAATCTTAAATCTGAAGATCCAAACCCTAGAACACAAGAACCTGGGAAATCCGGCCAGTTTTAATAGGGGTTTGAGGTCTAATAGACCTTAATCAAGGTATTCTCAGTTGAGAACACCCCGATTAAAGTTTGTTCGGCCCCAAATGGTCAAATTTAATTCAGACCTGGGTCGGCTTTGGTTGAACATTTTCAGTAAGTTTTCTTTTTCTTTTCAGTTTTGTTTAAGTATTGTCTGAATTTGTTAAGCATGTTTTGTTGTAGTTGTTTGGTGTTTCTGATATTTTCCTTTCAATTTCTTCCATTTTTGTAAAGACCATTTATTTGGTCGCTTGTTCTTCTGTGTATATGTTGAACACGTCTTGTGATATACATGTTCGTCAATTAGATTAGTCGTCGAGTAGATAATTCATATAGATTCTCTGTGTTGTGCAAAGTTGTTGAAGGCAGTCGATTGCCCTGTTCGTGTTGTTTGATTGATCGACCGATTATTTCATGTTATAATTAGTATAGTCGACCTGATAAACGTCGTCGATTAATTTTCTATGACTGAATGATCAAATGGTCTAACAACTTCACATGACTGATCGAACCCTGTTGTTGACTGGATGCCCGACATTGTTTGAAATTAGTTTGTTTGCATTGCAAAACAACTGAAAAGATTCAGTCCAGGGCAGCTCTGAATTTGAACTTTCAGAAGTTCAAAAATGCCCTACTGTTGCAATGAGTTAATACAGTAATAACCAGGGTTAACAAGGGTAGTTTGGGTGTTAACAAAAACAGAAATAATTAGTTTAAGTGGGTTGACAAATAGGATACTGAATTAGGATTAAACTAATGTATTAGTGGGGACAAAACATAAGAGCATGGGAGTTTAATACTTAAATGAACCCATGAATCTTGAATAGAGCAATAGGCCAGGCGTGGGGAACAAAATGACTTGCATCAAGAAGATGATTAGGCATGAGAAATGAAGGGGATGGGCAGTCACTGAGGCTGTGAAGTTCTAGGCAGCCCTTAGGGTTTCTCATTCAGTTATAAATAGAGTTGTTTTTAGTTAAGAAAGGGCTGGACATTTTTAGTCTTCAGAGAAAGAAAGAAACATAAAGAGGATTTCAGAATATTGTAACAAAAACATTGTCTGAAACTGCATAAGAGACTAAGGTAGTCAGGCTACTTTTGCCAAGTCAGTTCTTCTAGTTGGGACTGTCACTATTTCATTAGGGTAGTCTGATCTCTTTGGGGGATTACTACTATATCCTGGGCCTCTGTATGCTGCTGACTGATTCTGGCCTTATTGATATTGAAGTTATTGCTGGTTGTCTGTCGAGTTGTTGTGGTTATTGAATTGCTGTTGCGATTACATTGATTATGATGGGTTTGTCTGCTGGTTTACTACTCTGTTTTCTGGGACTGTTGTTTGTTGCTCGACCACTTGTGAGATTCATCATTGTGGCTGATTGTTTTTTTTGCTGTTGATCGTTAACTGCTGTTTACCTGCTGTTGCTGTGTTGTTGCATACTACTCAGCTGATCATTCTCCTTCTTCTTTTGTTTTCCTATACCAGGTACACAATTAATACTGTCCATGTAACTTGAAAGTTGAGCATGAATACAAAAGAGAAGAGTTGAAGATGTTATTTTTACACATAGTCTGTTACATTGAATATCATGCAATGTATAATGGTTTACGTTTTTGCCTGGATACTGGAGTTAGCCTTCCCACACAGTGAATGTAAATGTGGGGTAATTTAATGTCATATTGTGTGTATAGGCTGATAGACAACAGGATTGACAGTGTAGTAGGTTATATTTTAAAAGTTAGCTATGTTTGTGATTAGCATGTCCTTTAATGCATGTCAAATGGGAAACTATCCATTGTTAGTTAACTTCTTTCCCTTTTAATAGACTGCCCCGTTACAATGAACAAACCACACCTTCAGAACAAGGAACACAAATTTATGGTCTCAACCTCACGAAGGTCGGGCCCAAGTTGAAACGCTAAGTAGGCTTTCATCGGAAAAGCAGTGGCCCAAGCTTGTCCTATCCTGCATGAGCTGGGTTTGGGCCCATAATGTTCGATTAGCTGCCCACGTGCATGGCCATGTTTTCTTATTCTGCAAAGGCCTTCGGAATTCCGTTATAAATAACCTGCAAGCATGTAATTGAGTAGGATCATTTTACTTTCAATTAGTAGAGACAAATGCGACAAGAAAACATAGCCGCTATAGGATATCCTTTAAAAATAAAGACGAGATGAGCCTCGACAAATAAAAGAATGTACAAGCTGCGGGGCCCTCTAAATGTGTATATTAAAATACTTAGAATTCGGGACAGGTGGTTTAGCGAATTTCACGGCCTTCCCCAAAATAACAATACGCTAGTTACTTTAGGCGCGTATCTTAATAATCTTACCTTCTTAAACTCGGGTGCGCATTTCACGCGACCCAAATCCAAATCCTAAAACATTGAACAAAAATATGTTCCGGACCGCGGGTGCAATTTCATGTGACGCGAGCTAAAGACATGTTTTAAGCAATGTTCACGTTCTTTTAAAATAATAATAATAAAGCGGTAAAAAGTTAAAATTGGCACATCGGTTCATAAATGTATTAAAATCGGATAAATAAGCCGAATATAACAGTTGAGCAACCGTGCTAGAACCACGGAACTCGGGAATGCCTAACACCTTCTCCCAGGTTAACAGAATTACTTATCCGGATTTCTGGTACGCAGACTGTAATATGGAGTCATTCTTTTCCTCGATTCGGGATTAAAATTGGTGACTTGGGACACCCTAAATCTCCCAAGTGGCGACTCTGAAATAAATAAACCAATACCGTTTCGATTGTCCTTTAATTGGAAAAACTCCCTTGTACCCCCGCGGGTATGTAAAAAGGAGGTGTGACAGCTCTGGCGACTCCGCTGGGGACTTGAAAACCCAGGACCACTGGTTCAGGGTTAGAAATTCGAGCTTAAATAAATTGTTATATTCAGCTTTATCTGATTTTGTTACATGATCTGTGCTCAATGTGCTAACTAACTGCTTTTACCGCTTTGATATTTGGTGAACTGTATATAAATTGTGCCGAAACCCATATCCTCTCTGAGTCTTCTAAATCATGAAGAAGTGTGTACTTCGTACGGCTTCTTTTCTGTATAGTGTCAAATCCCAATTTAGAACGAGGTTCGGACAAGTTGCTAAGCCGGTGAAACTTCTGTATTCCCGGTACGCTGCCCCCCTCGGCTCGAGCTGTCCGCTCGGGTAAGCCAGGTCTAGAACAAACACCCAGGTTCTGAACCTAGAATAACTCAACTTCATGCCGGATCCCTAGTAGGAACGCTTATTTGCATCATGTGCATTTTTGACTTAGGGGACTCAACACAGGGGTTGGGTCCGTCTAGGAATAGCAACCTGAAACAGAAAAGGCCATCCTGATGCATCCTGCTCACTGCTTGTGCATTTATTTGCTTCGAACATGCATGATGACCAGTTTTGAATGTTGGGAAATTTTTACAAAAAATAATAAAAAAAATGATGACAAAGTTCAAATAGAAGAGAAAATGGGTATATTTATTTTAATAGTTTGTTTTACTAAAAACAAAGGAAAAGAGAAAAGAGAAAAATAGCAAGCTGAGAATGAGGAATGAGTTTTTATTTTAATTTGCTTTATTTTCAAAAAAAAAATAAACTAGTTAGTTTATTACCCGAACTACGTCGGTTTGATTCTCACCGGATGTGGGATACGTAGGCAACCCTCATCGGGTCCAACTCCCTGTTTCATTTTACCAATAATGATATACAACAAAGTATATATGTATAAATATATATACACATGTATATATATACATATATTGTTTTTTTTCAAAGATTTTTTGTTTGGAATCAAAATAAAGATTTTTGCTTTCGCCTAAAAATACCTTAACAAATGTGCAGGATGAGCACAGAGCAAAATGAACCGTTCTCGGCCCTTAACGAGGTCCCTCTACAACTCCACATGTGGTGGAATGACTTGGAAGTCGATGGCAAGGAGATAGCAGGAAGAGTATTGGGAGGTTTTGTCGATTTGCTGAGTGTTAGGCCAAGGACAGATATTCTTGAAGCTCTAATACCATTTTGGGACCCAACCCGCAGTGTATTCCGTTTCGTTGACTTTGAACTTTCACCAACACTGGAGGAAGTCGCCGGATATGCAGGATTGAATGGGAGGTTAAGAGGGCAATACCTACTTTCGCCAAGGCCGGTATCTCCGCATGCGTTTCTGGATCTGCTAAGCATCAGTCGAAAGATACAACATGATGATTTATCGAGAGGATGTTGTGATCTCCATTTTTTGTATCAGCGGTACGGAACTCCGCAAGGTTTCGAGGAACCAAATCTTGGACTAACTCATGGAGGGAACAGAAACAAATGGGAAGCAAGACGTACTTTGGCTTTCATCACAGTGTTCTTGGGAGTCATGGTCTGTCCAAGGAAGGATAAAAAGATAGAGATAGGCCTTGTAGGGATGGCCGACGCTGCAATCAAAAGCACCGACAGTACTGTGGTTCCTTTGATTTTGTCCGAAATCTACCGAGCTTTGACTATATGCCGAGAAGGAGGCAAATTTTCAAGGTTGCAATCTGTTACTTCAGCTATGGATGCAAGAACACCTCCATCACCGAGTAGGATACATGAACCACGGGTTGACCGAGAGGAATTGTATCAGCGGCTTCAAGAAGCGCATGACAGGCGCCAGATTTCCTGAAGGTGTCGAAGCATGGTTTACACGGTTAAGGTCAACAACAGCGGACCAAATTGAATGGGCATTCGGTTGGTTTAGTGATACTGAGGTGATCTACATGTCGGCTGAAGAATGTCATGTTCTCTTAATGGGACTTCGCAGCATCCAGCCATATGCTCCTCATCGGGTATTACGACAGCTGGGCAGGTTCCAAGTAATCCCTACTGATGAAGATCTGAGCAAGCATGCCTTGGAGCTGAGCCCGAGAGTCATATTTCCCGAGGGGAAGATTAGAAAGCTGTGGCATGAATGTAGATTCTTGGAACCCAAGACCATGGTGCGAGAACTAGCTAAAGGTGAGGTAGACCCAAAGTACAATGCTTGGTTCGAAAGAAGGTTTCAGATTCGGCAAAGACCTGCTAAAAGAGCCCACGTCCAACAATTTACAGATGATTCGCAGGAGCAATGGGGATGGCTAAAAAGGGAGAAAGGTTACCGGGTTGAAATCGGGAAGTTAAAGCAACAAGTTGAGAGGCTTGTATTTGAGAACAACGTGCAAGTCGCCTCGGAGCAGGCTGAAAGAAATAAGCTAGCCCAAGAGAACCAGACCCTGAAGGCCCGCCTTCGCCAAGCCAGTAAGAGTAACATTGACCGACAGAAGCGTCGCTCCGATGAAAGATTGATAGCAAGTTTGAGAAACCAGGTCATCCGAAGCCAAGAAGAATTAGAACAATCAGAAGCTTGCATAGCAAGGATGAAGGTCAAATGGGCAAAAGGTATGGCCCGGAGGCAGCGTCTGCAACAGGTCATAAGAGATTATGAAATGAGCATCGGGATATTAAGGGAAACGAACTCCACTCTACATGATCGGATCATCAAACAAGCACGAGACGCTCAGGCCGATAGGAGACATTGTTACGATGCAATGGCCTGCATGGAAAGACAAATGGAGTTGTTCCAGGATCGACTTGCCGACAATGCTCAGGCATTGGGATTGAAGAACCGACAAATCAGGCAACTGTTCATTGAGAGGGACAACATTCGAGGAAGGATCGACGAAATTGGGCATTACATCTACATGAACTGCCTAGCAGGGGAGAAAATACCTCGGAAAACCCTCCTTGTTTTCATCATGGGTTGCGTCTACCGAATTATGAATGAGTTGAAGAGCTTGCAGAGGGACCTCACACCAAGGGCCGTGAGAAGGCCGAGTGATGCCTCGCGGGCCCTTAAGTTGGAAAATTAATCTTTGGTCGAGTCCTGTTTATTTGGCTTTGTTGCTTTCCCATATGTTGTTTTCTTTTCTTTTAGTCAAATCGGGTTAAGAACTATGGAGTCTGTTCTATTGCTATTCCTTGTTTGAAGTAATGTGTAATAGCAAAATTTTGAGAATGAATTTAATGATTCCAAAAGAATTCTGTGTTTCTTTACTTTATGGCAGAACTACGCCTGGTCTAATCCGCACGGGGACGTGGTACGTAGGCAATCCCCATAAGATTCGACCGCTTTTAATAAAGAAAGAAAAAAAAAGAGAGAGAGAAAAAGAAAATACAAAAAAAAACACAGGGTTTCCCAAAGTACTTTAAAAAGGGGACAAATGAGCAAGCCGGGATGACGCATGTTGTTTGAAGCAAAGCATGTAGAAACAATTAACTGCCTAGGAGCATTGCATCCTCTATGTGTGTTGTGATCAAATCTGTTAAACTCTAACGCTAACAAAGCTTGTTGTTGTCAATACCAGACAAGTTAGTTGTTAAAGAATTCTGGCAACACACTCTTACCAAACCAGATCCAAAGGACCGGTAGCAACAAGCATGACTACTTCAGAGAATAGTAACGAGGAAGAAAGGCCGATGAGCCAATTGTTAAAAGAAGCGATGGAAAAGATTGAAAGGATGGGACTAGAGATGAACGCAATGCAGCTAGCTTTAGCCAAAGCACAAAAGAGCCCTGAGCCACTGGGGCACATGCCGGAATACCCTCACTCCGGCCCTTCAACAAGCCTCCCGAATCCCCGTTATCATCAGGAAAGAAGCCCCCATGATTCCCAAGCTCCACCACCCCATCAACCTCTCCCAACACCAAATATTCCCACTTTTGTGGGACCCACATCAGCCACCTTGCAAAGAACGACCAGTGAGCCATTGTTTCAGGCTCACGATACACAATACTATCCCCTTGAGCCTACATTCCATGCCCCCGAACCACAGGCCTACAATCCGCACTTGGAGGTAGCGGCAGAGATTGAAAAGACGGTTAAAGACCCTGAACAGGATGAGGTATTGAGAAAGTTCAAAAATCCTGGAGCAGTCCTTCAGGAACCTGCACGGATTGGGCAACCAAGTCAGCGTAGCTTACAAAGATCTATGCCCTTTTCCCGGACGTCCAACTCCCGGCTGGGTTCAAGATGCCTAAGTTTGATTTTTATGAAGGGCACAGTGATCCCATGGCACATTTGCGGGGATTCTGTAGCAAAATGAGAGGGGAAGGCGCCAAAGATGAGCTGCTAATAGCTTATTTCGGCCAAAGTCTGAGCGGATCTGCACTAGAATGGTATACCAGGCAGGATTCCAGTAGGTGGTACACTTGGGATGATCTGGCGCAGGCTTTCGCAGGTCATTTCCAGTACAATCTCGAGATAGTCCCTGACCGTCTCACATTATTGAGAACTGGGAAGAAACCCGAGGAAAGTTTTCGCGAGTTCGGGTTCCGCTGGAGAGAGCAAGCGGCCAGAGTCGATCCTCCCATGAGAGAGGGAGAGATGGTGAACTATTTCTTACAAACATTGGATCCAACCTACTTTGGTCACTTGGTGACAACGGTTGGAAAATCCTTCAACGAGGTGGTGAAGATCGGGGTCATGATAGAAGAGGGACTAAGGTCTGACAAAATCCTGAACTACTCAGCACTCAAGACAACGACCCAGGCTATTCAGAACGGCACAGGAGGTGCGCTGAGAAGAAAGAAAGAAGAAGTTGCCACAGTCGAGGCAGGCAGTTGGTCCGGGTCTAGCAGGCCACACTACAACCAACCCAGACCTCACAGGACAAATTACCCATACAACCCACCACATCACTACTATCCACCCCAAGAACCGCATTTCACCGTCCATCAAGCCCAGACATACACCCAACCTCCGGTTCGCCCACAATGGCGTGCGCCAGCTCCCCACAACACATACCCAGCTCCACATAATACCTACCCACCACCACAAAATACCTACCCTCCACCCAGAGCATACAAGAACCCTCTAGGGACAGGTTTTCGAGGGAGTCAAGCTGCTAAAAATGATAGGCTACAGAAACATAGAGCCTTTACTGAGCTGGAAGAGTCCTATACCGCCGTATTCCACAAATTGAGACGGTTGGGTTTGGTAAGTCCTGTCGAACCCAGAGAGCAAAACCCCCGCCTCAAAATGTGAACAGGACGATAAGCTGTGAATATTGCTCAGGGATGCTGGGACATGAAACTGAAAAATGTTGGAGACTAAAGCAGGCGATACAAGACCTCATTGATACTAACAAAATCGAGGTCCAGCCACCGGAGGCACCTAACATCAATCAGAACCCACTGCCAGCGCACCACGAGACACACATGATCGAGTTGGTGTATGAGGGAGGAGAGTTGAGAAAGCCCTTGTAAACAGTGATGATAATCCAGGCCGCTCCGAGAGAAGGATCGACCAGTGGAGGAGTGGGGGTACAGTCGCAGAGAGAAGGCGTCAAGCCAGTAGTAATATTGGGAAAGAGCCCGTCTGCCAAAACAAGCAAACCTGAGCCAAACAAGTTGGGGACTCTGCCCACACCCGCAGTTGTGCTGAAAGGGGTATACAGAGAACTGGTCACCATAAAGCCCGTAGTCCAGCTGCCAATGATTGATAGCAAGGTTGTGCCTTGGAAATACGAGAAGGCAGTAGTGATGTACAAAGGAAAACAGGTGGAGGAAGTTAGTTGCGAAGCGCAAGGGCTGACTCGATCAGGTCGGTGTTTCGCTCCGGTGGAGTTAAGAAGAACCAACCCAGCTGCAACCAAGAAACCTGTATCCGAAGAAGAGGCTGAGGAGTTCCTGAGAAAGATGAAAGTGCAGGACTACTCCGTGGTCGAACAGCTGAAGAAAACACCGGCCCAGATCTCGCTGCTGTCATTACTGATCCATTCTGAGGAGCATCGTCGGGCCTTGATGAAGATATTGAACGAAGCTCATGTTCCCAACGAGATTTCTGTAAACCACTTGGAAACCATTGCCAACAAGATTTTTGAGGTGAACAGGGTGACATTCTCAGATGATGACCTTCCGATGGAAGGTACAGAGCATAATAAAGCTCTCTACCTAACTGTCAAATGTGAAAACTCGGTAGTTACTCGGGTATTGGTGGATAACGGTTCAAGTGCCAATATCTGCCCATTATCCACTCTGAACCAGTTAAAGATCGACCACGGAAAAATCCGCAAGAATAGCATCTGTGTTCGAGGATTTGACGGAAATGGAATAGCCATTGTAGGGGATGTTGTACTTGAATTGACCATCGGTCCAGTCCTGTTCACCATGGAGTTCCAAGTGTTAGATGCCACAGTATCTTATAACCTTCTGTTAGGACGACCATGGATTCATGCAGCCAAAGCAGTGCCCTCCACCCTACATCAGATGGTGAAGTTCGAGTGGGAAAGACAAGAGGTCGTGCTACACGGCGAGGACACGGCGTGCACCATGGGTGGCGCCATTGTACCTTTCATAGAGACCGATGATGACAAAGGTCCTTGGGTCTACCAGATTTTCGATACAGTGTCGGCAAACAAAATTTCTGAAGGAGAAATCATCCCGCACCCTAGGGTATCTGCCGCGACAGTCATGATGGTCTCGGAAATGCTGGGTAATGGATTCGTGCCGGGAAAGGGCCTGGGAGTCGAGCTTCAGGGGATTATCCAACCTGTCTCCCTACCTAAAAATTTGGAAACTTTCGGATTGGGGTTCAAACCAACCGCAGCAGATGTAAAGCAAGCGCGGAAAATGAAGAAGAAAGTCTGGTATCTTCCCAAACTCGTGCCACGTCTCTCAAGATCTTTTGTCAGAGCAAGCGCCAAAGGGCCACCGGTCTCAAAGATTCTAGGACCATTGATTGGTATGGATGGGGACCTGAATCAGAGTTTCAAGAGGCTATTCGCTGATGTCAGTATGGTAGAAGCTGGAGAAGGTTCCAGCAGAGCAGAGATACAGTTTGTGGGGCCTGAGGCCAAAACCAACAATTGGACGGTTACTCCTCTTCCTGTCTGAGGGGAGTCTTGGTAGTAGGCTTTGATTTATGTTTTGTTTGTTTCGTTTTGTTCGGATTATTCCAGGGTGTAATCCAAATTTTACTTTTGTTTTGTTAAAGTGTGAACCCTTTTATCCCGCAAGTTTAATAAAGTTCTCTTCTTTGTCCCATTTTAATTTTGTTTTGTTCTTTTTCTTTCTGAACAGTTCTCTTTTTACTGGTTCTAACGACATGGAATGCACAGCGGATCTTCGACCTAGTCTAATAAATCAATCTGAATCCGACTTAATGACACAAGAGGTCGTTTGCGACGATGAATCTGAATATGACGAAGATAAAGCCTTCGATGAGATAAACCGAGAACTATGCCAATTTGAAGAAAAACCCAAACCTAACCTAAATGACACTGAGGCTGTGAATCTAGGGGACGCTGATAATGTCCGAGAAACCAAAATCAGCATCCATATTGAGCCAAATGTCAGGGAAGAATTGATCAAAACCCTCGTGGAATTCAAAGATGTTTTTGCATGGTCATACGATGATATGCCGGGATTAAGCACCAAATTAGTGGTTCACAAATTGCCCACTGACCCGGCATACCCTCCGGTCAAGCAAAAGCTAAGGAAATTTAAAACAGAAATGAGTGTAAAGATCAAAGAAGAGGTGATTAAGCAGTTGCAGGTGAAGGTCATTCGGGTCACTCGATATCCCGAGTGGTTGGCCAACGTGGTACCAGTACCAAAGAAGGGCGGGAAAATCAGGGTGTGCGTCGACTACCGCAATCTCAACAAATCAAGTCCCAAGGACAATTTTCCGTTGCCCAACATTCATATCCTGATCGATAATTGCGCTGGGCGCGAGATCGGATCCTTTGTGGATTGCTATGCGGGATATCATCAGATCCTAATGGACGAGGAAGATGCGGAAAAGACAGCATTTACCACACCATGGGGAACTTACTGCTATCGGGTAATGCCGTTCGGACTGAAGAATGCCGGGGCAACGTACATGCGAGCAATGACTGCTGTGTTTCACGGCATGATACAAAAAGAAATTGAGGTGTACGTAGATGATGTGATCATAAAGTCTTGGCGTCAGGAAGACCATGTAGCAGACCTAAGGAGATTTTTCCAAAGACTCCGAAGGTATGATATCAAGCTTAACCTGGCCAAATGCGCCTTCGGGGTTCCGTCAGGAAAGCTGTTAGGATTCATCGTCAGTCGACGGGGGATTGAGTTAGACCCATCCAAAATCGAATCCATCCGAGATTTTCCACCACCAAAGAACAAAATAGAGGTAATGAGTTTGCTGGGTAGACTCAATTACATCAGCAGGTTCATCGCTCAACTCACAGCAACTTGTGAGCCCATATTTTGGCTGCTGAAAAAGGACGCTGCGGTAAGTTGGATGGCAGAGTGTCAAGAGGCTTTCGACCAAATCAAAGGGTATCTGTCTAATCCACCCGTATTGGTCCCGCCTAAGCCAGGGAAGCCCTTAATTCTTTATCTGACGGTCCTAGAAAATTCATTTGGTTGTGTACTGGGGCAACATGATGACACAGGAAGGAAGGAGCAGGCCATCTACTATCTTAGCAAACAATTCACAGTATATGAAGTCAAGTACACTCAACTCGAGAAAACATGATGCGCCCTAACTTGGGTAGCTCAGAAGTTGAAACACTACCTGTCCTCATATACTACTTATCTCATATCCCGTTTGGACCCATTGAAGTATATCTTTCAGAAACCTATGCCCACAGGGAGGTTGGAAAAATGGCAAATTCTGCTCATAGAGTTCGATATTGTCTATGTGACGAGGACAGCCATGAAAGCCCAGGCGCTGGCCGACCATTTGGCAGAGAATCCCGTTGATGAAAAATACGAGCCTTTAAGAACGTATTTTCCCGCCGAAGAGGTAATGCATACAAATGAGCTGGAGTTACCCGAGGAACCGGGTTGGAAGCTTTTCTTCGATGGAGCTGCAAACGCGAAAAGGGTTGGAATAAGAGCAGTACTCATTTCTGAAACAGGACGCCATTATCCTGTTACGGCTCAACTACACTTCTATTGCACCAACAATATGGCCGAGTATGAAGCTTGCATTTTGGGTCTGCGATTGGCTGCGGACATGGATGTCCAAGACGTCTTGGTCTTGGGAGACTCGGACCTCTTGGTACATCAGATTCAGGGTGAATGGGAAACGCGGGATCTAAAACTCATACCATATCGACAATGCTTGCACGATCTGAGCAAACGATTTCGATCAGTAAAGTTCAAACATATCCCGAGAGTTCATAACAAGGTTGCGGATGCACTGGCCACCTTAGCATCAATGTTGCACCACCCTGACAAAATGTATGTTGATCCTCTGCGCATCCAGGTCCGTGATCAGCACGCTTATTGCAATGCCGTAGAAGAGGAAGCAGATGGCGAACCCTGGTTTCATGATATCAAGGAATACCTCAGAATGGGGATATATCCGGAACAAGCCACTGGAGACCAGAAAAGAGCCCTTCGGTGTTTTTCGAATGGTTTCTTCCTCAGCGGAGGAGTTTTGTACAAAAGAACCCCGGATTTGGGATTGTTGAGATGTATAGATGCCGGTCAAGCCACATATTAGCGGATATGTATTGGCAAGGAAGATCCTTAGGGCAGGGTATTATTGGCTCACCATGGAACATGACTGTATCACTTTCGTGAGGAAATGCCATCAGTGTCAGATACATGGAGATCTGATTCATTCTCCGCCAACAGAGTTACATACGATGTCAGCACCTTGGCCGTTTGTTGCATAGGGCATGGATGTCATTGGACCTATCGAGCCAGCAGCATCCAACGGTCATAGGTTCATTCTAGTAACCATTGACTACTTCACCAAATGGGTTGAGGCTAAAACCTTCAAGTCAGTAACTAAAAAGGCAGTGGTGGATT
Organism: Nicotiana tabacum; assembly: GCF_000715075.1. Classification (NCBI taxonomy): domain Eukaryota; kingdom Viridiplantae; phylum Streptophyta; class Magnoliopsida; order Solanales; family Solanaceae; genus Nicotiana; species Nicotiana tabacum. Next base: position 84,312,573 of record NC_134099.1, read on the forward strand.
TTGTGCACTCCCATATCATCTGCAGATTTGGGATCCCAAAAGTAATCATCACGGATAACGGTGCGAATCTTAACAGCAGCCTGATGAGAGAGGTATGCCAACAATTCAAGATTACACACCGCAATTACACCACATATCGCCCCAAGGCGAATGGAGCGGTCGAAGTAGCCAATAAGAACATCAAGAAGATACTGCGAAAGATGGTGGAAGGGTCCAGACAATGGCACGAGAGATTACCCTTTGCTTTGTTGGGTTACCGCACTACCGTCCGGACTTCCATAGGTACAACTCCTTATTTGTTGGTGTACGGAACTGAGGCCGTAATACCGGCGGAGGTCGAAATTCCATCTCTCCGGATTGTCGCTGAAGCCGAGATTGATGATGATGAATGGGTCAAAGCTCGATTGGAACAGTTGAGCTTGATAGACGAGAAAAGATTGGCAGCAGTGTGCCATGGTTAGTTGTATCAGAAGAGAATAGTGAGAACATATAATAAGAAGGTACGCCCCAGGAAGTTTGAAGTAGGGCAGCAGGTATTGAAGAAGATCCTCCCACATCAGGTTGAGGCAAAAGGCAAGTTCGCCCCAAATTGGCAAGGGCCTTATATCGTGACCAGAGTATTGTCCAATGGAGCTTTGTGTTTGACGGATATCGAGGGAAGATGTGTTGACATGGCTATCAATTCGGATGCAGTCAAGAGATATTATGTGTAATTTCTTTGATTATGGCAATTATTGGTTCGTTTGTTTGTACTTGGTACTTATTGGATAATGAAATGACGGAGGCAATTCTTTCTTCTATCCAAACACTTTTTACCCTTGTTTCCCCCTTTTGAGCCTTAAGTTATTCTTTCATACCCCTCTTTTGGAATCACTAACGGAAAAGATATGAAAAGAGAAAGAAGAAGAAAAGAAGTTTTTAAGAGAAAATGAAAAAAAAAGAAGAAAAAAAAAGAAAAAAAAAAGAAAAAAAAGAAGAAGATAAAAATCACAAACCATGGGAACTACGTTTGACCTGATTCCTCAAAGAGGATACGTAGGCGCCTCACGGCTCGGTCATAGTGTGCATCATAGTGTACATAGTGTACATAAGTATGCATAATAGGAACAATGTGCAAACGCACATAGCTCAACATAGAGTAAAAATAAAATTCCCCAAGCAAGAAAACTGGGGCAGAGGTTATGTTTTAAAATCCCAACAAAAGGTTTGATTCCAAAAGTTGTAGATGATCACCCATCGAAGTTATTTCATTTTTGATAACCTTTCTTTAGCCCCACACCAAAACCAACATCGACGTCCAAAAGACCTCCCGATCAATATCCAAGAGGTGCCAAGTCAGACAAATAAAGCCGAGAATAATACTCTGATCCCCGGCGAAGAAGAAGATCATAAAACCGGAAATGAATTGATAGTCCAAAGGAACCTCCCAAAGAAATGATCATATCGACGACACTCCAATTCTCCATTGAAGAAATAAAATGAGAGAGTCTTGGCGGTGAAAACCTTCGTAGGCACCGCAAGGTGACGAAAGATGAGAGATATAAAACGAGAGAGTCTTATCGGTGAAAACCTTCACAAGCACCATAAGGCGACGGGAGCTGAGAGAAAAGAGAGAGTCTCATTAGTGAAAACCCCTCGAAGGGCACTATGAGGCGACAAGACAGATCAACAAAAGGATCCGCGTTCACCAAGAAATGGACGCCCATTTATCCCCAGCAAGTAAGGTCATCAGGAAAATTGATTGATACAAATAGACTGGGTCGGGAATCTATGGTGCACGTCATGATCACAAGGACCAGTCATGTCGCCCAGATAAGTTTTTCTCTTTTTCTTTTCCCACCAAGTATTGGTTCAGAAAAATTTTCCTCCTTTTTCTATCTCTTTCATTTTTCTTTCTAAGAATTCGTTTTGAAAGAGATTTTTCAAAGTTTACTACCGGAGGCCGAAGGGGCACAAAAGCAGAATATGAAAAGGGTAGGCCAAGAGCCGAGGCAATAAGACAAAAGGCATCAGCTGCAAAACCAAAGGACGAATTGTGTAGAAAAAAGGGCAACGTAAAGAGAGCGGAAAATGACGGGTGAAGAACTTGTGGACCAAGTTCTGAGAAGGTTTCCCCACAGAATGTTGATAAATCCCGGACCCAAATCCGAAGTGGTCAGACGCCACAAGAAAGGGAAATCAATCCAGTGCAAGATATCCCCAGGCAACGCAATTCTATGCCTTGCAGTTCCGGGAGGAAGTAAACTCCTGAAGGGGGTAGTTTCATGTCTTAGTTTAAATAGGCGTCCACCTGTATAACGAGAGGAATAATTTTCATGTCTTAGTTTAAATAGTCGCCCACCTGTATAACGAGAGGAATAATTTTCATGTCTTAGTTTAAATAGGCGCCCACCTGTATAACGAGAGGAATACTTTTCAGTCTTAGTTTAAATAGGCGCCCACCTGTATAACGAGAGGAATAATTTTCAGTCTTAGTTTAAATAGGCGCCCACCTGTATAACGAGAGGAATAATTTTCATGTCTTAGTTTAAATAGGCGCCCACCTGTATAACGAGAGGAATAATTTTCAGTCTTAGTTTAAATAGGCGCCCACCTGTATAACGAGAGGAATAATTTTCATGTCTTAGTTTAAATAGGCGCCCACCTGTATAATGAGAGGAATAATTTTCATGTCTTAGTTTAAATAGGCGCCCACATGTATAACGAGAGGAATACTTTTCAGTCTTAGTTTAAATAGGCGCCCACCTGTATAACGAGAGGAATAGTTTTCATGTCTTAGTTAAATAGGCGCCCCCCTGTATAACGAGAGGAATATTTTCATGTTTTAGTTCAAACATTTCGGGTTTTGAGAGCAGTAACCCCACTGAAAGGCAGAAGGTTACAACAGGAGTACCCAGTAGGAAACAATAAAAATCCCCAGCACCGGGAAGCAGAAGGTTGCAAACTCAGGCGCACGAATCAAAAGGACGCGTAAGGACGCGTTTTGAAAGAAACAGCTTGTGAACATTGAATCATGCCCAGCATGGCAAATCTGATGAAGAGAGCCTACCACCAGAGGAACCGCTGAAAAGCTTAATGAAGAAAGCCGTGTCCCCAGCGGACCAAGCAAAATGATGAAAACCGGCATTCAGAAAGGCAGAGGACCGGTGTAATCCCCAAGTTCACAAAATAAAAGCATCGGAGGAAAACGCAAGCCGACAAGAAAGCAAGGCGACGAGAACAAGTTGAAGATAGATGAGATCCTATGATCCATAGTCTAGCCTAGCTTCTTGTTTTTCCTTTTGGCACAATGTAACAGGGAGATCGGTAAGCGATAACAACATACAGCAGCATGTAACAGCACACAACAACAGCGAACGTTACAGTCACACGGTAGTCCCAGCTACCGAAGCTTCTCGAACTATATTGACCTAATTCCTGTTCAACCCAGGATATGTTGGAAACCTCTGAAGCAAAGGTTCGGTCAAATTTCTTTCAAAAAATGCTTCACACGGAGTACGCGGATGAGCAAAAATCGCTCACTTTGTCTTTGCTCGAAGACCCTTCGTATCTTTGGGCAAAGAGGGGCAGCTGTAAGCACATGATTTTTGCTTCGCGAAAGTTACTCCAAAAAGAAAAGAAAATCAAAAAATATATGTCTTGTCATTGAGTGATTTGTATTTAATGTTAATTTGTGTGTTAGGTATTAACCAATGTGTGTGTAATTCTATTTTTAATTTTTTATAATTTTACAATTTATTTAGGAATTTGGTTTAAATTTGGTTAATTAGAAAGGGAAAGGGTTGTGGGAAAATCAGATTGGGCCCCAAAATGAGGCTCAAAACCAGGACACAAGTCCAGTCCAAACACAGGCTACCCAGGCTTGGACCCAAAACGACGCCGCATAGGGCGTCTAATCAGAGCCGTCCGTTCAAACTCATCCAACGGTCCACATCCGCATCCATAACCCGATTTGTTTAACCGGTTCAACCCAACCCCTCACTTAAACCAAAATGACCCCGTTTCCATACCAAATGACCCCGTCCGTTCACTCACCAGTAGATCCAAACCGTTGAGATCACTTGATCTAACGGCCCCGATCTATCCTCCCTTTCCGTATATAAACCCCCCATCACACCCCACGCCCCCATCCAAACACCCCCCCCCCCGGCTTCATCGTCTCCAGAGCCTAACCCTAATATCCCAAACCCTAGCCGCCCCCTTCACCTTCACTGAAAAGCCGGTGGCAAGGATGCCGGTGACTCCCAAAACAACACCCCCGATACATCCAACCACCCTGAACACGAATCCACCAACCATGTACCTCGAATCACACTTCATCGTCTCGAATCTTGATTTGAAGATTCGAGACCAAACCCCGATCTACACCAAACCAACCCAAACTCACACTGGACAACCCCCTGACCTCCCTCGTGACCAAACCAAGCTTGGTTTGGCCCGAATCTACCTACAAATCCTAAAATCTTAAATCTGAAGATCCAAACCTTAGAACACAAGAACCTGGGAAATCCGGCCAGTTTTAATAGGGGTTTGAGGTCTAATAGACCTTAATCAAGGTGTTCTCAGTTGAGAACACCCCGATTAAAGTTTGTTCGGCCCCAAATGGTCAAATTTAATTCAAACCTGGGTCGGCTTTGGTTGAACATTTTCAGTAAGTTTTCTTTTTCTTTTCAGTTTTGTTTAAGTATTGTCTGAATTTGTTAAGCATGTTTTGTTGTAGTTGTTTGGTGTTTCTGATATTTTCCTTTCAATTTCTTCCGTCTTTGTAAAGACCATTTATTTGGTCGCTTGTTCTTCTGTGTATATGTTGAACACGTCTTGTGATATACATGTTCGTCAATTAGATTAGTCGTCGAGTAGATAATTCATATAGATTCTCTGTGTTGTGCAAAGTTGTTGAAGGCAGTCGATTGCCCTGTTCGTGTTGTTTGATTGATCGACCGATTATTTCATGTTATAATTAGTATAGTCGACCTGATAAACGTCGTCGATTAATTTTCTATGACTGAATGATCAAATGGTCTAACAACTTCGCATGACTGATCGAACCCTGTTGTTGACTGGATGCCCGACATTGTTTGAAATTAGTTTGTTTGCATTGCAAAACAACTGAAAAGATTCAGTCCAGGGCAGCTCTGAATTTGAACTTTCAGAAGTTCAAAAATGCCCTACTGTTGCAATGAGTTAATACAGTAATAACCAGGGTTAATAAGGGTAGTTTGGGTGTTAACAAAAACAGAAATAATTAGTTTAAGTGGGCTGACAAATAGGGTACTGAATTAGGATTAAACTAATGTATTAGTGGGGAAAAACATAAGAGCATGGGAGTTTAATACTTAAATGAACCCATGACTCTTGAATAGAGCAATAGGCCAGGCGTGGGGAACAAAATGACTTGCATCAAGAAGATGCTTAGGCATGGTAAATGAAGGGGATGGGCAGTCACTGAGGCTGTGAAGTTCTAGGCAGCCCTTAGGGTTTCTCATTCAGTTATAAATAGAGTTGTTTTTAGTTAAGAAAGGGCTGGACATTTTTAGTCTTTAGAGAAAGAAAGAAACATAAAGAGGATTTCAGAATATTGTAACAAAAACATTGTCTGAAACTGCATAAGAGACTAAGGTAGTCAGGCTACTTTTGCCAAGTCAGTTCTTCTAGTTGGGACTGTCACTATTTCATTAGGGTAGTCTGATCTCTTTGGGGGATTACTACTATATCCTGGGCCTCTGTATGCTGCTGACTGATTCTGGCCTTATTGATATTGAAGTTATTGCTGGTTGTCTGTCGAGTTGTTGTGGTTATTGAATTGCTGTTGCGATTACATTGATTATGATGGGTTTGTCTGCTGGTTTACTACTCTGTTTTCTGGGACTGTTGTTTGTTGCTCGACCACTTGTGAGATTCATCATTGTGGCTGATTGTTTTTTTTGCTGTTGATCGTTGACTGCTGTTTACCTGTTGTTGCTGTGTTGTTGCATACTACTCAGCTGATCATTCTCTTTCTTCTTTTGTTTTCCTATACCAGGTACACAATTAATACTGTCCATGTAACTTGAAATTTGAGCATGAATACAAAAGAGAAGAGTTGAAGATGTTATTTTTACACATAGTCTGTTACATTGAATATCATGCAATGTATAATGGTTTACGTTTTTGCCTGGATACTGGAGTTAGCCTTCCCACATAGTGAATGTAAATGTGGGGTAATTTAATGTCATATTGTGTGTATAGGCTGATAGACAACTGGATTGACAGTGTAGTAGGTTATATTTTAAAAGTTAGCTATGTTTGTGATTAGCATGTCCTTTAATGCATGTCAAATGGGAAACTATCCATTGTTAGTTAACTTCTTTCCCTTTTAATAGACTGCCCCGTTACAACGAACAAACCACACCTTCAGAACAAAGAACACAAATTTACGGTCTCAACCTCACGAAGGTCGGGCCCAAGTCGAAACGCTAAGTAGGCTTTCATCGGAAAAGTCGTGGCCCAAGCTTGGCCTATCCTGCATGAGCTGGGTTTGGGCCCATAATGTTCGATTAGCTGCCCACGTGCATGGCCATGTTTTCTTATTCTGCAAAGGCCTTTGGAATTCCGTTATAAATAACCTGCAAGAATGTAATTGAGTAGGATCATTTTACTTTCAATTAGTAGAGACAAATGCGACAAGAAAACATAGCCGCTATAGGATATCCTTTAAAAATAAAGACGAGATGAGCCTCGACAAATAAAAGAATGTACAAGCTGCGGGGCCCTCTAAATGTGTATATTAAAATACTTAGAATTCGGGACAGGCGGTTTAGCGAATTTCACGACCTTCCCCAAAATAACAATACGCTAGTTACTTTAGGCGCGTATCTTAATAATCTTACCTTCTTAAACTCGGGTGCGCATTTCACGCGACCCAAATCCAAATCCTAAAACATTGAACAAAAATATGTTCCGGACCGCGGGTGCATTTCATGTGACGCGAGCTAAAGACATGTTTTAAGCAATGTTCACGTTCTTTTAAAATAATAATAATAAAGCTGTAAAAAGTTAAAATTGGCACATCGATTCATAAATGTATTAAAATCAGATAAATAAGCCGAATATAACAGTTGAGCAACCGTGCTAGAACCACGGAACTCGGGAATGCCTAACACCTTCTCCCGGGTTAACAGAATTCCTTATCCGGATTTCTGGTACGCAGATTGTAATATGGAGTCATTCTTTTCCTCGATTCGGGATTAAAATTGGTGACTTGGGACACCCTAAATATCCCAAGTGGCGACTCTGAAATAAATAAACCAATCCCGTTTCGATTGTCCTTTAATTGGAAAAACTCCCTTGTACCCCCGCGGGTATGTAAAAAGGATGTGTGACAGGTAGCATGCTCGGTAGGTCTGCAGGAAATACATTCGGAAAATCTCGCACCACCGGAACAGAATCAATAGTAAGGGTCTCAGCACCAATATCCCTCACAAAGGCCAAATAAGATAAACAACCTTTCCTAACCATCTGTTGGGCCTTTAAGTATGAAATCACTCTACTAGGAACATAGTCTAAAGAACCTCGCCACTCAATCCGTGGCAACCTCGGCATCGTCAACATCACAGTCTTAGCATGACAATCCAAAATAGCATGACATGGAGACAACCAATCTATACCCAATATTACGTCAAAATCAACCATACTAAGAAACAAGATATCAACCCTAGTCTCCAATCCCCCAATAGTTACTACCCACGATCGATACACATGGTCTACAATAATAGTATCGCGCACCAACGCAGAGACATGAACAGATGAAGTTAAAGACTCACAGGGCATATCTAGATAATGAGCAAAATACGATGATACATATGAATAGGTGGAACCAGGTCAAATAATACAGAAGCATCTCAATGGCATACTGAGTCAATACTTGTGATCACTGTGATTGAAGCAATAACATCTGGTCTGGAAGAGAGTGCATAGAAGCGGGCCTTACCGCTACCTGATCGGCCTCCCCCTCTAGGGAGACCCTTAGCAAATTGAGCTCCACCCTGAGCTGACTAGGCGGGTGGTGAAGTACCTGATTTTGAATTCAAAGGCTGACTCCTATGCTGAGATGAACCTCCCAAAAGACGGGGATAATGCCCATTGATATGACCCAAATCTCCACACTCAAAGCAACCTCTCCCTGCAAATGGCGGTGGGGACTGAAGGGAGCCCCGAGCACCGAGATAACTGCTAGAAGGACCTGACATAAATGAACCCTGAGCTGATAGTGCATGAGACGAACTCTGAGCTGGAAGGGCACTGACAAATGAGTGACCCTATTGAGTGTCGCGCCCCCTTTTTTCCTTGCGGAATCGGGTTTATGACATTTTGGATGGGACAACTCTTTCCTTTTGGGAAAGGGGTTTGCATTTTTGAAGAGTCGCCACCTAACGATTTAAGGTATGTTAGGACACCTATAGGGTTCGTTTATAACTACGTTTGGTAACCAGAGATAGGGTAAGGGCTTGAAATTATCCCAAGGGAAAGGTGTTAGGCACCCCCCAAGATCCACTAGTGTGGTTCCCGGCCAAACAGTTTTTGTGAATTTGTACAATTAGCAAATAAACAAGCAGGGCTCAAATAATAGGGGATTTAAGTTTAAGAACACAGATGTTTGAAAAAGCAATTAATGAAAGCAAGATTTTGAAAAGAATTACAATTTAAGCATATTCGTGAATGTAAAGAGGGGTGTCCTAGGTTTATTTATAATATGGATCACATCAATGCAATACTCGGTATGACACTCCTCAAAGAGGTGCTACACGTGGTATTAACGCACCGGCCATCATATCCATATCTACCCTTTCCCGCCCCGTGAAGGTAATTAAAGCGGGGGTTGGTCTCGATCCCGATTGCATGCTGTTACCCGTCCCTTCCTATCAGTCCCGGAGGAATTTAGGACTCATATCCTATAAAAGAAGGGGGGTTCTAGGCAGACCCTCAGGTTTAAAGGCAAAATACTAGGCGACAAATAAGAACACATAGGGCTGCATTTAGGGGGATAACACAGGAAACAGATAGAAGGATCAGATGTACCTCCACAAGTAATGCACATAGACAGCGTAACTCATACACATATAAGGTCTGAATTAAGATCCTAAGCATGGTATATAAGTGATAACAGTAGAACCAGATTTATTGCATGACTCAGAAAAGAAGTCTGAATCAGGCTTGCCTACTGATTTAACAGTTGATAATTAATCAGCATATAAAAAAACATGTTTCCAGTTTTGATAAATTTAGCGCCTAAAGCTTGCCTAGGTGTAAAACAGTGTTCCATTTATCAGATTTACTAAAAAATAGTATGAAAATTGTTTGTACCTAAAACATGTTGTTCTAAATATTGCAAAGACATGCAGGGATTATTACCAGTTTGTTTAAAGCAAAATGAGACTGTTGATACTCCTTTTCATGCATCAGTAGTTTAACTAAGCGTAGCTGAGTAAGTATGAACGAGAACCTAATCGTGGTATCTAATGATTTATATGCAGGATTCCTAAAGCAAGATTTCTAAATGCACAGCATGATTGCAGAATTTTCTAAGAGCAGGATTTCTAAATGAAATTTTGGAACATGTTTATAGGGGCAGAATCACATAATAGCAGCTTATTTTATTGTTATTATCTACCCTATAGACAGGATTTCTAAGTGTGGATGAGATGCTGAAAATAGTACGTATAAATCCTAAATGGCATGATGTCTAATATATGAAGCCTAAGCATGGTTTCTATTGTGCAATTAGGAATATAAACCTAATAACATGTTTTCTACCCTTAACAACTATGGCATGCATATTTACCCCGTCCCTTTTCACTATCCACCCCAATACTTGTTATTACAGACCAACATTGAAATGAATTACATAATTAGAAATGAAAACTGAGAAGTTACACTATAAAGAGCCTGATTAGGACTTCATCCCTTAGTTATGTAATAAATCACCTCAAGTGCCAAGATTGTTCCATAGTCTTTTCTTATCCGGGTGTATCAGAGTTCCCTAAGGACCTCAAGAGATCCCGGTCAGTGCTCACACCCAGATTTCACAGCCAAGACAAAGTAAGTGCAGTGTGGGAAGGCCAGCTTTTATGTGTCCAAGTTCAGAGGGAGCTCAAGGGTCCCAAGGCAAGGCTCACACAAATGGGGCAGAACCTAGTGGTCTAAGAGTACATGTGAGAGTGCTTGACATAGATTTAAAATAGTTGAGTTAGAAACAATTTTGACAAAGATTAGTTTGAAATAAGTTTGCAAAACAACAGAAGAGTTGCTTAGGGAAAACAGTTTTGAAAGGAATAGGAGCAACAACAACTTGGAACAAGCCAGCACACACATCACAAATTCAAAGAGGTATCATTTCAAAGAGCACAAATTCACAAAGTGTGTATTCTGAACTATTGTTCGTGTGTTAAGAGGTAAAACAAGAGTGTATATATAGCACTTTAGTAGTAGAACCAATAAGGAGTAGCACAAATTCAAAAAGGTATCAATTCAAAGGGTGTATATTGTCACACCTCCTTTTTCCGCACCAGAGAGGGTGCAAGGGAGTTTTTCCAATTAAAGGACAATCGAAATGGGATTGGTTTATTAATTTCAAAGTCGCCACTTGGGAGATTTAGGGTGTCCCAAGTCACCAATTTTAATCCCGAATCGAGGAAAAGAATGACTCCATATTACAGTCTGCGCACCAGAAATCCGGATAAGGAATTCTGTTAACCCGGGAGAAGGTGTTAGGCATTCCCGAGTTCCGTGGTTCTAGCACGGTCGCTCAATTGTTATATTCGGCTTGATTATCTGATTTTTATACAAGTATGAACTTATGTGCCAATTTTGTCTTTTAACCGCTTTTATCATTCACTGTTATTTTTATAGGACTTGCAACGTCATGAAAACATATCTCGAACCACGTTACATCAATGCACCCGTGGTTATTGATATATTTCGACTTGGTTGAGATTTGGATTTGGGTCACATAAATGTGCACCCGCATTTATGAAAAAATAAATTATTTAAGACGCGCCTAAAGCAACTAGCGTATTTAGTTTGGGTAAGACTGTGGAATTTTACTAAACGGTCCATCCCGAAGTCCAAATAATTTTTTAAAGCAAATATTTGCTGAGGGCCCCGCAGTTTGTATTTTTATTTGGCGAGGCTCGTCTCGTTCTTATTTTTTAATGAATTTGCAACGTCATGGACATGCATCTCGAACCACGTCACAATCAATGTACCCGTGATTAGAAACACCTTTCGACTCCGTTGAGAATTGGATTTGGGTCGCATAAATGCGCACCCGAGTTTAAGAAGGTAAGATTTATTAAGGCGCGTCCTAAAGAGTCTAACGTATTATTATTTTAGGAGGGTTGTGAGATTTGCTAAACAACCCGTCCTGGAACCTAAATGCTTCGATAATATACATTTAAACAAGGGCCCCGCATCTGCGCGTTTTGTTTATTTTCATCGAGGCTCATCTCGTTCTTATTTTTAAAAGGATATCCTATAACAACTACGTTTCTTGTCGTGTTTGTCTTTATCAATTGAAAATAGTAGATAGTCCTAATTAATTAGATGCTTGCAAGTTGTTTGTAATGACATTCAGAAAAGCAAAAAAATCAGAAATGAGGCTGCACATACAGCCAGCCGAACAAATAATCATGGGCCCAAATCCAACCCATGCGTGATAGGCCAGACCTGGGCCTCTGCTTGTTCGATACGGGCCTACTTGGTTTGCTTCGGTTTGGGCTCGACCTTCATGAGGTTGAGGCCCTGAACTGGTTCTTTGTTCTATAAGTGAGTTTATCAATTTATATGTGGCAATCTGACAAAAGAGGAAAGTACTTTAATTAAAGTGGATAGTTTTCCTATTTGACCTACGTTAGAGAATATACTACATCATCAGACTAAGTTTAAAATACAACTTATTGTAATGAGAATATTTTCACCTAACAGCATACATATATGACTAGCATTCACTTACCTACATTGATACACTAAGCATGTAGGCTACTTCTATTATCCAAACGAAAATGTAACTACTATATACTACATGACATTTAACACAACAGTCCACGTGTATATAAAAACAATCTGCAGGTCCTCTCTTTTGCATTCATGTTCAAACTCTCAGTTACATTAGTGGTATCGATTGTGTACCTGGTAAGGAGGACAAAGAAGAAAGGAATAGTCAGTCGGGCAGTATGCCACAAACACAACAGCAGCAGATACACAGCAACAGCACAGCAACAAACCAAACCAAATGTTTTCCACAAACCCCAGACGACCAACAATATTTCCCAGAACAAAGAGGACCAACAAATAGTCGAGTACCAAACCAATGAACCCAGAAAAGAAGGATGAAACAACAGCAACAACAGAGTATTCAATGCAGCAACACTACCAATTCAATAACCAGAAACAGCTCAATCAATGCAAACAAAGAACTTGGCCAAGACAGCTTGACCAATATGCACTCTTATACAACTTTCAGGCAGTGTTTGGTTGCAGTGTTTACTGGAAACTACCTTATGTTTTCAGTTTTTCTTTGGACTCACTAAAACTCTCTCCAGATTAAAACTCCAGCCTAAAATTCCACTTTTGTTTTTCTTTTTCTGAAGACTAAAACTCCAGCCCCTTTTAAGTTCTCAAATGGCCTATTTATAAGCCAAATGACTCGGTGCAGCTAGGCTGCCCTCATGCTGCAACTTGCAGCCTGCCCATACCCTGTTAAACCCATGCTTGAGCATCTCTTGATGCCAGCCATTTGCTCCCCACGCCTGGTTTATTCTTTAATCCAGGGTTATGGGCTTATTTTAGTATTCATTTTAAGCCCCATACCATTGTGTCTTGTTCCCCATTAGTATTAGTTTAATCTTAATTAGTACCCTACTTGTCAGCTTCATTTAAACTAATCTTTCTGTCCTTTTGACACCCCAGAATACCCCTGCTTAACCTTGATTATTACTGCCCTGCCTATTGCAGCATCAGGGCAGTTTTGAACTGATGAAAGTTCAAATTCAAGGCTGCCTGGGCTGAATCTTTTTAATCATTTTTACAATGCAAACAAACCATTTTAACAATGCTGGGGCATTCAGTTAGTTGCAACGTTCAATTAGTCATGCGACATTATTAGCTCGTTTGATTCATTAGTTATAGAAACTAATCAACGACATTTATCGAGTCGACTATACTAATTATAGCAGGTAATAATCAGTCGCTCATATAAACAATACGTTCAGGGACCTAAAGGGCATCAGACAATTTTGTGTTCAATTACTGGGGCCTATATAAGTTATTCATGCGACGACCATACTAATCGGACATGCTCATCATAGGATACATTTAAATCATACACAGAAACAATTGACCAAATAAAAGGTCTTTACTGAGAGAAAAGAAATTAAGAAACTATCAAAAAATAATAAAAAAAAAAACAATTACCACACAGCAATGCTAATGACTTAATCAACAATTAATATAAACGAAAAGGGAAAGAAAACTTACCGAAAAATGTTTAAATCAAACAGACCCAAATCCGACTCAACTCTGCCCATTTGAGGCCGAACAAATTTTAACCAGGGTGTTCTCACATGAGAACACCTTGGTTAAGATCCATTGAACCTCAAAACCCCTTTCAAGACCGGGCGGATTCCCCAGGTGCATGTGTTCTAAGGTCTGGATTTCCAGATCTGATTTTTAAGGAGTTGTGGGTAGATTCGGACCAAACCAAGCTTGGTTTGGTCACGAGGAAGGTCAGGGGAGTGGCTGGTACAAAAATGGCGAGGTTTGGTGTAGATCGAGTTTTGCCTCGAATCTTCAAATCCAGATTCGAGACGATAGGAGATGATTCGAGGTTCGTGGTTAGTGGATTCGTGTTCAGGGGAGTGAGGGGGTCTTAGGGTGTTCAGGGGGTGGTCACCGGTGTTCGTGCCGCCGGCTTTAATGGCGAGGGAGACGGGGGCGGCTAGGGTTTCTAATGGGAGGTCCGGGTTTGAGCTTGGGGACGAAGGGGTGGGGTGTTGGTATAGGGGGCGTGGGTGTAAGGGAAGGCTTATATATGGTCTATGGGATTGGATCTGAGCCGTTAGATCATATGATCTCAACGGCTTGGATCTGAGGGTGAGAAATGAGACGGAGTCGTTAGGTAGTTAAACGGGGTCGTTTGGTTTAAGTGAGGGTTGGATCGGATTGGTTCCTGGGTCGGGCTTTGAAACGGGTTATTGAAAGTGATCCTGGACCGTTGGATTGGATTGATTGGAACGGCTGAGATGGATTGGCCTGAAACGGTGTCGTTTCAGGAGGTGTTTGGGCAGGCCTGGACTTGGACCGGATTTGAATGCTGGTTTTGGGCCTGTTTTGTTTCACTTCTTTTGGCCCAACCGATTTCCTTCACTCTTTGTTTTCTAATTTCATTTTTTCTTTTAAAACAAAAATAAAAATAATAAATAATAAAAATAACGAAATTAAAACTAAACAACAATGCAACATTTTAACACAATTATCACAAAAATTATTTAAGTAAGTTAACTAAAAGCCTAGAACGAACGATGCACACATATATATATTTTTTTGAATTTTCTTTTACTGACCGAATTATGGTTTAATCATCCTAACATACATATTTTGTATTTTTGTTTGTTAATGATTAAATGCAAAAATGGACAGATCCACAAATGACTAACAACACATGTCACGAAAACTCGAACAATTGTACAGCGAAACCATTTGTTACTATTTTTATTTTCTTTTGGAGCGATTGCTCGTAAAGCAAAAATCACGTGCTTACACATATATATCAAAGAGGTATCATTTCAAGTAGCACAAATTCAAAGAGGTATTATTTCAAAGAGCACAAATTCACAGTGTAAGAGTAGTCATGCTAAGGGTAGGAGTCTATTACACATAATTATTCATGCCACTTAGTGTTAACTAAACACATTTAAGAGTTTATAATGCTAACATGGCATACTAGTTTAGGGGAATAAACAAGAACTCAAGTAGACATGCTTATTACACACTTGAACAAGAGAGGGCAAAACTTAAGCATGCTGAATAAAGCAGTAAACAAGAAGGGCAATTAAATACATAAGCCATTAAATTAGTGTAGAAGGAGACATGGATTTAACGGACATGGAGCACATAGAGTTGAGTTTCAGAATAGAACTAGGAACATACCAGTTAAGAAAGTAAAGTGCAGAAAAGTAAAGCAAGTAGAGTTCCACAGTCTAGCCTTGGCTTTCAGCCGGCTAGACAAGCAGTTAGCACAAGTAGGGAGAGTTTGAGTATGTGTGTGTGTGTATTCTGAACTATTGTTCGTGTGTTAAGAGGTAAAACAAGAGTGAATATATAGCACTTTAGGAGTAGAACCAATAAGAAAAAGAATCAGAAGTCAGTCAATTAGGGACAATCATAGAATCACAGAATCAAATCACCTAAAAGGGGTTCGAAATAGACCCCCTTAATTAGGGGTAATTGATTAACGGTAACAACAAGGGTCTAATTAAGGAAAGAATCCCAATCATACCATGCAAAGGAATCAGTAAGAATCCACAATTATACGGGCAATCAAATAAGGTTAGTATGACCAATTACGGTCATAAACAAGGAAACACCCAAGATTTACGCATATGGATCTCTAACAGAGCGAATCAACCAGCCAAAAGTTTTAAAATAACATTGATTTCCAGAAAGAAAATTTTCAACTTCCATAAACAAAAATAAGGCTAAGTAAAACCTCACAAAGATATAGAAATTAGCCGGAGAAATAGATTCGAACCCTAATTAGAGATTAATTAGGGCAAAACCACAAAACTATTGGGTTTAACAAGGAAAAATATTTAAGTCCAAAGATAGAGCAAACTAACATGACTGGTACAACAAAAATACCCAAAATCGAAGCAAAGATTGAAGGAATCACATAGAATCAACTAGGGTTTCATATTCTTGCACAAATCAGTCACGAAGACGAAAGGGTAATTAATCAAACACTTAGAAGTCAGAAAAACCCTTGAAAAACAACTTGGGATGAAGCCTAGTTTAAAAAATTCGAAATAGTTAGTTAAAATAGGAGATTTTTAAAGGAAAACACTTAATAATACTCGAATCGCCTCATATCTAGAAAGATCTGAGAAGAATCAAACAATAGCGAATCTAGGGTTTTCGGAAAATAGTAGAGATGAAGAAAAATCGGCTAAGAACTCATGGATATACCTAGATCTAAGATAGATCTAAAGAAAAGTGAAAAATCTCAAGAGTTAGTGTTTCAAAGAACCCAGAGAAGATGATAGGACCTTAAAATGTTACCGGTTTTAGCCGGAAAAGTCATAGATCTTACTCAAACAGCCATGGATGGCCGGGAAATGGCATGAAAGACCATGGATATGAGTTGAACCGCTCCAGGTTCACCTGAGAACCTCAGGGTAGTGTCAAACCAGCGTGGGGTGAAGCAGAGGCCAGGAGATGATGAGAGGCCATGGTTTTAGGCGAGGGAGGTGGCCGGAGAAGGGTGGAAAGTGATTAGGGTTTGAGGGTGTTTGAGAGGGAAGATAGGGGGAGAGGATTCAGAAACGGCTCAGATGAAAGAATGGGGTAGGGTTTGCGGGGTTGTTCGATTAAAAAGGAAAGAAACGACGTGGATCGTTGATCTGAGAGATCAACTGTCAAGATTAAATGGGGTAGTTGGGTTCCGGGTTTGGGTATGGGTTAGTAGGGTGTGGGTTGGGTTTTTAATTGTAAAATTGGGCTAGGAATTTGGGGTCCGATTTGTCTATAATTGAAAGCCAATTTGGCTATAATTTAAATAGCCAGTTTTTCCCTATTTGATTTATAAAAAATAATAGATAGTTTCTGAAAAATAATTTTAAAAACCTAAAATGGTTTATAATACATAATTAGAAATTTAAAAATACAGGATTCAATTTTATGCATATAAAATATAATTAAATCTTAAAAGGGCTAATATTGCAATTATGTGCAATTTAGCTTTAAAAATACTAAATGTATATATAAAAATTACCTTAGCCATATTTTGGCATAAATATAGAAATCCAATGGATGACTTACCAAAACAATAGTTTTAGAAATAATTATTGGGGATTTTATGGATAAAAATGGAGAAAATAAATCAATTTAAAATCTTACAATTATGGAAAAAATAATAAAAATCTTAGGCATGCTTATATATGCATATATATGTTATTTTGAAGGTATTTTTCATATTGCAAATATATAGGAAAAAATTGGGTATCAACAGCTGCCCCTCTTTACCCGGGAAGAATGAAAGAGTTTCCAAGTAAAGAAATGATGACCAATTTTGACCGAGTGAAACAGTTTGAAGAGGTTAGGCCGCACCCTGGCTTCTGAGCTACCAACATATCGCTGGTTTCGCAGGAATCAGGCCGTATGTAGTTCCGGATTCATCGGCGGAGTATATCGATGAAAGATTTCAAGAACGGACGCAACATCTAGGGCTGGGTGAGTAGGCGGTTTACGGTAATGGTTAAGTTTGTTATGGCTGAGGGAACTGGAGCGGGATCACTTCTGGTGGGATAGCCATCGCTCGTCGGCTTACCTACAAATAGAAACAATACAAGCGTATACTGTGCATAAATTTAAACATGATGCAAATTCCCGCTGGACCATGAAAGTTGTCTTCGGATGATGGGAATGATGTTCTTAGACCATGATGTCCTGGGCCATGAAGCGTATGATAAGGGATTCACAGGCCATGAAATGATGTTCTCGGGCTATGTGGATGGTGCCTCCGAACCATGACGTCTTTGAATAATGACATGCAAAAGATTGAAAGAGATCCTCAGGCCATGATATGGTGTTCTCGGGCTATGAAGATGGTGCCTCAAAATGATGACGCCTTTGGATGAGTTGGCGATATTTCAGCCCATGAAGGATGCAGTAGTATGATGCGGACAAGACAGAGCTTAGTATTGCGAATTGAAGGACTGAGCTTAGCCCGTAAGAGAAGCGAGATAAATTGTGCTTGGGATAGTGCTTAGTTTCGAAGAAAATTGGAGGCCGAGCTTAGCCTCGAAAGGCAGAAAAGTAGCCTTATGCAAAGATGTGAATGCAAATGGAGGTAGAGCTTAACCTCGAAAGGCAGAATGGTAGCCTTATGCAAAGATGCGAATGCAGATGGAGGTAGAGCTTAACCTCGGAAGGCAGAATGGTAGCCTTATGCAAGTTGGAAGGCAGAATGGTAGCCTTATGCAATGCAGATGCAAATGGAGACAACGTTTAGTCTCGCAAAGCATAATGGTAGCCTTATGCAAGTTGGAAGGCAGAATGGTAGCCTTATGCAATGCAGATGCAAATGGAGACAACGTTTAGTCTCGGAAGGCAGAATGGTAGCCCTATGCAATGCAGATGCAGATGGAGACAACGTTTAGTCTCGGAAAGCAGAATGGTAGCCTTATGTAGGTTGGAAGGCATAATGGTAGCCTTATGCAATGCAGATGCAGAGGGAGACAATGTTTAGTCTCGGAAGGCAGAATGGTAGCCTTATGCAAGAAATAAAATAACAAATGATAGTAGAGTTTCTTAGCTGATAGCAGATTGCGGCATTGTGATTACTGGGAGCATTCTGACTATAGAGCATTACTTGTGTGTGCTGATAGAAAATGTTGTCAAGTGCAACGGTTCTGAAAGTCGTATTTTGAACAATGTTTGTTCCATGGGCGTACAGTATGTTCAATGATTTTGCAATCCTAGTGCCTGCATCCAAATAAAAATCGTGAGTTTTGTAAAGGGGAAGGTCAGTTCGTATCCCCGCTGGCTTTGCTTGACTTGTTCGGCTTTGATCTGGTGATACCGTTCGTATCATTGGGGTAGTGTTGCTAAACAAAGAAGTTTCAATAATAAACATGCATGATTTTGTAAAAGTATGACATAAATGTATAATTAAAAGTAGCTTTAAGATGAACGGACGACTGTGACATAGTTCAGGACATTGCAACCTCTCCCTCTATGGAATTTTGAGGATCCTCCTCAAAATTCTGGCCCAGTTTGATGGGTTGACATTTCTGACTACTGCTCGTGCCGCGATTGACTAAAATTACTTCAGAATTTTGAGGGTCCTCCTCAAAATTCTGCCCCAGTTTCCAATTGCGGGGAAATGAAATTTTATTTGAATTGTGACTGAACCCATAGGGCTGTCTACGTATCCCTTCTTAAACGGGAATCAGGTCAGGCGTAGTTCAATTTACATCATATAAGGAGAGCATAAAGATTACATATAATAACGCTTGACTGCATCTGAATTGGTCGGCTTTGGCCAGACTTCTCCATCCATTTCTGCAAGTATGAGGGCTCCTCCTGTCAAAACCCGATGAACCATGTATGGACCCTGCCAGTTAGGAGAGAACTTCCCTTTGGCTTCATCTTGTTGCGGGAAAATTTTCTTTAACACCAGCTTCCCCGGTGTGAACTGTCTTGGCTTGACTCTTTTGTTGAAGGCTCTGGACATTCTGTTATGGTAGAGTTGACCATGGCAGACTGCATTCATTCTCTTTCTGTATATAAGCGCTAGTTGCTCATAACGACCTTTTACCCACTCTGCATCATCGAGCTCAGCTTCTTGTTTGATCTTTAGGGAAGGAATTTCTACCTCAGCGGGAATGACATCCTCTGTACCGTAAACCAGCATATAGGGGGTTGCCCCGGTTGATGTGCGGACTATGGTGTGATACCTCAAAAGAGAAAATGATAACTTTTCGTGCCACTATTTATGCTTCTCTATTATTTTCCTTAATATCTTCTTGATATTCTTGTTGGTGGCTTCTACAGCTCCATTCATCTGAGGCCTGTAGGCTGTGGAATTCTTGTGTTTAATCTTGAAAGTTTCGCACATAGCTCTCATCAAGTCACTGCTGAGGTTGGAGCCATTATCAGTAATGATTGACTCTGGAATTCTAAATCGACAAACAATGCGGTCGCGGACAAAGTCTGCCACGTCTTTCTTAGTCACTACTTTGTAAGATGCTACTTCAACCCATTTGGTCAAATAGTCGATGGCTACCAGTATAAACCTGTGTTCGTTGGAAGCAGCAGGCTCGATTAGTCCAATAACGTCCATTACCAGGCGGTGAACAATCACATTGAGCTTGTTGTGTTAAGCTTGCTTGGGGGTACCTTTATTATATCTGCATGTATCTAACAGCTATGGCATTTTCGAACATACAGGATGCAGTCTGTTTCCATAGTCATCCAAAAGTAACCAGCCCGAAGTATCTTCTTTGCTAAGACAAAACCGTTCATATGTGGACCACATGTCCCAACATGAATTTCCTCTAGTATCTTGGATGCTTCCTTTGCGTCGATACATCTTAATAATCCTAAATCGAGAGTCCTCCTCTACAGGATTCCTCCAATGTGAAAGAAGTTGTTGGACAATCTCCGAAGTGTGTGTTTCTCTGTAGGATTTGCAAGCTCTAGGTACTCTCTTTTTGCCAAATATTCCTTGATATCATATTCTTCAACATGGGCATAGTAAGCTGGCTGATTATGGATTTTCACCGGAATTGGATCAATAAAAATTTTGTCTGGATGTTGTATCATAGATGATAGGGTAGCCAATGCATCGGTGACCTCATTCTGGGCTATGGGAACATGCTGGAATTCCATCTTCGTGAACCTCTTTCTCAATTCATGTACATGATGTAGATACGTGAGTATCTTGGAGTTCTTTGTCGTCCATTCTCCTCGTACCTGATGTATAAGCAAGTCTGAATTTCCAATCACTAGCAGCTCTTGAACGTTCATGTTAATGGCCCTTTTGAGTCCTAAGATGCAGGCTTCGTACTCGGCCATATTGTTGGTGCAGGGAACCTGAGTTTGGCAGTCACCGGATAATGCTGACCGGTTTCTGATATTAGGACTTCTCCTATGCCAACTCCTTTGAAATTTGATGCTCCATCGAAGAACATTCTCCAACCGTCATAGGATTCCACAATGTCTTCTCCTATGAATGATACCTCTTCATCGGGAAAATATGTTTTCAGGGGTTCGTATCCTCCATCCACGGGGTTTTCAGCAAGGTGGTCTGCCAGTGCATGTCCCTTGACCGCTTTCTGAGTTACGTAAACAATGTCAAACTCACTCAACAGGATTTGCCACTTGGCTAGCTTGCCGATGGTCATGGGCTTATGAATGATGTATTTCAAGGGATCCATTATCGATATGAGATATGTAGTATAGGCACAGAAGTAATGTCTCAGCTTCTGAGCTACCCAAGTCAAGGCACAACAGGTGCATTCCAGTAGAGAATACCGGGACTCGTACGGGGTGAACTTCTTACTTAGATAATAAATGGCTTGTTCCTTCCTTCCTGTTTCATCATGCTGACCTAGAACTAGCTGAAAGCTCCATCCAACACTACAAGGTAGAGTAATAGGCGTCTGCCTGGCTCGGGCAGGACTAAGACTGGTGGTGTTGATAAGTACTCCTTGATTTTGTCGAAGGACTTTTGGCAGTCATCGGTCCACTTGGTGGTAGCATCCTTCTTCAACATCTTAAAGATTGGCTCACAGATAACTGTAGTTGTGCTATGAATTGACTGATGTAGTTAAGCCTTCCCAAGAAACTTATCACATCCTTCTTGTTCTTTGGCGGCGGTAGTTCTTGAATGGCTTTGACTTTTGATGGATCCAGTTATATTCCTCGACGGCTCACAATAAACCCAAGCAATTTCCCAACAGGAACCCCAAATGCGCACGTTGCAGGGTTTAGTTTCAAGTTGTATCTCCGTAGTCTATTGAAGAACTTCCTCAGATCTTCCATGTGGTCAGTGGCCTTCTTGGATTTGATATTAACATCATCCACATATGCCTCTATCTCCTTGTGTATCATATCATGGAAAATGGTAGTCATGGCCCTCATGTAGGTGGCCCCTGCATTCTTCAGGCCGAATGGCATCATCTTGTAATAGCACACTCCTCACGACGTAATGAAAGTCGTTTTCTCAGCATCTTCCTCATCCATCCAGATCTGGTGATAACCAACGAAGCAATCTACGAATTAATGTAGCTCATGCTTGGCGCAATTGTCAATCAAGATGTGTATATTTGGCAAAGGGAAGTCGTCTTTTGGACTGGCCCGGTTGAGATCCCGGTAGTCGACACAGACTCTGACCTTCCCATCCTTTTTTGGCACTGGCACAATGTTGGCTAACCATGTCGGGTATTCTACTACCCTGAGAACCTTAGCCTTGATCTACTTGGTGACTTCTTCCTTGATTTTCAAACTCATATCAGACTTGAACTTTCTGAGCTTCTGCTTTACTGGTGGACACATTTGATCGGTTGGTAGTTTGTGAGCCACATTAGACGTACTCGAACCAGTCATGTCATCATACGACCATGCAAATATGTCCTCATATTCCTTTAGAAATCCTATGTATTCTTTCTTCTCTGATGGCGATAGGTGAATGCTGATTCATGTTTCCTTGATATTTTTTGTATCTCCCAGGTTAACAATCTCGGTCTCGTCCAGGTTGGACTTAGGTTTGTTCTCAAAGTTCTCACCTTCTTTTACAATCTCGTCAGGTATGTCATCTTCTTCTGAATCCATGTCCGTTTGTTGCGTTGTCTCATTGCATGTCACAGTCATTGGTTCATCAAGACAAGTTATAGTAATGATGTATTGGTAAAGCAAGGAGAGAAAACGATAGCAATAAATATTAATTCATAAGAAAAATGCTTTTGATAAGTTGAATAATTGTTTTGAACATTGGAGATCTTATTGCGGGAATTGAAAAATGCGAAAAGAAAATCATTTAGTAAATAAAACAGTGAATAATGCTTGTTTTGGCCTTGCTACCCCGAGGCTCGTCGAGCTTTGGTTGTCCTGATGGTCCAATTCTTAAGATGTGCCCCTCTGCTCACAGCCTGTATGGAAGGGCCTTCCTCCCCCTCCTCCTCGAGAATAACACAACAGTCCATATCACTGTACTCTAAAAACAAGTTCTTCACTACTACAAGTGCTTCTTCTTCATCTGACCCATAAATAATGTCGGCATGTTGGAAGGTCTGCTCCAGATGTGGTATTGGCTGCTCTAGTGGATAGTAAGGACCGCGCCATGGTGGCAACCAGTTGTTTTCTTCCTAGGTGTATTCATATCCCAAACCGAAGGTAGTGCTATGTTTCTTAAGTCTTATATGTTTAGAGATTCCTTGGAGGTTCTTGCCGAGCCCTTTGCCGGGTTCATACCCACTCCAATTCAGTATACTCTTGATTTTGCTATCTCACCATTTGTCTTTGTCGATAGCATTGACCCGCTCAATGTGGTGGTAAGTCTCTCCACCTAGCTTCTTTCTCCCCTCGATCGCCGGAATGGTCTGACAATAGGGTTGCTACCGTCGCCGTGAATGATCACTTCCTGGTGATTCCATTCTAACTTTACTGCATGATGTAGTGTTGATGCTACGGCCCCAGCAGCCTGAATCCATGGCCATCCCATCAGCAAGTTGTAAGACACTAGTACATCTATTACCTGGAAATCGACCTCGAACCAGGTTGGTCCCATCTGCAGGCATAGACTAATCTCCCCAATAGTGGACCTATAAGAACCATCGAAGGCTTTCACATTGATTACCCCATCCTTTATCTCATGCAGCCCTTTACCCAACTTCTTGAGTGTTACCAGTGGACAAATGTTAAGACTGGAACCTCCATCGATCAAGATTCTGGTGATGAAATAATCTTCGCATTGCACGGTGATGTGCAGTGCTTTGTTGTGCCCCAGCCCTTCAGGTGGCAGCTTGTCCTCATGAATGGCGATCTTATGGCTTTCCAGAACTTGTCCTACCATATTAGCCACTTCCCCACTAGTGATATTACTTGTTACGTATGCTTCATTTAACACCTTTAACAGAGCATTCTTGTGCCTCTCAGAATTTTGCAGCAAAGAGAGAATGGATATTTGTGTTGGCGTCTTTTTTAACTGGTCGATGACCGAATATTCCTTGGCCTACATTTTCCTCCAAAGGTCGTCCGAACCTGTCTCAATGAGGGGCGGCCGGTTGGAGGCCTGCTTGCTTGATTCAGCCAGATGTTCAAGGGTATAGACTCTACCAGTTGTTGTCATACCCTGTGCTACGACAGTTTCTTCAATCCTTACCTTGCCTTTCCTTCTCGCCTCGGCTGTATAGTCCTAGGGTACAACATTTGTATAAAATGGTGGCATGACTGACATCGCCACTGGGACCGACGCGGCTATCCTTACTTCGAAGGGAACATGTGCCTTGGGTGGCAAGATTGCAACCTTAAATAGTGCGGGTGCATTTGCCGGAGACACGAATTCAACCTTAATTGGTACCGGTGTCTTTGCGGATGGTGCTGCTTCAAACTCAAGAGGTGCAGATATATTCACCTCAGTGTCCTCGGACGGTTAGATCTAGACTATCATTGTATTGAGAGTAATTGTCGGTTTCTTCGGGTCATCACCTTCTACGATCAACCTAATTGATCCCTCGGGATCCCAGTCATCTTCTACATCGATCATGTGGATACCTCCACACTTATGGTCTGGCAGAGGGTTGTTGGGGACGTTTTGAGCGGGTTCTTTTGCCACAATGATATTGTTATCAATCAAGGATAGTATCTTGTCTTTCAAGGAGCGGCATTCATCGATGGTGTGCCCTTTCATGCCAGAGTGGCATGCACAGGACTTGTCGTTCAGTTGAATTCTCCTTCCTGATGTTGCTTAAATCTTCCATTTTGCCTTTGTTTTTGCCTTTAATGGGACTAAGAGGAGGAGTGGGTGGAGGGCCCTTGGATCTTGTGAAATAAGATGATGATGCCTGAGTGCAAGAACTAACCTTTGGGGAGGGGAATAATAAAACAAAAAATAAAACAAAAGGTAATCAAGTTAGTAAGGATTATAAAAAGTATTGCAATATTTAAACACATAGTGCAGGAATGTAAAGCATGTCCTAATTTGGGTACCTCTTTTGTGCTCGAGGTAGGCCTAGTGACAAATAGACTTGGAGAACTTAGAATGCTAAATGCTTCATTTTATTGATAAAAATAGACGAATCCCAAATGACATGAAATAAGCAAGAAATAAAAGTCACTAATGGCCATTGGCCTTATTACATTCATAAAGCAAAAAAGTAAATTCCTATCTATTTGGTCCCAGAAGGACCATCCCCAGATTCGGCATCCTTGGCTCCGTCGAACAGCTTCCCCAATTCACGAAGTCCCAGCAACAGGTATGCTCTGGCTAGATGTCCACCTTCGGTCCCTTCAGCCTTTTGACAGTGTTCAACCCTTTTGAGAAATTTTCCCTCTAGTTCTACTATGCCTCGCTCCAAGTATCCTAGCCTTTTATTGGCACTGATAGCTATGTCTTTCCATTCTTCAATAAGCTTATTGTTGGACTCTTGAATCTCGCGGTGTTCACTCTCGCATTCACGGATCCTTTTGCGTAGCTGGTTGTACTTGACTTGCACCTCGGACTTTTCATCTATAATTCTGTGACCTCAAACGAACCCTGGCTGGCCCAAACCATCCCAATTGTCTTCCAACCAACCCGAATTGAAAGGGGTACAACCGGCATGATATCTATCTGGCTCAATGGTGTTTTTCCCCATTACGATCTTGCAGTGCCACATGTGTTGGGCTTGGCACTTGTGGGGACTATCATCATTTTGGAAGTCAGCTCGAAGATGACTCATCTTGTCGACCCTGGGTATGACTTGCTTCCTACCTTCTTGCCTTATAACTCGAAGAGGGACGTAAAGGTATGTTCCTCTTAGACCAATCAGTATCAGGAAAGGCGTATCTCTGGATCGGGCAATGAACTCCTCTATCGGAAACCACTCAAACATCCATTGAACTTGTTCTTCAGTCAGATTATCAAAGAGCTCAACCCATCCTTTGGCATTCTCAGGCTGAGCGAACATGTCGGGTATGTAATTCATTCGCTTCAGATGGTGGAAAGCGATGTGATCATCCCATACCCTTTACTGAATTTCTCGTCGATATTTGCTCTTTTAGAGATGTTCCATGAGCCAAAGCTGAAGTAGTAGATTACAGCCTTCGAAGTGTTTCACTCCTCATTAACACTTCTCTAAGGCTCGGTATGTGTTTGCAATGATCATGGGTACAATGCTGAATTTCTGCCCACCAATCCCCTCCATTAGGGTCTTGGTTCATAGCCAGCCTAGTATGGATTCTCCTTTTCTTCATTGGGAACACGATCAGACCCAGGAAGCAAAACATGACGACAAAAACCCTACGATGGATATGTCCCAAGGACGTGATGGCAATCTCGTCATGGTAGGTACGGTATTATTTGTTGTGACCGTACCTTTCATATAGGTAGTCAAAAGGGATGTACAATTCCTTCAGTTATACCAATTCTGCATTCTTTTTCAAACCCATCATTTTTAGGAAACCCTTGCCTGTGCGGTTCTCAGGCACTAGCAAAACCGGAGTTTCCCACACTAGACCAGCCAAACCTCATATCCTCTAGCAAAGGTGTCATTTCGATGTCCCCAAAGCGGAACACGACCCTTTCAAAATCTCAAAATAAGGTAGCAGCTTCTATTATCATGTTGTTAGGCTGAATCTCAAGAGGGATGGTAGAATACCCAGATATTTTTTGACGAGGGTTTTGTCACTAGAATGTAAATCTTCCAACCAATTTAGCAATCTTGGGTGGATATGGGTGACCATGCCGAATCTGGGGACTTCGTGCCTCATATTTCTGCAAGACAAATAAGTTTAGGCCCTTACCCCCACCAGACTCGACTATTTAATATCAACAATTAGCATGAAGCATTTAGTTCTCCAAATAAATGCACAGAATGTGATGATGTCCGTTTGGGTTTAGGGAAACCCAGTGGACTTTTGGACAAGGCTATCTTAAAGGATCATTACGTGGAAAACATAACTGACCGGCTAGGTTTGACCATGATGCATGCACAATTTAAACAGAGTAAGGTTTCTATGGGGTTTTAGACTGGTGCCCTTGAGCAGGCAACTCGAGGGGGAAGGCACGGAACTGTCGACTGCACCACTGATCGACTAGTTTTACCGCAAATAAGCCTTTTCGAATTTAGGGGTAATGATATAGGAAGGGTGCAACCACTCATCAAGCATTATTATAGTATTTGTTTGCACGAGTGGAGTATGATATTGATCATGATTATACAATAATTAAAAGCATGTTGACATGTATTTGCACGTTAAAAAAGCGATAAATACAGCAGTTTCATCATTTAAAACAGTTATAAAGGAAGGAAACAAGAAAGATACGTCAGTTTTGCTTTTGAAAAAGAAATTAAATGCTTAAAGAAATTAAACAAATAATTGCACATAAGAGAGGTACAAATTCACAAAAACGGTATGAAATGGTAACAGCCTAAATATCCCTAGCAGAGTTGCCATGCTGTCGCGCCCCCTTTTTTCCTCACGGAATCGGGTTTATGACATTTTGATTGGGACAACTCTTTCCATTTAGGAAAAAGGTTTGCATTTTTGAAGAGTCGCCACCTAACGATTTAAGGTGCATCAGGACACCTATAGAGTTCATTTATAACTACGTTTGGTAACCAAAGATAGGGTAAGGGCTTGAAATTATCCCAAGGGGAAGGTGTTAGGCACCTCTCAGGATTCACTAGTTGTTTGAAATTAGTAAATAAACAAGCAGGGATCAAATAATAGGGGATTTAAGTTTAAGAACACAGATGTTTGAAAAAGTATTTATTGAAAGCAAGATTTTGAAAAGAATTACAATTTAAGCATATTCGTGAATGTAAAGAAGGGTGTCCTAGGTTTATTTATAATATGGATCACATCAATGCAATACCCGGTATGACACTCCTCAAAGAGGGGCTACACGTGGTATCAATGCATCGGTCATCATATCCATATCTACCCTTTCCCGCTCCGTGAAGGTAATTAAAATGAAGGTTGGTCTCGATCCTTATTGCATGTTGTTACCCGTCCCTTCCTATCAGTCCCGGAGGAATTTAGGGCTCATATCCTATAAAAGAAGGGGGGTTCTAGGCAGACCCTCAGGTTTAAAGGCAAAATACTAGGCGACAAATAAGAACACATAGGACTGCATTTTGGGGGAAAACACAGGAAACAAATAGAAGGCTCACATATACCTCCACAAGTAATGCACATAGACAGCGTGACTCATACACATATAAGGTCTGAATTAAGATCCTAAGAATGGTATATAAGTGATAACAGTAGAACCAGATTTATTGCATGACTCAGAAAAGAAGTCTGAATCAGGCTTGCCTACTGATTTTAACAGTTGATAATTAATCAGTATATAAAAAAACATGTTTCCAGTTTTGACAAATTTAGCACTTAAGGCTTGCCTAGGTGTAAAACAGTGTTCCAGTTATCAGAGTTACTAAAAAACAGTTTGGAAATTGTTTGTACCTAAAACATGTTGTTCTAAATAATGCAAAGACATGCAGGGATTATTACCAGTTTGTTTAAAGAAAAATGAGACTGTTGATACTCCTTTTCATGCATTAGTAGTTTAACTAAGCGTAGCTGAGTGAGTATGAATGAGAACCTAATCGTGGTATCTAATGATTTATATGCAGGATTCCTAAAGCAAGATTTCTAAATGCACAGCATGATTGCAGAATTTTCTAAGAGCAGGATTTCTAAATGCATAGCATGATTGCAGAATTTCTAAATAAAATTTCGGACATCTTATTTATTGTTATTATCTACCCTGTAGACATGATTTCTAAGTGTGGATGAGATGCTGAAAATAGTACGTATAAATCCTAAATAGCATGATGTCTAATGTATGAATCCTAAGCATGGTTTCTATTGCGCAATTAGGAATATAAACCTAATAACATGTTTTCTACCCTTAACAACTATGGCATGCATATTTACCCCATCTCTTTTCACTAGCCACCCCAATACTTGTTATTACAGACCAACATTGAAATGAATTACATAAGTAGAAATAAAAACTGAGAAGTCACACTATAGAGAGCCTGATTAGGACTTCCTCCCCGAGTTATGTAATAAATCACCTCAAGTGACAAGATTGTTCCATAGTCTTTTCTTATCCGGGTGTGTCAAAGTTCCCTAAGGACCTCAAGGGATCCCGGGCAGTGCTCACACACAGATTTCATAGCCAAGACATAGTAAGTGCAGTGTGGAAAGGCCAACAATTATGTGTCCAAGTTCAAAGGGAGCTCAAGGGTCCCAAGGCAAGGCTCACACAAAAGGGGCAGAACCTAGTGGTCTAAGAGTACAAGTGAGAGTGCTTGACATAGATTTAAAAGAGTTGAGTTGGAAACAACTTTGGCAAAGATTAGTTTGAAATAAGTTTGCAAAACAACAGAATAGTTGCTAGTTTTGAATGGAATAAGAGCAACAACAACTTGGAACAAGCCAGCACACACAACATAAATTCAAAGAGGTATAATTTCAACAATCACAGGTAGGGAAGTAAGGGGTTGGGGACATAGAGAGCCCAAATCAGAAACATGTAAACATGGATGAGAAGAAAAGCATATAGACCACCGAGTACAAAGAACAAGTAGCAATGGATTGGCCTCCAGAATACAAAACTACTACTTCAAAGTGTTAACAAGGGAGTCATGCTCAAAATCAGAATAGTAATAGGCAATAAGACATAGAAACAGAGTGTAGGAGTAGTCATGCTGAGGGTAGGAGTCTATTACACATAATTAGTCATGCCACTTAGTGTTAACCAAACACATTTAAGAGTTTATAATGCTAACATGGCATACTAGTTGAGGGGAATAAATAAGAACTCAAGTAGACATGCTTATTACACACTTGAACAAGAGAGGGCAAAACTTAAGCATGCTGAATAAAACAGTAAACAAGAAGGGCAATTAAATACATAAGCAATTAAATTAGTGCAGAAGGAGACATGTATTTAACAGACATGGAGCACGTAGAGTTGAGTTTCAGAATTGAACTAGGAATATACTAGTTAAGGAAGTAAAGTGCATAAAAGTAAAGCAAGTAGAGTTCCACGGTCTAGCCTTGGCTTTCAGCCGGCTAGACAAGCAGTTAGCACAAGTAGTAGAGAAAGAAGAGAGAGTTTGAGTGTGTGTGTGTGTGTGTGTGTGCGTATTCTGAATTATTGTTCGTGTGTTAAGAGGTAAAACAAGATTGTATATATAGCACTTTAGGAGTAGAACCAATAAGGTAAAGAATCAGAAGCCAGTCAATTAGGGACAATCACAGAATCATATAATCAAATCACCTAAAAGGGGTTCGGAATAGACCCCCTTAATCAGGGGTAATTGATTAACAGTAACAACAAGGGTCTAATTAAGGAAAGAATCCCAATCATACCATGCAAAGGAATCGGTAAGAATTCACAATTATAGGGGCAATCAAATAAGGTCAGTATGACCAATTACGGTCATAAACAAGGAAACACCCAAGATTTATGCATATGGATCTCGAACAGAGTGAATCAACCAGCCAAAACTTTTAAAATAACACTGATTTCCAGAAAGAAATACTCAACTTCCATAAACAAAGATTAGGCTAAGTAAAACCTCACAAAGATATAGAAATTAGCCAGAGAAATAGATTCAAACCCTAATTAGAGATTAATTAGGGCAAAACCACAAAAATACTGGGTTTAACAAGGAAAAATGTTTAAGTCCAAAGATAGAGCAAACTAACACGACTGGTACCACAAAAATACCCAAAATTGAAGCAAAGATTGAAGGAATCACATAGAATCAATTAGGGTTTCATATTCTTGCACAAATCAATCACAAAGACGAAACGGTAATTAATCAAACACTTAGAAGTCAAAAAAACCCTTGAAAAACAACTTAGGATGAACTCTAGTTTAAAATATTTGAAATACTTAGTTAAAACATGAGGTTTTTAAAGGAAAACACTTAATAATACTCGAATCGCCTCAGATCTAGAAGGATCTGAGAAGAATCGAACAATAGCGAATCTAGGGTTTTCGGAAAATAGTAGAGATGAAGAAAAATCGGTTAAGAACTCATGGATATACATAGATCTAAGACAGATCTAAAGAAAAGTGAAAAATCTCAAGAGTTAGGGTTTCAGAGAACCCAGAGAAGATGAGAGGACCTTAAAATGTTACCGGTTTTAGTCAGAAAAGTCATAGATCTTACTCGAACAGCCATGGATGGCCGGGAAATGGCATGAAATACCATGGATAGGAGTTGAACTGCTCCAGGTTCACCTGAGAACCTCAGGGTAGTGTCAAACCGGCGCGGGGTAAAGTAGAGGCCAGGAGATGATGAGAGGCCATGGTTTCCGGCGAGGGAGGTGGCCGGAGAAGGGTGGACAGTGATTAGGGTTTGAGGGTGTCTGAGAGAGAAGATAGGAGGAGAGGATTCAGAGGCGGCTCAAATGAAAGAATGGGGTAGGGTTTGGGGGGTTGTATGATTAAAAAAGAAAGAAACGACGTGGATCATTGATTTGAGAGATCAACGGTCGAGATTAAATGGGGTAGGTGGGTTCCGGGTTTGGTTATAGGTTAGTAGGGTGTGGGTCGGGTTTTTAATTGTAAAATTGGGCTGGGAATTTGGGATCCGATTTGGCTATAATTGAAAGCCAATTTGGCTATAATTTAAATAGCCAGTTTTTCCCTATTTGATTTATAAAAAATAATAGATAGTTTCTGAAAAATAATTTAAAAATCTAAAATAGTTTATAATACATAATTAGCAATTTAAAAATACAGGATCCAATTTTATGCATATAAAATATAATTAAATCTTAAAAGGGCTAATATTGCAATTATGTGCAATTTAGCATTAAAAATAATAAATGTAATTAAAAAATACCTTAGCCATATTTTGGCATAAATATAGAAATACAATGGATGAATTATCAAAACAATAATTTTAGAAATAATTATTGGGGATTTTATGGATAAAAGGGAGAAAATAAATCAATTTAAAACCTTACAATTATGGAAAAAATAATAAAAACCTTGGGCATGCTTATATATGCATATATATGCTATTTTAGAGGTATTTTGCATGTTGAAATTATATAGGGAATAATTGGGTATCAACACCGGTTCGAAAAAAATTGGGTATCAACACTGAGAACTGTGAGAACCATGGCCAGATGATGCACCACAGTGAACTAGACAAGTCGTCTGAGCATGCCTATAGGGACGACCCCTTCCGTGGTGGAACTGACCTCCAGAAGGTACACCACCAAAACTACCTGATCCACGAGACCTCTTAGCCGCCCTCTCAATCGCTCCTAGCTGTGGACCAACTCTATCTGCCGAGCAATGTCAACAACCTCATCGAAAGTAGCACCATACACCCTCTTTATAGTCATCAGCACCCCCGCCTGGAATGTGAGACCATCGATGAACCTCCTGATCCTTTCCCTATCAGTGGGGACCAACCAAACTGCATGACCGGCTAACTTAGAAAACCTCATCTTGTACTGCGTCACAATCATATCATCCTAATGCAACTGCTCAAACTATCTGTGCAGCTCTTCTCTGCGAGACTGTGGCACATACTTCTCTAGGAAGAGAATAAAGAACTCCTTCCACGTAAGTAGTACTGCACCAACCGGTCTACGCCTCTCATAAGCCTCCCACTAGTTGAAGGCAGGTCCGATAAAATGAAAAGTAGTAAACAAGACCCCATTGGTCTCTAGAATACCTGTTGTACGGAGAATTCTCTAACAACTGTCCAAGAAACACTAGGCATCCTCCGACTCTGCCCCACTGAAAGATGGAGGCTAGAGTCTACCAAACCTCTCTAGTATCTGCTGCTCATCATCAGTCATAGCAGGAACCACATGGGCCTGAGCAGCTACCACCGGCTGGGCTAGTAATGCCCCCGGTGTCTAGAGTCCTTGCATCACCTGCTCGGGTGTACGGGCGGCAGGAGTCTGAGTACCTCCCCCAGCCTGAGAAGTGGTTGCTATGGCCGGAACAGAGATCGCCTGAGCAAGATTGGTGCACACGGTCAAAATGTAAGCTAAGGCCTCCCGAAGGCCTGGGATCACAATGGGCACCGTTGGTGCTTGAGTTGGTCCCATTGGTACATCCACAACTGGGACCTGATCCTGAACTAGGGCAACTGGTAGATCTGCAGGTGCTACCCTAGCTGCTGTGCGATCTACACCTCTGCCCCTACCGCGGCCTATACCGTGACCCTAGCCTCTCACGGTCCTAACTGGTGGTACTGGTGGTTGTCCATGCTACCCAGTAGTATGTGTCCTCACCATCTGTGAGAGAATAGAATAACAGAAGTTTAGTTACCAGAATCAACAGATTTGCACGACAAGAATTCAAGAATATAAAGTTTCCTAAGGGTTCTGCAGCCTCTCGAAGACAAGTACAAACATCTCCGTACCGATCTGCAAGACTCTTTTAAACCTGCTCATGACTCGTGAGACCAATGTAACCTAGGCTTTAATACCAACTTGTCACGACCCAAAATCTAACTATCATGATGGCGCCTACCGTGGAACTAGGCAAATCACAACTCAACATCTCAACACAGTAAAATCTTTGAACATAATTACAGAAGCAATTTAATTTTCAAGAAAAGCGTTTTTAAAAACAGAATTAATCAAAAATACGATACAATCCATCCCAAAACCGGGGTGTCACATAGTACATGAGCGTCTAAACCAGAATACAGTACACTATAATGTCTAGGAAATAAAAACTAAAATACAAATAGAGATAAAGAAGGAGAGTCAAGGCCTGCGAACGTCATGCAGCTACCTCAATAATCTCAAGGATCTAGCTCCTCAATCAACAACCGTCGTGACCAAAAACGCTTGGATCTGCACACGAGGTGCAGGGAGTAACATGAGTACAACTAAATCAGTAAGTAACAAGTCCAACCATTAGACTGAAAGGTAGTGACGAACTCAACCGGCACAGTTAAACATAGAAATGACAGTGCAGAAACATAGGCATGCTTTCAGGTTAAATAGATAGTTCAAAACAGTAAAGTAGATCAAGTCTGCACAATGTGAAGAATATAACTCTTCTACTTTTACATGCCAATGCACATGCTATGAACCATACTGACAACCTAATGTTCTCACGCTCTCAAATGCTCAACCACTCGGTACTGTATATGGCCCATACGGCCCATGGAAGATCCATCCCGCAATATATACATCACTGACCATCAGTCACCTAGTACCGAGGAAGGCCAATCCAGCCTATAGAGAAGATCCATCTCCAGGTATCAAGCGCTTCAGACAAGATCCATGTCCAAGGAAGATCTATCCCTCAATAATATCAAACACACTCATTGGGGGTGTGTACAGACTCCGGAGGGGCTCCTACATCCCAAGCACTATCATAAAATCGGTATAACCATTGCGACGTGCAGCCCGATCCCATAACTGTCACTCATAATCAGGCTCTAGGCCTCACTCAGTCATCAATCTCTCCAGTCTCACTCACGGACTCACAATGTCATGAAAACTAGCATGAAGCAATGATATGATGTATCAATAAATAACAACTGAGACCGAGATATGATATGAAATGAATGAATATGACTGAGTACGAAATATCAATGAAATCAGTAAGGTGACAACAAAAAATGACCACTATCGGTCCCAACAGTACCGGCATAAAGCCTAAACGTGATATCTAGCATGATTGATAGCTCAATTACTTTATCACATGATGAAAACATGGATATCAGCACGATAGAATCACTACACGGTGCCATAGAATCAACCAGGTCAAAATTCTCACGGTGCACGCCCGCATGCCTATCCTTTGGCATGTGCGTTACCTCAATACCAATCACATAACACATAATTCGGGGTTTCGAACCCTCAGAACCAAGTTTGAAAGTGTTACTTACCTCAATCCGAGAAATATTCTAATCCAAAATGCCTTTGCCTCTCAAATCGATCTCCAAGCGTCCCGATCTAGCCACAAGTAGTACAACACAATCAATATAGGCTAAAGGGATCAATTCCATAAGAAAAGTACTAAGTTATAGCCAAAAATATGAAATCGGCTCAAACCTGGCCCCCCAGGCCTACGTCTCGAAATCTGACAAAAGTCACAAAACCCGAAAGCCCATTCACTCACGAGTCTATATTTACCAAATTTACTCAAATTCGATAACAAAATTCCATTCAAAACCTCAAAAATCTAACTCAAGAACTCGTCCTCTTATTCCTCAATTTTCCACCCCAAATCACAAATTAGATGATGGAATTAAAGGCATAATCATAGAATTTAGCCAAAACCAAGTAAGAATCACTTATCCCAATCAACGCCTTGAAAATCCCTTCAAGAATCACCCAAATCCGTGGTCTCTAGCTCAAAATATGAAAAATGGGGCAAAACCCTCGTATTTGAAATTTAACATTGGTGCCCAGATATTCCTTCATCGTGATAGCGAAATTATTCATGCGATCGCGAAGCACAAAATAGTTTGCCTCTCAGCTTACCATGCGTGAACGCGGAAATCTCCACGCAATCGCGGATTACTGCCTCTCAAACCTATGCGATCGTATCCTTCTTCACGCGATCGCGTAGAGCAATTGCCTCACCTTTTCTTCTACTCAAATCCTTCTATGCAAATGCGGCCTAAGCCATGCATTTACGAAGCACAACTTAGCACACTTACGCAATTGCATTCCTAACTTCACGACCGTATTGAACAAAAATTGCCTCTGCCACAAATAAGCTTACGCGATCGTGAATGAATTCATGCGATCGCGTACAAGGAAACCAAAAGCAGCTAAAACCAAAAACTTCAGCTAACAAGCTAAGTCCAAAATGATCCGATAACCACACGAAACTCACCCGAGGGCCCCTCCCCCTCAACCAAACATACCGAACAGTCCTAAATACGATACAAACTTAGTCGAATCCTCAAATCACCTCAAACAACATCAAAAACACGAATTACACACGGATTCAAGCCCAATGAACTTTGAAATTTCCAAATTCTACAAGTGACGTCAATACCTATCAAATCACGTGTGATTGACCTTAAATTTTGCACACAAGTCATAAAGGACACCACAAACCTACTCCAACTTCCAGAAATCTAATACGACCCCGATATCAAAAAGTCCACTCCCGGTTAAACTTTCCAAATTCCAACTTTCGCCAATTCAAGCTTAATTCTACCACGGACCTCCAAATCACAATTTGGACACGCTCCTAAGTCCAAAATCACCTAACGGAGATAACGGAACAATCAAAATTCCAATCTGGGGTCGTTAACATATAAGTCAACATCCGGTCAACTTTTTCAATTTAAGTTTTTAAATAAGAGACTAAGTGTCTCAATTTATTCTGAAATCACTCCGGACCCGAACCAAGTAACCTGGTAAGTCATATAATAGATATAGAACACAAAAGGAGCAGAAAATGGGGGAAGGGGATACAACTCTAGTAACAACCGACCGGATCGTTATAGTAAGATGTTTTAGTATATTTTGAAATGTGTTACTTAACGACGTGCTTCATTTTAAATTTGCTCGGGGACGAGAAAGAGTTTAAGAGTGTGGGAGGATGGTGATATGTGATGACCCAAAAGGTCATCACTTGCTTTTAAATTGAATTATGTGTTCCGGGACCTTGAAAACCTCATTTAGCATCACCTCAATTTGTGTGCACAATCCGGGCGCATAGCCGAAAAGCCTAAATATGAAAATATATGAAAAATGATAAGTTTTGACTATAAAATGAGTTAATTTGACTTCGGTCAACGTTTTGGGTAAACGAACCCGGACCCATGATGTGACGGTCCTGGAGGGTCCGTAGGAAAATATGGGACTTGGGAGTATGTCTGAAATCGAATTCCGAGGTCCTAAGCCCGAGAAATAAATTTTTAAAGAAAATTGTTTTCTAAAATTGTTTAAAGGAATTTGAAATGAATTTTGATTAGAACATGTGGGTATACGGCCCGTATTTGGTTCTGGTGCCCGGTACAGGTCTTATATGTGATTTAAAATAACTCTGTGAAGTTTGGTAAGAAACGGATGTCATTTGATGTGATTCGGACCTAAATTGCAAAATTTGATGTTTTAAAAAGTTTGAAATAATTCATTGATTTTGAGGTTTAATTCGATGTTAATGATGTTAATTTGGCGATTTGATTGCACGGATAAGTTCATATGGTGTTTTTGAGTTAGTACGTATGTTTGGTTTGGAGCCCCGAGGGCTCAAGTGAGTTTCGGATATGTTTCGGAAGGTTTTAAACTATTAAAAAGTTGCAGGTTTTTAGATGTTGGTATTCTGATATTTCCTTCTTCGCGTTCGTGGGAGGACCCTCGCGAACACGATGTGTTAATTATGCTGAAGGAAATTCCTTCTACGCAAACCCGTAACCCAGGTCGCGAACGCGAGGCGTTGGGGGGGAGGGGTCCTCCCTTCGCGAACGTGGGCCTGGTAACGCGAACGTGAAGGCTAATTGAGCCTGGGCAGGGGGTGGGGCATTAAACCTACACGAACGCGACAACATGGATGCGAACGCGAAGGCTCGAGGGGTCATTTCTCCGCGAATGCGAGCTGTCTTCCGCGAACGCAGAGGCCTAGCAGGCCTAACCCATCGCGAACGCAATGAGTAATTTCGCCCAGTTATTTTAAGTTCCAAAAACAGAACACATTACGGGATTTACATTATTTTTCACAAACTTCATCTTCTCCACACCTCTTGGGCGATTTTTGAAGAACTTTTTCACCATAACCTCTTGGGTAAGTAATCTTTCACTTGTTTTCTTCCATTTTTATCAACACCCACTAGATTTCTAGGCCTAAAATATGTGATTAAGGGTAGAAAATTAGGGATTTGGGTAGATTTAGGGCTTTTTGATTATTTGGGAATTTGACCTCGTTTTGGGGTCGGATTTGAAAACAAATTATATATTCGGGCTCGTGGGTGAATGTGTGATCGGGTTTTGATCCGAACCTCGTGTTTTGACCAAGCGGGCCCGGGGTCAATTTTTGACTTTTTGGGAAGAATGATTAGAAAGCTATAATTAAGCATTGGAATTGGATTGTTTAGTGTTTATTGATCTTATGAAGTCGATTATGTATAGATACAATTGATTTGGAGCCGAATTCGAAAGGAAAGGTGGTGTTTGAGGCTTGAGTTGGTCGTGGAAGTTCGAGGTAAGTGTTTGGTCTAACCTTAGCTTGAGGGATTCTGAGTTGTGTCCTATTTGCTATTTGCTTCTTGTTGAGTACAACGTATAGGCATGGTAACGAGTATCTATACATTGGTGTCGAGCATGACCGTGACTTAAATTGATATTTGTTGTGTTCTTAAATGATACTACGGATTCTTTAATTGGTGATTCTCGATAATTGAGCAAGGAGTTAGTTTATTTTTGTGGAAAGTAATTATGATTGAGTATTGGTGTTAGCTAAGATGAGTAGGGATTGAGTTAAGATTGGTTATAGTTGATTCTCCCTTGCCGGGACGTATATACTTTTACAGTTGAATTCCCTTGCCGGGATAGTGTAGTTTATTGTTGATCCCTTGCTGGGACTCATGGTATGGTTGAGTTTAAGGTATATAAATATATTGGATCGGGTTGCACGCCGCAACATTATTATATATTGGATCGGGTTGCACGCCGCAACAGTATTATATATTGGATCGGGTTGCACGTCGCAACAATGTTATATTGGATCGGGTTGCACGACGCAATAGTAATATAAATGGATCGGGTTGCACGCCGCAACAGTGTTAAATGATAAGGGATCGGGTTGTGCGCTGGAACAGTGTTATTACTGTTTGTTGTATAACTTGAATTGTTCTTTCTTATCACTTTTTAGCTTCTGTTGGATTTGATATGTTCCTCGTAGCATGTACCCCCTCCCACTTACATTGTTTATTCCTGTTTATTTTTTTGATGTATGTTATATAACTGCACAGGTTTATCTGGAGTCTGGTCCCAGCCTCGTCACTACCTCGCGGGGGTTAGGCCAGACACTTACCAATACATAGAGTCGGTTGTGCTGATGCTACACTATGCACTATGTGCAGATACCGGAGCAGCATTTGGACAGTAGCACTTAGGGAGCCAGCCTTCAGTCCACTCAAGAGATCCCGAGGTAGTCCTGCAGGCATCCGCAGGCCCGGCGTTCTCTTCTATCTATTTATATGTTATGTTTCCACTTATTTTTGAGATAGACTGTATTTCCTTGTTCAGACATTTGTATGTAGTATTCATAGACAGTTCGTGGATATTGTGACACCGATTTCTGGGTAGAGATGCATGTTGGCATTTTCGTACTGATTTTGGTATTATATTAGTCTAAATCTTCCGCTTAATTTCATCTTTCACTATTATTTAAATGTTGATCACCTGTTAATTCAATTCGTTAAAAGAGTTAAAAATGAAAGAGATTGAATTTTCTATATTTCGTGGCTTGCCTAGCTTCTACGAGTAGGCTCCATCACGACTCCCAAGGGCAGAAAATCCGGGTCGTGACATGATAAAAGACCAAAAGTGCATGTTTTTTAGTGTGCTTTCATCTTATTTTGTCGTGGTAGTTGTGGAAGATTACATGGTTTTTGAAGTAAAATATGCTCATTACGTGGTTTTTATGTGTAGGAATGAGTTTGGATGAAAGTAGAGTAAAGAAGAAGAATTATTGCAAAACGGAAGTGAGGAAGTAAAATTGGGAGCTCGTCTATGCCTGTGCATAGCGCGGGGGCAGACCGTCGCGGTGCAAAACAATAAAGTGAATCAAAGGCGCGTATCGCTTCGCGAAATGAAAAATTTCAAAGGCTAGGAGGGCACCTATGGACGCGTGATGCACGAGTGTGGACGCGAACTCCAGCATTCCTATCCGCCATTGGATTTGCCTAATTCCGCCTCATACAAACCCTAATTGATATAAATACATCAAAGAATGACCTTTTGAGGGAACATAACACTTTTGGAGGCAAGATCACACAAGCGGCAAGACGGAGAATTCTTCTACGAGTTTTTCACTTTTCTCTTCCTATTCCTGTTGTTGGTTTTAAATTCTAGTGTTGTTATTTTACATACTAGCATGAGTAGCTAAACTTCTTATCTAGAGTTTCATTGAATCCTTTGGAGGATGAATCTTGATATGTTTTTATATAATTAAGCCTTTGAATTTTTCTACTTGTTCAACTAGGTGATTGTCTTTGTTAATTAAAAAGCTTTCAATTAATTGTGCCTATTTATTTTGTATTGCTTGGGAAATGGCACATATTTAAGTGGTTGGTAAATAATGTCACTCTTAACTCCAAACGTATGTGAGAAATCAATATGATGGTTTTAAAGGTGGGTTTAGAAATAACAAAGTGTTGACGTGATCATAGCGAGGGGCAAGGGGTAAGATAGTGTCAGCTAGAGTAGCTCGATAGAATATGTCTAGTAAATTATTGTAGTTGCTCAGAAGAGAATTACGTCACCCGAAGTGCCCATAATCTATAGAGAATACTTAGGCGAAATTATAGGAGATGTGGCGGGAAGAATTTCAACAATTAGTGAAATCATAACTCTAGACCTCCTTAATCTTATCTCTAATTTCATCCCCGTTAATTGATAATTTAAGGCATAATACATAAACATACCCTCAAACTTGGTCTCAGCTGGCAAGTATGCTCTCTAACTTTGGGTGTGTACAAGTAAGCACCTCAACTTGTATAAAGTTGAACACGTAAACACAAATATTGATGCGACATTGACGTGGCACATACATTTTGGAGGTGTCTAGATGATTCAACTAACAAAGTGAAGACAAGTTGAGGTGCTTACTTGTGCACACCTAAAGTTGGAGGGCATACTTGCCAGTAGAACCAAAGTTTGAGGGTGTGTTTATGTATTATGCCATAATTTTACTGTTTTCTAGTATTTGTTACTTAATAAGTTTAAAATAAAAATCACAATTAAGAAAATTCTTTGAACTTGTGTTTCTTAGCGATATTGAACAACTATAGCTAAGCCTTAGTTCTCTGTGGGATTCCGTACCGGATTATATTTACAGCGACCGTGGATCCTTTTTAGGACTAAAGTTGGGCGTGATTAGTAAACACGAGAAAAATAGTTTGAGTATATGTCCTAGTGAATGTAAGAGACCAAGTTGAAGTCCAGATTTCAAAGATAATTAGTAGTTCCGCCAACTTGTTTGAGATTGAGGTATAATAGATGTAGTACATTCTTGCCTATTTACTTGCAAATTGCTGACGAGAAAAATCTTTGAGATTTAGTTCCTCACGCATTTGTGTTTTTCTCACAGACATGAAGCTGACATCCAGCATTCTCAAGATGCACTATTGAATAAAGGCAGATGAATGATTCAAGTATACGTACAGAAAATGAAACCAAAAATCATATTCAATCATGTTAATTTTGGAGTAACAAAACTGTTAGGGAGAAGGACAAAAATCAGACATATAAAGTCTAGTGAGCTATGTACAGGGGATCGGTTATCTGATACAGGCGTGTAAGTATTTAGTACTAGTACGTGCAGCTTTTGCTAACCTTTCTTGTATTTGGGAGGATTTCGACGGAGCGTCCACACCAGTATCACACCCGTTTAATACAGGTATAACGTGGCAATTGAAGGATCCATATAATATAGCTACATTGCTATTTGCTGTTGTTGAATCACCAGGACAGAAGCCCTGGTCTTAAGATCCTTTGAGGCAAGCATATCACCAATGACTCCTAACTCTGGGATTTCACTCCATTCCTCAAGTCCTGCTGTTAGCAGACAATGTATATTATTTCGTCGCCCTGTTATTATAAGGTCATATTCATCCACCAACGAGTGAACTAACAAGGCTGTCTCCGTTGTTTCATTCACTTGATGTTCAATGTACTGCACATTTTCCCAACCACTTCTGCTATGTTTCCAGTCACCTACAATATCCAAATCAATAACTTGATCAACATTAGAGCTCATTTCTTTCTTGGAACTTAACCGTATCAC
The DNA here is from genome assembly GCF_000715075.1 of Nicotiana tabacum. Classification (NCBI taxonomy): domain Eukaryota; kingdom Viridiplantae; phylum Streptophyta; class Magnoliopsida; order Solanales; family Solanaceae; genus Nicotiana; species Nicotiana tabacum. The sequence goes on from NC_134099.1 coordinate 84,354,514, forward strand.
TGTGAGGCTAATGGTCCCACTAATGGCCATTCTCTTAGCAAATGTCAATGCTTCTTGATCATCATTTCCTCCAAGAAATAGCATAGCAACACAATATGCATTCTGTGATGAACGGACAGAGTTAGAGCGTCGCAACTGGCCTCGATCAACTAGGATTCCAACAGAACAAGGAGCCCTTTCAAGAACACTACAGTTCAAAGTTCTCAAACTGTGGTCTTCAACTTCTACTGATCCATCTACGGCCCATTTTCGATGAAAGGGCAATATAATGATGGATGCAAGGACATCAAGGGCAAGAGTACATATATCCTCATGCATTAGATTGCCTGGGGAGATAGCCGTAAAAGCCTGGATGGTCACAGCTCCATAGTTGTTCCGTTCGTACCCTTGGAAAGCAAGAATGACATTTTCTGAATAAGATACGTCAGAAATGGCCTTTGTCTGAACTTGGTGGGAGATGAAAACAGAGGACGCTCGACCCCGTAGCTCTATAAGGTGGAGGACATTGGCAACTATTGGGAAATCCCTATTGGGATTAGATTTCTCCAGAAGTCTAAGTATAGCAGCAGTATTATCCTGATTGTGGATGCAAAAAAGTATGGGCAATTTGTTGTTGGAGTTCATTAAGTTCCTTCTTTGATATCCAGCATATTTCCTAGATGGATCATAAAGCCAGCTCACCATGATTTGTACAAATACTGCAGTAAAAAGTGTTGCTAAAACCATAAAAGCAAAAGTCTCCTGATTGATAATCTGCAAAAGATATGTTGAAAATTTTGTCCATAAGAACTTTCATTCCTCTGCATTATTGCTTGTGCCGACATTATACAGGCACAAGAATCCATAACCAAGGTGTTCAAGTGATATTTCTTGCTTTTTTTTCCCAACTAGATTAAATGAAGCCAGGAATTCACTTACCTTAGTATCTCTTAGGAAGCTGTAGGTAGCCAAGTCGACGACCCCTCTCGTAGACATGATGAGGCTGAGTGCTACAGCATCATTTAAGGGCATCTTGCAATATAGCATGGGAAGGAAACATGCTAGTATCTTTGATATACTTGCAACACACATTAGGATAATATTGGCAAATGTAAAAGAAGAAGACGGATTTATGGCCGAGAGGTTTGTTCTTAATGACATTAGACTTACAAAAATAGGCAACAGAAAGCCTGAGGCAAATGGATCAAGTTTATCTACTAGAGTTGATCCTAAAGGTGGTCCCTCAGGCACGGCTAAACCAAAGATAAAAGGCCCCACAAGTACTGTTTGTTCAGCCCAGTCTGAGAACACACCAGAAAGTAAAACGGCAAGAACAATTAGCAAAATGTAAAGGTCTTTAACAGGCCTCCCTTCAGGGGTCCTTTTGGCCACCAATATCATGAGTGGTCTAAAGACAAAAATAACCACAATAATGAAAATAATAAAAAGTATTGCATCCTTGACTGCTCTTGCCAGTGTACCCGTTGCACTTATAACAACTAGCACGCTAATTACGGTGATAGTGAGCCCAAATAAGTCGCTAATAAGTGCAGAAGAAAGTGCTAACCGCCCAAGTTCTGAATTAAGGAGTCCGAGATCCTTAAGGAGGAAAGAGATGACAGGAAATGACGTCTTAGCAATAGTTATCACTTCAACAGAAGGGGACACTGTTGTGGCACCTTCTTGAAAGAAAGAACGTGATAACGCAAATACGGTTATCATACCAGCTATCAAGGGAACCAAGTGATTAAGAATTCCTATTACTAGTGCTCTTCTTCCTATTTTCCTTGTCAAGCTAGTGTCCATTTTCACACCACTTAGAAACAGGAAAAGTAGGTAACCAAAAGTTGACAGTGCACCCAGAATTCCTTGACTTGCAATAGGAAACAAGGATTCTTGGTAACTCCTATAACGCCCAAGCAAAGTAGATCCAAGGATTAACCCGGCCTATACACACAACAATCATATGCGCATCAGTTATATGGTGGCAATTGTTGAGATATAATATAATTGTGTACCTAAAGAGTGTTTTTTCTAACAGATTAATCGTTCAAATGAGATAGTCACACACTTGAACATAGCAAGTATCTCAGCAAGTATAGGTTTCAAATCTCACCGTCGCCCAATATGCAAAAAACATTTCGACGTGTTTGGTCCCAGAAAAATAATCAGGCCAACATGGGAGAGGGCATGTTGAAACATTATATAATTAAGAAATTTAAAGTGTGCTCTTGAGACCTCATATAACCTTTATACCACATTTCTACCTAATTGGATAGATTTGGTACAAGTAAGGGATAGCTTTTGAGTTGGCAAAGGAAGAATGCAACATTGTGACTCCACATTTATCCATGTAAAAGTTTAGACTTGAAGCAGAAAACTCAGCAATTTTTATAAAGGGTGTTCAATATATATTATTTACCACTAAAATCTAATATTTTACCCATATATACAATGTAATTTTTTGACATGGTAGTCAGTTGACCACCCTTGGGGCTATGTACCATCGCCCCAGCTTGTGAGGAAAAATGATGCACTATGGAACACAAACTTGTATCAACTGTAAATTTAAGAAACCAAACGAATGCCTTTTTTCTACAATTTTATTGCCTTTCTATTGTTCTAAAGTCCTATAAATATGGGCTTAAGAGGACCATTGGATTAGAATCAAATATTTGAAGAAGAATGGGCAAGCAAGAAACAGGGGAAACTAATGTTGATGAAAACATTGAATTGAAAAATACACATTACAAGAAATGAAGAAAAGAAAAAAGAGAGATAAATTACATACAAAGATTTCAGAAGAGATCTTGGGAAATCCAAGGCGCTTGAGGGGGGTATGAAAAAGTTGTGTGACAACATATATAAGGAGTATTTGAGATTGAATTGTTGGGACTGAATAAGTCCAGGGATTATTCTCTTTTCCAAATATTCCAAGTGAAAACCCTCTGGGAGGGAACCTTACACATTGAAGAACTTTTTGGGTAGAGATGGAGTCTGTGTTATTGCTCATTTTTGCCCAGCAAGATATATGGTTCAATTATTATATACAGTTTTACATACTACCACCTCTACCTTGGCCCTTGGGAAGAAATTAAAAGGGTTTTTGTTTTTTTAATTAGCTTTCTAATTGTACCGGCCATACCTAGGGTTAAGAGAAGTTTGAAGGTGGGAAAACTGCAGAATTTAAGGAAAGTGGAGGTCTCAGTTATTTGCTGATGATCAGCTTTTTTTGGTAGACTTATGTGTTTGATATTGCTCCAATTTTATCGGATGTTTCCAGCAGACCAACAGTTTTGTCAGCAAGTTTCCTATTTGTTTAATTGTTGTATAACCTTTTATCAAAAGAGTGAGCTTATGTTATGTACACTTTTTAGCTTAAATAATTTTGGTATTATTTGGTTGAGTTAAATTGCAATAATAGGTAATTCTCATATCCAGCATGATATTGTAATTTGGAATAGGAAATTTTACCTCCTATAACAAATCATTACACCCTATTTATCATAAACTAAAACAATTTCAACATATTGTTACTTATAGTTACGCCATACCATGAAAGTCTGGGATAGGGTGGTGGAGGTGGGGGTGAGGAAGACGACGTCTATATCCGACAATCAGTTTATATTCATGCTGGGTCGCTCCACAACGGAAGCTATCCACTTTATTAGGAGGTTGGTGGAATAGTACAGGGATGAGAAGAAGGATCTGCACATGGTGTTTATTGACTTGGAGAAAGCGTATGACAAGGTCTCCAGGGAGGTGCTCTAGAGATGTCTTGAGGCAAAGGGCGTGCCGGTAGCCTACATAAGATCAATCAAAGATATGCATGATGGAGCTAGGACTAAAGTTAGGACTGTGGGAGGCGACTCGGAGCATTTCCCGGTTGTTATGGGATTACACCAAGGCTATGCGCTTAGCCCGTTCTTATTTGCCTTGGTAATGGATGCATTGACACACCATATTCAAGGGGATGTGCCATGGTGTATGTTATTTGCTGATGACATAGTTCTAATTGATGAGATGAGGGTCGGTGTTAACGAAAGATTGGAGGTTTGGAGACAAACCCTCGAGTCTAAGGGTTTCAAATTGAGCAGGTCTAAGACAGAGTACTTGAAGTGCAAGTTTAGCGTTGAGTCGAGGGAAGTAGGCAGGGACGTGAGGCTTGGATCACAGGTCATCACCAAGAGAGATAGCTTCAAGTATCTTGGGTCGATGATCCAGGGGGACAGAGAGATCGACAAAGACGTCACTCACCGTATAGGGGCGGGCTGGATGAAATGGAGGCGTGCATCTGGAGTCTTGTATGACAAGAAAGTGTCACCGATACTCAACGGTAAATTTTATAGAACTGTGGTTAGACCGGCCATATTGTATGGGGCAGAGTGTTGGCAGGTTAAGAACTCCCATATCCAGAGGATGAAGGTAGCAGAGATGAGGATGCTGAGGTGGATGTGCGGGCACACTAGGATAGACAAGATTAGGAATGAAGATATTCGGAAGAAGGTGGGCGTGGCCCCTGTGGATGACAAGATGCGGGAAGTGAGACTCAGTTGGTTCGGGCACGTGCGGAGGAGAAGCCTTGATGCTCCGATGAGGAGGTGTGAGCGGTTGGTCATGGTGGGTACGGGAAGAGGTAGAGGGAGGCCTAAGAAGTATTGGGGAGAGGTGATCAGGCAGGACATGATACGACTGCAGATTTTTGAGGACATAGCCCTTGATAGGAAGGATTGGAGGTCAAGCATTAGGGTTGTAGGTTAGGGGATAGTAGAGCTTTCCTTACTTCATACCGGGGGTGAGGCGGGGTTAGGTTAGGGTTGATCTTAGATGGCTTCCAGTTTATGTTGAATCCACACTATCCTTGCTGTTTATCTTAGCCTCAGGCATTAGTTACTGGTTACTGTTATTGCATGTCATTTATCTTTTGGTTGTTATGCTTCTGTTACTATTACGATTTCTACGGAGTTACTAATGAATTATCTTTTCTTGTTGTTTTTTTTCATCTTTCTAAGCCGAGGGTCTATCGGAAACAGCCTCTCTACCCTATCGAGGTAGGGGTAAGGTTTGCGTATATATTACTCTCCCCAGACCCTACTTTATGGGATTTTACTAGGTAGGTATTGTTGTTGTTGTTGTTACTTATAGCTACATTTTCTATTTTATAGCAAAATAGGTATTTATTTATACCTACTATTGAGACATGAAATATAATGTTCTTTCTATCTCTTTTCATTCTCTCTATCAGCAAGATTCTCAATCTTCTCTCTTCTCCATCAAAGCAGCGCTCGGCGCCATCATCGTGGTCGTCGTCAGAATCCTCGTCGGCGTCATCATTCACTATTGGCTCATCCTCTTAGGCAAACAGATCTGGCCATGGCTAACCCGGAGAAAATTTGAAGGCCAAGTTTTGTTCGTGCCCATTTTTAGTTTAATTACAATGTATACAGTATTTTGCTTGGCTAGAAAACGACATCTCCAGTAAACTTTCTTCTCGTCTTTGCTATTTTAGTCACATATAATGATACAAATATATTATATTCTATACAAATACACTCAAATATATTATATTTTTGTATAAATACATTATTATTTGCATTCATTTATGTATTTCAAAGGTTTGTAATTTTTGAATATAGCCGAATATCACTGTATTTTGTGATATTTTGTTGTTTGAATACAGTCGAATTAAATACTGTAAATTGAATACAATATATAATATTGAATAATGAATATTTGTGAATTGAATACAATGTATGCAATCGAATTGAATAGAACGGTATACACCTTATTTCTTGATTACCTCACTGTATTTTATAAATACAGTTGCGTGAATACATGGAATACATCATAGTAGCAGCGAAAATTATGTAGAATTAATTTTGTTGAGTTAAATTGGGAGTGATACATGCTAACTGATCCTCCTTCCGCTATTAAACAGCTGGATTCACCTATTTTTAGGCAAATTCCGCTATTGTAATCCTGAATATAGTAGCGTGAATATAGCGAATACAATCGCACAGCTGGATTCCCCTATTTTTAGGCGAATTTCGCTACTGTATTCATGAATACGTAGCGTGAATACAACGAATACAGTCACATAGCAGCTAAATTTATGTAAAATTAATTTTGTTGAGTTAAATTATGAGTGATACATGCTAATTGATTCTTTTTACGTTATTAAACAACTGGACTTTCCTATTTTTTCGGCGAATTTCACTACTGTATTCATGAATGCGGTAGCGCAAATACAGTCGCACAGCTGGAATTCCTTATTTTTCTAGCAAATTTCGATATTGTATTCATGAATACAGTAGCGCGTAAATAGTAGATATATGAAGTAATTATGTATATGGTAGCTACAGGAAGTTACTAGCCACTAAACAATAGTGGTTTCTGAAAATTCCTTTTTGGAATATACAGTAGGGAATTTTACGGAAGTGTCCCAAATAGGTTCTAACTTACTAACCTCTAGCCATTAATTATAGACTTATCAAAATTAGCCAAGCACATATAAAAATTGAAAACCCAAATAAATAAGGATTCTTTCTCTCCAAGAATCACTTGTAAAGATCTCATTACATATTTTTAAGCGTGATCAACAATATTTGATGTAAGACAGAAAGGAAATTTCATGGATGAGGTAGCAAACAAAGTGATGAAATATAATAATATATATATATATATATATATATATATATATATATATATATATATATATATATATATATATATATATATATATATATATATATATATACACACACACAAAATACATTGTCAGCCTCTTAAAGTTGTCCTCCTTTTTCACTTAAATACTCAATCTTAAGTCTGTTCCATTTGAACACTTTAACCAGTTTTTTACTGTATCATTTAGACACAAAATTCGTAGGCAGCAAAATACAAAAAATGCATGTAATTCACACATTAAAGTGACGAATAAAATGAGGACACGTGGATTTAATTTCTAAAAATTAAAAAATAAATAAATACACAAACCAAAACCAAAACCCCACCCCATCTTCATCTTCCCCAATGACCCCTCCTCGCTGGAAAATTAATTTTCGGCTATTTCTTTTCCAGCTCTATCTTCTTCTCCAGAAATTTGGTCTCTTCTTCTTCGCATCGTCGTCTTCCCCAACAGCTAATTTGCACACCTTTTGTATTTTGCAATCATCATCCCAACAACTAATCTTCCCCAAAATTCTGAACAAGAAGAAAGGGGTTGTAATGTGTAACCACCTGTCGGCAAGAAGAAAGGGGTTCCCCAAATTTGCCGTTAAGCTTTAAAATAAAAATCGTCATCTCAGCAAATTAAAAGAAAGAAGAAAGGGGTAACCACCTGTTGCAAATTAGTTGTTGTAATGGAGATGGCATGGCAGAGAGGTGTAACCACCTGTCGATATCAAATCTTCTAAGAAAACTTTGTAGCTTTCAAATTTGGACTAATCCCGTACGCCACCCGATATTGCCTCGCCGGAATAATTGGTACAGACAAACTGCGACCCATTTGGACTCCCTATAAAAATTTCAGATCTGAAGGTGTTTTTGATGGGATCTTAAAAATGAGAATTAAAAAAAATCGGTGGTAGCCAAATTTAAATGTGGCGGTGGTGGTAGTGTGCTTAGATTTGGAGGAGGTGTTGATACACAATTTTTCCCTCATATATTTTTAAATATGCATACATACTTTCAAAACATTATACATGCATTTACAAACATGCACAAGTATTTTTACAATTTTTCTATAATTTGTAAAAGCCTTAAATTAATTTATTTCCGTATTTTTAATTATATAAATATTCAATAATTATCTCTCATATTACTTTATAATGATTTAATCATCTAAATTCATCATTTATGCCCATATAAGTGTTCAAATATTTTAATTGTATTTTTATAATAACATTTGCATTTTGTAAGACTATAATTGCATATTTTGCAATAATAGCCCATATATATGCATAGTTACCTTTGTATGCGGTAAAACCGGGGGCCCGATTTCCTCGTCATTAGGTCGCCTCGTGGGCATGCTTCTCGAGGATCAAATCAAAGGTCGAGACCCACCCTCGGGAGCCGTCGGATACCGGCCCAGGGGGCAGTACGTACTAACGGCTATAATAGGAGAGAGGGGAATTCCCAAGGCATGCAACTTGTATTGACAGAGCCTAACACTATCTAGTTGTCCCATCCCTCTACCTTTATAATCAATGCATTTTGTACTATGTGGGGACCCTCTCCCCCCCATATAAAGGGGATCCTTGGTACTTTGTAAACCCTGTTGCTCCAACTATTCTACACGAAATATACAAGAACTCTTTCTTTTCTCTCTAACATATTCCCTCGACACTATTGTTATTGCTTATTACTTTTATACTTGTTCTTCATTTACTTCTTGTTATTGGCCATAAAGAGCCTCCTTTAATTACATTATAACCGTTAGTCCTCTCCCGTGTATCCCCGATAACTCAAGCCCGAGCTCAAGCACCGACCTCTAGGCCCCTCATCGGTCAGTCCGGGGCCCGAATAGCTAGCCCCTCGGTTTGATTATAACTCTGCGTTAGTTCGTATTTCGTTTTTAAGCTTCACATATCTAGCATCAACTACTTAAACAACTAGCATAAAAATAGATCATGTATTTTTAGAGCCCCATCAACAAATTTAATTGTTATTACCATTTTCACGATAAATAGTTTGGCACCCACCGTGGGGCTAAAAATAATAGTGATTATTTTCTTGCTGGTTTTATTACACAACGCAAGTTGCCTTTCACACTTTTTCTTGTCCAAGATCCTCAATTTCAAGACAAAATGTTTGGCTCAGTGAACAGAGTGGGGAACAACAACCTCGAAAATCGGAAAGAGAAGGACATGACTACTCCAGATGATAAAGCGTGTGCTCGTGGATCCAGGCAGCTCGGCCAACATAATTAGATCGGAGGTAGTAGGACAACTGGGGCTGCTCGATTGAGTCTCCCCCATCCCTCAAGTTCTCCACGGCTTCAACATGATCGGCGAAGTAACGAAAGGAGAGATCACCCTCCCGATCGACACATCCGGCGTGATTCAGAGCACCGAGTTCCAAGTCATCGACGACAACATGAGGTACAATGCATTGCTCGGTAGGCCTTGGATACACATCATAAGGGCAATACCGTTAACCTTACACTAGGTGATAAAGTTTCCCATAAAGGACGACATAACGACCATACATGGAGAACATCGGGCAGCGAAAGAAATGTTTGCAGTCCACCATAAGGCGTCGATCCCCACACACCCAATCTTGCACGAGGTTAGGAACACATAGACCCCTGAGGATGACGAAGAAGATTTCTTCGCTCCTCAAACCTTCGTCACCCCCGAAGAATCGGACGCGACTAAATCGACAGTCGAAGAGCTGGAGCAGACCATTTTAATCGAGCACCTCCGGGATCGTAAGGTATACCTGGGAACGGGGTTAACCCTCGAACTCAGGAAAGGGTTTATTCAATTTCTTAGTAACAATATCGACTGTTTCGCTTGGTCTCACTTAGATATGATAGGAATTCCGCTAGAAATAACCTCCCACTGGCTGAGCAATGATCCCAAATTTAAACTCGTAAAGTAGAAGAGAAGACCACAGTCCGAGGTAAAACATGCCTTCATCAAAGAAGTGGTAACGAAACTTCTCAAAATAGGATCCATTAGAGAGGTAAAATACCCTGAATGGCTGGCCAACGTAGTAGTAGTGCCTAAAAAGTAAACAAGCTTAGAATGTGCGTAGATTATAAAACTTGAATAAGGTGTGCCCCAAGGATTCCTTCCCATTTCCTAATATCGATCATCTGATCGATGCTACGGCCAGCCATGAGACCCTTACCTTTCTCGACACCTACTTGGGGTATAATCAAATCCAGATGAACCCCGAGGACAGGGAAAAAACCTCGTTCATCACAAAGTATGGTACCTACTGCTACAACATTGTTGATACTCAACTTTCCCTATATATTTTAAATATACATAAAAGCTTTCAAAATAGTATATATATGCATATATAATCATGCACAAGGCTTTCATTATTTTTCCCATTATCTTAAGGGCTTAAATTGATTTATTTTCTCCTTTTTATCCATAAAATCCCCATTAATTACTTCCAAAATTATTGTTTTGATAATTCATTTATTGGATTTCTATATTTATGCCCAAATATGGCTAATTTAATTTTTATGTATTTTTGCAATTACATTTAGTATTTTTAAAGCTAAATTGCATGTAATTGCAATGTTAGCCCATTTTAAGATATAATTATATTTTATGTGCATAAAATTGGTTTCTATATTTTTAAAATATTAATTATGTGTTTTAAATCATTTTTGAACCTTAAATTATTTTTCAGAAACTACTTATTATTTTTATAAATTAAAATAGGGAAAATTGGCTATTTAAATAACAACCACATTTGGCTTTCAATTATAGCCAAATCGGACACTCATTCATAGCCCAATTTTACAATTAATAACCCGACCCATAACCTATTAACCCTTACCCAAACCCGAAACCCACCGACCCATTTGAATCATGACCGTTGATCTCCCAGATCAACGGTCCAAATAATTCCCTTCCTTTTTTAATTCTAACCAACCCCCTAACCCTAATAATTTCTCCAATCCGCCGCCTTCAGATGCTCTCCCATATCCACTCTTCTCTCAAACCTAACCCTAGACTCCTCCACTCGCCTCCTTCTCCAGTCATCTTCGACGACTACCTCTCAAGCCCCAAGCCTCCAATGGTCACTCCACCACCTTTCTCCTAATCTCTAAGGCCCTCAAGGGTCCTGGGCCATGTTGATTTGGACCTAAGGTTTCTGATTCTGTTGTTCGAGGCTTCTCTGGTGTGATTTTGGGCAAAATCACACCATGTGTGTTACGATTTGTGAAGTTACAACAGGTTCTTTCGATTTCTATTTAGGTTTCCTTTTGAAACCCTAACTCTCTTCTGGATCTCTCAGATCTATGTTATTTTCATGGTTTAAGCCTATTTCCTTCTATGATTTGTTTATTCTCGATCTTTCTTTCGAAACATCTTCTACTCTAAACCGTTTTTACTTTCTTTGGAAACTAGGGTTTCTCGGAGTTCTTTTTGTACCTGTTTTGACTGATTTCTTTATGATTTAACTTTTTCCCAAGTTTATTTTGACCGATTCTATATTTTTACTGCTTTTTAACTCAACTCTATTAAAAGCCCTAATTTTTAAAGATTTTTCTTTACTTGTTTCTGTGTGTTAGCACGATTCTCTTTACTTGTTTCTGTGTGTTAGCATGATTTTCTCTACTTGTTTCTGTGTGTTAGCATGGTTTTCTCTACTTTGTTTCTATGCGTGTTAGCATGATTTTCTTTACTTTTTTTTCTATGTGTGCTAGCATGGTTCTCTTCACTTCGTTTCTGTGTTAGCCTGTTTACATGGTTCTTGTTAATCTCTCATGGTCACCATGCTTCGAATATGTTCTGCTGAATCTTTATCCTACTTATATCACCTCTATATGATGGTGTTCGCTCATCTCTTATTTCTTTCTGCCTATATAATTGACCTTGTTTGTTTGCTACTTCTGTTCATTCGTCTCTATTTATATGTTGAAGTATGCAAAATCATGACTCCCCATGATTGACTCTAATTTTCCTTAATTGTTGGTAATTGAAAGATTTTCCTTCAAAGCCCTAGAATTCTACTCGTCTGTTTAAATTAACTAATTTCATTACCTTATTTACTATGGTACTTTGTTTTACTTAGTCTTTCCTTAATTGGGTCTTTCTGAATTTGGTCCTAATTGACTACTTTATGCCTACTGAACCCTGGCTCCTTCCTTATTAATTATGCACTGATTCCGCTTCCTCCCATTATATGGTACTAAATCTTCCCGTTTAACCTTGATTCCCTTAACTTAAGGAAGCACTTCCTTGATTCTCTAATTGATTGATTCTGAGTTCTTAAATTAGTGTACTACTATGATTTTTACTTTATTCTACTACCTACTTTCAACTATAGATTGTCTAAGTTTTCACAAACAAGGGACGAGCACTTGGCGTTCAAAAAACTCCTCTCTTATTAAAATCTTTGTTCTCCTCTCTTCCTTGTGTTATTTGCTACTATTAGCCGGCTGCAAGCCGAGGCTAATCATCTATGCTCTTTGGTTCTTTCATTCTGCTTACTTCTCTTCACTGGTATGTCCTAGTTTAATTTAAAGCCTCAACAACAACATGTTTATCTTCTTGTTTCGGTTTCTTTTATTTCTAGCCTGCTTTTACTTGTGGTTCTGTTGTGAAGTTTGTAGTTATGACTCCCCTCCCTTTAAATTCATGTGTTCCCTTGTGTGATTCAAGCATGCCTGGACAATTATTTTTAATCTACTATGTGCTTACCATTCTTATGAGTCCTAAATCCCTATTCCTCTATGTGTTTATATTCTCCCTGATTAGTTTGTGATTATGCCAGTTTCAGTTATAGCTGAGCATGTCCAAACCAATCCAAATATCCTTGCCAGGGTTATATGTTTGTAGTCAAATGCTTGTGTATCCCCAAATCCTTTTGACCCCTTGTGTGACTATTGAATCCATTTGGATTCTGTGTGTGATACTATCCTGAGTTCCTGATTTGGTTTATCACTCCAACATTTTCAAACAATTTCCATTACTTTACTAACTGCTTTCAAACAGATTTTTAAGTCCAGTCCTTAACAAACTTCTTTCAATATGTGTCTTGCACTTTCACTTTACTTTTAGTTAATAAATTCTGCCCCTCTAGTATGTGTACTGCCTTGGGATCCTCTTGAGAGCCCTCTGAACTCTGGCATACTGAGGCTGGCCTTTCCACACTGCAATGGTTCAATGCTTGGCTACTAAGTCTAGGTGTAAGGATTGTCCGGGGTCCTTGAGACCCTTAGGAAACTTTGATGCACCTAGACTCTGATTTGTCTATGGAAATGAGGCTTGTGAGACCATTGGAGGTTTTGGGAAACTTGGGCCTAATTGCAGGCTCCCTATAGAATAGCTTCTTAGTTTTCCATTTCATTTATGTAATTCATTTAATGGCCTGTAATAAATTGTAAACAGATATTTGGAGTATTTAGTAAAAGGGTGGGTAGAAGTATATCTTGTGGGGTAACATGGGTAGAAATCCTGCTCTTAGGATTTATTTTCAAATCGGCCTGCTTCACTCACTAGAAAACATGTCCGTAGGGTCTTATTCTTATTGAATATGGTTGCTTTTGCATAATAGAGAATCATGCCTATAGGATTCCACTTCTAATTTCCTCTGCATCAAATAGAAATCATGCCTATAAGAACTTCACTTTTAACGTCGTTTGCATCAGATAGAAAGCATGTTCATAAATTCTCCATTTGTCATGTTAGAAACCATGTTTCTAGGTTCCAAGACATCTTGTTTTAAATCGATTCAAGTATAGATACCATGCCTATAGGACCTAATTTTGATTTAGCTTTAATAAGCATTTCATATGTTACTGCAAATTGACTAAAATCAGTAATACGCCTAGATATCATGTCTCTAGGGATCTATACTCACAATTATGTCTGGTAATTCTAATTAGCCCAATAGATCAATTTCATTTCACCTATCTTGCTTCTTAAAACCAGTCTTAATAAGTGTCAACATTTTCTAAAACTAGTCCTTTCAAAATTGCTTTAATCTCATTAGATATCCTGCCTATAGGTACTAAAAGGGTCTATTTTAAAAACTTGTTTGCTTCTGCATTAACATAGACACAGTACTACATATAGGCAAGCCTTAGGGCATTTTCAAAACCTGCATTTCTTTGAAGCTGTTTCTGTCATTCAAAGTTCTGATTTCAATAAGCTTTTAAAAAAGAGACCCAGGCAGCTACTAGGTTATAACTTCTATATCTGAAAGTTTGGTCTGTTTCTGCATATTCACTTAGAGATCCTGCTTTAGGACTTTGATTAATAAAGACCTTGACTGTGTTTGAGTCGTGCTGCTTGCATGTTTGTTTGATGAGGAAACTTTGATCCTCTTAATTGCTCCCATTATGTGTGAAAGTCCTAAATGTTTTGACTATTGCCTTAGAATTTTTTCGCCTTTCTAAACCTTAGGGGTACGTCTAGAACTACCTATAGGTAGAGGTCCTAACTCCCTCTAGGACCATTAAGAAGGGATGGGTAGCAGCACGCAATAGGAATCATTGACCAAACACTCGTTTTGCATGACCAATAAGGGGATGGGAAGGGTAGACATGGGATATGATTACTACGCATTAATGTCACGTGTAGCCCCTCATGGAGGAGTGTTTACCGGACATTGGGTGGGGTGATCCTATAGGATAAACAGCCTAGGACCCCTCTTTACCCCAAATCCTCTCCTTGTTTAAAACTTTGTTTGTTTATAATTTGTTCAAACCTTTATTTCACTACTTGAGTTGTTCAATATGCTTTACAAATAAATTATTTGATTCAACTATTTCTATGAACTAATTTGTGAATATAAGTTCGACCGGTACCCACAGTTGTGGACCAAGAGGGGTGCCTAATACCTTCCCCTCAAGGTTATTTCGAGCCCTTACCCTAATCTCTGGTAATGCAAACCAACACAAGAGTTAATCGCTCTAGGTGCCCTAACGCACCATAATCCGTTAGGTTGCGACTCTTCAAATACCCAATTCCCAAAAGGAAACGAGTCATTACACCCCATGAATGTTGAAACCCGGACTTCCTCCCCAGGGAGGGAAAAAGGGGGCGCGACAGCATAGCGACTCTATGGGGGATATTTTTAGGCTCTTACCATAACGAACTTGTCTCCACAAATTAGTCCAAGCATGCTTATACCGTACCCTCCTCCCTTATCTAAATTTAACTGTCTATTTTTTTAAAGCATTTATGATTCTTAATTACCCTGAAAACTAATTTGTCTCTTTGTTTTCCCTTTTTCTGTGACTGTCTTTTAAATTATTTAAATGGTGTATTTATTTTTCCTATGTGAAAATACTTGCCTACATGTTATTAACTGCTGCATAAATCATGCTCCACATCATATTCCACTCGTGCATCTCAAATCCTATAGCAATGCTTTAATGAGTGGTTGCGCTCTTCCTATTTACTACCCTTAAATTCGGAAAGGCTTATTTATGGTAAAACCAGTCCATCAACAGTTCAGTCGACGGTTCCGTGCCTTCCCCCTCAAGTTGTCCGCTTGAGGGTACCAGTCTAAAACCTCATAAAAACCTTACTCTACTTAAATTGTGCATGCATCATGGTCAAACCTAGCCGGATCAGTTATGATGTCCACATAATAATCCTTTAAGACAAGTCTTATCCAAAGTCCATCGGGTTTTTCATAATCCTAATGGACGCAATCACATTCTGTGCATTAATTTGGAGGACTAAATACCGATATGCTGATCATAAATGTATAAATAGTCGAGTCTAGTGGGGGTAAGGCCTAACCCTTTTATTTTGCAGAAAATAAGACACGAAGTCCCCAGATTCGGTATGGTTAGAAATATCCCTCCATTGTTGCTAAATTGGTGGGAAGATCTTTCCTCAAGTGACAACAAGGATGTGAAGAAGTACCTGGGTAACCTGCCTTCCCTGCTAGATATTGAACCTAACAAGAAACCGATCGAGGCTGCCACCCTATTCTGGGATAGTGAAAGAGTCGTGTTTCATTTTGGCGACATAGAAATGACACCGCTCCTAGAGGAAATATGAGGACTTGAAGGGTTGATTTGAGACAACCCCAGGCTTTTAGTACTAGAAAACCGCACAGGTAGGGGATTTTTGAAAATGATGGGGTTAAAAAAGAATATCGACCTAGTGTGCCTGAAGGACTCCTATATACCTTTCGAATATCTCTACGAGAGGTATGGCCACAACAAGTCTTTCCACACTTATCATGATGAGATCGCCCTCACTTCACTGGGTCACATCCACCGCAGAGTGTTCGTGTTCATCATGTGCTTTCTAGGGATGATAGTGTTCCCAATGAAAAAGGGAACAATCCACACTAGGCTGGACATGGTCGCCAAAACTCTGATGGAAGGGATTAATGGGCAGACATATACCATAGTTCCCATGATCATAGCTGATATCTATAGGGCCCTGGAGCGCTGTCAAAGAGGGGTCCAGCATTTTGAGGGCTGTAATTTATTG
Organism: Nicotiana tabacum; assembly: GCF_000715075.1. Classification (NCBI taxonomy): domain Eukaryota; kingdom Viridiplantae; phylum Streptophyta; class Magnoliopsida; order Solanales; family Solanaceae; genus Nicotiana; species Nicotiana tabacum. The sequence goes on from NC_134099.1 coordinate 84,370,644, forward strand.
CTGCAATTATGGTTGTTGGGCATCTCCCAAAGGGTCGCTATCGCCAAGAATTTCCGCGAAGGTCTTGGAATGACCACATCGCTTTCCATCACCCTAAGCAGATGACCTACATTCCAGACAAATTTGCTCAGCTGGAAAGTGCCAGTGAATGGGTAGAGTTCTTCGATAATCTGACCAAGGAACAGGTGCAGTGGATGGTTGAATAGTTTCCAACGAATGAGTTTATTATTAGGTCTAGGGATGCTCCGCATTTGGTGTTGATCAGGTTGAGAGGGATATATCCATATGTCCCTATACGAGTTATGAGGCAAGCAGGCAGAAAGTAAGTTGTACCAAGGGTCGTCAAGATGAGTCATTTCAGGGCATATTTCCAAGACGATGACATACCTTACAAGTGTCAATCTCAGCACATGTGGCACTACAAAATCATTGTGGATAAAAGCATGGTTGAGCCAGACAGATATCACGCGGGGTGCGTGCCTCTATACCCTGCATGGTTGGAAGACAATCTGAAAAGAGCGGTGACACCGGGGGCTAGTTGAGGGAACAGAATCATAGATGAGGAAGCTGAAGCCCAAGTCAAATACAACAGGCTGCGCAAGAGAGTCCACGACTCTGAGAATGAGCATCGGGATATACATACATGAGAGGAATATGAGGTTGATCGAGGAATGGAAAGATATGGCAGTCACCTCTAATAGAAAACTGGAATACCTAGAGCGAGGAATAGTGGAACTAGAGGGAAAAGTCATAAAAAGGATTGGAAACTGTCAGAATACTGAAGGAGCCGAGGGAGGACATCTGGCCCGATCCTACTTGCTGCTGGGACTGCACGAGCTAGGAGATCAGTTTGATGGAATCCAGAAGATCGAATCTAGGGAAGGTCCTTCTGGGACCAAATAGATTAGATTTACTTGCTTTCCTTAAAACGTAATAAGGCCAAGTGCCAGTAGTGACTTGTTTTATTATTATGTTAGTGTCATTTTTGGATTTGTCTATTTTTATATTATGAAATGAAGCATTTATTGGCATTTGAAGTTCTTCAAATTTATTTGTCTCTAGTCCTACCTTGGGCATAACGAGGCTCCCAAATTAAGATATGAGTTTATATCTTGCACTATGTGTTTAAATACTACAGACATTTCAGGATCCCCACTAACTTGTTACATTTTGTTTTGTTTACTTTTATTATTCCCATCCTCATAGGTTGGTTCATCCATACTGACCTCGTCAGCATATATACCAGATCTAGAGGCCCTCCACCTTCTCCTTCTCCAAGAAACACAAAAAGCAGAGTGAAATCAAAGACGGACGACTTAAGTGGAATTCGAAAGGAAAACATTGAGAACGCAGAGACCTCTGATGGTCGTAGTACTCCGGCCCCGAACGACTTAGTTTTGAGACACAAAAGATACTAGAACTGCAAGGAGAACTTGAGCAGGTCCGCAATTTGGCAAACTTGTCACTCACCCTCAATGTCCCTGATATCCACCAACAGAACGCGAAGAACCCAAAACCTCCTAAAATCATACAAAAACAATAGCTACAAAATCCTACCATACCAAATCAATACGCAACTCCACCACAAAATATCAATCCATTACCGATAACAACTCCACCAAAACAGTATCAACCAATCATGTACCCACCAACCACCACTTACCACACTCCCCAAAATACACCACCACTCATTCCCGATCCACAAAACTCTACCAATGACCATCACTATTCCCAAGTCCCTGGCACCCATCAAACCAAACCTATATACGTGAAAACTATACCACATTCTACCCAGCCAATATCCTGCGCACCGGAATCCTCTGAAAAGGACCTGCTCATTAAGAACATGGCTGAAGAACTCAAGAAATTAACAAGCTGAGTTCAAGGTATTGAAGGCAATAGAGGAATAGAAGGGTTGAACTATGAAGATCTGTATATACAACCCGATGTGGAACTACCAGAGGGGTACAAAACTCCCAAGTTCGAAATGTTTGATGATACAGGTGATCCCAGGGTTCACTTAAGGACCTACTGTGACAAACGTGTCGGGGTCAGAAAGGATGAAAAGATTCGAATGAAACTCTTTATGAGGAGCCTTACTGGGGATGCGTTGTCTTGGTATATTAGCCAGAATCCCAAGAAATGGTCAAATTGGCTAAGCATGGCATCAAATTTCATGGACCGGTTCAGGTTCAACACAGAAAATGCACCGGATGTCTTCTACATTCAAAATCTCAAGAAGAAACCTATTAAGACTTTCTGCGAATATGCTACTCGTTGGAGGTCGGAAGCAACCAAGGTCAGGCCCACTTTGGACGAAGAACAGATGAATAAATTCTTCATCAAAGCACAGGATCCACAATATTATGAGAGGCTGATGGTTATCGAAAATCACAAATTCTTTAATACCATCAATCTCGGGGAAAGGATCGAGAAAGTAATCAAGAGCGGTATGGTAACAAATTTCGAGGCACTGCAAGCCACGAATAAGGCACTCCAATCAGGTGACATACCAAAGAAGAAAGGGGTTGGAACAGTAATGATGGCTCAGGGCCCAAAATTTCCATTTGTATACCAAACACCTCTACCCACATACCAGACATCTCCACCCACCTATCAAAAACCTCCACCCACATATCAAACACCTTCACCCACATACCAAGAATCACCACCTACATATCAACCTTCATCCCCTAGATATTTCCAACCAGCCGATGTCCATCATACCTATAATTCCCAACCATCCCACTTCCAATCACCACCAACTCGCCAAAATTATCCAAGACTAAGACCAAGACTCAACTTCGACTGCAAGCTACCTAAAAAATACACCGCCATCGCTGAGTCCATCGACCAATTGTATGAAAGGTTAAATGTCGCAGGTTACGTCACTCTTGTTCCCGCTGTGGCGCTAGAAAATCCATCCCATTGGGTCAATCCAAACAAAACCTGTGCATACCACTCCGGTATGAAAGGGAACACCACTACTGAGTGCCGAACATTGAAGGATAAGATCCAGACACACATTGACAATAAGGTCATACAGGCGAAGGAAGCCGCACCTAATGTCCGCAACAATCCCCTCCGTGATCATAGAGGTGATTGTGTACATGTTATAGAAACAAATGAGGAATGGGACCCTGAGGGGTCAATCCGGCTTATCGGAGAAGGCGATGACTTTAAGGTTGCAGTTACACTCACTCCTATCGTGGTTCAGACTCAGGCGCCTATTGACGTTGAGGTAACTGCATCAGTTCCATTCGAGGTGGAAGTATCTCCGCCCGTAGCCATCTCCGCTCCATTTAAAGTAGAAGTGGTCACACCTTTCATTGTGACGGTGTCAACCACACCCCCATTCAACTCAAAAGCGATACCCTGGGATTATGTCGCCGAGGCTTGGTAAAAAGGAGAGACTAAGATAGAGGAATCTGATACTGCACAAGGGAGGACTAGAACTGGAAGAGTCTACACACCTGAACACCTGGGAGGTTCAAGTAAGGATGCCAATACTAGGCAGTCTGTCATTGAGATCGGATCAGATAACTTGTGGAGGAAAGTACAGGCAAAAGAATATTCTGTCGTTGATCATCTGAACAAAGTCCCTGCTTAGATATCTATCCGGTCACTACTATAGAATTCAGTGGCACACAAGTACGCCTTGATGAAAGTACTGAGTGAGGCTTATGTACCCAATAATATCACTAGTGGAGAAATGGCCAACATGGTCGAACAGGTCTGCAAAGACATAAGATTATCTTCTACGAAGAAGAACTACCTCCCGAGGGTCAGAGTCACAATCGAGCATTGCACATTATGGTACAATTTGAAGACAAGTTTGTCGCTAGGGTCCTGGTTGATGGAGGTTCTAGTCTGAATATTTGTCTACTGGATACCCTGAAAAGGTTGGACAAAGGTTTCCATGAAATATGAACCAGAAGCATGAATGTGAAAGCTTTCGATGGGTCCCAGAGGGCCACGATCGAGGAGATCAACATTTTCTTGCAGATGGGGCCAACTTGGTTTGACTTTGAATTCCAAGTGCTTGACATACCAGCCTCATATAATCTTCTGTTGGGTCGGCCATGAATCCATGCCACTGAAGCCGTACCTTCCACATTACATCAAGCTATGAAATTCGAATGGAATCATCAGTAGGTGATCATTCACGGAGATGGGAGTAACCCCATTTACACTAGTCAAACCATCATGGTCATTGGACATAGAAGGAGGCTAAGAGGAGAAACCTATCATCACATTGAATGGGTCAATGTCGCCGAGAAGGATAAGTGGTGGAGTAACAAAATAGAAAGCATACTAGCATGGTATGGATATGAACCTAGCAAAGGGTTGGGAAAGAACCTTCAAGGTATCACTAAACCGATATGGCTGAAAAACCATGGTACCACATTTGGGCTCGGATACCAGTATACATGGTAAGAGTACAGGGAGTTTTCACCTCTATGGCGTGGACCGTATTACCCTCTTGAGAAACCGGTACCCCGTTTGGAACAAGCTTTCCATCAAGCGGACACAATATGGGGAACTGCTGAAGAAGAAACACTAGCTAGGCTGAAGGACCTTTTCTTGGAAGATGAGGATATGGACTGCAATGCCATAATTGAGGAGGAGGAGGAGGAATAAGGCATCTCCATTCAGACTGTGGCAAAGGGAGTTGTTCTCAGAAACTAGACCGCCACACCATCTCGAGCTCGCTGAGTCCATGGGTAGCTTGGCAGAATTTATAGCCGTTCTAGGCATTTTTAAATTTCCAGCAATTTTGTTTTAAGATTTCTTTGTTTCAAAATAAATGCTCGATCTACCGATCCAAGCTTGGTTTGAACAATTTTCTTGGTTTTAATCAAATGCATTTACCCATTATCATTATTCATTACTATTTTTATATTTTTCCCTTCTATAGTGTTATTATTACTTTTCCCAATGAACCATTGACTGTCACATGTAATGAGGCAACGAAACATGAGAATAGTGACTTAGAGGAAGAAGATGAGATACCTGAGGAAATTGTCAGGGAAGTTGAGAGTTTCGAGAAAAATCCTAAATCCAACTTGGACGACACAGAAGCAGTAAATTTGGGAGACGCTGAGACCATCAAAGAGACCCGTATCAGTATTCACTTGTCACCAATAGAAAAGGAAGAGTACATACATTTTCTAAAAGAATATGAGGATATCTTCGTATGGTCGTATGATGATATGACCCGTTTGAGCACATCTATAGTAGCTCATAAGTTGCCTACCAATCCCATGTGTCCGCCAGTCAAGCAAAAACTCAGAAAATTCAAACCAGATATGAGTTTGAAAATCAAGGAGGAAGTTACCAAGCAGATCAAAGCCAAGGTTCTCAGGGTGGTTGAGTATCCAATAGAGTTAGGTAACATTGTGCCAGTTCCAAAGAAAGACGGGAAGGTCCGAATGTGTGTTGATTATCGGGATTTAAATAGAGCAAGTCCAAAAGATGACTTCCTACTGCCAAATATACATATCCTGATCGATAACTGTGCCAAGCATGAACTCCAATCCTTTGTAGATTGCTTCCCCGGTTATCACCAGATCTGGATATATGCCGAGAAGATAGCTTTCATTACGCCTTATGGTGTATACTGTTACAAAATGATGTCGTTTGGTCTAATGAATGTTGGGGATACTTACATGAAGGCCATGACGACCATCTTCCATGATATGATACACAAGGAAATAGAGGTATATGTGGACGACGTCATTATCAAATCCAAAAGGGCCGCAGATCACATAGTAGACTTGAGGAAATTCTTCGACAGGCTTAGGAGGTACAATTTGACGTTGAACCCCGCAATGTGTGTATTCGGAGTTCCTGCAGGGAAGTTATTGGATTCATTGTCAGTCGCCAAGGGATCGAGCTAGATCCGACTAAAGTCATAGCCATTCAAGAGCTATCGCCACCTAAAAGCAAAAAGGATGTGATTAGTTGTTACACCCTATGTTTTCGTATGTTAGAGTATCCGTAAGTCAATTGATGTAAGCTCAGAAATGAGATCAACTTTGAAAGTACGTAAAGTAAGTTAATCCTTTTATAATGGAGGTTACAAATCTTTATGATCATGAATAACGAGTATCAAAAGGGTTGGAAAGCTTAGGCGCTAAATGAATTAAAGAAAATAAGTTTCGTCAAATGTCGACAAGTTTGGAATGTTATAACCTATACTTTTGGGGTGAGACAAGGGTGATTAACATGATTATGAGGTTATGTTATCAGTTAGTTTAGTCGTATGATAGTCGTGTGTTATGTTTTTAAGTCAAGCAAGTTGTGGAACAAAAGTTGGAAAAGGTCATCACAAGTTACATTCAAAAATGAGTTGAAACTTAGGTTAAATGTAGCTGAGCTTTTCTCCCAGCATACTTTGAATCAAGGGATGATCTACATATGAAATTGAATATATATGAGTCTAGTTTTCAACTCATTAAAGCGTTTGTCAATACGATCTCGGAGTATATATATATTCGCATTTTCGCGAGACCGCGCAGCTAGTAGGTGACAAGTAGGTGCATCACCTACTTGCCAAAAAGGGAGGCCTCAACTAAGTCGGTCAATAGGGGACTTTTAAGGGATTATAAACTCAGTTATTTCACCTATCTTTCAGACCAAGAAAACCTAATTGAACCCCTGCAACTCCTCCCCAAAAATCCCACACAAACCCTAGGGTATTCCGGGTGTTACGACGCGATTCTAGTGCTGAAAAGTCTGGACAGCTTGCTAGTTTCTCTTTCTCCTTCTTGTAGCCGTGTTGAGGAACTTATTTTTGATGAAAAAGGACCAGGTTTCGTGGGCTATACTCAGTACAAGGTAAGTTTATGCTTCTCCTTCCATTATCTATGCGTTTGCGAGTTGTAACTCGATCGTAAAGAATAGACCTAGCTAGTTTCGAAAGAATGGTATAGTGTATGTTCTTGTGTAATGGTTGGCTGGTTGTAAACCTATTTTTAAGTGGAATTCATGGCTGGATTATTGGATAAGAGGTATAATGATGTACTTTTGGTTGTATTTCCCAATTTGAAAGAAAAGACAAGTCGAAATGTGTTTAAGTAAACTGAAAAATTATTTTTGAGTTGTTGAACTTGTGGGAATATTTTTGGGCTGTTTTGTGTTGGTATTGGGTTTTCTCTTTTACTACTATTTTTATGGAGTTGAGAGGAGGAAGGTTGTGGAGAAACACCACATAATGGCAAGGTTGTTTGTTGGTCGTTCGTCGTAACATTTTTGGGTTGGTTGACACTATTATGGTTGCCGTGTTGTGTATGAAGTGATAGGTGTATGTTGGGTTGTTTGTGATTTTTTTGACTAGTGTGAAGTCATATATATAGGGGAGGTTCTGTCCGTTTCATTGTAAAATAGGTTGTGGTCGATACATAATAGTTACGACGCTTAAACGATAACGAGAGTGTCATTTCTCTTATTGTAGACTAAGGAGCCGTGAAATTGCATAGCTTGAGGTTGGGAAGAATATATAAGGTATGTTAAGACACTTACTTCTTTCTTTTGGCATGATCCAAAGTGACATGAACATAAACGGTACGCTAATTCATAAGGGATCTACTCGTAGAAACTAAGGTTGTCCATGTTGTTCTTTCCTTATAAAGTTATTCTAAACAAGTGTGTACGATCCTTAAATCCCACTAAGGTTCATATTAATGGTAGGGATGTCCATAATGTTAATCGAAGGTACAATGACCTTACATCACTCCGAAAGGGTTAGAATGTGATTCCATGAGTCGAGCATGTATTATATATATGTATCTATTTTACTCTACCGAGCCGCGCTATAGTCGGCCGGGTATGGCACCTATTGTGCAACCACTGATCAGTTGGGTTTACCGAGCTCCACGTGGCCGGGTACGATTCTACCGAGCCTTATGATGGCCGGGTACGTTTTTACCGAGTCCTCTTTGAGGCCGGGTACGATATGATGATGATGATGCCCACAGAGGCGAATGTTTTTAAAAAGTTCATGTATATATATGTATTATGCATTTCATGTCAGTAGCCCCCAGAGGCACTCAGATGTTACAGGTTGTATCTCCTCTATCTCTCTTTACATTACTGTTCTTGTTTATGCTTTCCTGCCTTACATACTCGGTACTTTATTCGTACTGACATCCCTTTTGCCTGGGGATGCTGCGTGTCATGCCCTCAGGTCCCGATTGATAGGTTGACAGTCCTCCTAGTAGGCTATCAGCTCAGCGAAGGTGTTGGTGCACTCCACTTGCTCCGGAGTTGCCTAGTTAGTCAGTATGCTTTGGATATGTATTGATTGGTATGGTGGGGCCCTGTCCCGATCTTTATGATTTTATTTACTCTTATAGGCTTGTAGACAGATGTCAGGTGTAGGGACACTTGTATGGCCTTGTCAGCCTATGTTTTGAGTTTACAAATGGTCATGTCGGCCTTATAGGCCCGTATGTCACATATATAAGTTTGTATATCATTTGTGGTCTTCATATGTTGAGTATTCCCTTATGTTTTATTCTTGTTATCTCATGACCGGTTTTCTGGCTCATTTACTCATGATAGTATGATAAGAAAGATATGTTACGTTAGTACTCGGTTGAGTAAAGCACCGGGTGCCCGTCGCGGCCCTCTGATTTGGGTCGTGACATTAGCTTCCTGGGACGGCTCAACTACATCAGTTGATTCATAGGACAATCCACAGTAATATGTGAACCCATCTTCAAGATGCTGAGGAAAGATGCTGAGACTAGTTGGACCGAGGATTGTTAGAAAGTTTTTGACAAGATCAAGGAATACCTGTCCACATCGCCAGTTCTGGTCCCGCTAGAACCAGGACGACCGTTGCTATATTATCTATCCGTGTTAGATGGAGCCTTCGGATGTGTTTTGGGAAAACATGATGAGACGAGAAGAAAGGAGCAAGCCATATACTAGCTAAGAAAGAAATTCACACCTTAGAAAGCACGGTATTCTCTGCTTGAACGCATTTGCTGTGCTTTGACCTGGACAGCCCAGAAGTTGAGGCATTACTTCTGTGCCTACACTACATACCTCATATCCAGGATGGATCCTCTGAAGTACATATTTCAGAAGCCCATGCATATCGGGAAGTTGGCTAAATGGCAGATACTACTGAGTGAGTTCGACATCATCTATGCAACTCAAAAGGCAGTCAAGGGACAAACATTGGCAGATCGCCTCGTTGAGAATCTAGTGGGAGGAGAATACGAACCCTTGAAAACGTATTTTCCTGATAAAGAAATATCATTCGTGGGAGAAGACATTACGGAAGCATATGATGGTTGGAGGATGTTCTTGACGGAGACGTAAATTTCATAGGAGTAGGCATTGGAGCAGTTTTGGTATCAGAAATGGGTCAGCATTACTAAACTCAGATTTTCCTACACCAACAACATGACAGAGTATGAAGCTTGCATACAAGGGCTCAACATGGCAGTCGACATGAACATTCAGGAATTGTTGGTAATCGGCGATTCAGATTTGCTTGTGCACCAGGTGCAAGGAGAATGGCTACCAAGAATTCCAAGATATTGCCATATCTACACCATGTGTAGGAATTGAAAAGGAGGTTCACGAAAATAGAATTCCGACATGTGCCCAGAATTCAGAATGAGTTCGCCAACACATTAGCCATTTTATCATCAATGATACAGCATCCAGATAAAAACTATATTGATCGCATTCCGGTGAGGATCCATAATCAGCCGGCATATTATGCTCATGTGGAGGAAGAAGCATATGGAAAGCCTTGGTTTCATGACATCAAGGAGTACTTATCAAAAGGAGAATATCTGGAGCACGCAAATCACATTTAGAAATGCACGCTCCGGAGTTTGTCAAATCATTTCTTCCACAGCGGAGGGAACTTGTACAGGAAAACTCCGGATTTGGGTTTACTAAGGTGTGTCGACTCAAAGGAAGCTTCTAAGCTACTTGAGGATATACATGTTGGGACCTGCGGTCCGCACATGAATGGATTTGTTCTGGCCAAGAAAATACTCAGGACAGGTTACTTTTGGATGACCATGGAGACGGATTGTATTCAGTATGTCCGCAAATGCTTTCAATGTCAAGTACATGCCGACATGATAAAAGTGCCGCAAAATAAGCTTAATGCAACAAGCTCACCTTGGCCATTCGCCGCCTAGGGAATGGATGTCATTAGTCCGATCGAGCCCACTATTTCAAACGGACACCAGTTTATTCTGGTAGCCATTGATCACTTCACAAAATGGGTAGAAACTACATCTTACAAGGTTGTAACCAAGAAAGTTGTCGCAAATTTTGTAAAGGATCGTATTGTCTACCGATTTAGAATCCCTGAGTCCATTAAATTCCACCACAGTGATCTGATGAAAGTTATATGTGAAACTTTCAAAATCAAGCACAATAATTCCACCACCTACAGACCTCAGATGAACGGAGCCGTAGAACCGCCAACAAGAACATCAAGAAGATACTAAGGAAAATGGCAGAGAATCACAAGCGGTGGCATGAAAAGTTACCCTTTTCTCTATTAGGGTACTGCACCATAGTTTGCATGTCAACCGAGGCAACCACCTACATGCTGGTCTATGGTACCGAAGCTGTCATCCCAGCCGAGGTAAAAATTCCTTCTTTAAGAGTCATACAGGAAGTTGAACTCAGCGATGCAGAATGGATAAGAAGTCGCTATGAACAATTGGCCCTTATCGATGGAAAGAGTATAAACGCAGTATGTCACGGCCAACTCTATCAGAATAGAATGGCCAGAGCTTTCAACAAAAGGATCAAACTGAGATAGTTCGCACCAGGGCAGCTGGTATTGAAGAACATTTTTCCACACCAAGATGAAGCCAAAAGGAAATTCTCTCCCAACTGGCAAGGTTCGTATATAGTTCACAGAGTACTAACAGGAGGAGCACTCATACTTGCAGAAATGGATGGAGAGATCTAGCCAAAACCAATCAATTCGTATGCAGTCAAAAGATACTATGCCTAGAATCATTTCACATTTTCCTTTCTGATGTAATTGAACTATGCTTGACCTGATTCCTGTTTAAGAGGGGATATGTAGGCAACCTTGTGGGTTCGGTCATATCATAATAAAATTCTTATTTTCCCCCAAAATCAGAAACTGGGGCAGAATTTTGAGGAGAGACCTCAAAATTCTAGACCAAGTCCAGCCAACGCCGTCGCGTGCTAGGAAGTCAGTCATCAGCCAAGAACTGGGGCAGAATGTTGAGAAGGATTCTCAAAATTCTGAGGAAGAATCAGCAGGGTCCGCCATCCGCAAACAGTTTAAAATCATCTACCAAACTAGGGCAGAATTTTGAGGAGGACCCTCAAAATTCCAACATAAAAGAGTTGTAATGCCTTTGAAATGTGTCACAGTCGCCAGTTCATCAAAATTTACTTGATATACCCATACACTTCCAAAACAATTCTGTTTTTATCAATAAATGCATATGTTTTCGAAAAATTCTATTTTTTTATAACAGTCAGGTGCTACCTAGGGGAACTCGAAGAGGGCTTCCAGAGCGGAGCAAGGCAAGGCCGGCGGAAGAAGCAAGAACCAACTTCCTCTCATGAAACTTACGATTTTTCTTTGAACGCAGGCGCATTTGATGATAGCACAAAACAAATTCACCATCCATCCGGTCGTTAGACGCTGAACCTATCCTAGTTAAGATACGCTCTGCCCTTATCTGTTATTTTCTCTTTGCATGAGTCTAATCCTTGTCTCCACACTTGTATGAGTCTAATCCTTGACTCCACACTTGCATGAGTCTAATCCTTGACTCAACATTTGCATGATTCTAATCCTTGACTCCACATTTGCATGAGTCTAATCCTTGACTCCACAATTGCATGAGTCTAATACTTGACTCCACATTTGCATGAGTCTAATCCTTGACTCTATATTCGCATGAGTCTAAGCCCTGACTCCACATTTGCATGAGTCTAATCCTTAACTCCATATTTTCATGAGTCTAAGCCCTGACTCCACATCTGCATGAATCTAATCCTTGTCTCCATATTCGCATGGGACTAAGCCTTGTCCCGAATCTTGCATAAGGCTAAGCCCTGCCTCCATATCTGCATAAGGATAAGCATTGCCTTCCATTTGCATGGGACTAAGCCCTGTCCCGAATCTTGCATGAGGTTAAGCTCTACCTCCATATTTGCATAAGGCTAAGAGCTGCCTTCTCCTCGCCATATTTGCATAAGGCATACTCCGCGGGTGAATCCAGAACTACACATGGCCTAATTCCTATAAAACCAGGGATATGTAGGCAACTTGTAAATCAGAGCTCGGCCTCTATCTTTCAGAATATCCCATCCGGTCAAAATTGGCCATCATTTATTTACCCGAAAACTCTTTCATCCTTCCCGGGTAAAGAGGGGCAGCTGTTGATACCCAATATTTTCCTATATATTTTAAATATGCATAAAAGCTTTCAAAATAGCATATATAGGCATATATAAGCATGAACAAGGCTTTCATTATTTTTCACATAATTTTAAGAGCTTAAATTGATTTATTTTCTCTTTTTTATCCATAAAATCCCCAATAATTACTTCCAAAATTATTTTTTTGATAATTCATTTATTGGATTTCAATATTTATTCCAAAATATGGCTAATTTAATTTTTATGTATTTTTACAATTACATTTAGTATTTGTTTAAGCTAAATTACATATAATTGCAATGTTAGCCTATTTTAAGATATAATTATATTTTATGTGCATAAAATTGGTTCCTATATTTTTAAAATGTTAATTATGTATTTTAAAGCATTTTTTCACCTTAAATTATTTTCTAGAAACTACCTATTATTTTTATAAATTAAAATAGGGAAAAACTAGCTATTTAAATAACAGCCACATTTGGCTTTCAATTAAAGCCAAATCGGACCCCCATTCCAAGCCCAATTTGATAGTTGATAACCTGACCCATACCCTATTAACCCTTACCCAAACTCGAAACCGACCTGCCCATTTGAATCTTGACCGTTGATCTCCTATCAACTGTCCAAATAATTCCCTTCCTTTTTTAATTCTAACCAACCCCCTAACCCTAATCATTTCTCCAATCCGCCGCCTTCAGATGCTCTCCCATCTCCACTCTTCTCTCAAACCTAACCCTAGACTCCTCCACTCACCTCCTTCTCCGGTCATCTCCGGTGACTACCTCTCAAGCCTCAAACCTCCAATGGTCACTCCACCGCCTTGATCCTCATCTCTAAGGCCCTCAAGGGTCCTGAGCCATGTCGATTTGGACCTAGGGTTTCTGATTCTATTGTTCGAGGCTTCTCTGGTGTGATTTTGGGCAAAATCACACCATGTGTGTTATGATTTGTGAAGTTACAACAGGTTCTTTCGATTTCTACTTAGGTTTCCTTTTGAAACCCTAACTCTCTTCTGGATCTCTCAGATCTATGTTATTTTCATGATTTGAGCGTGTTTCCTTCTATGATTTGTTTATTCTCGAGCTTTTTTTCGAAAGATCTTCTACTCAAAACCGTTTTTACTTTCTTTGGAAACTAGGGTTTCTCAGAGTTCTTTATGTACCTATTTCGACTGATTTCTTTATGATTTAACCTTTTTCCCTTATTTATTTTGACTGATTCTATATTCCTACTGCTTTTTAACTCAACTCTATTAAAAGCCCTAATTTTTAAAGATTTTTCTTTATTTGTTTCTGTGTGTTAGCACGATTCTCTTTACTTGTTTATGTGTGTTAGCATGATTTTCTCTACTTGTTTCTGTGTGTTAGCATGGTTTTCTCTCTACTTTGTTTCTATGTGTGTTAGCACGATTTTCTTTACTTTGTTTCTATGTATGTTAGCATGGTTCTCTTCACTTCGTTTATGTGTTAGCCTGTTTACCTGGTTCTTATTAATCTCTCATGGCCACCATGCTTCAAATATGTTCTGCTGAATCTTTAGCCTACTTATATCACCTCTATATGATGGTGTTCGCTCGTGTCTTATTTTTTTCTGCATATATAATTGACCTTGTTTGTTTGCTACTTCTGTTTATTCGTATCTATTCATATGTTGAAGTATGCAGAATCATGACTCCCCATGGTTGACTCTGATTTTCCTTAACTATTGGTAATTGAAAGATTTTCTTTGAAAGCCCTAGAATTCTAATCGTCTATTTGAATTAACTAATTTCATTACCTTATTTACTATGGTACTTTGTTTTACTTAGTCTTTCCTTAATTGGTCTTTCTGAATTTGGTCCTAATTGACTACTTTATGCCTACTGAACCCCAGCTCCTTCATTATTTAATTATGCATTGATTCCTCTTCCTCCCTTACATGGTACTAAATCTTCCCGTTTGACCTTGATTCCCTTAACTTAAGGAAGCACTTCCTTGATTCTCTAATTGATTGATTCCAAGTTCTTAAATTAGTATACTACTATGAATTTTACCTTATTCTACTAGGTACTTTCAACTATAAATTCTCTAAGTTTTCACAAACAAGGGGCAAACACTTGGCTTTCAATAAACTTCCCTCTTATTAAAATCTTTGTTCTCCTTTCTTCCTTGTGTTATTTGCTACTATTATCCAGCTGCAAGCCGAGGCTAATCATCTGTGTTTTGGTTCTTTCATTCTACTTACTTCTCTTCACTGGTATGTCCTAGTTTAATTTAAAGCCTGAATAACAACATGTTTATCTTCTTGTTTCAGTTTCTTTTATTTCTAGCCTGCTTTTACTTGTGGTTCTGTTGTGAAGTTTGTAGTTAGGCATGCTAGTATGACTCCCCTCCCTTTAAATTCATGTGTTCCCTTGTGTGATTCAAGCATGCCTGGACAATTGTTTTTAATCTACTGTGTGCTTACCATTCTTATGAGTCTGAAATCCCTATTCCCTTATGTGTTTATATTCTCCCTAATTAGTTTGTAATTATGCCAGTTTCATTTATTGCTGAGCATGTCCAAACCAATCCAAATACCCTTGCCAGGGTTATATGTTTGCAGTCAAATGCTTGTGTATCCCCAAAGCCTTTTGACCCCTTGTGTGACTATTGAATCCATTTGGATTCTGTGTGTGATCCTATCCTGAGTTCCTGATTTGGTTTATCACTCCAACCTTTTCAAACAATCTCCATTACTTTACTAACTGCTTTCAAACAGACTTTTAAGTCCAGTCCTTAACAAACGTCTTTCAATATGTGTCCTGCACTTTCACTTTACTCTTAGTTAATAAGTTCTGCCCCCTCTAGTATGTGTACTGCCTTGGGATCCTCTTGAGAACCCTCTGAACTCTGGCATACTGAGGCTGGCATTTCCACACTACACTGGTTCAATTCTTGGTTGCTAAGTCTAGGTGTAAGCATTGACTGGGGTCCTTGAGACCCTTAGGAAACTTTGATGCACCTAGACTCTAATTTGCCTATGGAAATGAGGCTTGTGAGACCATTGGAGGCTTTGGGAAACTTGGGCCTAATTGTAGGCTCCCTATAGAATAGCTTCTTAGTTTTCCATTTTATTTATGTAATTCATTTATTGGCCTGTAATAATTTGTAAACAGATATTTGGGGTATTTAGTAAAAGGGTGGGTAAATGTATATCTTGTGGGGTAACATGGGTAGAAATCCTGCTCTTAGGATTTATTTTCAAATTGGCCTGCTTCACTCACTAGTAAACTTGTCCGTAGGGTTATATTCTTGTTGAATCTAGTTGCTTTTGCATAAAAGAGAATCATGCCTATAGGATCCACTTCTAATTTCTTCTGCATCAAATAGAAATTATGCCTATAAGGACTTCACTTTTAACGTCATTTGCATCAGATAGAAACCATGTTCATAAATTCTGCATTTGTCATGTTAGAAACCATGTTACTAGGTTCCAAGCCATCATGTTTTAAATCGATTCAAGTATAGATACCATGCCTATAGGACCTAATTCCGATTCAGCTTTAATAAGCCTTTCATATGTCTCTGGGGATCTATACTCGCAATTCTGTCTGGTAATTCTAATTAGCCCAATAGATCAATTTCATTTCACCTAGCTTGCTTCTTAAAACCTGTCTTAATAAGTGTCAACATTTTCTAAAACTAGTCCTTTCAAAATTGCTTTAATCCCATTAGATATCCTGCCTATAGGTACTAAAAGGGTCTATTTTAAAAACTTGTTTGTTTCTGCATTAACTTAGACACAGTACTGCATATAGGCAAGGATTAGGGCATTTTCAAAACCTGCATTTCTCTGAAGTTGTTTCTGTCATTCAAAGTTCTGAATTCAATAAGCTTTTAAAGAAGAGACCCTAGGCAGCTACTAGGTTATAACTTCTGTATCTGAAAGTTTGGTCTGTTTCTGCATATTCACTTAGAGATCCTGCTTTAGGACTTTGATTAATAAAAACCTTAACTGTGTTTGAGTCGTGCTGCTTGTATGTTTGTTTGATGAGGAAACTTTGAGCCTCTTAATTTCTCCCATTATGTGTGAAAGTCCTAAATGTTTTGACTATCGCCTTAGAATTTTTTCGCCTTTCTAAACCTTAGGGGTACGTCTAGAACTACCTATAGGTAGAGGTCCTAACTTCTTCCAGGACCATTAAGAAGGGACGGGTAGCAGCACACAATAGGAACCATTGACCAAACACTCACTTTGCATAACCAATAAAGAGATAAGAAGGGTATACATGGGATATGATGACTACGCGTTAATGTCACGTGTAGCCCCTCATGGAGGAGTGTTTACCGGACATTGCATGGGGTGATCCTATAGGATAAATAACCTAGGACCCCTCCTTACCCCAAATCCTCTCCTTGTTTAAAACTTTGTTTTTTTATAATTTGTTCAAACCTTTATTTAACTACTTGAATTGTTCAATATGCTTTACAAACAACTTATTTGATTAAACTATTTATATGGACTAATTTGTGAATATAAGTTTGTCCGGGACCCACAGTTGTGGACCAAGAGGGGTGCCTAACACCTTTCCCTCGAGGTTATTTCGAGCCCTTACCCTAATATCTGGTAATGCAAACCAACACAAGAGTTAATCGCTCTAGGTGCCCTAACGCACCATAATTCGTTAGGTGGAGACTATTTAAATACCCAATTCCCAAAAGAAAATGAGTCATTACACCCCATGAATGTCGAAACCCGGACTTCCTCCCCGCGAAGGGATAAAGGGGGAGCGACAAACATGATGCCCTTCGGGCTAAAAAATGTAGGGGCAACGTACCAGCGCCTAGTTAATAAAATGTTCGTGCATCAAGTAGGTAAATCAATGGAGGTATATATTGATGATATGCTAGTTAAGTCCCTATGCGTAGAAGACCATTTGACTAATTTGCATGAAACTTTAGACATCCTCAGAAGTGACAATATGACGGTCAACCCCGAGAAGTGCGCCTTTGGAATGGATTTGGTAAAATTCCTGGGCTTCATGTTATCAAACAGGGGGATCGAGATCAATCCTGACAAAATAAAGGCCATCGAAGAAATTATGGTGGTGAACAATATAAAGGCCGTACAATGGCTAACAGGAAGGATAGTGGCCCTGGGCAGATTCATATCAAGGTCATCACACAAGAGCCATCATTTCTTCTCTTTACTCAAAAGAAAGAGCAACTTTGAATGGACTCCAGAATACCATCACGCCTTAGAGGAACTAAAATGATACCTGACTAGTCCACCTTTGTTGCATATGCCAAAGGAGGATGAAACACTATACCTATACCTAGCCGTGTCTGAAATAGCGGTAAGCGGCGTACTGGTTCGAGAGGAGCAAGGTACACAATTTCCTGTTTATTATGTAAGTCGGACCTTAGGGGACGCCGAAACCCGGTAATAAGCGCCTCGCGAAAGCTGAAGCCCTATTTTCAATGTCACCGTATCTACATTCTGTCGACGTACCCCCCAAAGCATACTTCACAAACCTGAGCTATCGGGCCGATTGTACAAATGGGCCATCGAACTCGGAGGGAATGATATCGAGTATCAACCCCGAACGACCATCAAGTCCCAAATTCTAGCGGGCTTCGTGGCCAATTTCTCGCCCTCTCTCGTACCCGAGGTAGAGAGGGAACTTTTACTAAAATCAGACACGTCTTCCAGGGTATGGACCTATTCATAGACGGCGCCACAAATATAAGAGGATCCATGCTCGGTATAGCCCTAGAGCCACCCGTTGGCGGCGTAACCAGACAATCCATAAAACTGCAAAATTGACTAACAATAAAGCTGAGTACGAAGCTATGATTGCAGGTTTAGAACTGGCCAAAAGCTTGGGAATCAAGACCGTCGAGGCGAAATGCAATTTGCTCCTTGTAGTAAGTCAGGTGAATGGGATCTACGAAGCTCGAGAACACAAGATACAGAGGTACTTGGACAAAATCCAAATCGCACTGTGTCGCTTCAAAGAATGGACCTTAGTCCATGTACCTCAAGAGCAGAACAGCGAGGCCGATGCCCTCGCGAATCTGGGATCTTCTATTGAGGAAGAGGACCTACTCCCCGGGGTTGTTGTCCAATTGTTTAAATCAGTGGTCGAGGAAGGTCACGCAGAGATTAATTCCACTAGTCTAAAATGGGATTGGAGAAATAAGTACATTGATTATTTAAAAGACGTGAAGTTGCCCGCAGATCCAAAAGAATCGAGGGCCCTGCGAACCAAAATAGCACGGTTCTCGCTTGACGAAAACGAGACTCTGTACAGGAGAACTTTCGATGGCCCCTTGGCGGTATGCCTAGGGCTAGGTGACACAGATTATGTACTTCGCGAAATTCACGAGGGTACTTGTGGAAATCATTCCGGTGCTGACTCCTTAGTCCTGAAGGTGATCAGAGCAGGCTACTATTAGGACAACATGGAAAAAGACACCAAATAATTCATCCGAAAATGCGACAAATGTCAGAGATTCGCTCCCATGATTCACCAACCCGGCGAGCAACTACATTCCGTTTTATCACCATAACCATTCATGAATTAGGGAATGGACACTGTCGGCCTTTTGCCGACGGCACCAGGTAAAGCTAGATTCATTTTATTTATGACTGACTACTTTTCAAAATGGGTGGAAGCACAGACCTTCAAAAAAATAAGAGAAAAGGAAGTCATCAATTTCATATGGGATCACATCATATGCCGATTTGGAATCCCATCCGAAATAATGTGCGATAACGGGAGGCAGTTCATCGGGATCAAAGTAACACAGTTCCTTGAAGGTTACAAAATCAAGAGAATCATGTCGACACCTTACCATCCATGTGCAAACGGCCAGGCCGAATCTACAAATAAAACCATCATTCAGAACTTAAAAAAGAAACTGGAGAGCGCCAAGGGAAAATGGAGAGAAACGCTACCCGAGGTGCTATGGGCATATCGCACAACTTCAAAATCAAGAACTGAGGAAACACCTTTCTCCCTAGTATACGACGCCGAGGCTTTGATACCAATGGAAGTCGAGGAGCTGAGTGCCAAATTCGAACAAACTAATGAGAGCTCGAACAACAAGGCCATGACAACGACCCTCGAACTACTGGATGAAAAACGAGAAGCCTCGCTAATCCGGATGGCCGCCCAGAAGCTGAGAATCGAAAGATATTATAACAGGAGAACAAATCTCCGATAATTCGGGATCGGGGACTTAGTCCTAAGGAAGTTCACTCTCAACACCCGAAACCCTAACGAAGGTAAGTTGGGCAAGAACTAGGAAGGACCGTACCGTGTCCTCGGAATAGTCGGCAAGGGATCTTATAAGCTCGGCACCATGGAGGGAGAATAGCTTCCAAGAAACTGGAATATATCGATGCTAAAATGGTATTACTACTAGGGCCTCCGATCGAAAAATCCCGTGAATACCCTCGAGCAAGTGTTGCACTCTTTTCCTTCGACCGTATTTTGTCCCAAAGAGGGTTTTAACGGCAAGGTTTTTAACGAGGCAACACCCACATGCTATCTAAGGAGAATACAACAAGCGTTCGAGGCTTCCTTTGCAATCAACCCCAAACACAGGAGGGCAACCCTCGAAAGATCATCCACTCGGAAGAACCAGGGAACGAAAAACAAGGTTCCAATAGGAAATGATGTACCGGGCCAAACGGTCAAATGAACCGTGTCCGCATTAGCCGGGATCGCGGCAACAGAACAACGTGTACTTATGACAAACAATCAAACAATATCTTTCGCCAAAGCATCTCGTACTCCAAAGAAAGTTCAGCATTTTCACAGAAAGGATCCCTCCACCGAGAACGCCCCGAAATACTCGGAGACTAGCGTTAATAACTCGGCACCCGCATGGCTTCAGGGTCAGAACTCCACACTCATATGCCCTCAACGAGGTAGCACAAAAATCACGAAACATCTCCAAAATGGAAAATTGTCCCGAACACTCGGAGACTGGCATCGCAAACTTAGAAAACGCATGACCCCAAGGTCGAAATCTCCAAACTCATAAACCCTCAATGAGGCAATCCCCAACTCACGAGTAACGACCCCCGATTCTAAGCAAACTCGATGACTCGAAAACTGTCACCAATCGCCATTCATTTATAAAACCTGAGGCCATAAGACACTAAGTGGGTAGACTCGGTCTAGTAAGACCTATTTAAGGCAGCAACAAAAACTGTAAGACCTCAAGCATGGCATGAATCATACTTGTACCAAGTATCAGCAAAACTGTAAGACCTCAAGCAAGGCATGAATCATACTTGTACCAAGTGTCAACAAAACTGTAAGACCTCAAGCAAGGGATGAATCATACTTGTACCAAGTATCAACAAAACTATAAGACCTCAAAAGGCATGAAAATTTTGTAAGACCTTACTACAGGCATAAACTCAATCCCGAAGTTTAGGCTATATGTCGCATTTGTTAGACTCCCGAAAGGGCATACCCTCGATATAGACACCTAAAATACTACACTCGGGATCAAAAATGGCTCCGACCAAACAAAAATGACCACAGTCATATGGCTGTACCAGCCAAATTAACGCGACTCGGGGACGCCCGACCGTCGCTACAAAATCATAGGCCATTACTTCGAATCTACTTTGAAAAGAACCGGTTAAACAGGCTACCCTAGACAAGCAAAAGAGCTTTGCCCATGTCAGCTCCAAATCATAAGGCTTTGAGCTGCTCAGCGTACGAGCTAAACCTTCCGAGGTGCTCGAACATCGCCGCAAATGACTTGAAATCGAGGTTCTTCCCGAACAGACAACGGGTCAGGCAAAATCATTTCCAAAAGTCCTTAACAAGAGGAAAACAAAGCCTATACATGCCTAAGGTAAAAGCGTAAGAGCCATTGTAGCCAGCCTAAAACGAGCCTCAAGGCCATATACTAAAAGGTTGCAACGACCAAAAGCGTAAGAGCCACTGTCGCCAGCTTAAAATTTGAAAGCTTGAGGGTCAAAATGAGCTCGAGTCATAACCCGATTCGGAGACCGGACCCAAAGTAGTTAACTATACATGCCTAAGGGCAAATCGTAAGAGTCGTTGTTGCTAGCTTAGCGAGCCTCAGGGTCGTACATATAAAAGGTCGCTTCGACACAAGGTGTAAGAGCCACTTTCGCCCGTCCATGCACACATAAAAGCTTGAGGGTCAAATGAGCTAGAGTCGAAGCCCGAATCGGAGACTAAACCCAAAACAGTTGAGCAAAAATGTAAGAGCTCTAAATGCCAGCTTACACTAAAGGTCGCACCAACCGAGCGCGTAAGAGCCCCCGAGCCTGCCTGATGAGCCCCAGGGTTGTACCACGAATCTAAGGATTCTTGCCAACTTTAAAGAGGGGTCACCCAGCCGAATTTCGGACAAAAAAGGGGAGTGGAAGAAGCAAAGCTACAATGTTTACTTTATACATATGCTAGTATGAAAAGTACTATACAAACAGGTCTAATCCATTGACGAGCTGACATCATCAATGGCTCCCCCGAGGGTTGCATCTTGACAGCTACTAGTCCCCTAACGGCCCCTTCTCAACGGCATCTTCCCTTCCTGGGGATCTACCCTCGTTGTTAGCATCACCTGAGCTGTCATCTCGCACACCTCTAACAGCCTGATTTCGAGAATCAGTCCAAGCATGATCTGCAGCTCAAGGTAAATTTGGGCTAACCTCCTCAGACGCCCTCTTAACATGAGCACTTGTGACAATAACTTCCTTCCCATGCAAGGATACAAGCGCCTCAGCTTCGGTTTTGATCCTAGATAGTGCAACTATCAGCTCAAAATGGAGACCTCTATACTTGTGATTGTCCGTCTTCGCATCCTGGAGCTGACGCTCGAGTGAGGTTACCCTCCCTTGGAGGGTGTCCCTCTCGAAAGTCATTTCCCTTATACACCTACTGAGCTCAGAAATTTCAGCATCTCTAGCCTGAAGCTCCTATCTTAGTAGGGAATTTTCCTTCTCAAACTGCACAAATCAGGTCCGAGATGTTAAAAGCAATAGAATCTTACAAAGATTTAGATAATAGTAAATGGGGATGAGTAACCTGCTAGGTAAGATAGGCTTTCTCATGCTCGCGATGGTTCATCTTATCCTGGTACTGGGTGAAAGCCTGGTTGTAAAGCATGTTAGCCTAAAGCCATGAAAAAAGACAAGTTAGAAAAATGAATATCAGAGAAGCCCAGAGCGGTGGACGGGGTTAGCAAAAATTACCCGCTCGCAAAGTTTGCCCATCTCGCCAAAAACGAATGAAGCATCAACCTTGGGATTTCCCCCTAGAACGGTCGGCGATCTCTCGAGCGCATATCCGCCTTTAACTAATGCCCCTGCATTAGAGGGCTCTCCACACGGGGCATCTTACACTCCATGAAATGATATGATCACTCCCTGAGGGGAATCAATAACTATTACAGAGTTGACAGGGTCAGCCAAAGCCTCCGTCCCTTGTTCACCTTGGAACCCAGAGTTGGGCCCCTCCAAACTACCTACCAAGGGCACCCTAACTCGGGGAGAATTCTGGCCAGCAGCCAACTCTGGGGTGGTACTCGATACTCTATTCTTTGCCTCCCCACCATAACGATGGGCCATGGTGGCATCAGGCTCCGGTTCAGAAGCCTTCATCCCCACAGCCCGAGGATCGATCGAGTCTATACACTCCTCAGGGGCCGTTGGGAAGCTGCTTTCCCCCTCGACTTCAACTCGAGTGTTTCCTACCGTCTCCAAGGTCAGAGCTGTTGGGTCAACCTTGGGTCCTTCCACCTTAACCCTCTTGAACTTCGGTGGCCCGACCAGCAGACCTCCCTGCCTTCTCTTCTTCTCGCCAGGCACTAGGGCGTCCCCATCAACGGGTGGCGCCTCCTCCTTCATCAAAGGGACTTCCCCCAGACCTACACAAATGCAGAAATTAAACACAAAGAATGAAGAATCCTACTAATAGCAATTTGCATCAAAGTGTGCAGATGCAGCGAGGTTCGGAGCTTACCATGATCTTTGACTTCCCACCGGGCTCGGGATAAATCTCACCACACTCGTTTGGCATACGGGCAAATTGGTGCAGGCAAAAAGGGACCTCGGGGCTCGATAGTGGAGTTTGATTAGGCCCCCGCGGAGAAGACGAGGATTGTACATCCTGATCAGGTGGTTGAGGGTGAAGGTCATCTCCTCTATCATGTTTGAGTAATGCCTGATCATGTAAACAACGCGCTAGAATAAAGGATGAATTTGACCCAGGGTTACTTGATAACGTTGACAAAAGTCGAGAATCACGGGGTCGATTAAGGGCGAGGATGGCCCCACCGGCCCCAAGGTGAATGCATAGGTGTACACACTCAGAAATATGGCTTTATGAGCCATAATATCTTCTTACTTAGCAAGAATCTCCACAAGCACGGTATCCCCCCAGCAGCAGTCAACCCTCACTCTCCCGATGTCTATTACCGAGGTGATAAACCGAGTCACGGGCTCGCGATGCTCTAGCTTCTAGGAATGTCTCTCGACCTTGAAATCGGAGGTCATCGCAAAATATCCTGGGACACATTCCTCGGCATGAGAAGGTGTGGCCACTTCACCTTGAGAAAGAAGTGAAGAGGATGAGCCCGCGACCTCCTAGGACGTAGAGGTGGTAGTTTTTGCAATCCCTAGAAGATTCTGGAGGAGGAAAAAGAGTTGCGTTCCTGAGAAAGAACAAGAGCAAAGGAAGAGCGAACCTCTTCAAGGATTTGGGTACGCAATGGGTTATAGAAAAGAAGAAGGGGAGTATTTATAAAAGCACTGTGTGTGCATTGAAGGAGGCCAAAAGATAGCCAATTGCCATAGTCATTGTGGGAACCTGTGGGAGCAGCGTGCGTGCCGTATCTTAGCATCTTGTGGTAGTTTCCGATTGCAAGAGTGTCGAAGGAGGAAGAAATCCAAGGTCGTTTCTTATCGTTTCTTATCACTTTCACCCTAAGAAACGCGGAGACTATCTGTATGCAGTAAAACCGGGGCCCCGATTTCCCCGTCATTAGGTCGCCTCATAGGCATGCTTCTCAAAGATCGAAGTCGAGGTCGAGACCCACCCTTGGGAGCCGTCGGGTACCGGCACCGAGGGGCAGTACGTACTAACAGCTATAATAGGGGAGAGGGGAGTTCCAAGGCAAGCAACTGGTATTGACAGAGCCTAACGCTATCTAGTTGTCCCTTCCCTCTACCTTTATAATCAATGCATTTTGTACTATGTGGGGATCTCCCCTCCTCCCCCCCCCTTATATAAAGGGGATCCTTAACACTTTGCAAACCCTATTGCTCCAACTATTATACATGAAATATACAAGAACTCTTTCTTTTCTCTCTAACATATTCCCTCGACACTATTGTTATTCCTTATTACTTTTATACTTGTTCTTCATTTATTGCTTGTTATTGGCCATAAATAGCCTCCTTTAATTACATTCTAACTGTTAGCCCTCTCCCGAGTATCCCCGATAACTCGAGCCCGAGCTCAAGCACCGACCTCGAGGCCCCTCATCGGTCAGTCTGAGGCCTGAATAGCTAGCCCCTCGGTTTGATTATAACTCTGCTTTAGTTCGTATTTCATCTTTAAGCTTCACATATCTAGCATCAACTGCTTAAATAACTAGCATAAAAATAGATCACGTATTTTTAGAGTCTCATCAACAAATTTAATTGTTATAACCATTTTCACGGTAAACAACCTTATCTATACAGAAAATGACTTTTTATATTTTTATAATGTTAAATAATTATTTTAAATTATTTTCATGCACAAATCATATTTTTATTATTTATAAATTATTTTATAAAATTATTTTTATTAAATTAAAAGGGTATTTAAAACATAGCCCCTTTGCTTAATTAAATTCCCTAACCTAACCCAAGCCAAATACCCGTTCAACCCAACCCAGAACCCCCTATGATCGTGGCCGTTGATCTTTGAGATCAACGGTCCACGTTATTTTTTACCTTTTATATTCAACAACCCCCAAAATCCCTACCCATTTTCTGAAAATACGCCTCCTCTGGATCCTCTTCTTCTCTCTTCTCCCTCAGATGCTCTCAAACCCTAAAGTGTCGTCACTCAAAACTCCCTCCAAATCCCTTTGATTCCCAACCAGATAGGGAATCATTTGGTGATTTACCGTCTTATCCGAACCCCTACCACTACTGGTTGTTCGATTTTCATGTTACCTAATGGGATCTCAAGGGATTCGAACCAGATTTGGTTCAAATCTCTCATCATTTCGATTAATCCGCCTATATTCAACCCTATGTCTGTGAGTACTATCATTTTCGTGTTCTCGTGACTTCAAATCTCTGGTTCGAACCAAATTTTCTACCTTTGTTCATAAACCTAGCTATTTCTGTTAAATTCGTTTAGATCTCTTTAGATCTAAGACGGTTTTGAGTTTGTTTGGTATTTTCCTTATGATTTTTCTACTTTTACTATTATTATTAACCTATGTTATTTTACCCTAGGGTTTTGATCTCTAACGGGTTTTCTGTGAAAATCTTAAACATTTAAATGCTTTCAACTATGGTTTTCTTCTTTACTATTTCGACCGATCCTTTTTGAATTTCATCTCTATGCCTTTGACATATCCTAGGGTTTTCATTCTCTGACTATTTATCTTGTTGTCTTTGCCCGTTACCTTTAACTTTGTCAATTAATTTGTTAATTGATTTACTTACCTAAATTAGGGTTTGAATTTAGTACCCATATTTCCTTATTTAAGTTTTACTTGTTCTTACCCTATTTATGTATCCGTATTATTGGCTTGATTGTATGTCCTGATTCTTAATTGATTCCGAAAATTGTTTCTTACCTTATTAACCTTGCTCTTAATTATGGATTGATTCTGTGTGAGATTTTTTTCCTTAAATTAAGTGGTACTTATTTTATTCTGTCCTCTTAATTGATTTCTGACTGATTGCTAATTGATTTTTCATGCCTTGTGTATGTGTGATTGATTCATTACCTTATGTGACCTACCTATTGCATGCTATAAAAACCCTTCTTGTTATGATTTCAAGGACAGACTCAGACACTTTCACAAACACACTCAGAAAGAAACATACACAAATACACACACAAACTCTTGCTCTAATTCAAACCTTTCTATTACTTGCATTTGCTACATTGTCTAGCCGGTTGAAAGCCAAGGCTAAACTATTGGATTCTGGATACTTTCAACTTCCTGTTGCTATTTCTTAACTGGTATATCTCCACTTCTTCTATCATTCAACATGCTATGTAATCAGACCTATGTGCTTCATGTTCATTACTCTTAATCAGTATGCCTACTTCTATGAAATTAGACCTATGTGCTTCTTGTTTTCAGCATGTCTGTTAGACCTATGTCTATTTGTTTCTCAACTAGCATGATTTCTGCCATGTTTTAAGCGTTCACCCCCTAACAGGTTCCTGAATAATTCATGATTTTCTACGTTTCCAATTTTTGCTACCCTTCTGTATGACTGTTTGATTGGGACCCTGATCCCAACATGCTATTCTTTAATACATGTCCATAGGATAACCTAGTGATAACTAGTGAACTAAGTCAATCCCCAGGCAATATGGAACCTTGATTGAACTAGTTGTGACTCTGTTCTGCTATGTTGTTGATTGATATTTGAGCTCAATCTGGTAAATGTGGTTTTGTTGCAATGTTGATCTTGTGATCTGTTTCTATGCACTTCTGAAATCCAAACTATTTTTTTCTAAAAAAACTATCTCCTACTTTTATACACTATTTTCAACTCCTACTCTTAGTTAACTAGGGTCTTGCTACCCCAATGTGAGCACTGCTTAGGGTCTATGAGACTCCTCTAAACTCTGACACATTGGGGTTGGCTTCTAATCCTTTATGAACTGCTTCTGAACATTTGTTCTCTAGTGTGAGCACTGACTTGGGTTCTCGAAGCCTTTGGGAACTCTGACACACTAGAGATTTGGGTTTATTGTGCTTTGCCAATGGTTACTGTGTATCTCTGAGCTTTGGAGTTGTTATAGTTTGAGGGCCTGGGTTATCCGGATGCATTGGGCCTACTGCAGGCCTCTTATAGTTATATACTTTGTAACTTATTCATTTGCTTATGGTCTGTAATAATTATTTGTAATAACGAGGGGCAATAGTGAATTGGGGAAAACTGGGCCTAGTTTAATGTTTGCATGAGAATGGTGTAGAAAACCTGCTTTAGGTACTTGTTTCTTTTAAATATTTCCACTACTACATGTTAGATATCCTGCCTATAGGTTATTTACTTGTTCAGTTATATTTTGTTACTGCATGCAGTAGATAACATGCCTATAAGTATTTGTTTCAATGCATTCTGTTACTATGTGTGGTAGATAACATGCCTATAGAATCAAAATAGTCATGAATATCCCGTCAAGATTCACTACTGCATTTAAATCATGCCCACAAAGTTTCAAAATCAATTCTGCATTTTAAAAATCACGCCTATAAAGTTTTAAATCACTTATACGTTTAGATACCATATCTATAGGGAATTTCAGAAGATAGATACCATGTCTATAGGAAATTTCAGAATCATTTTTTCATTTAGATGCCATGTCTATAGGAAATTTCATAATCATCTTTGCATCTAGATACCATGTCAATAGGAAACTTCATAATCATTTCTGCATTTAGATATCATGCATATAAGGTCTTAAGATTAATTCTTCTACACTTAGATACTATGCCTGTAGGGTCAAAAGGATAAAATCAACCTGCTAAAACCAGTAACTGTTTAATAGCTTAAATACCCGATTTATAAAATTCTGTCTAGCTATCACTTAGGCAATCTTGTAGGTTAATTGTATTCTGGGTTTAAATTTGCTATTTTCCTGCTGCTTGAAACTTGCCCAGATTCAGGAAGTAATAAAATCAGTAGGCACACTGATTAGGTATTTACTGCCTCGCCTTAATGAAACTGCTACATATTTTGTGCTTATCTAGATATCATGCTTTAAGACTTTAAATCGTGTAAAACTATTTGTTTGAGGCGTGCAATTATTACTTATTTATGGAGGTATATGTGAGCCCTTTTAACTGCTCTTTATGTGATAGTCCTACCTTGTTCGTTTGACGCCTAGTTTTCTCCTTTTAAACACCATAGGTGAGTCTAGAACCACCTTAAATAGAGGTCCTAAACACCTCCATGGTCACAGGTCAGGGATGGGTAATGCACGCATAAGGCAGGTACTGGATGCTATTAGAACGCTTAGATAACAATAATTAAGAGGAGGGTAATTGGGTAGTAAAGGATATGATGACATGTGCGCTAATGTTATGTGTAGCACCTCAATTTGGGGACGATTACCAAGTCTTGCACAGAAGTGATCCTATAGGCTAAAAAACCTAGGACCTCTTTACTCCCTGTTTTAAAAATAATGTCTATTTGTTTAAATTGCTTATAACTAATTCACTTAAATTGAGTTTGGCCGGGACCCACCGTTATGGACCTCGAGGGGTGCCTAACACCTTCCCCTCAAGGTTATTTCGAGCCCTTACCCAATCTCTGATAATGCAAACTGGTTTATGAATTATTTGCTTTAGGTGGCCTAACGCACCTCAAATCTGTTAGGTGGCAACTCTTCAAATTCCATACCCAATTCTCAAAAGGAAAGGAGTTGTCCCAAAAAATGTCGAAACCCGGACTCTGCGAGGAAAAAGGGGGCGCGATAAGAGGAAATGATAGTAATGGTGTGAAAGATCTAAAAATTTAAAAGAAATATTTACAGGATAAGTTTTCTGGAAAAAGCTATTATTTTCCAGCAAGAAGTATGAAAGGTTTGTCTTTCGGACCTTTTTTAAGCGCTTGAAAAATGTGAGAAACACTCATCTTGTCATGTCAGCATTTTGTGTCTAAATGACACAGTAAAAGCCCGGTTAAAGTGTTCAAATGGAACAGATTTAAGATTGAGTGTTTAAGTGAAAAAGGTGGACAACATTAAGGGGCTGGCAATGTATTTGGCCTATATACAAAATACCAAAAATCTAAGCAAAAGGGGATATTTTTCAATGGGTATGGTTGAAATTCATTGAAAACGGATAGATGAATCGATATACAAAATTTGAGAAACTTGGAGGTGATTTGGACGGGTTTGGTATCAAAATTCGTAGTTAAAATCGAGTTCAAAAAATTCTTCTGCGACACATGTATCTCACACACAGGTATACATGGATATACATGTGATACACCTTTGATACAAATATGATACATATGTACACAAATGGTACACTGTGTAATACACATATCATCTTTGTTCATGTGCATCTTCTACTTCAAATTTTTAATTTAAACCACCTCAAACTCTACCAAATCATCCCAAAACCGAGATATAAGCTCCTTAATATGTATCCAATCGATTCCAACAATACCAACTCAAAAGAAAGTAAAAGTTTGATATTCTTTTTGGCTACAAATAGCTAATTGGCTAATATTGGTGATATTTTATGAACTAGATAATTTTGTACTAATTTACTTATGGACTGACATAACTGATAATTTTTCTATATAATAACGTACAATTAAGGGTTAAATTGCACTTATAAATAAAAAATCTTTATAAATGTATAAACTTAAACTCATACTAAAAGTTTTCTTGCTACGATTCAAGTTATATACGTCCGACATAGTAAAATATTTTAACATTATTAATGCAATTTGACCTACTATAACATGTCACGACCCTGATTTTCCACCCTCGAGAGTCGTGATGGCGCCTACTCATGAAAGCTAGGCAAGCTGAGTATTATAGATTCCTTACCCTTTTTCCCTTAGCCTTTTAGCAAGTACGAATTAACAGGTAATCAACAGCGGGATAATCATAATAAACAGAAATACGGAAGACGAAATCTAATAGTTTAACCAAATACCAATACGAAAATTCAAAATACAACTCTACCCAGAATTGGTGTCACAATATCACGGACTATCTAGAATACTACAAACAATGGTCTGAATGGAAAATACAAATCTGTCTTTGAAATACATAAAAGCAGAATAGGAAAGATAGAAGGAGACTCCAAGTCCTGCGGACATCTGCAGGACTACCTCGGATCTCCGCCAATGGACTGAAGGCAGCCACCTTGCTACGGTCCAAATGCTCCAGCACTGGGATCTGCACACCGTGCAGAGTGTAGTATCAGCACAACCGACCCCATGTGCTGGTAAGTGTCGAGCCTAACCTCGACGAAGTAGTGACGAGGCTGGGATAAGACTACCAAATAAACATGTGCGGTTATATCATATACAACAAATAATAACAACAGAAACTAGCAGTTAAAGATGGGAAGGGGAAACAAGCTGCGGGGAATATCATGTACAAACAGAATTTCAGTAAAGAAGCATAAGGAACACCATAAATCAATTATGAGCAAGAATAAGGAAATACAGTAACAAGTGCACGGCATCACCCTTCATGTTTTTACTCTCGTTCTCACCATAAGAATCAATATATTTGGCACGGCATCATCCTTCGTGTTTTTACCTCACATAATCATGGCACGACATTACCCTTCGTGCATTGTCACTCATATCATGGCACGACATCACCCTTCGTGCTTTTACATTTACAATATCGGCATGGCATCACCCTTCGTGCATTAACACTCACTCACAAATATCACGTACGGCATCACCCTTAGTGCTTTTATAGTCTTCCTTACCCAAGCAACAATCACAAAGCAATGCGGGCAAGGGAATCAATAAAATCACAATAGAATCCCGATAAGGGAACAATAATATCCCGGCAAGGAAAACAATATCATGAGCAATAACATCCCGGCAAGGGAAACAATATCAACAACAATAACATCCCGGCAAGAGAGACAATATCATAAACCTCTTCTCTTTTCCACAATTACTTCACAACTCAACTCTTAACTTGAGCCAATGTTCTACAATGTTCAATTACTAAGAATACTTCCACAAGCCTTGTTCTATATTGAAAATTTTCATATTAAGCATGGATGATACATAACGGAGTCACAACAATCATAGTATAAGACTCACGGGGATGTTTGACACCAACGTATAGGTACTCGTCAGCACACTTATACGTCGTACTCAACAAGTAACACATAGCAAATAAGACTCCAACTCCTATTCCCTCAAGCTAAGGTTAGACCAAACACTTACTTCAATGCCACGAACACAATTAAGCCTCAACTACTGCTTTACCTCTTGATTCCACCACCAATCCGCTTGTATCTAGCCACAATTTACTTAATAACGTTAATAATTGCTAAATAATCCAATTCCAATTCATGAAAATAGATTTTCCCTTGTTTTCCCCAATGCGAGCACGTGATTTTTTGCCTCATACGAATTACTCCATAAGGATTCCCAAAATTAGGTCTTTTCTTTAATTATGTGTTATTTTTAGGAATTATTATGCTATTTTCCTGATTGTTTGCATATGTTTGTGTACATGCTTAATGCATTAAAAATATAAAAATATAGTATCAGCATTTAGGATTTAATTATACATTTTTTAGATTAATTAAGTGAATTGTTGTTTTACAAAATTAAAAAAAATAACGTATTTTGCATTTTTAGTGTTTAATGTCGAAATTTCGTGATTTTCTTTTTTTTTATTTGGTAAATAATATTTGGGATAATTATTATTCAGAATTGATTAGTATTTTTGATAAGATGATTTGGTTTTATAATTTAATTTAGGATTTTAGTTTTAATTTTTCAAAAAAAAGAGAAGAAAAGAAAAGAAAAGAAAAAGAATTAAAGAGAAGGAAATCGGAATTGGGCTAAATTCAATTTAATTTAAGAAGCCCAAACAATTACCCAGCCAAACTTGCCCTATCCAGCCCAAACCCGTATCAAAATCGGGTCCATCCCCAGGCCATATCAAACGATGTCGTTTGGTATAGTTTGATCAGGACCGTCGATCTCACTTGATCGAACGGTCCCTAACCTCGCCCATGACCCAAGCCCAATTCCGTTCCCATACCCGGACCGCCCCATCTTAACCTAAAACAACCCCGTTTCATTAAGAGATTAATCATAGCCACTGGATTTCATTCATCCAACGGCTCTAATTAATTCCCTAATTTTAATATACCCAAAACCCCAAACCCCTTACCCCTCTCAGAACCCCCCCTCCTTCGTCTCTCTTCTCCTAAGAGACGACCCTGTCTCACCACCACATTCCGCCCGCCGGAAATCGTCCACGGCGGCGGATGGGTGGCCAATCACCCCCAAAAATATACCCCAGAACCACCCCGAGCTCATCTTTCCAAATCCATGACTCGTTTCCCTCAAATCGTCTCAGAACTCGTCAAATATTTGATTTAAGTTCGAACCCTTGAACCTTAGTCTATCCAATCACCATCATCTTTACACCATAGAACCACCCCGAGCCCCTCTTTCCAAATCCATGACTCTTTTCCCTCGAATATTCCCCGAACTCGTCAAATTTTGGATCGAAGATAAGACCTAAAAATGTCAAAACTCCAGAATCAGTAGATTTGGTGATGATTAAGACCAAAATGGACATCAGTCATGTATTTTCATCTGAGAACACGTGATTGAGATCTATTTCGGTCGAAATCGAGAGTTTGAAGAAGAAATTCAAAGCTGGCCATTTTTGCTAGGTATTTTATTTCATTAAACTAGTATTGCATGATTTTGTTTGTCATTTTTAATTTCATTTTAGTATTTGTTGTATCCGCCTTTCTTCTTTTCATTATAGACTCACCTATTAGTCTGTCAGTATTACATGATTAATTTAATAGCATGTTTAATTCATTAGTCTCTATTATTTAGTTCGTCATCATTTGTTCCTTCGCCCCTGTTTCTTTGTAGAAGTTTCTTGTTTTGTTTGAAATGGGTTCTAGATGGTGCTTGTGAGCACGTGATTTTTGCCTCACATGAATTACTCCAAAAGAATTCTCAAAATTAGGTCATTTTCTTTAATTATGTGTTATTCTGGAATTACTGTGCAATTTTCCGGATTGTTTGCATATTTTATGCATTTTAATGCATTGAAAATACAAAAAATATAGCATCTGCATTTAGAATTTAGTTTTACATTCTTACATTAATTAAGTAAATTGTTGTTTTACAAAAATGAAAATTTCACAAAAAAAAAATAACGTATTTGTGCATTTTAGTGTTTAAGGTCAATTTTTGTGATTTTTATTTTAATTTTAATTTAATTTGGTATTTAATTATTTGTGGTAGGTATTATTTAAAGTTAATTAATCTTTTTAAAGTTAGTTAGGGTTTTAAAAAAAAATTAATTAGGGTTTTAGTTTTAATTTTTGGAAGAAAAGAAAATGGAAATGATTAAATAAAAGAGGGGCAAAATCTGTTGGGCTATTTCTCATTTTACTCAGGCCCAAGCAAAATCCACCCCAATACCCACCCCAAATTAGCCCAAACCCCGTTCCCCACCCGGTCTAGCCCCAGTTGAAACCAAACGACGTCGTTCCTCATTAGTGAAGTGATCCAGGCCGTTGATCGTGAATGATCCAACGACCAAGATCAAATCCCCACCCCACTATATATTCATAAAACCATACCCCGCCCCTCCAAGCCAAACCCCCCCCCACCTCTTCGTCTCCAAACCTTAGAGACCAAATGCATCTACCACCCTTCACCACCGTGCACCGCCCACCGGAAATCGCCTCACGGTGGTTCCGGTGGTCCAAACAACCCCAAAATTACACCACAGCCTCCCCACGACGTCCTCTTTCCAAATCCCGAATCCGTTTTCTTCGAATCAGTACCAGACGCTTCGAATCTTAGATCAAAGAATCGAACCAAACCCTAATCCATTCAATGGCCACCAAACTCACACCTTTTGACCACTAGACCACCCTCGTCCCAAGTCCCCTACTAGTTTTGCGCGAATCAGAGCGGAGTTGGTCGAATCTCAAAATGAAAGAGCGAACCCTAAAGGGAAAGAATTGAGGTCGTGGTCGACCTTAGTCGTGTGTTCTCAGTCGAGAACACTCGATTAAGGTCCGTCTCGGCTTCAAACACAAGTGGGAGTTTCAACTAAAACAAATGGGAATTGGGACTGAAATTCTAAGGTATTTATTTTTCTTTACTTTTTCGTTTGTTGTTTCATGGTTTGTCTGATTAAGTTTCGTTATAGTTCTGTCTTTTTCAATTACTTTCCTTTCTTTCTTCTCCATCGGACTTTTTCTTGGTCTAGTTTTCTTCTATTAGTCAACATATGGTTAAATAGTTTCGTCGATTAATCCGGTTTAATTGTAGTTCAGTAGTTCTGGTCAAATCGTTTGTTGTTATGCCAAATTGTTTAATTTTTATGTGATGCTTGGTCCCCTACTCTGTGACGTGACTTGGCGTATGAATTTAGTTGTTCATTCAATGTAATTACAATTTCATCTGCCCGTATTTAGGTTTAGTGTAGAATTGTGTTAGTCTATTCCCTGAATCCTTAAACCTTTCATCTTGGTTGCAATACTGTTCGTTCTGACCTGAGTTCAATTGTTGTGTGATTTTAGTGGTTTGAATCTGACTGTGGTTCTATTTGAGTTTGGAGTCCGATGGAATTGAACTTGGGGTTAAATTCAGCTTTAGTTAATCAGTGATTAGGTTTCTTCTTTAAGAATTGGGTATAGCTGAAAGATGTAGCACAGATTAAAAGGGGTTAAGTTAGGATAGTAATCACAGGGGTTCCAGGGGGTAATTTGGGAATTGAAAACTTGAAGAAATGGGTAGTTTGAGTGTTCTGTCCACTAAGTACTAATGTATCATTAAAATAATGCATTTGTTTAATAATTAGTAGGGAACACAACATATTGGTATGGGGGTAATGATAAAAAGTTAAAGGGGCGCACATGGGAGGGAATAAACAGGCTGAAAAGTGCAAAATTTGAATAAAAAAGAGTTTAAACATTGGTCTTTAAAAGGGGAAGACCTAAGAGAAGAAAAGGAGAGAGATCAGTTTTTTGGGTCAGTGTTAGAGAAATAGAGAGAGTTCTTGGGAGTTTCACCAGTCCTGAAGAAATCAGCTGGTGAGAAAACATTTTAAGCCAGTTCTTCTTTAAGCAATATGAGAGTTTGAAAACACTTAAAATACTGGAGAGTCAGTCAGTCTCTTAGGGATCAGTTTGGAGAGTTTTAAGCTTGAAAAGAACAGAGAGAAATACTGAGAAGTCTCACTGTGTCATTGAAATTCTTTTCCTGCTTCAGTGATTTCATTTTCCTAATTCAAATACAGTAGACTGATCTTGAGTGACTTTGAGTCTAGCTGAAGTGGTTTCTGATTGAACTTTAGCCTATTGAAAGTTTCAAGTGGTTCTGGTTGTCTCTTTGAGTTTATTTGGTTTTTTTGGGTACTACTGTGGGTCAAATTTTTTGGTTTCTGTTTGGTTTTTGGGTCATTGAATCATTCCTGGGTTGAAGAATAGCTGTGTTGTGGTTGTGTGAAATTCCTAATAGCTGTTGACTGCCCTGCTGAGCTAACTGCTTCTACTTCCTGTTGATTTCTGATTTCCAGGTACACAATTTGAACCCACCTTGATGTAACTGCAGATTTGAATGAAATGAAACCATATTTCCAGAGTCATGCTCGTTTGGAATGCATATGGCTGTATTTGATCATCTGTTGAGTAGTATACATATTTAGATCATCTAATTTGTATTGTATTAAGGACAGTATAATTAGAACCATTTCTGAACTACTTAGACCAGCTGATTCATACTGGACCGTATTTGGACTGTGAGTAATTGGTTTTCTCAGACTTGTGTGAATACTCTTAGCTAAGCATTCAGTTATACTTATGTTCAGTAGAGCAATGTCTTAACTAGCTAAGGTTAACTCCAGTGGTCATTTCAAGTTGCTTCATGAAGTTATTCTAGTAAGTAATATAGTTGCAATAAAGTCATTTTAAGAAGCTATTTCAGTAGTAGTTAAGTATGATTAAAATACTAGCTGAGTGTTCTAGGGAACATAAAGGATGTAAATAGCTAAACTATGTAATCAGGGTGGTAGTTCATACACTTGAGGTTACCTCATGAGCATTTTACTCAATCCAGTCTTTGCGTTTAATCTTGTCAGGGGTACGAATTATTAAAAGTGGAAACTAAAATTCCAGCAAGTTGTTAGTCTTGTTTAAATTGGAGTTGCGGTTCATTTTGTCGAAAAGGGGCTGAGAGCATATATTTAGGCGGTTTGGGCTTCAACGTGTGAACAAGGTGACCCAGGTCCTGTTTCACGTTAAATTCATTTGGACCTGGGCCCAGGCCTGTGAATGGCATGCCCTTGTGCTTATTTGGGTCTTAATTTTTTAAAACGGGTTTCTTAAGTCATGTTAATTAATTAGACCCTTTTGCTTTATTTTAGAGAGACAAGTAAAAAATAATATAAAAGATCACCGTAGTTTTTAGGTTTGCCTTTTGAATGATAAAAATGAGATGAGCCTCGCTAAACAAACAAATAAATTACGGGGCCCTCATTAAATGTATATATAAAAATACTTAGATTTCGGGATGGGCCGTTTAGCGAATTTCACGGTTTTCCCCCAAAGTAATAACGCGCTAGTCTCTTTAGGCGTGTATTTTAATAATGTTACCCTCCTAAACTCGGGTGCGCATTTATGTGACCCAAATCCGAATCTCAACAATGTTAAAATATGTCAAAAACCACAGGTGCATTTATGTGACGTGGTTCAAGACTTATTTTAATGACGTTGCAATTTTTCTTTAAAAATAAATAAAAAGCGGTTGAAGTTAAAATTTGCACATAGGTTAAAATGTATTAAAATCAGATAAATAAGCCGAATATGACAGTTGAGCGACCGTGCTAGAACCACGGAACTCGGGAATGCCTAACACCTTCTCCCGGGTTAACAGAATTCCTTATCCAGATTTCTGGTTCGCGGACTGTAATACAGAGTCAATCTTTTCCTCGATTCGGGATTCAACCGGTGACTTGGGACACCATAAATCTCCCAAGTGGTGACTCTAAATTAAATAATAAATCTCATTTCGATTGTCCTTTAATTGGAAAAACTCCCATTACGCCCTTGCGGGTGTAGGAAAAAGGAGGTGTACAGCTCTGGCGACTCTGCTAGGGATCCGAACCCAGAATCTCTGGTTCAGGGTTCAGAATTCGAGCTTAGATATATTGTTATATTTGGCTTTATGTGATTTTGTTACATGTTTGGGCCTAATGTGCTAAGTGATGCTTTTACCGCTTTGATATTATCTGAACTATATATAAACTGTTACGAAACCCTTCTCTTCTCATCTTCGGGGATGTGCTCGCTGGTCGGGACTCCCTATTCTGTTAGTGTCATACCTTGAAATAAGAAAGAGGCTCGGACAAGTTACTAAGCCGGATGGCCTTTTGGTTCCCGGTACGTAGCCCCCTTCTCGACTCGAGTTGTCCGCTCGGGTACACAGTCTAGAACAAATACCCAGGTTATGAACCTAGAATAACTCAGCTTCATGCCCAGGTGATGTTTGCATCACGTGCATTTAACTTAAAAGGCTCAACACAGGGGTTGGGTCTGTCTAGGACAGGTTTACCAAAAATGACAAAAGACCAACCTGATGCATCTTACTTGCTACTTGTGCATTTGTTTGCCTCGGACTGGCATGCTGACCGGCTTTTGAATATTTCGAGAAAAGAGAGATAGAGGCTAGGGTTAAAGAGAGTTAATCGCCTATTTTGAAAAAAAAACAATGTCCAAATAGTGTCGAAACTCTGCCGAATTTTTGAGAGAATGAAAAAGAAAAAAAAGGAGAAAAAGAAAAAAAAAGTTTTGTTTATGAAAAATAGTTTTATTTGCCAATGAAAAAGAGTCTTGTTTTCAATAGAAGTTTGTTTTATCAGCCCGAACTACGCCAGTTTAATTCTCATAGGGTGTGAGATACGTAGGCAACCCTCATCGGGTCCAACTTCACTTTTTGCGAAAATAGCCAAAAGAACAAAAAATTTACTTGAAAATTATTAGGGTGATTCCATTCTTGTTAGGAATAGCCAAATGTCCCTAAAAGGGCGCCGGAAGGCTATTTTTGCAAGAACAACCGTCTGTGGTCATTTTTCAAGGCTTTCACGGTTAGCCGACACAGCCTTAAAATCTTTGCCCCCGAGGTGCTGAAAGGCCGTATTGGCAAAATCGGGTTTTATTTTAAATAGAAAAGTGTCCATGTTATCCTTGAGTCAATTGAATCGTGATTTTTGCTTAACCACCCTAATAAATGTGCAGAATGAGCACAAGTCAGAATTTACACGTAACAATAGTGAACAAGATCCCTTTGGAGTTGCACATGTGGTGGGATGACTTGGGCGAATCAGGGAGCGACACGGTCAAGCTATACCTGGGAGGCCTCACTGGGTTGCTGAAGATTAATCCTATGGGGGATATCATAAAGGCTTTGGTCGCATTCTGGGACCCGGCTCACAATGTATTTCATTTCTCAGATTTTGAACTTACCCCAACATTGGAAGAGATAGCCTGATACATCGGGGGTCCCAAGGTTCCTCTGAGACACCAGTACATGATTGCTCCAAGGGCCGTAGCCGTACATAGGTTCCTAGACTCTTTGAAAATAAGCAGGGGGGTCCACAACCCAGACTTGACAGCTGGTTTTTGTACTTTGCGGTTTATATACAACAGATATGGCCACATAGGGGGGTTCAACAAGCCAAAAAACAAAATCTGTAGCAAAGGAAACCGCCTTAAGTGGGAAGAACATAGGCGTTTTGCATTCATGGTAGCCTTTTTGGGACTCCTGGTGTTTCCTAGAAAAGACGGGAACATTGACATACGAGTATCTAGGGTTGTCAACACTTTACTTACTCAGGCCAACAACACCTTCGCACCCATGATAGTAGCTGAAATCTTCCGCGCTCTCACAGCCTGCAAAGCCGGGGGAAACTTTTTTGAGGGGTGCAATGTGTTGCTGCAAATGTGGATGATTGAACACCTATGTCGTCGTCCTCAATTTATGAGTTATGGGTCGACAGAGAAAACATGCATAGAGGAATTTTCTACGAGGATTGACGAAATCAGCTTACCAGAAGGGGTCACAGAATGGATAGCACACCTCCGTTCCGTCACTGCAAGACAAATAGAGTGGACATTTGGATGGCTACCTGTGGATGAAATCATATATATGCCAGCCACTGGACCTCATTTCCTTTTGATGGGGCTCATGAGTATCCAGCCCTATGCCCCTTATTGAGTTTTGAGGCAGTTGGGGAGATGCCAAATAGTTCCGAAAGATGAAGATCTTAGAGGCCGAGTAGTCGAGATCGGGCCCAACGGACAATTTCATGAAGCAGCAGTCCGACAAATTTGGAGCAAGTGTCAATACTTAACAGCAAATACATGTGTACATGATCGGTCCAAAGGTAAAGCTTCACCGGGATACCTTGCTTGGTATAGGAAAGAAATCAAGTTTGGGAGACCGGCCAAAAGACCCTATCTCCAGGAGTTCGTCAAGGCGTCGCAAGAACAGTGGGATTGGTTGGCTAAAGAACATGAGTACAGGGTTACAATAGGCAAGTTGGAGAAGCAAGTTATGGATTTGAAATTTGAGAAAGATTTGCATATCGTTGCAGATGAGGGAAAGAAAAAGAGGCTAGCTAATGAAAATGAGGCCATTCGGGCCCAGATTCGAAAAATGAAAATAGCGGTAAAAAGTCCCGCCGAAAGTGCCAAAGATGAAAAAATTATAGATAACCTGAGGCAGAAAGTAGGCGAATATAATTTTGATCTGAAGAAAGTAGAAAGTGAATTAACCAGGGCTCGAAAACAATTGGCTGAAAACTCGACAGAACGAGCACATCTGATAAAGCAGCTGAGAGAAAAGTATGACAATGAGGTTGCAGGACTAAAGAAAAGGGTCATCGTCACAGAAAACAAAATGATCAAGCAAGCAAAGGACTTCAGGGTTGAAAGGGAACATTGTTACACGGCCTTGGCACAATTGGAAATAGATTTGCAACGACTTCAGGAGCAGAATCATGCGGTCGAGCAAACTTTGGAAGCCGCGGCCCAGCAGATTGGGCGTTTGTTACGAGAGAAAGGCGTCATAAGAGAGAGAATTAGGAACATCGCCGACTACATCGTCATGAAATGCCATATCTGTGAGGATATGACCCGTACTACCTTCTTCGCAGCAGTGATGACATTTGTTAAGCAGATAATGAGTGACTTGGACCAACTTCAAAGGGATCTTGCATATAGGCCCTCGGCGAGACCGAATGATGTCCCGCGGGCACCAGGAGCATTGTTGTACTCATGAGTTTCGTTGAGTCTGTATTTTCTTTTCTGTCAGTCTATGAGTCATGTTGGGTTTGTATTTTCTTTCTGTTTTGAGTCTGTATTTCTTCATAATATGATAGCTTAATTTCGGAGTGTGTTCTTCGTCTTTGCATCAGAGTCTGTTGGTCTTTTGAAATTTGTTAATATTGAGTCTCTATAATCAAAGCATCTGTTTTTATAAAAAACTAAAAATCCCAAAAATGTTTTATTTGCTTGCGCACTTATCTGACAGAACTACGCACAGTCTGATTCATGCGGGGACATGATACGTAGGCAATCTCTATAGGATTCGACCACCACTAAAAGGGAAAAGGAAAAATAAAGAAGGATAGAATAAAGAAAGTTTAAAAGAAGAGGCACAATTGTGAGAGGCCAGAATGACGCACGCAACCGAAGCAAATGCATGATAGAAATGGTTAATTACCTAGGTGCATTGCATCCCAACGTGTAATTGCATATGTGTTAAACTCTAAAAACTAACAAGTTTGTTGTTTTCCAGAGAATTCAAGCGGTTAGTTTAATTAGAGGATATTGGCACATTATCATTACCAAACCAGATCGAAGGGACCAATACCGGAAATCATGTCTATCCCAGATGTTGACACTAGTGTTGAGGTAGAGGAGTTGGACGTCAATAAAATGAAAGAGGAGATGCTCAAGCTTAAGCAATAGATGGCCGAAATGTACCAGGCCTGGTCCAAAGGGCAATCACCGCCAGCTTACCCTGCTAACCCTGCTTTTACCCCACTATTAGCTCAGTCTTAGGATCATCCCACCACCGATCCAAGTTTTCCCATTTATCAACACTACCATGGCACTACTTCTCATACTCCACAAGCTCCACCACCAAAATCAATTCCATACCCTCCTCCACCAATCACCCCTGTCTTTGTGGCATCTCCACTAGCTGCACTCCATAAATCCCCGAGTGAACCTGTGTTCCAAGCTCAGGACAACCAGTATTATCCCTCGAAGCTTACCTTCAAAGCGCCCGAAACCTATCCATATGATCCACATTCTGACCTACCGGGGAAAGCAGAAAAACTGACCAGAAATCCTGAACAGGAAGAGATGTTCAGAAAAATGAAAAGCATAGAACAATCCTTCAGGGATATGAGAGGGTTAGGAGGTCAGGTAAGTGTAGCTTACAAAGACTTGTATTTGTTCCCAAATGTACAACTATCGGTGGGGTTCAAAATGCCCAAATTCGACTTGTACAACGGACACGGTGATCCGGTGGCTCATCTGAGAGGTTTTTGTAGCAAAATTAGGGGAGAAGGCGGAAGATATGAATTACTGATGGCGTATTTCAGCCAAAGTTTGAGTGGATCGGTGTTAGAATGGTACACCAGACAAGATCATAGCAGGTGGTACACATGGGACGATTTGGCCAAAGCATTCGCTTGTCACTTTCAATATAATCTTGAGATCATTCCGGACCGACTATCCCTAACGAAACTGGAAAAGAAGCACAGTGAAAGCTTTAGAGAATATGATTTCCGGTGGAGGGAGCAAGCAACAAGGGTAGATCCCCCAATGAAAGAGAGCGAGATGGTTGATTACTTTTTGCAGGCTTTGGAGCCGACCTACTTTGGTCTTCTAGTGTCCGCAATTGGCAAATCTTTTAATGAGGTTGTAAAAATGGGAGACATGGTCGAGGAGGGGCTTAAGTCCAACAAGATCATGAGTTATTCAGCGATCAAGGCAACCACCCAGGCCATTCAAAGCGGCACTGGGAGTGTACTTGGGAAAAAGAAGAAAGAAGATGTCACGACTGTTGAGTTTGGAGCCTGGTTCGGATCTAGAGGCCCGTCACCCTACTATAGCCAATCATGACCCTACCACCAAAATTACCCCCACACTTCATATAGCCCTCTACAGCACTACTACCCACCGCCAGATCCCCATTTTTTCGTCCATCATGCACAAGCCTATACCCAAACCCCGGCACATGCACAATGGCGTGCCGGCTCCACAAAATCCATACCCAGCTCCACAAAACACATATCCACCCCCAAGGCCTACAGAAATCCCCCCGGGACAGGTTTTCGACCAAACCAAGCCCTCAAGAATGAGAGGTCACAGAAGCAAAAGACTTTCACTCCACTGGGGGAATCATATACCAGTCTTTTCCACATGTTGAGGCAGTTGGGCATGTTGAATCCAATTAAGCCTAAAATGCCAAATCCTCCCCCTAGAAATCTTGACCACTCGATGAGTTGTGAGTACTGTTCAGGGGCCCCTGGGCATGATACAGAGAAGTGTTGGAAACTAAAAACAGTTGTGCAAGAGCTTATTGATACTCATCGGATCGAGGTTCAAGCCCCAGAAGCACCAAATATCAATCAGAATCCACTGCCATCTCACCATGAGACACACATGATTGAGTTGATACACAAAGAGGGGGAGCCCAAGAAGCCCTCACAGACGGTAATGATGATCTGTTCCAGCGAAACCAGCTCAAAGGAAAAAGTAACCAGTGGGAAATCAGTGGCCCAGTTGAGAGGGGTAGATGATAAGCCAGTTGTGGTAGCCGAGAGAGGGTCGTCAAGCATTGTTGCAGTGAAATCAGAGAAAGCTAAAGTGGTAGTGCCAGGGGTTGCAAGTAAACCTATTATGGTCGTGAAGGGTGCTCGCATAGAGCCTGTTATTATAAAACCAGTAACTCAGCTTCCAGTAATCAACAGCAAGGCTGTTCCTTGGAATTATGAACAGGTGACGGTGATTTACAAGGGGAAAGAAGTCAAAGAAGAAGTTTATGAAGCGCAAGGTTTGACTCGCTCAGGAAGGTGTTTTACTCCCGAGGAGTTAAGAAGAGCTAAAGATAATTCAACGCCGGTAAAGAAAGCTGTTACTAAAGAAGAGGCAGAGGAATTTTTGAGGAAAATGAAAGTGCATGACTATTCTGTTGTAGAACAGTTGAGGAAAACGCCCGCTCAGATCTCATTACTCTCGTTGCTAATCCATTCATATGAGCACCGTCAGTCACTGATGAAATCCTGAATGAGGCCCATGTTCCCGACAAGATCTCGGTAAACCATCTAGAAAAGATAGCCAACAAGATTTTTGAAGTAAATAGAGTCACTTTTTCCGATGATGAATTGCCGGTAGAGGGTACTGATCATAACAAAGCCCTTTACCTGACAGTGAAATGCGAGGATGTCGTGGTTACCCGGGTATTGGTTGACAATGGTTCAAGCGTGAATATCTATCCTCTCTCCACTCTAATCAAGATGAAAGTAGAAGATGAGAGGATCCATA
This sequence comes from Nicotiana tabacum, assembly GCF_000715075.1. Taxonomy (NCBI): domain Eukaryota; kingdom Viridiplantae; phylum Streptophyta; class Magnoliopsida; order Solanales; family Solanaceae; genus Nicotiana; species Nicotiana tabacum. The sequence goes on from NC_134099.1 coordinate 84,414,599, forward strand.
AGAACAGTATCTATGTGCGGGGATTTGACGGCGGAGGCAAAGACTCAGTCGGGGACATAATGCTGGAACTAACCATAGGTCCAGTAGAATTCACAATGGAATTTCAAGTGCTGGATAAAGTTGTTTCCTACAATTTGCGGATTCACGCATTTCACTGTGAATTCACGCCGCTAAAGTGGTACTATCAACACTCCATCAGATGGTCAAGTTTGAATGGAACAGACAGGAAATAGTGGTGCACGGCGAAGATAATTTGTGCGCTCACAACAACACTATTGTGCCATTCATTGAAGTGGAAGATGACAAGGGACCATGGGTCTACCAAGTTTCTGACGCAATGTCAGTCGAGAAAGTTCCAGAGGGGAAATGTATCCCGAATCCGAAGATAAATGCCGCATCAGTCATGGTAGCGTATGAAATGTTGAAGAATGGTTTTGTACCAGGAAAGGGTTTGGGATCAGCATTGCAAGGCATCATACAGCCCGTGTCTCTTCCTGAAAACTTGGGAACATTTGGTCTGGGATTCAAGCCCACAGCCGCAGACATAAAAAGAGCCAGGAAATTGAAATAGAGGACATGGGTCCTTCCAAATCCGGTCCCACGTCTTTCCAGATCATTTGTCAAGTCCAGTACAAGGAGTCGCCCAGTGACAGCAATTCCCAGTTCTGTGATTAATCCTGACAAGGAGTTGATTGAAAGATTTGAGAAGTTGTTCGATAGTGTGAACATGGTGGAAATTGGAGAGGGTTCTAGCAATGCGGAAGTGCAATTTGTCGGGCCAAAAACAAAGCTTAATAATTGGAAGGCTACTCCTCTCCCTACTCGGAAGGAGTCTTGGTAGTTTGCTTTGTTTTTCCTTTAAGTTTGTACGGATTATTCCAGGGTTGTAATCCAGATTTCATTTTTTCAGTCTGTTTGAGTGTGCAAACCTTGTTATCTTTTATCATTCAATGAAATACAATTTCCCTTTCTTCATCATTCCTGATGGTTTTCCTTTTTGCTCTTGTTTTCTTCTCTATACAGTTCTTTTTATGCTGGTTCTAATGACATGGCATGCATAAGGAATCCTCATCCCAGTCTTAAAAATCAATCTGATTTCGAAATGTTAGTTCAAGAAGTAGATTGTGATTACGAATCAGAATATGATGATGAGGATGAAGCCTTCGAAGAAATTAGTAAAGAATTGATTCACTTCGAAGAAAAACCCAAACCCAACCTGAATGACACAGAAGCCATCAATTTAGGGGACACAGACAATGTCCGAGAGACTAAAATAAGTGTCCACCTCGAGCCAAAAATTCGGGAGGAGTTAATCAAAGCATTCATCGAGTACAAAGATGTTTTTGCGTGGTCATATGATGACATGCCGGGTTTAAGCACTGATTTAGTGGTCCACAGATTGCCCACTGATCCGGCACCCCCCCCCCCCCCCCGTCAAGCAAAAGCTGAGGAAATTCAAAACTGATATGAGTGTGAAGATTAAAGAAGAAGTTACCAAGCAGTTGGATGCAAAGGTTATTCGGGTCACCCGATATCCTGTTTGGTTGGCTAATGTCGTGCCCGTACCGAAGAAGGATGGCAAGATCAGAGTATGCGTCGATTACCGCAATCTCAACAAAGCAAGTCCGAAGGATAACTTCCCATTACCTAATATCCACATTTTGATCGATAATTGTGCCAAGCGTAAGATTGGATCGTTTGTGGATTGTTATGCCGGGTATCATCAGATTCTAATGGATGAAGAAGATGCAGAAAAAATGGTGTTCATCACGCCATAGGGAACTTATTGCTACCGGGTAATGCCATTTGGTTTGAAGGATGCTGGGGCAACTTATATGAGGGCGATGACTATTGTATTTCATGATATGATACACAAGGAGATTGAGGTATACGTAGATGATGTGATCATAAAATCAAAGCATCAGGCCAACCACGTCGGGGATTTGAGGAAATTCTTCGAGAGGCTTCGCAGGTACAACCTCAAGCTTAACCCCGCCAAATGTGCATTTGGTGTTCCATCCGGAAAACTGTTGGGATTCATAGTCAGCCGGCGAGGCATCGAGTTGGACCCATCAAAGATCAAAACCATACAAGAATTGCCACCTCCGAGGAACAAGACTGAAGTGATGAGTCTGTTAGGAAGGTTGAACTATATCAGCAGGTTTATAACTCAGCTCCATTGAAGTATATCTTTCAAAAGCCTATGCCGATAGGAAGACTTGCGAAGTGGCAGATTTTCCTCACAGAATTTGACATCATCTATGTGACTCGGACTGTGATGAAAGCCCAAGCATTGGCCGATCATTTGGCTGAAAACCCGATCGATGAAGAGTATGAGCCGCTGAGGACTTATTTTCCCGATGAAGAGGTGATGCATATTGACGAGCTAGAACAGGCCGAAAAACCAGGCTGGAAACTTTTCTTTGATGGGGCTGCTAACATGAAAGGAGTCGGAATAGGAGCTATGCTTATTTCTGAAACAGGGCATCACTATCCTGTTACGGCTCAGCTTCGGTTTTATTGCACCAACAATATGGCTGAATACGAGGCATGCATTTTGGGTTTGAGGCTAGCTACAGACATGAATGTCCGGGAAGTTCTGGTCTTGGGAGACTCGGATCTTCTGGTGCAACAAATTCAAGGAGAATGGGAAAAGCGAGATCTGAAGCTCATACCATACCGACAATGCTTGCATGATCTTTGTCAACGGTTTAGATCAGTGGAGTTCAGGCATATTCCAAGGGTCCATAATGAGGTCGCCGATGCTTTGTCTACCCTAGCATCAATGCTGCACCATCCGGACAAAGCCTATGTCGATCCTTTGCACATTCAAGTACGAGATCAGCATGCTTACTGCAACATGAATTGAAGAAGAATTTAATGGCGAACCGTGGTTCCATGATATCAAGGAATACATCAGAATGGGGATATACCCAGTGCAAGCCACGGGGGATCAAAAGAGAACAATTCGACGGTTGGCAAGCGGATTTTTCTTGAGTGGAGGAGTTTTTTATAAAAGAACACCAGACCTGGGATTGTTAAGATGCATAGATGCTAGAAAAGCTACGTCTGTCGTGTCCGAAGTACATTCAGGAGTCTGCAGACCACATATGAGCGGATATGTGTTGGCAAAGAAAATTCTCCAATAAGGTTATTATTGGCTCACCATGGAGCAAGATTGTATTAGTTTTGTGCGCAAATGTCATCGGTGCCAGATACATGGAGATTTGATTCATTCTCCGCCATCGGAATTACACACAATGTCAGCGACATGGCCCTTCGTCGCTTGGGCCATGGATATCATTGGACCAATTGAGCCAGCAGCATCCAACGGGCATAGGTTCATTCTGATAGCCATTGATTATTTCACCAAATGGGTTGAGGCCAAAACTTTCAAGTCTGTGACCAAGAAAGCAGTGGTCGATTTTGTTCACTCAAATATCATTTGTCGATTTGGAATCCCGAAGGTGATCATCACAGATAATGGTGCTAATCTTAACAGCAATTTGATGAAAGAGGTATGTCAACAATTTAAGATTACACACCGCAATTCTACCCCATATCGTCCCAAGGCGAATGGAGCAGTTGAGGAAGCTAACAAAAATATTAAGAAGATACTTTAGAAAATGGTAGAAGGTTCTAGGCAGTGGTATGAAAAATTACCATTTGCGTTGCTGGGTTATCGCACTACTATCCGTACTTCAGTAGGGGAACTCCTTATTTGTTGGTATATGGAACTGAAGTCGTAATACCTGCGGAAGTTGAAATCACGTCCCTGCGGATTGTCGTTGAGGCTGAGATTGATTATGATGAGTGGGTCAAAACCCATCTGGAGCAGTTGAACTTGATTGATGAAAAAAGATTGGCAGCTGTATGTCATGGCCAGTTATATCAAAAGAGAATGGCAAGAGCATACAACAAAAAGGTGCGTCCCCGGAAGTTTGAGGTGGGCCAGCAAGTGCTGAAACACATCCTTCCACATCAGGCTGAGGCAAAAGGCAAGTTCGCCCCGAATTGGCAAGGGCCATTCATTGTAACCAGAGTATTGTCCAATGGTGCTTTATGTTTAACAGATATCGAAGGAAAATGCATAGACATGACTATCAATTCTGATGCAGTAAAAAGATATTATGTATGATTTCTTTGGTATAATTGTTGATTGTTTGTATTTGGCATTATTTCGAAGATTGAAATGACGAAGGCAATTTGTTCTACTATCTAAATACTTTACCCTTTGTTCCCCTTTTTGAGCCTCATTTATTTCTTTCATACCCCTCTTTTGGAATCAATAACGAAAAAGAGAGAAAAAGAAAGAAAAGAAAAAGAGAAAAGAAAAGAAGTGAAAAATATAACAACAAGGAAATTCAGGTGTGAACTACATTTGACCTGATCCCTATTAAGGGTACGTAGGTAGCTTTACGGCTCGGTCATAGTAAAATAAAAGTCAAAAGATCCCCAAGCAAGAAACTGGGGCAGAGGTTGTATTTGTAATAAGAAATATGATTCCAAAAGTTGTAATTTTAAACCCATGTCAAATTATTTTGAGCCTTTGATACCCTTTCTTTCTACCCATCCAAAAGCCCACATTACGGTCCAAAGAAAGACCTTCTGATCAGTTTTCGAGAGATGACAAGTCGAGCAAATAGAGTGATTCATATCAGGGTAATACTCCGGTCCAAGTAGGGAAATTAATAAAATGAGAGAGTCTTATCGGTGAAAACCTTCACAGGCACCATAAGGCGATGGGAGTTGAGAGAAACGAGAGAGTCTTATTAGTGAAAACCCCTCGAAGGGCACTATAAGGCGACAAGGAATTAAAAGGGGAAAACGAGATAAGCTTGATGGAAAGGATCCGTCGAGACCTTAAGCAGAATAAAGATGTTGTTTCAGCAAAAGAAGATGGGTTGCGAGACCTTTGAAATGCAAAGTAGGGACATCAGAAAGATTGATTGATGTAAATAGACTGGGTTGATTAATCCAAAAATGCACGACATGACCATTGGGATCGGTTATACCATTCAGATAAGTTATTTTTTTTCTTCAAACAATTGTTCAGAAAGATTTTTCTTGTTCTATCTTTCGAAGTCATCATTTTCCATTTCTTTTTTATCAATAGTAGTTTGTTTTTAAGAAGGATTTTCAGTGCTAACTACCAGTTGCCAACGTGGTGCAAGGTAAATGGGGATAAAACATGCGAGGATAATGTGATGGGACGAGAAAGACGTCGTTGTAAGACCAAATGATGGATTGGTCTAAGTTTTCGGGATAGTATGGAGCAAAGGTGGAAAACAACGGTTGAGAGGTTGGTGAATATAGAATCATCAAGAAGGTCGGAAGTTATCAGCCAAGTTTCAAGATGGTCGAACAACGCAGAGCATGGAAAAGAGAGAAAGGGAAAAATGTCCCCAGCAGGAGCACCCCCACGTTTTAAACTAACAAATTCTCTTTGATTTTAAGTAGGGACGGGAAATGTTATTGATGACAGAAAGACATGCCACAAGAAAGATTGTCAAACTGGGGCAGAAAATTTTCTTTCATTTTGAAAATTTTCTGGAAGGCAGGTACCCACTTGGGGAAGAAGGAAGATAACACAAGTTTGGAGAAAAGTGGTATCCCCAGCAGTTTTCGGAAAAAGACAAAACAAGTTTTAAAGAAAGCAATTTCGAGAGGAAGATAACACAAGTCTTAAGGGAAGTAGTTCCAGAGGAAGGAAAACACCAGCTTTAAGGGAAGTAGTCTTTGAATGAGGAAAATAACATATTTTTTGAATGAAACACCGGAGTTATCCCCAACAGTTTTCAGAGGAATGAAATGCCAGTTTTGGGGAGGCAGTTCTGAAAGAAGAAAATTCAAGTTAGAAGGAAAATGGTTCAGGAGGCAGGAAGGAACAACGGCAATAAAACGCATTTTTAAGAAGTAGCTGAAGTCAGGAGCCCGCCTGGAGAATGGAGGTGTTATATTTTCAAGAAGTATTTGAAGTCAGGAGCCCGCCTGGAGAATGGAGGTGTTATATTTTTAAGTCGTTGTTGAAGTCAGGAGCCCGCCTAGAGAATGGAGGTGTTATATTTTTAAGTCGTTGTTGAAGTCAGGAGCCCGCCTGGAGAATGGAGGTGTTATATTTTTAAGTCGTTGTTGAAGTTAGGAGCCCACCTAGAGAATGGAGGTGTTATATTTTTAAGTCGTTGTTGAAGTCAGGAGCCCGCCTAGAGAATGGAGGTGTTATATTTTTAAGTCGTTGTTGAAGTCAGGAGCCCGCCTGGAGAATGGAGGTGTTATATTTTTAAGTCGTTGTTGAAGTCAGGAGCCCGCCTGGAGAATGGAGGTGTTATATTTTTAAGTCGTTGTTGAAGTCAGGAGCCTGCCTGAAGAATGGAGGTATTATATTTTAAGAAGTTAGTTGAAGTCAGGAGCCCGCCTGGAGAATGGAGGTATTATCTTTTTAAGTCGAAGTTAGAGTTAGGAGTCCGCCTGGAGAATAGAGGTTGGTATATTTTCAAGTTGTAGTCGAAGTCAGGAGCCCACCTGGAGAATAGAGGTATTATCTCTAAGTTGTCTATTGAAGTCAGGAGCCCGACCGGAGAATGAAGGTATTATCTTTTTAAGTCGTAATAGAAGTCAGGAGCCCGCCCGGAGAGCGGAAGGTTACAACAAAAATCCCCAGCATAAACTCAAGTGCAGATGTCAAAAGAGAGGCAATAATCGTCAAAGGAAGATAATTCGCGTGTCGAAGGAGAAACAATTTGAATTTCACAAGAAAGAAAGAAACATCAGAGGAAACACAAGCCAACAAGAAAGCAAGGCAACAAGAGCAAGTTTGAAGATCTAGATAAGATTCTGTAATTCCTAGTTTAGTCTAGCTTCTTATTTTCTTTTAGCATGGTGTAATAAGGAGGTCAGTAAGTAGTGGCAGCAGCAGCAACAGCAGTAACAGTAAAACCACAGCTCCGTGGTAGTCCCAGCTACCGAAACTTCCCGAACTATATTGACCTGATTCTTTTATAGCCAAGGATATGTAGGAAACCTTTGAAGCAGAGGTTCGGTCAAATCTTTCAAAAAATGCTTCCCACGGAGTATTCGAACGGGCAAAAATCGCTCATATCCACTCACTTTATCTTTGCACGAAAACTCTTCATGTTTCCAGGCAAAGAGGGGCAGCTGTGAGCACGTGATTTTTGCCTCACATGAATTACTCCAAAAGAGTTCTCAAAATTAGGTCTTTTTCTTTAATTATATGTTATTCTATGAATTATTGTGCAATTTTCCGGATTGTTTGCATAGTTTATGCATTTTAATGCATTGAAAATACAAAAAATATAGCATCTGCATTTAGAATTTATTTTTACATTCTTACATTAATTAAGTAAATTTTTGTTTTACAAAAATGAAAATTTCACAAAAAAATAACGTATTTGTGCATTTTAGTGTTTAATGTCAAATTTTGTGATTTTTCTTTTAATTTTAGTTTAATTTGGTATTTAATTATTTGTGGTAGGTATTATTTAAAGTTAATTAATCTTTTGAAAGTTAATTAGGGTTTTTAAAAAAAAATTAATTAGGGTTTTAGTTTTAATTTTTGGAAGAAAAGAAAATGGATATGATTAAATAAAAGAGGGGCAAAATCTGTTGGGCTATTTCTCATTTTACCCAAGCCCAAGCAAAATCCACCCCAATACCCGCCTCAAATCAGCCCAAAACCCGTTCCCCACCCGGTCCAGCCCCAATTGAAACCAAACGACGTCGTTCCTCATTAGTGAAGTGATCCAGGCCGTAGATCGTGAATGATCCAACGTCCAAGATCAAATCCCCACCCCACTATATATTCCTAAAACCATACCCCCCCCCCAAACCAAACCCCCCCTCACCTCTTCGTCTCCAAACCTTAGAGACCAAATGCATCTGCCACCCTTCACCACCGTGCTCCGCTCACCGGAAATCGCCTCACGGCGGTTCCGATGGTCCAAACAACCCCAAAATTACACCACAGCCTCCCCACGACATCCTCTTTCCAAATCCCGAATCAGTTTTCTTCGAATCAGTACCAGACGCTTCGAACTTAGATCGAAGAATCAAACCAAACCCTAATCCGTTCAATGGCCACCAAACTCACACCTTTTGACCACTAGACCACCCTCGTCCCAAGTCCCCTACTAGTTTTGCACGAATCAGAGCGGAGTTGGTCGAATCTCAAAACGAAAGAGTGAACCCTAAAGGGAAAGAATTGAGTCGTGTTTTCTCAGTCGAGAACACTCGATTAAGGTCCATCTCGGCTTCAAACACAAGTGGGAGTTTCAACTAAAACAAATGGGAACTGGGACTGAAATTCTAAGGTATTTATTTTTCTTTACTTTTTCTTTTGTTGTTTCATGGTTTGTCTGATTAAGTTTCGTTATAGTTCTGTCTTTTTCAGTTACTTTCCTTTATTTCTTCTCCATCGAACTTTTTCTTGGTCCAGTTTTCTTTTATCAGTCAACATATGGTTAAATAGTTTCGTCGATTAATTCGGTTTAATTGTATTTCAGTAGTTCTGGTCAATTCGTTTGCTGTTATGCCAAATTGTTTCATTTTTATGTGATGTTTGGTCCCCTACTTTGTGACGTGACTTGGAGTATGAATTTAGTTGTTCATTCAATGTATTTACAGTTTCATCTGCTCGTATTTAGGTTTACTGTAGAATTGTGTTAGTCTATTCCCTGAATCCTTAAACCCTTCATCTTGGTTGCAATACTGTTCGTTCTGATCTGAGTTCAATTGTTGTGTGAGTTTAGTGGTTTGAATCTGACTGTGGTTCTGTTTGAGTTTGGAGTCCGATGGAATTGAACTTGGGGTTAAATTCAGCTTTAGTTAATCAGTGATTAGGTTTCTTCTTTAAGAATTGGTTATAGCTGAAAGATGTAGCACAGATTAAAAGGGGTTAAGTTAGGATAGTAATCACAGGGGTTCCAGGGGGTAATTTGGGAATTGAAAACTTGAAGAAATGGGTAGTTTGAGTGTTTTGTCCACTAAGTACTAATGTACCATTAAAATAATGCATTTGTTTAATAATTAGTGGGGAACATAACATATTGGTATGGGGGGTAATGATAAAAAGTTAAAGGGGCGCACATGGGAGGGAATAAACAGGCTGAAAAGTGCAAAATTTGAATAAAAAAGAGTTTAAACATTGGTCTTTAAAAGGGGAAGACCTAAGAGAAGAAAAGGAGAGAGATCAGTTTTTTGGGTCAGTGTTAGAGAAATAGAGAGAGTTCTTTGGAGTTTCACCAGTCCTGAAGAAATCAGCTGGTGAGAAAACATTTTAAGCCAGTTCTTCTTTAAGGCAATCTGAGAGTTTGAAAACACTTAAAATACTGGAGAGTCAGTCAGTCTCTTAGGGATCAGTTTGGAGAGTTTTAAGCTTGAAAAGAACAGAGAGAAATACTGAGAAGTCTCACTGTGTCATTGAAATTCTTTTCCTGCTTCAGTGATTTCATTTTCCTAATTCAAATACACTAGACTGATCTTGATTGACTTTGAGTCCAGCTGAAGTGGTTTCTGATTGAACTTTAGCCTATTGAAAGTTTCAAGTGGTTCTGGTCGTCTCTTTGAGTTCATTTGGTTTGTTTGGGTACTACTGTGGGTCAATCTTTTGGTTTCTGTTTGGTTTTTGGGTCATTGAATCATTCCTGGGTTGAAGAATAGTTGTGTTGTGGCTGTGTGAAATTCCTAATAGTTGTTGACTGCCCTGCTGAGCTAACTGCTTCTACTTCCTGTTGATTTCTGATTTCCAGGTACACAATTTGAACTCACCTTGATGTAACTGCAGATTTGAATGAAATGAAACCATATTTCCAGAGCCATGCTCGTTTGGAATGCATATGGCTGTATTTGATCATCTGTTGAGTAGTATACATATTTAGTTCATATAATTTGTATTGTATTAAGGACGGTATAATTAGAACCATTTCTGAACTACTTAGACCAGCTGATTCATACTGGACCGTATTTGGACTGTGAGTATTTGGTTTTCTCAGACTTGTGTGAATACTCTTAGCTAAGCATTCAGTTATACTTATGTTCAGTAGAGCAATGTCTTAACTAGCTAAGGTTAACTCCAGTGGTCATTTCAGGTTGCTTCATGAAGTTATTCTAGTAAGTAATATAGTTGCAATAAAGTCATTTTAAGAAGCTATTTCAGTAGAAGTTAAGTTTGATTAAAATACTAGCTGAGTGTGCTAGGGAACATAAAGGATGTAAATAGCCAAACTATGTAATCAAGGTGGTAGTTCATACACTTGAGGTTACCTCATGAGCATTTTACACAATCTAGTCTTTGCGTTTAATCTTGTCTGGGGTACGAATTATTAAAAGTAGAAACTAAAATTCCAGCAAGTGTTTAGTCTTGTTTAAATTGGAGTTGTGGTTCATTTTGTCGAAAAGGGGCTGAGAGCCAATATTTAAGCGGTTTGGGCTTCAACGTGTGAACAAGGGGGCCCAGGTCTTGTTTCACATTAACTTCATTTGGACCTGGGCCCAGGCCTGTGAATGGCCTGCCCTTGTGCTTATTTAGGTCTTAATTTTTTAAAACGGGTTTCTTAAGTCGGGTCCAAAGATGGCCTGCCCTTGTCCAAATTAACTTCACACCCGAGTTTAGGAAGGTAACATTATTAAAATACGCGCCTAAAATAAAATAAAAAATCACCGTAGCTTTTAGGTTTGCCTTTTGAATGATAAAAATGAGATGAGCCTCGCTAAACAAACAAATAAATTACGGGGCCCTCATTAAATGTATATATAAAAGTACTTAGATTTCGGGATGGGCCGTTTAGCGAATTTCACGTTTTTTCCCCAAAGTAATAACGCGCTAGTCTCTTTAGGCGCGTATTTTAATAATGTTACCTTCCTAAACTCGGGTGTGCATTTATGTGACCCAAATCCGAATCTCAACAATGTTAAAATATGTCAAAAACCACGGGTGCATTTATGTGACGTGGTTCAAGACTTGTTTTAATGACGTTGCAATTTTCCTTTAAAAATAAATAAAAAGCGGTTGAAGTTAAAATTTGCACATAGGTTCAACATGTATTAAAATCAGATAAATAAGCCGAATATGACAGTTGAGCGACCGTGCTAGAACCACGGAACTCGAGAATGCCTAACACCTTCTCCCGGGTTAACAGAATTCCTTACTTAGATTTCTGGTTCACGGACTGTAATACAGAGTCAATCTTTTCCTCGATTCGGGATTCAACCGGTGACTTGGGACACCATAAATCTCCCAAGTGGCGACTCTAAATTAAATAATAAATCCCGTTTCGATTGTCCTTTAATTGGAAAAACTCCCCTTACGCCCTTGCGGGTGTAAGAAAAAGGAGGTGTGACAGTGCTCAATGGGGATTACAGATTTATGGGTTCTGAATTGGGTCAACTTGACCCATTTTGGCTTTGATTCCAGGGTTAGTTTCAGGGTTGTAAGGATAGCTTGAGAATTGTTTAATAAAAAGGGGTAGTCACCTAATTGAGAAGCTTCTATAATGGTAGGGATAAAAATTCACTACTGAATAATTTAAAGCCATAAGAATTGAGTGGAATTGAATTTTTAAATGTTGAAAGGGCATTCTATGAATCCTAAGGGCATTTCCCATTGCCTATTTAAGAAAACAACACACTGAGTTCAAAGGAGAACATTCTGAGAGGGATAGGCACTGAGTTCATAAATAGGGCCTGGTATTCTGAAATACATACAAGAATAACTCTGAAAAAATACTGAGGAAGGGAGGACATTCTGAGAGACAGAGGGATAGAATCAGAAGTGAGGAAAAACTAAAACTACTGAAAATAAAACTGCTACTGTTCCATTGAGCTTTTTCTTTGATTTCTGAAGTTTTCGATTTCTGAAACACTTTCTGATTCATTTGAGTTTAGAATGGATGGAACTTGAGTTTATAAAATCTTGGTTTGAAGTTCTGGCCGAGTTTTGTTGAATATTGCACTTCATTTCTTGGTTTAAAGCTGGTTTTCTTGGTTGTCCCTATTGCTGACCACTGTTCTGGCTACTGTTTTGCTGTTGTCCTCTCATTTCTTGTGTTGTTTTTTTTTTCGAATTCCAGGTACCTACTCCTGAACCCTTATCATGATGTTTCGTTTGAAGTTGTAATGAAATCTGGAGTTTGATAGCTTCAACATGCTTGGATTGGTTTAGTTTAATTTCATTCTATGTAAACAGCATGGTTTTGACATTATTAATGTACTGTAGGTTCATTACAAAGAGTAGTCATTAGCTTGTATTTGGCATAGAGTTAGTTTTTTAGTTCTTGTTGTTATAGCTACTTTTGGACTGTTGGAAAGAAAATCGATGGAAACCTATCAAGCAGACCCTTAGTAGGGTTTTTCTTTGAGCATATTAGCCTAGAGTGTGTTATACTTGATTTCTTGTTGCTTTGCTAGGTAGCTGTTAATTTCAAGTCATTAATAATGGATTTTAAGGTGAGGAAATGGGGTGCAGGAAAACGTATGTCAACATATGCAAGCTGAATGCAATAAATTGTGCTAGTGTGCAGGTTATTAATTTGATTGTGTATAGGGAATTGTAAATACAGCCTGGACAATTCAATTGACTTAATATAGATATCTGTTGTTTGAACAACCAATGATGTATCAACTTTAATGCCAAATACCCGTAACTTTATTTGTGGTCTGATTTCATGATGGCCATTTGGGGCTAGTAGAGGGAGCAAGCTTTGACATGTAGAGGTTCGTCTTTTACCTTCTGTTCTAAAAGCATTTTTTGAAAGAATTTGGTTAAAGATTTAAGATTGATTTGTTCCGTATCTGTGAGTTTTGTGTAGTTATAGAGATATAGAATGCTGGAATTATTAAAGTTTCACTTGGGAACACTTGAAAGCACGTTTAACTTCTTTTAATCTCTATATTGTTTTTTTTGTAGCATGCTAAGTGTTAAATTTTAAAATTCTGCTTAGGGAAGAAGAATTTCTACCTTCTAGTACATTTGGAAAAGATATGTTTTATGGTATACTGAGCAAGATAGACTAAATATAACATTGACTTCATTTAGAGTGCTATTAAGCAAACAATTAGCATGGCCAACTTAGATAGAATATTGCATTGGAAATGTCAATCCCGATTTCATTCCCCAAATTCTTTCCAGTAACGCCATCGTATTTTGCCAATATTAGGTACTTAATTCTTTTGATTTCGCCTTTTTTTTTTAATTTTTTAAGAGTTCCATTCCAGGTTCAAAATCCATAAACCGTATCTTGTGCGATGTTACTGCACCGGAACATTCTTTAGCATAAGGAAATTGAATAGTAATAACATCGCGTTTCCTCAATTACATCGTCTTCAATTTCTCTTTCTCAGCCTGTATGTGCTAAATGGGTTAGCGTGTGAAGTGAATCAGTTCGTTAATGCAATATGGGTTATGATTGATTCCAATATGATCTCATTTGTCAAGATGTTTAAATTGGGCTAGTTGCAGTAGATATTTTTATGTGATGCTTCATCCCTCTTCCTTGTTTCAGCAATCCAAATATGTGTAGTTGAGTATATTGACCTTTCAATTGATTTTAGTTCTATATTTCAACTTTGTGATTGAACAAAATAATGGGATTTGGAGATTTTTTTATTATTGGAAATAGAATCAGGTCATTAGTTTACCCTTAACAAAATGATCGATACTGTGTTCTATGATAGTTATATTTTGCCAAAAGTAATCACAAAGCTAATTTTTCCATAATCAATAGCTTAAATCTGAAATAGTTATGAGTAGGAATGTCCTCTTATTACCTTAATTAAACAAGCCTTCTAAAATTGAGGTGCGTCGTGCCAAACAAAAATGACAATTGCACGGCCCTCATCTTGATTAATTTTGTTTTGATCCTTAGAATTCGAGGCGTGCCACTTAGTTGAATTTTCATGGCCCTCGCAAAATTACAAACGCGTAGTTGCTTTAGGCGCATTGTTTTAATAATTTACCTTCCTAAACTCGGGTGCGCATTTATGTGACCCAAATCCAAATCTCAACGTTAGATAAAATGTGTTGCGGACTGCGGGTGCATTTATGTGACGTGGCTCGAGACATATTTTAAATGACGTTGCAATCTTCCTTTAAAAATGAGTAGAAGCGGTTAAAAGGTTAAAATTACACATAGGATTAAACATGTTTAAAATCAGATAATTAGGCTAATAATAAAAATTGAGCGACCGCTCTAGAACCACGGAACTCAAGAATGCCTAACACCTTCTCCCGGGTTAATAGAATTCCTTACCCGGATTTCTGTGTTCGCGGACTATAAAATGGAGTCAATCTTTTCATCGATTCGAGATTGGAACCGGTGACTTGGGACACCATGAACTATCCCAAATGGCGACTCTGAATTTAATAAATAAATAATCCCATTTCGATTGTCACTTTAAGTTGGGAAAAACTCCCTATTTACTCCCTCACATGGTGTAGGTAAAAAGGAGGTGTGACAGCTCTGGCGACTCTGCTAGGGACTGCAAACCCAGAATCTCTGGTTCAGGGTTTAAGAATTCGAGCTTAGATGAATTGTTATATTTGGTTTTATCTGTTATCTGATTTTATTACATGTTTGGGCCTAATGTGCTAAATGTTGCTTTTACCGCTTTGATATTATCTGAACTGTATATATTAACTGCTACGAAATCCCTCTCTTCTCTCTCTTGAGGAGTGCACACTGGTCGTGACTTCTTTCTGTTAGTGTCCTATTCCAAATAGAACGAGGTTCGTACAAGTTGCAAAGCCAGATGATCTTTTGGTTACCAGTACGCAGCCTCCCTTCGGCTCGAGTTATCCACTCAGGTAAGCCAGGTCTAGAACAAAAAGTCCAGGTTTTAAACCTAGTATAACAAGACCTCATGCCGGATCCCTAGTAGGAACGTTTGTCTGCATCACGTGCATTTTGATTTTGGAGACTCAACACAGGGGTTGGGTCTGTCTAGGACAGGTGTACCAACAATAAAAAAGACCATCCTGATGCATCTTACTTGCTACTTGTGCATTTATTTTCTTAGGATTTGCATGCTGACCGGCTTTTGAATAAAAAGAAAGAGTTTGGAAAAGAAAATAGCAGTGTGAGGGCTAAGGTAGGTAACTACCTATTTTGAAAACTTATATCCCAAAATATACCCAAACGCTGCCGAAAATTTGAAAAGAAAAAAAAGAGAATTTTTATTGTTTTCAAGAAAAAAAAAGTTGGTCTTTTGTTTTGTCAAAATTGCCCGAACTACGCCAGTTTGATTCTCACCGGATGTGGGATACGTAGACAACCCCCATCGGGTCCAACTGCCCTTTTTGCAAAATAGCCCAAAAAGAACAAAATTTTTATTTTTCATTGGAAAATAATGCCATTCTTGTCAAAATAGCCGAATGTCCCCAAAAGGCCGTCGGAAGGTTGCTTTTGCAAGAACATCCACCTTTGGTCATTTTTCAAAGTTTTGGCTGGTTAGCCGACACAGCCTTAAAATCTTCGTTCTCAAAATGCTGAAAGGCTGTATTTGCAAAACCAGGTTTTTATTTTATTTTGAAAAAAAATGTGTGTTAATTTTATTTTTGAGTCAAATAAGTCTTAATTTTGCCTAAACACCCTAATAACATGCAGAATGAGCACGAGTCAGAATTTGCCGGCAACAGTTATGAACAAAATCTCTTTGGAGTTGCGTATGTGGTGGGAAGATCTGGCCAAGTCAGAGCAAGATAAGGTCAATCTGCATTTGGGAGGTCTCACCGGGTTGATGAAGATAAGGCCTAGGGGAGACATCATAAAGGTGTTGGTCACATTTTGGGACACGGCTCACAACGTCTTGCATTTCTCGGATTTTGAACTCACACCCACCTTGGAAGAGATAGCAGGTTACATGGGAAGTACTGACGGGCTGAGGCATAAGTATCTGATCGCTCTAAGAGCCGTTAACTCTCACAAATTCATGGATTTGTTAAAAATAAGCAAGGAAGTCTCATATTCCGTGTTGGAGGGTGGTTTTTCCACTCTACATTTTATATACCGGAGGTACGGGCATATAGGAAGGTTCAACGATCCAGAAAGCGAGGTTTGTAGCAAAGGGAACCAAGCAAAATGGGATGAACATAGGCGTTTCGCTTTCATGGTAGCTTTCTTAGGCCTTGTGGTGTTTCCTCGGAAAGATGGGAATATCGATCTGCGGGTGGCTGGAGTCGTCAAGGTCTTAATTACCAATGTCAAGAGCACCATTGCCCCTATGATAATATCTGAGATATATCGAGCTCTTACAGCTTGTAAAGCTAGGGCAGAATTCTTCGAGGGATGCAATTTCCTACTACAAATGTGGATGATCGGACACCTGTGTCACCACCCTCAGTATATGAGTTATGGGTCTGCAGAGAAAAGTTGCATTGAAGAGTCCAACACAAGGATTTCAGGGTTCAAGTTACCGGAGGGGTTTGGAGAATGGATAGCCCGCCTTCGCGCCATCACTACGGGACAAATAGAATGGACACTAGGTTGGCTTCCTATTGAAGAAATTGTGTATATACCCGCCACTGGTCCTTACTTCCTCCTAATGGGTCTTCGAGGTATTCAGCCTTACGCTCCCTACCGAGTGATGAGACAATTGGGAAGGTGTCAGGTGATGTATACAGATGAAGATCTCAGTATTTACGCGGTTGAGATTAGCTCCGACGGTCAATTTCACGAAGAAACAGTTCATTCTATTTGGAATGAGTGTCAATATTTGACGGCGAACACTCGAGTGCGGGACCTATCTAGAGGCGAAGTCTCACCCGCCTATCTTGCCTAGAATAGAAAGAAGAACACTGCAAGGGCCGAACAAGAAAGACCGGCCAAAAAACTGCACATTCAGGAATTCATTAAGGCGTCGCAAGAACCATGGGCTTGGTTGGCCAAAGAAAATGAGTACATGGCCACAATAGGAAAGCTGGAAAAGCAAGTCAAAGACCTTCAATTCGAGAATGGCTTACAAGCAGCGGCAGATGAGGGTGAAAAGAAAAGGCTAGCCAAAGAAAATAAGGCCCTTCGAGCCCAGATTCAGAAAATGAAAATAGCGGCAGAAAATCCTGTCAGAAGTGCCAAAGATGAAAATCTCGTATATAACCTGAAGCAGTAAGTGGGTGAATATAGTTTTGATCTGAACAAAGTAGAAGGTGAACTAGCCTGGCTCGAAAGCAATTGGCTAAAATTGCAAAAGAACGAGCACGCTCAGTTAAACAATTAAAAGAAAGATACAACAATGAGGTTGTAGGGTTAAAGAAAAGGGTCGTCACCATTGAGGACAAAATGATCAAACAGGCAAAAGAATTCAAGGCTGAAAGAAAACATTTGGAAAGAGATTTGCAACAACTTCAAGAACAAAATCAAGCAGCCGAACAAACTCTGGAAGCCACGGCATGGCAGATTGGGCGTTTGTTGCAAGAAAAGGGTGTCATAAGAGAGAGAGTCAGAAAGATCGCCGACTACATCACAATGAAGTACAGTAGTTGTGAGGATATGACTAGATCTATGTTTTTTGCCACTGTGATGACCTTTATCCACCGGATAATGGGAAGTCTCTACCACCTCCAAGGGGATTTAGTACATCGGCCCGAGGTGAGACCGAATGATGTCCCGCGGACCCTAGGAACAGTTGAGGCACTGATGAATTCGTGATTTTCACTTGAGTCTGTATTTTCTTTCTATTGGAGTCTGTCAGTTTGTTTTCAAACCTGTATTTTCTTCTGTTGTAATATGTTGGCTTGTTTTTCCTTTCATCAAAGTCCGTTAGTTTGAGTCGTTATAATCAAAATAGTTGTTTTTTGTGAAAATTCGAACATCCCCAAAAAAAGGGTTTTGTTACTTGTACCCCAGAACTACGCTCGGTCTGATTCATGTGGGGTCATGATACGTAGGCAATCTTCACAGGATTCGACCACAACCAAAAGAAAAGAATAAAATGGAAAAAGAAAAAAAAGGGAGAGGGGAATAAAAGATAGGCGTGAGTAACAATAAAAGGAAAAGGTCAGGAAAAGCCGGGATGACACAAGCAACCGAGCAAATACATGATAGAAATGACTAATTGCCTAGGTGCATTGCATTCCTATGTGTGGGTGCTTATTTGTTAAAACTCTAATCACTAACAAGTTTGGTTGTTGTGCCAGAATTCAAGCAGTTAGTTCACCTAAGCATACTGGCAACCCAACCATACCAAACCAGATCCAAAGGAGAAATAATCATGTCTATCCCAAATGTAGACACCAGTGTCATCGAAGGAGAAGAGTTGGACGTTAACGCCATGAAAGAAGAGACGTACAAATTAAAACAACAAATGGCCAAAATGTATCAGGCCTTGGCTAAAGGACAACCGCCATCCGCTTACCCGGCTAACCCTACCTTCACTCCACCACCGGCTCAAACTCAGGATCATCCTGTCACCGATCTATCCCCGAGCTTTCCCATTTGCCAACACTACCGGGGCACCACTTCTCATACACCACAATCTCCACCCCCTAAACCAATTCCATACCCTCTTCCACCAGTAACTCCTGTCTTCGTAGCACCTCCACCAGCTACACTACACAAATCTCCTAGCGAGCCTATGTTCCAGGCCTAGGACAATCAATACTACCCCTCAGAGCCCACTTTCAAAGCTCCAGAAACCTATTCATATACTCATCGCTTTGACCTCCCGATAGAAGCTGATAAACCAGTCAAAAATATCGAACAGGAGGAGATGTTCAGGAAAGTTAAAAGCTTAGAACAATCATTCAGAGACATGCGGGGGTTGGGAGGGCAAGTAAGCGTGGCCTACAAGGACCTATGTTTGTTCCCGAATGTGCAATTACCGGCAGGTTTCAAGATGCCCAAGTTCGATCTATAAAAAGGGCATGGTGATCCGGTAGCCCACTTGAGGGGTTTTTGCAGCAAGATGAGGGGAGCGGGAGGAAAAGATGAATTGTTAATGGCTTACTTCAGTCAGAGTTTGAGTGGATCAGCATTGGAATAGTATACCCGCCAACACCATGGAAAATGGTACACATGGGATGATCTGGCGCAAGCATTTGCTTGTCACTTCCAATACAATCTTGACATCATTCGAGATCAACTATCCTTGACTAAACTGGAGAAGAAGCACAGTGAAAGCTTCAAAGAATATGGTTTCCGATGGAGGGAGCAAGCAATAAGAGTAGATCCCTCAATGAAGAAAAGTGAGATGGTAGATTAATTCCTACAGGCTTTGGAACCCGACTTACTATGGCCATTCGGTCTCAGCTGTGGGAAAGTCATTCAGCGAAGTGGTAAAGATGGGGGCATGGTAGAAGAGGGCCTCAAGTCGAATAAAATCATGAGCTATTCGGCTATCAAAGCGACTACTCAGGCTATTCAGGGCGGCATAGGAGGGATTGGGAAGAAGAAGAGAGAGGAAGCATCAATGGTTGATTCAGGAACTTGGTCCGGATCTAGAGGTTCACCTTATCACTACAATCAACCTCGACCTCGCCAACAAACTTATCACCACAATCCACCCCAACACTTCTATCCCCCACCAGAACCTCATTTTTCCGTCCACCATGCACAAGCATACAACCAATCTCCTGCCCACACTCAATGGCATGCTCTCATCCTACAAAATACTTATCCATATCCACGAGCTTACCAAAACACTCCCGGACCAAGTTTCTGGCCTAGTCAAGCATTCAAGGGTGAAAGGTTGCAGAAAAAAAAACCTTTACTCCGTTGGGAGAATCATACACTAGTCTGTTCCACAGGCTAAAACAGCTAGATATGCTAAGGCCGATATAGTCCAAACTGCCAAATTCTCCTCCAAAGAATCTTGACTATACTGTCAGTTGTGAGTATTGTTCTGGTACTGCGGGTCATGATACAGAAAAGTGCTGGCACTTGAAAAGTGCGATACAAGAGCTTATTGATACCAATAGAATTGAAGTTCAAGCTCTCGAGGTGCCCAATATTAATAGGAATCCATTGTCAACCCACCAGGAGGCAAATATGATCGAAATAGTACATGCGGAGGGAGAACCCAAGAAGCCATCACAGACCGTAATGATGATTCGGTCTAGTGGAGTCAAGACAGATGAACAATCAGCAGGTGAGAAGTTGGTGCTCAAGCCGAGTAAAAAGAGTGTTGAGCCATCTGTGGCAGTTGAGAAGGGGTCTTTAAGCAAAGTTGCAACGAAATAGGAAGGGGTGAAGGTGATTGTACCAGGAGCGCCCAGCAAACCCGTCATAATCATGGAAGGTGCCCGCGTAGATCGGGTTATTATCAAGCCGGTAACCCAGTTACCAATAATCAACAACAAGGCTATTCCATGGAATTATGAACGGGTAACAGTGATGTACAAAGGGAAGGAAGTCAAAGAAGAAGTCTATGAAGCATAGGGTTTAACTCACTCGGGAAGGTGTTTTACTCCCAAGGAGTTAAGAAGAGCAAAAGATAATCCGACACTGGTAAAGAAAGTCGTAATTGAAGAGGAAGCGGAAGAGTTTTTGAGGAAAATGAAAGTGCAGGACTATTCAGTTGTAGAGCAGTTGAGGAAAATGCCTACTCAGATCTCATTGCTCTCATTGCTAATCCATTCAGATGAGCACCGTCAGTCGCTGATGAAAATCATGAATGAGGCCTATTTTCCCGACAAGATCTCGGTAAACCATCTGGAGAAGATAGCAAACAAAATATTTGAGGTAAACAGAGTTACTTTCTCTGATGATGAGTTGCCCGTGGAGGGTACCGAGCATAATAGGGCACTTTATCTGACGGTAAAGTGCGAAGATTCTATGGTTACCAGAGTTCTGGTCGACAATGGGTCTAGTGTGAACATTTTCCCTCTCTCCACGTTGAACAAGCTGAAAGTGGACAATGATAGAATTCACAAGAATAGCATTTGTGTTCGGGGGTTCGACAGCGGGGGCAAAGATTCAGTAGGTGATATAATACTGAAATTGACAATAGGGCCCGTTGAGTTCACTATGGAATTCCAAGTGTTGGACGTGGAAGTTTCTTACAATCTTTTCTAGGGCGACCCTGGATTCATGCCGCCAAGGCAGTACCGTCTACTTTGTATCATATGGTTAAATTTGAATGGGACAGACAGGAAATTATGGTGCACGGTGAGGATAATATGTGTGCCTAAAGTGATGTCATCATACCTTTCATCGAAGTTGAAGACGACAAAGGGCCATGGGTATATCAGGTCTTTGACGCAGTATCAGTTGAAAAGATCCTAGAGGGGAAAAGCATTCCAGTTTCTAATGTAACAGCCGCGTCAGTCATGGTGGTTTCTGACATGTTGAAGAATGGATTCATACCTGGCAAGGGTTTGGGTGCTTCGTTGCAGGGCATCGTACAGCCAGTGTCTCTGCCCAAAAACTTAGATACCTTTGGTTTGGGGTTTAAGCCCACAGTTGCGGATGTAAAAAGAGCTAGAAAGTTGAGGCAAAGGGCATGGGTCCTTCCAAAGCCCATCCTGCGGCTATCTAGATCATTTATTAGGCCCAGTGCCAGAGAGTGCCCAACAGCAACGGTTCCCATTTCATTGATTGATGTTGATGGAGATTTAGATAAGGGTTTCGAGAGGTTGTTTAGTGATGATAACATGGTGGAAACTGGAGAAGGATCAAGTCAAGTGGATGTGCAATTCATTGGGCCAAGTGCAAAGATCAGTAATTGGGAAGCTACTCCTCTTCCTACCCGGAAGGAGCTTTAGTAGTGGGCTTTGATTTTTCTTTTAGTTTATCTGGATTATTCCAGGGTTGTAATCCGGATTCTATGTTTCGTCCATTTGGATGTGTTAAACCTTGTTATCTTTAGGACTCAATGAAATGCAATTTCTCCTTTCTTTGTCATTCCTGATAATTTCCTTTTTGTTTTTTCTTTTCTTTTCGGTACAGTTCTTTTTACGCTGGCTCTAATGACATGGCATGCATAAGGAATCCTCAGCCCAGTCTTAAAAATCAATCTGATTCTGAAATAATAGTTCAAGAAGTAGATTGTGACTACGAATCAGAATACGATGAGGATGAAGCCTTCGAAGAGATTAGTAAGGAGTTAATTCACTTCGAAGAAAAACCCAAACCCATCTTGAATGAAACAGAAGCCATAAATTTAGGGGACACGGATAATATCAGGGAGACTAAAATAAGTGTCCATCTCGAGCCAAAGATCCGGGAAGAATTAATCAAAGCACTCATCGAATACAAAGATGTTTTTGCATGGTCATATGATGACATGCTAGGTTTGAGCACTGATTTAGTGGTCCACAAATTGCCCACTGATCCATCATTTCCTCCCGTCAAGAAAAAGTTGAGGAAATTCAAAACTGATATGAGTGTAAAGATTAAAGAAGAAATCACCAAACAGTTGGATGCAAAGGTTATTCGGATCACTCGATATCCTGCTTGGTTGACTAATGGCATGCCTGTGCCGAATAAGGATGGCAAAATCAGAGTATGCATCGATTACCGCAATCTTAACAAAGCAAGTCCGAAGGATAACTTCCCCTACCCAATATCCATATTTTGATCGATAATTATGCCAAGCATGAGATTGGATCTTTTGTGGATTGCTATGCCGGGTATCATCAGATTCTAATGGATGAAGAAGATGCAGAAAAGACGGCATTCATCATGCCATGGGAAACTTATTGCTACCGGGTAATGCCATTTGGTTTGAAGAACGCTGGGGCAACTTACATGAGGGCGATGACTACTGTGTTTCATGATATGATACACAAAGAGATCGAGGTATACGTAGATGATGTAATCATAAAATCAAAGCATCAGGCCGACCACGTTGGGGATTTGAGGAAATTCTTCCAGAGGCTTCATAGATACAATCTCAAGCTTAACCCTGTCAAGTGTGCATTTGGTGTTCCATCCGGAAAACTGCTGGGGTTCATAGTCAGCCGGCGAGGCATCGAGTTGACCCATCAAAGATCAAAGCCATCCAAGAATTGCCACCACTGCTGAACAAGACTGAAGTGATGAGTCTGTTAGGGTAGTTGAACTACATCAGCAGGTTTATTGCTCAGTTCACGACAACTTGTGAGCCGATTTTCAAGTTGCTGAAGAAGGATGTTGCGGTCAAATGGACTGATGAGTGTCAAGAAGCATTTGATAAGATAAAAGGATACTTGTCAAACCCACCCGTGCTGGTTCCGCCAAAACCAGGAAGACCTTTGATTCTTTACTTGACAGTCCTGGAAAATTCATTTGGCTGTGTACTGGGGCAACATGACATCACCGGCAGAAAGGAACAGGCCATCTACTATCTTAGCAAGAAGTTCACGGCTTATGAGGTTAAGTACACTCACCTGGAAAAGACATGTTGCGCCCTAACTTGGGTAGCACAGAAATTGAAACATTATTTGTCGTCCTACACTACTTACCTCATTCTGCGCCTGGACCCGTTGAAGTATATCTTTCAAAAGCCTATGCCGACAGGAAGACTTGCGAAGTGGCAGAGTTTGCTCACAGAGTTTGACATCATCTATGTGACTCAGACCACGATGAAAGCCCAAGCATTGGCTGATCATTTGGCTGAGAAACCGGTCGATGATGAGTACGAGCCATTGAAATATAACTTTCCCGATGAAGAGGTGATGCATATCGATGAATTGGAGCAAATTGAAAAACCAGGCTGGAAACTTTTCTTTGATGGGGCTGCTAACATGAAAGGAGTCGGAATAGAAGTTGTGCTTATTTCTGAAATAGGGCGTCACTATCCTGTTACGGCTTAGCTTCGGTTTTATTGCACCAACAATATGGCTGAGTATGAGGCCTGTATTTTGGGTATAAGGCTAGATGCAGACATGGATATCAAGGAAGTCTTGGTCTTGGGAGACTCAGATCTTCTGGTACATCAAATTCAAGGAGAATGGGAAACACGAGATTTGAAGCTCATACCGTACCGACAATGTTTGCATGATCTTTGTCAACAATTTCGATCAGTGGAGTTCAGGCATATTCCAAGGGTCCATAATGAGGTCGCCAATGCTTTGGCTACCCTGGCGTCAATGTTGCACTATCCGGACAAAGCTTATGTCGATCCGCTGTATATTCAAGTCTGAGATCAGCATGCTTATTGTAATAGGATTGAAGAAGAACTTGATGGCGAACCATGGTTCCATGATATCAAGGAGTACATCAGAATGGGGATATATCCAGTGCAAGCCACGGGGGATCAAAAGAGAATAATTCGACGGTTGGCAAGTGGATTCTTCTTAAGTGGAGGAGTTTTGTATAAAAGAACACCAAACCTTGGATTATTAAGATGCATAGATGCTAGACAAGATACGTCTGTCATGTCCGAAGTACATTCGGAAGTCTGCGGACCACATATGAGCGGATATGTGCTGGCAAAGAAAATTCTCCGAGCAGGTTATTATTGGCTCACCATGGAGCGAGATTGTATCAGTTTTTTGCGCAAATGTCATCAGTGCCAGATACACGGAGATTCGATTCATTCTCCACCATCGGAATTGCACGCAATGTTAGCACCATGGCCCTTTGTTGCTAGGGGTATGGATGTCATTGGACCAATTGAGCCAGCAGCATCCAATGGGCACAGATTCATTCTGGTAGCCATTGATTATTTCACCAAGTGGGTTGAGGCCAAAACTTTCAAATCGGTGACCAAGAAAGCAGTGGTCGATTTTGTTCACTCAAATATCATCTGTCGATTTGGAATCCCAAAGGTGATCATCACGGATAATGGTGCTAATCTTCACAGTAATTTGATGGAAGAGGTATGTCAACAGTTTAAGATTACACATCACAATTCTACCCCATATCGTCCCAAGGCAAATGGAGCAGTCGAGGCAGCCAACAAAAACATAAAGAAGATACTTCGGAAAATGGTAGAAGGTTCGAGGCAATGGCACGAAAAATTACCATTTGTGTTGTTGGGTTATCGCACTACTATCTGTACTTCGGTAGGTGCAACTCCTTATTTGTTGGTATATGGCACTGAAGCAGTAATACCTGCAGAAGTAGAAATCCCTTCCCTTCAGATTTTTGCAGAGGTTGAGATTGATGATGATGAGTAGGTCAAAACCCGTTTGAAGCAGTTGAACTTGATTGATGAAAAAAGATTGGCAACGGTGTGTCATGGCCAGTTATATCAAAAGAGAATGGCAAGAGCATACAACAAAAAGGTGTGTCCCCGAAAGTTTGAAGTGGGGCAACAAGTGCTGAAACGTATCCTTCTGCATCAGGCTGAAGCAAAAGGCAAATTCGCCCTAAATTGGTAAGGGTCGTTCATTGTGACTAGAGTATTGTCCAATGGTGCTTTATGTTTAATAGATATCGAAGGAAAATGCATAGACATGGCCATCAATTCTGATGCAGTCAAGAGATATTATGTATGCTTTCTTTAATTGTTGATTGTTTGTATTTGGCATTATTTCGAATATTGAAATGACGAAGGCAATTTGTTCCGCTATCTAAACACTTTACCCTTTGTTCCCCTTTTTGAGCCTTATTTATTTCTTTCATACCCCTCTTTTGGAATCAATAACGAAAAAAAGAGAAAAGAAAGAAAAGAAAAAAGAGAAAAGAAAAGAAGTGAAAAAAAAGGGTATAACAACAAGGAAATTCAGGCATGAACTACATTTGACCTGATTCCTGTTAAGGATACGTAGGCAGCCACACGGCTCGGTCATAGTAAAATAAAAAGTCAAAAGATCCCCAAGCAAGAAATTGGGGCAGAAGTTGTGATTGCAATAAGAAATGTGATTCCAAAAGTTGTAATTCTAACCCATTTTGAAGTTGTTTTGAGCCCGTTTTATACCCTTTTCCTTCCAAACATATCCAAGAACCCACATTGTTGTCCAAAGAAAAACCTCACGATCAGTCTTTGAGAGATGCCAAGTCAAGCAATATAAAGAGAATTCATATCAGGGGCAACACTCCGGTTTAAGCAAGAAAAATCAAAAAATGAGAGAGTCTCATGGGCACTATGAGGCGACGAAAGCCGAGAGAAAATAAAAATGAGAGAGTCTTATTGGTGAAAACCTTCGTGGGCACCATAAGGCAACAAGGAATTGAGGAACAAACAAATGAGAGAGGTTTGTCGGTGAAAACCCTTCAGGGCACTGCAAATCGAACAAGGTCCGTAAGTTAGCGGAAAGTAAAATTGAGTTGTGGAAATCTTGGAGAACAAAGTAAAACAATTGGAAAGGAGATTGGTTAAATAGACTGGGCTGATTAATCCAAAATGCATACCATGATCATTGGTGATAGTGACTCCACTCAGATAAGCTCCTTTTCCTATCTCCAACAGTCATCCAAATTTGGATTTTCTTCTTTATTCTTAATTCTCAACATCATTGCATTTCATTTTTGTTAATTTTTACACCTCTAAAGCTCTCCCAAGGTTAGCCTTGTTTCAACAGACAAGAAGGAATGTCAAAGTGTACTACTAGAGTCAAAATTGCACAAAGCAAAATGCGGCTAAGACATGCTGGAGATAGTATGATGAAAAGTGGGACATAGGGTGTAAGCAAAGGTTAAATCAATGGAATGGTTCCGTAATGTCATGGGAGATGTATGATTACAAATAAAAGGTTCAGAAGTGAAAAACAACAGTTGAGGATCCTGCAATTAAGGATCAGTCAGGAGGTCAAAACAATTCTCGACTAGTTCAAGGCAGTCGATCAAAGCAAAGCATGGCAAAGAGAAAATCATCCCCAGCAAGAATGCCACAACTAACCACCACATTTTAAACTGACAAGATTTTCTTTGATTTAAAACAGGGGCAAAGATGGCATTTGTTTTAGGAAGTACCTTATAAGGAAAGCAAGAACCATGCAGGTTTGATCGCAGAATTCTCAGGACCCTCTTGGAAAACGGAACTTAGTATAAGATCTAAAATAATCATAAGTAGTAGATATAGCATAAATGTACGCCAGAAGGAATATAAGTTGGCTTCAAAGTTCGCATAAGAGTTTTCAAGACCCACCTGAATAATGGGACGTAACTTTAAGCATTCCATTAGATAAGTAAGTATTGTTATAAGAGCGTACAGTTTAACATTGGAAGTGTCATTCGTAAGATAAGCTTTAATTCGAAATTTCAGGACCCTCCTGGATAATGGGATGTAGCTTTAAGACTATCTTAGATAACAAGATTCGATGAAAGTCCTACCTCTAAAAAATATAATGTGGCTTTGGAAACTTACTAGATAATTTCAGGACCCTCCTGGATAATGGGATCTAGCTTACAGATTATTAGAGATATTTGGTGAAAATTTAACGCTCACAGATGCGCCCGGCTACCAAACTAGGGCAGAAAATTTTCTTTTGTTTTTTCTATTTTGCTGAAGTCAGATGCCCGTCTGAAGAATAGGGAAGGACAACATGGATATTAAAGATAAAAAGCAGAGCATGACCAAGTAAACAAGGGCCCACCTGGAGAACAAGGGAAAACAAATCAAGTTTCAAGGAAGATTGGCACAAGTATTGGTAATCAGGCGCCCACCTGGAGGAACGAGGGAGAACAAGTCAAAGAAAGGCATTTGCAAGAAGAAGATGATTCAAATTTCAGAAATCAGGCATCCACCTGGAGAACAAGGAAAAGCAGTTAAAGATTAAGTAATCAGGCATCCACCTGGAAAACAAGGAAAGATAGTTGAAAAATCAGCAATCAGGCGTCCACCTGGAGAACAAGGAACAACAGTTGAAGTATCGGCAATCAGGAGCCCACCTGGAGAACAAGGGAATACATTTCAAGTTCAGCAATCGGGCGCCCACCTGGAGAGCAAGGGAATACAATTCAAGTTCAGCAATCAGGAGCCCACCTGGAGAACAAGGGAATACAATTCAAATTTCAAGTAGTCAGGAGCCCGTCTGGAGAACGAAGGGAAGAAGCAATTCAAGTTCGAGTAGTTAGGAGCCCACCTGTAGAATAGAGGATAGGCAAAAATGGTCAAAGGAATACATTTCGAGGTTCAGCAATGAGGTGCCCACCTGGAGGAAAGAGAAAGCATCTCAAAAATACAATTCAAGTCAGCAACAAAGGAACTTCCGTTGAAAAACACAAGTCAATGAGGCAACAAGAATCACAAGATCAAGTTTGAGAAGTATAGAGTAGATCTTTGTAATGCATAGATCATATCTTAGTCTAGCTTCTTAATTTTTGTCATGGTGTAATAAGGAGGTCAGTAAGTAGTAGCAGCAGCAACAGCAACAGTAAAATCACAGCTTCATGGTAGTCCTAGCTACCGAAACTTCCCAAACTACATTGACATGATTCCTTTAAAGCCAAGGATATGTAGGAAACCTTTGAAGCAGAGGTTCGGTCAAATTCTTTCAAAAATGCTTCTCATGGAGTCTTCAAACCGACAAAAATCGCTCGTATCCGCTCAATTTATCTTTGCACGAAAACTCTTCGTGTTTTCGGGCTAAGAGGGGCAGCTGTGAGCACGTGATTTTTGCCTCATACGAATTACTCCAAAAGGATTCCCAAAATTAGGTCTTTTCTTTAATTATGTATTATTTTTAGGAATTATTATGCTATTTTCCTGATTGTTTGCATATGTTTGTGTACATGTTTAATGTATTAAAAATACAAAAATATAGTATCTGCATTTAGGATTTAATTTTACATTTTTTAGATTAATTAAGTGAATTGTTGTTTTACAAAAATGAAAAATTCAAAAAAATATAACGTATTTTGCATTTTTAGTGTTTAATATCGAAATTTCATGATTTTCTTTTTTTATTTGGTAAATAATATTTGGGATAATTTTTAGTTAGAATTAATTAGTATTTTTGATAAGATGATTTGGTTTTATAATTTAATTTAGGATTTTAGGTTTAATTTTTAGAAGAAAAAAAGAAAAGAAAACGAATTAAAGAGAAGGAAATCGGAATTGGGCCAAATTCAATTTAATTTAAGAAGCCCAAACAATTACCCAGCCAAACCTGCCCGATCCAGCCCAAACCCGTGTCAAAATACGATCCATCCCCAGGCCATATCAAACGACGTCGTTTGGTATAGTTTGATCAGGACCATCGATCTCACTTGATCGAACGGTCCCTAACCTCGCCCATGACCCAAGCCCAGACCCGTTCCCATACCCGGACCGCCCCAGCTTAACCTAAAACGACCCCGTTTCATTAAGAGATTAATCACAGCCATTGGATTTTATTCATCCAATGGCTCTAATCAATTCCCTAATTTAATATACCCAAAACCCCAAACCCCTTACCCCTCTCAGAACCCCCCCCCCCTTCCCTCCTTCGTCTCTCATCTCCTCAGAGACGACCCTGCCTCACCACCACATTCCGCTCGCCGGAAATTGTCCACGGCGGCGGACGGTGGCCAATTACCCCCAAAAATACAACCCAGAACCACCCCGAGCCCATCTTTCCAAATCCATGACTCGTTTCCCTCGAATCGTCTCAGAACTCGTCGAATATTTGATTGAAGTTCTGACCGCTGAACCTTAGCCTATCCAATCACCCTCATCTTTACACCATAGAACCACCCCGAGCCCCTCTTTCCAAATCCATGACTCTTTTCCCTCGAATATTCCCCGAACTTGTCAAATTTTGGATCGAAGATAAGACCTAAAAATGTCAAAACTCCATAATCGGTAGATTTGGTGATGATTAAGACCAAAACGGACCTCAGTCATGTATTTTCATCTGAGAACAGGTGATTGAGATCTATTTCGGTCGAAATCGAGAGTTTGAAGAAGAAATTCAAAGCTGGCCATTTTTGCTAGGTATTTTATTTCATTAAACTGGTATTGCATGATTTTGTTTGTCATTTTTAATTTCATTTTAGTCTTTGTTGTATCGGCCTTTCTTCTCTTCATTATAGACTCACCTATTAGTCCGTCAGTATTACATGATTAATTTAATAGCATGTTTAATTCATTAGTCTCTATTATTTAGTTCGTCATCATCTGTTCCTTCGCCCCTGTTTCATTGTAAAAGTTTCTTGGTTTGTTTGAAATGGGTTTCTGGATGATGCTCAATGGGGATTACAGATTTATGGGTTCTGAATTGGGTCAACTTGACCCATTTTGGCTTTGATTCCAGGGTTAGTTTCAGGGTTGCAAGGATAGCATGAGAATTGTTTAATAAAAAGGGGTAGTCACCTAATTGAGAAGCTTCTATAATGGTAGGGATAACAATTCACTACTGAATAATTTAAAGCCATAAAAATTGAGTGAAATTGAATTTTTAAATGTTGAAAGGGCATTCTATGAATCCTAAGGGCATTTCCCATTGCCTATTTAAGAAAACAACACACTGAGTTCAAAGGAGAACATTCTGAGAGGGATAGGCACTGAGTTCATATATAGGGCCTGGTATTCTGAAATACATACAAGAATAACTCTGAAAAAATACTAAGGAGGGGAGGACATTCTGAGAGACAGGGGGATAGAATCAGAAGTGAGGAAAAACTAAAACTACTGAAAATAAAACTGCTACTGTTCCATTGAGCTATTTCTTTGATTTTTGAAGTTTTCAATTTCTGAAACACTTTCTGATTCATCTGAGTTTAGAATGGATGGAATTTGAGTTTGTAAAATCTTGGTTTGAAGTTCTGGCCGAGTTTTGTTGAGTATTGCACTTCATTTCTTGGTTTAAAGCTGGCTTTCTTAGTTTTCCTTGTTGCTGACCACTGTTCTTGTTGCTGTTCTGTTGTTGTCCTCTCATTTCTTGTGTTGTTGTTTTTCGAATTCCAGGTACCTACTCCTGAACTCTTATCATGATGTTTGGTTTGAAGTTGTAATGAAATCTGGAGTTTGATAGCTTCAACATGCTTGGATTGGTTTAGTTTAATTTTATTTTGTGTAAACAGCATGGTTTTGACATTATTAATGTACTGTAGGTTCATTACAAAGAGTAGTCATTATCTTCTATTTGGCATAGAGTTAGTTTTTTAGTTCTTGTTGTTATAGCTACTTTTGGACTGTTGGAAGGAAACTCGATGGAAACCTGTCAAGCAGACCCTTAGTAGGGTTTTGCTTTGAGCATATTAGCCTAGAGTGTGTTATACTTGATTTCTTGTTGTTTTTCTAGGTAGATGTTAATTTCAAGTCACTAATAATGGAATTTAAGGTGAGGAAATGGGGTGCAGGAAAACATATGTCAACATATGCAAGCTGAATGCAAAGAATTGTGCTAGTGTGCAGGTTATTAATTTGATTGTGTATACGGAATTGTAAATACAGCCCGGACAATTCAATTGACTTAATATAGATATCTGTTTTTTGAACAACCAATGATGTATCAACTTTAATGCCAAATACCCGTAACTTTATTTGTGGTCTGATTTCATGATGGCCATTTGGGGCTAGTAGAGGGAGCAAGCTTTGACATGTAGAGGTTCGTCTTTTACCTTCTGTTCTAAAAGCATTTTTTGAAAGAATTTGGTTAAAGATTTAAGATTGATTTGTTCCGTATCTGTGAGTTTTGTGTAGTTATAGAGATATAGAATGCTGGAATTATTAAAGTTTCACTTGGGAACACTTGAAAGCACGTTTAACTTCTTTTAATCTCTATATTGTTTTTTTTGTAGCATGCTAAGTGTTAAATTTTAAAATTCTGCTTAGGGAAGAAGAATTTCTACCTTCTAGTACATTTGGAAAAGATATGTTTTATGGTATACTGAGCAAGATAGACTAAATATAACATTGACTTCATTTAGAGTGCTATTAAGCAAACAATTAGCATGGCCAACTTAGATAGAATATTGCATTGGAAATGTCAATCCCGATTTCATTCCCCAAATTCTTTCCAGTAACGCCATCGTATTTTGCCAATATTAGGTACTTAATTCTTTTGATTTCGCCTTTTTTTTTTAATTTTTTAAGAGTTCCATTCCAGGTTCAAAATCCATAAACCGTATCTTGTGCGATGTTACTGCACCGGAACATTCTTTAGCATAAGGAAATTGAATAGTAATAACATCGCGTTTCCTCAATTACATCGTCTTCAATTTCTCTTTCTCAGCCTGTATGTGCTAAATGGGTTAGCGTGTGAAGTGAATCAGTTCGTTAATGCAATATGGGTTATGATTGATTCCAATATGATCTCATTTGTCAAGATATTTAAATTGGACTAGTTGCAGTAGATATTTTTATGTGCTTCATCCCTCTTCCTTGTGTCATCAATCCAAATATGTGTAGTTGAGTATATTGACCTTCCAATTGATTTTAGTTCAATATTTCAACTTTGTGATTGAACAAAATAATGGGATTTGGAGATTTCTTGATTATTGGAAATAGAATCAGGTCATTAGTTTAGCCTTAACAAAATGATCGATACTGTGTTCTATGATAGTTATATTTTGCCAAAAGTAATCACAAAGCTAATTTTCCCATAATCAATAGCTTAAATCCGAAATAGTTATGAGTAGGAATGTCCTCTTATTACCTTAATTAAACAAGCCTTCTAAAATTGAGGTGCGTCGTGCCAAACAAAAATGACAATTGCACGACCCTCATCTTGATTAATTTTGTTTTGATCCTTAGAATTCGAGGCGTGCCACTTAGTTGAATTTCCATGGCCCTCGCTAATTAGCGCATTGTTTTAATAATTTACCTTCCTAAACTCGGGTGCGCATTTATGTGACCCAAATCCAAATCTCAATGTTAGATAAAATGTGTTGCGGACTGCGGGTGCATTTATATGACGTGGTTCAAGACAAATTTTAAATGACGTTGCAATCTTCCTTTAAAAATGAATAGAAGCGGTTAAAAAGTTAAAATTGCACATAGGATTAAACATGTTTAAAATCAGATAATTAGGCCAATAATAACAATTGAGCGACCGTGCTAGAACCACGGAACTCGAAAATGCCTAACACCTTCATCCGGGTTAACAGAATTCCTTACCCGGATTTTTGTATTCGCGGACTGTAAAACGCAGTCAATCTTTTCCTCGATTCGGGATTGGAACCGGTGACTTGGGACACCATAAACTATCCCAAGTGGCGACTCTGAATTTAATAAATAAATAATCCCGTTTCGATTGTCACTTTAAGTTGGAAAAAACTCCCTATATACTCCCTCACAGGGTGTAGGTAAAAAGGAGGTGTGACACCCAAAAAGTCATCGACCCCGGGCCCGCTTGGTCCAAACCTAAAATTCGGACCAAACCCCGATTACCCATTCACCCCCGAGCTCGGATATACAATTGGTTTTGGAATCCGACCTCAATTTGAGGTCTAAATCCCCAAATTTCGATATTCTGAAGTTCTACCCAAAATACCCAATTTCCATCATGAAAACTCTAGATTCTAGGATAAAATCTTGTAGAAGAAGTTAAGGAGTGAAAGAAATGAGTTTAAAATCACTTACTAGTGTTTTAGGGTAGAAAGAGTGTTTAAAAAATTGCCTCTTACATTTAAGGGTTTTGAAAATAGAAAAATGGCTGGAAAGTTCCGTTTATATATACTGTCACACCTCCTTTTTTACTACCCGAGGGGGAATATAAGGAAGTTTTTCCAATTAAAGTGACATTATTTGAAATATAATTATTTTATTTAATTTTTCAGAGTCACCACTTGGAATAGTTTATTATGGTGTCCCAAGTTACCGGTTTATTTTTAAATCCCAAATCGAGGAAATTTTCGACTTTATTTAAAAGTCTACGAACCAAAAATTCTAGATAAGGAATTCTGTTAACCCGGGAGAAGGTGTTAGGCATTCCCAGGTTCCGTGGTTCTAGCACGGTCACTTAGCGATTTATACTTGGCTTAAATTGTTTAACTACTCATTTTAGGACCTATGTGTATTTATCCCTTTAACCGCTTTTAGTTGCTTGATTATTCGTAATTTTGAAATTATCTTAAAAGGAGTCACGCGTACGTGTACTCATTTTGTTTGGCGCGTCAAGAATCATGTTACGCGTACGTGTCCACAACTAATCACGCTTTATTAATATTAAGAAAGTTTGGTCGGAGTTGCGCGAACGCATACCTCGATTTGATGTTGTTTGAGGTGTTTTGACGATTGGAACAAGTTTGAATACGGTATTAGGATATGTTTGTGCTTTTGGTTGAGGTCCTAGGGGCCTCGGGGTAATTTCGGAAGGTTAACGGGAAGTTTGGATTGTTGTTGCAGCTGCTGAATTGCTGCTTCTGGTATTTTTGCACCTGCGGATTAGGGATCGCATGTACGGTGCCGCATATGCAAGAGAGTGGCCGCAGAAGCGACCAGAGGTATGTTTGACTGGGACCGCAGAAGCGGCTAGGAGAATCGCATCTGCGATGTCGCGGATGCGGGCGAGGAACTGCAGATGCGGATGGCTGGGAACTTAAGTGATTCCCCAGAAGCAGACGTTGAACCGCAATTGCGGTACCGCAGAAGGGGGTATGGGACCGCAAATGCGAAAAGGTCTGGGCAGAAGGTATAAATTGCCTTCTTCACGAAATTTTGCTAAGTTTATCATTTTTAAAGACGGAAAAGAGGCTAAGGCATAGGATTTCAAGATGAATCAAAGGATATTAGTTGGGTAAGTTCCCTAAGCTTAATTACTTGGGTTTAAGATTATTTTTCCATTGTTTAATCATGGTTTTAGTGGAGATTAAGGAAGAAAAATTGGGGATTAGGGCTTGAGTTTAAGAGGCCTCTAAATGGGGATCTGGGGGTCATTTGGATCCTGATTTCAGTGTTCTTGATATGTATAGACTCGTGTGAGGATAAGGATTCCATTGATGTGGAAATTATCGAATTCCGAGACATGGGCCCGGGGGTCGGATTTTGGTAATTTTGGGATTTGTGCCATTTATTGATTATTTTCGCTTGGGCTTCGTTCCATTAGCATATTTTGACGTCCTCGTTCTGACTTTGGATAGATTCGACGCGAGTGGAGGCCGATTCGAGGGGCAAAGGTGTTGCGAGCTAGAGACTTAGCCGGTTCGAGGTGAGTAATGATTGTAAATGATGTTCTGAGGGTTTGAAACCTCGGATTTCACATCGTAGTGCTATATTGAGGTGAGGCACACGCTTGATGACGAGCGTAGGGTCGTGCACCATTGGGGATTGTGACTTGGTCCATCCCGATTGATGATTTTACCGCATATTTGACTAAAATCTATTTGTTATCATCATTATTTGGGTTGAATGCCATATTTGGGCCTTGTGCCAACTATTTGAACCCTTCGGGGATTTTTACTAGTGTTTCCTCACTGTTTTGACTTTATACTTGAACTCAGTCATGTTATATTTCACTGTTTTTTGTACTCAGTCATGTTTACTCTGTTTTGACACTTACATGATCTTTTAAATGATATTTTGGGCTGAGAAACATGTTTTACTACTGCCTGAGTGGCTTGTAAGTATTTTTGACTGAGTAACACATTGGGGTGTGATGCACCTATACAGTTAAATGTGTTTCTACATATTTCGAAACGGTTGCGTGTTTCATCCCGGCTCTTGCTTATTTCTCCAATTTTCTTTTCTTTCCACTTTGGATCTTTGACGTTTCTCCTCTCATTCCCATTTTACTCTCTTTTCTTTCCTCTCTTTTATTGCTTTTTTTCTTTTTCTTTTTTTTTTTGTTTTTCTTTTGGTTTTTCTTTGGCTCTCTTTTTCTTTCTTTTTGGCTTTTCTTTCGGTTCTTTCCTTCCACACCCCTCTTTTATTTGAGTTATTTACAAAATCATGACCGGATCCAATGAGGATTGTCTACGTATCACGACGTCGCGTGAATCAGATCATCAGGAAACATTTGATAGCGATTATGAGGTCGAGGGCCTGAGATATGTATGTCACGAGGTGGCTTGATTGATATGAGGCCGAGGGACTATAGATGATGCCACGAGATGGCTTGATATTGCGCTTGGGCCGTAAGAGGCCCCTCTAGGAGTCTGTACATCCCCAGTGAGCGTGGGTACCCATTGTGATGTGAGATTGACCCGAGGGGCTGGTACTGTTACGAGATGTTGCTCGAGGGGCGGATTTGTTGATACAGTGCTCGAAGGACGGACTTCTATTTGTTTACTTTACCTTAACTGCCTATCAATTACCTGTATACTTGTTGACAAAGGATGGTTACTTAACTTTTCACTGGTTTACTGCTTTTAAATGGTTTTACTACTTCATTATAGAATGTCTTGTGCCTTATGTATTTTCTTACTTTCAGTCGTTATTTACATTTATTACTCACTGAGTTGGAGTACTCACTTTACTCCCTGCACCCAGTATGCAGATTCAGGCGTATCTACTTCCGCTCTCGAGTGTTGATCCCTCCAGCTTCAAGCGGACATTCGGAGTTCACGAGGTAGCTGTTGGCGTCCGCTGCCCCGTGTCTCTACTCCTTTATCACTTCTATCTCTTTTTAGACAGTTGTACTAGTTTATTGACTTAGCGGATTTGTATTATGACTTATAGATGCTCATGACTAGTGACACCCCGGTTAGGATTATGTATGGGTGTTCTTCTGCGTACTTATGTTATCATTGTTATTTCGGATTTATTTTATCATGTTTAGACCGTTTTCTTAAATGCTTAACTGTTAATAATTGGAAAATGGGAAGTGTCAGCTAGCCTTGTCTTCACGAGAGGTGCCATTATAACCGGGTCCGGGTTAGGGTCGTGACATTTCAGGATATTTCCTTCGATGTTTTCCAGGTACAACGCTCTTTTTGGCAGTATCCTTGTTACCATGTATGGATCTTTCCAATCTGGAGCCAATTTTCCTCTAGCTATTCCAACTCTTTGTTTTATTTCTTTAAACTTATCTTCATTGCAATCTAATTCTTGATTCATTATTTCAAAGTCTGACGGCATTTTAGGATCTGGGCATGAAGTCCGCAAGCATGTCATGTTATTGAAATCTACATTTAACAGAAGTAAAAAGAGAATAAGTAAAACGACAAGATTAAGAAAAGAGACATTCTTGGATAATTTCATTCGATTTTTTAATTTTGATTTTTTTTCAATTTTTTGAAGATAGAAGGGTTTATATCAGAAAGTAAGACAATAAAGTAAAACATCCATATCACACCTTGAGATAATTCAGACGCAGAAATGATAGCAAGACTGGCTACCGAGACTCCCGTCTGATGGGGAACTTTCATGCTTGGCAACCATTTTTTGGCTTTTCTTTTGTCTCAGCAATGGCAGCAATGGCCTTCAGTGCCGGATCAAATTCCTAGTCTTCACAAATCATTCGGACTATTGGCCCGTTGTTGTGTGCAAGCAACAGATTGTTCATCACATCAAGAGCTACTTTATCCTGAAAAACAATTCTTTCAGCTTCAATCAAATCTTCAACTGCCCTTTTGAGGATCCAACAGTCCTCTGTATCGTGTCCCACTGCTCCATAGTGGTATTCACATCTAACATCAGCTCGGTACGAGGGGGACTTGGGGTTCGGCTGGTTCGAGGCCACTGGCTACAATAGATCTAGCCTGATTAGCTTTTGGAATAAGCTTGAATACGATTCACCAATAGGGGTGAACTAATTCTTTCTGAAAGGCTGTCTTGGGCGAGGATTATATTGGGATCATTTGGTTAAGGATTATATGGAGCTTAGTAAGGATGGGCATTTTTGGGAGGTGGAGCTGGGTTTTGTATATAATGTTGTGGCTGGGTGTAAAATTGTGCGCTCATCACCGTATAGGGAGGCAGTGCCACGACATAAGCATCATCTTGAAGGGGATAATAGTGTGGTGGGACCATAGGAGGCACATGTGACTGGCTGAATGACCTGCGGGCCCCCCTCGAGCTTGAAACCATCATGGCTCCCTCCTCACTCCCATTTCTGTTCATCAAACCCTCCGAACCATTTTGAACATCTGGTGATGTGGCTTAAAAGCAGCATGACTCAAGATTCGGCCCGTTTTTAGACTGTTTTCAACCATTTCCCAAATTTTGATGGCCTTAGCGAACGGCTTACCCATAGAAGACATCATGTTCTGGAAGTAGTCAGCCTCTTGGGCCTACAGAAAAATCGTGACCATTTCAGTTTCATCCATTGGAGGCTTTACCCTAGCAGCTTGCTCACGTCATTTGACAGCATATTCGCGGAAGCTTTCCGTAGTTTTCTTTTTCAAATTGGACGAGGAGTTTCTGTCGGGAGCAATGTCCACATTATATTGGAATTGGCGGACAAAATCTCGATCCATATCGTCCCACACATGCCAATGAGTAATTTCTTGATCCGTATACCACTCAAAAGCGATTCCGGTGAGGCTTTCCCCAAAATAGGCCATTAGCGGCTCCTCTTCTCCACCAGCACCCCTTAACTGGTTACAATATAGTTTCAGATGAGCGACTGGATCTCCGAGCCCGTTGTACTTTTCAAATCTTGGCATCTTGAAGCCAACTGGCAAGTGGATATGGGGAAACATACAAAGGTTAGAGTATGAGACACTCTTTTGGCCACTCAGACCTTGCAAGTTTTTCAGGCTTTGTTCTAGGCTCTTCATCTTCCGAGGCATTTCTTCTTGCTCGGGATTTTTAACAACATTTTCTTGCTCCCCCGAGAGATCATATTGCGGAGGTTGAGTGAAAGAGTACGGGGGCACATATGTTATTTATGATTGAAACTGTGGACCCTGAAAGGTGACCATTGGAGGCTCAACATACGGATATGGTAAAGTTGGTTATGTTCTGGTGCAGACTGGTGCTGTAGAGAACAATATTGGAGGTGACCGGGAAACTGGCGCCTGGGGGCGAACCACAGAAGGCATGCCAGGATCATTAAACCGCATGGGATGAGCGGGTTGGGCACAGGGGCGTTGATAACCTCACTTGACCTGGGGATCAACTCAGGGAACCCAAGGATTGCACTTGGAGGTTTCCTACCATTAGTCCAGGCGTCCCACATTTCCAATATGCAGAGACGCAACATCTTATTCTCTTCAGCAGCTGCTAATTCTAGCTGTAGAATAGCCGATGTCGAGCTATCCTCAGGACCGATGATTGGTAGATTGCTTGCAGAGGCCATATGTTCCTTTGGATCTTGTGAAGGAGGGGAGGCTAGACTACCAACAAAACCAACCACCAAAACCTAGCTATTCTGCGCACCCAACAACCTTATTAGTTTTGAGACGCTTAACAGATAGGAAATCACATGTTTGGATGCAATGCACCTAAACAGTTAAACGTTTCTACCATGTCTTTGAACGGTTGCATGTTTCTTCCCAACCTTAACCAACTCTTTCAGTATGTACCTCTTTTCTTTTATTTTTGTCTCTCTTTAATCACTCTTGATTTTTTCATTTTGTTTTTGCTGCTCTTTTATTTTTGGCCTTCTCTTTTTCTTTTTCTTTTTCTTTTTCTTTTGTCACTCTTTTATTTATGTCGCTCTTTTTTTTACTCTTTCTTTTCTTTTCTTTTTTCACTCAATTTTTCTTTCTCTTTTTTCACTTTATTTTTCACTCAATTAATTTTATGGCTATGATCGAATCCGATGGGGATTGCCTACGTATTATGATGTTGCATGAATCAGATCTTGCGTAGTTCGGGAGATCGAGAATGGAGTAAATAAACTAATTTTAAATTATTATTTTTTGGAATTTTTGAAAGAAATGCTTTAAAAGAAGAAAGGAAATATTTATTTTTGGATTTTTGATTGATTTTTTTTTTAAAGAAAGACTTCTAAGAATTCATGTTCTTTTGATTTGAACTTTGAGAATTTCAAAAGTAAAAGGAAGATATTTTTTGTTTGAATTTTCATTTGTTTTCTCTTATTCTAAAGAAGAAAGAAAATATTTTTGGATTTTGGATGTTGCCTCTTAATTTTCGAAAGAGAGACTTTTTATATTTTGGATTTATGAGTTTTTTTTCTTATTATTACAAAAGTACTTCTAAAGAAAAACGAAAATATTTTTGGCCTTCAATTTTTTAAGTTTTATGACATTTACGAAAGAAAGACTTTTAAAGAAGGAAAAAAAATGGATTTTGTTTTGTTTTGATTTTTTAATTTTTGGGAAAAATACTTCAAAATAAAGGAAACCCATATTTTGGATTTTGATTTTCGGATTTTTTTTAATTTTTTTTTCCGTATGAAATACTTCAGAAAGAAGGAAACTACTTTTTTTGAGTTTTAAAAAACTTTTTTTTTTTTAAATTTTCTAAGGAAAGATTTCTAAATAAGGAACTAAAGAGAAATGTTTTTAGATTTTTTGAAAATTGGGGTCGGAACCTATGAGGTTTGCCTACGTATCTCACATCCGGTGAGAACCAGACCCGTGTAGTTCGGTCAATTTTAATATAATTGGAAAAAACATGATACATTTTCCTTTCCTCTTTTTCTTTTCAAAAAATTTTGGCAGAGTTTCGAGGCATTTTCAAATAACGAGATTTTCAGAACTGGGTGAATTCTCTATCCTACCTCACTCTTTGTTTTTCTCTTGATTTTCTTTTTCTAGCTGGTCAACATGAAGCCGAAATAAATTAATATTCATATAGCACGTAGGATAAATCAAGATCTTTATTTTTGGGTACACCTGTCCTAGACGGACCCAACCCCTATTTTGAGTCCCCAAGGTCAAATGCACGTGATGCAATAAACGTTCCTACTAGGGAACCGACATGAGGTTATGTTATTCTAAGTTTAAACCTGGGGTTGTGTCCTAGGCCTGGCTTACCCGAGCGTACAAACTCGAGTTGAGGAGGGGGCAACGTACCGGGAGCATGAAAGTCTGCCCGGCCTTATTGCTCGCCCGGCCCCGTTCTATTTGGTATAACTCTAACAGAAAAGTGGGTCACGCGAATGTGAGCACCGTTTTTTAGAAGACTCAGAAGAGAGGCGTAAGAAGACATTTAAATACATTTCAGGTAATATCAAAGCGATAAATGGCAATTAGCACATTAAGTCCACAAAATATAGTAATATCGACAATAAAGCCAAATAAGAAATCACATTAATAAGCTCGAATTCTTGAACCCTGAACCGGAAGTTC
The DNA here is from genome assembly GCF_000715075.1 of Nicotiana tabacum. Lineage (NCBI taxonomy): Eukaryota > Viridiplantae > Streptophyta > Magnoliopsida > Solanales > Solanaceae > Nicotiana > Nicotiana tabacum. The sequence goes on from NC_134099.1 coordinate 84,455,476, forward strand.
TGGGTTAGCTTCCCCAGCAGAGTCGCCAGAGCTGTCACACCTCCTTTTTTACCACCCGAGGGGGAATATAAGGGAGTTTTTCCAATTAAAGTGACATTATTCGAAATGAGAATATTTTATTTAATTTTTCAGAGTCGCCACTTGGAATAGTTTATTATAGTGTCCCAAGTTACCAGTTTATTTTTAAATCCCAAATCGAGGAAATTTTCGACTTTATTTAAAAGTCTACGAACCAAAAATTCTAGATAAGGAATTTTGTTAACCCGGGAGAATGTGTTAGGCATTCCCGGGTTCCGTGGTTCTAGCATGGTCGCTTAGTGATTTATACTTGGCTTAAATTGTTTAACTACTTATTTTAGGACCTATGTGCATTTATCCCTTTAACCGCTTTTAGTTGCTTGATTATTCATAATTTTGAAATTATCTTAAAAGGAGTCACGCATACGTGTACTCATTTCATTTGGCACGTCAAGAATCATGTCACGCGTACGTGTCCACAACTAATCACGCTTTATTAATATTAAGAAAGTTTGGTCGAAATTGCGCGAACGCATGCCTCGATTTATTTTTTTAGAAAAAGAATTATAATTATGCTACGCGAACGTATACATAATCACGATAATAGATTAAGTCGCGCCTAAAGCAACCTACGAATGTTCAAAATTGTTTAATACCTAAGTTATAATATTAATGTGAGGGCCATAAGTGATTCAATTGTAGATGGCACACCTTAATTTATTTTAAAAGAATTATACTTAATTAAAGCAATCTATGGATATTCTTATTTAAAATTAATTTGAACTTAATATAAAGCTATATACCCGTTAGATTATTTGGTCAGGGCCAAGCCCACATTGAAGCTGCATCGGAAAGATAAATAAAAAGGAAAGCAAAATTTCACAACTAGTAAATTACAGAAAAGTTAAGTAACGTCACACTAATAAGACAATGGCATTTGCAAACAAACAAAAAAAGCAATGCCGGAGCATGAAGTGACAGAAGAAATCACTGGGAAAAGTGGGACGATGAGATGCCAAATTTATGCCACTTCGATTGTATTTGTGTAAAAAAATTCATTAAATATGTACAAATATTAAATCTAGAATCCGGTTATTAAATATGTACAAATATTAAATCTAGAATCCGGTTATTAACAGGTAAGTTCTCCTGAAGCCATAAAGTTAAAATTTGGCTCCGCCTCTGTGTATACAAAGTCTCTGAAACGAGTTTCTATCTCACAGCCCTATATATTTTCTCTTGACAAGACTGAAAGATAAGTGTTACTTATATCTTAGCTAAAGCACAAACAGTCGATTAGCATTTTTTACCCATAACACACGTAATTATGAAACCAAGACATCATTTTAACTAAACAAGATCTGAAAGATAGTAATTTGTCAAATGCCCAATAAACTAAGCTAGGAATATATGAAATTAATCACTTAAAACACCTTTTTTTAACCAAATAAATTAATTAAACCACATGTTTCCAAGTAAAAGCAATGAGTATATATAAACATGATTCATTTAACATATATTCCCAACACAATTTTTTCGATAAAAACAGTAAACATGGATCTATCCGTGCATACAAGTTCGAAGATCCAAATAGAATCTTGATCAGAGGCAGAAATAGGAAATGAAAATGGGATCTATAAAATCCCTAAAAAAAGCTAATATATTGAAATAAATCTCGTGTTTTAATTAATTGTACAATAAACAAAGAATGCTTTAACAGAAAGACAAATCAACAGCTCCATAAAACAAATCTGGGAATAAAAAGATAGCAAATTGAGCTCACCCGATTTTGAATCACTGGTTCAAGAGTGACGGAAGAAAGTTGAGGAGAAGGATGAGGGACTGGGTGTTGCGCCTATAAATTCTGCTTAGCATTTCAGTTATCTTTCGTGGTGAAATTCGAGCACAAAAGAGTGAAGTTGATTTCAGTTTTAGGGCTTTTTCTACGAAGTCTGAGTTTTGAGATAAATATTGAACGTAGACAATCTTTGCAAAATAATCAGTCAAAATCATCTGGGCATTACATCTTTTGCCAACGAAAATGGCTTCCTGCGTCGGAGAGGGGATAAGGGGTTTTTTGGCCTTTTTTTGGGGGGGGGGGTCTAGCTCTCTTAGGTTTTTTTTTTTTTTGGCAGACCGCTAGGCAAATGCCTAGGGCTAGTTTTTTATATTAAAAACTTAAAAATCAAAATACAATGTCATGGTATCCTACCAAATGAAAGGAATAAAATTTGAACTTTAACAAATAGCGTATTATCAAAATTATGCATTTGTATTCTTGATTTTGCCCAACTTTCTTGATGATGTATGCTTGTGCCAACCCTCCTGATCCACCGGATGTTTGTCCTATTGAGTGCACCTTGAGCTTTACCTTCCAAAGTTTGATGTTAAATAAACTGTCCATCCCACCGAGATATGGTCTTCTTTGAGCAAATTCTTCAGTAAACTCTCCTAAGAGTGTTGTTAGTTTAGCCTATTCTTCTTTGACGAACCGGCATCCTCTGATCTGCGATATCCCATAAACGCTGCATTCGTGCAAGTATGGCCACATTTCTTCACTGTGATAATACATGCACGACCAAAATAGCAAATTCCAATTCCTTGTCCAGTATGCGTCTCATTTCCAGCTTTCAATTCCTTGTGAAAACAGGTTTGTATCCCTGTTGTAATTTAAAATTGTCGTACCAATAAGGCACGCCCCAGCTGCTTCTGTTTTGAATGCTGCCATAAGCATTCCCAATAAAACATGTCCCAACTTTTTGTTGTCAAGACCCAATGCGCATGCTTTCCTGCTTCTCGCCTCTTGCGCAAACCATGGGTGCATCTTCAGCATCGAGATGAACAATTCATTGTCCGCCCATGATGCAGCGTGCAATAAACAATGTCAAGAACCTCGTGCGCGTGCTTTCTTGCCGGACAGCTTTCCAACCCATGCGCATGTTTTCTTGCTGAATGTCTTTCTCGCCTCTTGCGCAAACCATGGGTGCATCTTCAGCATTGAGAGGAACAATTCATTGTCCGCCCATGATGCAGCGTATAAACAATGTCAAGAACCCCGTGCGCGTGCTTTCTTACTGGACAGCTTTCCAACCCATGCGCATGCCATGCGTGCATCTCCAGCTTCGATAGAATCAATTCCAGTGTACATAATTTCATGGACACGCTCTACCATTTCTCGAATTTAGCTAAAGTATTGCATGCTCAAGTATCAAAAGCGTCCATGTCCAGCATGCTCTACCTTCTAGAGTGCCCTTCTATGTGAGATCATGTTTTCCTCCCTTTTTGTAGTTTAATCCCAAATTCACGTCCCAACTGCTCTATTTGTGGTATTTGCAACCCTCGAGCCTTGTGCTTTGTTGTTCCCTTCCCAGACCAGTAGACATGCTTCACGTTTTTCAGAAAAAACAATGTGCTTACATGAAAAAATATCTTGCATCCCTCTATGCCAATTCCCTAGCGTGCTTTTGCAGATTTCAATAAAATTATCTGTTACTGAGCATAATATCTCTTGCCCATCTTTTACTGAAGTGATTTTGTTCTTTAAAATAGCGATGTTATATCTGCGCGCTAAAGATACCCTCCTCCCTTAGGATTTGAAAATATTTGTCGTTCAAGTTGACAATCCTCCTGCTATTCCTTTTCTCTTTGCTTCTTATCTCCTGTCCACCTTCACCCTTAGACTTGGACATTGCATCTTATCTTCATACCCAACCTCCTTCCCTTTTCATCTAGATGCCAGAAATGTTGACATTCTATTTCACCATAATCTAAAGCGTAATTAGCCAAATGATCAGCCAACTTGTTGCCCTCCCTATGAATATGAGTAACTGTGTAATTGCCCCCATTCATTAGTTGCATCATTTCCTCTACCTGCTCAGATATGATCCATGGTGGTTTCCATATCCCATCCATTATCTTTTTTAATACCATTGAGTCAGTTTGAAGTCATACATGAGAGTATTGTTGAAATCTGCAGAACTATGGCTGAGGAAACTAAAAATCCAGGCAGAGATATTCCAATTGGACTAATTGGTTCTATGGTGATCACAACTTTTTTGTACTGTTTACTAGCCATTACTTTGTGCCTCATGCAACCATATCAGAATATTGATATTCATGCTCCATTTTCTATGGCATTTAAATCTGTGGGATGGAACTGGGCACAATATATTGTGGCTGCAGGGGCATTGAAGGGAATGACATCAGTTTTGCTAGTTGGTGTTGTTGGTCAAGCTAGATATTTAACTCATATTTCAAGAACTCACATGATGCCTCCATGGTTTTCTCAAGTAAATGACAAGACAGGTACATTGAGGCGAATCTAGAATTCAAATTTGAATCGGTTCGGCTTTATGTTCTCATTATTGAATCCGATGCACTTCTGCCATTATGGGTTTAGATTTTAATATTTGTTGAAATTTAGTGATTTTTTTGGATCCGTCCCTACAGGTACACCAGTCAATGCTACGGCCGTCATGTCTTGTGCTACTGCAATCATTGCCTTATTTACGAAACTCGATATTCTCTCCAATCTCCTTTCAATCTCCACCCTCTTCATTTTCATGCTTGTGGCGCTTGCTCTCCTGGTTCGACGTTACTATGTGAGCGGAGAAACTACAATAGCAAATCGCAACAAGCTTATCGCGTTTCTTTTGATTAGTCTCGGATCCTCCATTGCTAGAGCTACTTATTGGGGACTAAGTAAACATGGATGGATTGGATACTGCATTACTTTGCCAATTTGGTTATTAGCAACAATTGGACTTGGGTATTTTGTACCTCATGCTCGTAATCCAAAGCTTTGGGGTGTCCCACTTGTACCATGGTTGCCATCAGCCTCTATAGCTATTAACATTTTCCTTTTAGGGTCAATTGATAAGAAATCGTTCATAAGGTTTGGTGCATGGACTGGATTTCTATTGGTATATTACTTATTTTTTGGACTTCATGCTTCCTATGACACCGCAAAAGAATTTGAAAGGGGCAGAGGGTGGAAGAATATTGAAGAGGGAAGCAATGGTGTATATAGCAAAGATGCTCCTATTGCTTCTGGTAAAGAAATGGTCTCTAAATAGTAAGGTTTCAAGTTAGTTTCTGTGCTCCAATCTGATCAAGAAGGTGTTGGCTACTTGGTTTGTAGCATGAAGAATTTTAATGTCTTAGGCACAAATATTTGAAGGGATTAGTCTTCTTTCTTAATGTTTATGATCATACTTGATTTGTGTGGATAACAAAATGTTTTCACTGTGTATGACATGATATTCGCCATATTTGTTGCCCCTAAATCAGGCAAGATGGTCTGTATATATAAATTAAACTCTCATTAATTAGTGTTAAGAAGAAAAGAATAATTAAATTAGATTTTAGATTTTTTATCTCGCCCAACTATGCTTTATAAAAAGGACTAAGCGGTCGTTGCAAATATAATCCGGTTTACAAGTCCAGAGTCGAATCCCACAGAGAAGTAAGGTTTAGCTACAACTGTTCAATATTGCTAAGAAGACAAGCTCGAATAATTCCTATGTTATAAATATTAAGATTCTTGTTTCTAATTAACTAACAAATTAAATTAGTAGATTAACAACTAGGGATACTAAGGGTTGAAGACAAGATTAAGGAGGTCTAGAGTTATGATTTTCCCTATTGTCGGAATCCTTTCCGCTACGTTTTTTATAAATTTGCCTAAGTCTTCTCTACCGATCATGAGCACTCTGACTGTCGTCACTCTCTTTCGAGTAATTACCACAATTTACTAGACATATTCTCCTGAATTACGCTAGCTGGCATTAAGTACGGCTCACTCGGATCGCACCAAGGTTTTGTTATCCCTAATCCCACATTTAACCCCTCTGTATTGATCCCTCATATACGTTAGGAGTGATGTTGTTCAACAACTACCTAAATATGTACTCTCTCCCGAGTAATACATACTAAATAGGCACAGCTAATTGAGGGCCCTTCAATCAACCACATGAATAACGTAGTTGAACAAATAGAGAAAATACTACGACAAATCTATATTAACGAAACAGGAAAATCATCCTCCAATAGGTTCCATCAAAACCCTAGATAACAAATTAGCTATTCATAATAGTATACATAACTACAATACTAGAATTCATAACCAATAATAGAAATATGAAGAAGGAATTAAAAAATTCGTAGAAGAATTCTCCGCCTTGCTCCTAGTGTGTTTTTGCCACCGTAGGTCTCAAGTGTGTCCAAACTCGATCTCCTCTTCTTCGTCTCTCTAAAATCCTTCAAAACTGATGTTTTTAGGTCTATTTATATGTTTAGGACAAAACCTAAACGTGTAGGTCAAGTCCTAATCAAGACGGGAAACAAATAAAATGTTCAAAACTCGTACTGGACCTGACCTTAGGCTGGCGTCGCTTGGCTAACGCCAGCCTCAGCCTGGCTTTAAGATGGTGTCGCCAGGCTAACGCCTGGCTAAGCCTGGCTTTAAGCTGGCGTCGCCAGGCTAATGCCTGGTTGGGCTTGGCTTTAAGCTGGCCTCGCCAGGCTAAAGCCTGGTTGAGCTGGCTTTTGCTTGGCTTCTCCTTTTCACCGTTCTCGAGCGCACTTTCGACATTAAGCATCCCTTTAGCTCTATTTTCATCTCCAATTCACCTACACATAAAATAGACTCAATTACGCGCAAATAAAGTGTAATTTATCATTAAAGCATGTATAATGCAAGGTAAATAATGTATGAAACTATGGAATTATAGCCACACATCAATACCCCACACTTAAACATTGCTCGTTCTCGAGCAATCATACTACACTTATAGACACGACCTTTTAAGCAATTCTTTTAACTCGTCACACCAAGAATATTTAAAAAAAACTAAGCACAAAGGGTGTAACATCTCCACCTCAAGATTTGGCTTGCAAGTACCATGCATTATTCACAATTCACTCACTTACTCTAACATGGAGGTCAATGACATTACCTTTCTATCATGAATCACGTGCCTTTACAATACAAAAGAGAGTAGTTTCACACATAAAATAAAATTTAAAAACAATTAAGAACTCAAGATAGAAAGAATTTACTCCTTCTCAGAAATAACATTCACATGCCACAAAAGATGCACCATAGGCTTGCCCGTAGTGTACTACTCTACTAATCGAGCTCATTCAGTCTAGGATCAAGTAGGACTTTATTTGGTTGTATGTGGGCTACGGGTCGGGTAGGATACATTTGGATATAAGAGTGAATACACCTCCCTAAGCACTTTAATACATATACTTTAACATTCAAGCTCATACTTATGTCAAACCAAAACTCCACCTTCACTTAAATTTATATTACCACATACTTCTTTAAGCATAATTACATCAAAAGCCACCACCATAAGGAATATTCTTTACAACAATACAACTATATATTTTTTCTTTCTTTATCAATTCAAGTGGCTTTTATTTTTTAACACAGTACACCTTTCTCCTTATTTCATTAGTTCCACTCAAAAGTCAAACCAACCACCTCACACTTTAACTTTTACATAAATCATCACAATTCAAGTGCTCATGAGAGGTGAACAGGTTCAAATAGATGGTTAATTCAAACAAAGATGTAAGGCTTGTAATGTGGTTGCCAAAGAAGCAGGATTACAGGCTCAAAGGGGTTAACTGCGTTACATAACAATTAGGCGAGTAAAATATACATATTTGGCTCAACAAAGAAACGCTTATATCACTTCCAAGACTGAACAAAACTATTATTTCGCTTTGCAAACACGCGGGGCAAATTCTAGACATCAAATGCAATGCACAGAATAACACAAAATCTTACACACACATGACACATAACTCACTCAGGGTTGGTTTTATCACGACACTCTAGTCAAAACGATTAAGCAAATATAAGAATCTACGATTTAAGGTACTTATACAAGAGTCAAAAATTGAGCCTAAGTGTCACAACCAGAGTACTCACTATTCTCAAAGCCTAACAAAGTCAAGAGATATTACTTCAATTCAATTCATCTTACAGTGGCTCCTACTCCCAAAAAAAAAATTAACTACACCCGGTTCAAACAAAACCCTTGGAAAAGAACCGCGACACAAAGAAAATCAAGGGGGAATTACTACACTACCTATAAAGAAAATCTTTTTTTTTAGATTTAAATCCCTCAAGAAAAAGAAAAAAATAATTAATTAAACTAACACAACTAAAATAGCATAGAAAGTCACCCAGACAATCTCCTCACCCCACACTTAAAATTGTGCATTGTCCCCAATGCACACCATAACTAATAAGAAGGTAAAAGAAACTCCATGGTAGGCCAAATGTCGAAGCACTAGCAGCTTATGGGTACTCAAACTTCTACCAAGCTTGGTCCTTCGTGTGGGTACCTCACACTTAGTTCCAACCATTTGGTTTGTTGTTGCATCTTTCCAATACCTTTGCTTTCCATGCTCCTAGAAAATAAAAAATCGACACTACCAAAATAATACAATTAAAAAAATCTATAATAAAAACAAAATAGAATAAAATAAAAGAAAGCAGTAAAACTGGGTTGACTCCCAACAAGCGCTTGATTTAACGTCGCGGCACGGCGCGAATCACTTTCTGCCTCCACTTTGAACTTATGAATTGGACCCCAAGTTTTGATTCTGCTCTATGATCATGCTCCTGGGATGGTAGAACGAATCTGACTGGCCCAATAAAATAATGTAGTATACTGCACTTCTTGGCCTTTAGATGAAGTGTGTACTCCCGACTTTCTAGCAAGAAGAATTCCAGAATGTAGGCACCTTGTTCCTCATTCCTTGGCTCCTCAAGTGGCTCGGATGACTCTATTTTCGTATCATCATCTAGACAAAATGCGGAAAAGTGGTTGGAGTGTGGACCAATGCGTTCAACTACATGAACATTGGGACTGTCTACATCCTTAACACTAATGACACTAGAGTCAACTAAATACATATCCTCACTATCTTTGGTTGACTCTAGTATCTCTTCTACAACATCGACATCCTCAAAATCTAGTTCGATTGATTGTTGGTGTTCTACTCTGGTCTTCTCCACTAGCACCTCAATTTCTGTATCTAATTCACGCTCTTCTTGGATACTATTCACAATATTGGCTTGTTGAGCATTAAAATCTTCAACCAGTTGACTCACTTGAACTTTCAAGTTGTGAATAGTTTCCTCTTGCCTTTCTATCTACCGTTGTATTTTACTATTTTGTTCCACAAGGCAACTGTAACATATCAATGGTCAGCTTTAACATATCCTTGATCTTCTTCAGGTCAGCTTCCCTGGGTTCTTTGTTCCTATTAGCTTCACAAGAAAAAGTAAAACCATTATAATAAGGGGTTGAGGGAAGATAAGACATATAATCACAACTATGAAAGTGCAATATTGACCATCAGACATATCACACACATAAGATTGAGTTGGTACACATAACTCGCTCTCGAGAATATTTTGATAATTTGCAATGGGTGATTTCCTCCACAATATACATAAGGAGGATCAAAGGTAGAATTACCAATATTAAAACTCTCATAATTCCAAGATGCCATGTCTCTCGGATAAAAAAAAATTAAAAAAATAATCAAATACAAGAAAACAAAAAAAGGTTCAAACTTGCAACCTAGAAATATGTACACCTATAGCTACATCGTTAGTTCCCCGACAACGGCGCCAAAATTTGATCACACCCAACTATGCCTTATAAAAAGGACTAAGCGGTCGTTGCAAATATAATCTAGTTTACAAGTCCGGAGTCGAATTTCACTGAGAAGTAAGGCTTAGCTACAACTGTTCAATATTGCTAAGAAGACAAGCTCGAATAATTCATATGTTATAAATATTAAGATTCTTATATCTAATTAACTAACAGATTAAATTAGTAGATTAACAACTACGGATACTAAGGCTTGGAGACAAGATTAAGCAGGTCTAGAGTTATGATTTCCCCTATTGTCGGAATCCTTTTCGCTGCATTTTTTTATAAATTTGCCTAAGTCTTCTCTACCAATCATGAGCACTCTCACTGTCGTAACTCTCTCCCGAGTAATTACCACAATTTACTAGACATATTCTCCCGAATTACGCTAGTTGGCATTAAGTACGGCTCACTCGGGTCGCACCAAGGTTTCGTTATCCCTAATCCCACCTTTAAACCCCCCGTATTGATCCCTTATATACATTAAGAGTGATATTATTCAATAATTTCCTAAATATGCACTCTCTCCCGAGTAATACACACTAAATATGAAACATTATTTATACCCACAACTTATGAAAAATATCAAAACCACCCCAAGTTGATTATCCTACTTGAAATAAATAATCAAAATGCTATTGTTTAATTGTTATCATATTCTGCTTTACTGCAATACACAGAAGTGCAAAATCAATATCACATTTTTCAATTCTACTAACATACAGAAAAGGTGCAAAATCAGGCATAGCCACATATTTCTCATAACCATTGTTTAGGCAAAAGACTTTAAACTCTTTTGTCAAACTAATTATTGATAATAAAGAAGGTAAATCTTAGCCAAACACAATTAATTTCAGATCTAAGCATATAAAGTGCGAAATAACGAAGAGTAGGAATGTATAAGGTTTATTATTGTAATAATCGTACATCAAACATGAGATATGAACTTACATCCAGGGCAGAGATGCATCATAAACAAGGGAGCAAAGAAGGGGAAGAGAAGTAACTGTTGATAAGCGAGAGATTCCTCTTGTTTCCTTTGTTGTGGTTGCTCTCCTCCCAAAGAATCCCCCCTTTCTCTGATCTCTCTCTGCCCATATATATAGTTCATTTCCCTTTTTATCCAATGGTCTTTGACCGGCGTGCTTTCTTACGACTGTCCCTTTCGTCATTGCTCGAACACAGTGCTTGTTCTATGATGTACGCTTTTCGACGATTTGACCCCGACGATGGCTGAGGTACTCTTTGCTATCTGTCACGACCCAAATTTCATTACAGGTTGTGATGGCGCCCAACACCGTTGTCAGGCAAGCCAACCCAAAAATTTTAGTGAGTTCTCATTTTACTTTACCAAAATAATTCCAGCATTTTCTTAATTTGAATTTAAAATAAGTGATAATTAGCAACGTAAAATTATAGGTATGCAACCCAAAAGAATAGTCTACCAATGTGTGTGCCAAGACCTAGTATTACAAGTATATGGGCATCTAATAGAATATACAAAAGAATAAATCCATCCTACTGTCTGAAATAGAATAGACAGTCCAAAAACAAAGAGAGACATCATCATGCTGTTGAACGGCATAGGAAGGGAGCAACTCACTGTGGAATCTCGGCCTACTATCAAGAATGCGCACCAGACTGGTAGCCAGATGTACCTGCCTCAGATCCTGCACAATAAAGTACAGAAGCATAGTATGAGTACATAAACAATATGTACCGAGCAAGTATCCAGTCTAACCTCGAAGAAGTAGTGACGAGGGGTCGACTTGACACTCACTAATATCAATACCAATAGTGATTAAAGATTACACTAAGCATGGATAACATGTACATAATAACAAGATCAAAGTTTACAGAGAATAGTATATCAGTTTCAGTCATGTCTTATAATAATTGCACTTCAAGGCATTTAACAAAGTAAGTCATGAATGAGATTTCACATAAATATCATGCGCACATAATGCTGAGGTCGTACGGCCCAGTCCAACATAAAAGAAACTGTGCACTGCCAGATGGTCAAATGCCACGAACCATAGATGCATCTATTTCTACCGAGACGATCGGCCCGATCCACAAATATCAATTATCACCAAGAAAGCACATAAAGGCGCATTCATAGTCAAATAAATTCATACAAGTCCTCAAGTAAGTGCATACGTACATATATATTTATTTTCAATCCCTAACACATCCTAAGTGATCTCATTAGCATGAAAGGATATAAACATTTGCAAATATGGCATGATACGGGTCCTAAACTACCCCGACAATTAACATAATAGTAGCTACGCATGGACTCTTGTCACCTCGTGCGTATGTAGCCCCCACAATTAGGAGTACATAATCAGTTAACTCACCTATGTGGACAATTCCCTCTTACAAGGTTAGAAAGGAGACTCACCTCGTTCCAAAGCTTACTTCTAATATCAAGAACGTGCTCAAACCCTTAATTTGGAGCTGAACAATCCAAAACTAATTAAACGAGGTAGGAACTAGTAAATACAAGCTCAAGAGTTCGCATTCTAACTATTAAAGTAATTTCCCAACCTTAAACACAAGTTTTCTAAAATCCATCCCCGAGCCCACGTGCCCGGATTCCGGAAATTTTTGAAGAAAGTTGTTCTCTACAATCTAAGGATCAAGAATATATGATTTCTACTTTATTCCATAACATATTTCGTGGTTAAATCTTATTTTTATCAAAACCCTAGGTTTTACTCTAATCCCATGATTTTTCACTAATCCTTATGTGTTAATCTACCCAAAACCCAAGTATTAAACTCACAATAAGTAGGGATAACGTACCTCTCAATGTTAGGTGGAAATCCCTTCTTTGGAAACTCCCAAATCGCCCAAACAATGAAGGAAATGTGTAAAAAATGACACATTCCCGTATTAAATGAAGGCACTGCCTTCAGCGATTTCCGGACCTGCGGTTAGGGGATCGCATCTGTGGTCCTGCTTCTGCGAGGGATAGCCCACATCTGCGGAGTTCACTGGGGCTGGCTGGGACCTTATGCAATCTGGGGGTCGCTCTTATGGTTCCGCTTCTGCGGTTCCTGGGCTCCTCCCCCTTGGCCGCACCTGCGAGAGCTCGACCGCTCCTGCGGTCTCGCAACTACAGCTGACCAACTGCAGGTGCGGTTATGACTGATGCCTGGAGCTTCAGCTCCTTCCAAAATTTTCCAACTTCACTCGAGCCTCGTCCGATTGACTCTCGGGGCCCCCAGGCCCCGCCGAACATACCAACAAGTTTGAAATCATAAAACTGACTCGCTCGAACCATCAGAACGCCCGAAACAACGCTAAATCTAAGAATCACCTCCTAAAACCAATTGAATCAAACTTATGAACTTCAAGTTCTTCAATTTACTTCCAATACGATGAAACACACGTATACTACTCGGATTGACACCAAATTTTGCGTGTAAGTCTTAAATGGCAATACAGAACTATTCCTAGTATTGGAACTCCGTTCGGACCTTGATAACACAAAAACCCACTCCGAACCAAATATTTAAGAACTTCAAAATTCTTTCACTATTAGGTACCAAAACGCTCCCGGGTCATCCAAAACCCGATCCGGACATACGCCCAAATTCGAAATCATCATATGAACCTGTTGGAATCATCAAATCTGGATTCTGAGGTCGTTTACTCAAAACATTGACCAAAGTCAAACTTGGCCTTTTAGGCCAACCTTAAGGAACCAAGTGTTCCGATTTCAACCCAAACTCTTTCAAATCCCGAACCAACTATTCCCGCAAGTCATAACTTAGTAAAAGCAAGTACATGAAGTCTTATCTAGGGGAACGGTGTTCTAAAAAGAAAAATGACCAGTCGGGTCATTACACTATCTCGCCCCTTGGGCGTGATTACGGTTGGTCGACCCTTTATCATTCCTCTTGGGGACGACCACTATGGTCAGATTTTGACCCATACAACTAGTCCCTCCGTCTGTCAAGGTCGCCTCTTAGTGGGCTCAATGGGTGGACTCTGTCGATTCAAAAGTTAGGAGAAATCTGAATGTTTACGCCTTAGGCAAGGCCTTTAGGTCGAGGCGATAGCGTGACGCTTCAATGATACCATTGAATGTTACGTTCGTTCGGAGTTGAACCGTTGTATTGATTCAATGCATCATGAGTAGCCACTATCATTATGGTGCACGTTTCCCAGAAATCGTATCGTTTCTTGTGCCCTATCAGTATTGATTGGCGGCTCTTGGGTTTCCCGCTCAAGAGATTTATGTTCCTATAAATAGGGGAAAACACCATTCTATTGCCACACTTTTCGACTTATCAAAGGAGTTTTGCAAACCTTTACCTTTTTTAATACTTCAAACTTCTGAGTTCATTCTCCTGTCAGTTAGAAATTGACGCCACCATTTTCTCTCTCTCTCTTTCTCTTACTCATTTATTCCGATTAATCGAGACAAATGGCTGGTACTTCTTCCTACACTGACAGACCTGTCAAAGCTCTCATGCCGGAAAACGACGCATCTGTTCTCGAAGAAGGAGTGGAGGTGGAGGAAGATGAGGGGGTTCCAACAGCGGCTGAAATATTGCCCCATCCAAGGAAATTATGGAATGATTTTAACAGCCCCGCCGGAGAAGAGTCAGAACCTGCGTCATCTACCATGGATGAAGCGGCGATTGCGGTACTCAAGACCAAGTGAGGAATTCTGAATCATATTGAAATGATACCAGTGACGGGAACAGATATTGTACATCATCACTGCCCAGGGTACTACGCATTTGACGTGTACCCTTTTGTTGTTGGGTATACGCTTCCCCTCCCCTCCCTAGTGATAGACTTCTATCGCTTCTACGAGGTGTGCCTAGCTCAGCTTTCACCGTACGTGTACAAACTCTTTCTCATGCTGCTCAAGTACGTAGAGCTCACTGGTCGAGAGGTCACTTTGGGGCATATGCTTATTATTTTTGCTCCCTAACTTATTCAAGGCTCGATGATCCACATGCGTCACCGAGGAACAAAGAGTTTGGTGGTGAAGATGGACGACAAGTCTAATCATCATTTCTGGAGAGTTATTTCTTCGTACGGATCGAGCACCTTGTGGCGGACCCAACAGGGCTTCTCGAGATGTGGAACTTTGCTCGTAAGTTTTTTTGTTTAATTTATGACTCCCCTCGAGGCGGTGGCCAACTGTTTCTCTTTATGTGGTGTTGCTAATTCGTTTTCTGTGTTTGCAGCTGAGAGATTACCTCCCCCACCCCTGTTGATGACATCTACGAATGGGTTAATGCTATTCTTCACCATACAGCGGGGGTCTATGAGTGGGCGTCCTTCTATGAGAGATACGAGCATAAGCCTCTCACTGGTAAGTCGGCCCATTGTAGTTTCCTTGTTTTTTGTCTTGTAATTTGACCTCGGTATTTACATGGTCATTTTCCTCTTTTAACAAGGAGAGGGCGAAGGGCGAGGGCTTCTCCACTCGCATTCCATCAACCGGCGCCTCCTGCCTGGCCCACACCGAGGTCCGCTGCCCGGCCTACATCAAGAGTTGCTCAATTTACTCCTACGGCCAGGGCCGTGTGCATGGAAATTATTCCTCATGCTAAGACTCTGGCTCCTACTGCCCGTTCAACGAGTGAATCTTCCCATGCTGATGGCGGGAAGGGCCCATCGAAGAGATGGCGAGTAGAGTCTGAAGTGGCTTCTTCAGCCGCAGTACCTTCGGGGGGCGACCTTCCCTTGACAATGTCTGAAATTGGCGGTGATGCCAACCCGACCGCAAAGGAAAATAGGTGGCCAAGGTCAACTCGACGGTAGAGGCTTCGGCCGTTGTGAATGATCAATAGGCTATTACAACGGGAAGTCGGGGTCCCGAGGCTGCTGTTGCCATTTTGGGTAGGCCTTCATCATCCGGACCGAATTGAGCTTCTTCTTCGGCCACAGAGAGGGGAAAGGGTATCGTGGTCGACGACTACGAGTGTGACTCTAACCTCGATCCTGATGATGTCAGGATGTTCGAGGAGGGCTTTACCCGTACTGTAGTAAGAGCGGGAGGTCCCTCCAATATACTTGAGATTGTATTGGAGCTTAATCTTTTGCGGGACACAGAGGTCTTGGTATCATAGTTTGATCTTTTATGCTCTACCGTAGAGTGTAAGGCTCCTCGAGACGTCAGTGATGTCGAATTGATGCATGAAGTGGACGTTATGGGCCTGAGAGTAAGTTTCTCCTATTTGTTTCTTTTTTGTATTCCTTTTGTTTTTGGCGGCCTTGGCCTTTACCGTCTCTTTTATCTTTTTTTTTTTGGATTTTAGTCTTACATGCTGGAGATCGAAAGTGCTCGCAGGGCCGACACTTGGGCCAAGATTTTTCTGATGATGTTGGAAAAGTATCATCGCTACCACAACAAGTGTCGTGAGATGCATAGGCGGCTCAGGGCGAGCGCCGATAATCAATCTCTCGGAGAGGAGCTGGAGAAAAGGGATCAAGAGCTAATGCAGTCCATTCACAGGAACAGTGAGCTCGAGGAGCTACTTCATGTAAAGGACGAAGAACTCGAGTTGGGAAAGGGGGTCTCCGCAGAGTGTGAGCATCTTCAAGCAAAGGTGCTGTCATTGCAGTCCGAGCTCGATCAAAATATTGTCAGAGTTGAGGCTTTGAGTGTGGAATGGATGGAGAAATTAGCCGAGCTGGAGAGGAAAGTGTTCGAGTTGGAGAGCGCCGAGAGTGCTCGAGCATCGGCTTCAGTAAGGGCGGCGACATTGGAGGACACTATCTACATCCTTCAATCCGAGCAGGAATCCGAGAGTGCAATGGCCACGCTAAGGGAGGCGAGGCTTGAAGAGCGCATTGGTGAAATTGACCGGGAAACTTCAAACTTGGGAGATCGGGTCGCTGTTCTTGAGGCCGAAAAGGCACAATTATTGGCCCAAGTTGAATCTGCCTCTGCTGCTGTTCCTCGCCACTTGTACAAGCTCTAGATTCATGCCAAGGCCCAACGGGACATATACAAGAGTTTGTGGGAGGCGAGCAATATTTCTGAGGCCGCTTATGAAGGAGCTCGGACGAAGGCACGAGAGGCTCGTGTCAACTGCGGCTACGATCCTGCGACACCGGAGGCCGGCGAGGATGCTGATGCTGAGGAGTAATTTCTTGGAGATAATGATGGGGAGAATGGCGGTGATGACGCCGAGTGAAATGTTGTTGCCTTAGTCTATGTTTTTTTTGTTTTGCTTTGTTTTTTTTACATTGGGCCGGTTTTGGCCGTGTGTAAGGTGCGGCGTTGCGCAAGTATATAAATAAAAGGGTTGTTTCGTCGTTGTATGTCCTTTGTATTTATCTCCCTTCTCCTTGCTTTACATTTTTTGTTTTGGCATAGACCTTTGGATTTTTGTATGGCGAATCCCTGATTTCTTGTTTAGCGAAACCAATTTTAACCAAACCGAGTAGGGTCTTGTCGTGTAAGTCCGAATAGAGTTTCTTCGGATTTGCATATTTGGGCGAGATTTACTTTTGATTTGTCGCTTTAGGCAGAATCATCTTTGATTCAAACGAGGTTGAATTCGGATTCGTCGTTTTGGACGAAGTCAGTTTCGGCTTGAATCATTCTAGAGGGATTGAACTCAGTTGTTGATTTAGGCGAAGTTGACCTTTTCATATGTATTCGAGCGAGGTAGAACTTGGGACTTGGAGCGAAATCAATATCAGACTTATTTGAACAAGTTCGAGAAACAAAAAAAAGTTTTTGTTTGACGACGATCGATGGCCGCAAAGGCGTTATTTCGAGTAAAATCGAAATGTTAATCCATGTAATTCAAGCGAGGTCGAATTTTTCTTTTAGCGATGGCCCTTGGTTGTAGGGGTGTTATTTCGAGCTGAGGTTGAAATATTAATCCATTGTGATTCGAGCGAGGTTGAATTCTTCTTTTGACGATCACCCTTGGCCGTCGGGGTGTTTTTTCGAGCTAAGGTCAAAATATTAACCCGTTGTGATTTGAGCGAGGTCGAATTCTTCTTTTGGCGGTGGCCCTTGGCCGTAGGGGTGTTACTTCGAGCTAAGGTCGAACTATTAACCCGTTGTGATTCGAGCAAGGTCAAATTCTTCTTTTGGCAGTAGCCCTTGGTCGTAGGGGTGCTATTTCGAGCTAAGGTCGAAAGATTAACCCGTTGTTATTCGAGCGAAGTCGAATTCTTCTTTTGGCGGTGACCTTTGGCTGTAGGGGTGTTATTTAGTGCTAAGGTCAAAATATTAACCCATTGTGATTCGAGCGTGGTCAAATTCTTCTTTTGGCGGTGGCCCTTGGCCATAGAGGTGTTATTTTGAGCTAAGATCAAAATATTAACCCGTTGTTTCATTGTTAGATTTTGGAGAATCACAGGTCACCATATTGTCCGTGTATACGTCGGAGTGGATCCTGGCATACTCGATTTTGTTTTTTCTGGAGAATTTTGGGCATGCCCTGGGGGATTCCCAGTTTTGCTTAACTTCTGTGTTTTCTGAGTGAGTCCCAATTTGCTTAATTTTGCTTGCATTGGAGAATACAATGCATTTCCTGGGTAAGTCTCAGTTTGTCTACTTTTTCTTGCGTTGGAGAATGCGATGCGTTTCCTGGGTAAGTCCCAGTTTATTTAATTTTTCTTGCATTGGAGGATACGTTGACGGGGAGTATAAAATGTTGTTGTTTCGCTCATTGGAGAGTGTTGTACATGTTTGTTTCATACATATATTGGAGAAGTTTCCATGTCCCGGTCTAGGGAAGTAGTCAACAGGCGGAGTGATGAATCATACTTGAACTTCGAGACATCCCCTTCGTCGCCCCATTAGAAACTTCTCCGAGAACCCGATTGAGGTGAAACCCGGGTGAGGGAAAGAGAGTATGACTTGAGGCGTATCCTTTTTCAGGAGTTGGTGAATTTGAGGTGGGGCGACATTTCAATTATTTGGTAGTAGTTTTCCTTCTATTATTTCTAGTTGGAATGTTCCTTTGCTCGCTTGCCCGTGCGGGCGCTTGTGTTCCTGTTTAAACCAACAACAGAGGTAAACCAAAATAAAATTTTCTGTAACTCGATCCATAGGGGGCGGCTTTGTAGCGTTTCTTGCTCTGCCTGGTGTTTAAATGGTTGATGGAATAGTGGTTTTAGATTTGGCGGCCGTGTTCAACTCCATTTTTTAGCAGTGTCTAAGCTTTGCGCGGGTTGGGCTCGCCTCACTTGCTGCAGTGTTGAAATCGAGTCCCGGTCCGATCTGTTCAATCCGTACCCACAACAAGGGAGACATGTCATACTTTGTTCATAGACCATCCGATGTGTGGGGGAATGTGAAAGTAGGGCATGATATGCCCATTCTTTCAAAGGACTGTGCGTCAAGCTGCCATCCTCTCATAAGGGGTGAGAGCATGGGTTAATATACAAGGTGAATGTGTCAAATGGGGATGTGGTCAGGCCAGATGACCATGATCCTATTTTGAATGTGCTAAATCTATCATTACTAGCGAGATGTGGGTTTTGCGTGGATATTGGTTATAACTTCTACTTTTATATAGCATCCTGATCTAAATTAGCATGTGAGGTTTATTTACCACTCTTTCGAGTGGGTGGTTACATTTTGCCGGTTTTAGATTTGAAGGAAACTAAGAAATCTGGTTAAGAAATCCATACAGACGACGCCAAATTATTTGGGCAAAAGGCTTAAAACTCTTTTGTCAAACTAATTATTGATAATAAAGAAAGTAAATCGTAGCCAAACATAATTAACTTCAGATCTAAGCATATAAAGTGCGAAATAACGAAGAGTAGTAATGTATAAGGTTTATTAATGTGATAATCGTACATCAAACATTAGATATGAGCTTACATCCAGAGCAGAGATGTATCATAAACAAGGGAGCAAATAAGGGGAGGAGAAGCAACTGTTGATAAACGAGAGATTCCTCTTGTTTCCTCTGTTGTGGTTGATCTCCTCCCAAAGAATGCCCCCTTCTCTGAGCTCTCTCTGCCCATATGTATAGTTCCTTTCCCTTTTTATCCAATGGTCTTTGACCAGCGTGTTTTCTTATGACTGTCCCTTTCGTTGTTGCTCGAACACCGTGCTTGTTCTATGATGTACGCTTTTCGACGATTTGACCCCAACAATGATCGAGGTGTTCTTTGCTATCTCGCCCCCTGGGCATAATTACAGCTTGGTCGACCTCTTATCATTCCTCTTGGGGACGACCACTACAGTCAGATTTTGACCCATACAACCATATAATCAAACTTTCAGTAGGCAGATTTCAAGTATCTACTAGGACTAATGTTCCACCATCAGTCGCCAAAGATGTAACTGCCAAAGATAAAAATTGATGGGGTCATTTTATAAATTTTAAAAATATAGGGTAAATTTATAAAATTAAAAACTAGCAAATTCTCATTTTCAATTGCAAAAGGAAAAAATGGTAAGAATAAGATAATCAAACATTATTTTCAAAAAAAAATTTGTACGTGCAAACGAGCTCTAAATTTAAGTACTCATTTTTTACTCTGGGGTCCGACCTTGTGGACTCCCCCAAAGAGTAAGGAAGTAACTCGGAAATAACCAAATCATCTCATAAAATCTCAAAAAGATAGAGAGAGAAGGAAAGAAAGAAGAAAATGAATGATGTATTACTGTCTAGCACTTTAGGACAGTCCTTGGGCTAAGCAAAGAGTGTGTTGTAAAAAAGCACTCCCTTTCCATTTCCCGATTTATCTTTAGGGTTTACTTTCTCCTCCTCTTTCTTCTTCCCAACATTCAGTATATACAAAATTCCTCTTATTTACTGGATCTCTATTTTTACTTGCAATATCCGTGAGTTCTTTAATCAACTTCATACTTTCTCTCTCTATATCGCTCTTCTTTTTTGTTGTATGAATAGTTGTTGATTTTTTATTTTAGTTGGTAATTGTTAGTTGGGGTTGTGATTTTTTGCCTAATTTCCTGATCAAAGACGTGAAGAAGTGCAAAAGGACGCTTCTTTGGTTTTGTTTGTGAAGAAAAGTGATCCAAGTGCACTTTTATAAAAACCCAAGATTGGCTTTTTTATTCAAGTTTGTTCTGTACATTGCATAAAGATACATTCTTTTTGTGTTAAATTGTTTGATATTTGAGATTTATCTGTGGGTTCATTAGTGGATTACTGGGGTTTTGTTGGTTTTGTGTGTTTTTGGTTGATTTTATAATGACGCAGATGGAGAAAGGCATTGAACATTTGATCTCTGCAAGAAAATCTTTGAGAGTAAATTTTGAGAAGTCAAAAGCCTTAGGTTTATCTATTGAAAAAGCTGGGCCTAGATTTGATGAGATTATGCAGAGATTGCCATCCTTGGAGGCTGCAATTAGGCCAATTAGGGCTCAGAAAGATGCCCTTGGTGCCGTGGGTGGCCATATTAACCGTGCCGTGGTTCCTGCCACCGCAGTTCTCAAAGTGTTTGATGCCATTCATGGACTCGAGAAGTCCTTGTCCGATCCTCAATCGGACCTCCCTGGTTACCTTGGCGTGCTCAAGAGACTTGAAGAAGCATTAAGATTTTTAGGGGAGAATTGTGAGATGGCAATTCAGTGGTTGGCTGATATTGTGGAGTATTTAGAAGACCATGCTGTTGCTGATGGAAGGTTTACTTCATGTATGAAGGAAGCATTGACTTCTCTTAGGGAATTGCACGGTGGGGAGGAAAAGGGTCGACTTGATGGAGGGCTTCTTGAGGTTGCGTTGGATAGATTGGAAAGCGAATTTAGGCGGCTCTTGGTTGAAAATACTATTCCGTTGCCAATGTCTGCTCCAGCTTTACCTGGTGAACAAGCCTGCATTGCCCCCTCCCCTTTGCCAGTGACTGTTATCCAGAAGCTACAGGCTATAATCGGAAGATTGATTGCTAATAACAGGCTTGAAAAGTGCATATCGATTTATGTTGAGGTGAGGAGTTCTAATGTCCGTGCAAGTTTGCAGGCACTTAATTTGGATTATCTAGAGATCTCGGTCTCCGAGTTCAATGATGTGCAGAGCATAGAGGGTCACATTGCTCAGTGGGGTAAGCATTTAGAATTTGCTGTAAAGCATCTTTTTGAAGCTGAGTATAAACTTTGTAATGATGTTTTTGAGAGAATAGGATTGGATGTGTGGATGAGCTGTTTTGCTAAGATAGCTGCCCAAGCAGGCATTTTTGCATTCCTTCAATTTGGAAAAACTGTTGCAGAGAGCAAGAAGGATCCTATCAAGCTTTTGAAGCTGTTGGACATATTTGCATCTTTAAACAAGTTAAGATTGGATTTCAATCGGCTCTTTGGTGGAGCTGCGTGTGTGGAAATACAAAATTTGACTAGGGATTTAATCAAGAGTGTGATCGAAGGGGCTAGTGAGATCTTTTGGGAACTTCTAGTTCAAGTTGAGTTGCAAAGGCAAATGCCGCCTCCTCCTGATGGCAGTGTTCCAAAACTTATCATTTTTATCACTGATTATTGCAATAAGCTGCTTGGGGATGATTATAAGTCGATCCTCACCCAAGTTCTGATTATTGAAAGAAGTTGGAAGCACGAAAAGTTTCAAGAGCGGCTCCTCATTAATGAGCTGCTGAATATAATGAGATCTGTTGATGTTAATTTAGAGAATTGGTCGAAGGCCTATGAAGATGTTATTTTGTCATATGTGTTCTTGATGAATAATCATTGGCATCTATATAAGCATCTGAAAGGAACAAAGCTTGGAGGTCTGCTGGGAGATTCGCGGTTAAGAGAACATGAACAGTACAAGGAGTACTATTCTGCTTTCTTCTTGAAAGAGAGCTGGGGAAAGCTTCCTGCTTTATTAAGCAGGGAAGGTCTTATTCTGTTTTCTGGTGGGCGTGCGACTGCTCGTGATCTTGTCAAGAAACGATTAAAAGCTTTTAATGAAGCATTTGATGAAATGTATAAGAAGCAGTCTAATTGGGTAATGCTTGACAAAGACCTACGGGATAAGACATGCCAGCTAATCATTCAGGCGATTGTGCCTGTTTACCGGAGTTACATGCAGAACTATGGGCCATTGGTTGAACAAGAAGGAAGTACCAAATATGTGAAATATACGGCTCAGTCTTTGGAAAAAATGCTGAGCTCTCTTTTTCATTCAAAACCTGTGAAACATGGCAGTTTCAAAGTCCGACATCCTAGTGGAAAATTCAGCAATGGTATTACAGATCAGAATCAGACTTCTCCAACTGTTAAATAATTGTTAGATTGATATTGTTAAGGCAACAGTTAAACTTGACAGGTCTCCGGTGTTATCCCTCCGTGTTCTAGACGGCCATCAGTCACTTTGTGTATAGTAAGTTTCTGAAGGATTCATTCACTACCATTTTAGACAGCTCGGATTTACAAGCATAAAGAAGCTTTTGGTTGAACCTTTCCTCTAGGCAGTATTTTGGCCATTCAACTAGCGAGCACATCTTCTCAGTGCAAAGGTTTCAACTAAGTGCTTTTACCTGAACTGGTGTTGACACACCGGGATGCATCTATCCTCAACTAGACCCCTGAAGTTAGATCGACTGAGGACTTTTCGGGTAAACCTATTCAATTGTCCTGCATACTTGCTGGTTAATTCAGCGACGAAGTAAGAAGCAGTACCATCCCCTGATTTATTGCAGCTGTCTTGTACAATATAGGTAAAATGCATTAAGAGTTTTAGCAATCTTTAAATGTTTCTTTATAATATCTACATAAATATGCAAATGACAATCATTGAACCTTCGGAGCAACATGTTATTTTTTCTGTTAGATGGAAATGTTATTTGTAGTAGAGCACTTGATCCTTATTGGAAAGATGTTAATCAATAAAGATAACATGCTGTCTTATTACTAGCAATTACCATTTTGATCATGAAATATGTTCTGCTGAGTGGGTTCTTTTATTAGTTTCTTATGGACTTCAGCTGACTAGCTGAGGCAATGCACATAGTTATACATGATTTTTCTTTTTGTTTTAATTTTTGGGCACAAACAGTCTATAGATTTGTTTGATATATAACCTGAAATAGAGTGCTACTCTACAATAGTTGGTTTAAGTGGCATTGATAGTGTAAAAATTATTTTTAAATGACAATATCCCATATGATTGAAAGGAAAAATATGAAACCATTAGATTAGATTGTGTATAAAAAGGAAGGATGATGAGAAAATTAGTACTTCCACTCCATTGTCATAATTGTATGGAATGGAAAAGAGAAAAGTTGAATCTTTGAATGCTTCCTTTTCCTCTCCTTTATTCCTCTCTATGCAATTAATACTACTACAATCATGGTATAATTGAATGCTTTTTCCCCTCTCGACTCCTTCTTTGGTTCATAGGCAATGAAACCTTAAATCAAGTGCACGAATTGTGACACACTTTTGAGTTTCATAATAAAAGTCCAATGAAAAAAAGTGAAAAACATTCATTACACGGAAAAAGAAGAGTGACGAAACTTGTCTTGTTTTTAATTTGTTGCTCAAAGCCTTCTCGTCCACACTCTTCACTAGTCTGATAAGACTTGTTCATGATAAGTATTATTTTTTAGAAAATCGCTAGCTTTAGAGAACACAAATCTGTTGGACTAAAAATAAACCAAATGCTGAAGAATGCTTATTATGCCTCAAGTCTTTAACACCATACGATATGAAATGAAATGAAACGAGTATATGGTATGATATTGCAAGAGACTAAGGGAGTTAAACACTACATAAAAGGAATCCTTCTGAATAATGTGAATTCTTAATGGAAATTTTACCTCAGGTATGCACCCTATTTATTATAAATCAAAATTATTTAAAATATTATTTTCTATAGCTATCTTTTATATTTTATAGCAAAATAAGTATTTATGGTATATACTACCATTGATGCATGAAATAAGACATGAAATATGCTATTTATGTTTTTCCTCTCTTAGACAGCTGGACATACCTATTTTTAAGGGTATTGTCGTTACTGTATTCATGAATACATGGTGCAAATACATGTGAATACATGCGCGTACAACTAGACTGCCTTGATTTTAAGCGTTTTTTACTGTTGTATTCATGAATACATGGCACGAATACATGTGAATATATGCGCGTACAACTGGATTGCCCTAGTTTTAGGAGCTTTTTACTGCTGTATTCATGAATATAGGAGAATATATGTGAATACATGTGCGTACAACTGGACTGCCCTGATTTTAAGCGTTTTTTACTGTTGTATTCATGAATACATGGCGCGAATACATGTGAATATATGCGCGTACAACTGGACTGCCTTGGTTTTAAGAGTTTTCTTACTGTTGTATTCATGAATACAACAATACAAATATATGTGAATACATGCGCGTACAGCTGGACTGCCCTGATTTTAGACGCTTGTTGCTGCTGCATTCATGAATACATGACGCAAATACATGTGAATACATGCACGTACAACTGGTCTGCCCTGATTTTAAGCGCTTTTTACTGTTGTATTCATGAATACATGTCACGAATACATGTGAATACATGCACGTACAACTGGACTGCCCTGATTTTCGGTATTTTTTTACTGTTGTATTCATGAATACAACAACGCGAATATATGTGAATACATGCACATACGGTTGGACTGCCCTGATTTTAGGCGCTTTTTGCTGCTGTATTCATGAATATAACAGCGCGAATACAGCGAATATACTATTGTAACAACTAAATAGTAGCTATAGAAAGTAATTATATATATGATAACTATAAGAAGTTAATAACCACTAAACAATAGTGGTTTCTGAAAATTCCTCATTCTAAATTAGCAGCCTCAAGATTGCTAGTATCATTTTGAATATCATCTGAATGTTCGGAAGGCCCAATTAGAACATCAAGCATTAAATCAAGTATTATAACCAAAAAGCACTTCTCTTTTCTTGTGAAAGGAAGTAACGTAAGGAATTTAAAACATTTAATATGGCTGAATTTCGATCGAATACATCTATCTATCTATATATGTATAAAGTAAGAAAAAAAAAATACTGGCTTGGCACCTTTCATTGGCCAAGAAACATATTTATCTATTTTCTCCTTTTTTTTAGCCTTTTCTCCTTTTTTCTCCAATTTCATGGAATTTAGGAGACTAAAACCGTCTCTTTCTCCAATTAAATTCTCTTAATTATATTTCCCACTCTTTCTCTTCTTTCCCCGAAGGTTACGTTTTTGTAGTACCTATATAACTTTTGCTCTGTTTGTCTCATGGAAAATGGGTTCTTCTCTCTCATTAAGTTCTTTTTATCTTGCTGTGATCGTCTGCACAGATTTCAGGTACCACTTCTCTTATTTGTCTTTACTTTGTAATATTAATATTTTATAGGATTCTATTCCTTTTAGTAATGACAAAATAAAAATGAGTAACTGTATATCATAATTTTATCTCTACAGTTTGAGATGGCAATTTCTTCAACTGGCTTGCTATTTTACAAATTCTTGGATCTATATATGAAACGAAATATTATAATTTATTTTATCTGGTACCATATTGCTTCACTCTTGTGTTTACTTTTCTTCCGATATCTTATTTGGTTTTTGACTTTGAAAATTTGGACTTAAGTACAAAAAGACCAATCATCTTGATGGATTAATGGTCTCATTTACTGGTATTGTGGAAGCTTTAATTATTAATTATTAGTTTTTTTTTGGCTTAATAATCATTAGGTTACGTAAAAGTTTGTTCTGTCTTTTATTTCTCTAACACCTCTTTTCTTTTTCAGAATTTGTCCTATTACTATTATTTATTTTTTATAATTAGAAATAAATGTTCATATGGTTGTACCGAGTTAACCAGCGAAAAGAAGACTTACATAAGAAACTGATACAGGTGTTGCGGCAGACTTAAGTAATTTCCATACCATTTTGCTTGCAATTTTCAAGGTTATTCGAATAGGTTTGGTATTTCTTTCCTCTCAGTTTTGCACTTTTTTCCCCTTCAATAAATATGTACAACCAACAACAAAAAAATTTCCTTTTTAAAAATTCCCCCACCTGATAACTCTAAATATTTTGGTTCTCTCTTCTCCTTCCTTATAATCAATGTTTATTATTGTATAACAATGTTTGCTTGGAGTTACTGATGGGCCAATGAAGGTTGAGGAAGGTGTGGCAAGAGGTCATTTCGATTGCCTGCTTATTATTGACAGAATTTGTGATTACTGAGAGAGAAATTGAGTGGAATAACGACACATAATATAACCATATTGGGGTTAATGGTTTTTTCCCCCTCAATAAAGATGTACAACCAACAACAAAAAATTCTCCTTTTAAAATTCTCCCCCCCCCCCCCAATAACTCTAAATATTTTGATTCTCTCTTCTCCTTCCTTATAATCAATGTTTACTATTGTGTAACAATGTTTGCTTGGAGTTACCGATAGTCCAACGAAGATTGAGGAAGGTGTGGCTAGAGGTCATTTCGATTGCTTGCTTATTATTGATAGAATTTGTGATTACTGAGAGAGAAATTGCGTGAAAAAATGGCACATAATATAACCGTATAAGGGTTAAGGGCACTCCCTAGCCAAGCCGTTTAGGAATGCCATTTGTTGGGATTTTAAGTATATGATATGCTTAAAATAGGGTGAATGAGAAATGGAGAGAAATGAAATTTTTAAGTGAAATTTTAAGTTTCCCCCCCTTTGCAAAGGGACATTGTCCCATATTGGAAGAGGAAGAGGTTTTTTATGGGTATATAAGCAATTGCTCTTCTTCTAGCTCTTAAATAGTTGAGAAGAAGGCAAGCCTCGTGCCGTCGTCGTCGCTCGGCTCGACTTCGGCTTCAGATTCTCGATTGATTAATTAATTTTTTGGACCAAATTTATTTGTTAATAGTAAAATATTAACATAAATATTATTAAATATTTATTTTAATAATAGAATATTAATATTAAATCCAATCCATTTTTCAGTTGTGTAACTGAAAATTAAACTACCCTCTTCAATTTTCCCTCTTTATTTTTCCTCTTTATTGTTGAGTAAATAGCCATTTATGTTATGACATTTATGCTGTGGCCGTTTTGTATAAACAACCATTCTGAAGAGTTGTACTTCTTCAGATTTCAGCCCAACTTTGGCTATAAATACAAGACTATTCTGCTTAGAATTTCCATACGATTTTCTGAGTTTCTCCTCCTTCTTCTGCATACTTTTAACATCAAACAAAGCAACAGTAAGTGTGATTTGCTACCGAACTTTGTGTTCGCTGAAACACTGTGGTTTGAAGTACCACTGCACCAGTGTGTAATTCGTTCTATCCTGGGAGGAAATAATCCACAACCTTGGGTACTATGAGGGGATTAAATTCCTTAAGGAAACACTGTGAATTCAGTGGGCTCGGATTAAAATTCTGTTTCTGTTTTTTATTTCTGTTTATGTTCATTTATATTTTCTAGAATTATTTTACAAATACAGTTTACTAACAAGCTTAAGAAATTTAATATATTTTCTGTATTTGTACTCACTGTTTCTGGAGAGTAAAACCTTTGAGGTTTTGTACTCTATTGGAGATTAAAATCTACGTGATTTTAACGTTTGTATCATTCTTTTACAGAAATGACTAATGATAATATGAACCAAGTTATTCCAATGGTGACTGTCAATGCCTCAACGAGCTAAACAACACCGACAACATTGGCACCGGCGGAGAACCCGAATTTTTTTTGGGATTGATTTCAAGCGCTGACAGCAAAAGATGTTCTTCTACTTGACTACTCTAAGTCTCCAGAAGTTCATCAAATAAGATGTTTCTGTGTTGTTCGATGAAACTCCAGAGACTGAATGCTTTCTCGTGATTGAGGCGTGGAAGCATTCAGATTTTTTGTGCAAGAATTATATTCTAACCGGGCTGGGGGATGCTTTGTATAACGTCGACAGTGGTGTGGAAACATCAAAAGAACTGTGGATTGTGCTTGAAAAGAAATACAAAACTGAAGATATCGGGTTGAAGAAGTTCGTTTCTGCAAAGGTTTCAGACTACAAAATAATGATAGCAAGTCTGTTATTACCCAAGTCCAGGAATTGCAAGTGATTATTCACGATCTCCTTGCTGAAGGTATAAGTAGAATTAATACTAGTGTTGGTAGTGTTAATTTTATTATGTTTACTAACAGAATTTTCATTAAAAGTCTTGTCATTAATGAAGCATTCCAAGTAACAACGATGATTGAGAAGTTGCCTCTATTGTGGAAGGACTTCAAAAATTATTTGAAACACAAATTCAAGGAGATGTCCCTTGAAGATCTCATTGTTCGGTTGAGAATCGAAGAGTACAATAAAGCTGCTGACAAGAGAGGTCGTGGAAACTCAAAAATAATGGGAGCAAATATTGTTGAAGAGAACAAAAAGAGGAAGGAGGCTTCTGGACCGAAATACAACCCAAGAAAGAAGCGGTTCAGTAGAAATTGCTACAACTGTGGAAAAGCCGGACATAAATCTACGGAATGTCGTGCTCCGAAGAAAGACAAGAAGAAGGGTCAAGCAAACATGATTGAAAAGCATGATGATGTTGATGACTTGTGTGTCATGCTTTCCGAATGCAACTTGGTGGGTGTGAGCACCTAATTTTTGACAATATTTAATTTTTTTTGTCGCTTCTTCTATATAAATATTTTAGGGGATTTTAACCTACAATTTTTAGCTTTGTTACACTTTTTATTATAGGTTAAAAATACAAAATTTTAGAAGGTGAATTATTACTATTAATATTTTTATTATTAAATAATAAAATAAATCCGAAAAATATTATTTTTTTTTATTTTCGGGAGAGATTTTAAAAAATAAGAAAAAGGGAAGTATGAAATTAAAAATAAAAATAAAAGTAAAAGTAGGTGGAATTATTTTTTAAAAAGTAAAAGAAAGTGGAAATTAAAAAAAATAAAAGTAAAGTTTTGTGGAAATTTTAAAAAAATAAAAAGTAAAAGAAAGTTGGAATTAAAAAATAAATATAAAGGTAGCTGAAAATTTAAAAAATTTAAAGTAAAATAAAGTAGAATTTTTTAAAAAGAAAAGCAAAAGAAAGTGAATTGTTTTTTTTAAGAAAAGTAAAATAAGTGGAATTCTCTTTTAAAAAAGTAAAAAAAGTGGGATTTTAAATAAGATAAAAGTAAATAAAGTTTCAATTTAAAAAATAAAAGTAACGAAAAGTGGGAATTCTTTTTATAAAAAAAGAAAAGCAAAATGTAAGTGGGAACTTTTTTAAATAAAAAATAAAAAAATAAAAAAATAATTAAAAAAAATCTGAAAATTTTCGAAAATTCTCCTATAAATAGAAGAGAAATATTTGAAGAAAAAAAGGGGGAGAGTAGAGAGAAAACATATTTTCTTCTTCTATGCAAAAGTAGAATTTTTTATATTTTCATTCTTTCTACCTATTTCTTTCAAAAAAAAATATAGCCATTAATTACCTTGTTTAAAACAAAACAAAAATAACTCAAAAACAGGAGCTAAATCACACCAAAAATCAAATCCAAAAGCTTCAAACTCAATTTAAAAGATAGCCCAAAATACTAGCCCGAAGAGGTCGAAGTCGAGTTCGGTTCGAAAAGTTTCCGCTCGTTGCCTCTGATTGTGGTTCGTTTGCACATTAAATTTGATGGTTTTTTTCTCCATATGTATTGAATAAGATCTTCATCTATAAAAGGTTCATTCTTTTCTTAACCAATGTTTCCATTATTTTTCTTTCACCATATTTTCTTTTGATTTGTATATTATATTTTGGTTATCTACCAACTTGAAAGATATGAACAAAAAATGAAGGAAGAGCATAAAATAAATAGAATTCATGAGAGACAGAATGAGTTTTTTCAATGAGATTGTAGTTCATATGAAAAGATAGGAAGATGTATTCAAAATGGAGAGAGAACGATGTAATAGCTTGGATCCAAATTAAAGGATGTTAAGTCAATAGCAAATTTGATACCGACATGGGTGATTAGATCCATAATAACTCAAATCATATATTTCTCCAATAATAATTCCATATTCATAAATCATGACCTTACAATAATCTCAAAGTAGTTTTAGGAAGAAACATAATCATGAACATTTGTAGTTTGCTTTAAATTGAATACAATCCTTTTAGAATAATCGAGGCGCGCCATGCCAAATAAAATCTCAAAACTCATGGCCCTCATTTAATTAATTTTAATCCTTAGAAATCGAGACGTTCCATTTAGTTGAATTTTCCATGGCCCTCGCAAACTTGAAAGTGCGTAGTTGCTTTAGGCGCGCTATTTTTAAAAATTAATTTCCTAAACTTGGGTGTGCATTTCATGTGACCCAAATCCAAATCTCAACAACGTTAGATAAAATGTGTCGTGGACCGCGGGTGCATTTCATGTGACGTGGTTCAAGACGTGTTTTAGATGGCGTTGAATTTTCCTAAAATTAATTAAAAGTGGCTAATAAGTCAAAAAATATACCATAGGTTGAAACATATTTTAAAATCAGATAATAGGCCAATTGTAATAGTTTAAGCGACCGTGCTAGAACCACGGAATCCGGGAATGCCTAACACCTTCTCTCGGGTTAACAGAATTCCTTACTCAGAATTTCTAGTTCGTAGACTTCCAAAGGAAAGTCGATTTTTCCTCGATTTGGGATTTAAAATAAACCGGTGACTTGGGACACCAATTAAAATATTCCAAGTGGCGACTTTGAAAAAAATTAAATTAAATAATCTCATTTCGAATAATGTCACTTTAATTGAAAAACTCCCTTACGCCCTCTCGGGCGGGTAAAAAGGAGGTGTGACAGCTCTGACGACTCTGCTGGGAAACATAACCCAGAACTTTTGGTTCAGGGTTCAAGAATCCGAGCTTAGAATAACTGTTATACTTGGCTTGTGTTATATAATTTTACGTGTTGAGCCTAATGTGCTAAATGCTGCTTTTTACTGCTTTGATATTGCTTGAATTGTATATAAAACTGTTACGACACCCTCTTCTCTATGAGTCTTCTAAATCATCTAGGAAGTGTGCACTTTGTGTGACTTCTTTTCTGTTAGAGTCATATCCCAATTTTAGAACGAGGTTCGGACAAGTTGCAAAGCCGGTGAAGCTTCTGTATTCCCGGTATACTGCCCTCCCTCGGCTCGAGCTGTCCGCTCGGATAAGCCAAGTCTAGAACAATACACCTAGGTTTTTAAACCTAGAATAACACAGCCTCACGCCGGATCCCTAATAGGAACATTTTTTTGCATCACGTGCATTTGACTTTGGGGAATCAACACAGGGGTTGGGTCCGTCTAGGACAGGTGTACCCGAATTAAAAAGACCATCCTGATGCATCTTACATGCTACTTACGCATCTTTTTGTTTCGGCTTGCATGTTGACCGGCTTTTAGAATAGGGAAAGAAAATAAAAAAAAATCAAAAATCAAAAATAGGAGTGAGAGTTAGGTATTTAGAAAATTCTGAAACTCTACCGAAATTTTGAAAAAAAGGTCATTTCAAAATGAGCCAAAATTTTCAAGTGACATGTTTCCCCTGTTCTGTCAAAACTGACCGAACTACGCGAGTCTGATTCTCACCGGATGTGATATGTAGGCAAACCTCATCGGTTCCGACCCCAATTTTTAAAAATCCAAAAATATTTTCCTTTCTTTAGAAATCTTTCCTTAAAAAATTAAAAAAAAAGAAGTTTTTTTTTTAAAATTAAAAATAAAATAAAAATAAAAATCAAAAAATCAAAATCAAAATCAAAAATACGAGTTTCCGTTATTTTGAAATATTTATTTTTTCAAAAAAAAAAATCAAAACAAAATTCAAAAAAAAATCAGAAAAAAAAGAATTAAAAAAAAATCTTTTCCTTGTTTAAAACTCTTTCTTTCGTTAGATGTCAAAAAGAATTGTTGAAAAATTAAAGTCCAAAAATATTTTCGCTTTTCTTTAAAAGTACACTCAGAAATCCGAGATGTTTTCTTAAAAGTCCTTCTTTCGAAAATCCACAAGTCAAAACAAAAATAAAAAAAAAATATTCTTTTCTCTCTTTCGAAGTCTTTCTTTCGTAAATGTTAAAAAAAATTTTGAAAAATTGAAGTCCAAAAATATTTTTGCTTTTCTTTAAAAGTATTTTTGCAAATAAATAAAAAGGTCCAAAAATATTTTCTTTCTTCCTTAGAAAAAGATAAAACAAATAAAAATTCAAAAAAAAATGTTTCTTTTACTTTTGGAATTCTCAAAGTTCAAATCAAGAGAAAAGAATTTTTTTGTTTTTTTAGAAGTCTTACTTCCAAAAATAAAAAAAAAGAATCAAAATCAAAAAAAAAAAGAATTAAAAAAAAAAATGTCTTTCTTTTTCTTAAAGCTTTCATGGTTGGAGTTTATAAAAGTAACCAAAGGAAAAAAAGAGTTAGCTTATTTACTCCGTTCTCAATCTTCCCGAACTACGCCAGTTTGATTCTCACTGGATGTGGAATACGTAGGCAACCCTCATCGGGTCCAACTTCCCTTTTGCAAAAATAGCCCAAAACAACAAAATTTTAGTTTTTGTCACAAATAAGCAGAGTGATGCCATTCTTGTCTAAAATAAGCTGAATGTCCCCAAAAGGGCACCGGAAGACTGTTTTTGCAAGAAAGTCACCTCTGGTCATTTTTTTATTTTTCGACCGATTAGTAGGCACAACCTTAAAATCTTCTTCCCCGAAGTGCTGAAAGGCCGTATTTGCAAAATCGGGTTTTATTTTTAAGTAAAATTTTGAAAAAATGGTGTTACTCTTTTGGGTCAAAATGAGTTATTAAATCACCTTAATAAATGTGCAGGATGAGCACAAATAAAATTGAACCCTTCACAGCCCTTAAAGAGATCCCCTTACAGCTCCACATGTGGTGGAATGATCTAAGGAAAGGCAGTAGAGAAACCATGGTAAAGGTTCTGGGAGGCCTCGTCGGACTGTTGAACATCGAGCCAAGGTTGGACATAATTGAAGCTTTAGTACCTTTTTGGGACCCAACTCGTAATGTGTTCCGTTTCTCTGACTTTGAGCTCACACCCATGTTGGAGGAAGTTGCGGGTTATGCGAGCCTTAATGGAAACATTAGAAGTCGATATCCAGTGTCACCAAGACCAGTATCTCCCCACAGATTTTTGGATCTGCTGAGTATTAGTCGGGATATCTAGGATGGAAGTTTATCTGAAGGTTATTGCACTCTCCAGTTCTTGTATCAACATTATGGTAACCCCCGAGGTTTTGAAGAGCCGAACACTGGTCTGACCTATGCCGGGAATAAAGACAAATGGGAGGCAAGGCGGGGTTTGGCTTTTATAGTAACATTCTTGGGTGTTGTAGTCTGCCCGCGAAAAGATGGTAATATAGAGGTAGGTCTCGTTGGAATGATCGATGTTGCAATCAAGAAAGCCAACAACACTGTGATTCCCCTGATCTTATCTGAAATCTACTGAGCCTTGACTATCTGTCAGGAAGGGGGAAAGTTCTTCCAAGGCTGCAATCTGTTACTACAATTATGGATGCAGGAAAATCTCTGCCACCGGGTTGGGTATATGAATTACGGTATGACCGGTTTGAGTTACATTGAAGAATTTGAAAGCCGAGTAGTGGGTATTGAATTCCCCGAGGGGACTGAAGCTTGGCTTGCACATTTGAGCTCCTTGACTGCCGATAAAATTGAGTGGACATTCGGATGACTTCCTATCACCGAAGTAGTATACATGTCAGCTGAAGTGTGTTATCTCTTCCTGATGGGCATCCGGAGCATCCAATCGTATGCTCCCCACAAGGTTTTGCGTCAATTAGGAAGATTTCTAACCGTCCCCTATGACGAAGCTTTGAGTAAATATGTCATTGAATTGGGCCCAAAAGCCGTATTTCCAGAAGGGAGAATTCGCCAGGTGTGGAATGAATGTAGATTTCTTGAACCTAAGACCATGGTGCGAGATCTAGCTAGAGGTGAAGTAGACCCTAAGTACATTGTTTGGTTCGGTAAAAGATTTCAGATTCTTGAGAGACCTGCTAAGAGAGCCCACGTTCAACAATTTACTAGCGACTCGCAAGAGCAGTGAGGCTGGTTGGCAAAAGAAGAAAGCTACAGGGCTAAAATAAGCCAGTTGGAAAGGCAAGTGATGGACCTTCAGTTTGAAAATGGTTTACAAACCGCCGCAGATGAGGGAGAAAAGAAAAAACTAACTCAAGAAAATGAAGCCCTCAAAGCTCAAATCCGGAAGATGAAAATAGCTGCTAGAAACCCGGAAAGAAGCCTAGCGGATGAAAGGCTTATAAGCAGTCTGAAAAAGAAAGCCCTTGAGTGTCAAGATGACCTAGAAAAGTCTGAGGCCAGTCTAGCAAAAACCCGGGCTCAATTAGCAGAAAATGCAAAAGGTCGGACACAGTTTGTGCAACAAATGAAGAGAAAATATGAAGGGACAATCACCAACCTAAGAAGAAAGGTAACTACTCTTGATAATGAGGCAGCTAAGCAGGCTAAAGATTTCAAAGCTGACAGGGAACACTGTTATGATTTGATGGCTCAGATGGAGGAAGGAATACAACAATTTCAAAATCAACACCTTCACGACTCTCAAGTGTTAGAAGCCAAGACTCAGCAGGTCGCGCGTCTGCTTTAGGAAAAGGGTAGAATCTGAGAGAGGGTTAGAGCCATTGCCGACTACATTGTCATGAAATACCAAGCATGTGAGGACATCACTCGAACCACTTTTTTCGTTGTAGTGATGACATTTGTCCGCCAGATAATGAGTGATTTGGAGAGACTTCAAGGGGATCTCGCATATAGGCCCGTGGCGAGACCAAATGATGTCCCACGGGCCCCAGGAGTCGAAGCCTTAATCTATTCCTAATTTTTCATTTGTCGAGTCTGTATTTTGGTTTATTTTTAGTCTGTTCGCAGTTCCAAGAAAACGAGTAGTTTGAAGTTTTTTGTAATAGAATAGTTTAGGAGTTTTTATTAATGAAAATCGAAAATTCCCCAAAAAAAATTTCTTTATTTTTCGCATTTATTTTCTTGAACTACGTAATGATCTGATTCACGCAATGTCGTGATACATAGGCAATACTCATCGGATTCGGTCATGATTTTGTAAATAACTCCAATAAGAAAGGGATGTGAAAAGAAAGACCCAGAAGAAAAACCCAAAAAGGAAGAAAAGAGAGCCGAAGAAAAATCAAAAGAAAAATGAGAAAAGAGAATGAGAAAAGAGAAACAAAGAAGTGGAAGATTGGAAGTGGAAAGAAAAGAAAATCGGGGAAAATAAGTAAAGCTGGGATGAAACATGCAACCGTTGCGATACACGTAGAAACACATTTGACTGTATAGGTGTATCACACCCTAACATGTGATTACCTATGTGTTATTTGCTTCAAACTGACCGGTTTGTTGTCTACTATTAAGTACATGTTTTATAGAAAGGTGGTTGGTTTTGTGGTAGTCTAGCTTCGCATCCATACTTCACAAGGTCGAAGGGAAGCATTGAAATGTCTTCATAAATGACTCTACCAACAGTTCCTATTATGGATGAGAGTCCGATCTCGGGCATCCCAACTTCAAAATCGGCAGTTGCCGAGGAAAATAGATTATTGCGTCTCCGCATGATAGAAATGTGGGACGCCTGGGCAAACGGAAAAGAACCACCAAGTGTAATCCCTAGATTTCCCGAGCTTTTTCCCAGGTCAAGTGGGACCTCCAACATCCCCATAAACTATCCAAATACCCCACTAGGATACCCTACTATTTCTGCCAACTTTGTGGGAACACCTTCTGAGGCTCACCCCCAGGTGTTAGATTCAGGTGCAACTTCTAATATCTTCACTGCTCCGCCTTGCTCGGCTACGGCACAGCCTACACTGCCTAGGCCTAGCTTTGACCCATCATCCTTCACCTTCCAAACACTATCTTTCCCACTGGAACCTACACAGTTTCCCACCTATACTTACTCCCAACCACCCCGGTATGAGTTCACCGCAGAGCAAGAGAAAGTCACCAAAACCCCTGAGCAAGAAGAGATTGCGAAGAAGATAAGGAGTATGGAACAGAGTCTCAAAAGCATACAAGGCTTGAGTAGACAGAAAAGTGTATCCTATGCCGACTCATGTATGTTCCCTCATGTGCATATGCCATTTGGATTCAAAACCCCAAAATTTGAGAAGTATGATGGACACGGTGATCCTATTGCTCATCTCAAGAGATATTGCAACCAGCTGCGAGGAGCCGGTGGGAAGGAAGAACTCCTCATGGCCTATTTTGGAGAAAGTCTAGTTGGCATCGCATCTGAGTGGTACATGGACCAAGATATGTCCCGCTGGCACATCTGGGATGACCTTGC
Source organism: Nicotiana tabacum (assembly GCF_000715075.1). NCBI lineage: Eukaryota > Viridiplantae > Streptophyta > Magnoliopsida > Solanales > Solanaceae > Nicotiana > Nicotiana tabacum. The sequence goes on from NC_134099.1 coordinate 84,492,456, forward strand.
TAGAGATTTTGTCAGGCAGTTCCAGTACAACATTGATATTGCTCCAGATAGGAACTCATTGACAAACTTGAAGAAGAAATCTTCGGAAAGCTTTCGAGAGTACGCAGTTAAATGGCGTGAACATGCCTCCAGGGTAAAGCCTCCGATGGATGAGATTGAAATGGTCATAGTTTTCCTCCAAGCTCAGAAAGCTGACTACTTCCAAAATATGATGTCCGCAATGGGTAAACCGTTCGCTGAAGCCATCAAGATTGGTGAAATAGTTGAAAATGGGTTGAAAACGAGTCTAATTCTGAGCCAATCCGCCATCAGATCTATCTCCCAAGCCATTCAGGGTGGGTTTGGAGGAGTAGCGAAGGGCAAGAAAAAGGAAGAAACATCCATGGCAGCGTCGGGTTCAAGAAAACACCGTACTCCCAGATCCATTTTCTCAGAAAGGATCTCGCAACACTATTACCCCCACCAAGTCGTAACATATACTCCTCAGCCATACACGGTCATGAATACTCAACCTTATGTTCGGCCACAACAACAATCCAACTGGAACCAAGCTTCATTCTCTAGAAACCAGCCTCCTTACCAAAGCCACTACAAACCCCGGCCTCCACAAAACAATTTCCACCCTCGTGAACCACCCAAGAGGCCAAATTTTACACCAATTGGCAAAACGTACTCCAGCCTATTACCAAAGCTTGTTCAAATGGGTCTGCTACAGCCTGTTCCTCAAACCAGGCAAAACCCAGTATCACCCGCTTACAGAGCCGGTACCCGATGCGCCTATCACTTAGGGGTAGAAGGGCACGACACGGATGATTGCTGGACTCTAAAGAGAGCTGTGGAGAACTTGATAGAACAAAAGAAGATAGTGTTAAATGATGAAGATATTCCTTATGTGACTAACAACCCACTGCCGGCCCACAACAACGAGCTGGTAATTGGAATGATTTGTGAGGACAAGGAATTTGACCTAGCATTGAAGGCCATCATTGACATCACTGATGTAGAAAAGAAACCAAAAGCTGCCCTAAAGCAAGACAAAGGGGAGAAAAAGAACAAAACCACCCCTCCAAAGTCATAGAAGAAAGTTGAAGTTGAAACTGGGGCAACGCCTCCCAAAGATGTTGTTCTCTATGTCCCTCGAGGCCGCATTTAAAAGCAGATGACTTTGAGTCCTCCCAGGAGATTCAAGCTGAATAAGACAACCCAAATGTATGTGCCCAAGGGAGCTTATGTGATGTGGGGGCCAATTAATCCATCAAGGCTGAGTGAGCCCGTGGTTATTGGCCGCGCATCACAAAAGCCCATGACAGATCCTACCGCTGTGCCCTGGAACTACAACAAATCAGTAGTGACTTACAAAGGCAAATAAATCTCAGGAGAAGTTGAAGAAAATAACTTGGTTGAAAAGTATTTCAATTTGGAAGAGGTGAACAATGCCACTAGAAAGCGCTTCCCATCTAAGAAGCCCGTGAGTGCCGAAGAAGCGGAGGCCTTCTTTCAAAAGATGAAAATGGCGGATTATGAGGTGATCGACCAGCTTCGAGAATTTCCCGCACAAGTCTCCTTGTTATCTCTATTGATGAACTCCACCGAACATCAAAAGGTATTGATCAAGACCCTTAACGAAGCATATGTGCCTGTTGAGACTTCTCTAGAGCAGTTGGAGAGAATGGACGAAAGATTTTTCGCAATCAACCAGATCTCCTTCAACAAAAATGACTTGCCCCCAAAAGGGGCCACACATAACAAAGCCCTGCACCTGACAGTCAAATGCGAAAGGTACTACGTGAAAAAGGTTATGTTGGACGGAGGCTCTGGGGTAGACATTTGCCCACTCTCAACTCTGCAGCGTATGGAAATTAGTACCGAAAGAATCTGACCCAACAACGTCTGTGTACATGCCTTCGATGGTATCAAAAGGGACATAATTAGAGAGATTGATCTAATTCTGACCATCGACCTAGTAGACTTTGAAATAACCTTCCAGGTTTTGCACATGGACACATCCTACAACTTTCTTTTGGGGAGGCCGTGGATCCATGCAGCGGGGGTTGTACCCTCTACTCTTTACCAGATGGTGAAGTTCGAGCATGAGGATCAAGAGATTGTGGTCCACGGGGAAGATGAGCAATCAATTTATCGGGACCCATCAGTCCCGTGTCTTGAAGCAAGAGAGGGGAGCGAGCACATAGTCTATCAGGCCTTTGAAATCGTGGTCGCTGATTAGTGCAAAGAAGGAAAACCTTGCCTCAACCCTTCCTTTCTAATGCATCAATCATGGTGGCCAAAGAAGTGATTAGGCACGACTACAAACCTGGGAAAGGGCTTGGGAAATCGTTGCAAGGAATAGCTGAACCTATCACCCTGACCGCCAGTGAAAAGTTCTTTGGGGTAGGCTTCCGACCTACTCCAGCTGATGTAAAATGGGCAGATGATAGAAAGAATGATGGTTGGGTCTTGCCTCAACCGGTGCCGCATCTGTACAGAACATTGTCAAGCCGAAATACAATGAGGAAGAGGAAGATAAAGCCTTTACGGCCGAAGAAATCAAAGAAATCTGTGGGGCCATGAGGAAGATACTGTATGAAGCCCACATGGTTCAACCAGGGGAAGGCTCAAGCACCGCTGAGGTTCTGTATATGGGACCTAATGACAAATTGCAGAATTGGAAGGCCACGCCATTCCCAATCAGGTGGGAGTCCCGGTAGACCTGTCCTGCCACTTTTTCTACATCACGAGTTATTCCAGGGTATAACTCGGATGTTTTTTTTAGTTTCCTGTCTTTTAATTTCCTATGTAAACCCTGTTATCTTCAAATTTAATGAAATGAAATCAATATTTCATCGTTCATATTTCTTTATTCTTTTTGATTCGGTTATTTTTCTCTTTTATTTCTTCTTTCAGTTCTAATAATGCGGCTTTAAATAACATGACATGCTTGCGGACTTAATGCCCAGATCCAAACATGTTGTCTAACCGTGAAATAATGAACCAAGAACCGGAATACGATGAAGAAGAGGCTTTTAGGGAAATAAATCGAGAATTGGAACAATTTGAGAATAAACCTAAGCCGAACTTAAATGATACCGAGCCGGTTAATTTGGGTAGTTCTGAAGAAATCAGGGAACCAAGATAAGCATTCACACAGATGAAAAAACCCGGGACGCATTAATCCAACTCTTGTTTGAGTTCAAAGATGTATTTGCTTGGTCATATGACGACATGCCAGAACTAAGTGTTGATTTGGTGGTTCATAAGTTGTCGACTTACCCCGACTACCCCCTGTCCAGCAAAAGCAAAGAAAGTTTAAAAACTAACATCAGCGACAAGATCGAAGAAGAAGTCACGAAACAACTGAAAGCGGGGGTGATTCGAGTAGTTCGATATACCACATGGCTAGCTAATGTAGTTCTAGTGCCAAATAAAGACGGGAAGACCCGGGTGTGTGTGGATTACAGAGATTTAAACAAGGCAAGTCCCAAAGATAACTTCCCTTTGCCGAACATCTACATCCTTGTTGATAACTGCGCCAAACATGAGATACAGTCCTTCGTGGATAGTTACGTAGGATATCACCAGGTGTTGATGGATCAAGAAAATGCAGAAAAGACAGCTTTTACCATACCTTGGGGTACATACTGTTACAGAGTCATGCCATTTGGTCTGAAGAACGCCAAGGCAACCTACATGAGGGCCATGACTGCCATTTTTCATGATATGATGCATCAAGAGATAGAGGTATACGTGGACGATGTAATCATCAAACCCAAAACTCAGGATGACCATGTTCGGGACTTGAGAAAATTCTTTGAGCGGCTACGCAAATATGATTTGAAGCTAAACCCTGCCAAGTGCGCATTTGGAGTCCCATCTGGCAAACTCTTGGGTTTCGTAGTCAGCCGAAGGGGCATTGAGTTAGACCCAATAAAGATAAAGTCTATTCGGGATTTGCCTCCTCCGAAAACCAAGAAGGATGTTATGATTTTGTTGGGTAGATTGAACTGCATCAGCCGGTTCATTGCCCATCTGACCTCCACGTGTGAACCCATATTCAAGTTGTTAAAGAAAGATGCGGCGATCAAATGGACAAACGAGTGCCAAGAAGCTTTCGATAAAATTAAGGAATATCTGTCGAATCAGCCAGTATTGGTCCCACCTGAGCCAGAGAGGCCTCTGTTCCTGTATCTGACCGTCTTGGAAAATTCTTTCGGCTGTGTCCTCGGGCAACATGATGTGACCGGAAAGAGAGAGCAGGCCATTTACTATTTAAGCAAGAAGTTTTCCAATTATGAAGCCAAGTACACTTTACTAGAAAGAACTTGTTGCGCTTTAACTTGGGTCGCTCAGAAGCTGAGACATTATTTGCAGGCCTACACCACTTACCTCATAACCAGGTTAGATCCTTTAAAATACATATTCCAGAAGCCAATGCCCACTGGGAGGTTAGCGAAGTGGAAGATCCTGCTCACGGAATTTGACATAGTCTACGTCACTCGCACAATAATGAAATCCCATGCATTAGCAGATCACCTGACTAAAAACCCGGTTGATGATGAATACCAACCTTTGAGCACCTACTTCTCGGATGAAGAGGTAAATTTTGTTGAGGCAATATCCGAAGATATTAATACTTGGAAAATGTTCTTTGATGGAGCGGTAAACGCAAAAGGTGTTGGAATCGGGGAAATCGTAATCTCACCCACTGGTCAGCATTATCCAGCCACGGCCCGACTTCGGTTTATTTGCACAAACAACACTGCCGAGTATGAAGCCTGCATTATGGGTATGAACATGGCAATTGACCAAGATATCAAAGAATTGTTAATCATGGGAGATTCAGATCTGATTATCCGACATGCCCAAAGAGAATGGGAGACTCGAGATGTCAAATTTATTCCCTACAAGCAATATGTAGAAGATCTTAGCAAGCGGTTCAAGTCAATAGAGTTCAGATACATCCCTCGTTGTCACAATGAACTGGCCGATGCACTTGCTACTTTGGCCTCGATGCTGCCATACCCAGGCAATGCCCATATTGATCCCTTAGAAATCCAAATCAGGGAGAGGCATGGCTATTGTAATACGGTTGAGGCAGAACCAAATATTCAGCCATGGTATCATGACATCAAAAGATTTTTGAAAACCAAAGAATACCCCGAGCAAGCCAGTGGAGACCAAAAGAGAACCATTAGACGACATGCAAGTGGTTTCTTTTTGAGTGGTGATGTCTTGTACAAAAGGACCCCGGACCTCAACTTGTTAAGATGTGTTGACGCCGAAGAAGCCGGAAGAATCATGTACGAAGTGCACGTAGGAGTGTGCGGACCCCACATGAATAGGTATGTTTTGGCAAAAAAATCCTTCGAGCGGGTTATTACTGGAGGACCATAGAAAAAGACTGCTTCAGTTTTGTTCAGAAATGTCATCAGTTTCAGGTGCACGGTGATTTGATTCATGCACCTCCCACAGAACTGCATCCCATGTCAGCACCTTGGCCATTTGTTGCTTGGGACATGGACGTCATTGGGCCAATCGAGCCAAAAGCCTCAAATGGGCACAGATTCATATTGGTCGCCATCGACTATTTCACGAAATGGGTTGAAGCAATCACTCTCAAATCTGTCACCAAGAAAGCTGTGGTAGATTTCGTGCACTCCAATCTTATCTGCCGTTTTGGCATTCCTGCAACTATTATCACAGATAATGCTGCAAACTTGAATAGTCATTTGATGAGGGATATATGCGAACAATTCAAGATAACGCATCGGAACTCTACTCCTTATCGGCCTAAAGCCAATGGTGCTGTCGAAGCAGCAAACAAGAACATCAAAAAGATTTTGAGAAAGATGATTCAAAGTTCGAAGCAGTGGCATGAAAAGTTGCCTTTTGCATTGTTGGGGTATCACACTACTATGCGCACGTCGGTCGGAGCAACCCCGTACCTTTTGGTTTATGGCACTGAAGTCGTAATACCTGCGGAAGTTGAAATCCCTTCTCTCCGGATCATTGTTGAAGCTGAAATTGAAGACAGTGAGTGGGTCAAAGCCCGTCTGGAACAGTTAACCCTGATTGATGAAAAGCGAATGGTTGCAGTCTGCCACGGGCAGTTGTACCAACAAAGAATGGCCCATGCTTACAACAAGAAAGTACGGCCCAGAAATTTTGAAGTGGGACAACTTGTTTTAAGGCGTATTCTTCCTCATCATCAGGAAACAAAAGGAAAATTTGCTCCTAACTGGAAAGGCCCATACATTATCCGAAAGATATTACCAAGAGGAGCATTATATCTGGAAGATATCGAAGGAAACGAGCCCGAGGCAGTTGTGAACGCAGACGGGGTCAAAAGATACTATGTCTAGTCCTTCTGCAGTAATAGCACTATCCGATTGGGATGACGAAGGCTTTCATTCTCGCTACCCCAAACACTCCAATCCTTTTGCTAACCCTTTGAGTCGGTTACTTTTCTTTCATTACCCTCTTTAAACTCGAAAAAAAATAAAAATAAAAAAGGAAAGAAAAAAGAAAATAAAAAACAAAGTTCCCTGAACTACGTTCGACTTGATTCCGAAAGGCTACATAGGCAGCCTCTCTCTTGAGGTTCAGTCACACCAAAACAAAAATCAAATTTTCCCCAAAAGTAAAACTAGGGCAGATGTTATAATGGTTCGACGATGATCCTGCCTGAACGGTTCCAAAATTGTAATTTGATCCAACTTTTTTTACCCAAACCTTGTTCAAGTCCTTCCGATCAATCGGCGAAAGGTTTTCAAAATTGGAGAACGCAGCTGTTTGGATCCGATACAATTAAGATGAGAGAAATAAAATGAGAGTCTTATTGGTGAAAACCTACAGGCACCATAAGTCAACGGTGAATAGAGAAATTGAAAATGAGAGAGTCTTGTCAGTGAAAACTCGTAAAGAGCACTATAAGGCAATGGTGAGAAGAGAAATGAGAGAGGTCGATTGGCGAAAACCCGCAAAGGGCGTCGTTGATCGAAAAGAAGAAACCCTCACCACCATTGGTACTGAAAGAGTCCTAGCAAAGTTTCTTGGTTTTAAAACATGGGTCGCAATGGGTTTATGAGAAGTTGGATAGTTGTGCAGATCAGGTATCCAGTCCAAGAAGCATGTCATGTCTATTGAAGTCCGCATGCGCTCTAGATAAGTCTTTCTTTCCTCCCTGAAAGGGACACTTCTCCTTAAATTCACTTTCTTGTCCTTTATTTTATTTTTCTTTGAATCCCTTTTGGTCTAACTCTGTTCTGAAACTAATACAAAGAAAAGGTGGCAAGATTGGTCTTACCGGGTTCTGCTTAACAAAAGCCAAGTCCAAAGAAAAGTACCCAGCCTCAGCGGGTGCATCAAGTCGCTCCCGACTGGCCATGATGGCCGATGCTTTGAAATCAAAGTCATTGAAAATGAAAAGAAATCAAAGTCAAAAGCCCCTAGAAGCAGAATAAGGTGAAAAGACCAAAGCCCCACGTGGTTGAACCGTCATATGGAAAGTTTGGAAATTTGAGTTCCTTAGTTTTAGGAGAGAGATCAATCTTCAGAAAAGTCGGCAAACGGCAGGGGTTCTCACCAGGAGAGTTAGGCCGCGATCAAGTGATCAAAACAGTCAAGGCCACAAAACCAACCATCGTTTCAAACTAACAATTGTTGTTTGTTTGAAAAATTGAAACAGGTGCAATCCAAAACAACCGTGCAAGAAGCAGGTGCAACCAAAATGGAAAAAAAAATGTGCAAGCGCTAGAAACAGCTTTGCAACAATAATCAACCCAAAAGGGAAGTCTCCTCCAAATTCTTTCCTGCATTTTTTTTACTAAAAAATGAATTGAACTGAAAGAAAATAAATAAGAAGAAAATAAATAAAAAAGGGTAGTTTAGAAGCCCCAATATCAATCTTTTACCTTTTTGCCAACATTAGGGCTCCAATCCCTAAGTTGAGATTTTTAGACATAGGGCCTCCACTCCCTAGTCGTCTTTTGCCAATATTAGGGCTCCAATCCTTAAGTTGAGATTTTTAGACATAGAGCCTCCATTCCCTAGTCACCTTTTGCCAACATTAGGGCTTCAATCCCTGAGTTGAGATTTTTAGACATAGGGCCTCCCTTCCCTAGTCGCCTTGTTGCCAATATTAGGGCTCCAATCCCTAAGTTGAGATTTTTAGATATAGGGCATCCATTCCCTAGTCGCCTTTTGCCAACGTTAGGGCTCCAATCCCTAAGTTGAGATTTTTAGACATAGGGCCTCCATTCCCTAGTCGCCTTGTTGCCAATATTAGGGCTCCAATCCCTAAGTTGAGATTTTAGACATAGGGCCTCCATTCCCTAGTCGCCTTTTTGCCAACCTAGGGTCTCCAACCCCCAGTTGAGATTTTTAGACATAGGGCCTCCATTTCCTAGTTGCCTTTTGCCAACATTAGGGCTCCAATTCCTAAGTTGAGATTTTAGACATAGGGCCTCCATTTCCTAGTCGCCCTTTTGCCAACATTAGGGCTCCAATCCCTAAGTTGAGATTTTAGACATATGGCCTCCATTCCCTAGTCGCCTTTTTGTCAACCTAGGTCTCCAACCCCTAGTTGAGATTTTTAGACATAGGACCTCCATTCCCTAGTCGCCTTTTGCCAACATTAGGGCTCCAATCCTTAAGTTGAGATTTTAGACATAGGGCCTCCATTCCTAGTCGCCTTTTTTCCAACCTAGGGTCTCCAATCCCTAGTTGAGATTTTTAGACATAGGGCCTAGTTGAGATTTTTAGACATAGGGCCTCCATTCCCTAGTCGCCTTTTGCCAACATAGGGCTTCAAAACCTAGTTGTGATTATTTTTAGACATATGGTCTACATCCCCTAGTCGCCTTTTGACAACATAGGGTCACCAATCCCTAGTTGAGATTATTTTTAGACATAGGGTCTCCATCCCCTAGTCGCCTTTTGCCAACGTAGGGTCTCCACTCCCTAGTTGAGATTATTTTTAGACATAGGGTCTCCATCCCCTAGTCGCTTTTTCCAACACGTGGTCTCCACTCCCTGTTTGAGTTTTTATAGATATAGGCTCCACTCCCTAATCTATTTCTCCTAAAGACACATGATCCTTCTTTTATTGCTTTCAATAGAGAAATAGTGTAGGGTTTGATACAATAATTCATGAAATTTTCCTCGTGAAAACTGGGGCAGAAAAATTTCGCTCGTTTGTTTGTTTTTGGTGTCTGAGCAGGTTTTACCTCGAGGCACAGGGTTCGAGACGACAAAAAGAATGAGTCTCAATCCAAAACAAAGAAAAGAAGAAAACAAACAAAAAAAAGAAGTGAACTCAAGGTGTGGAAGCAGATAAAGATGCGGGTTGCTCAAGATATGATTGAAGTCACAAGCTTCGCATGTCCTGCCTTGATCCAAAAAGCTGAAGAAGAAAGAACCAGCACCTACAGCTGATGAGCATCGAGATTCAGATCAGAGTTTGCATGAAGAACCAGCCAAGACTCAAGATCAAACTTCAGAAGGTTCATAGATAGGAATCTTTTAACTCGTAGCTGATAAGTTTAGTTAGTCTTTTTTGATTTTGACGTAATTACAGGACCACGGATCGGAGCCTCGACGGGACCTCACTCGACTCTGGGACTCATCACTCCATTTTTTCTTGAACTACACGCGACCTGATTCCCTTATAACCCGGAATATGGAGGCTGTCCAAAACCAAGACTCGGTTGCACCCTTTCTCTGTTCTTTTATCCTTATTTATTCTCTTTTGAATAAAGATAGTTCAAAAATTAATCACATGGCTCACCTTATCTTTGCTTAAAAACTCTTCATGTTTCCAAGCAAAGAGGGGCAGCTGTGAACACCTAATTTTTGACAATATTTAATTTTTTTTGTCGCTTCTTCTATGTAAATATTTTAGGGAGTTTTAACCTACAATTTTTAGCTTTGTTATACTTTTTATTATAGGTTAAAAATACAAAATTTTAGAAGGTGAATTATTACTATTAATATTTTTAACTTTAAATAATAAAAAAAATCCGAAAAATATTAATTTTTTTTTAATTTTCGGGATAGATTTTAAAAAATAAGAAAAAGGTAAGTATGGAATTAAAAAATAAATAAAAGTAAAAGTAGGTGGAATTCTCTTTTAAAAAGTAAAAGAAAGTGAAAAATTAAAAAAATAAAAGTAAAGTTTTGTGGAAATTTTAAAAAAATAAAAAGTAAAAGAAAGTTGGAATTAAAAAATAAATATAAAGGCAACTGAAAATTTAAAAAATTTAAAGTAAAATAAAGTAGAATTTTTTAAAAAGAAAAGCAAAAGAAAGTAGATTGTTTGTTTTGAGAAAAGTAAAATAAGTGGAATTCTCTTTTAAAAAAGTAAAAAAGTGGGATTTTAAATAAGATAAAAGTAATTAAAGTTGCAATTTAAAAAATAAAAGTAAAGAAAGGTGGGAATTCTTTTTGAAAAAAAAAAAAGAAAAGCAAAATGTAAGTGAGATTTCTTTTAAATAAAAAATAAAAAAATAATTAAAAAAAAACTGAAAATTTTCATAAAATTCTCCTATAAATAGAAGAGAACTATTTGAAGAAAAAAAGAGGGGAGAGTAGAGAGAATTGAGAGAAAACATATTTCTTCTTCTATACAAAAATAGAATTTCTACTATTTTCATTCTTTCTACCTATTTCTTTCAAACAAAAAAAATATAGCCATTCATTACCTTGTTTAAGACAAAAAAAAACCTCAAAAACAGGAGCTAAATCACACCAAAAATCAAATCAAAAAACTTCAAACTCAATTTAAAAGATAGCCCAAAATACTAGCCCGAAGAGGTCGAAGTCGAGTTCGGTTCGAAAGGTTTCCGCTCGTTGCCTCTGATTATGGTTCGTTCGCACATTAAATTTGATGGGTTTTTTTCTCCATATGTATTGAATAAGATCTTCATCTATAAAAGGTTCATTCTTTTTTTAATCATTGTTTCCATTATTTTTCTTTCACCGTATTTCCTTTTGATTTGTAAATTATATTTTGGTTATCTACCAACTTGAAAGATATGAACAAAAAATGAAGGAAGAGCATAAAAAATAGAATTCATGAGAGACAGAATGAGTTTCTTCAACGAGATTGTAGTTCATAGGGAAAGATAGGAAGATGTATTCAAAATGGAGAGAGAACGATGTAATAGCTTGGATCCAAATTAAAGGATGTTAAGTCAATAGCAAATTTGATACCGACATGGGTGATTAGGTCCATAATAACTCAAATCATATATTTCTCCAATAATAATTCCATATTCATAAATCATGACCTTACAATAATCTCAAAGTAGTTTTAGGAAGAAACAAAATCATGAACATTTGTAGTTTGCTTTAAATTGAATACAATCCTTTTAGAATAATCGAGGCCCGTCATGCCAAATAAAATCTCAAAACTCATGGCCCTCATTTAATTAATATTAATCCTTAGAAATCGAGACGTGCCATTGTCGACGCCCCCCTTTTTCCCTCCTAAAAGAATGCGAAATCGGGTTTACGACATTATGGACAAAACAACTCTTATTCCCCTTTCGAGGAATCGGGATATGGAATTTGAAGAGTCGCCACCTAATGATTATAGTGCATTAGGACACTTAAAAAAAAAGAGGATTTTGAAAGATAAACCAGAGTTCGGGTAAGGGCTTGAGATTATCTCGAGGGGAAGGTGTTAGGCACCCCTCAAGATCCACTAGTGTGGTTCCCGACCGTGCTTAATTATGACTTTAAGAAGAGTAGGAATAAACAAGCAAAGTTTGCACATAACGAGTTGAAAAATTTTGAAAGAAGAAAGACACAAGTGATTTTAAAAGGAGAAAGCTTAGTTGAAGAAACATTAATTTAAGAAAACATCAATGACTGAAGAAGGAGAAAAGGGGTCCTAGGTTTATGAATCAGTTTGGTGCAATACCCAACAATCATTCTTGCACGAGATATTAGCGCACCGTCATCATCTCCATATTCTACCCTTCCCGCCCCGTAAAGGTTAATTAAACGTGTGGATTGGTCGCGAGTGCTTATTGCGTGCTATTACCCGTCCCGTCCTATAAGTCCTAGAGGGTATTTAGGACCATTATTCCTATAAGGTAAGGACTAGGTTGAACCCTTAGGTTTGAAGGTCAAAATACTAGGCGACATACAAAACAAATAAGACTTAATGTAAGGGATCACATAAAGGCATGTAAGAGGCTCAAATGTCCCTCCACGGATAGACATATAATTAGCACGTCTCAATCACATTTAAGGTCTAAAGAAATGAGAGTTAAAAGCAGGAATATTAAAGATAGGTTTTGGCAGAAATCAAAAAGTTTGATCGAAATTTTCAGAAGTATAACTAAAAAATGGCAGTAGGTATATAATAGTTTAGGAATTAGTAAAAGACATATTGAAACACTTTCAAAATATAGTAATGATGTAGTAAAATAGCACGATTCTGGACAAGCAAACAACCCAGTAGAAGACATGATAAAACATATGCCTGATTCCGAGAGTATGTCAAAATGGGACTGGAGTTTTAACAGAAATCCGAGTAATCCTCAGCGAGGCAAACAAGGAATGGAGTTCAGTAGTTTAAGAAAGAGACGGAGTAGTCTGAAAACTGGCAAAACAAAATCAATCAATTTTATTAGGCCTAAAGCTTGCCTAGGCGTCGTATGTATTGCCTACTTAAAAGGTGAGCATGCATATAAATCCAGTTTTCAGGAGAGGAGGCATAGTTCATCAGACTTATGTTGTTAAATTAGACAAATTAGTCAGGCGTTCAGCAATTGCAACTCAAACGAAGATCCTAAGTAACATGATGTCTAATGCACATAAAGCTCCTAAAACATGGTCCCTAAATGCAGTAGCCATTTGTATAACAGGTTGTTAATTAATCGTGATTACAAAGTGAGTATAATAACGAGCTGAAAGTAAAAGAGCCTAAAACAGGATTTCTAATCGTGTGAGATGCATGTCCTATGCAGGATATCTATTGCACAAATAAGTAAGTAAAACCCTATAGACATGTTCTCTACCCATTAACCAAGCATGCATAATCCCACCCAATTTCACTATAGCCCCAATTATTCATTACAAGTTATTACAGACGAAGTAATCAGATTACAGTAGCGAAGAGTAGAAAAATAAGAAGCTATTCTATAGGGAGCCTTCAACCAGGCCCAAGTCTCCAATCCTCACTTCTTTCGAGTTTCACAACCTTTACCAAGGTTTGGGTGCGGCAAAGCTCCCTAAAGGCCCATTGGGACCCTTGGCCAATACCAGGCACCCAAAACAAATTAACAAGACAAGTGCAAGTGTGGAATTACCAGCCTTGTGCATCAAAGTTCAGTGGGTACTCAAGGTACCCAAAGCAATGCTTATACTAAGGTGGCTGACCCTAAACTTCTAAGAGTAGTGAGATAGTGATGGAGTTTCAAAAGATTGAATTGAAAAGCAGTTTGAAACAGAAGATACAATGTCAGGTAAGCACAAGCAGGGGAAGAGGAGAAGGGGACAAGTAATTCACGAGTGAGAACACAGTTACACAAACATCAAAGAGAAGCACTTCAACACTTAAACAATCAGGCAGGTTTCAACCAAAGAGGTCAGAACTTCATGTTGATAACTACACTGGGGTTAGAGGATAAGGAAAGACATGCATGAGACATATAAGGGGAGTAATGGGCATGCCAGATTAAGATAGTCATGTTAATCAACATAGAAGCATGCTAATTGCAGCAAGAACAACAAAAGCATAAGTAGAAACATACGAGAAACAAAAAGAAGTGCAATACCCATAGAAAACATATTGCTTTGAAGCTATAAATCAAATAGGAGACATACCAGTTGAAGGCAAAGTAATGCATGACAGTAGTGAGTTATAATATGCAAAGTGGTGAAGTGAGCAGCAATATAGAGAGTGTTCAGCGATAGTAGTGAAGTGAGCAGCAATATAGAGAGCAATGGAACAATGAAGCAGCCTGAAACTCAGCCTGAGTTTCAAGCTAGTTGAGCAGCCAGTAGTCACAAGGGGAGAGAGATTGTGTGAAACAAAGAGAGAGTACTGAATTACTTCTTTTGTGTAAGAGAGAGTTCAGAAAATGATTCCCCCTCATACTAAAGAGAGGGTAGAGTATATATAGTCTTCAAATAAGTGAAAAACAAGGTAACACATATAGACTGATTATAATTATAGAAAGAAAACCTATTAGAATCAATTAAAACTCAAATTGCCTTCAATTAGGGAGTCACAGCTCAAACGGTAAAGAAAAATGCATCAAATAAGGAAGGTACAACATAATTACAAGTAAGGAAAGTAAATAAACATATAGTGTGCATATAAACAGACTGATTTTGAAAGCAATTAGTTAAGGAAAATCACGGGTGAGATGGAAAATCACAGGGAATCATCCTTAAGTAAGGAAAGCATCTCACAATCAAGGAAACAATTCAAATCAGTGGAGCATCTCCAAGGAAATCATATACGGATAATCAGGGATTCAAAGAGATGCACAGAATTATTTAGAATAACAATTAGACCTATAAACACAATAGGTGTGAAAATCAGAGAACACTAAGTGAGAAGATCACAGTTTCAACACAAGACAGGAGCCCTAATAGAAACTTAAAGCATGGAACTCGGATTAACCAGAAAACCACACAAACAAGCTCATAACACAAACATAAACAAATAATACAGGCATAAGCACATAATACTCAAAAAGAAGCAGAAGATATAGTGATTTTTGAAAGGGGTTCGGAAACCCTAGCTTTTGAGAAAAGAACAAAACGTTTAAAATTTGAGAATCAGGCAGAATGTAGTGTAAAACACAAAAGGATAAGTTAAAAATGCTTTAAAAAGATAGAGATCGAGAGACTTAGGCGAAAATTAGGGTTTTTTGCAATAAATCGGTGAGGTAAGGAACCTGGCTGTGAAACTCGTTAATAATGGCGTTCATAGTGTCATCGGACTGAAAACCATTGGAGAAAAGGACGGAGATAATCCAATCAAGGATTCCATTGACCATCTTGCATGGTGGAAGTCTATGGAGCCTCAAAACTTAGAGAAGATCAGCGAGACACAGCTCCATGGCGACTGGTGGTCGAGAGAAGTGAGGACGGAGCATGGCCGGAGAGGCGATGAAGCTCGTCGGAGAAGGAGGAGGGAACCAGAGGGTTCTAGAGAGAAGGAGGAGACGAAGAGACCAAGAGAGAGACCGGTCTCTATGAGAAATGAGGGGTCAAAGGGGGGGTCGTTTGATTTAATTTGGGAAATAGAATCTGGGCCGTTGATCTCATTTGATCAACGGCTCAGATCAGATCAAGGCTGGATCGGGTAAATTAATTGGGTATGGGTCGGGTAATCTAGGAATACGGGTTGGGGTTGAAATTGAGGGTGCAATTTGGGCTACAATAAAAAAAAAGGACTGCAATTTAAATAGCTAATCTTCCCCGTTTTGATTTTATAAAAATAGTAAATAGTGTTTAAAATCAAATTAAAAATACTGAGTTAATAAGAAATGTATAAGTATTAATTTAAAAATATTAGAAATGATTTTGTGATTACAAATGCTATTAAATCGAGAAATAGGCTAAAATTGCAATTTCATGCAATTTTAGTTTAAAAATACCAATTGGACTTGTAAAATTATGCAAAAATCATGTAAATTATATTTTGTGTAAATATGAGAATAAAATAAATTATTCGCCAAAATGACAAGTTTTGGGAATAATTATTGGTTTTTTATAGTGCAAAATAGGCCATAAATTGGTTTTAAAAATCTTTAAAAATTTGGGAAAATACCAAAGCCTTTGGGCGTGCTTGTATATGCATATATATGTTATTTTGAAAGTATTTTGAGTATAAAAATACATAGGGAAAAATTGGGTATCAACAGCTGCCCCTCTTTACCCGAGGAGGATGAAAGAGTTGTCGGGTAAAGACAAGATGGCCAATTTTGACCGAAAATGGCGATTGTAAAAGAATTTTGACCGTTCTCTGGTTTCTGAGCTACCTACATATCCCTGATTTTACAGGAATCAGGCCACATGTAGTTCAGGAACTATTGGCGGAATATGCCAATGGAAATTTAAACGAACGGTCGCGACGGTCAGGTTTGAAAGGGTGCCTGGAATCGGACAGGCTGCGGAGAACTGGAGCGGGATCGCTGAGACAGCCATGAGCCATCCGGAGTACCTGCAAGTGCGTGATGTGCGTATATATTTACGTAATTTAAACGTGATGCAAGTTCCCGTTGGACCATGAATGTTGTCTTCGGACGGTTAGGATGACGTCCTCAGACTATGATGTCCTGGGCCATGAAAAGCATAAAATAAAGATTCGCAGGCCATGAAATGGTGTTCTCGAGCTATGCATATGGTGCCCTCGAACTATGACGCCTTTGAATAAGTTGGCGATTTTTCAGCGCATGAGAAAGTGGCAATCTTTCAGCCGAATGAATGCAAAGAGTGGCGATTTTTTAGCCAAGGCGTGAATTTGAATGCAGGTGGCGATATTTCAGCCGAAGCGAGAATTTAAATAAAGTGGCGATATTTCAGCCATGCAGGATGGAGACAGAGCTTAGTCTCGGAAGGCAGATAGATAGCCTTATGCAATATGGAGGTAGAGCTTAACCTCGGAAGGCAGAAGATAGCCTTATGCAATGCGGATGGAGACAGAGCTTAGTCTCGAAAGGCAGATAAGTAGCCTTATGCAAGATGGAGGTAGAGCTTAACCTCGTAAGGCAGAATATAGCCTTATGCAATGCGGATGGAGACAGAGCTTAGTCTCGAAAGGCAGATAAGTAGCCTTATGCAGAATGGAGGTAGAGCTTAACCTCGGAAGGCCGAAAAGTGGCCTTATGCGAGATGCAGATGGAGACAGAGCTTAGTCTCAGAAGGCAGATAGATAGCCTTATGCGATATGGAGGTAGGGCTTAACCTCGAAAGGCAGATAGATAGCCTTATGCAAAAATGCAGATGGAGACAGAGCTTAGTCTCGAAAGGCAGAAAGTAGCCTTATGCAGTATGGAGGTAGAGCTTAACCTCGGAAGGCAGAGAGTAGCCTTATGCATAAATGCAAATGGAGACAAAGCTTAGTCTCGGGTGGGCGGATAGTGACCCTCTGGAGGGTTTTTGATTCTGAAGAGCAAATATACTTTGATTCGTTGCCTAAATTCCTGCATCC
Organism: Nicotiana tabacum; assembly: GCF_000715075.1. Lineage (NCBI taxonomy): Eukaryota > Viridiplantae > Streptophyta > Magnoliopsida > Solanales > Solanaceae > Nicotiana > Nicotiana tabacum. The sequence goes on from NC_134099.1 coordinate 84,509,632, forward strand.
AAAGAAAAATTGTGAGTTTTATAGGGGGGAGGTTAGTTCGTATCCTCCGGCTCTTGCTGTTGCGTATCATTGGGGTAGCGTTGCTAAACGATGCGATCCAAATGATATTCGGGCATGACCTAATGAATTTAAGGCAAGTGCATGTATATATAGGTAAAAAGAATAATTTTATTTCGGGATGAACCAACAACTGCAACGTGGTTCAAGACACGGCAACCTCGCTTGCTCCGGAATTTTGAGGGTCCTCCTCAAAATTCTGCCCCAGTTTACTAGGCTGACACTGCTGACGGCTGTGCTGGATGACTGAACGTGGAACAATCCCAGAATTTTGAGGGCCCTCCTCAAAATTCTGCCCCAGTTTACTGGGTTGGTGCTGATGAGAAAACTGACGACTGACTTCAGAATTTTGAGGGTCCTCCTCAAAATTCTGCCCCAGTTCCAATAGCGGGGAAAAATGGAATTTTTATTAAAATGTGACCGAACCCATAGGGCTGCCTACGTATCCCCTCTTAAATGAGAATCAGGTCAGGCGTAGTTCAAAATACATTATGACAGAAAAACATATGATCAAATGTAGTATCGCTTCACTACGTTTGCGTTGATAGGCTTCGGCCAAACTTATCCGTCCATTTCCATGAGAATAAGGGCTCCTCCGGTTAGAACCCGATGCACCATATACGGACCCTACCAATTAGGAGAGAATTTCCCTTTGGCTTCATCTTGATATGGAAATATCTTCTTCAACACCAGCTGTCCTGGTGTAAACTTCCTTGGCTTGACTCTCTTGTTGAAGGCTCTGGACATTCTCTTCTGATATAATTGACTGTGACAAACAGCGCTCATTCTTTTTTCGTCTATGAGGGCTAACTGCTCGTATCGACTCTTGACCCATTCTGCATCATCTAATTCTGCTTCTTGTATGACCCTTAAGTAAGGAATTTCTACCTCGGCGGGGATGACCTTAGCAACTTCTGACCTCCAACGAGTAGCATACTCGCGAAAGGTCTCTATGGGCTTCTTCTTGAGATTCTGGATATAGAACACATCTGGTGCGTTCTTAGTGTTGAACCTAAACCGATCCATAACGTCAGACGCCATGTTCACCCAACTAGTCCATTTCTTTGCATCCTGGCTAATATACCATGATAAAGCATCACCCTTCAAACTCCTCATGAACAGCTTCATGCGAATCTTCTCGTCCCTTCCGACTCCTACTAGTTTATCACAATACATTCTAAGGTGGACCCTGGGATCACCTGTACCGTCAAATAGTTCGAACTTGGGAGGTTTGTACCCTTCCGAGAGCTCAACATCTGGCTGAACACAGAGATCTTCGTAATTTAACCCTTCAACACTTTTGTTACCTTCGAAATCTTGGACCCGGCTAGTTAACTTCTTGATCTCAGCGGCCAGATTCTGAATGAGGGAGCTCTTGTTATCTGTCTCGATTGCACTGGCGATTGGCTGACTGTAATGTGGCATGGTGTCCACAAAGATTGGAGTGTTATGGTCTTTTGTGGTATTTTGTGTTTCAGGAACGTGCAGTGGAGTGTTGTTGCAGGTGTTTCAGGCTTGGGCATGAGCGGGTTGTACTGGTGGTGTAGTATGGTTCTGGTTGTTGGCATCAGCAGTGGCAAGAGTGATTGACAGACTTTCCAGGTTTCGAACTTGTTCCAATTCTTCTCGAAATCTCAGCAAAGTTTGCTCAAGATGAGCAGCAGTTTCCTTAGTGATTGAAGCGTTCTGAGAGGTTTCCTCGATTTCCTTTCTAGCACTTGTATCTCCCATTTTGCCTTTGTTCCTGTTTCTGGTAGGACTTGGAGGAGGAGGAGGTGGAGGACCCTTGGATCTTGTTGAGTATGCTGATGGTGCCAGAATGCACGAACTAACCTTTGGGGAGGGGAATAAAAATAATAAAAGAAAAAAAAGGTAAAAAGTTAGCGTGGATTCTGATAAATAATATTGCAATATTTAAACACATTGTGCTAGAATATAAATCGCTTCCTAATTTGGGTGCCTCGTTGTGCCTGAGGTAAGCCTAGCGACAAATTAAATTGGGAGAACTTATAATGCTAAATGCCTTATTTTATTGATAAAAATAAGACGAGTCAAAAACAACTGAATAATAAAAGATGTCACTAATGGCCAGCGGCCTTATTACATTTAAGAAAGCAGAAGAGTAAAAATCCTAACTACTTGGTCCCCGAAGGACCTTCCTCAGGTTGAATGTTCTCATTGATCAGATCCTCCAGCTCGCGCAGATTTTCCAGTAAAAATGCCTTTGCCAGGCGTTCTCCTTCGATTCCCTCAATGTTTTGACAGTCGGTGACTCTTTTCCTCACTTTCCCTTCCAATTCTAGCAAGCTGTACTCCAGGTATTCTAGCTTCTCACTAGCCTTGGTGACTCTTTCTTTCCATTCGTTGATTTGGTTACTTGATGGGAGGTTCCTCCACCAGGTCAACAAGATTGAGGGTATGTTTACCATACGGAAGTCGGGAACTTTCTCATTCATTTCCTGCAAAACAAAGGGTTAAGACCTCACCCCCACCGGACTCGACTATTTAATACCAATAATTAGCATAAGGCGTTTAGTTCTCCAAATAAATGCACATAGCGTGAAGGTGTCCGTTTGGGTTTCAAGAAACCCAATGGACTTTGGTTTAGGCTGTCTTAATGAGTCATTATGCGGACAACATAACTGACTCGGCTAGGCTTGACCATGATGCATGAACAGTTTAATAGAGTAAGGTTTCTACTTTGAAGTGCTAGACAAGGTACCCTTGAGCGGACAACTCAAGAGGGAAAGGCGCGGAACCGTCGACTACACCATTGATCGACTGGTTTTACCGCAAATATGCCTTTGCCACATTTAGGGGTTATGATATCGGAAGGGCGCAACCACTCATTATAAGCGTTGCTATAGGATTTGTTTTGGCACGAGTGGGATATGATGTTGAGAGATGCAATTACAATAATGAAACAAATTACATGTATTTTCACGTTCATAAAGTAAAGATTACAATAAATGCTCTGAAATGAAAACGGAATTGAGATAATGGTAAAACAGTAAAGGGGAAAGCAATTAAAGGAAAAGAAAACACGAAGAGTCAAGTTAGTATTCACGGAGAAATGATTAAAAGCAGGAAATAAAGGAAGCAATAAAGTCATAAAAAAGAACGTAATGGTAAAAGCCTTAAGGCATCTCCCCAGCGGAGTCGCCATATTGTCGATGCCCCCCTTTTTCCCTCCTAAAAGAAGGCGAAATCGGGTTTACGACATTATGGACAAAACAACTCTTATTCCCCTTTCGAGGAATCGGGATATGGAATTTGAAGAGTCGCCACCTAATAATTATAGTGCATTAGGACACTTAAAAAAAAGAGGACTTTGAAAGATAAACCAGTGTTCGGGTAAGGGCTTGAGATTATCTCGAGGGGAAGGTGTTAGGCACCCCTCAAGATCCACTAGTGTGGTTCCCGACCGTGCTTAATTATGACTTTAAGAAGAGTAGGAATAAACAAGCAAAGTTTGCACATAACGAGTTGAAAATTTTTGAAAGAAGAAAGACACAAGTGATTTTAAAAGGAGAAAGCTTAGTTGAAGAAACATTAATTTAAGAAAACATCAATAACTAAAGAAGGAGAAAAGGGGTCCTAGGTTTATGAATCAGTTTGGTGCAATACCCAACAATCATTCTTGCACGAGATATTAGCGCACCGTCATCATCTCCATATTCTACCCTTCCCGCCCCGTAAAGGTTAATTAAACGTGTGGATTGGTCGCGAGTGCTTATTGCGTGCTATTACCCGTCCCGTCCTATAAGTCCTAGAGGGTATTTAGGACCATTATTCCTATAAGGTAAGGACTAGGTTGAACCCTTAGGTTTGAAGGTCAAAATACTAGGCGACATACAAAACAAATAAGACTTCATGTAAGCGATCACATAAAGGCATGTAAGAGGCTCAAATCCCCTCCACGAATAGACATATAATTAGAACGTCTCAATCACATTTAAGGTCTAAAAAAATTAGAGTTAAAAGCAGGAATATTAAAAATAGGTTTTGGCAAAAATCAAAAAGTTTGATCGAAATTTTCAGAAGTATAACTAAAAAATGGCAGTAGGTATATAATAGTTTAGGAATTAGTAAAAGACATATTGAAACACTTTCAAAATATAGTAATGATGTAGTAAAATAGCATGATTCTGGACAAGCAAACAACCCAGTAGAAGACATGATAAAACATATGCCTGATTCCGAGAGTATGTCAAAATGGGACTGGAGTTTTAACAGAAATCAGAGTAATCCTCAGTGAGGCAAACAAGGAATGGAGTTCAGTAGTTTAAGAAAGAGACAGAGTAGTCTGAAAACTGGCAAAACAAAATCAATCAATTTTATTAGGCCTAAAGCTTGCCTAGGCGACGTATGTATTGCCTACTTGAAAGGTGAGCATGCATATTAATCCAGTTTTAAGGAGAGGAGGCATAGTTCATCAGACTTATGTTGTTAAATTAGACAAATTAGTCAGGCGTTCAGCAATTGCAACTCAAACGAAGATCCTAAGTAACATGATGTCTAATGCACATAAAGCTCCTAAAACATGGTCCCTAAATGCAGTAGCCATTTGTATAATAGGTTGTTAATTAATCGTGATTACAAAGTGAGTATAATAACGAGCGGAAAGTAAAAGAGCCTAAAACAAGATTTCTAATCGTGTGAGATGCATGTCCTATGCAGGATATCTATTGCACAAATAAGTAAGTAAAACCCTATAGACATGTTCTTTACCCATTAACCAAACATGCATAATCCCACCCAATTTCACTATAGCCCCAATTATTCATTACAAGTTATTACAGACGAAGTAATCAGATTACAGTAGCGAAGAGTAGAAAAATAAGAAGTTATTCTATAGGGAGCCTTCAACCAGGCCCAAGTCTCCAATCCTCACTTCTTTCGAGTTTCACAACCTTTATCAAGGTTTGGGTGCGGTAAAGCTCCCTAAAGGCCCATTGGGACCCTTGGCCAATACCAGGCACCCAAAACAAATTAACAAGACAAGTGCAAGTGTGGAATTACCAGCCTTGTGCATCAAAGTTCAGTGGGTACTCAAGGTACCCAAAGCAATGCTTACACTAAGGTGGCTGACCCTAAACTTCTAAGAGTAGTGAGATAGTGATGGAGTTTCAAAAGATTGAATTGAAAAGAAGTTTGAAACAGAAGATACAATGTCAGGTAAGCACAAGCAGGGGCAGAGGAGAAGGGGACAAGTAATTCACGAGTGAGAACACAGTTACACAAACATCAAAGAGAAGCACTTCAGCACTTAAACAATCAGGCAGGTTTCAACCAAAGGGTCAGAACTTCATGCTGATAACTACACTGGGGTTAGGGGATAAGGAAAGACATGCATGAGATATATAAGGGGAGTAATGGGCATGCCAGATTAAGATAGTCATGTTAATCAACATAGAAGCATGCTAATTGTAGCAAGAACAACAAAAGCATAAGTAGAAACATACGAGAAACAAAAAGAAGTGCAATACCCATAGAAAACATATTGCTTTGAAGCTGTAAATCAAATAGGAGACATATCGGTTGAAGGCAAAGTAATGCATGACAGTAGTGAGTTATAATATGCAAAGTGGTGAAGTGAGCCGCAATATAGAGAGTGTGCAGCGATAGTAGTGAAGTGAGCAGCAATATAGAGAGCAACGAAACAATGAAGCAGCCTGAAACTCAGCCTGAGTTTCAAGCTAGTTGAGCAGCCAGTAGTCACAAGGGGAGAGAGATTGTGTGAAACAAAGAGAGAGTACTGAATTACTTCTTTTGTGAAAGAGAGAGTTCAGAAAATGATTCCCCCCCCCCATGCTAAAGAGGGGGTAGAGTATATATAGTCTTCAAATAAGTGAAAAATAAGGTAACACATATAGACTGATTATAATTATAGAAAGAAAACCTATTAGAATCAATTAAAACTCAAATTGCCTTCAATTAGGGAGTCACAACTCAAACGGTAAAGAAAAATGCATCAAATAAGGAAGGTACAACATAATTACAAGTAAGGAAAGTAAATAAGCATATAGTGTGCATATAAACAGACTGATTTTGAAAGCAATTAGTTAAGGAAAATCACGGGTGAGATGGAAAATCACAGGGAATCATCCTTAAGTAAGGAAAGCATCTCACAATCAAGGAAACAATTCAAATCAGTGGAGCATCTCCAAGGAAATCATATACAGATAATCAGGGATTCAAAGAGATGCACAGAATTATTTAGAATAACAATTAGACCTATAAACACAATAGGTGTGAAAATCAGAGAACACTAAGCGAGAAGATCACAGTTTCAACACAAGATAGGAGCCCTAATAGAAACTTAAAGCATGGAACTCGGATTAACCAGAAAATCACACAAACAAGCTCATAACACAAACATAAACAAATAATACAGGCATAAGCACATAATACTCAAAAAGAAGCAGAAGATATAGTGATTTTTGAAAGGGGTTCGGAAACCCTAGCTTTTGAGAAAAGAACAAAACGTTAAAAATTTGAGAATTAGGCAGAATGTAGTGTAAAACACAAAAGGATAAGTTAAAAATGCTTTAAAAAGATAGAGATCGAGAGACTTAGGCAGAAATTAGGGTTTTTTTGCAATAAATCGGTGAGGTAAGGAACCTGGCTGTGAAACTCGTTAATAATGACGTTCATAGTGCCATCGGACTGAAAACCATTGGAGAAAAGGCCGGAGATAAGCCAAGCAAGGCTTCCAGTGACCATCTTGCATAGTGGAAGTCTCTGGAGCCTCAAAACTTATAGAAGATCAGCGAGACACAGCTCCATGGCGACTGGTGGTCGAGAGAAGTGAGGACGGAGCATGGCCGGAGAGGCGATGAAGCTCGTCGGAGAAGGAGGAGGGAACCAGAGGGTTCTAGAGAGAAGGAGGATACGAAGAGACCAAGATAGAGACCGGTCTCTATGAGAAATGAGGGGTCAAAGGGGCGCGGGTCGTTTGATTTAATTTGGGAAATAGAATCTGGGTCGTTGATCTCATTTGATCAACGACTCAGATCAGAATCAAGGCTGGATCGGGTAAATTAATTGGGTATGGGTCGGGTAATCTAGGAATACGGGCTGGGGTTGAAATTGAGGGTGCAATTTGGGCTACAATAAAAAAAAGGACTACAATTTAAATAGCCAATATTCCCCGTTTTGATTTTATAAAAATAGTAAATAGTGTTTAAAATCAAATTAAAAATACCTAGTTAATAAGAAATTCATAAGTATTAATTTAAAAATATTAGAAATGATTTTGTGATTACGAATGCTATTAAATCGAGAAATAGGCTAAAATTGCAATTTCATGCAATTTTAGTTCAAAAATACCAAATAGACTTGTAAAATTATGCAAAAATCATGTAAATTATATTTTATATAAATGCAAGAATAAAATAAATTATTCGCCAAAATGACAAGTTTTGGGAATAATTATTGGTTTTTTATAGTGCAAAATAGGCCATAAATTGGTTTTAAAAATCTTTAAAAATTTGGGAAAATACCAAAGCCTTTGGGCGTGCTTGTATATGCATACATATGCTATTTTGAAAGTATTTTGAGTATAAAAATACATAGGAAAAAATTGGGTATCAACAGTCATTTAGTTGAATTTTCCATGGCCCTCGCAAACTTGAAAGTGCATAGTTGCTTTAGGCGCGCTATTTTTAAAAATTAATTTCCTAAACTCGGGTGTGCATTTCATGTGACCCAAATCCAAATCTCAACAACGTTAGATAAAATGTGTCGTGGACTGCGGGTGCATTTCATGTGACGTGGTTCAAGACGTGTTTTAGATGACGTTGAATTTTCCTAAAATTAATTAAAAGTGGCTAATAAGTCAAAAAATATACCATAGGTTGAAACATATTTTAAAATCAGATAATAGGCCAATTGTAATAGTTTAAGCGACCGTGCTAGAATCACGGAATCCGGGAATGCCTAACACCTTCTCCCAGGTTAACAGAATTCCTTACTCAGAATTTCTAGTTCGTAGACTTCAAAAAGAAAAGTCGATTTTTTCTCGATTTGGGATTTAAAATAAACCGGTGACTTGGGACACCAATTAAAATATTCCAAGTGGCGACTCTGAAAAAATTAAATTAAATAATCTCATTTTGAATAATGTCACTTTAATTATAAAAACTCCATTACACCCCCTCGGGCGGGTAAAAAGGAGGTGTGACAGTGGGCAATCCTAAAGAGTGGTGGATTGATTCTGGAGCCACTCGCCATGTTTGTGCTATTAGAGAAGCTTTTGCTACTTATGCTCCTGTTGGACCCGATGAGATGCTTTCTATGGGAAATGCTGCAAAGGCCAAGATTGAAGGATGTGGGAAGATATTTCTCAAAATGACTTCCGGCAAAGTGGTGACTTTGAACAACATCCTTCATATTCCCGAGATTAGGAAGAATTTAGTCTCTACTGGACTTCTTGTTAAGAATGGTTTAAAAGTGTATTTGTATCCAATAAGGTTGTAATAAGTAGGAACGAGATGTTTGTAGGAAAAAGGTTACCTCACCGAGGTCCTTTTCAAGCTAAATATAATGGTTGTTGAAAATAATAATAAAATTTCAGCTTCGTCTTACTTACTTGAGTCAAATGAATTATGGCATATACGTTTGGGTCATGTCAATTATAAAACCTTGCGGAAAATGATTAATTTGGAAGTATTGCCTAAGTTTGAATGTGACAAATCAAAATGTCAAGTATGTGTGGAATCTAAGTATGTTAAATATCCTTATAAGTCAGTTGAAATGAATTCAAATCCTTTAGACTTAATTCACATAGATATTTGTGACATGAAGTCAATACCATCTCACGGTGGAAAGAAGTATTTCATAACTATTATTGACGATAGTACTCGATATTGCTATGTTTACTTACTTAATAGTAAAGATGAAGCAATAGACACATTCAAGCAATACAAAAATGAAGTTGAAACACAACTTAACAAGAAAATCAAATGATAAGAAGTGATGGAGGTGATGAATATGAATCTCCTTTTGAACAAATATGTTTAGAATATGGAATTATTCGTCAAGCAACGAACCCTTACACGCCCCAATCCAATGGGATTGCAGAAAGAAAGAATCGTTCATTAAAGGAGATGATGAACGCATTATTGATAAGTTCTAATTTGCCATAGAACTTGTGGGGGGGAAGCCGTTCTTATGGCAAAATCAAGTACCCCATAGCAAAATACAATCCATTCTATATGAAAAATGGAAAGAAAGGAAGCCCAACTTGAATTATTTTAAAGTGTGGGGGTGTTTGGCAAAAGTGCAAGTTCCTAAACCCAAAAGGGTAAAAATAGGACCGAAAACCGTTGATTGTGTTTTCATAGGATATGCGACTAATAGTAAAGCATATCGATTTCTGGTTCATAAATCAGAAAATCTCGACATTCATAATAATACAGTTATAGAATCAAATAATACTGAGTTCTTTGAAAATATATATCCGTATAGAAAGGAATGTGAGTTGATTGGTGAAGGATCTAAACGACCTCGGGAAGAAACAAAAGAAAGTACACTTAATCAGGAGGATCCAAGACGTAGTAAACGTCAAAGAACGTCTACTTCATTTGGACCAGATTTTGTGACTTTCTTATTAGAAAATGAGCCTCAAACATTTAAAGAAGCTATGTCTTCTTCGGAATCATTATTTTGGAAAGAGGCAGTCAATAGTGAAATAGAATCCATACTGAACAACCATACATGGGAATTGATTGATCTTCCTCCTGGAAATAAACCGTTGGGTTCTAAATGGATCTTTAAGAGAAAAATAAAAGATGATGGAACTATTGACAAATTTACAGCAAGACTTGTGGTCAGAGGGTATAGACAACGAGAAGGTCTTAAATATTTCGTTACATACTCTCCAGTTACAAGAATTACGTCCATACGAATGTTAGTAGCGTTAGCTGGAGTTTATGGTCTTGAAATTCATCAAATGGATGTTAAGACAAGCCTTCTTAAATGGAGAGTTGGAGGAAGAAATTTACATGGAACAACCTAAAGGGTTTGTGGTTCCAGGTAAAGAAAAGAAGGTATGTAAACTTGTTAAGTCCCTTTACGGACTAAAACAAGCACCCAAACAATGACATGCAAAATTTGACCAAACAATGTTGTCAAATGGTTTTAAAATAAATGAATGTGATAAATGTGTGTACATTAAAAATGTTCCAAATTACATAATCATTGTTTGCCTATCTGTGGATGATATGCTGATAATGAGTAATGACATTGCCAACATAAATACGACTAAGCACATGCTAACTAGCAAGTTTGATATGAAAGACTTGGGAGTTGCTGATTTAATTCTGGGAATTAAGATCCATAAGACTTCTCAAGGTCTGGAATTGTCACAATCTCATTATATTAAGACAGTACTTGAAAAATTCAACCACTTGGGCGTTAAAGTAGCAAAGACTCCAATTGATGTGAATCTTGCATTAGCAAAGAACAAAGGCCAAATCATATCACAATTGGATTATGTTCGTGTGTTGGGTTGCTTGTGCTATAAGTAAATTGAATCGATATACGAGCAATCCAGGTCAATCTCATTGGATGGCCATGAAACGAGTTTTGGGGTATTTAGTACATACCCAGGACTTTGCTTTGCACTACAGTAAATATCCTGCGGTCATTGAGGGATACTGTGATGAAAATTGGATCACCGGATTAACTAATTTCAAGTCCACAAGTGGATATGTATTCATTATTGGTGGAGGAGCGGTATCTTGGAAGTCGTCCAAACAAACTTGTATTTCCCGCTCTACAATGGAGGCTGAATTCATAGCCTTAGATAAAGCCGATGAAGAAGCTGAATGGCTCTGAAATTTCTTGGAAGATATTCCATTTTGACCCAAACCATTGGCACCAATATACATACATTGCGATAGTCAAGTGACAATTGGAAGGGCTGAGAGCTTTATGTATAATGGTAAATCTTGTCATATACGACGAAAACATAAAACCATTAGGCAATTACTCTCTAGAGGAATTATCACGATCGATTATGTAAAGTCAAGTGATAATGTGTCGGATCCACTTACAAAAGGCCTAACTAGAGAGGTAGTTGAGAAATCATCAAGGGGAATGGGACTGTGGCTGAGAACAAGTCATAGTGGCGGTAACTCTACCTAGAAGACAGGAGATCCCAAGATCTAGGTTCAAGGAGATCAAACAAAGTCATTAATGACGGTTCAACATTGTCAACTAAACTTTTGGTCCATTCTCGTGATGAGACAATGTTAGTACCAAGGATAAAGCATTAAGGCGTTTTAATGATTTTTAAATTTGATACGGGGTATATCAAATAGTGTATCTACGGGATGACACGTTTAGGAATCACTTATGTAAGTGTGAAGTGTTAGCCGCTTCAAGGAGAACTTTGTAAGGCCAGTTTTCTACGCACTTATGAAACCAGATGGTGTTCATGGCTGAAACGAACACAACAATGAGAACCAAAGACGGTTAAGGGTTGGTTGTGTGTCTTATTGTTGTCTAGGTATATACCAAAGTTCGACGATTCAAAGATATCAAATCTACTGATTGACCGAGTATATCTGACATAAGTTCACTATGGAAAGTTCAAAGGGAAACCTACTTATCTAGATGCAATTAATCCTTGCTTGCAAATCACACAGTTTTTCATGCATATTTCCATGATATAGCCATTCCCCATTCATGTGGGGGATTGTTGGGATTTTAAGTATATGATATGCTTAAAATAAGGTAAATGGGAAATGGAGGAAAATGAAATTTTTAAGTAAAATTTTAAGTTTCCCCCCTTTGCAAAGGGACATTGTCACATATTGGAAGAGGAAGAGGTTTTTATGGGTATATATAGCAATTGCTCTTCTTCTAGCTCTTAAAGAGTTGAGAAGAAGGCAAGCCTCGCGTTGTCGTCGTCGTCGTCACTCGGCTCGGCTTCGGCTTCGGCTTCGGATTTGGATTTGATCAAATGATTGATTGATTAATTTTTTGGACCAAATTTATTTACTATTAACAGAAATATTATTAAATATTTATTTTAATAACAGAATATTAATTTTAAAATAAATATTAATATTAAATCCAATCCGTTTTTCAGTTGTGTAACTGAAAATTAAACTACTCTCTTCAATTTTCCCTCTTTGTTTTCCCTCTTTATTGTTGAGTAAACAACCATTTATGTTATGGCATACATGCTGTGGTCGTTTTGCATAAACAACCACTCTGAAGAGTTACACTTCTTCAGATTTCAGTCCAACTTTGGCTATAAATACAAGACTATTTTGCTCAGAATTTTCATATGATTTTCTGAGTTTCTCCTCCTTCTTCTGCATACTTTTAACATCAAACAAAGTAACAGTAAGTGTGATTTGCTACCGAACTTTGTGTTCGCTGAAACACTAGGGTTTGAAGTACCACTACACTAATGTGTAATTTGTTCTATTTTGTGAGGAAATAATCCACAACTTTGGGTACTAGGAGGGGATTAAATTTCTTAAGGAAACACTGTGAATTCAGTGGGCTCGGATTAAAATTCTGTTTCTGTTTTTCATTTCTGTTTATGTTCATTTATATTTTTCAGAATTATTTTACAAATACAGTTTACTAACATAATTTTCAAAAAGAGGTTTATCCTTTTTGTCAATTATTTTCCATTTTCTCTTATTTTCCGTTTTTTGGGCCTATTTACTCTCATTTTTCTATCAAATGTGTATTTTCTTCCTTTCATAAAATAATGCAACGGTCCAACATTAAAAAAAAAAATAATGCTTCGACTGCCTTCCTTTCTTAAAGAATTGTAACACTTCAACAATAAAATAGCAATGCAACTATTGTAATTATGAGTATGATGATAGCAATTTAAGTTACAACAATTATTTTTCCTTAATCATAACTAACGGAACCGTATCAAGAATCCTCATCTTCCACCCCACTTTCGACTTCATAAAGCAAAGCACAAATCACATACACAGCAAAGAAAAATTCTTTTGTGCTTGCAATTGGATCTACAAGATAACTAAATACTTTATTAGTTTATGGGATTTAGCTAACAAGTAATTACATATGTATTGCAGTAGTTTTAGTTGTGATCGTACATAACATATAGTATCACATTTGCAGTTTCCTACAGTATGTTTCTTTGGTAATTTGACTTCATCTTCATGCCTTCTCTTGTGGATGAAATTCTTCTTTCTTTATATTCTATTTTTGTTTTGGTTTTGAGGTATATGAGCCGTCAATTCAATTTTTAACGTGGATTTATTTGTAGTTTTTTGTGTAACCAATGAGCTTGCACAATGAAAATCTGAATTAGTCAGACCGATAAAAGCAGATGATTAAAGAAAAAATGAACCATTTTTCGATAATTTATTGAATGCTCTTGACATATAGAATAAATTTGATTAAACTTACTTTGCTATTACAAAATTTTGATATGTTAACTAATCGGTTACAAATAATTGGATTGAATTTTGCTATTTTTCTTCTACCATTTATTGTCATTGTTCAAAATTTTGACAAAATGAAAAATTATTTATTTGTACGAGAATACCAAGATATAACAATATATTTTAATTAATCTTAAGGATGACTTTAAAATTTCTACTGCATGGGATTTCCCAAGACTACGAGTTTACAAATTATATTTCTCTCTTTTGAGCAACTTCTTTGTACAAAGATAGGTTTTTAAATTATAAAATTTTAATAATAATTATTAACCTTATTTTAATTTTCTTTAACAATCGCGCGAAGCTTGGATAAGTTAACTAGTATTACGTATAATATTTACCCACGTGTGGATGTTGAATTCTATTCTTAGTTTGTGACATTTAGCATTAAAAGATATATGATTGTCCGCAAAAAAAAAATACCATTATTTTCGGCCCATGAATAATAACGTGGGTGAACAAAAATGTCTAAAAATATTTGAATAGTTAATTTCATGTTGGCTAAAATTTTAATATTATAGACTTTGACTTCAATTGAAATTTCAACAACGATTGAATAAGTTTGAAATGGAATGTCATCGAACAATCCAAGTCTGCAATGAAAACTTTTTACTAAATGAGTCTCAACTTAAATAGAATAGCTTGACGGGCTCTTTGCAATAAAATAAAAATTTAAAGTGTGTCTTCCATCCTACAAAAACCCAATGCTATGCAAGATAAGCATTTATTCATGAAAAAAAATCGATAAATGACTCGTGTTTTGGAAAGGGTATAGAGGTTTGGTCAATCATGGGGTGTACGAAAAAACGAAACAAAAAAATGGAGTTGTATATTATTTAAAGTAGGTTTAGCTTTAAAATATGGATTTATATTTGGTACATAAATTCATAAGAATATCGTAAAAATTGCACGGGGCGTCCTATTTGGTCGCCATCATTTAACCTATACCCATTTTTTTTTAAAACTTTTAACTTATACCCACTTTTTAAATAACTTCAGTTCCGTTTCTCCTCCTTCTTCTCCTTCTCCTCCTCCTCCTCCTCTTCCTCCTTCTTCTTCTTCTTCTTCTTCTTCTTCTTCTTCTTCTTCTTCTTTCTGTTGTTGTTGGTGCTGCTATGGAACTTCATAAATATGTTTATCAGATTATTTAAAAATAAATTATAAATAAATTATTTAAAGCGGCACCTAGATAATTAACTGAACAACCCTTAATTAGTTGTTGAACCTGAACAGTGAATGAAAGATTAAAATTTAGAAGAAAAATTGTAAATGGTTTGATGCTCCAGGCACAGACAGGATCAAAGGTTTTCGCCGTCGTTGGATTATTTTTGCATCTGTCGCTGTGCAATTTTTTTTACTTTGTTTCAGAAAGCCAATGAACAATTTTGGTTCTAAAATTGAGCTCTGGTCTAACTATCCTTGTTGCAATGGTGCTATGCGTGTATTGTATCCAATGTCGTGTTTCAGTAAGCAAATGTAGACTAGTGATGAACTAAATAACAGTTCGAAAACAAAAACTTCAGTTCTTCGCCAGTTATAAAACAAAAACTTCAGCTCTAAAGTTGAAGTTCACCAGTTACAAAATAAAAACTTCAGCTCTAGAGCTGAACTTCAGGCCCGGCTACTAGAATGCTGAAGTTTTGCGTGATTGTTTTTGCTACTTCAGCCCCGTATGCTGAAGTTATGCGTAAAAACGGGTACGCTTGCAATTTTTTTTGCAAAACAAACACAAGTTAAACGTGAAACAAAAAGTGGGTATAGATGCAAATGCCCCAAGAATATCTTACTAAAGCGTAATGGACATATTATTGTATATTAAAAGAATTGAAAATAGTTTTTCACGAAAAGTCTTTTTCTATTTTTTCTTTTTACTTTTACAAAGATAATTAAATTATATAGAATAATTATTTTAATCTGTGACCAATTATAAATCTATAGTTAAGAATAATGAAAATTGAGATAGTACGTTTGTCATCTTATTATACTGCATTTCTTTTAAAGAGATTTCAAAGAAATACAACTAACCTATCACATATTGCATGCTTCAACTCTGTGTTTGATTCTTGAAAATTTAACGATAAAATATGTTTAACATATCTGTTCTTTTATGAAGTTAGCCAGTTAATGCTAGAAAAAGGACAACACTGATAGTTATTTAATACATAAATAATTTTTTAAAATCTAAAATGATTTCAAGTTTATAAGTATTTACAGGTATTTTGCGTAACATACACTTGTAATATCTATTCTTTTAATTTTCATGTTAAATCCCAATATTCCTTCTTTTTTTTTACTTTAATAAATTGATTATTGTATTGCTGCCACTAGGGTTGTACATAGGTCGGGTTGGTTCGAATTTTACAATTACTAAACCAAACCAATTGTGTCGGATTATTAAATCTAAAGACCAAACCAAACCAAACCAATAAAACTCGGGTTTTTCAATCTCGATTTTTTTCGGGTTTTTTGGATTTTTTCGGGTAAAATCTTCGTAGAACAAAACATATAACTTGTGCTCAAAATATTTCTTTAATCCTACTAAGATACAACTATATAAAGTATTTTCCAAGAAAATAATACAAAATATGAGATGTGTCATGGCATTATCCTAAAATATTCAACAATAAAGACAATAAAATTATTTAATATAAATATTGCTAATTAAAAATTCATAATAAAAATAAACATAATCTAATAGTACTACGTCATGCTAAAATAAGTAAACTAATAAGGGAGTATTAATTACATGACTAAACGCTAAAGAAAAAATAAAAATAGGTTATGCATTTTTATCTAAATTATTGCAAAACAAAGAAGAGATATTCAATATATTCTTGTTCGTAGTATTGAATTGAATGTCTTTTGTTAGCATTAGTATTGATTTGATTTTGATTTGGGCTTTTGCTAACATTATTTAATTTACTAATATTGATGTGTATAAAACTTATTGGAACATTCAAAAGTTCTAAGTTCAACCTTAAAATAATACCTTAAAAGATAAAATTATGAAAAATTTTAAGAAATATTTCTAAATTACATCACAATAAGTATATATTTATATATTAAATATATATATAAATTTCTATATATGTAATGTCGGGTTGGTTTGGTTTAGATTTGACTTTCTTTAGTTAAAACCAAACCACATCAATTATGGTCGGGTTTTTTTTCCAACAGTAAACCAAATCAAACCAAACCATAGTCGGGTTCTTTTTTCTCGATTTGACTCGGATTATTGGGTTGGTGCGGTTTGTCAGTTTCCTTTGTATACCCCTAGCTGCCACGATCCAAAATTTCACTAAAGGTCGTGATAGCACCTAACCTCCAAGATTAGATAAGCTAATCACATAATAATATAAAAATAACAAAATATAATACAATAAGTTTGAATTTAATATAAACAACGGAATAAAGCTCCAACAATGCCAATACATAGGTACATAAGTCAAACTCCAAAAAAGCGAGGTAGTACAGAATCATGAGCTCTAAACTGAATACATAGAGTCCCAAGTACAATACTGTCTCAATTAATACAACAATATGAAATAACGGAAGGGGACTCCAAGGATTTGCAACGTCCATGTAGCACTACCTTGAATTCTCTCGAAGATATCAAAAGCTCACTCCCGAGGTTCATTGCTACCAACACCCGAACCTGCACAAAACTATGCAGAAGTGTAGTGTGAGTACGGAACAACATGCACTCAGTAAGTATCAAGACTAACATCGGTGAAGTAGTGACGAGGTTCAAATCATGTGATACTCATTAGTCAATGAACATGTGCGATATATCAAATAATTGGCAACAAAAATATAACAACACGTAGTACTATTAATTCAACGAATCAAGAGTTATCAGTTCATCATAGATAATTCCATTTTGGCAAAAAAAATTACCAATCAGTAACAGACGCATAGAGTAGCATGTTAAAGCAACATGAAATCATGTAAAATGCGTGACAAGTATAAAGAATTCACTTGCATGATCAAGAACGTCACACTTAAACTCTACTCATCAATATTGAATGCCACTCGTATACTCCACACACTATCTAACAAGAATGCCGCCTTATACTCCATTAATATTAATCACACCAATCACAGTACCACAATCCACGTGTACACCATCAAAAGAGAAATATAAGAGGGCGACCTTAGGGAGATGGATCCATATTTATACGCTGCCCGGAAAAAACCTCGTGCCATATAACAATATTATCATAATTGAAAATTTTACATTTATAATCCATACATCATCAAAATCAATAATGCCACCCTTATACCCCATACATCATCACAATGACAATATCCACAGGAGAGAAACCTCGTGCTAACTTACAATTAATCCGCTCAACATGTCCATATGTGCCACATTCGTAACAAATTCAAAATAACAATTTATCATCAACAAACAAATTTTCTAAATTCATCAATAAGGTAAAAAAGGACATAAAAATATTAAAGTGCGAATATGTGCTCAAGATATAAGACACGACTACAACTAAATTAATTTAATAATGATTTCACAAATGCCCGTCTTGTCTAATTAGGAGATAATAGTCCTTAAACATGATCTCTAGCATAAAAGAATAAGCTCAGATAGTCATACAAATGATTACACGCGTATCATAGAGAGCACATAAACAGATTAAGGCATAATAGAAGCCTAGCGTTTAATCCGATAATTTTTCATACATAACACCTGCATATATACTTGTCACCTCGCATATATATCGCTTATATATATAATAATTTGGCAAATAAGGTCCAATCCTAAGGATTATTCCCTCATGCATGCGCAAGATACCTACCTTAAACAGGCCAAATAAACTCTCCAAAATCCTCTTTCATTTAGTAAAAACCTCCAACACTCTAGAATCTAATAAAAAACAACTCAATAACGTCAAACAAAGCCAGAGAAATCAATTTCAAATAATAAAGCTTCAATCTTTAATTAAATTTCCAAAACTCAACAAAAGTCAACCCGGACCCACATGGTCAAAACTCGAGTTAGTGAATAGATCCCGACTATACACAACCCCACGAGTCCAAATATATGATTAGATTTAAAAACCAAGTTCAAATCGACTCCCAAATTTCCATTTTTTACTCTCCAAAATTTATAGTCAAATCCCCTAAATTTCTTTTTCAAAACCCATAATCAATATGTAATAATCAATGGGAAAATAAGATATAATATCAAAACCAAGTAGAAATCACTTACCCTCCAAAGTATGGTGAGAATCCCTTAAAAAATTGCCTATAGCCGAGCTCCAAAACTCCAAAAAATGAAAAATAAGCTAATGCTTTGGAAAATAAGACTACCCATCGATTTCCACATCCCTAGATAAAATCCTCCCATCTGCGTGCCCATCATGTGCGGTCCATAATTGCACATATGTGCCCTTCTCTCAGTTGGCCAAACCTCGCATGTGCGGACCCCCTTGCAGAAGTGGCCAACCTTTGCAAAAGCGACCGCTGCCAACCAGCTTCCTCTTTGCATCTGGGAGCCCACTGATCGCAGCTGCGATTTTGCACCTGCACACCCTATCTCCGCAGGTGCGATGCACCAGCACCAGGTCTTCCAACATGCATCAAAATGGTCTGGAACCTATCCAAAATAAACTCGAGCCTCCCTGGACACCGTCCAACCTTACCAACAAGTCCCAAAATATGACATGGATCTACTCGAGTCTCAAAATACACAAAGTAACATCAAAATCACAAATCGCACCTCAATTCAAACTTGATGAACTATCCAAACTTTCAACCTCCAAGCTCACGCCGAACTACGTCTAACCAACTCGAAATGACCCCAAATTTGAACACAAGTCATAAATTACCATGCCAACCTATCTTTAGATTCGAAATCCCAAATGTACCTCGATATCACAAAGTCAACTATGAGTCAAACTTATCAATTTTCCAAACATTCAAATTATTAACTTTCGGTAATTGGCCTCAAAATATCTTAGGAACCTACAAATCCAAATACAGACATACGCCTAAGTGCAAAATTACTATACGATCCTATTGGAACCATCAAAACATGAATCTAAGGCTATTTATACAAAAATCAAACCTTGGTCAGCTCTTACAACTTAAGCTTTCAACAAAGTGTTCAAATTCACTACAAAACCTTTCCGGAGCCAAACCAACCATCCACCAAAGTCACAAAACAAGAATCAAGCATACGAAAAATATCAAATAGGGGAATGGAGCTCAAATACACAAAACGATTGGTCGGGTCGTTATATTCTCTCACTCTTAAATGAATATTTGTTCTCGAATGAGTTTAGAATCATACCTGAAGTCCAAAAAATGGGGATATCTGCTCCACATATCATGCTAGGTCTCCCATGTCGCCTTCTCAACTAGTTGACCTCTCCACTGAACCTTCAACGATGCAATATCTTTCGACCTTAGCTTACGAACCTGCCATCTAAAATGGCCACTGGCTCTTCCTCATAAGTTAGATTCTCATCTAACTACACAGTGTTGAAATCTAATACGTGTGACTTATTTTCATGATACTTCCGAAGCATAGAAATATGGAACACCCGATGAACTTCTGAAAGACTAGGAGGCAAAGCAAGTCTATAAGCTACCTTACCGACTCTCTCCAACACCTTAAAATGATCAATAAACCTCGAGATCAACTTGACATTATTCCCAAACCTCATCACGTTCTTCATAGGAGAAAGCCACATCACAAACTCTTTATCAGCATAACTCTTTTGCCTGGACTAAGCTGGGCGAAGCCTCTCCTGAATCAACTTCACTTTCTCCAGAGCATTCCGGACTAAGTTTGTGCCTAATAACCTAGCCTCACAGGGCTCGAACCAACTAACTAGAAAACAACATCGTCTCTCATATAAGGCCTCATACAGAGCTATCTAAATACTATATCAGTGTCTATTGTTGTAGGCGAACTCCACTAGAGGTATAAACTGGTTCCACTGACCTCCGAAATCAATAGTGCATTACCTCAACATATCCTCAAGGATCTGAATGGTCCGCTCGGGTTGCTCGTCTACCTGAAGGAGAAATGCAATACTCAACTCAACATACGTATTTAACTCAAGTTGAACCACTGCCCTCCAAAAGTGTGATGTAAACTGAGTGATGCGGTCTGAGATGATAGAAATAGGTACACCATGCAAGCGAACAATCACCCTGATGTACATCCAGCTAACTACTCAGAAGTGTAGGAATTCATGACCAGAATAAAATTTGCCGACTTGGTCAACCGATCAACAATGACTCAAATGGCATAAAATTTCCTCAAAGTCTGTGGCGGCCCTACCACAAATTCCATAGCAATGCACCCCCACTTTCATTCCGATATATCAATCTTCTGAAATAAACCACTCGATTTCTAATGCTCATACTTGACATGTTGGCTATTTAAACACCTAGAAACATGCCCAACAATGTCTTTCTTCATCCTTCTCCACTAATAATGCTGCTTCAAGTCAAGATACATCTTCGTAGCACTTGGATGAATAGAATACCGCAAACTATGGGCCTCCTCAAAAATCAAATCCCTCAAGCCATCGACATTAGGAACTCAAGCTCGGTCCGAATGTGGCAACACACTATCATAACCAATAGCCACTGTCGTCAAGTAATAAAGTAGTAAGTAGAATATTGTTCCCACGGAGACTTATGATTAACTTTTGATTGATTCAAACTCAAACAAATTATCTATTCAAGAGATTTTTCTCAAAATGAGTAGGTAATTAATTAATAACCAAAGAAACTATCAAGACGTTAAATAAACTAGAGTTCGACTAAAATACGTATGCAATTACGGATAACAATCAATAGGAGAGGACACTCCTAGGTCAAAGGCTAGCTAACAATCTTGTTGCGTTCTCGGCTTAAACTGACTAATTGATTTATCTGGTTTGTTGATTGACAGAGTTAATGTTACTTGTAAGAATCTGTCGAATTCTTACTCGCCTATTCAAGCTAACTTAATGCCTATATGTCTATAGAATTAAGACTAACAAGAATGCATTTACACTTTCTGTATTTCAACCAAGCAAGATAATTAGGTATATTTCTATCCTAATTGCAAATCCGTTCCCTGATGCTCGGCGGTTCAAGACCTTGCTCTATTTAATCCTATATGCAATCTAGAATTCCCGCTTTTGAGTTTAATTCTAGATACGTAGATAGTATTTCACTATTATCTATGCAGCAAAATAATTAAGAGCATAATTAAATAAACAACCTAATATTATAAAATCAAACTCGTCAATTTATACTTCAAACGTCAACATTCATGTAGCACCCATGACCCCAGAACTAAAGAGTTTAGCCACACATGCTCATGGTAACAATCTCAAGTAATTCCCAAGAATACATAAAAATCAATAAAAGAAAGAAAAAGTAAGACCTCAAGGCGAATTTCGTGGTTTCCAAACTTTGTGATGGCTTTTTTCCGCTTCCCCATGTGTTAGATGACCTAAAAGAGGCATTTTTGGCTTATATATTGCGTACAAAAGTCGTGGGCCAAACTTTTGCTTTTCCTAATCCGACTCAGCTTCAGGGATTGATGCTAAGGCAGATGCCTTCTCCCGACTTCACTGCCAAGGGTGCACCAAATACACTTTTTTCTAGGTTGGATACGACGCATCCACCCTCTTCTCCTATAGCTGGAGCACTTTTTCTTTATATTTTTGCACCTCAAACATCCTAAATCATCACACACAACTCAATTAGTCATAAAACCAATAATTAACACATGTTGGGCATTTTAAAGATCAAATAGCACCAAAAAGCTGTTAAAACATAAATGAAGTAACATTATAACATATAGAAATATGCCCAACATCAGTCACCTCCTTAGCATTACCGTGTTGCACCATATCCTTAAGGACAAGCAAGTGTGGATTATCATACTAATGAGCCTTGATGCACTCAAACAAGGACGACTGAGATATAATACAAGCAAGGACTTTGCTCGGCTCTGAAATATCCAATCTTACCAATCTATTGACCAACGTTTGGACATCCATAGCTAAAGGTCTCTCCACAGATAGCATAAATGCTAAAATCTTCATGCCATTTGCCTTCCTACTCAATGCGTCTGCAACCACATTAGCCTTCCCTGGATGATAGATAATAGTTATATCATAATCCTTCAATATCTATAACCACCTCTGTTGCCTCAAATTTAAATCTTTCCATTTAAACAAATGTTGAAAACTCCAGTGATCCGTGTACACCTCGCAAGACATGCCATATAAATAATGTCTTCAAATCTTGAGCGTGTATACAATAGTTGCTAGCTCTAAATCATGCACCGGATAGTTCTTCTCATGGGGCGTCAACTTGCACAACGCATAGAAAATCATCCTACCGTCCTACATCAAAACATACCCAAGACCAACATGCAAAGCATTACAATATACCATATAAGACCCCGATCCTAAAGGCAATACCAAACTGGAGTTGTAGTCAAAGAAGTCTTGAGCTTCTGAAATCTCTCCTCACACTCGTCAGACTACTTGAATGGAGTACCCTTCTGATTCAACTCGGTCAATAGAGTTCTAATAGACGAGAAACCCTCGACGAGTGATGATATTCACCAGCCAAACCTAGAAAACTCCCGATCTCAGTATCGGTAGAATGTCTGGGTTAACTCTGAACTGCCTCAATCTTCTTCAGATCCACCTTAATCCCTCAATAGACACCAATGGACCAAGAATGCCACAGAATCTAACCAAAACTCACACTTAGAGAGCTTAGCATATAGTTTTTTCTCCCCCAAAACCTGAAGCACCATCCTCAAATACTGCCCCTATTCCTTGATAAGTAGGGATTTTCACCGCTTATTTGCTCTCTTTTACTTACGTTTTAGCTCAAAAATGCTTAAAGGTATTCCAGAGAACTAATAAAATGTGCTTTCATGCAGGAATATTAGGGAACGAGCCAAAGAAGTCAAAATCAACTCATAAAGGAGTCAAAAGTGGACAAGGACCAAAACAAGGTAAAAAGGCCTACAATGCGGACTGCACAATATTGTGTGCAGCCGCAGAACAATGAAACATCACTGATAGATGTCCTTCAGAGTATGCAGACCGCACAATTATTATACGGCCATAGAAGAGGAGATTCAGAGAGTGGTCTTTTGGCAGGCTGAAGATATGTGAACCGCACCATAATTGTGCGGCCGCACTCACAATTATGCGGTCCGCAGAAGAAAAGAATCAGAGAGCCATGTTCTAGTCCAAGTTCAAGTGTGCGACCACACTCAGAATTATGCGGTCCGCACAATCAAATGAAGTGCGACCACATCTCACTTTTATGCAAACACAGAAGGCCCAGTTGACTAGTAAAACTCAGAGTGTGGACCGTTTGTGCGGTCGCACAACCTCTGCAAGGGCATTTTTGTCAGATAATTTTAACTTAGTATAAATAGAATTTTTTATTATTTTTAGGTCAAGTTATATCAATATAGAGCACCTTAGCCGTTTTTCTTTACTGTTTTGATTAATATTATACTAGATTAGCTTTTAAACATTAGATTTTCTTTTCTTAATCAATTATTATGCATTCTATGTTAATTTCTTATTTAATTTCTACATTTTCCATGAGTAGCTAAATTTTTAGCTAGGGTTGTAGCTTGATCACACCCAACTATGCCATATAAAAAGGACACGCGGATGTTGCAAATATAATCTGAGTATTTAGTCCAGAGTCGAACCCACAAGGAATTAACCTATCAATTACTCTCGTTAGATTTACGAAATTCTACGTAATCAACTTCCCAAACGTTCTGAATAACAATTGAGGATGTTTCTACTAACTAAGAATGAATGTAATTAAGCAACTAAAAACTAACTATGATTAAGTTGTAAACAATTAAGAGAAGGTTCTAAGGTTATGATTTCCCCTATTGATGGAATCCCTTCCGGTTATGTTTCACATATAATTGCCTAATTGTCTCTATCTTTCATGAGCACTCTTATTGTCGCACCTCCTTTTTCCGCGCCCGCGAGGGTGCAAGGGGAGTTTTATCCAATTAAAGGACAGTCGAAACGGGATTTGTTTATTTATTTCAGAGTCGCCACCTGGGAATTTTGAGGCGTCCCAAGTCACCAATTTTAATCCCTGAATCGAGGAGAATATGACTCTGTTTATTATTCTGCGAACCAGAAATCCGGATAAGGAATTATGTTAACCCGGGAGAAGGTGTTAGGCATTCCCGAGTTCCGTGGTTCTAGCACGGTCGCTCAACTGTTATATTTGGCTTGATTATTTTGATTTATTAAATACATTTTTATTGCATGATTTTATTGTTACCGCTTCTATTTAAATTGTTTATAATTAAAGACCCTTCTTCGAATCGAATCACGCGTACGTGTATTCGTTTTATATATTAATATTTTTTAACGTGAAAATCGTGTCACGCGTACGTATACACAATATAATAATTATTATTTATTTATTTATTTATTTATTTTTCGAAATTTTTTATTATATATAAAAAAAACTTAAGTTCGAAATTGTGCTAAAATAAAATTATGAACGTTCGTCGCTCTTGTATAATTAAATATTGAACCGCACATCTCGAGTTATATGAAATTAATATTGATATTCTCCGAAGAGCCCCATTTTTATTAAATGTTCTTTCGAAGTTGCGCGAACGCATAATCCGAATTGCTTTTAGAAATATAATCAGGTTACGCGAACGCATCCCTAATCACGCAAAAGATTCTTAATAGTAGTATAGATTTTCCATAAATGTTTATTGCATCTATCTATTTTAAATGTAAGAATCGTGGAGAATTACCGATTGGGATGCCACCAAATTTCTTGACAAAGAATTCAAAATTTATTAGGCGTTGCTACAAGTCTTATTTTACGCGTATGAATTATATACCTCAAAACTATTCAAATTTTAAAGAATTAATGATATGAAAAAGAAACAAACAACATGTAACTAAAAATACTACCATTTCTATCGTGGATACAACATTAACATATCCAAAAATTGAATCGCATATAAAACTGAAAAAAGAATTAATTTGATAAACAAATTAATAGTTTATGCAGAACTTTTATTGTTACATTTAATGCGAATTCTATTTCTACATATCATTGACATAAAATGTTGCAATTCGTGCTTGTAAATCCCATATCTTTATCATATACTTGTTTTTAGTCCAAAGTTATAATTGTTTGGTTAATTTTGCTTACGAAGATTGGGTTTGAGATAAATAAACCAATTCTTATATTCTGCCTATGCGAATATTTGCAAACACTAACTCTATATTTTGTAAAGAATCATTGACATTATTTCATATATTAAAAGAAATGAGTTGATCGCGTTCCTAAAATAACTAAGCCATTTGTTATTAAGAAAGAGAACTAATCTACCAATTAATTTAATACTATATTAACCAACTAAAACAAAACTGAAACTTAAACTAATAAAATTTAAATGAGTAAGAAGACATCCTTATAATCAAACTTCATTTACTTGCCATGTTGAAGCTTTTCATGACATGAATTTTCAGATATGTACCTGATATTGGAAGCAAAAGAAAATGATGATGAGAATCAGCAGCAATAATAACAGTACAATAGCAACAACTGCCCAGCAACAGTAACAACCCAGTAACAGACCAGTGGAGTAGTAATCCCAAAAACAAAAGCTTTAAGCTTTAAATAAAACAACAACCATTAATACTAATTTCTAACAAAGAAAGAAAGCAGTAGATTTTTTTTAGTTTTATTTTTATTTTGAAAACTTAAATATTTTTCGGAATTTTTTCTCTCTTCTATTCTCTGTCCGTTTTTTTCTCTCTCTATCTGTATTCTTGTTCTTCATTTGTCTTCAAGACTTCACATATATATAATCTCATCCCATGAATCTTTTAATCAATACTTTTTCTCTACCCAACCCATTATCTTCCCACTCATCCCCATTACATTAAATAAACATATCACACCACCCCATTATATTTTGTCCCCCATGCTTTAATTAAAATAATGCAAGATTCCCCTTTAATTTAAATCGTGTCCCCCCTTTATATTAAATAATCATATCACAACCCACCCCATTACATTTTGTCCCCCATGCTTCAAATAAACAATTTCAAAATGTACAATTCCTAAACTACCCCTTCCGACCTTACTAAAATTACCAAACTACCCCTGAACGTATTACAAATTTACCAAACTAACCATCAGCTATAACACATCAATTAATCAAACTTAACCAAAATATAGACAATATGATCAATTTCTAACAATGTTCAAACAACAATATGAACATGGATGAACATCATAACAACAATATCACATGAACATGATTTTAATAACATTTCAACAACAAATCACATGAACACGAATTGAACAACAAAGAACAACTAAAATTTGATTGAACAATATTTTAGCAACAAACAATCCTATTTTCGGATTCAACAACAAACAAAGTATGAAGATTTCTAAATTCAATCATATTGAACTTAAAATCAACTCTAACAACATTACAACAAACAATTCTTATATTAAACTTTAAACAAGATTATGAGAACAATTCAAGCAATAATCATAAATGGTAAACAAGAAATCAAACTATACAAAAATTCGGATTCAAGATCATCCAAACAAAGTATGAACATGAATGAATCTATTTTAAGACAACAAAATATGACGGATTAAACGATTAAAACAATATATTCCTTTAATACAACTAAATTCTTTAAACAAATAACAAGATCGACGAAGAAACAATTATGAACTTAAACTTGAACTTAACAATATTAACAATTTCTAACAATACATAAACACATGAAACAAATTGAAGAAATAGTTGATTAAATTTCAATTTGAATCTAACAAACATCAAACTAACAAATACTTACTTAAACAATAATACAAACATGAAATAAACATGAAAACAACTAATTAAACTTCTATTTTGAAATCTGAAAATTAATTTAATGAAACATATGAACAAACTAAAATTATTTCAACTACGGACAAACAAAACAAACATTGAATCATTTATCGATTTTGAATCCGAAAAACAACGAACAACAGAAAAAATATGGACGAAATTTGAAAACATAAACCAACTAACCGATTCGAAACAACGACGAATAAACGAAGAAGAAGGAGCAGCAGTCCACAGCTGGCCATGGCAGCATCAAAGCTTGCTCGTCCATGGCGGAAACGTGAGCAGCAGCAGTTGGGGCGTGATCTTGGCCGCGACGGAGACGAAGAAGAACAACGCAGCAGCAACAAATGGAGCAGCAGCTATGGCAACCATGACGGAGAAGATGAAGCGACCAAACGAGCACAAACTCGAAATAAGCTGTTCGTGGGCAGCAATGCGATGAAAATACAGTAACTGCGACGATGGAGGAGCAGACAGTAGCAGCGTGCCGCGAAACAGAAGCAGCTGCGTTTGGTTGTGGCGAACAAGATGAAGGTGAGGCAGCGGTTCGTGTGATGGGTCTGTTTGGTTTGCTTGAAGCTGAAAGCCGAAGAAGCGGCTATGGCGATAGTTGTCTGAGCAGCAGCAACGACAGCCATGGATGGATGTCGAAGCTCGAGCTCGTGGTTGACGAAGGACGAAGAAGATGAAGCGACGACGCCGAGATAGCTGCGTGGTCAGCGGTAACTATGGCTCTTGGGGTCATTTAGTTGAGTCGGGGTCGTGAGGGTGACGTGCGTGTGTGTGTAGCCATGGCTGCTTGAAGTTGAAGGCAAAGGGAAGCCATAGGAGGTGGGTTTGAAGGTTGGAGAAGATGAAGCCAATAGGAGGGGTGGCGGATGAGTTAACATATTTTAGGGTTTTCTTCATTTTTTCTTTTTGTTTTGTGTTGTTTGTAAGATAATAGGGGTGTTGGGTTATGGACTGGGTCGACCCAGTTCGAAATGGACTGGGTCGTAGGGAAGATTGGGCCATTTTTTGGGCCTATGGCTTGAAATCGAAGAAGAGGCCCAATTCCGACTTTCTTTATATTTTCGCTCTTTTTTCTTCTTTTATTTTTTCTAAAACTAAATTATAAAAATACTTAAACTATTATTAAGAACTAAATTAAGTTATAAAAGCGCAAATTAACTCCCAATAACAATTAACGCACAATTAAGTATTAATTAAGCATAAAATTGTATATTTGGACATTAAATGCTAAAAATGCAAACGATGCCTATTTTTGTAATTTTTTATTTTTGTAAAACAAATTTAATTACTAACAATTGTAGAATTAAATCTTATATGCAAAATGCGACATATTTTTGTATTTTTTATTAATTTAGCAAATAAACATGCACAGATAAATACGAAATATCACAAAACATCACAAAATTGCACACCAAGAAAAATTACTTTATTTTTGAATTTTTTGGGAGTAATTCTCATATAGGGCAAAAATCACGTGCTTACAGCTGCCCCTCTTTGCCCGAAGACACGAAGGGTTTTCGTGCAAAGATAAAGCGAGCGATTTTTGCCCATCCGAGTATTCCGTTGAAGCATTTTTTGAAAAAGATTTGACCAAACCTTTGCTTCAAAGGTTTCCTACATATCCTGGGCTAAACAGGAATCAGGTCAATGTAGTTCGGGAAATTTTGGTAGCTGGGACTACCGTTGGACTGCAATGTTACTGTTGTTGCATGCTATTACTACTGCTTACTGATCTCCTTGTTACACCGTGCTTAAAAGAAAACAAGAAGCTAAGCTATACTGTAATTTTTCTTGTTGCCTTGCTTTCTTGTTTGCTTGCATTTTTTCCGGTGATTTTCTTCTTTTTGACACATGCACTTGAGTTTGTGCTGTGACCTCTTGTTGCAACCTTCCGTTTCCCGGTGCCGGGGAATTTTATTGTTTCCTGCTGGGGATTCCTATTGTAACCCTCTGTTTTATTGTCCTCTGACTTGATCTTGAAATGTATGCCTCTGTTATCTGGCGTGCTCCCAATTTTAATACTTGAAAATTAAATACTTGAAATGTATGTCTCTGTTATCTGGGCGGGTTCCCAAGTTCAATGCTTGAAAATTAAAGACTGAAATGTATGCCTCTGTTCTATGGGCGAGCTCCCAACTTCAACAACAAAAATGAATGTCATTCCTCTCTTCAGGCGGGCTCCTGACTTCAACAACTTTGAAAATAATTGCCATTCCTCTCTTCAGGTTGGCAAGATTTCAACAACTTTTAAAATAAAATCCTATTCGAGGGCGGATGAACCCGAAATATCCTATTCGAGGGTGGATGAACCCAAAATATCCTATTCGAGGGCGGATGAACCCATATATCCTATTCGAGGGCGGATGAACCCAAAATATCCTATTCGAGGGCGGATGAACCCAAATATCCTATTCGAGGGCGGATGAACCCAAAATATCCTATTCGAGGGCGGATGAACCCAAAATATCCTATTCGAGGACGGATGAACCCAAAATATCCTATTCGAGGGCGGATGAACCCAAAATATCCTATTCGAGGGCGGATGAACCCAAAATATCCTATTCGAGGGCGGATGAACCCAAAATATCCTATTCGAGGGCGGATGAACCCAAAAATATCCTATTCGAGGGCGGATGAACCCAAAATATCCTATTCGAGGGCGGATGAACCCAAAATATCCTATTCGAGGGCGGATGAACCCAAAATATCCTATTCGAGGGCGGATGAACCCAAAATATCCCATTCGAGGGCGGATGAACCCAAAATATCCCATTCGAGGGCGGATGAACCCAAAATATCCTATTCGAGGGCGGATGAACCCAAAATATCCTATTCGAGGGCGGATGAACCCAAAATATCCTATTCGAGGGCGGATGAACCCAAAATATCCTATTCGAGGGCGGATGAACCCAAAATATCCTATTCGAGGGCGGATGAACCCAAAATATCCTATTCGAGGGCGGATGATCCCATTTTCAACATCTTGGAATTGTCTTACCTCCGACTGTTTTTCTCCAAATCTTGTTGTCTTGCTATCTCTTAAAACTTAATTAATTTCCTCGTTCCTCCGAGAAAATTTTCTACAATGGCAGAAAATTTTCTACCCTAGTTTTGGTGCTTTTCTTTGTTCTCCAGGTGGACGCCTGACTTCTGATATTTCAACTCTTCTTCCTTGTTCTCCAGGTGGATGCCTGATTGCTATTTCAACTGTCCTTCCTTGTTCTCCAGGTGGACGCCTGACTTCTGATAATTCAACTCTTCTTCCTTGTTCTCCAGGTGGATGCCTGATTGCTATTTCAACTGTCCTTCCTTGTTCTCCAGGTGGACGCCTGACTTCTGATAATTCAACTGTTTTCCCTTGTTCTCCAGGTGGGCGCCTGATTGTTTCTTTGATTCTTCATCCTCATTCTCCAGGTGGATGCCTGATTTCTTCAATTTTTTTTTTTTTTTTCAACACTGCTGGGGATAAAAGTGTTATTTTCTTGGGATAACGTTGTTGAGGATAACACTGCTGGGGAATTTTATCCCTTCAAATCGATGCTTCATTCTTTTGGAAGCTGCTGGGGAGGATAATGACTCTTCGCTTTTCTGAGCACAAATATCATCTCTTTGTTCTGTCTGCTGGGGATCAACTTCCTCCATTGGAAGCTTATTATGTTGGGGGAAACCCTAGTTCAAAGACCACTTCCTTGGTGCTATCTTTATTCTTCCCCAAATGGGTACCTGATTTCCAGAAAATTTTCTAACTGAAAAGAAAATTTTCTGCCCCAGTTTGCATTTTCCCTTATGGTCTTCACTGCCATTCCATTTACCTGTTTCAAACCAAACAAAATTTGTTAGTTTAAAAACCCGGTGGTTGGTTATGATACTCCTACTGGGATGGTTTTTCCCTTTCTCCCTTCCCCACTCTATGTTGTCCGACCCTATTGGAACTTGGTCGAAAATCTGTCGGGGATGCTCCTACATCTCGATGATCTGCCGGAGGCCCTCTTGGAATTAGGTCCAAAATTTTCTCAACTGTTGTTTTCCTGTTTTTCTCCAACTTCCCCTGTAAATTTGGTCCTATTGGGATCTAGACCCCTTTCATCATTTGGTCTTGCGACCAACTTCTTTTCTCTTTATCGCCTTATCTTTGGCGTGTCCTATTCGCATTTTGCTTTGCATCATTTTGGCAACTGGTAGTAAGCTCTGAAAATCCTTTTCAAAAACAAACTGCTGGGAAGGTAAAGTCTTTTAAACCAAGAAATGAAAAAGTGATGATTTCAAAAAATAGAAAAAAAAGAAGTCTTTCTGAACAAATGCTGGGGAAAAGGAAAGAAAAGAACTTATCTTAATGATATAACCGATTCCAACGATCATGTCGCGCATTCCGGATTAATCAACCCAATCTATTTGTATCAATCAACCTTCCAGACGGCCTCATGTTGCTGGGGATAAACAGGCACTCAACTTTTTGTGGATCCTTCCCGCCAATCTTGTTTTGTCGCCTCATAGTGCCCTTCGAGGGGTTTTCACTAATAAGACTCTCTCATTTCTCTCAACTCTCGTCGCCTTATGGTGCCTGTGAAGGTTTTCACCGATAAGACTCTCTCATTTTATTTTATTTTTCAGCTGGGAATTGGAGTGTTGCCGATATGACTCTCTCTGTTGGGGATTCTTTCGGCTATCAATTCAGTTCCAGCTTATGATCTTCTTCTTTGCTGGGGATCAGAGTGTTATTCCCGACTTCCATTTGCATTGACTTAGCACTTCTCAGATACTGATCGAGAGGTCTTTTTTGGACATCAATAGGGATTTTTGTGTATGGCTGAAAGGAGAAAGGGGTATCAAAAGTTCAAAAATAATTTTTAGGGGTAAAATAGTACAACTCTTGGAATCAAACTTTCTTGCCAAAATTACAAGCGCCAACTTCTGCCCCAGTTTTTCTTGCTTGGGGATTTTTATTTTGTCACAATATATTACCTTATGCACACTATGTTACACTATGACCGAGCCGTGAGGTGCCTACGTATCCTTCTTTGAGGAATCAGGTCAAACGTAGTTCCCATTCCCTTTTTTTTTGACTTTTCTTTTGTTCTTATTATCATTACTTTTTCCGTTTTCATTACTGATTCCAAAAGAGGGGTATGAAAGAGTAAATAAGGCTCAAAAGGGGAAGCAAAGGTCAAAGTGTTTGGATAGAAGAAAGAATTGCCTCCGTCATTTCATTCTCTGATAAATGCTAAGTACAAACAAACAACAATTACAATTACCAGAAATCATAATATCTCTTAACTGCGTCAGAATTGATAGCCATGTCGACGCATTTCCCTTCGATATCTGTGGATCATAAAGCGTCATCGGGCTTGCTCTGTTTAGATTGCGATAATCAACACACACCTCGGATTTTCCGTCTTCTTCTTCTTTTTTTTTCTTTTATATTTTTTCATTGGCACCCCATTAGCCCACCAATCAGGATATCGAGCGGCCCGAATAACCTTAGTATTCAGCTGTTTGGTCACTTCTTCCTTAATCTTCCCACTCACGTTGGTTTTGAACTTCCTCAAATTTGCTGGGCGGGGGGTAATGCCGGGTCAGTGGGCAATTTTTGAACCACTAGATTGGTGCTTAAGTCCGGCATGTCGCCATATGACCATGCAAAATGTTTTGAATTCAGTAAGTGCTTTGATTAGTTCTTCCCTGATGTTTGGTTCCATGTGGATGCTTATCTTAGCTTCCCTGATGTCATCCGCATCCCCTAGATTGACGACTTTCGTGTCATTTGAGTTGGGCTTTTTTTTTTCAAATTGGCTCAACTCTCTGTTAATTTCTTCGAAGGCTTCATCCTTATCGTATTCCGACTTATCATCACAATCTTGTACTATAAGTTCGAAATCAGATTGATTTTTTTTAGACTAGGCTGAAAATCCGTCGTGCATGCCATGTCATTAGAACCAGTAGAAAGAGAACTGTTCAGAAGAGAAAAATAAGAAGAAAAATTAAAACAATATAAGGAATGAGGAAAGAAAAAAAACTTTTACTATATTAAAATACGGGATAGCAAGGTTTCACACTTTGGCGAGCACAAGAAAGATCTGGATTACAACCCTGGAATAATCCAGACAACAAAAAAGAAAATCAGAGCCCACTACCAAGACTCCCTTCGTATAGGAAGAGGAGTAGCCATTCAATTGTTGATTTTTGCTTTCAACCCCACAAACTGTACATCTGCCTCATTGGACCCTTTTCCCAACACCATAACTGGCTTGTCATCCACCTTTTCCAACTATACCACCGTTTTCCCACTGGTTAACATTTCTTTTGAACCGACACGGATCATCATCACTGTTTGTGAGGGTTTCTTTAGCTTCCCTCCTTCGTGCATTAGCTCAATCATGTGGGTTTCAAGGTGTGCCGGCAACAGGTTCTGATTGATGTTGGGTGCCTCTGGTGTCTGAACCTCAATCTTGTTGGTGTCAATAAGATTTTGTACTGCATGTTTCAACTTCCAACATTTCTCGGTATCATGTCCGGGAGCCCCCGAACAATACTCACAGCTTACCGAGTGGTCCATATTTTTGGGAAAGGGATTTGGCAATCTGGGCTCAATAAGACTTAACAAGCCTAACTGCCTTAATTTGTGGAACACATCAGTATAGGTTTCCCCCAACTCAGTGAATGTTCTTTGTATTTTTTCATTTCTGAAAGCCTGATTTCCCCGGAAACCTGCCCCTGGAGGGTTCTTGTAGGCTCTTGGTGGTGAATAGGTGTTTTGCAGTGGTGTATGTGTGTTCTGGGGAGCCGGTGCGTGCCATTGCGAGCGAACCGGAGGCTGAGTGTATGTTTGGGCTTGGTTAATAGAAGAATGGGGCTCTGAAGGGTGATAGTAGTGTTGGGATGAATTGTGGTGGTAAGTTGATTGGCGAGGTCGTTGTTGATTATAGTAAGGCGGTGAACCTCTGGGTCCCGACCAAATTCCTGAATCAACTACCGCTGCTTCCTCTCTCTTTTTTCTTCCGATTTCTCCTACCCCGCTTTGAATAGCTTGAGTAGCTGCCTTAATTGCTGAATAGCTCATAATTTTATTTGTCTTGATGCCTTCTTCCACCATACCTCCCATTTTCACTACCTCGTTGAATGATTTCCCAACCGCTGAAACCAAATGGGCATAGTAAGTTGGTTCCAAGGCTTGGAGGAAGTAGTCTACCATTTCACTCTCCTTCATAGGAGGATCCACTCTTGCTGCTTGTTCTCTCCACCGGAAGCCGTACTCTCTGAAACTTTCATTGTGTTTCTTCTCAAATTTTGTCAAAGATAGTCGAT
Source organism: Nicotiana tabacum (assembly GCF_000715075.1). Lineage (NCBI taxonomy): Eukaryota > Viridiplantae > Streptophyta > Magnoliopsida > Solanales > Solanaceae > Nicotiana > Nicotiana tabacum. The sequence goes on from NC_134099.1 coordinate 84,544,372, forward strand.
CTGGGATGATTTCCAGATTGTATTGGAAATGGTATGCGAATGCCTGTGCCAGGTCATCCCAGGTGTACCATCTCCCATGGTCCTGGCGTGTATACCACTCCAAAGCTGATCCGCCTAAACTTTGACTGAAGTAAGCCATCAATAATTCGTCCTTTCCCCCAGCTCCTCGCATCTTGCTGCAGAAACCCCTTAAGTGGGCTACTGGGTCGCCGTGCCCATTGTATAGGTCAAATTTAGGCATTTTGAAGCCAATTGGTAATTGTACATTTGGGAACAAGCACAAATCCTTGTATGCTACACTGACTTGCCCACCTAACCCTCGCATGTCTCGGAATGATTGTTCTAGACTTTTGACCTTCCTGAACATCTCTTCTTGTTCAGCATTTTTGGCTGGCTTGTCACTTTCGGTTGGGAGGTCAAAATGAGGAGTAGTTGAATAGATTTCGGAGGCCTTGAGGGTGGGCTCCGGGGGGTAATATTGGTTATCCTGGGCCTGGAATGTAGGCTCACTAGGAGATTTGTGGAATGTAGCCGGGGAGGTGCTATGAAAATAGGAGTCACAGGTGGAGGAAAGTATGAAACTGGTTTCGGAGGTGGAGACTGCGGTGTCTGAGAGGTGGTTCCTCGGTAGTGTTGGTAAATGGGGAAATTTGGGGATAATTCAGTAGTAATATTATCCTGAGTTTGGGTCATTGATGGAGCAGGGTTAGTTGGGTAAGATGGGGGTAACTGTCCTGTAGACCAGGCTTGGTACATCTCAGCCATTTGCTGCTTGAGTTTAAACATCTCTTCTTTCATTTTCCCGACATCCATCTCCTCTAGCTCAATACCTGTGTCAACATCTGGGATAGACATACTTTCGGGTATTGGTCCTTTTGATCTAGTGTGATAATGATAATATGCCAGTATACTCTTTAGAGAAACTAACTGCTTGAATTCTGGAAATGAACAAACTTGTTAGTTTTGAGAATTTAACACATATATAATTACACGTTGAGATGCAATGCTCCTAGACAAATATCCCCTTTCTATTATGCATTTGCTCGACTTCTTGTGTCATCCCAACTTTCTTGAAAATTTTACTCACTTTTATTTTATTTCATTTTATTATATATATTTTATTGTGGTGGTCGAATCTTATAGAGATTGCCTACGTATCATGCCCCCGCATGAATCAGACCTTGCGTAGTTCGGACAGGTCATGAATAAAGTAAGTAAACTAATTTTAAATTATTATTATTTTTGAATTTGTAAAAGAACTGCTTTAAAAGAAGAAAGGAAGTATATATATATTTGGATTTTTGATTGATTTTCTTTTTGAAAGAAAGACTTCTAAGAATTCCTTTTCTTTTGATTCGAACTTTGAGAATTTCAAAGTAAAATGAAGATATTTTTTTTTGAATTTTCATTTGTTTTCTCTTATTCTAAAGAAGAAAGAAAATATATATATTTTTTTTTGGAATTTTACCTTTAATAAAAGAAATTCTTTCTAAAAAAATATTTCTTGAATTTTGAATTTTCTTTTCAATTTTTAAAGAAGAAGGAAAATATTTTCGAATTTGTTTTATTTTATAATATATATATTTTTTAATAATTAAAAAGACTTTCTAAAGAAGTCAATAATGGAAAATATTTTTGGATTTTTTTTTGTTTTGAAAATTGGGAGTCTAAAAAAAACTTTTCCAGACTTTTTGGGCAGGACAAATATTTTTGCAACAAATAAAGATATATATATACATTTTTTGGAAATAAAGAAAAACTTTTTGGATTTATATATATATATATTTTTCAGCAACAAATAACAAAACCACTTTCAAAGCACGACTCTTTTCATTTTCATTTTGAATTTTTCAGAAACGAATAAAAAAACTATTTTAAAAGTAAGACTCTTTTTCATTGTCATTTTCAGGGGAAGACAAACTATTTTCCTTTATATATATATATATTTTTTTTGAAAAATAAGACAGAACAACGATTTTTTTTCTTTCTATATATATATATATATTTTTTTTTTGAAAAATAAGACAGAACAACGATTTTTTTTTCTTTCTATTTTTTCTTTGGTTTTAATAAAACAAACTAATAAAACATTTTTTTTCATTTTCTCAAAATTTCGGCAGAGTTTTGACAGTATTTGGGCATTGGTTTTTTTTTTCAAAAATAAACAGTCAATTCCCTAACCGCTATTTCTTTTTTTTCAATTTTAAAATATTATTCATGATATTCAAAAGTCAGTCAACACACAAATCCGGATCAAATAAATGCGCAAGTAGCAGCAAGTAAGATGCATCAGGATGGTCATTTTTTTGGGTACACCTGTCCTAGACAGACCCAACCCCTGTGTTGAGTCTCCAAAGTCAAATGCACGTGATGCAAACAATCGCTCCTACTAGGGATCCGGCATGAAGCTGAGTTATTCTAAGTGAAAAAACCTGAGGCATATTGATCTAGCCCTGGCTTACCCAAACGGACAGTTTGAGCCGAAGCGGGGGCAACGTACCGGGAGCACGAAAGTCTACCCGGCCTAGTTACTTGTCCCAACTTCGTCTTATTTGGTATGACTTTAACAGAAAGGTGGGCCACGCGCACGTGTGCACCATAAATTTAGAAGACTCAGAAAGAAGGGGGTTTCGTAGCAGTTGTATATATTCATAATTCAAATAATATTAAAGCGGTAAAAGTGTCATTTAGCACATTGGGCATATATCATGTAAAAAAAATCAGATAATAAATAAAGCCAACTATAACAATTATTTTAAGCTCGAATTCTTGAACCCTGAACCAGTGGTTCTGGGTTTTATGTCCCCAGCAGAGTCGCCAGAGCTGTCGCACCTCCTTTTTCCGCGCCCGCGAGGGTGCAAGGGGAGTTTTCTCCAATTAAAGGACAGTCGAAACGGGATTTGTTTATTTATTTCAGAGTCGCCACCTGGGAATTTTGAGGCGTCCCAAGTCACCAATTTTAATCCCTGAATCGAGGAGAATATGACTCTGTTTATTATTCTGCGAACCAGAAATCCGGATAAGGAATTATGTTAACCCGGGAGAAGGTGTTAGGCATTCCCGAGTTCCGTGGTTCTAGCACGGTCGCTCAACTGTTATATTTGGCTTGATTATTTTGATTTATTAAATACATTTTTATTGCATGATTTTATTGTTACCGCTTCTATTTAAATTGTTTATAATTAAAGACCCTTCTTCGAATCGAATCACGCGTACGTGTATTCGTTTTATATATTAATATTTTTTAACGTGAAAATCGTGTCACGCGTACGTATACACAATATAATTATTATTATTTATTTATTTATTTATTTATTTTTCGAAATTTTTTATTATATATAAAAAAAACTTAAGTTCGAAATTGTGCTAAAATAAAATTATGAACGTTCGTCGCTCTTGTATAATTAAATATTGAACCGCACATCTCGAGTTATATGAAATTAATATTGATATTCTCCGAAGAGCCCCCTTTTTATTAAATGTTCTTTCGAAGTTGCGCGAACGCATAATCCGAATTGCTTTTAGAAATATAATCAGGTTACGCGAACGCATCCCTAATCACGCAAAAGATTCTTAATAGTAGTATAGATTTTCCATAAATGTTTATTGCATCTATCTATTTTAAATGTAAGAATCGTGAAGAATTACCGATTGGGATGCCACCAAATTTCTTGACAAAGAATTCAAAATTTATTAGGCGTTGCTACAAGTCTTATTTTACGCGTATGAATTATATACCTCAAAACTATTCAAATTTTAAAGAATTAATGATATGAAAAAGAAACAAACAACATGTAACTAAAAATACTACCATTTTTATCGTGGATACAACATTAACATATCCAAAAATTGAATCGCATATAAAACTGGAAAAAGAATTAATTTGATAAACAAATTAATAGTTTCTGCAGAACTTTTATTGTTACATTTAATGCGAATTCTATTTCTACATATCATTGACATAAAATGTTGCAATTCGTGCTTGTAAATCCCATATCTTTATCATATACTTGTTTTTAGTCCAAAGTTATAATTGTTTGGTTAATTTTGCTTACGAAGATTGGGTTTGAGATAAATAAACCAATTCTTATATTCTGCCTATGCGAATATTTGCAAACACTAACTCTATATTTTGTAAAGAATCATTGACATTATTTCATATATTAAAAGAAATGAGTTGATCGCGTTCCTAAAATAACTAAGCCATTTGTTATTAAGAAAGAGAACTAATCTACCAATTAATTTAATACTATATTAACCAACTAAAACAAAACTGAAACTTAAACTAATAAAATTTAAATGAGTAAGAAGACATCCTTATAATCAAACTTCATTTACTTGCCATGTTGAAGCTTTTCATGACATGAATTTTCAGATATGTACCTGATATTGGAAGCAAAAGAAAATGATGATGAGAATCAGCAGCAATAATAACAGTACAATAGCAACAACTTCCCAGCAACAGTAACAACCCAGTAACAGACCAGTGGAGTAGTAATCCCAAAAACAAAAGCTTTAAGCTTTAAATAAAACAACAACCATTAATACTAATTTCTAACAAAGAAAGAAAGCAGTAGATTTTTTTTAGTTTTATTTTTATTTTGAAAACTTAAATATTTTTCGGAATTTTTTCTCTCTTCTATTCTCTGTCCGTTTTTTTCTCTCTCTATCTGTATTCTTGTTCTTCATTTGTCTTCAAGACTTCACATATATATAATCTCATCCCATGAATCTTTTAATCAATACTTTTTCTCTACCCAACCCATTATCTTCCCACTCATCCCCATTACATTAAATAAACATATCACACCACCCCATTATATTTTGTCCCCCATGCTTTAATTAAAATAATGCAAGATTCCCCTTTAATTTAAATCTTGTCCCCCCTTTATATTAAATAATCATATCACAACCCACCCCATTACATTTTGTCCCTCATGCTTCAAATAAATAATTTCAAAATGTACAATTCCTAAACTACCCCTTCCGACCTTACTAAAATTACCAAACTACCCCTGAACGTATTACAAATTTACCAAACTAACCATCAGCTATAACACATCAATTAATCAAACTTAACCAAAATATAGACAATATGATCAATTTCTAACAATGTTCAAACAACAATATGAACATGGATGAACATCATAACAACAATATCACATGAACATGATTTTAACAACATTTCAACAACAAATCACATGAACACGAATTGAACAACAAAGAACAACTAAAATTTGATTGAACAATATTTTAGCAACAAACAATCCTATTTTCGGATTCAACAACAAACAAAGTATGAAGATTTCTAAATTCAATCATATTGAACTTAAAATCAACTCTAACAACATTACAACAAACAATTCTTATATTAAACTTTAAACAAGATTATGAGAACAATTCAAGCAATAATCATAAATGGTAAACAAGAAATCAAACTATACAAAAATTCGGATTCAAGATCATCCAAACAAAGTATGAACATGAATGAATCTATTTTAAGACAACAAAACATGACGGATTAAACGATTAAAACAATATATTCCTTTAATACAACTAAATTCTTTAAACAAATAACAAGATCGACGAAGAAACAATTATGAACTTAAACTTGAACTTAACAATATTAACAATTTCTAACAATACATAAACACATGAAACAAATTGAAGAAATAGTTGATTAAATTTCAATTTGAATCTAACAAACATCAAACTAACAAATACTTACTTAAACAATAATACAAACATGAAATAAACATGAAAACAACTAATTAAACTTCTATTTTGAAATCTGAAAATTAATTTAATGAAACATATGAACAAACTAAAATTATTTCAACTACGGACAAACAAAACAAACATTGAATCATTTATCGATTTTGAATCCGAAAAACAACGAACAACAGAAAAAATATGGACGAAATTTGAAAACATAAACCAACTAACCGATTCGAAACAACGACGAATAAACGAAGAAGAAGGAGCAGCAGTCCGCAGCTGGCCATGGCAGCATCAAAGCTTGCTCGTCCATGGCGGAAACGTGAGCAGCAGCAGTTGGGGCGTGATCTTGGCCGCGACGGAGACGAAGAAGAACAACGCAGCAGCAACAAATGGAGCAGCAGCTATGGCAACCATGACGGAGAAGATGAAGCGACCAAACGAGGACGAACTCGAAATAAGCTGTTCGTGGGCAGCAATGCGATGAAAATACAGCAACTGCGACGATGGAGGAGCAGACAGTAGCAGCGTGCCGCGAAACAGAAGCAGCTGCGTTTGGTTGTGGCGAACAAGATGAAGGTGAGGCAGCGGTTCGTGTGATGGGTCTGTTTGGTTTGCTTGAAGCTGAAAGCCGAAGAAGCGGCTATGGCGATAGTTGTCTGAGCAGCAGCAACGACAGCCATGGATGGATGTCGAAGCTCGAGCTCGTGGTTGACGAAGGACGAAGAAGATGAAGCGACGACGCCGAGATAGCTGCGTGGTCAGCGGTAACTATGGCTCTTGGGGTCATTTAGTTGAGTCGGGGTCGTGAGGGTGACGTGCGTGTGTGTGTAGCCATGGCTGCTTGAAGTTGAAGGCAAAGGGAAGCCATAGGAGGTGGGTTTGAAGGTTGGAGAAGATGAAGCCAATAGGAGGGGTGGCGGATGAGTTAACATTTTTTAGGGTTTTCTTCATTTTTTCTTTTTGTTTTGTGTTGTTTGTAAGATAATAGGGGTGTTGGGTTATGGACTGGGTCGACCCAGTTCGAAATGGACTGGGTCGTAGGGAAGATTGGGCCATTTTTTGGGCCTATGGCTTGAAATCGAAGAAGAGGCCCAATTCCGACTTTCTTTATATTTTCGCTCTTTTTTCTTCTTTTATTTTTTCTAAAACTAAATTATAAAAATACTTAAACTATTATTAAGAACTAAATTAAGTTATAAAAGCGCAAATTAACTCCCAATAACAATTAACGCACAATTAAGTATTAATTAAGCATAAAATTGTATATTTGGACATTAAATGCTAAAAATGCAAACGATGCCTATTTTTGTAATTTTTTATTTTTGTAAAACAAATTTAATTACTAACAATTGTAGAATTAAATCTTATATGCAAAATGCGACATATTTTTGTATTTTTTATTAATTTAGCAAATAAACATGCACAGATAAATACAAATAATTATTCAAAATATCACAAAACATCACAAAATTGCACACCAAGAAAAATTACTTTATTTTTGAATTTTTTGGGAGTAATTCTCATATAGGGCAAAAATCACGTGCTTACACTTATTACCGTAAATCTCTCCCGAGTAATCACGACAATTTACTAGACGCACTCTCCCGAGTTCGCTAGCTGGCTTTGTTTATTATAGCTCACTTTAGATTGCACTCAAGGCTTTGTTATCCCTGATCCCGCCTTTAAACCCTCGGTTATTGATCCCTTATATACTTTGGGAGAGGTGTTGTTCAACAATTACCTAATATGCACTCTCTCCTGAGTTATGCACACTAAATAGGCACAGCTAACTGAGGATCCTATCAATTAACTACAATAAGAACATAGTTGAACAAATAGAGATTAAACTGGGCAAACCATATTAACATAACAAGAAGTTCATCCTTCAATAGGTTCCATCAAAACCTTAGACTAAATATTTAGCTACTCATACTAGTGTTTATCATAACAATAGTCAAATTCATCACAAATAGTAAAACACAAAAAGAAGAAAGGAAGAACTTGATATTGAATTATCCTCCTTGCCTCTTGCCTCCCCTCTTCTTGAACTAAGCTATGAAAACCTTGATAATGTTCCCTTGGGTGAGCTGGACCTTCTATAGATTAAGTGGATTTACCCTCGAACTTCCAAGTTTACCCCTGAAGTTTATTTTTTCAGAACTGGGCTAGTGTAGTCGCGCTAGTGGACGCGCTAATGACCGCGCATATGGCCTACCATTCTGCCTCGAATTCCTGGACTAGCGCGGTCGCGCTAGTGGATGTGCTAATCACCGTGCTAGTCTGGGTCTTCATTTAAGCTATTCTTTCTTGTGTCTTCCCACGTACTTAGCTCCTAGGGGCTTCTCTTGCTCTAATTTAGCTCCAATTACAGTTTTAAATCTTCATATATGCAACTCGCTCCTGCAAATCATGAAATTCACAATTAGAGCCAGTTTATCATCATTTACTATCTTATAACAGTGAAACATAGTCAAGCTGGGGCATAAATAGTTGCCAAATTACATAAATCTAGCCTATTATCAACACCCCACACTTAAATCATTGCTAGTCCTCAAGCAATCCACCACACTCTATAGAGGTTCCTTCACTAAGCATTTTTTTTCTAACGTATCACACCAAGAACAACTTGCCAACGTTACGCCTAGTAGTGAACACTCTTCGCCTAAAAAGTCGACTCTCACGTGCCATGCAATATTCATACTTACTCAAATTACCCTTTACAGAGGTCAAGACTCGCCTTTCCTTCGTGAATCACATGCCCTCACATCACAGAAGAGAGTAGTTTTACAAATATTAACTTCAAGAACAATTAGAAACGTAGATAAACAAAATTCGCTCACTCTCACAAAGAACATTCACATGCTACAAACACGCACCATAAGCTTGCCCATAGTGTACTACTCTACTAATCGAGCCCACTCAGTCTAAGATCAATTAGGACTTCGCTTGGTTGTAATGTAGGTTAAGGGACGGGTAGGATATATTTGGATATAGTGTCTAACCTCCCTAAGCACTTTTAATACAATCACATTAACCTTTAAAACCATACTTATGTCAACCAGATGCCCCCCCCCCCCCAATTTTTATTTACAACATCCCACTCCATTAGGTGCAATTGTAACAAACCACCACTTATCGACTATTACATTTGCTCAAAAAAAATTTAAGTGGTGCTTATTCTTTTACTTGTCCAAACACTACACCTTTCCTCTGTTTCATCGGTTCCACTCAAAAACCAAACCACCACCCCACATTTTTGCTTTTGCATAATTTCAATACCATTCAAGTGCTTATGGGAGGTAAAGGGGTTCAAACAGATGTCCATTCAAACTATTGGCTAAGGTTCACAGTGTGGTTGCCAAAGAAACAGGCTTATAGGATCAACGGGGTTGACTACGATGTATTACATTTAGGTGGGTTTACTTTATATGTCTGGCTCAACAAAGAAATGCCTATATCACTTCTAAGACTGAATGAAACTACTATTTCGCTTTGCAAACACACAGGGCAAGTTCTAGGCATCAAATGTAAAGCATAGAATACAGTATAACTCACACACACATGGCACATGACTCACTCCAGATTGGCTTATCAAGACACTCTCGTTTAAGTATTCAAGTCAGTGACAAACATAAAATTTAAGGCACTTTAGCAAGAATCAACCACTGAGACTAAGCATTACAAACTAGTGTCTATTGTGTTCAGGTGTATCAACGCCAAGGGTTTCTCTTTCGATTTCAGCTCGTAGCCCATCAATACTAACTAAATACTAAAAAAAACAAAATAGACAAAAACTACCTACACCTGGTTCAAGCTAAACCCTTGGAAAAGAACCGTGGCCCAAAGAAAAACCAAGGGGGAGTTACTACACTACCTAAAAATAAAAAAATCTTTTTGGTTTTTTCTCTAGACTTACTTCCCTCAAAAAATTGTCTAACGGATCCGTCATCAGGAAGAGTCTCCCTATTCTTTTTTTTTCTTTTTTTTTTCTTTTTTTTTAGATTTTTACGTCGACTTAGTCCCTCAAGAACCCCGTCGAAAGAGATCCGTCGTCGGGATAAGTCAACTTACCTACTTTAAACTTACCTAAATTAACTATCACTCAAACCACAATCAAGAAGAAGAAACATCAAACAATCAAATTTTTTACATGTACATACAAACATTGAAGTATCCCTCACCCCACACTTAAGAGGTAGCCATGTCCTCATGGCATAAAAAAATTAAGGAACAGTGAGGTAAAGGAACTTTCCTGAAAGGTCACTCCTGATCGGAGACGGTGTCTGGGTTCAAATTGCAAGCACGACCCAAAGCTCTCAGCCAGCCTAAGATTTTCTTCACCGATTTCACCTGTCGTTCAACCACCGCGTCAACATGGGCACCCAAGTCAGTTACTGAGGTACGCAACCCAGCCACCTCCTGCTCCAAAGTGGTGAACCAGGAAATCCGAGCAGCTCCAGACGGTGTTGCAGTCCTAGATGGTGCTGCAGCTGCTGCAATTTGCTCATGGGCCTGTGGCTCGGCCCTCATTCCTCCTGCTCAGCCTCCTCTTTCTCAGAGTCATCAGAGTCACTACTATTCTCACCACCTGCTGCCGCCGGCTCCTTAACAGTGGTTACCTTGTCTGCCCGGAACTTGCGATATTTTGGCATTAGCCCATCCATCACCAGATTTTCCAGCAACCGAGCTTCCCTACAAAGTTTAGTAACCAATGAAGGGAAAAAGAACTCATACCTTTTGACTGGACAGCAAGTGAACATCTCCTCATGAATCATTTTGGCCACGTCGAAGTTGTGACCATTGATGAAGCACCAATTCAAAGCCACTCGAGGGCCATTCACCTCCGTAGTGTTGGAGGACGGGATCAGACGGTTGTTGATAATATACAACCAGCACTTCCCTTCAAAGGTTAGTGCCGAGGAGTGAAACTTCTCACCATACTTCATCCAAACCACCTTTTTCCCGGGTACACAGATCGTTTCAAAGAACATTGCCCACTGCGTGTGTGAGCGGCCATACCCCTCATAATAGTCATCATAAGGATCCACAGGAGGGGCAGCTGGTACGCCATCCGCAGAGCCTCAACAAAGGCATTCACCGTCTTTCTATGCACCGTGACTACGACATTGACATGATCCTTCACATTGGCGTAAAATTCTCGCACAACCATTACACTGCCCTCGCCCGACTCATCAATGAAAGTTTGCAACCCTCGCCTCACCAGCTCAGTATACATGTAAGGGCAGTTAAACTGGACCGATCATATGTCAATTCCCCTTTCCTGAATCAGTTTTTTAGTGGCCTTATCCGCGAAGCGGTCCTTAACCTTAGCAGAGACAAACCCGCTGCTATCAAAGGGATGAGCAGGGGAGGACCCGTTCACCCTAGATGAACCAGCTTGGCTGCTAGAAGAGGCATTTGTGGTGCAACATTTCCGAGATGGAGCCATAGTACCTGAAAAACGGGAGAACATTAGCACAGCCCAATACAAAATTGTGACACAATGCGGTTACTCAGACTTCACAAGCATAAGTGGTCATAATCTATGCAATTATGTTCACTGAGGCCTTTACACAAACACCTTATGGGCGTTATACACTCACACCCCATTCACACATGTTCCAACCTTAACACCACTACAATATCCTCCAAAATCACATATAAGTGCAGCTACACTCCACCAATCTTACCACCCACAAACACTACAACATATGTTAGCAATTCTACTAATAAAAAAAAACTACATAAATGAAAAACTAAAAACACACGAACTTCTGGAAAAAAAAGAAAAAAATTAAAAGAAAAAGGGGAAATGGAACAAGGAACTCATACCTGTAGTAATAGATTGTGGGGAGAAGAAAAGAAAAGTATAGGGGAATGTGGATTGAGACCTGGGAAAGTGAGGTTGGAGAGGAGGGGAGTTCTTTGAAGAAGAAGGGGTTTAGGGTTGGGAAGTTGTTTGTATCGGTGGGGGGAATTTGGGAGTGAAGGGGGAGGTTATTAGATGGGGGAGGGGGGTAATTTAGACTAAAGTAAAAAAAAGTTAACATAAAAAAAATTAAAATAACAAACAAAATGCATCAGACTTGGACGGGACTAGCGCGGTACGAGCGCGGCCGCGCTAGTCCAGGAAAAACACTAGGCGATTCGTGGCCACTAGCGTAGCCTGTAGCGCGGTCGCGCTAGTAGCGCGTTCATATGCGCGTTCATCAGCACGGTTGTGCTAGTATTTTTTGGCTGAGGCAGAACACTTGCCCATATGCGCGGCCTGTAGCGCGACCTATAGCGCGGGCGAGCTCCTGGGCACGTTTTTTTCATATTTTTCAGCTGTTCTTACCACTTTCGATGGCCTTATCACCCGCCCATTATCACCTACATTGGTTAGTACTTTCCAAAACTCACAATTAACAACTACTACTATCGTTGGGTTGCCTCCCAACCAGTGCCTTAGTTAATGTCGTGGCATGACGATTTCAACAATTCAATGGGTTGCCTCCCATGTAGCGCCAGATTTAACATCGTGGCACGATGCAGACAAGCACATTTAAGGCTCGCTCGACCTCTGAGGTTCCGTCAGGTGGATCTTTGACACTTCCTTTGGTTCCTTCATGCCTACATATAGCTTTAATCTCTGCCCATTGACTCTAAACGTGTGAGAGTCTTTCTCTGAGACAATCTCTATAGCCCTTGAAGGGAATATTTCGACCACTCGAAATGGACCAGACCATCGTGACTTAAGCTTACTTGGGAATAGCCTTAATCTTGAATTATAGAGCAAAATCGTGTCCCCGGGGCTGAAATGTCGCTCAACAATGTTCTGATCGTGCAATCTCTTCATTCTTTCCTTGTACAACCTTTTTCTCTCCAAAAACAAATATCGGAACTCGTCAAGCTCATGTAATTCAGTGATTCTCGTTGTGCCCGCAGCTTCAATGTCTAGGTTCAGCTGTTTCAGTGCCCACCAAGCTTTATGTTCAAGTTCCACTAGTAAGTGGTAGGCCTTCTCAAACACCAACTTATATGGTGACATACCAATTGGTGTTTTAAAAGCAGTTCTATAAGCCCAAAGTGTATCATCTAGATTTTTCGCCCAATCAGTTCTTGTGGCATTTACAGTCTTGGTCAGTACACTTTTTATCTCTCTATTAAACACTTCCACCTGTCCACTGGTCTGCGGGTGATATGGTGTTTCCACCTTATGGCGTACATCATACTTCGCTAGCAACTTCTCGAAGGCTCAATTACAGAAGTGGGTGCCTCTGTCACAGATAATCGCTCTCGAGGTCCCAAAATGGGTGAATATGTTCTTCTTCAAAAATCCCACCACCACTCTTACATCATTAGTGGGAAATGCTGCAGCTGCAACCCATTTGGACACGTAATCCATAGCAACAAGTATGTACTTATTACCAAAGGAGCTGACAAAGGGTCCCATAAAATCAATCCCCCAGACATCAAACACTTCCACCTCTTGAATCGGGTTCATGGGCATCTCATGGAGACGGGAAATGTTCCTGGTTCACTGACATTCATTGCAGCCCTTCACCTATTGGTGCGCATCTTTAAACACTGTTGGCCAAAAGAAACTGGCCTCTAGCACTTTCGTGGTTGTCCTGACTCCTCCAAAATGCCCTTCATACGTCGATGCATGACATGCCTGCAAAACAGAAGATTGTTCTATCTCGAGGACATACCTCCGGATCATATTATCAACACATATTCGAAATAGGTAAGGTTCATCCCAATAATACATGCGGCAGTCACGATAAAGCCTTTTTTGTACAGAGGTAAGGTCATAGGGAACTATACCGCTGGCCAGGTAGTTTGCAAAGTCTGTATACCATGGCACTTCCTCAAGACTAGTAGCGAGCAGTTGCTCGTCTGGAAAGGTTTCCAAAATATCCTCAACCTCAACTGAGTTTTCAGCTCCCTCAAGTCGTGATAGATGATCAGCGACTTGGTTTTCTGTGTCCATACGATCACGAATTTTGAGGTCAAACTCTTGTAGTAATAGCACCCAACGAATTAGGTATAGTTTGGACTCCTTCTTCTCAATCAAGTACCTGAGAGCTGCATGATCAATGTATACAATTACCTTAGAGCCAATCAGGTACGATCTAAATTTGTCGAAAGCAAACACCACAACCAACATCTCCTTCTCAGTCACGGTGTAGTTCAACTGGGCTCCACTCACCATTCTACTAGCATAGTAGATTGGATGCATTAGCTTCTCTTTCCGTTGTCCCAGCACTACCCCCACTGTGTAGTCACTAGCGTGTCACATGAGTGTGAATGGTTGCTCCCAGTCGGGGGCAACAATGATGGGTGCTGTGACTAGCCTCTTTTTCAACTCCTCAAATGCTACCCTGCAATCATCAAAAAATAAGAAGGGGTGATCTTTTTCTAACAAGTTACAGAGAGGGTTGGCAATTTTTGAGAAGTCTCTTATGAATCTCTGGTAGAAATCGGCATGCCCGAGGAAGCTCCTGATTGCCTTGACTGAAGTTGGAGGGGCAGCTTTGCTATCACATCAACTTTAGCAAGATCCACCTCGATTACTTTACGTGATACTTGGGGTCCCAAGACTATGCCCTCTTGTACCATGAAATGACACTTCTCCTAATTAAGAATCAGGTTAGTCTCAATACACCGTTTCAGCACACGAGTCAGGTTGATAAGGCACTCCTCGAATGAGTTTTCCACCACTGAGAAATCATCCATGAATACCTCCATTATGTCTTCTACCATGTCAGTGAATATGGCCATCATGCACCTTTAGAATATGGCAGGTGCATTGCATAGGCCAAAAGGCATCCTCCAAAAAGCATAAATGTCATATGGGCAAGTGAAGGAGGTCTTCTCTCTGTCCTCTGGTGCAATGGAGATTTGATTGTACCCTGAGTACCCATCCAAAAAACAGAAGTGTGACCTCCCTGCCAATCTGTCTAGCATCTGATCAATGAAGGGAAGTGGGAAGTGGTCTTTCCGGGTGGCTAGATTTAACTTTCTATAGTCCATGCAAATTCTCCAGCCCGTGACGGTTCTCGTAGAGATCAGTTCATTGTTATCATTTTTGACCACCGTCATGCCACCCTTCTTAGGCACACATTGAACCGGGCTAACCCAGGTGCTGTTAGAGATTGGGAAAATGATTCCCGCATCTAACCACTTTATCACTTCTTTCTTCACCATTTCCTTCATGTTGGGGTTCAGCCTTCTTTGGTGTTCCCTGGAAGGTTTGTGCCCCCTTCTAGCAGAATTATGCATACAATATGCAGGGCTGATCCGCTTAATGTCTGCCATGGTCCACCCAATGGCAGTCTTACACTCCTTGAGTACCTGCAAAAGTTGTTGTGCCTGCACATCTAACAAACTAGATGAGATAATAACAGGTAATGTGGAGTTAGGTCCAAGGAACTCATACCTGAGATGGGCGGACAGTGGCTTCAATTCTAGCTTTAGTGGTTCTTCAATGGATGGCTTGGCTGGAGGAGTTTCTCTATTTTCTAAGTGCAAGGGCTCAAATTCAAGGGTTCTATCCTAGAACCCTCTGCCCTCTAACGCCAACACCCATTCTGTCAGTTCTTCTCCATTCACCTCATCTAAATTCATCAGACATGTAGCCAGAGGGTCCTCAATAGTCAGCATCTCATCATCAGCTTCTACGATTACATCCACAGCATCAATAAGAGAGCAACTGGCGAATTCACTTGGTCGCTTCATAGATTTCTGCACATTGAATGTTATCTTTTCATCGTTCAATCTCATCTTGAGCTCCCAAGTCTCACAATCAATGAGAGCTCTTCCAGTGGCCAAGAACAGCCTTCCCAAAATTATGGGAATTTCTTCATCCACCTTGCAGTCTAGGATCACAAAATCTGCAGGGAACACAAATTTCCCTACCTGAATCAACATATCATCCAAGATACCAAAAGGTCTTTTCACGGTCTTGTCAGCCAGCTGCAACAACATATACGTGGGTCTAGCTCTTCCAATACCCAACCTCTTATAGATCGCCAAGGGCATAAGATTTATGCTAGCCCCCAAATCACACAGTGCTTTGGCGAAATCAAAATTACCAATGGTACATGGAATTGTGAAACTCCATGGATCAGACAACTTCTCAGCAATTGGTCTCATCACCACCGTACTGCAGGTATGAGTCAGCGTCACCGTGGCCAAATCTTGGAAATCCAACTTTCGGGACATCAAGTCCTTCATCATTTTTGCATCACCATGCATCTCCTTCAAAGCATCTATCAATGGAATATTTACCTGGATTTGTTTCAGCATCTTCAAGAATTTCTTGTATTGTTTCTCTTTTTGGTACTTAGCCAGCCTATATGGGAATGATGCGAGGGGTCTCTTCTTCCCAATGATTTGGGTATTTTCTTTGTCAGCTACCACTTCAATTATCGATTCCTGGGTTGTCTCAGCCTCTCTCTCAACTTCAATTTGTGTGTTATGTTCTTCCTAGGTAGGCTGTACTGTCACCTCAGTTAGTTTCATTGACTCATCCAGCTCAATGGGCACTGGTACAAGTGTCTCAGCCTGTCTGCTTTCTCGGTACCTCTCTTGCTCCAAGTCTAAGTCTATGCCATTACGTAGACTCACTGTCATCAGCTGCTTCGGACCTTGATTTTTTGGATTTATTTGAGTGTCTACAGGTAATGTCCCATGAGGACGATTATTCAAATACATCAAAATCTAGCCCATCTGCACTTCAATATTCTTAATTGTAGAATCATGTGCATCTACTCTGTCACTGATCTTTGCATTTGACCCAATAACATACTGCATCATTGCCTCGAGTCTAGCAAACCCATATTCCTGTCGTCCACCATGCTGTTGCTGAGGAGGATGATACCCCTACTGCTGATTTTGATTATTATATCCCTGTGGCCTTGGATAAGGTGTCATATTATTAGGAGGTTTCATACCTCTCATGTTTCCATTGTTGAACTGTGGCTGGACTGGCCTGTATGGCTGATTTTGTTGGCCCCAATTTTGACCACCCTGTCTCTCGCCTCTATAATTAGACACATAATTCATGTCCTCAGGGTAGTGATGATGATCATGTTCTGCATTTCACCGGTTACCAATTGGCTGACTAATGTAAGATGTGCATAATCCCTCATTGGTAGTATCTACAATGTGTACCCACTGCTTTTGCCCTAACTCTTCCACCTTTTTTGGTGAGTACACTCATCTGTGTCATTAACGTAGCCATGTTTTCAGCAAGAGTATTATATGGATTTAAGGGCACTGAGTGAACCACTGGAGTGATAGGTGCATTCCTGGTTGTCCACCTTGAATTCTGTGCCATCTTGTCAAGCAAACTCTGGCCTTCTCTCCATGTTTTGCTCAAAAATGCTCCATCAGCTGAAGCATCAACTTTACTCTTCACGTTATCTGACAATCCCATGTAGAACCGTTGTCCCAATATCAGATCTGAATACCATGGTAAGGACATATAGCTAGCATCCCCTTGAATCGTTCCCGTGTTTCATGCAGTGTCTCCATTGGTCTCTGTTTGAAACTCACAATTTCATCAATTTGTTGAGCAGTCTTGTTGGGTGGGTGGAACTTGTTCACAAATTGCTTTACTAACTTCTCCCAAGTTTTTATGGAATTAATGGGGAGTGAGTTTAGCCAGGTCTGGGCAACTCCTCTCACTGACAATAGAAATAATAGCAGCTTGATTGTTTCTTGAGTTACGTTGGGCTGCCTTTGAGTTTTGCAGATTGACAGGAAATTCTTCAAGTGTTGTTGAGGATCTTCGACTTGTGACCCTGAAAATAGTCCCTTGTTTTGCAACAAGTGCAGCATGTTGTTTGTGATTTTAAACGATTCAGCCTGTATCTGCTGGACTAAAATCGATGTGGCCAAGTTCTCTATTATGGGTTGTGCCCAATTATATAGAGCCGCCTTTGGCACAAGAGGTGCCACAGGCGCTATTGGCGCAGCTTGGTCTACCCCCTTGTCCCCTATGTCTGGTTCGAATTGTTTAGTTGTTTGTTATTGTTTGTTTTTCTGGTTGGCCTGATTCAAGGCCTTGAAAACTTTCTCGGGATCTGATGCTTCAAATACTTCACCAGTTCTCGATGAGTTTCTAGGCATGCACCTGTACAACCAAGTCAACCAACATTAAACTTTCAATGTATAGATTGGGTAAAGAGAAAACTGACTACACTAAGAATTTTTGTATTTATTTCAATTATAATTGATAACACCATTAAATTCCCCGGCAATGGCGCCAAAATTTGATCACGCCCAACTATGCCTAATAAAAAGGACACGCGGACGTTGCAAATATAATATGAGTATTTAGTCCAGAGTCGAACCCACAAGGAATTAACCTATCAATTACTCTCGTTAGATTTACGAAATTCTACGTAATCAACTTCCCAAACGTTCTGAATAACAATTGAGGATGTTTCTACTAACTAAGAATGAATGTAATTAAGCAACTGAAAACTAACTATGATTAAGTTATAAACAATTAAGAGAAGGTTCTAAGATTATGATTTCCCCTATTGATGGAATCCCTTCCGGCTATGTTTCACATAGAATTGCCTAATCGTCTCTATCAATCATGAGCAATCTTATTACCGTAAATCTCTCCCGAGTAATCACGATAATTTACTAGACGCACTCTCCCGAGTTACGCTAGCTAGCTTTGTTTATTACAGCTCACTTTAGATTGCACCCAAGGCTTTATTATCCCTAATCCCGCCTTTAAACCCTCGGTTATTGATCCCTCATATACTTTGGGAGTGGTTTTGTTCAACAATTACCTAACTATGCACTCTCTCCCGAGTTATGCACACTAAATAGGCACAACTAATTGAGGATCCTATCAATTAACTACAATAAGAACATAGTTGAACAAATAGAGATTAAACTGGGCAAACCATATTAACATAACAAGAAGTTTATCCTTCAATAGGTTCCATCAAAACCTTAGACTAAATATTTAGCTACTCATACTAGTGTTTATCATAACAATAGTCAAATTCATCACAAATAGTAAAACACAAAAGGAAGAAAGGAAGAACTTGATGTTGAATTATCCTCCTTGCCTCTTGCCTCCCCTCTTCTTGAACTAAGCTATGAAAACCTTGATAATGTTCCCTTGGGCGAGCTGGACCTTCTATAGGTTAAATGGATTTACCCTCGAACTTCCAAGTTTACCCCTGAAGTTTATTTTTCCAGAACTGGGCTAGTGCGGTCGTGCTAGTGGACGCGCTAATGACCGCGCATATGGCCTACCATTCTGCCTCGAATTCCTAGGCTAGCACGGTCGCGCTAGTCTGGGTCTTCATTTCAACTATTCTTTCTTGCGTCTTCCCACGTACTCAACTCCTAGGGGCTTCTCTTGCTCCGATTTAGCTCCAATTACAGTTTTAAATCCTCATACATGCAACTCGCTCCTGCAAATCATCAAATTCACAATTAGAGCCATTTTATCATCATTTACTATCTTATAACAGCGAAACATAGTCAAGCTAGGGCATAAACAGTCGACCAATTACATAAATCTAGCCTATTATCATAGCCCAACCCTAGTGTGGGTACTTAATATGTGTTTGATTTAAGGCTTGTTTGTGATTGGGTTAGTGATATTTAGCCTAGTTCTTGCTTGAATTCAAGAATTAATAGTTGCAAACATTGATTCATGCCTTATTGATTTAGTCTCTACTTGAGAAAGAGAGACTAAGTCTAGAAAAACTTGACTAACAAGAAATTAGGGTGAACTCAAGAAATTGATAGCCCCAATTAAAGGGTCAAATCTAGAGATAGTAAGACACAACTTCAGCATACAATAATTGTTTTGTGCAATACTCATTTGGACTTGAGAAAGCCAAATTGGGCAAAATCACTCAAACTACCGAGAGGTATAAAGTGGGTAATTGCGTGTGATGGCTATATTATAACCCCAACTAAACAAGCTTGCCCTAGAGTTTACAACCGAGTAGATAACCACCTAGGTGGAAGTCAAGACCCTAGATCTTTTATCATTTAAAAAATAACCAAAATAAAAAATATTGTCTGCTAGTTTTATAATTGCAATCAAGAGCTTAGAGTAGAAATAGAAACAACAATCAAGAATGTGAAAGTGTAATTTGAGGCACATCATACAATTACACTAAATATATACCTAATCCCAATCCTAAATCTCTATGGATTCGACCGCGACTTGCATTGGGTTATTATTATTGCTTCGACCGCCTCACCACCTATATTTGTGGTGTGAGTTTGGGCGAGACCATTCCTCCTTATTAAGGGAATATATCAAGATATCATCAGTGAACACAATGATAAAAGAATCCAAATAAGGTTGGAGCACATTGTTCATCAAATGCATGAATGTTATTGGGGCATTGGTCAAGCCAAATGACATCACCAAGAACTCATAATGCCCATAACGGGTCCTGAAAACTGTCGTAGGAATGTCTGAAGCTCTGATCTTCAAATGATGATACCCTTATCTCAAGTCAATCCTGGAGAATGCTCTAGCACCTTGAATCTGGTCAAACAAGTCATCAATGTGAGGCATTAGATACTTATTCTTGATGGTCACCTTGTTAAATTGTTTGTAATCAATGCACATTCTTATAGAACCATATTTGTTTTCCACAAATAGTACTGGTGTACCCCGAGGTGAAACATTTGCCTAATGAAACCTTTATTCAACAATCCCTGCAACTGTTCATTTAATTCCTTCAACTCTACTGGAGTCATGTGATATGATGGAATATATATAGGCTGAGTGTCCGGTGCCAAATCAATACCAAAATTAATGTCCCTATCGGGTGGCATACCCGGTAGGTTAGCAGGAAATACATCCATAAACTCTCTTAGTAAGGGGACTAAATCAACCGTATGAGTATCAACACTAACACCTATAACAAAAGCTAAGTATGCCAATTATCCCTTCTCAACCATCCGTTGAGCCTTCAGAAAAGAAACCACTCTACTAGGAATATGACACAAGGAACCCTCTATTCCAACCTTGGAAACTCTAACATAGCCAATGTCATGGTCTTAGCGTGACAATCAAGAATAGCATAGTACGAAGATAGCTAATCCATATCCAAAATCACATCAAAGTCCATCATATTAAGTAGCAAAAGATCAACCCCCATCTTAAAGCCCCCAATAGTGACCACACAAGAACGATATATACAATCAACCACAATAAAAACCCCAACAGGTGTAGACACAAAAATAGGAGTATCCAAAGAATCACGAGACATATTAAAAATATGAAGCAAAGTAGGATGACACATATGAATAAGTATAATCTGGATCGAATAATAGGGAAACATCTCTATAATAGACAAGAACAATACCTGTAATGGTTGCATTTGATGCAACTGCCTCAGTCCTACCAAGGAAAGCATAACAACGGGCTTTGCCTCCCCATCTAGGACAACCTCTACCCGCTTGTCCCCCACATCTAGCTGGCTGTATTGGTGGTGTAATATCTAGAGCGGGAATCATAACCTAGGTATCCTACTGAGCTACACTCATCCGAAGTCTGGAAAAATCTCTCATGATATACCTCATATTACTACACTCATAACAACCTCTCCACAGACGTGGCTGCTGGAACTGAGTTTGTCCCAAACGACTAGAATAATCAATGTAAGAACCCCGTGCGAGAGGTGCATTGAAGGATGAATGTCTGGTACGAGTGCTCTGAAATCCATGGCTAGCTGGAGCACTATGTAAGACCTGAAGTGCTGGATGAACTAGTCAGCTGAATGACCTCTACCATATTGACCCTTAGCCCTAGAGTAGGAGCCACTAAATCCTCCAAAACCACAAGGCTTCTTAGTATCCCTCTCCTGCCTATAGATACACTCTAACCTCCTACTAATCTCGATAGCCTGATGAAATGCAGTCTCAATTTCTATCTCCCGTGCCATCCCAAATTTAAGGCTATAGGTGAGTCCCTCAATAAATGTACGGACCCTTTTATTCTAGGTAGAAACCAAAGGAGTTTCATAGCGTGATAGCTTTGTAAACCTCATAGCATACTGGGTCATAGTTATACCCTCCTGGCGCAAATGCTCAAACTCACTACATAACTCATCCATGTTGTTATGTAGGATAAACTCCCCCAAGGAAAGATGTAAGAACCAGGACTATGTAAGTGGTGTTGTGCCAGCTGGCCTACTCATCTCATAAGTGTGCCACCATCATTATGTCGGCCCTGTCAACTTAAAGGTAGTAAAGTTGAACCCGCTTGACTCCACCAAACCCAAAGTACATAGAGTATGATGACACTGATTCAAGAAACCTCATGCATCCTCAGTAGCCCCTCTACTAAAATAGGAAGGATGAAGTCTCTAAAATATCTCCATCCTCTTCTGCTCCTCTGCAGACACAACTGGCTCTATCTCGGGCTGAACTGTAACTACTGGCATAACACTCGGTGTCTGATAAACATGAGCCAGCTGCTCTGCTATATGTGTGGCAGGAGTTTGAGCTCCTCCCCAGCCTGTGAAGTAGCTGGTGTAACCGCAATCAGCCCTACTTGAGTCAAGCTCTCAAACATATTTACAAAGTGAGCCAAAGTCTCAGAAAGTCTCGGTGTAGCAATAGGCCCCTCAGGTGGCCGAGCGGATCCTACCTGCTCAACATGATCTGGCTCCTGCTCCTCAACTAGAGCTACTGGTTTTCTAGTAGGGGCCCTATCTACAGTGTGTGCTCCACCCCGATCTGTACCTCGGCCCTAGCATCTCGCGATTTTAACATGGGGATTTGGTGCCTGCTCAGCCAATCACATAGATTGTGTCCTCACCCTCTGTGAAATAATATAAGAGTAAAGATTCAAACTATGGAATAAACAAATTCGCACAATAAATTATGAAGGAAAGTGAAGTTTCCTAATAGTCTGGTAGCTTCTCAAATATAAGTATAGACATCTCTGTACCTATCCGCAAGACTCTACTAGACTTTTTTATGACTCGTAGAATCTATGAACCTAGAGCGTTGCTACCAATTTGTCACGATCTAAAATCTCACCAAAGTTTGTGATGACACCTAACCTCCAAGACTAGATAAATAAATCACACAATAATATAAAACAACAAATATGATATAATAATTCTGAATCTAAGATAAATAGCGGAATAAAGCTCCAATAAAGCCAGTATAGAGGTACATAAATCAAACCCCCAAAATTCAGGCAGTACAGAGTTATGAGCTCTAAACTGAATACATAACGAGTCTCAATGTACAATGTTGTCTAAAGTAATATAATAGTATGAAATAAGGTAAGGGGACTCCAAGGGTCTGTGGCGTCCATGCAATACTACCATGAATCCTCTTGAAGATATCAAAAGCTCACTCACAAGGTCCACTGCTATCAACACCCAGATCTGGACAAAAATGCGTAGAAGTGTAGTATGAGTACGGAATAATATGTACTTAGTAAGTATCAAGACTAATCTCGGTGAAGTAGTGACAAGGTTCAAGTCATGTGATACTCACTAGTCAATGAACCTGTGCAATATATCAAATAACTGGAAACAAAAATATAACAAGATGTACTACCATCAACTCAACGAAGCAAGAGTTATCAGCTCATCACAGGTAATTCCATTTTGACAAAAGAATTATCAGTCAATAATAGAGGCAAGAGTAATATATTAAAAGCAACGTAAAATCATGTATAATCCATGACAAGCATAACGAATTCACTTGTATGATCAAGAAGCAACCATTATACTTCACTCATCATAAATACATAATGCCATCATTATACTCCGCACATCCAACAAGAATGTCACCCTTATAGTCCATCAATATCAATCACACCAATCAGTGCCATAATCCATATGTACACCGTCAAGAGAGAAACATGAGAGGGCGACACTAGGGGATGGATCCATATCCACATGTTGTACAGCAAAAATCTCGTACCATAGTAATAACAATATCATCTAATGGATAATGCCACCCTTATATTCCATCCATCATCAAAATCAAGAATGCTACCCTTATGCCCCATACATCATCACAATGACAATATCCGCATAGGAGAAACCTAGTGCTAACACTCAATCAATCCGCTCAACATGTCCATATGTGCCATGATCATAACAAATTCAAGATAACAATATATATTGAAGAGACATATTCCCACAATTCATCAATAAGGTGAACGAGGACATAAAAATATTAAAGTGCGGATGTATGCTTAAAATATAAGACATGACTATGGCTAAATCAATTTAGCAATGATTTTACAAATGCCCATCTTGGCTAATTAGGAGATAATAATCCTAAAACATGATCTCTAGCATGAAAGAACAAGCTCGTGTAGTCATACAAAGATTTACACATGTATCATAGAGGAACATAATCAGATTAAGGCATTGTAAAAGCTTAGAGTCTAATCTGCTCAATTTTTATACATAGCACCCACATTTACGATCATCACCTCGCATATACGTCGTTTTACATACATTACAATTTTACAAATAAGGTCCAATCCTTATGGTTATTCTCTCACACAAGATTAGTCAAGATATTTACCTTAAACAGGCAGAATCAACCCTCTAAAATCACCTTTCCTTTAGAAACCACCTTCGATCGTCTCAAATCTAGCAAAAAATAACTCAATAACGTCAAATTAAAGCCGTAGGAATCAATTCCAAATAGTAAAGTTACAATCTTTAGTCAAATCACCAAAAGTAAATAAAAGTCAACCCGGAATCACATGGTAAAAATTCGAGTCAAAGGGTAGATCCCAATTAACCATAACCCCACGAGTTTAAATATATGATTAAATTCCAAAATTAAGTCCAAATCGAGACCCAAAGCTCTAATTTTCACTCTCCAAAATCTATAGTCAAAACTTCTAAATTTCTCTTTCAAAAACCATAATCATTGTGTAATAATCCTTGAAGAAATAAGATATAATATCAGAATCAAGTTGAAATAACTTACTTCCAAAGTGTGGTAAAAATTTCTCAAAAAATCATCTCTAAGAGAGCTCCAAAACTCCAAATAATGAAAAATGAGTTAACCCTTTGGAATATAAGACTGCCCAATGATCTTCGCTTCTGCGAATAAAATTCTCACATCTGTGAGCCCGTATGTGCGGTCCACAATTGCGTATTTGTGCTCTTATCTCAGCCGGCCAAACCTTGCAAGTGCGGACCCTTTTCGCAAATGTGATGTCTGCATCTTCGAACCCCCTCGCAGAAGCAACCAACCTTCGTAAAAGTGACCATATCCTACCAGCCTCTTCTTTGAAACCGTGATCCCATTGATTGCATGTGCGACTTCTCACCTGCGCACCCCTTCTCCATAGGTGCGATGCACCAACACCAGATCTGCCAACATGCATCAAAATGGTCTGGAACCCATCCGAAATACACCCGAGCCTCCCGGGATCTCGTCTAACCATATCAATAAGTCCAAAAATATGACACGGACCTACTCGAGGTCTTAAAACATACAAAGTAATATCAAAACTACAAATCGCACCTCAATTCAAACTTAATGAACTGTTTAAACTTTCAACCTTCAAACTCATGCCGAACCACGTCTAACCAACTCGGAATGACCCCAAATTTTGCATACAAGTCATAAATCACCACGCAAACATATCCTGAGGCTCAATCCCACACGAATTTCAATAACTATAAAGTCAACTATGAGTAATTTTTCATACTTTCAAATTATCAACTTTGACAATTGACCTCAAAATATTCTAGGAACCTCCAAATTCAGGTTCGGACATATGCTTAAGTACAAAATTACCATGCATATCTATTGGAATCATCAAATCACGAATCCTAGGTCGTTTAAATAAAAGTCAAATATTGGTCAACTCTTACAACTTAAGCTTCCAACAAAAGAACTAGGCCTCATTTTTTTTTAAAAGATTAATACGTCTGAATTTGAATGTACATCTGAATATCAAGATGTGTATTAAGATTAAGATGTCTGAATCTAAATATACATTTGAATGTTAAGATGTATATTAAGATATGAATACTAAATGGTTAAGAATGTTTATTTTTCAACATCTGAATGAATAAAATTTATCTTTATTTAAAAATTAATAAATATAAAATCTAAATAAAATACTAATTTACTTAATATTTTATCAATAAAATATTTTTTAAAATAAATATATGGTAGTTGATGGTAGTGATAGCTATCAGTGGTATTTGTGGATGCCGACTAAAGGTGGTGGTTGGTAGTAGTTTTGGTTGATAGTGGTGGTTCGAAATAGTAGGTAGTAGTGATTGGTAGTGGAGATTATAGTTGAGAATGGTGGGTGGTAGTAGTTGATAATAGTGGATAGTGGTTGAGGAAAGTAATGATAGTTCATAATATGCGTACTGCCTATTATGGTTAATAATGGTGGTGGTAGTTGAGGTGGGTGAGTGAATGGTTGTAGTTGAGGATGATAGTGGTGGTGGTAGTGATAGTTTATAACTATGGGGATGGTGAGTAGTGGTCGCCAATAATGATGACAGTTGATGATTATACTTGAGGATGGTGGTGGTGGCTGAGTATGGAGGTGGTGGGTGGTGCATGGTGGTAGTTGATAATGGTAGGTAGTGGCGGTAATTAATTGTGAATGTGAATAGTAACATCTTAATTACATTAAGTCTATGTTATAGATCTTAATCATTTGGTCTTATTCAAACCCGTTAAGTTATTGTGAAATTTAAAAAATAAATACACTTAATGATCAAGATCTCAATGATTCAGACTTTAAAAATAAGCACACTTAATGTGTAATATTTGAATGATTAAGATTTAGACCTTCATTAAGTGTAAACAAATGAGGTCTAAGTATTTCAATTAGCTCCAAAATCATCTCGAAACCAAACAAATTATCCCCGCAAATCATAACAACAGTCAAACATACGAAAAACATCAAATAAAAAAATGGGGCTCAAATACGCAAAACGACCAGCTGAATCATTACAACTACGTACATATTATATGGTTGCACTTTTTTTAGAATATATATTAAAGTTATATATTTTAGGTATTTTGTAACATTTGACGTAAAATATAATTCGGGCAAAGTACGAATATAGAGACTAATTTCTAAAATAGTAGAAATTGATATTGATCTTCAAACACACGCAATAGACACATAAAATTATTTACATAGCCTTCAACTATATATTTTTAGTTTTTTAACTCTTCCTTTTCTGCTTGAAAAAATCCTTAAGAAATATTATTCTATCTTGAAATTGCAGTAATCTATGAACAAAAATTGATTAAAAGGTCTGCACACCCATCAAATGTTTAACAGATAATACATACTTTCTTTCGGTGCACTTTAATTAATTTTTTTTATCTTTTAACATTAATTAATAATAATAAATGATTATATAAATTTTAATTTATTTATTGAAAATATAATAAATACTTATCAAGATGTTTATTTTAAGGGCAATTTTTTAAAAAATAAAAATTAATTCCTTTTTGATATTTGAAAAAAATAATATTATGAACCACAACAAAAAGTTAAAAAATTAATTAGAGTGGACACGAGAAAGATAAGCATTTTGTACTTTATTAATTAATTTAGGCAATCCTTCAAGGAATCATGCTAGTTGGTGATGACTAGAGCCCGTTTGGACATTAGAATTTTTTTCAAATTTTTTTACTTTTTTTTAAATTAGTGTTTGTTCATAAAATTTTCAATTTTTACTTGAAAATACATTTTAGAAATTTTCGGAAATTTGAAAAACTCCAAAAAGCTATGTTTCCAAATTCACTCACAAAACTTCAAAAATAACCCAAAAATATATTTATGTCCAAACTTTAAATTTCAAATATTATTTTCACTTAAAAAAAAATTTCACCCTACTTTAGAATTTTATAACTCTTTTATGTCCAAACGCCCCCTAAGAGACCCCATCTTTTGTCAATTTATTTAAAATATATAACAAGAGAGTGGGCTTCCCTCTAACGTCAAACCATGTATGAAGAAATAAAGAAATGGATCGAATCTATATTCCCACTCCATTCGTTGTACCACCTTTTTGACTTCCACATTAAGTAATATAGTATATTATTCATTGTCTTTTCTTTATTTTTAATTTAGTATAACGACAAGACTCTAGGAAGAAGACAGATCATAGATGACAAATCTCGATAACAGTTCAGTCAACATTTGCTTACAAACGTTCGAGCGCCGAGCGGAAAAAAACTTTATTATTTATCTTTTAATAAATTTTATATTGCATAACTTCGAATTAGTCGAAAATTTAATTGCACATCAAGTATTAAATATCATATGAAAAATAAAACTAATTTATAAACCTTTCAAGCTAATCCTTCCATAAGTATTAAACGAAGGAGTCGAAACTTCCACATTAAACTTTTCCCTTTCTATTTCTGCCCCTAAAATCTTCCCAAATTTACATACAAATCCAACCCCACAACTACAACTCTCTACTCCTTTAACCTTTAACTCTTTGTCAAATGTCAATTCAGCCCCTCAACTAGTCCAAAACTACAAAAATACCCCTACACCTCTATTTCACTCCTTCCTCTCTTCCGTTGACCCAAACACCATCATTTGAGAATTGTTCTCCTGCATTGCGCCTATCGTATGACGATGTTCCCCTTCATAAGTCACAATCAGCATAGCAGGATCATCCATTGCCCTTTCCACGTGTTTCCTCGCTGGACATCCTCTTACGCTGCTACATTTATAATATCCCCTGAGATATAATATAAAAAGAAAAATTACATCAGATTTGATCCGTCTTTCCTGATTTAAAAACCTGATGGCTGTGATTGATGGTGCATGGTAATTACCGTGGGTATGGTGAACCCTTGATCGGCTTCTGCCCGTATTTTCTCCACGAGAACTCATCTCCCGGTATATCGGCAATTCTCGAACTTATCGCTGGGATTCTTACAACTTTCTTTACACGAGATTTCCTGATAAAATAAAACAAAAAGCAAATGATAATTTAAAATGTCTACATTTTTAATTATACTTTTAGAAAACGTAGCTAACGGGAGTTAGAAAAACGTAAGTGTGATTGAAGTCAACAAAGACGGAGAAAGAGGGAAAAAAAGGCATCCTAAGCACGCAACGTCACTTTGGGACGACGCGCTTCGTAGCTCACACGCGCGAGAAAAGAATAAGAATAAAGTGCTCAACGAACCTCTTTTTGCAGTGACATTTGCCGGAGCCGGTGGATTTGCCAGAGATATCTTCGGAGTGTTCGTGCTCGCGGCATCTTTTACCGGCTACTGGTGGTTTCCCGGCGGAAACAGCTGGTGCCGGAGGCAAAAACATTGACGAACCTTGTTTTCCGTTTGATACACTTCCTTCGCCGGTAATCGACGAAATGAACGAGGACGAGTTCGTCGAAGTAGCCATCGGCGTAGATATACAGAAAGTCTCCTTTGACTTCACAGCAACAATAGCATTAGAATTTCCCGCCGGACGGTCAACGTTTGGCTTCGTAAAGTCAAGCGTCAACGCCGTTAATGGCGGCGACACTGATGGTGGCGGATGTGGCGGTGGAGGTGTCTCTTTCGCCGGAGCTAAGTTCAACAGCTGCTGATTTGACGGAGAAAGAGACAGAGAAGTAAAATTATCAGGATGAACCTGAACCGGACCACGGCGGAACCGAGCATGACCGGTCCGGTCCAGAATAGAAATTACCTTTTTAAATTTCGAAACAGTGAAGTCAGTTATCTCACGGCAATCGAGCTGAACCGGCTGCTGCTGTTGTTGATGAGAAACCAACCGGATTAAATGTTCCATAGATTTTAAACCGGCTGAAGCAGCTTCTTGAAGAGCTAATTGCTCATTCATTTTTGAAAACCCAATAAAATCAACTGCCATTTTTGGAGATTTTTTAATGAAGAACAATAAGAAGAGGGGATTATATATAAGGAAAAAAGATGACCGAGTGAACAGGTAAGAGTCAAATGTTTTCATCAACGGCTGAGATCATTTGATAATTTCTATGTGATGAAACAAAAAGACAAAATAAAAGTCTCTCTTCCTTTGCTGGTAGCAGAATTTGTAGGCCCCACTAAAGAGAAAATCATTACTTTGAGAGTACAACTCTCTTAGCTGGAAGTACAAAGTAATATGCATATCTTTTTATGTAGAGTATTGTTTAGAATGAATTTGTTGGGGTGGGGGGAAGTTGAGAAGATCTACAGCTGGTAAGAAAAAAGACAAATAAGGGGATTGTGTTGTATTAATATATGGGTTATCTAAACATAATGCAAATTGTGGTAATCCCAACCAAGATTACATAAATATATAATGCAGATCATATATCTCCACCCAGAATTATTTTTTTCTAGGATCTTTAGCCCTTTTTTTTTTGAGGGATTTTTACGGGATGATCCAGGCAGTGTAAAAATTATACTCGTATGTACCCATTTACAAAATTTGCCATAAAGAAAATTACATAATATAATTTTGTACGCTCGTAGAATACAATTTGTATAATTCGAAAGTATAATAACAAAAGAATAGTTGAATGACAATGTTATATAAGGTATATAACATGTAAAATCTATATTTTGAGGGTATATAACGTATATATACGTGCTAAGTATTTTGTAAATATTTTTTCCTAAATATATATGAATTATAATATTTTTAAAAATGAGTATTTTCATGTAACTATTTTTGCCACATGGACATAACCATTAATTTCCCTTTATTTTTTGGTGAAACTTTAACCAGAATGAAAAAGATAATAAACGGGTTAAGGCCGTAAGTGTGTTCAAGAAAAATCAAACAATCGAACCAAACTGAAATCTAATTAAAATGACTTAAAATTTGGGGTGTATTTGATTTAGGTTGATTTAGTATTTAACTCAAAAAGGGTTAATCAAACCGACATATAAAAGTCAGTGTATATGTTTAAAACTTTACATTTTTTTCTCTAAAGAATTTTTTAAACATATTTCTGATCCTTACTCGAGATGTACTGTTTGATGTGATTATTATAGATAATCCTTTTCTGATTACAGTAAATGATTAATTCTAACATGTTTGTCACTTTCTTATTAAATGTTAAATTTCAATATTTCAATCTTAGGTGTTTACTCTTGTATGTTCACGTGCCCATTTTTTTGGTACCCCGGAAAAATCTGTAACCGCAATAATTTCTGCCACAGCCTTTACCCTTTGGGGGAGCACTCTGTGCGCACTGGGTAAATCCTCCACTGTGTAATAGCCTGGACACCAAATGTAAACCGCACTAGACAAACCTCGTGCGATAGGCTTAGACCCGGAAGGCATTGAGGTGGATCGAACCTGCGTCGCCCATGTGGACAGCGCCCTCCAAACCCAATATATTTGTTAAGCCATATTCTTTCTGGATTTTGACATAGCATTTTAAATATAATTTTTAAAATAAATGAAACATATAATTATGCTTCATATTGAGTTTTGTATTCTTCTTACTTATTAAAATTTGGGTAAGTTTGAAGGCTCTTATGAATTTAAGATTTTTGTTAGAGAAATGAAAAATGAATAATTATCGTGTATCACGAAATTCTTTTTGCACATAAACATATTTACATCAGATTGCAGGTTCATTTGTTTGCTAATTTTTGTTGAATGTATTAACTCATGAATAACATTTTTCATTATTTTAGTACATCAAAGTGATTGAATTTATATTTCACAAATAAAACGATAAAAAAAATTAATATAGTCAATTTAATTTTCTTCTAAGTAAAATTCAAATCAAATTGAACCGTAAACACCCCTAAATTAGGAGTTCCAAGGAAATGGGGGTGCGTTTAGTTAAAACTTGAGAGTGGGGGTGTCAAATTCAATATGCCAAAGTGTAACATGCTTACCTGACCAAAGTAGAACATGTTAAACAAAGATATATGAATTGGCAGGTTGGTACTAACATAATCAAACTTAACTTATCCAAAAAATTGTATTTCAAAATACTACAACAACAACAACAATCCAATGGAATCTCACAAATGGGGTCTGAAGAGAATAATGTATACATAAACCTTAACTCTATTCCGGATGGATAGAGAGGTTGTTTCCGATAAACGAGAAAAAAAATAAAAAATAAAAAATGTAATTCAAAATGATTCATACAAAGAAAAAAGTTACGTTTTTCTTATTAGATTTGGTATGCATTCTTCTTCTTCATATTTTCACACGCTTCCTTTCTATATAACAAAAGATATCTCTTTTTTCATTTGATTTAGACGGAAAATTTTATTTTGTGTCTCATACAAGCAATTTTTTGTTTCATAATTTTGTGGGCCCAGATTTTTGTGGACCCAGAAGTGTAAGATTGGAGTCTACAAATTTGTGAGACAAAAAGGAGTCTCATACAACTAGAATGAGACACAAAATAAAACTTCTCGATTTAGACTAAATGAAGTAGAATAAACAAGAGAAATTTTCATAAAGCACTATTTTTTAGTGGTAATTAGCTATCTATAGATACCATTTGCTATATTACGGATTGTAGATACGTTTTCTGTTGTTATAAGATGTATTAGAATAGGCGTGAATCAAGGAAGTCCAGCTAATCAGTTATTGTATTCGACTGTATTCATGGCGTAAAACATGGAATTACAGCTGGACAGATTATTGTATTCGACTGTATTCACGGCGTGAAACAGGGGATTATACTGTTTTTATATGGAAAGTGAATCAATTAACATAATAGACTCCTAATATAACTCAACAAACTCAATTATAACACACAAATTTTGTATTTTTAGTTATAAAAAAGATTCTCAATCGAAAAACACCCAAAAAAAATATAGCAATCTTGAGAGAAATTATATAATACATCTGAATACATATATTATATTAATTAAAAAAACATATGAATATATTCATGGAATATAGCGAGACAGTAAATACAATGAAATACATAGAATACAGCGGGATACATTGAAATACAATGAAAAAAAAGACAATGAATACAATGAAATACATAGAATACAGCGAGATACATTGAAATACAATGGGAAAAAAAGACAATGAATACAATGAAATACATGGAAATACAACGAGATACATTCAAATATATTAATAGAAAATTCAAGTTGTTCAGCCCCCAACTCTGTCGTCTTTGTTCAAGAACAACCCTAATGTCTTCTCGTTGAAGCAACATCAGTATCCAATCTTCGCTCACCGTTACCGTTGCCTCCGGTTGCCGACGATTAACACATAATTACCGGCGAAATAACAAAGGTTTTTATTGATCCGATATGTTACGTTAGAGAATGTGACACGCTACTGGCCGTGAAATCGCCCGCCACTGTGGTGCTGACGCCGCCCAATTTCTCCTAATTGAAGGCGGCAGCTCGGCGCTGCTATTATTCCTTGCCTTCCTTGCCCTTGTTGTAATGCTGCCGTTGAATATTCATGCTGGAAAGGCTCTTATGGCTGATCAATTTTCAAAGACTACTATAAATCATATAGAAAAACGTTCTCCTTTACATTGGGAAGTAGAGAAAGAGAGGGAGAATAGATATGGGGTAGGGGATAGAAGAAATTTGAGGGGATGTGAGATAGAAAAATAATACAAAGCTTATTTTATGGCTTAAGGGTAGGAGGTAATCATAAATAGATATTTGACTATAAAAATTAAAAAGTAATTATGGAATATAATTTTTAAAAAAGTTATTTATTTAAAATAAATAAGGTATCAATGGTAACTACAAGAATAATGACAAAATTGATTTTAAGGTAGCAAATTTGGGTTATGACCCGCTATTCAACTCTAGCCTATTCCAGCTTGACCAAGCAAACTTGACTTGGTCTGATAATTCTAAAAATGTTACCACAGTAAAATCCTTCTCTAGCTTTCAATGATTAGTTTACATAGAGGACTAGTGAGTCAAGACGTCAAAAAATACAAATATGTCGTGTCTGATCCTACATTATATTTTTAATTAGGGGTGTACAAATCGAACTGGAAAATCGCACCAAATTAAAAAGTCAAATCAAATCGATTAAAAAACCCGACTAGGTTTGGTTTAATTTGGTTTGGTATCAAGTAAAAAAATTTGAATCAAACCGACATATACATATATAATTTTTATATATATTTTTAATATTTTATATATAATTTTCTTTAAAAATTATCTAGAAATATTTGGAATTATCTTGCAGGATATAATATTTAATAGTATATGAAGTGCTCCATATTTATTAGCCTTAAATAATGGGTTGTATGATCACTTTCTCATCAAATTTTACTGAAATGCGTCAATCTCTTTGTTTTTCCATATTCATATCATATGTTAAGATCTACTAAATTGTTATATCTTTTTCGAATGTGAAGTGATTATTATTATTTAGGTATCATATTGATTTTTACGTTTAATTACTAAATTCGGTAAATCTTAAAAGTGTACATCAACGAAACATTATTGTCAGACGACTAAAAAAATAACTATTATGTATTACTCAGAAAAAAATTTAAGAATATTTTAATAAATAATATGTTTGTCAATTTTTTATATTTTTACTAAACATATATTTACATATCAAAAATTTAACAAAGTAAGATTGAAATAATATTTAAGTAATAAAATATCCGAAAAGTCCGATAAACAGAACCAATCCAAGTCGATATAGTTGGTTTGATTCGATTTTGATAAAAATCGAACCAACACTGTCCGTGTACACCTCTATTTTTAAGAATAGGATTGTTAAAAAAAAAAAAAATCCTACTCCACCGTTGGTCTATTAAGAACTTTTTTACACCATTTTGAAGCTGTGGAGAATCAAATCATCACGAAAACAAGATTTTTATCGAGAAAATATAAAGAATTTAATACACAAAGAAGTCCAGGGAATTCAATATTTATTAAATATATACAAAAATAATTTTTACGTTGTATATACAATGTAATTTTTCGACGAACGAGGTTAGGATGAATCTGTGGCGCCACCATAGCTCCGCCTTTGCGACCAATAAGCTTGTGAAACAATGCGATCTAATGTATATATATATATATATATTAGAGGAGGAATATCTTGGCTTCTTGAACAAAATCCTGTTGAAGAAAATTTGCCACTGACTTATTGAAAGGGTTAATATATTAAGGAAAAGGTAAAAACATAAAAAGTAGTGTTGTTGGTAGAAAATCTTGGGATAGATATGTTTGTTCACCTTAAATACTAACTAAAGACGAGATTCGATCTAGTAGTTTTGCACCTCATAAGTTATGAAGTAGATGAGTGTCACGTCCTTAATCGTTAACTAAGTACACGTGCGGCACTTGACAACTCGCTCATGTTCTTGCCTATGCCAAACCAGCCTTACCACACTCAAGATCGCTAAGGGAATGTTAGAACACAGGAGAATTGTCAAAGGAAGCTTTGTATTAGAGAGAACTTGAATTGTTTGCTTGGTGAATTACAAATGAATGCCCCTCTTTATATACTAGTCTCCTAGGTGCTAGTGTGTAAATATTAATTGTTACACAAGTCCTTAATATTTACAAGATAAGAGTTTTCTCTAGAATTCTCTACAAACCTAGAAGATTCCAAAGACTTTCCTAGAAAATCTATAAGGATCTAGGGTTTTCCTAAGGAAATATCCATACTTCTCTAGAATCTTCTCACAAATACTAGCCTTCCTCCTATGTAAGCTTTCACATGGCATTAATATATTCCAAATGACACCAACGTGGCATGATAATATGGTGGATCATGACAATCTCCCCCACCCAATTTTGTGCCGGCCTCGGTACAAAGCATCGACACGTACGCGCGCACCTCGCCTTGGCGTCGCCGAAGATCTTTGTCCATTAGCAATGATGCTCTATGGAGCGGTTCGCCTTCCCGTTTCACAAGGTGCTGGTCACCTTTCTTCTTGTCCCGTTTGTACTTTGGACGGGTAGCAACGATGGTCTTGATCCTCCGCCTATCGGATGCCTCTCCTTTCTCTTGGCATGAATCTCCCAATTGTCACACCTCCTCTTTCACCTGCGCCCCCCGCGAAGGCGCAAAGGAGTTTTTCTAATTAAAGGACAATCGAAACGGGATTTATTATTTAATTCAGAGTCGCCACTTGGGAGATTTATGGTGTCCCAAGTCACCGGTTGAATCCTGAATCAAGGAAAAGATTGACTTTGTACTACAGTCCGCGAACCAGAAATCTAAGTAAGAAATTTTGTTAACCCGGGAGAAGGTGTTAGGCATTCCCGAGTTCCGTGGTTCTAGCACGGTCGCTCAACTGTCATATTCGGCTTAATTATCTGACTTTTATACAATTATGAACCTATGTGCAGATTTTAATTTTTAACCGCTTTTATTATTATCATTATTACTTTAACAAAGAATTGCAACGTTGTGAAAACGTATCTCGAACCACGTCACATCAATGTACCCGTGTTATCGAAATATTTCGACTCCGTTGAGATTTGGATTTGGGTCACATAAATGTGCACCCAAGTTTAAGAAAGTAAATTATTAAAGGCGCGCCTAAAGCGACCAGCGTGTTATCATTTTGGGGAAGGCCATGAACTTTTGCTAAACGGCCCATCCCGAAGTCTAAGGAATTTTACAAGCACTTATAGAGGGCCCCGCATCTTATGTATTTTTGTTTGTCGAGGCTCGTCTCATTCATTATTAAAAAAAAGTATTGCAACGTCTTGGAAATGCATCTCAAACCACGTCACAATCAATGTACCCGTGACTATCGACATATTTCGACTTCGTTGAGATTTGGATTTGGGTCACATAAATGTGCACCCGAGTTTAAGAAGGTAGAGTTATTTAAAATACGCACCTAAAGAGACTAACGCATTATTATCTTGGGGGAGGCCGCAAAATTCACTAAACGGCCAGTCCCGAAATCTAAGCAATCAATATATACATTTAACGAGGGCCCCGTGATTTATTTATTTTGTTCGGCGAGGCTCGTCTCATTTTTATTTTAAAAGGGCAAACCTAAAGCAATCTATAATTTTCTACTTTATTTGTCTCTAAAAAAAAGAAAAAAAAGGAAAAGTCCTAATTAATTAATATTACAAAATCGGGGCTCAAGTTCAAGTCCGGATCCAAACGAAAGGACAAACCTTTTAATTTGAATCCGCTACCTAACTTAAAAGCTCAGTCCATCTTTAAGTGCTAACGTGCCAATTGCCATATCAGTCTTGGGCCCAAAGAGCCCAAGCCATAAAATTCGTGCAGGCCAACCATGAATTTTTAGTGGGCCTAGGACTAGCCTAGTTCAAATGAACAAGATCAAGCCGAGAAGATCGCGGGATAAGCATTTGCACACCACAATTACTTCAACTCTCCAGAGTGTGTTTACCAAATAGTAATAAAATACTACGACGTATGCTCGTTCAAATTAACTACTTATTCATATCCAATTATCATGACCAATTTATTTAGTCAGTGCTAATGGTGCCTGCTTATTTTAAACAAGTTACTGATGATGCCTACTGATATTACTAGCCTAAACTGTTGATGCCTACTGATATTAAGTTTACCTCGAGATCAAACTTGATGACCCATCATACACTTGCAACCCCAATCATGTTTCTGAATTTGATTTTTTAACAGAATAGTGCTATACTAAAGTGAGCACTATCTATACTAAGGCGGTTGCTAGATAACCATGAATTCAAGTAATCCCAAAACAAACCAGCGCACATTCGAACATTCTGATGCTTCTGTTTCTAATTAAATTATTGTCCCTAACTAGTTGCCCACTTTGACATGAATCACTTATAGTAGAACAAATCAAGAGTTCAAATAACTTCATCTAGTACTAATTGTTATGGTAAAGCAAACTGACAACCTAACAGCTCAAATTTGTAAACTAACACCAAGTCAACATGAGCATAATAGTTCAGTAGCTCTTAATTACAATCCGTGTGTATCCACTATTCACATAATACAAAACACATAATCAATATCGACTAGGTATAATTAACTAACAATTCATCCAATTGTAAATAACAGGCAGCCTACAAATGAACACAAATCTGTGAATATTTCCATTTTTCCAACTTCAAGGAGCTACATCAAGGCGATTCGAAAAGTGTACCTGGAATTGGAACAGAAATAAAGTCAAAGAGAGATCAGCAACAGCAGTAATATGAGCAGCAATACAACAACAGTTCAACAACAGCAGTTGGGAGTTCCAAACAGCTACCGACACAGCCTAGAAAGTTTGTAAAAGACCAAACAGCAGCAACCAATATCACCACAAACAAACTCAACCAAGCGTATATTAAACCCGAA
Organism: Nicotiana tabacum; assembly: GCF_000715075.1. Taxonomy (NCBI): domain Eukaryota; kingdom Viridiplantae; phylum Streptophyta; class Magnoliopsida; order Solanales; family Solanaceae; genus Nicotiana; species Nicotiana tabacum. The sequence goes on from NC_134099.1 coordinate 84,582,341, forward strand.
ACTGAACCAGTAGACCACTGAACAACTTAAGCAATCAAAGGGAATCAGATTCACTGTCCAGGATTCGAGTTACTCCTACAGATGCAATGAAATCATATCTTTCTTTTTTGTTTTCTCTTTTTAAACTCTGTAGCACTCTCTTCAGATTTTCAGGAAAAATCCCCTCTTTCTGTCTAAAAATAACTTTATATATTATATATAACCCCCAAAGCAGGCCTGCCCCTCAACTCTCAAAAGCACTTTAGGCAGAATTTTTAAACTAATTCTGCCCATCATCTCTCAAACCCCACTATATTATGTTTTCCCTCTTTTAATTCATTTGTTCCCCACTAAACTTCTTTTTGTTTATTAATCCCACGTGGGTATGGGCAGCCTATTTTTCTATATCAAGTCCTTGTGACCCTCCCCATACCATTATGTTGTGTTTCCCACTAACACATTAGATTAAGGGTTAATTAAGTGCTTTACTGTCAGCCCACTTAGCAAGACCATTTTGCTAAACCTTTAAACCCCAAATTACCCTCCTAAAGTTCCTGAAATTACTATCCTACCCAATCCCTTTCACTCTGCATTGAACCTTTCAACTCTAGCCTATTCAAACCTACCAACTAACTAAGCTGAATCCAACAAACTACAGTAGCTATAACCAATTCAACTTATCTAATTCAATCAGTAATTCAAACTAGAACTCAGGTCAGATCAAATAGCATAAAAATAAAGACCAATGCACTTGAACAAAATCACATTGAACTACCAAGGTCAAATTTCAGATCGTGATTGACACAGATACATGGGAATGACTAACTATGTTCACAATTCTAAATCAAACAAAAATAAACGAAACACTGTCACATACTGGATGAACATAACTGAATTTATATGTAAAATGATGAACAACAAAACAAACAAGGAATCAGACATCACAGAAAGTGAGATCCTTTGAACTAGTAATACTAGTAACCAATTACAAGACTAGACACAGTTTTTGTGCAAGAACATTACGGTCACTGACCCTTACAACCAAACTAACGGACAAACATACTCAATCGATTCAGCATATGCCAACCAACCATATGAGAAAAACTGGACCAGAAAAAGGTCCGAAAGAGAAGAGAGGAATAAATTAAAAGATGGTGAAATACCATGAAGCTTAAGCAGATAAATAACAACAAAAATAGAAAAGAAAAAGAAGAAAAATACCTCAAAATTACAGGCTAACTCCAAACAGTTCCCATTTTAGACTTCGACTCAAACTTTTGAGGTCCAAACGGACCTTAATCGAGTGTTCTTCGACTGAAAACACTCGACTAAAGTCGATTAAGAACCTCAAATTTTCCCTTTACTCGGATAGGTTCCAGGTTTTGGCTCTCTAGGGTTCTTCAATTGATTTGAAACTCGACCAGTTCTAGCAAGATTCGAGCCAGACCAAGGGCGTTTTAGGCACGAGGGAGGTCTATAGCTGGTGTGAGTTTGGGGTTCATTAGATGAACTAGGGTTTTGGGTCCTGAGCTTCGATCGAAGATTCGAAAAAGTCGGGGATGATTCGAGGACAACGGAGTGTGGATTCAGGTTGAGGGTGGTTAGGAGGCTCAGGGGTGTTAATTTGAGGGTCATCGGAGAAGGTGAGGTTTTAGGTTAATTCTATGATCGAAGATTCGAGAAGCTGTGGCGTGATTCGAGGTTAATAGAGTATGGAATCGTGTTGAGGGAAGTTAGGAGGTTTAGGGGTGTTATTTGGGTGGTCGGCGGCGTCGTTGCCGCCGGGTTTCAGGCAAAGGCATGGGGTGGCGGCTCTAGGGTTTCGAGAGGTCGTTTGGTCTGTGGTTTGGGAGACGAAGAAGAGGGGTCAGGAAATGAGGGGGGTAAGGGGTTTAGGATTTTGGTATATTGAGATGGTGAGATTAATGTGGTCCGTTGGATTAATGAAGATTGACGGCCTGGATCAATTCCCTTAATGGGAACATCATCGTTTGGTTTTAGTAGGGGATGGGGCGGTTCGGGGCCACGGGTCGGGTATGGGGTTACGGGTGAGGGCGGAGTGATCTAGACCGTTGATCAAGTGAGATCAACGGCCCTGATCAGGGCTTCCCCAAAATGATGTCGTTTGGGGTGTCTTTGAGATGGACTGGACCGGGGTCGTTTAGGCCTGTTTGAACGGGCAAAACGGGGTGGGTCTAGGCCAAATCCGATTTTTTTCTTTTTCTTGTTTTATTTGTTTTTTTTTCTTCTTAAACTAATTTTCCAAATTAAAAACCAAAATCCTACATTGATTTATAAATCAAATTAACTTATAAAAATGCTAATTAATTATCACACATAATTGACTAACAAATGGGAAAACAAAATCGCACAATCGGACATCAAATGCTAAAAATGCACAGTACATCATTTTTGTGATTTTCGTTCTCGCAAAGCCAAAATTGTTTTAATTAATTATTAATTGTAACATTAAATCCTAAATGCACAGGCAACACATATTTTTGTATTTTTCATTAATTAAAATAGAATAAACATTGACACACAAAAATGCGAATAATTATCTAAAAATGCCACGCAAATCCTCAAAAATTGCACACAAAGGAAAATTATTTTATCTTGAATTTTTGGGAGTGGTTCTCATAGGGAAAAAATCACGTGCTCACACCAATGACTCAACCAAGTCTAGAAGCTTCTCAAGCATCAAGTTTATGCTTTCACTACCTATTTGGCTAACCTCCGTGGTCCCAGCCTTGCTAGCAAACTTGACCCCTCTGTTTGGTGCATCATCTAAGTCTGATAGCGTGCCATCACTTTGTAACTCGCCATCCTCCTCAACTATGTCCGCCCAACCTTTCTTGCTACCACCATGCTCCATTTGCATGGTACCAAGATAGTATTTGGAATCCCCTACTTTCGTCTTAGATTTCAAGCGCATCCCTCCAATGCAGGCGGCCCCTCCAGTATCACCCTTGTGTGCTGAGGAAAGTTACCGATCATTGTTACAAGCTTCCCAAACTCTGGGCATTCACTTGCCCGATATGATCCTTTGCAGAAGTAGCACCCTCCCTTAGGCACGTACTCGCTATTATTTTCCGGCCCCTTGCCGCTTCTCTTGGACCCATGTGCGTTATGGGACGGCCCCTTGCCATTACCATTGTATACCTCGGCTATACCTTTCCCATTGTCCTCGTCATGATCTTCCTCACCCCTCTCAGTGTTTCCTTCTTTGGACTTGGCAGGATCCATCTTGAAGTCAATGAGCGACTCCGCTACCGCTATGGACCCATCCATGTTGGCTACTTGATGTCTTCTTAACTCCTGCTTCGCCCAATTTTTCAACCCATCCATGAATAGAAGAGGGAATCTTCCTCGGACAACGACGAAATTTGTAGCATTAAGGTAGTGAACTCGCGCACAACTCCCGAATTGTGGCGGTCTGTTAGAGCTCCCTTAAATTTCGCCTAGCCTCATACACCACATTCACCGGGTAGAATTTCTTTTTCAACTCCTTCTTGAACTGCTCCCACGTCTCAATCTTGCATAGCCTTTTATCCATGTCGGCAGACTTTTGACTCCACCACAGCGCGGTAATTTCTGAGAGGTACAACATAGCAGTGTTGATCTTGGCCTCATTGTCCCTCACTTTTCCGTGCCTGAAGTAGTTCTAAGTGCCAAAGGAAGTTTTCCACTTCTTGTGCATCACTAGCACCTTTGACCACCGGGGGTTTGGGAGCCTCAATCTTGGCCTCCCTCGTCACCACAACATTGTTGGCTGCCTCGGTCGCGCCAGCATCGACACGCTCATCGAGTGCCTTTATCTTAGCCTTCATGGCATTGATAGTGCTCAGTGCCTCCATAAGCCTACACTTCAAGGTAGTAATAGTTTGTCTTAGCTCCATCTCGGTCTGCGTGTGTCCCTCAAAGTCATTTCGGATACTCTCAATCTCCTCAAAAGTATGTCCCTCAAGAACGCTAAGGGTGCCTTCCTCCTTCCCCAAGCGTTGGCTAAATATCTCGATGACGTCCATCCATCCTTGCGTTCACCTTCATCACCCACTCTTTGCCGAGCGAGACGTCCTCTGGCAGGACTAGGGCTGTGCACGGATCGGATCGAATTTAGCATATTTCATATTCGAATTCTAGAAAATGCAATCTGAATCCAATCCGAATTATATCGGATCAGATCGGATTTTAAAATTTGGATAGGATCGAATTTTGGATCATATTATTATGCCTCAAAGTTGCAAACTAATATGTATACTTTCTTTGTAAAAGAGGCAATACATTACGAAAATTCATATTTATGCAATTATGAGAGTACTATGGTGCCAATATAGCTAGATCTAGCAATTGTAAAGGTAATAACTTGGAGAAATATGTAAAGGAAGTACTGACTATCCGAAACTAAAGTGTAGTATTTATACATTGCCTAATAATTTTGGATTTCGGATCGGATCGGATTAAAATATACCAATCTAAATCCGATCCGAAATTCGAAATTTTAATAAACACATTCCGAAATTCGAAATTTTAATAAACACATTGAATTCCGATCCAACCCAAAATCCGAAATACGAAATTGAATGGATCCGTTCAGATTTCGGATATCCGATCCGAATGAACAGACCTAGGCAGGACCTCCAATTCATCCTCTCTCACCTTAGTGGTAGATAGTTCTTGGGATGTAAGCCCCTCGTTTGGAACAACCTCGGATATCACCTCCTTGCTCTTGTTGGAGGCATTCCGTGCGGCACTTGACAACTCGCTCACGATCTTGCACAACTTGCTTACGCTCTTGCATATGCCAAGTCAGCCTTATCACATTCAAGATTGCTAAGGGAATGTTATAACACAAGAGAATCGCCAAAGGAAGCTTTATTAGAGAGAACTTGAATTATTTTTTTGGTGAATTACAAATGAATGCCCTATTTATAAACTAGTCTCCTAGGGGCTAGTGTATAAATATTACTCCCTTTGTTCCAATTTATGTGAATCTGTTTGACTGAGCATGGAGATTAAGAAAAAAATAAAAACTTTTGGAATTTGTGGTCCTAAACAAGTCAAAAAGGGTCCCAGGGTATTTGTGTGGTTATAAAAGTTTCTCATTAAGGGTAGAATTGTAAGTTTAAGCTAAATTGTTTCCAAATTTAGAAAGGGGTCATTCTTTTTGGAACGGACCAAAAAGGAAATAGGTTCATATAAATTGGAACGGAGGGAGTAATTGTTACACAAGTCTAAATATTTACAAGATAAGGGATTTCTCTAGAATTCTCTACAAACCTAGAAGATTCCAAGGACTTTCCTAGAAAATCCATAAGGATCTAGGGTATTCCTAAGGAAGTATTCATACTTCTCTAGAATCTTCTCACAAATGCTAGCCTTCCTCCTATGTAAGTGTTGTCACACCTCCTTTTTCCGCGCCCGGGGGGGCGCGAGGAAGTTTTTTCCAATTAAAGGACAATCGAAACGGGATTTGTTTATTATTTCAGAGTCGCCACTTGGGAGATTTAGGGTGTCCCAAGTCACCAATTTTAATCCCGAATCGAGGAAAATAATGACTCTATATTATAGTCTGCGTACCAGAAATCCGGATAAGGAATTCTGTTAACCCGGGAGAAGGTGTTAGGCATTCCCGAGTTCCGTGGTTCTAGCACGGTCGCTCAATTGTTATATTCGGCTTGATTATCTGATTTTATACAAGTATGAACTTATGTGCAAATTTTAACTTTTAACCGCTTTATTATTATTATTTTTTACAAGAATGTGAACATCGCTTAAAACACGTCTTTGGACTGCGTCACATGAAATGCACCCACAATCCGGAACGCATTTTATTTGATGTTTTGAGATTTGGCTTTGGGTCACATGAAATGCACACCCGAGCTTAAGAAAGTAAATTATTAAACACGCGCCTAAAGAGACTATCGCGTTATTATTTTGCGGAGGCCGTGAAATTCGCTAAACGACCCTCCTGAATTCTAAGTAATTTTAAACAAGTATTTATTGAGGGCCCCGCAATTCGTGTTGTTATTCGGCGAGGCTCATCTCATTCTTATTTTTTAAAAGGAATTTGCAACATCATGGAAATGCATCTCATACCACGTCACAGTCAATGTACCCGTGATTAAAGACACATTTCGATTTCGTTGAGATTTGGATTTGGGTCACATAAATGTGCACCCGAGTTTAGGGAGTTAACATTATTAAAGGCGCGCCTAAAGCAACTAGCGCATTATTATTATTTTTTTTTTGGTAGGGCCGCGAAATTTGCTAAACGGCCCGTCCCAGAATCTAAGTATTTAATACACATATTTTGTGAAGGCTTCGCAAGGTGTACATTTTTACTTGGCGAAGCTAGTCTCGTTTTTTATTTATTTATTTATTTATTTATTTTATTTATTTATTATTTTTTCAAAAGGATTCTATTTTTACGCCTTTAACAATACTAAACCTTACGGCTTCTTTACAACTAAAATCTCATAACTTGTCAAAAAATTAATAAACTGAGTTTAGCGAATGAGTGCTTCGGGAGTAGTAACAACAAGTACTAATGTTAATTTTGTCCGAACGAACTAAGCAAAGGACCACGAACAAATTAACGTCAAACTCGTGTCATAGAACAACTAGCCTAACTTAATTAAATGACATCGAATAAACAAGAATAACATAACATGAAAATGAACCAAGTGCAGACAATGAAACATAGGCAGAAAATTTCCATACCAATTTTTATATTGCATCTCAAACATTCCACGTAAAGTTTTATTTATCTAATACATCGAGGTTTACTGACCTTTGCTCCTCGACAAACTCAGAACGACAAACACAATTCCGACGGAACTCAAGCCGGACCTCACTCGACGAGGAATAATGATGAAACCTTGGACAAACACCTCGACGTACCGGACCTCGACGTACCGGACCTCGACGAACAGAAAGCTCGGACCCACAACTGTCAACGACCAGGGATTGTTTGGTTGCTGCTGTATTTTTCCGGCGCGACACCTGTGTACGTGAAACCGTAGTTGGAGGGATCGTTTGGGCAGCTGCTCGTCGGACTGAAAATGGCGGACTGGTTCGTTAGAGCTAGGAGGAGGAGGGGTGGTTGCCGGTGTTTGGTGGTCGAAGGGACTGGGGCTGCGACGGGGTGGGTTGTTGGCGTTGGTCGTGGTGCTGGGGTGACAGTGACGGGGGGGTCAGCTGGGTAGGTTTTGGAAGTGGTTTTGAGGCGTCAATGGTGGTTTTGGTCGGTGTCGTTTGGGTGTGTTCGTTGGTGGTGTCGGACGGTGGTGATGGGGTGGTGTTTGGTCGTTGGTTATGGTGGCTATGGGTGGAGGTGACGGGGAGGGGTCAGCTGGGTGGTTTACCTGTAGAGGATGGTGTCGAAGGGGGCGCGACTGGTTTCAGTAGGTGTTTGGACGTGAGGGGTGGTGGTTATGGCGTTCGTTTGGTGGTTTACTGGAAGTTTGGGTGGTGTAGATGGGCTGGTGGGTTCGGACGTGTGATGGGGCAGTGACGAACGGGAGCTTGCAGCGGGCGGCAATGGAGGTTGACGACGGGCCTGCTTGGGCAGTGGTCGACGGGCAGCGACGGGGTGGTGTTTGGGAGGAGGAGGGTGGTCCGGGGGCTGGGCTTCGTAGGTTTTTTCTGTTTTTTCTTTTTTTTTCTTTTCTAGGGTTTAGTTCTTCTTCCTCCTTTAGGAAGAAGATGAGTGAACAGTAGTATTGTTTCGAAAATTTTCCCAAAATTCCTCCTCTGTCAAATGTGTTAGTCCGTGTATTTGACATGGTTTGCCCAGAAAAATGAGCCCACGCATGGTGGGGCTCAAGGCATATGTTCCCCACGCGTGGTGGGGTTCCCCACGTGTCCTGGACACGGTTTATTATGGGCTAGGTCCGAAAATTAGGCCTAAAATCGGGTAGTTTGAACCCGAATATTATTCTTTTGCCCGGAGCCGAGAAATAGAAAACGTTGCTTAACTAGTCCTACGTAAACAAAATAACTACCAAAACAAGACTAATTTAAAACAAAACTATATTATTATTTTCTTAATTATTTTTCAAGATTTAAAATAGCTACAAAATATTAATAAAAATATATTTTTTGTAATTTTCGTTTTTAAATATTAAGATAAAATATGAGGTAACGTTTTTGTATTTTGTCAAAGTTAAAATGACTATCAAACCTTAATAGAACTATATTTTTTGTAATTTTCGAAATTATATAAAGTACAAAAATAAAGTGCAATTTTTTGTATTTTTCAAATTTATGAGAGATACATAAACTAAAATTTATATATATTTTTTTTTGAAATTTTTCTTTTTGCAACGAAATAAAGTAAAATAGTTAAAATAGCTATACTAGTCCTAAATTAGATATTTAAGCTTAAGAACGTAAAAATTCCCAGGGAGGGTCAAAAATCACGTGCTTACAGCTGCCCCTCTTTGACTGGAAACACGAAGAGTTTTCCGACAAAGAACGACTAGACGTGTTTTTGACCCGACCATTACTCGGACGGACTACACTTAAGGAAAGAGTGGGAATGTGACCGAGCCCTGGTATCTGAGCTGCCTACATATCCTTGGTTATACAAGAATCAGGCCACGTGTAGTTCGGGGTATGAGAGAGATAGTGAAGTGTACCGAGGTGAAGAGCCGATCGAGGTGCCGTTCCGTTGAGGTTCCGGTCCGCGGTCCTGTCATTACAACAAAAATAAAAACTGAAAAAGACTAACTAAGCCTATCAGCTACTAGTTACAAGGATTCCTATCTCTTAAGTCTTCTGAAACTTGGTCTTGAGTCTTGAATGGTGCTTCATACAGACTTTGGATCTGAACCTTGATACTTGCTAGTTGTAGGTGCTAGTTCTTGAGCAGACCACCTTTGTTCTCTACTTCCGTAATTTGGGCTCTTCTCTTTCTTCTTTTTTTTTCTTCTTTTTTTTTTCTTGTTTTTGTTTTTTTTTTGTTTTTGTGACCAGCTTCTGTTGATCATCCCAGACTATTGAATCGCGTTCTTGAGGCGAGCTTCTATCTTGGATTGAATGCTGGGGATTTCTGTTGTAATCCTTCTGCTTTCCAGTGGGTCACTGCTTGATCTTTGACAGGCGGACTCCTGACTTCTTCGATCTTTGACATACCACAAACTCCGTTCTACAGGAGGGTCCCTGACAATCAAAACAAACAAAACAAACAAAATTTCCTAACCCCGTTTGCACTGGGGAGGTTTGTGAGTCGTTAGCAAAATCGTAGCCCACTGATACTACTGATGCAGTGCTGAGAGTGAACTAAACACTAGATTAGGATGTATTCCCTTGTTATACAGGTGGGCGCCTGGTTTTAGGAAAATGACTCTTTTCAAAATGTTTTTCTTTTTTTTTTCTTTTTTTTAGCATCTTAGGAGAAAGATTCGTCAGACTAAGATTTTGATCCTAGGAGAAGGTTCGTCAGACTAGGTCTCTATCTTAGGAGAAAAATTCATCAGACTAAGATTTTGATCCTAGGAGAAGGTTCATCAGACTAGGTCATTCATTTTTTTTTGGCATCTTAGGAGAAAGATTCATCAGACTAAGATTTTGATCCTAGGAGAAGGTTCGTCAGACTAGGTCTCTATCTTAGGAGAAAAATTCGTCAGACTAAGATTTGGATCCTAGGAGAAGGTTCATCAGACTAGGTCTTTTCTTTTTGGTATCTTAGGAGAAAGATTCATCAGACAAAGATTTTGATCCTAGGAGAAGGTTCATCAGACTAGGTCTCTATCTTAGGAGAAAAATTCGTCAGACTAAGACTTTGATCCTAGGAGAAAGTTCATCAGACTAGGTTTTTCTTTTTGGTATCTTAGGAGAAAGATTCATCAGACTAGGTCATTTTTTGTTTTTTGGTTATCTTAGGAGAAAGATTCATCAGACTAAGATTTTGGATCCTAGGAGAAGGTTCGTCAGACTAGGTCTCTATCTTAGGAGAAAAATTCGTCAGACTAAGATTTTGATCCTAGGAGAAGGTTCATCAGACTAGGTCTTGTTTGTTTTTTTTTTCAAAAACAACTTAGGAGGAAATGCATCTCCTATGGGTAAAACTTAACTTTGAGGAAGTGCGTTTCCTGTGGGTACAATAAACTTAGGAAGTGCGTCTCCTACTGGTGAAACTAAACTTAGGATGTGCGCCTCCTGTTGGTACCTGAACTTAGGAAGTGCGTCTCCTATTGGGTGAAATAAACTTAGGAAATGCGTCTCCTATGGTAGAACTGAACTTAGGAAGTGCGTCTCCTATTGGTAGAACTGAACTTAGGAAGTGCGTCTCCTATGGGTGAAATGAACTTTAGGAAGTGCGTCTCCTATTGGTGAAACTTTCTTTAGGAAGTGCGTCTCCTATGGTGAAACTGAAACTTAGGAAGTGCGTCTCCTATGGTGAAACATATAAACTTTAGGAAGTGCGTCTCCTATGGTGAAACATATCTTAGGAAGTGCGTCTCCTATGGTAAAACTGAACTTAGGAGGAAATGCATCTCCTATGGGTGAAACTGAAACAAACCTAGGAGGAAATGCGTCTCCTATGGGTGAAACTAAACAAACCTAGGAGGAAATGCATCTCCTATGGGTAAAACTAAAACTTAGGAGGAAATGCATCTCCTATGGGTAAAGACGTAGAATGTATGCCTCTATTATCTGGGCGGGCTCCCAATTTCAACACTTGAAATAAAAAGACTGAATGTATGCCTCTGTTATCTGGGCGGGCTCCCAACTTCAACACTTAAAAGTAAAGACTGAAACCAATATATCCTATTTTAGGGCGGATGAACCCAACATATCCTATTTGAGGGCGGATGAACCCGACATATCCTATTTGAGGGCGGATGAACCCGACAGATCCTATTTGAGGGCGGATGAACCCGACATATCCTATTTGAGGGCGGATGAACCCGACATATCCTATTTGAGGGCGGATGAACCCGACAGATCCTATTTGAGGGCGGATGAACCCAACATATCCTATTTGAGGGCGGATGAACCCGACATATCCTATTTGAGGGCGGATGAACCCAACATATCCTATTTGAGGGCGGATGAACCCAACATATCCTATTTGAGGGCGGATGAACCCAACAGATCCTATTTGAGGGCGGATGAACCCGACAGATCCTATTTGAGGGCGGATGAACCCAACATATCCTATTTGAGGGCGGATGAACCCGACAGATCCTATTTGAGGGCGGATGAACCCGACAGATCCTATTTGAGGGCGGATGAACCCGACAGATCCTATTTGAGGGCGGATGAACCCAACATATCCTATTTGAGGGCGGATGAACCCAACAGATCCTATTTGAGGGCGGATGAACCCGACAGATCCTATTTGAGGGCGGATGAACCCGACAGATCCTATTTGAGGGCGGATGAACCCAACATATCCTATTTGAGGGCGGATGAACCCAACATATCCTATTTGAGGGCGGATGAACCCGACAGATCCTATTTGAGGGCGGATGAACCCGACAGATCCTATTTGAGGGCGGATGAACCCGACAGATCCTATTTGAGGGCGGATGAACCCGGACAGATCCTATTTGAGGGCGGATGAACCCGACAGATCCTATTTGAGGGCGGATGAACCCGACAGATCCTATTTGAGGGCGGATGAACCCAACATATCCTATTTGAGGGCGGATGAACCCAACAGATCCTATTTGAGGGCGGATGAACCCGACAGATCCTATTTGAGGGCGGATGAACCCGACATATCCTATTTGAGGGCGGATGAACCCGACAGATCCTATTTGAGGGCGGATGAACCCAACATATCCTATTTGAGGGCGGATGAACCCAACAGATCCTATTTGAGGGCGGATGAACCCGACAGATCCTATTTGAGGGCGGATGAACCCCGACATATCCTATTTGAGGGCGGATGAACCCAACATATCCTATTTGAGGGCGGATGAACCCAACATATCCTATTTGAGGGCGGATGAACCCAACAGATCCTATTTGAGGGCGGATGAACCCGACAGATCCTATTTGAGGGCGGATGAACCCAACAGATCCTATTTGAGGGCGGATGAACCCGACAGATCCTATTTGAGGGCGGATGAACCCGACAGATCCTATTTGAGGGCGGATGAACCCGACAGATCCTATTCGAGGGAGGATTAACCCGACATATCCTATTTGAGGGCGGATGAACCCAACAGATCCTATTTGAGGGCGGATGAACCCGACAGATCCTATTTGAGGGCGGATGAACCCGACATATCCTATTTGAGGGCGGATGAACCCAACATATCCTATTTGAGGGCGGATTAACCCAACATATCCTATTTGAGGGCGGATGAACCCGACAGATCCTATTTGAGGGCGGATGAACCCAAAATATCTTTAAGACTTGAAAATGTCTTACCTCGAATACTTGCTGGGGATTGGGATGAATTTTCCTTTTCTACCTTCCCCATTTTTTATTATTATTCTTTTTTTTAATTCCTTTTTTTTGTTTTGTTTTTGCATAGCTTCTTCCTTCAAACACTACCTCCCTTGATTTACTTACCTGTTGGGGGTAAAATGTTATCAGCTGGGGGTACCTGACTTCCAGAAAATTTTCTAAATGGAAGGAAAATTTTCTGCCCCAGTTTGATAATATCCCTTGTGGCATGCGTTTCTGCCTCAATGCCATTTCCCTTACCTGTTTCAAATCAAACAAAATTGTTAGTTTAAAACATGGTGGTTGGTTGTGATACTCCTGCTGGGATGGTGGTCCCTTTCTCCCTCCTTGCTCTGTGTTCCACAACTTGTTGGGGATGATATTATGTGCTGGGGATATCCATCTTCTTTTGTGGCATAGCTCGGAAACTGGCATTTTCCCGACCTTTTAGTCTAGTATGGATTTCGCCAAATCATGCTCACTGCTCTCCTTGCTCTGTTCACGGGCCTTGTCTTTGAGGTTTATAACCTTGGTTTTGGCAAGGATATCCCTCTTGATGCTCGTCAATCCTTTTGTCAATTCCCTTTGCTGGGGATATCTTTTTTGACACTGACCTCGCGCTTGTTCCTTGCTGACTATACCATTCGAATATACTAGTCAGATCTCCTCTTGGAAAGCTGATGGCATATTTTGAAGTCATTTCATACTTGTTCTGACCGGACAGACTCTATTGGGGAAATTTTTATGAAAGGAGAAAGATAACAGAAACAAAATAAAAGACAAAGGAAACGACGACTCTTTTACAAAAGAAACTATAAATAAAAACCTATCAAACGCAGATACCGACTCTAATGGCCATGACATGCGTATGTGGCCTATCCTCTGCCGTCAATCATCTTTTAAGATCTTCCATTGGCGATTCCCCCTCTGATTCTCAATCTTATTCGACTTGTAGTGCCCGAAGGGTTTTCACTATCAAGTCTCTCTCATTTTGGTTTTCTCTCAGCTTTCACCGCCTTATGGTGCCTGTGAAGGTTTTCACCAATAAGACTCTCTCGTTTTATATCTCTCTCCAGCTGAGGATTTGGAGTGTTGCCGGCATGACTCTTTCTTTTGGAGATTAGAGTCCTTTCTGATGTGGAACAGAACGTCATGTTCGCCGGTAAGACAACATTTGTCTGACTTGGCATCTTTTGAAGACTGATCAGAAGGTCTTTCTTGGACCGTAATGTGGGTTTTGGATAGGCTAGAAAGAAAGGGTATAAAAGGCTCAAAAATACATTAATTTTGGGTTATTAGTTACAACCTTCGGAATTAGATTTATTTACATCAAACGCAACTTTTTGCCCCAGTTTCTTGCTTGGGGATATTTTAATTGATGAACTTTTTCATTTTTCAAAACTATGACCAAGTCGTGAAGCGCCTACGTATCCTCTTTGAGGAATCAGGTCAAACGTAGTTCCCAATTCCTCTTTTTCATTTAATTTTCCTCTTTTTTTCTTTGTTATCAATTTTCTTTTCTTTTCTTTTTTCTCTTTTCGTTTTGTTGTTTTCTTTCCTTCTCTTTTTTTTTCTTCGTTGCTACTGATTCCGAACGAGGGGTATGAAAGAAAATAAATAAGGCTCAAAAAGGGGTAACGAAGGATAAAGTGTTTGGGTAGCAGAACAAAAAGCCTTCGTCATTCCAGTCTTCAAAACATGCCAAGTGCAAACAACACAATTTAAATTTGTAGTCTCTTTTGAGGGTGCTGGACTTGACAATTATACTCAACATCTGTTTGTTCATTTGTCACTTCTAAAGCACCGTTGGCGACACTCTCATTCTCATTATTATGAACGACCCTCATGCCAATTTAGGCGAATCTTTTTTTAACGGTTTTCTTTGTGTTCAACTTGCCCCAGTTCCACATGACTCGAGCTCTGAATAATCTCAACCGTCCTTATTTCCTTTAAATGGTCTGAATCGCCTTTCCAGGGTTTTATGATTAACTTTTAAGATTAGGCCCAAACTGGGTGCGCATGTCATGTCCCTAGAATCGGTATTGAACAAAAATGGTAAAAAGGACTAAACAAAAGGTGACTGGAAATAATAAAAGACCGGACTTTGTATTAGACTACCGGCGAAATGGTTTTAATAACAAAACAAACAAAACAATCCAGAACAAAATCCTAAAAACAGACTGGATAAGACAACATCCGACTCATAACCCTAATAATCCGAACAACAGAAATGACAACAAAATGAGCCACCACAAGCTTCTCTCTTGCTGACCCAGGAACAAAACGTCCTCCCACTTTATCAAAATTGGCATTTTAGCCACTGAGCCTTGCACCAATACTGCCGAGACCATTACCAGCTTCAACCTCATCAACCCCCGTCGGCAAATTCTCTAGGAGGTTCGAGTGCTCCATGTCACTGTTATTAATCGCAACCCGCCCTTCTCGGATCATTTTCTCTACTTCCCTTCTCCAGCTATGACAGCTCTCAATGTTGTGCCCTATGACATTGGAGTGGTAGGCGCATCGTGCTGCCGGATCAAAGCTCCTTGCAAGCGGATTTATAGTACATGCGGGGAGTGGCTCAATCGAACCAGCATGCCTTAGCCTTTCAAACAGACTGGCATAAGATACCCCGATGGGGGCGAGAGCCTTTCCTCGTTTCAGCAACCTCTTCATCCTTGCATGTTGACAGGGCCGGAAACCTGATCCAGGTGGCTTTTGGTAGGCTGGTGTAGGTGGGTAGGCATTTTGTGGAGCCGGGTGCCTGGAAAGTGAAGTATGGCGGGGAAAGAAGTGGTGTTGGGGAGCGGAGAAGCATTGAGGAGTGATGGAGCTACTCGGGTAGCTGGGAAGGCTGCCATAAGTGGGTTGGGATGGAGAGTATGGGGGATCTTCCATTATGGTGTTGGGTGCTTGGGAATTGACCGAGTTCAAGAGACTTGGCGGTGGAGGGGGTGGTGCTTTTCCTGTTATCCATGCCTGATACATGTCTGCCACATGCTGTCTCAGTATTTTCACTTCTTCTACCAACTTGTTGTTCCGTTCGATCAATTGTTGTCGGTCATCAGTACCGACCCACTCGGTTCTGCGGTTCTGAGCCATTGTCCTTTGATTTTGCTTTGCAAGGGAGGAGTTACCACAACCAACCACTTTCTATATATGGACACATCAAAGGGAAGCCATCACGTTAGTGTTAGGGCATTGGACAGACAATCATATATCAGAGATACAATGTACCTAAGCAGTTAGACAATTGTGCCCCCTGAAAATCTTCCACACTCTCTTTTATTTATTTATTATTATATTTTTTTTTATTTTTATTTTAGTGGTGGTCGAATCTTATGGAGATTGCCTACGTATCACGTCCCTGCGTGAATCAGACCTTGCGTAGTTCGGACCAATAAAAGATAAACAATAATGAACATTTTTTCTTTTCACTTTCATATTAAAACAAACTGGGTTTCAAAGGTTTAAAGATGACCTACAAACTTGAAAATCAAACAACCCACCTATTTTAATCAAAAGGTTTACAAACTTCAAAACAAATGGCCAACTTCCTTCTTCCATTTGCTAATTTTAACCAAATGGTTGTTTTTTGCAAACGTGGCCCTTTCCAACTCTCACATGAATTTTGAGGCCGAGGAGGATTATTTCAACACTTTACAAACTTGTCCATTCTTTTACGAAAATAACCCTTCGACAACTGAAAGATTATTCTAAGGCTATTTCAGCAAGAACGGTTTAAGACGCGGCCGAAGCTGGCTCGGCTTATTGTGACAAAAAACGGTATTCACCTGACCGTCGACTCTTTTTTCAAATTATAATAAAAACTTGGTGTTGCAAAACACGGCCCTTCAGCGTCTCGGGGACGAAGCTTTTTTAAGGCTGTGTGGGTCCATATCTCAAAATGACCCAAAGGTGGCTGTTTGTGCCAAGTCGGCCTTCCGGCGTCCCTTTCGGGAACATTCGGCTATTTATGACAAAACAGCATCACCTGACTTATTTATAACTTCTTTTTTTTTTCATCGTTTTTTTCAAATTAGAAAAATCAATATTGCAAACACGGCCTTTCAACGTCTCGGGGACGAAGATTTTTAGGCTGTGGGGGTCAACTGGACCAAGTCTTAAAAAGTGACCCAAATGTGGCTGTTTATGCAAAGTCAGCCTTCCGGCGTCCCTTTCGGGAACATTCGGCTATGTCTTGATAAAACAGCGTCACCTGACTTCTTTATGACAAAATTGAAATTTTGACATGTTTTTTTTATTATTATTATTATTATTTATTTGTTTTTTTGGCTTTTTAGCAAA
Source organism: Nicotiana tabacum (assembly GCF_000715075.1). Lineage (NCBI taxonomy): Eukaryota > Viridiplantae > Streptophyta > Magnoliopsida > Solanales > Solanaceae > Nicotiana > Nicotiana tabacum. The sequence continues at coordinate 84,599,037 of NC_134099.1, forward strand.
AGGGGGGTTGGACTCGATGAGGGTTGCCTACGTATCTCACATCCGGTGAGAATCAAACCCGCATAGTTCGGGCAAATAAGCTATTTTTGAGAAGACCCTTTTCCATTTCTATTTTTTTTATTATTTTTGTTATTTTTCCCACAACAATCAAATAGACTATTATTTTTCATTCATAACAAACAAACAAATTAACGAAAAACATAAAACATTCCTTCTTTTTTTTGAGAAGGTGGGGTTGGACCCGATGAGGGTTGCCTACGTATCTCACATCCGGTGAGAATCAAACCCGCGTAGTTCGGTCAAATAAGAATAAGTAGGCAAATAATAATAAGCAGATGAACTAACTTTTTTTTTTTGAATTTTCGTTCAAAAGAACTATTTTAAAAGAAGCAAGGAAATATTATTTTTTGATTGATTTTCTTTTTAAAAGAAAGACTAATATTTTTTGAATTTTCGTTTTTTTTTATTCTAAAGAAAAGAAGAAAATATTTTTTCGGAATTTTGCCTTTAATATAAGAAATGCTCCTAAAATGTTTTTTTTTTGAATTTTGAATTTTCTTTTTAATTTCTGAAAGAAGAATCAAAATATTTTCGGATTTGTTTTTTTTTATATTATATATATATAAAGAAGAATCAAAATATTTTCGGATTTGTTTTTTTTTATATTATATATTTTTTTATTATTTTTTTTATTTTATTTTTTAAAGAAACAACTAGAAAGACTTTCTAAAGAAGTCAATAATGGAAAATATTTTTGGATTATTTGTTTTGAAAATTGGGATTCTAAAAACTTTTGGTAAGACAAATGTTCTTGCAATAGATAAAGATATGAATATACATATTTTGGAAATAAAGAAAAACTTTTTGGATTTTTTTATATATCTATATATATATTTGCAACAAATAATAAAACTACTTTCAACGCCCAACTCTTTTCATTTTATTATTTTTATTTTTATTTTGACATTTTCATAAACAGATAAATCAATAAAAACCCATGTTAAAACAAAACCTTTTTTTTTCTTTCATTTTTATGGCAAAACTAACTATTTTCTTTTCTATATATTTTTTTTAAAAACAAGACAGAACAATGATGATTTTTTCTCTACTTTTCCTTTGCCTTTAATATAACAAACTAACAAGACATTTTTTTTTATTTTCAAAATTTCGGCAGAGTTTCGACTCTACTCGGACTTCTATACTGTTATTTTCTCCTTTTTTCACGATTTTCTTATATGTGGAAAATGATGACAACATACAAAATCTTTTTGAATTTTCATGCTTTGTTTTTATTTGTTTTTTTATTTTTTATATTTATTATTTCTTTCAAAAATGTGGCATGGGAGACATAATGATTTCCAAGACTTCTTGGATTCCGCAAATGCTCCCCATGCGCTTTTCCCAACATATGAAGCGTGGGGGACATATGGGAATTCCAAGACTTCTTGGATTCCACAAATGTTCCCCATGTGCTTTCCCAAAAAGCAAGCGTGGGGGACATAGGGAATTCCAAGGCTTCTTGGATTCCACAAATGTTCCCCATGCTTTGATTAAAATAACATCATGCTGGAAATGACCAAATGACCCATACGCCCTTGACTAAATACAACATGTAGCACATAGGATGCCGAAAGATTGTCTATTATTTTCAGGTTGCTTGTCCTAGACGGACCCAACCCCTGTGTTGAGTCCCCTAAGTCAAATGCACATGATGCAAATAAACGTTCCTACTAGGGATCCGACATGTGGCTTTGTTATACTAGGTTCAGAACCTGGGTGTTTGTTCTAGACCTGGCTTACCCGAGCGGACAGCTCGAGCCGGGGGGGGGCAGCGTACCGGGAATACAGAAGCTTCACCGGCTTAGCAACTTGTCCGAACCTCTTTCTAAATTGGGATTTGACACTATACAGAAAAGAAGTCGTACGAAGTACACCCTTCTTCATGATTTAGAAGACTCGGAAAGGATATGGGTTTCGACACAGTTTATATACAGTTCAAATAATATCAAAGCGGTAAAAGCAGCATTTAACACATTAGGCTCAAACATGTAAAAATCAGATAATAAATAAAGCCAAATAATAACAATTATTCTAAGCTCGAATTCTTAACCCTGAACCAGTGGTTCTGGGTTTATATCCCCAGCAGAGTCGCCAGAGCTGTCACACCTCCTTTTTCCGCGCCCGGGGGGGCGCGAGGGAGTTTTTTCCAATTAAAGGACAATCAAAACGGGATTTGTTTATTATTTCAGAGTCGCCACTTGGGAGATTTAGGGTGTCCCAAGTCACCAATTTTAAACCCGAATCGAGGAAAATAATGGCTCTATATTATAGTCTGCGTACCAGAAATCCGGATAAGGAATTCTGTTAACCCGGGAGAAGGTGTTAGGCATTCCCGAGTTCCGTGGTTCTAGCACGGTCGCTCAATTGTTATATTCGGCTTGATTATCTGATTTTATACAAGTATGAACTTATGTGCAAATTTTAACTTTTAACCGCTTTATTATTATTGTTTTTTACAAGAATGTGAACATCGCTTAAAACACGTCTTTGGACTGCGTCACATGAAATGCACCCACAATCCGGAACGCATTTTATTTGATGTTTTGAGATTTGGCTTTGGGTCGCATGAAATGCACACCCGAGCTTAAGAAAGTAAATTATTAAACACGCGCCTAAAGAGACTATCGCGTTATTATTTTGCGGAGGCCGTGAAATTCGCTAAACGACCCTCCTGAATTCTAAGTAATTTTAAACAAGTATTTATTGAGGGCCCCGCAATTCGTGTTGTTATTCGGCGAGGCTCATCTCATTCTTATTTTTTAAAAGGAATTTGCAACATCATGGAAATGCATCTCATACCACGTCACAGTCAATGTACCCGTGATTAAAGACACATTTCGATTTCGTTGAGATTTGGATTTGGGTCACATAAATGTGCACCCGAGTTTAGGGAGTTAACATTATTAAAGGCGCGCCTAAAGCAACTAGCGCATTATTATTATTTTTTTTTTGGTAGGGCCGCGAAATTTGCTAAACGGCCCGTCCCAGAATCTAAGTATTTAATACACATATTTTGTGAAGGCTTCGCAAGGTGTACATTTTTACTTGGCGAAGCTAGTCTCGTTTTTTATTTATTTATTTATTTATTTATTTTATTTATTTATTATTTTTTCAAAAGGATTCTATTTTTACGCCTTTAACAATACTAAACCTTACGGCTTCTTTACAACTAAAATCTCATAACTTGTCAAAAAATTAATAAACTGAGTTTAGCGAATGAGTGCTTCGGGAGTAGTAACAACAAGTACTAATGTTAATTTTGTCCGAACGAACTAAGCAAAGGACCACGAACAAATTAACGTCAAACTCGTGTCATAGAACAACTAGCCTAACTTAATTAAATGACATCGAATAAACAAGAATAACATAACATGAAAATGAACCAAGTGCAGACAATGAAACATAGGCAGAAAATTTCCATACCAATTTTTATATTGCATCTCAAACATTCCACGTAAAGTTTTATTTATCTAATACATCGAGGTTTACTGACCTTTGCACCTCGACAAACTCAGAACGACAAACACGATTCCGACGGAACTCAAGCCGGACCTCACTCGATGAGGAATAATGATGAAACCTTGGACAAACACCTCGACGTACCGGACCTCGACGTACCGGACCTCGACGAACAGAAAGCTCGGACCCACAACTGTCAACGACCAGGGATTGTTTGGTTACTGCTGTATTTTTCCGGCGCGATACCCGTGTACGTGAAACCGTAGTTGGAGGGATCGTTTGGGCAGTTGACAAAGGGGGTGGTTGAACGACGCAGCAGCGATGGCTGCTGCTTGACGGGTGGTCGATGGGTGTTGCTGGTTTTTGGTTGAGGTCGACGGGACTGGGGCTGCGACGGGGTGGGTTGTTGACGTTGGTCGTGGTGCTGGGGTGACGGTCGAAGGGACTGGGGCTGCGACGGGGGGGTCAGCTGGGTAGGTTTTGGAAGTGGTTTTGAGGCGTCAATGGTGGTTTTGGTCGGTGTCGTTTGGGTGTGTTCGTTGGTGGTGTCGGACGGTGGTGATGGGGTGGTGTTTGGTCGTTGGTTATGGTGGCTATGGGTGGAGGTGACGGGGAGGGGTCAGCTGGGTGGTTTACCTGTAGAGGATGGTGTCGAAGGGGGCGCGACTGGTTTCAGTAGGTGTTTGGACGTGGGGGGTGGTGGTTATGGCGTTCGTTTGGTGGTTTACTGGAAGTTTGGGTGGTGTAGATGGGCTGGTGGGTTCGGACGTGTGATGGGGCAGTGACAAACGGGAGCTTGCAGCGGGCGGCAATGGAGGTTGACGACGGGCCTGCTTGGGCAGTGGTCGACGGGCAGCGACGGGGTGGTGTTTGGGAGGAGGAGGGTGGTCCGGGGGCTGGGCTTCGTAGGTTTTTTCTATTTTTTCTTTTTTTTTTCTTTTCTAGGGTTTAGTTCTTCTTCCTCCTTTAGGAAGAAGATGAGTGAACAGTAGTATTGTTTCGAAAATTTTCCCAAAATTCCTCCTCTGTCAAATGTGTTAGTCCGTGTATTTGACATGGTTTGCCCAGAAAAATGAGCCCACGCGTAGTGGGGCTCAAGGCATATGTTCCCCACGCGTGGTGGGGTTCCCCACGTGTCCTGGACACGGTTTATTATGGGCTAGGTCCAAAAATTAGGCCTAAAATCGGGTAGTTTGAACCCGAATATTATTCTTTTGCCCGGAGCCGAGAAATAGAAAACTTTGCTTAACTAGTCCTACGTAAACAAAATAACTACCAAAACAAGACTAATTTAAAACAAAACTATATTATTATTTTCTTAATTATTTTTCAAGATTTAAAATAGCTACAAAATATTAATAAAAATATATTTTTTGTAATTTTCGTTTTTAAATATTAAGATAAAATATGAGGTAACGTTTTTGTATTTTTCAAAGTTAAAATGACTATCAAACCTTAATAGAACTATATTTTTTGTAATTTTCGAAATTATATAAAGTACAAAAATAAAGTGCAATTTTTTGTATTTTTCAAATTTATGAGAAATACATAAACTAAAATTTATATATATATTTTTTTGAAATTTTTCTTTTTGCAACGAAATAAAGTAAAATAGTTAAAATAGCTATACTAGTCCTAAATTAGATATTTAAGGTTAAGAACGTAAAATTTCCCGGGGAGGGTCAAAAATCACGTGCTTACAAGTGTCACACCTCCTTTTTCCGCCCCCGCGAGGGTGCAAGGGAGTTTTTCCAATTAAAGGACAATCGAAACGGGATTTGTTTATTTATTTCAGAGTCCCCACTTGGGAGATTTAGGGTGTCCCAAGTCACCAATTTTAATCCCGAATCGAGGAAAAGAATGACTCCATATTACAGTCTGCGCACCAGAAATCCAGATAAGGAATTCTGTTAACCCGGGAGAAGGTGTTAGGCATTCCCGAGTTTCGTGGTTCTAGCACGGTCGCTCAACTGTTATATTCGGCTTGATTATCTGATTTTATACAAATATGAACTTATGTGCAAAATTTTATCTTTTTACCGCTTTCTTACTTATTATTATTATTTTACGAGAATTGCAACGCCGTGGAAACATATCTCGAACCACGTTACATCAATGCACCCGTAGTTGTTTGGCATATCTCGACTCGGTTGAGATTTGGATTTAGGGCACATAAATGTGCACCCGAGTTAAGGAAAATAAATTATTAAAGGCGCGCTTAAAGCAACTAGTGTCTTGTTATTTTGGGGAAGGCCGTAAAATTCGCTAAACGGCCTGTCCTCGAATTCTAAGTATTTTAATATATACATTTAGAGGGCCCCGCAGCTTGTGCATTTTTTGTTTGTCGAGGCTCGTCTCATTCATTATTAAAAAGAATTTGCAACGTCATGGAAATGCATCTCAGACCACGTCACAATCAATGTACCCGTGATTAGAGACACATTTCGATTTTGTTGAGATTTGGATTTGGGTCACATAAATGTGCACCCGAGTTTAAGGAGATAACATTATTAAATACGCGCCTAAAGCGACTAGCGTATTATTATTTTGGGTAGGGCCGTGAAATTTGCTAAACGGCCCTTCCCGACTAAAAAATAATTCTTAAACCTTTACTGAGGGTCCTGCAAATTTTTTATTATTATTTTTTATTTGACGAAGCTCGTCTCACTTATTTATTTATTTATTTTTAAAAGGAAAGTAACTACATTTCTATTTTTATTTGTCTCTAAATAAAGAAAAATCCTAGTTAATTACATGCTAAAAAAAACTGTAACTTATTTAATTAATAGATTACAACATATGCTAATGAAAATTATACTTGAACTTGTAAAAATGAAAAATTATTTCGCGCCTTATTCCATAAGCTAATATTACTAAAAATGGAATTATGTATATAAAAAACGTACAAGATTGACTAACGTTACTACAATTAGCCATTTTTAACTGTGGTGAGGTTAACTAAATGATCAAAGCTATAGACTAATTCATTAACCCTAATGGATTCGCAATTTAACTATACTTTATTGAAACTACTCTACATTAGTGTAAGTATACTTAATTATTAATACATAAAATTATCGACTACGACCTTTATTTATTTATTTACTTTTATTATTATTATTGGAGCTATAATGTTGACACTACCCAACCACCTTATTTTTACATTTTTATCAAGTCCACAATCTATCTATGTGAGATTATTTGTAACATGAATTACTGCCAATACTGATGAGAGTATAATCACTTAAGAGGACTAATGGAAATTAATTTTAACCATCTAAACGAAATACTAATTGGGTTTTGACTAAGTACTCTATCTCATTTATGGACTACTTGAATATATGCATGGAAACAAACAACTAACTAGAGATATGCTACTTATCATGATTTACCCCATTAATCTAATAAAATTGAAAGGTTCATGTTATATCAGCGCATGACCATTTATACGATTCCTTCTCTTTTCAATCCAATTATACAAAAAAAATAAAAAAATAAAAAATAAAACAGTTCATAAAAAAACTAAATAGACCAGATTGTCTACTATCTGCTTTATTGAAGCGGTTCGATTTTATTGCTGCATTTCAACTTCAAAGCTTTATCACTACAAGATTCGAATGTGTACCTGGAATTCGAACTACAAATAGAGAAAAGAGCTCAGGAGCAACAATATACAGCAGTAGCACAACAACAGAATCCCATAGCAAATAACAGCAACAAAACATCAATAACCAATGTAACAATGGTCAGAACCAAACTGAAAACCCCAGAAAGCTTGACTGAAAATCAGTAGTACTAAACGCAATCCAACAGATGGCAGCAACAAAGTTCTGATTTCAGCAGTAAAGAAAAGAACCTCACTTTCAGTTTTTAGCTCTCAAAGACTGATTTTTAGTTCTGAAAAATTAGCATATCTCTCACTTTTAAGTTCTTAAAATTTTTGTTCTCTCAACTTCCAGTCTCAATCCCTTTTTTTTTTTCCAGTCCCCTTCTCTATATCAACTCCCCTTATTTATAGGCTAGAACTAAACATTATTTATTCAAAGCTTTTCACTTTCAGCCTGTATATTCCCTCTCATGTGCATCTATACACTTTTATCATTAATCTCATGCTTATTTTCTGATTTTTCACCCTTAAAGATACCAGACAGGGTGTATTCTGCACTATTAATTCCCTTTTCATTAAATAATTCATTAATTATACACTGAATATTAACTGGCAGGCTACTAACACTAATCATTTTAAATCTTTTAACACCCAAAAATACCCCTGAAAAATCCTCTATTATTATTGTCTTGCCCTCACTCTTAGCAATATGTATTTAAACCTCTCGGATTTACAACTACACCAAATCACTACACAGCTACAACCAATCCTTAAGTCAAATTCACACAAAATGATTCAAGCATCAAAACATAACAACGAAGTGATTCATGCTGTATTCGTCCAAACAAAGCAGTCATAAACTAACTATTCGACGAAGTTGTTCAAATCGAATGTAGCTTATAACGCACACTCAAACAAACAGAAGAAAAATCTTGACCAAATAAAAAGGTCTTGAAGAAGAAGGAGAACTAATGAACAAAACAAGATTACAAAATAACACTTTAAACAAAGAATCAATAATCCGAAAAATAGAATAATAATAATAAAAAAAAAAAGATTAGGAACAACATTTAAAACCAAAGCCATAACAGAAAATAAATAAAAATGAACTAAATAATCTTGAAAGAAAATCCTAAAACTTGAACGGACTGTTTTGTGGATGTTGAAAAAGGACGAAGCATCAGTTGGACGTTTGGACTATGGCGGATTAAATGGAGGGACGAGGGTGGTGATCGTGAGGGGGACAGCAGCGGCAGCAGCTGGACTCGCTGTTGCCATGGTCGACGGGGCAGCAGCAGCGTCAGGTCGCGAGGAGCAGCGGCAACGTCAGGTCGTAAGGAGCAGCAGCAGCAGCACTGCTCGCTGCATGGTGGCGACGCGACGGGGAGCAGCTACGATGACAGTGGTCGTGAGGAGCAGCTGGAGGTGGTCGACGTCGTTTCTTCTTCTTCAAAATGAAGAAGAAGATGAATAGTTGCAAAACTGTTCTTTCTTTTCCTTTGGTCCGTGCATGTGCATCCCTCTTTTCTTTTCTTTTGTTTTCAAACGTAGGTCCCCTTCCCCTTTCTTAAAATATTGTTGGCTTTTAAAATTCTTTCAATCTCACGTTCTGTCCCCGCTTTCCCTTTTTAAAAACCTTTTTCTTTGAAAATTCAATCTCCTTCACGTGTTGTCCCCCTTTTTCCTTTAAACAATTTTCAGCCTTTTCAATTTTTAATTCCCTCCCCCATGCCATGCTTTGTCCATATATCAAAGGACATGGACCCCACGTGTGTAGGGGTCCAAGACATGTGTCCCCCATGCGCGGTGGGATTCAGATTATTATGGGTCAGGTCCAAAAATTAGGCCTAAAACGGGTAGTTTAAACCCAAATATTATTCTTTGCACGGACCCGAGAATAAAAACACGATGTTATTCATTTAGTCCTATGTAAGCAAAATACTACCAAATAAGACTATTTAAAACAAAACTATTTCTTTCTGTTTTTTTTAGTATTTTTACAAGATTAAAATAGCTACAAAGCATAAATAAAACTATTTTAGTCATTTTCGTTTTTATATAAAGATAAAATATAAAGTATTATTTTTGTATTTTTCAAGATTAAAAAGGCTACAAAACGTTAATAACTTTTTTTTATATATAATTTTCGAAATTATACAACGATAAAAATATAAAGTACTATTTCTATATTTTTTAAATTTAAAATGACTACAAAACATTAATAAAACTACATATTTTATAATTTTCGAAATTATATAAAGTATAAAAAATAAGGTACTATTTTTGTATTTTTTCAAGTTTATGAGAAATACATAAGCTAAAATTTACATATATATTTTTTGTAATTTTTCTTTTGCGACGAAATAAGGTAAATAGTCAAAATAGCTATATTAAACTCAATTCAAATATTAACGTTTTGTAGCCCTCTTTTTTTTTTTTTGATAAAACTAAAATTCTAAATTGAGCTACAAACTAAATTAATTCCAAAAATATTAATTAAACTCCTAACAAAAATTATCATACACAATTAAACACCAATTAAAACAAAATTGCATAATTTGACATTAAATGCTAACAATGCAAAATATTCCTATTTTTGTGACTTTCATTTTTTTGTAAAACAAACTTAATTAAATACTAAATGAAAATGTGATATATTTTATATTTTTATTAATTAAAACAAATAAATATGCACTCATAAAAATACAAATAATTATACAAAAATACCACAAAAATAACAAAAATTGCACACAAAGGAAAATTGTTTTATTTTGAATTTTTTGGGAGTAATTCTTTCATAGGGCAAAAATCACGTGCTTACAGCTGCCCCTCTTTGCCCGAAGACACGAAGGGTTTTCGTGCAAAGATAAAGTGAGCGATTTTTGCCCATCCGAGTACTCCGTGTGAAGCATTTTTTTTTAAAAAGATTTAACCGAACCTTTGCTTCAAAGGTTTCCTACATATCCCTGGCTAAAGGGGAATCAGGTTAATGTAGTTCGGGAAGTTTTGGTAGCTGGGACTACCGTGGGACTGCAATGTTACTTGTTGTTGCATGCTATTACCACTGCTTACCGATCTCCTTGTTACATCGTGCTTAAAAGAAAACAAGAAACTAGGCTAGACTGCAATTTGTTCTTGTTGCCTTGCTTTCTTATCGGCTTGTGTTTCCTCTGGTGCCTTTCTTCCGTGAATTTCTGGCCCTTTGCTTTTCTGAATACCAGTTTTCATCATTTTGCTCGATCCGCTTGGGATATGGCTTCCTTCATTAAGCTTTTCGGCGGTTCCTCTAGGGATACGGCTCTCTTCATCAGATCTGTTATACTGGGTATAATTTAATGTTCATATGCCACTTCTTTCAAGACGTGTCTTTTCTTCCTTTTGACTCATGCGCTTGAAACTTGTGCTGGGACCTCTTGTTGCAACCTTCTGCTTTCCGGTGCTGGGGATTTTTATTGTTTCCTGCTGGGGATTTCTGTTGTAACCTTCTACCTTCCGGTGGGTTACTGATTTCAAGATCTGCAGTATAAGAATCAAAAGTATTCCTCTCGTTATACAGGTGGGCACCTGAATGCAAAAATATGAAATGTATGCCCGCATTATACTGGTGGGCGACCTAGAACAGAAATGAAAAGACAGAAATGTATTCCCGCATTATACTGGTGGGCGACCTAGAACAGAAATGAAAAGACAGAAAATGTATTCCCGCATTATACTGGTGGGCGACCTAGAACAAAAATGTATTCCCGCATTATACTGGTGGGCGACCTAGAACATGGAAATGAAAAGACAGAAATGTATTCCCGCATTATACTGGTGGGCGACCTAGAACAGTAATGTATTCCCGCATTATACTGGTGGGCGACCTAGAATAGAAATGAAAAGACAGAAATGTATTCCCGCATTATACTGGTGGGCGACCTAGAACAGAAATGTATTCCCGCATTATACTGGTGGGCGACCTAGAATAGAAATGAAAAGACAGAAATGTATTCCCGCATTATACTGGTGGGCGACCTAGAATAGAAATGAAGAGACAGAAAATGTATTCCCGCATTATACTGGTGGGCGACCTAGAACAAAAATGTATTCCCGCATTATACTGGTGGGCGACCTAGAACAAAAATGTATTCCCGCATTATACTGGTGGGCGACCTAGAACAGAAATGTATTCCCGCATTATGCTGGTGGGCGACCTAGAATAGAAATGAAAAGACAGAAAATATATTCCCGCATTATACTGGTGGGTGACCTAGAATAGAAATGAAAAGACAGAAATATATTCCCGCATTATACTGGTGGGCGACCTAGAACAGAAATGTAATCCCGCATTATACTGGTGGGTGACCTAGAATAGAAATGAAAAGACAGACATGTATTCCCGCATTATACTGGTGGGCGACCTAGAACAGAAATGTATCCCCGCATTATACTGGTGGGCGACCTAGAACAGAAATGTATTCCCGTATTATACTGGTGGGCGACCTAGAACATGAAATGTATTCCCGCATTATACTGGTGGGTGACCTACAACATTAAATGTAATCCCGCATTATACTGGTGGGCGACCTAGAACAGAAATGTATTTGTTTCCTCGTTCCTCCGAGAAAATTTTTGACAACGACAGAAAATTTTCTGCCCCGGTTTTGGTGACCTTTCTGGCATCGCGTCCTTCTGCCATCATCAACCTTTATTTTCCTGCAGCAGACAAAAGGACTTTGTTAGTTTTAATCCTAGTGTTAATTTTCCGGTTTTCTTTTCTTGCTCTGTGCCCCCACCACTGGTTGGGGGACAAAGTTGCTTGCTGGGGGTGACCTGTCTGATGTGGATGGTTTTCCCCCTTTTCTGCTTTTCTCTTTACAGAATCAAACTGTGAGAGTCCGATTCCCTCCCGAAACCACTCCTTTAGGAGTTTTATTTCCTCCCGGAATGGCAAGGCATAGAATTGCATTGCCTGGGGATATCTTGCACCGGATTGATTTCCCTTTCTTGTGGCGTCTGACCACTTCGGATTTGGGTCCGGGATTTATCAACATTCTGCGGGGAAACCTTCTCGGAACTTGGTCCACAAGTCCTTCACCCGTCATTTTCCGCTCTTTTTACGTCACCCTTCTTTCTACACAATTCGTCCTTTGGTTTTGCAGCCGATGCCTTTTGTCTTATTGCCTCGGTTCTTGGCCTATCCTTTCGTATTTTGCTTTTGTACCCCTTCGGCCTCTGGTAGTAAACTTTGAAAAATCTTTTTCAAAACGAATTCTTAGCAAGAAAAATGAAAAAGATAGAAAAGGAGGAAAATCTCTCTGAACCAATACTTGGTGGAAAAAAAAGAAAAGATAAGAACTTATCTAGAAGACATGACTGGTCCTTGTGATCATGACATGCACCGTAGATTCCTGACCCAGTCTATTTGTATCAATCAACTTGCCTGATGACCTTACTTGCTGGGGATAAATGGGTGTCCATTTCTTTGCGAACGCGGACCCTTTTGTTGATCTGTCTTGTCGCCTCATAGTGACCTTCGAGGGGTTTTCACTAATGAGACTCTCTCTTTTGTCTCAGCTCCCGGCGCCTTATGGTGCCTGTGAAGGTTTTTACCGATAAGACTCTCTCGTTTTATATCTCTCATCTTTCGTCGCCTTGTGGTGCCTGCGAAGGTTTTCACCGCCAAGACTCTCTCATTTTATTTCTTCAACGGAGAATTAGAGTGCTGTCGATATGACCCTCTCTTTTGGAGATTCCTTTGGACTATCAATTCATTTCCAGTTTTATGATCCTCTTCTTCGCCGGGGATCAGTGTATTATTCTCGGCTTTATTTGCCTGACTTGGCACCTCTTGGATATTGATCGGGAGGTCTTTTGGACGTCGATGTTGGTTTTGGTGTGGGGCTAAAAGAAAGGCTATCAAAAAATGAAATAACTTTGATGGGTGATCCGCTACAACTTTTGGAATCAAACCTTTGTTGGAACTTTAAAACATAACCTCTGCCCCAGTTTTCTTGCTTGGGGGATTTTATTTTTTACACTATGTTGAGCTACGTGCGTTACGCACACTGTGCCTATTATGCACACTATGTACACTATGCACACTATGACCGAGCTGTGAGGCGCCTACGTATCCTCTTTGAGGAATCAGGTCAAACGTAGTTCCCACGGTTTTGTTTTTCTTGTGATTTTATCTTCTTCTTTTTCATTTTCTTTTACAATTTTCTTTTCCCTTCTTTTTTTTTCTTTTTATATATTTTTTTTCATTAGTGATTCCAAAAAAGGGATATGAAAGAATAACTTAAGGCTCAAAAGGGGGAAACAAGGGTAAAAAGTGTTTGGATAGAAGAAAGAATTGCCTCCGTCATTTCATTATCCAATAAGTACCAAGTACAAACAAACGAACCAATAATTGCCATAATCAAAGAAATTACGCATAATATCTCTTGACTGCATCCGAATTGATAGCCATGTCAACACATCTTCCCTCGATATCCGTCAAACACAAAGCACCGTTGGACAATACTCTGGTCACGATATAAGGCCCTTGCCAATTTGGGGCGAACTTGCCTTTTGCCTCGACCTGATGTGGGAGGATCTTCTTCAATACCTGCTGCCCTATTTCAAACTTCCTGGGGCGTACCTTCTTATTGTATGCCCTTGCCATTCTCTTCTGATATAGCTGACCATGGCACACTGCTGCCAATCTTTTCTCGTCTATCAAGCTCAACTGTTCTAGTCGAGCTTTGACCCATTCATCATCATCACTTTCGGCTTCAGCGACAATCCGGAGGGACGGAATTTCGACCTCCGCTGGTATTACGGTCTCAGTTCCGTACACCAACAAATAAGGAGTTGCACCTATGGAAGTCCGGTAGTGCGATAACCCAACAAAGCAAAGGGTAATCTCTCGTGCCATTGTCTGGACCCTTCCACCATCTTCCGCAGTATCTTCTTGATGTTCTTATTGGCTGCTTCGACCGCTCCATTCGCCTTGGGACGATATGGGGTGGAATTGCGGTGTGTAATCTTGAATTGTTGGCATACCTCTCTCATCAGGCTGCTGTTAAGATTTGCACCGTTATCCGTGATGATTACTTTTGGGATCCCAAATCTGTAGATGATATGGGAGTGCACAAAATCCACCACTGCCTTTTTAGTTACCGACTTGAAGGTTTTAGCCTCAACCCATTTGGTGAAGTAGTCAATGGTTACTAGAATGAACCTATGACCATTGGATGCTGCTGGCTCGATAGGTCCAATGACATCCATGCCCCATGCCACAAACGGCCAGGGTGCTGACATCGTATGTAACTCTGTTGGCGGAGAATGAATCAGATCTCCATGTATCTGACACTGATGGCATTTTCTCACGAAAGAGATACAGTCATGCTCCATGGTAAGCCAATAATACCCTGCTCGAAGGATCTTCCTTGCCAATACATATCCGCTCATATGCGGCCCGCAAACTCCAGCATGTACCTCTGCCATGACCGTCGTGGCTTGACCGGCGTCTATACATCTTAACAATCCCAAATCCGGGGTTCTTTTGTACAAAACTCCTCCGCTGAGGAAGAAACCATTCGACAAACGCCGAAGGGCTCTTTTTTGGTTTCCAGTGGCCTGTTCCGGATATATCCCCATTCTGAGGTACTCCTTGATATCATGAAACCAAGGCTCGCTATCTGCTTCATCTTCCACCGTGTTGCAATAAGCGTGCTGATCACGAACCTAGATGTACAGAGGGTCAACATACATTTTGTCAGGGTGGTGCAACATTGATGCTAAGGTGGCCAATGCATCCGCAACCTCGTTATGAACTCTCGGGATATGTTTGAATTTCACCGATCGAAATTGCTTGCTCAGATCGTGCAAGCATTGTCGATAAGGTATGAGTTTCAAGTCTCGTGTTTCTCATTCGCCCTGAATCTGATGTACCAAGAGGTCCGAGTCTCCCAAGACCAAAACGTCTTGGACATCTATGTCCGCAGCCAATCGCAGACCCAAAATGCAAGCTTCATACTCGGCCATATTATTGGTGCAATAGAAGCGTAGTTGAGCCGTAACAGGATAATGGCGTCCTATTTCAGAAATGAGTACTGCTCCTATTCCAACCCCTTTCACGTTTGCAGCTCCATCGAAGAAAAGCTTCCAACCCGGTTCCTCGGGTAACGCCAGCTCACTTGTATGCATCACTTCTTCGTCGGGAAAATACGTTCTTAAAGGCTCGTATTTTTCATCAACGGGATTCTCTGCCAAATGGTCGGCCAGCGCTTGGGCTTTCATGGTTGTCCTCGTCACATAGACGATATCGAACTCTGTGAGCAGAATTTGCCATTTTGCCAACCTCCCTGTGGGCATAGGTTTCTGAAAGATGTACTTCAATGGGTCCAAACGGGATATGAGATAAGTAGTATACGAAGACAGGTAGTGTTTCAACTTCTGAGCTACCCAAGTTAGGGCGCAACATGTTTTCTCGAGTTGAGTGTACTTGACCTCATATACTGTGAATTTCTTGCTAAGATAGTAAATGGCCTGCTCCTTCCTTTCTGTGTCATCATGTTGCCCCAGTACACAACCAAATGAATTTTCCAGGACCGTCAGATAAAGAATTAAGGGCTTCCCTGGCTTAGGCGGGACCAACACGGGTGGATTAGACAGATACCCTTTGATTTGGTCGAAAGCCTCTTGACACTCTGCCGTCCAACTTACCGCAGCATCCTTTTTCAGCAGCCGAAATATGGGCTCACAAGTTGCTGTGAGTTGAGCGATGAACCTGCTGATGTAATTGAGTCTACCCAACAGACTCATTACCTCTGTTTTATTCTTTGGCGGTGGCAAATCTCAGATGGATTTGATCTTAGATGGGTCTAACTCAATACCCCGTCGACTGACGATGAATCCTAACAGCTTTCCTGATGGAACCCCGAATGCGCATTTGGCCGGGTTAAGCTTGATATCATACCTTCGGAGTCTTTGGAAGAATCTCCTTAGGTCTACTACATGGTCTTCCTGACGCCAAGACTTTATGATCACATCATCTACGTACACCTCAATTTATTTGTGTATCATGTCGTGAAACACATCAGTCATTGCTCGCATGTATGTTGCCCTGGCATTCTTCAGTCCGAACGGCATTACCCGATAGCAGTAAGTTCCCCATGGCGTGATAAATGTTGTCTTTTCCGCATCTTCCTCGTCCATTAGGATCTGATGATAACCCGCATAGCAATCCACAAAGGATCCGATCTCGCGCCCAGCGCAATTATCGATCAAGATATGGATGTTGGGCAATGGAAAATTGTCCTTGGGACTTGCTTTGTTGAGGTTGCGGTAGTCGACGCACACCCTGATTTTCCCATCCTTCTTTGGAACTGGTAACATATTGGCCAACCACTCGGGATATCGAATGACCCGAATGACCTTCGCCTGCAACTGCTTAATCACCTCTTCTTTGATCTTTACACTCATTTCTGTTTTAAATTTCCTTAGCTTTTGCTTGACCGGAGGGTATGCCGGGTCAGTGGGCAATTTGTGAACCACTAAATTGGTGCTTAATCCCGGTATATCATCATATGACCATGCAAAAATATCTTTGAATTCCATGAGGGTTTTGATCAATTCTTCCCTGACATTCGGCTCAATATGGATGCTGATCTTGGTTTCTCGGACATTATCAGCGTCTCCTAGATTCACAGCCTTAGTGTCATTTAGGTTAGGTTTGGGTTTTTCTTCAAATTGGCACAGTTCTCGGTTTATCTCTTCGAAGGCTTTATCTTCGTCATATTCAGATTCATCGTCACAAACGACCTCTTGTATCATTAAGTCGGATGCAGATTGATTTATTAGACTAGGTCGAAGATCCGCTGTGCATGCCATGTCATTAGAACCAGTAAAGAGAGAACTGTTCAGAAAGAAAAAGAACAAGACAAAATTAAAATGAGATAAAAGAAGAGAACTTTATTAAACTTGCGGGATAAAAGGGTTCACACTTTTACAAAACAAAAGTAAAATTTGGATTACACCCTGAAATAATCCGAAAAAAACAAAACAAACAAAAAACATAAATCAAAGCCTACTACCAAGACTCCCCTCGGACAGGAAGAGGAGTAACCGTCCAATTGTTGGTCTTGGCCTCAGGCCCCACAAATTGTATCTCCGCCCTGCTGGAACTCTCTCCATCTTCTACCATACTGACATCAGTGAATAGCCTCTCGAAACTCTGATTTAGGTCCCCATCTATACCAATCAATGGTCCTAGAATATTTGGGACTGGCGTCCCCTTGGCGCTTGCTCTGACAAAAGACCTTGAGAGACATGGCACCGGCTTGGGCAGAAACCAAACTCTCTTCTTCATTTTTCGCGCTTGCTTCCTATCTGCCGCGGTTGGTTTGAACCCCAAACCGAAGTTTTCCAAGTTCTTGGGCAGGGAGACAGATTGGACAATCCCCTGAAGCTCAACTCCCAGGCCTTTTCCCGGCACGAACCCGTTGCTCAGCATTTCCGAGACCATCATGATTGTTGCGGAAGCTACCCTAGGGTACTGAAGGATCTCACCCTCAGAAATCTTGTTTGCCGACATTGTATCGAAAATCTGGTAGACCCAAGGACCTTTGTCATCATCGGTCTCTATGAATGGCACAATGGCGCCACCCATGGTGCATGACGTGTCCTCGCCGTGTAGTACGACCTCTTGTCTATCCCACTCGAACTTGACCATCTGATGTAGGGTGGAAGGCACTGCTTTGGCTGCGTGGATCCATGGTCGTCCTAGCAGCATGTTATAAGATACTGTGGCTTCTAATACCTGGAATTCCATGGTAAACTCGACCGGACCGATGGTCAATTCAAGCACAACATCCCCCACAGTGGCTGTTCCATTTCCGTCAAATCCCCGGACACAGATGCTATTCTTGTGGATTCTTCCGTGGTTGATCTTTAACTGGTTCAGAGTGGATAATGGACAAATATTGGCACTCGAACCGTTATCCACCAATACCCGAGCAACTACCGAGTTTTCGCATTTGACAGTTAGGTAGAGAGCTTTATTGTGCTCCGTACCTTCCACTGGCAGATCATCATCTGAGAATGTTACCATGTTCACCTCGAAAATCTTGTTGGCAATGGTTTCCAGGTGGTTTACAGAAATCTCGTTGGGTACATGAGCTTCGTTTAATATTTTCATCAGGGCCCGACGATGCTCCTCAGAATGGATTAGTAATGACAGCAACGAGATCTGGGCCGGTGTTTTCCTCAGCTGTTCGACCACGGAGTAGTCCTGTACTTTCATCTTCCTCAAGAACTCCTCAGCCTCTTCTTCGGACACAGGTTTCTTGGTTGTAGTGGGGTTGGTTCTTCTCAGCTCCACCGGAGCAAAACACCGACCTGATCGAGTCAGCCCTTGCGCTTCACAACTAACTTCCTCCACTTGTTTTCCTTTGTACATCACCACTGCCTTCTCGTATTTCCAAGGCACAACCTTGCTATCAATCATCGGAAGCTGAACTACAGGCTTTATGGTGACCAGTTCCCTGTATACCCCTTTCAACACAACTGCAGGTGTGGGTGGAGCCCCTGATATTACCAACTTGTTTGGCTCGGGTTTGCTTGTTATGGAGGACGGGCTCTTTCCCAATATCACTACCGGCTTGACGCCTTCTCCCTGGGACTGTACCCCCGTTCCTCCACTAGTCGGTCCTTCTTTCGGAGCGGCCTGGATCATCATCACTGTTTGTGAGGGTTTTCTCAACTCTCCTCCCTCATACACCAACTCAATCATGTAAGTCTCTTGGTGCGCTGACAGTGGGTTCTGGTTGATGTTAGGAGCCTCCGGTGTCTGGACCTCGATCTTATTGGTATCAATAAGATCCTGTATGGCATGCCTCAACTTCCAACACTTTTCGGTATCATGCCCCAGCATCCCTGAGCAGTACTTACAGCTTACTGATCGGTCCAAATTCTGGGGTGGGGGATTTGGTTCTCGAGTCTGGACAGGACTAACCAAACCCAATTGCCTCAATTTGTGGAACAAAGCGGTGTAGGTTTCTCCCAACTCGGTGAAAGTTCTGTGTTTTTGCAGCCTGTCATTCCTAGCATCCGGATTTCCCTGAAAGCCTGCCCCTGGAGGGTTTCTATATGCCCTCGGTGGAGGATAGGTGTTTTGTGGTGGTGCATATGTGTTCTGGGGAGCCGGCGCGCGCCATTGCGGGCGAACCGGAGGCTGAGTGTATGTCTGGGCTTGGTGTATGGAGAAATGTGGTTCTCGAGGTGGATAGTAGTGATGTGCTGGGCTGTATGGGTAGTTTGGCCTGTGGGGCCTGGGTTGGTTGTAGTGGGGTTTGCCAGACCTGGGCCAACTGCTTGCCTCAATCGTGGCAATTTCTTCTTTCTTCCTTCTTCCCAACGCACCTCCCGAACTGCTCTGAATAGTCTGGGTCATGGCCTTGAGTGCCGAGTAATTCAAGATTTTGTCAGACCTCAGACCCTCCTCTATCATGACCCCTATTTTTACTACCTCGTTGAAGGATTTTCCAACCGTCGTCACCAATTGACCAAAGTAGGTTGGATCCAGTGTTTGCAAGAAGTAGTCCACCATTTCTCCCTCTCTCATGGGAGGATCCACTCTAGCTGCTTATTCTCTCCAGCGGAACCCGTACTCGCAAAAACTTTCCCCGGGCTTCTTCCCGGTCCTCAATAATGTGAGACAGTCAGGGACTATCTCGAGATTGTATTGGAAATGACCTGCGAAAGCCTGCGCCAGATCATCCCAAGTGTACCATCTGCTGGAATCCTGCCTGGTATACCATTCTAGTGCCGATCCGCTCAGACTTTGGCCAAAATAAGCTATCAGCAGCTCATCTTTGCCACCTGCCCCTCTCATTTTGCTACAGAATCCCCGCAAATGCGCCATGGGATCACCGTGCCCTTCATATAAATCAAACTTAGGCATCTTGAACCCAACCGGGAGTTGGATATCCGGGAAAGGGCATAGATCTTTGTAGGCCACGCTGACCTGGTTGCCCAATCCGTGTAGGTTCCTGAAGGACTGCTCCAGGCTTTTGAATTTCCTCAATACCTCATCTTGTTCTGGGGCTTTAACCGGCTTTTCAATTTCTGCCGGTACCTCCAAATGTGGATTGTAGGCATGTGGTTCAGGGGCATGGAATGTAGGCTCAGGGGGATAGTATTGCGTATCGGGAGCCTGAAACAATGGCTCGCTGGCCGTTCTCTGCAGGGTGGCTGATATGGGTCCCACAAAAGTGGGAACATTTGGTGTTGGGAGGGGTTGATGCGGTGGTGGAGCTTGGGAATCGTGGGGGCTTCTTTCTTGATGATAACGGGAATTTGTGAGGCTTGTTGAAGGGCCGGAGTGATGGTATTCCGGCATGTGCCCCAGTGGCTCAGGGTTCTTTTGTGCTTTGGCTAAAGCTAGCTGCATTGCATTCATCTCTAGTCTCATCCTTTCAATCTTTTTCATCGCTTCTTTTAACAACTGGCTCATCGGCCTTTCTCCCTCGGTACTATTCTCTGAAGTAGTCATGCTTGTTGCTACTGGTCCTTTGGATCTGGTTTGGTAAGGGTGTGTTGCCAGAATTCTTTAACAACTAACTGTCTGGATTCAGACAACAACAAACTTTGTCAGCATTAGAGTTTAACAGATTTGATAACAACAACACATTGAGGATGCCATGCTCCTAGGCAGTTAACCGTTTCTACATGCTTTACTTCAAACATGCGTCATCCCAGCTTGCTCATTTGTCCTTTTAAAGTATTTTGGGAAACCCAGTATTTTATTTTATTTATGTATTTTCTTCTATTTTTTCTTCCTTTCTTTCTTTCTTTATTAAAGGCGATCGAATCTTATGTGGATTGCCTACATATCACGTCCCCGCGTGAATCAGACCGGCGTAGTTCTTCCATAAAATAAAGAAACACAAAATTCTTTTGGAATCATTAAATTCATTCTCAAAATTTTGCTATTATAAATTACTTCAAACAAGGAACAGCAATGGTACAGACTCCACAGTTCTTAACCCGATTTGACTAAAAGAAAAGAAAACAACATATGGGAAAGCAACAAAGTCAAATAAACAGGACTCAACCAAAGATTAATTTTCCAACTTAGGGGCCCGCGAGGCATCATTCGGCCTTTCCGCGGCCCTTGGTGTGAGGTCTCTTTGCAAGCTTTTCAACTCGTTCATAATCCGATGGACGCAGCCCATGATGGAAATAAGGAGGGTCTTCCGAGGTATTTGCTCACATGCTAGGCATTTCATGTAGATGTAATGCCCAATTTCGCCGATCCTTCCTCGAATATTGTCCCTTTCAACGAACAATTGTCTGATTCGTCGGTTCTTCAATCCCAGTGCCTGAGCATTGTCGGCAAGTCGATCCTGGAATAACTCCATTTGTCTTTCCATGCAGGTCATTGCATCGTAACAGTGTCTTCTGTCGGCCTGGGCATCTCGTGCTTGTTTGATGATCCGATCATGAAGAGTGGAGATCGTTTTCCTTAATATCCCGATGCTCATTTCATAGTCCCTTATGACCTGTTGCAGACGCTACCTCCGGGCCATTGTGCATTTTGCCCATCTGACCTTCATCCTTGCTACGCAAGCTTCTGATTGTTCTAATTTTTCTTGGCTTTGGATGACCTAATTTCTCAAACTTGCTATCAATCTTTCGTCGGAGCGACGCTTCTATCGGTCGATGTTACTCTTACTTGCTTGGCGAATGCAGGCCTTTAGCGTCTGGTTTTCTTGGGCTAACTTGTTCTTCTCAACCCGCTTGGAGGCGATTTGCACGTTGTTCTCAAATACAAGCCTTTCAACTTATTGTTTTAGCTTCCCGATTTAAGCCCGGTAGCCTTCCTCTCTTTTTAACCAGCCCCATTGTGCATGTGATGATTCCTTAAAGTCTTGGATGTGAGCTCTCTTAGTTGGTATCTGGTGCTCAAGCTCTCTTCGGTACCACGTGAGGTATTTTGGCGACACTTATCCCTTGGCCCTGTCTCGTACACAAGTATCTACCTTCAGGGTTTGACATTCATTCCAGATTCACAGAACGACCGCCTCAGGGAACTGCCCACCAGGCCCGATTTCGATCACCTGACTACTGAGATCCTCTTCTTTTGGGATTATTTGGTATCGTCCCAACTGTCTCAATACTCTGCATGGTGCGTAGGGCTGGATACTTTGGAGACCCATCAACAGTAAGTAAGATTTGGTGGCTGGCATGTGTATGACTTTCTCCATGGGTAGCCATTCGAATGCCCACTCTATCTGGTTTGCTGAAATAGAGCGCAGTAGCGTGACCCATTCGGCGACCCCTTCCGGCAATCTGAAACCGTCGATCCTGGTGGGAAACTCTTCTATAGAAGTCTTTTGTGATGACCCAAATTTCAGCAATTGAGGGCGATGACATAGATGCTCTATCATCCACATTTGCAGTAGTATGTTACATCCTTCGAAGAAAACCCCTCCGGTTTTGCAAATAGGGAGTGCGCGGAAAATATCTGCTATTATCATTGGTGCTAGAGTGTTGTTTTCTTGCTTGAGCAAAGTGCTGACGACCCCAGCGATTTGTATGTTAATTTTCCCATCCTTTCTAGGGAACACCAGAAAACCTAGAAAGGCTATCATGAAAGCAATACATCTATGCCATTCCCATTTCAAACGGCTTTCCCCACTGCAAATCTTATTCTCGGGATTGTTGAACCCTCCCAGATGACCGTACCTGTCGTACAGAAATGCAAAACTACAAAACCCTTTTGATAACTCTGGGTTATGTACCGTTCTACGGATCTTTACGATGTCCAGGAATTTGTGTATGGTTACGGTCCTTGGTGCAATGAGATACTGCTCTTTCATAGGGATGTTAGGACATCCAATGTACCCTGCCAACTCCTCCAGTGTCGGGGTGAGTTCGAAATCTGAGAAGTGAAATACGTTGTGAGCCGAGTCCCAAAATGAAATTAGAGCCCTGATAACGTCCCCTCGTGGATCGATGTCCAGCAATCCAACCAAATTTCCCAAGTATATTTTGACCGTATCTTGCCCTGATCCTCCCAAGTCGTTAAACCGCCCGTCCCGAAATCTAAGCAATCAATATATACATTTAACGAGGGCCCCGTGATTTATTTATTTTGTTCGGCGAGGCTCGTCTCATTTTTATTTTAAAAGGGCAAACCTAAAGCAATCTATAATTTTCTACTTTATTTGTCTCTAAAAAAAAAAGAGAAAAAGAAAAGGAAAAGTCCTAATTAATTAATATTACAAAATCGGGCCTCAAGTTCAAGTCCGGATCCAAACGAAAGGACGAACCTTTTAATTTGAATCCGCTACCTAACTTAAAAGCCCAGTCCATCTTTAAGTGTTAACGTGCCAATTGCCATATCAGTCTTGGGCCCAAAGAGCCCATGCCATAAAATTCGTGCAGGCCAACCATGAATTTTCAGTGGGCCTAGGACTAGCCTAGTTCAAATGAACAAGATCAAGCCGAGAAGATCGCGGGATAAGCATTTGCACACCACAATTACTCCAACTCTCCAGAGTGTGTTTACCAAATAGTAATAAAATACTACGACGTATGCTCGTTCAAATTAACTACTTATTCATATCCAATTATCATGACCAATTTATTTAGTCAGTGCTAATGGTGCCTGCTTATTTTAAACAAGTTACTGATGATGCCTACTGATATTACTAGCCTAAACTGTTGATGCCTACTGATATTAAGTTTACCTCGAGATCAAACTTGATGACCCATCATACACTTGCAACCCCAATCATGTTTCTGAATTTGATTTTTTAACAGAATACTACTATACTAAAGTGAGCACTATCTATACTAAGGCGGTTGCTAGATAACCATGAATTCAAGTAATCCCAAAACAAACCAGCGCACATTCGAACATTCTGATGCTTCTGTTTCTAATTAAATTATTGTCCCTAACTAGTTGCCCACTTTGACATGAATCACTTATAGCAGAACAAATCAAGAGTTCAAATAACTTCATCTAGTACTAATTGTTATGGTAAAGCAAACTGACAACCTAACAGCTCAAATTTGTTAACTAACAGCAAGTCAACATGAGCATAACAGTTCAGTAGCTCTTAATTACAATCCGTGTGTATCCACTATTCACATAATACAAAACACATAATCAATATCGGCTAGGTATAATTAACTAACAATTCATCCAATTGTAAATAACAGGCAGCCTACAAATGAACACAAATCTGTGAATATTTCCATTTTTTCAACTTCAAGGAGCTACATCAAGGCGATTCAAAAAGTGTACCTGGAATTGGAACAGAAATAAAGTCGAAGAGAGATCAGCAACAACAGTAATATGAACAACAATACAACAACAGTTCAACAACAGCAGTTGGGAGTTCCAAACAGCTACCGACACAGCCTAGAAAAGACCAAACAGCAACAACCAATATCACCACAAACAAACTCAACCAAGCGTATATTAAACCCGAAACTGAACCAGTAGACCATTGAACCACTTAAGCAATCAAAGGGAATCAGATTCACTGTCCAGGATTCGAGTTACTCCTACAGATGCAATGAAACCATATCTTTCTTTTTTGTTTTCTCTTTTTAAACTCTGTAGCACTCTCTTCAGATTTTCAGGAAAAATCCCCTCTTTCTGTCTAAAAATAACTCTATATATATATATAACCCCCCAAAGCAGGCCTGCCCCCTCAACTCTCAAAAGCACTTTAGGCAGAATTTTTAAACTAATTCTGCCCATCATCTCTCAAACCCCACTATATTATGTTTTCCCTCTTTTTAATTCATTTGTTCCCCACTAAACTTCTTTTTGTTTATTAATCCCACGCGGGTATGGGCAGCCTATTTTTCTATATCAAGTCCTTGTGACCCTCCCCATACCATTATGTTGTGTTTCCCACTAACACATTAGATTAAGGGTTAATTAAGTGCTTTACTGTCAGCCCACTTAGCAAGACCATTTTGCTAAACCTTTAAACCCCAAATTACCCTCCTAAAGTTCCTGAAATTACTATCCTACCCAATCCCTTTCACTCTGCATTGAACCTTTCAACTCTAGCCTATTCAAACCTACCAACTAACTAAGCTGAATCCAACAAACTACAGTAGCTATAACCAATTCAACTTATCTAATTCAATCAGTAATTCAAACTAGAACTCAGGTCAGATCAAATAGCATAAAAATAAAGACCAATGCACTTGAACAAAATCACATTGAACTACCAAGGTCAAATTTCAAACCGTGATTGACACAGATACATGGGAATGACTAACTATGTTCACAATTCTAAATCAAACAAAAATAAACGAAACACTGTCACATACTGGATGAACATAACTGAATTTATATGTAAAATGATGAACAACAAAACAAACAAGGAATCAGACATCACAGAAAGTGAGATCCTTTGAACTAGTAATACTAGTAACCAATTATAAGACTAGACACAGTTTCTGTGCAAGAACATTACGGGCACTGACCCTTACAACCAAACTAACGGACAAACATACTCAATCGATTCAGCATATGCCAACCAACCATATGAGAAAAGCTGGACCAGAAAAAGGTCCAAAAGAGAAGAGAGGAATAAATTAAAAGACGGTGAAATACCATGAAGCTTAAGCAGATAAATAACAACAAAAATAGAAAAGAAAAAGAAGAAAAATACCTCAAAATTATAGGCTAACTCCAAACAGTTCCCATTTTAGACTTCGACTCAAACTTTTGAGGTCCAAACGGACCTTAATTTAAGTGTTCTTCGACTGAAAACACTCGACTAAAGTCGATTAAGAACCTCAAATTTTCCCTTTACTCGGATAGGTTCCAGGTTTTGGCTCTCTAGGGTTCTTCAATTGATTTGAAACTCGACCAGTTCTAGCAAGATTCGAGCCAGGCCAAGGGCGTTTTAGGCATGAGGGAGGTCTATAGCTGGTGTGAGTTTGGGGTTCATTAGATGAACTAGGGTTTTGGGTCCTGAGCTTCGATGGAAGATTCAAAAAAGTCAGGGATGATTCGAGGACAACGGAGTGTGGATTCAGGTTGAGGGTGGTTAGGAGGCTCAGGGGTGTTAATTTGAGGGTCATCGGAGAAGGTAAGGTTTTAGGTTAATTCTGTGCTCGAAGATTCGAGAAGCTGTGGCGTGATTCGAGGTTAATAGAGTATGGAATCGTATTGAGGGAGGTTAGGAGGTTCAGGGGTGTTATTTGGGTGGCCGGCGGCGTCGTTGCCGCCGGGTTTCAGGCAAAGGCGTGGGATGGAGGCTCTAGGGTTTCGAGAGGTCGTTTGGTCTGTGGTTTGGGAGACAAAGAAGAGGGGTCGGGAAATGAGGGGGTAAGGGGTTTAGGATTTTGGTATATTGAGATGGTGAGATTAATGTGGTCCGTTGGATTAATGAAGATTGACGGCCTGGATCAATTCCCTTAATGGGAACGGCGTCGTTTGGTTTTAGTAGGGGATGGGGCGGTTCGGGGCCATGGGTCGGGTATGGGGTTACGGGTGAGGGCGGAGTGATCTAGACCGTTGATCAAGTGAGATCAACGGCCCTGATCAGGACTTCCCCAAAACAATGTCGTTTGGGTGTCTTTGAGATGGACTGGACCGGAGTCGTTTAGGCCTGTTTGAACGGGCAAAATGGGGTGGGTCTAGGCCAAATCCGATTTTTTTCATTTTCTTGTTTTATTTGTTTTTTTTTCTTCTTAAACTAATTTTCCAAATTAAAAACCAAAATCCTACATTGATTTATAAATCAAATTAACTTATAAAAATGCTAATTAATTATCACACATAATTGACTAACAAATGGGAAAACAAAATCGCACAATCGGACATCAAATGCTAAAAATGCACAGTACATCATTTTTGTGATTTTCGTTCTCGCAAAGCCAAAATTGTTTTAATTAATTCCTAATTGTAACATTAAATCCTAAATGCACAGGCAACATATTTTTGTATTTTTCATTAATTAAAATAGAATAAACATTGACACACAAAAATACGAATAATTATCTAAAAATGCCATGCAAATCCTCAAAAATTGCACACAAAGAAAAATTATTTTATCTTGAATTTTTGGGAGTGGTTCTCATAGGGCAAAAATCACGTGCTCACACCAATGACTCAACCAAGTCTAGAAGCTTCTCAAGCATCGAGTCTATGCTTTCACTACCTATTTGGCTAACCTCTGTGGTCCCAGCCTTGCTAGCAAACTTGACCCCTCTGTTTGGTGCATCGTCTAAGTCTGATAGCGTGCCATCACTTTGTAACTCGCCATCCTCCTCAACTATGTCCGCCCAACCTTTCTTGCTACCACCATGCTCCATTTGCATGGTACCAAGATAGTATTTGGAATCCCCTACTTTCCGCTTAGATTTCAAGCGCATCCCTCCAATGCAGGCGGCCCCTCCAGTATCACCCTTGTGTGCTGAGGAAAGTTACCGATCATTGTTACAAGATTCCCTAACTCTGGGCATTCACTTGCCCGATATGATCCTTTGCAGAAGTAGCACCCTCCCTTAGGCACGTACTCGCTATTATTTTCCGGCCCCTTGCCGCTTCTCTTGGACCCATGTGCGTTATGGGACGGCCCCTTGCCATTACCATTGTATACCTCGGCTATACCTTTCCCATTGTCCTCGTCATGATCTTCCTCACCCCTCTCAGTGTTTCCTTCTTTGGACTTGGCAGGATCCATCTTGAAGTCAATGAGCGACTCCGCTACCGCTATGGACCCATCCATGTTGGCTACTTGATGTCTTCTTAACTCCTGCTTCGCCCAATTTTTCAACCCATCCATGAATAGAAGAGGGAATCTTCCTCGGACAACGACGAAATTTGTAGCATTAAGGTAGTGAACTCGCGCACAACTCCCGAATTGTGGCGGTCTGTTAGAGCTCCCTTAAATTTCGCCTAGCCTCATACACCACATTCACCGGGTAGAATTTCTTTTTCAACTCCTTCTTGAACTGCTCCCACGTCTCAATCTTGCATAGCCTTTTATCCATGTCGGCAGACTTTTGACTCCACCACAGCGCGGTAATTTCTGAGAGGTACAACATAGCAGTGTTGATCTTGGCCTCATTGTCCCTCACTTTTCCGTGCCTGAAGTAGTTCTAAGTGCCAAAGGAAGTTTTCCACTTCTTGTGCATCACTAGCACCTTTGACCACCGGGGGTTTAGGAGCCTCAATCTTGGCCTCCCTCGTCACCACAACATTGTTGGCTGCCTCGGTCGCGCCAGCATCGACACGCTCATCGAGTGCCTTTATCTTAGCCTTCATGGCATTGATAGTGCTCAGTGCCTCCATAAGCCTACACTTCAAGGTAGTAATAGTTTGTCTTAGCTCCATCTCGGTCTGCGTGTGTCCCTCCAAGTCATTTCGGATACTCTCAATCTCCTCAAGAGTATGTCCCTCAAGAACGCTAAGGGTGCCTTCCTCCTTCCCCAAGCGTTGGCTAAATATCTCGATGACATCCATCCATCCTTGCGTTCACCTTCATCACCCACTCTTTGCTGAGCGAGACGTCCTCTGGCAGGACTAGGGCTGTGCACGGATCGGATCGAATTTAGCATATTTCATATTCGAATTCTAGAAAATGCAATCTGAATCCGATCCGAATTATATCGGATCAGATCAGATTTTAAAATTTGGATAGGATCGAATTTTGGATCATATTATTATGCCTCAAAGTTGCAAACTAATATGTATACTTTCTTTGTAAAAGAGGCAATACATTACGAAAATTCATATTTATGCAATTATGAGAGTACTATGGTGCCAATATAGCTAGATCTAGCAATTGTAAAGGTAATAACTTCGAGAAATATGTAAAGGAAGTACTGACTATCCGAAACTAAAATGTAGTATTTATACATTGCCTAATAATTTTGGATTTCGGATCGGATCGGATTAAAATATACCAATCTAAATCCGATCCGAAATTCGAAATTTTAATAAACACATTCCAAAATCCGATCCAACCCAAAATCCGAAATACGAAATTGAATGGATCCGTTCAGATTTCGGATATCCGATCCGAATGAACAGACCTAGGCAGGACCTCCATTTCATCCTCTCTCACCTTAGTGGTAGATAGTTCTTGGGATGTAAGCCCCTCGTTTGGAACAACCTCGGATATCATCTCCTTGCTCTTGTTGGAGGCATTCTGTGCGGCACTTGACAACTCGCTCACGATCTTGCACAACTTGCTTACGCTCTTGCATATGCCAAGTCAGCCTTATCACATTCAAGATTGCTAAGGGAACGTTATAACACAAGAGAATCGCCAAAGGAAGCTTTATTAGAGAGAACTTGAATTATTTTTTTGGTGAATTACAAATGAATGCCCTATTTATGTACTAGTCTCCTAGGGGCTAGTGTATAAATATTACTCCCTTTGTTCCAATTTATGTGAATCTGTTTGACTGAGCATGGAGATTAAGAAAAAAATAAAAACTTTTGGAATTTGTGGTCCTAAACAAGTCAAAAAGGGGCCCAGGGTATTTGTGTGGTTATAAAAGTTTCTCATTAAGGGTAGAATTGTAAATTTAAGCTAAATTGTTTCCAAATTTAGAAAGGGGTCATTCTTTTTGGAACGGACCAAAAAGAAAATAGGTTCATATAAATTGGAACGGAGGGAGTAATTGTTACACAAGTCTAAATATTTACAAGATAAGGGATTTCTCTAGAATTCTCTACAAACCTAGAAGATTCCAAAGACTTTCCTAGAAAATCCATAAGTATCTAGGGTCTTCCTAAGGAAGTATTCATACTTCTCTAGAATCTTCTCACAAATGCTAGCCTTCCTCCTATGTAAGTGTCACACCTCCTTTTTCCGCCCCCGCGAGGGTGCAAGGGAGTTTTTCCAATTAAAGGACAATCGAAACGGGATTTGTTTATTTATTTCAGAGTCGCCACTTGGGAGATTTAGGGTGTCTCAAGTCACCAATTTTAATCCCGAATCGAGGAAAAGAATGACTCCATATTACAGTCTGCGCACCAGAAATCCGGATAAGGAATTCTGTTAACCCGGGAGAAGGTGTTAGGCATTCCCGAGTTCCGTGTTTCTAGCACGGTCGCTCAACTGTTATATTCTGCTTGATTATCTGATTTTATACAAATATGAACTTATGTGCAAAATTTTATCTTTTTACCGCTTTCTTACTTATTGTTATTATTTTACGAGAATTGCAACGTCGTGGAAACATATCTCGAACCACGTTACATCAATGCACCCGTAGTTGTTTGGCATATCTCGACTCGGTTGAGATTTGGATTTGGGTCACATAAATGTGCACCCGAGTTAAGAAAAATAAATTATTAAAGGCGCGCCTAAAGCAACTAGTGTCGTGTTATTTTGGGGAAGGCCGTAAAATTCGCTAAACGGCCTGTCCTCGAATTCTAAGTATTTTAATATATACATTTAGAGGGCCCCGCAGCTTGTGCATTTTTTGTTTGTCGAGGCTCGTCTCATTCATTATTAAAAAGAATTTGCAACGTCATGGAAATGCATCTCAGACCATGTCACAATCAATGTACCCGTGATTAGAGACACATTTCGATTTCGTTGAGATTTGGATTTGGGTCACATAAATGTGCACCCGAATTTAAGGAGATAACATTATTAAATACGCGCCTAAAGCGACTAGCGTATTATTATTTTGGGTAGGGCCGTGAAATTTGCTAAACGGCCCTTCCCGACTAAAAAGAAATTCTTAAACCTTTACTGAGGGTCCTGCAAATTTTTTTTTTATTTTTTATTTGACGAAGCTCGTCTCACTTATTTATTTATTTATTTTTAAAAGGAAAGTAACTACATTTCTATTTTTATTTGTCTCTAAATAAAGAAAAATCCTAGTTAATTACATGCTAAAAAAACCGTAACTTATTTAATTAATAGATTACAACAGATGCTAACGAAAATTATACTTGAACTTGTAAAAATGAAAAATTGTTTCGTGCCTTATTCCATAAGCTAATATTACTAAAAATAGAATTATGTATATAAAAAACGTACAAGATTGACTAACGTTACTACAATTAGCCATTTTTAACTGTGGTGAGGTTAACTAAATGATCAAAGCTATAGACTAATTCATTAACCCTAATGGATTCGCAATTTAACTATACTTTATTGAAACTACTCTACATTAGTGTAAGTATACTTAATTATTAATACATAAAATTATCGACTACGACCTTTATTTATTTATTTACTTTTATTATTATTATTGGAGCTATAATGTTGACACTACCCAACCACCTTATTTTTACATTTTTATCAAGTCCACAATCTATCTATGTGAGATTATTTGTAACATGAATTACTGCCAATACTGATGAGAGTATAATCACTTAAGAGGACTAATGGAAATTAATTTTAACCATCTAAACGAAATACTAATTGGGTTTTGACTAAGTACTCTATCTCATTTATGGACTACTTGAATATATGCATGGAAACAAACAACTAACTAGAGATATGCTACTTATCATGATTTACCCCATTAATCTAATAAAATTGAAAGGTTCATGTTATATCAGCGCATGACCATTTATACGATTCCTTCTCTTTTCAATCCAATTATACAAAAAAATAAAAAAATAAAAAATAAAACAGTTCATAAAAAAAACTAAATAGACCAGATTGTCTACTATCTGCTTTATTGAAGCGGTTCGATTTTATTGCTGCATTTCAACTTCAAAGCTTTATCACTACAAGATTCGAATGTGTACCTGGAATTCGAACTACAAATAGAGAAAAGAGGTCAGGAGCAACAATGTACAGCAGTAGCACAGCAACAGAATCCCACAGCAAATAACAGCAACAAAACAGCAATAACCAATGTAACAATGGTCAGAACCAAACTGAAAACCCCAGAAAGCTTGACTGAAAATCAGTAGTACTAAACGCAATCCAACAGATTGCAGCAACAAAGTTCTGATTTCAGCAGTAAAGAAAAGAACCTCACTTTCAGTTTTTAGCTCTCAAAGACTGATTTTTAGTTCTGAAAAATTAGCCTATCTCTCACTTTTAAGTTCTGAAAATTTCTGTTCTCTCAACTTCCAGTCTCAATCCCTTTTTTTTTCCAGTCCCCTTCTCTATATCAACTCCCCTTATTTATAGGCTAGAACTAAACATTATTTATTCAAAGCTTTTCACTTTCAGCCTGTATATTCCTCTCATGTGCATCTATACACTTTTATCATTAATCTCATGCTTATTTTCTAATTTTCCACCCTTAAAGATACCAGACAGGGTGTATTCTGCACTACTAATTCCCTTTTCATTAAATAATTCATTAATTATACACTGAATATTAACTGGCAGGCTACTAACACTAATCATTTTAAATCTTTTAACACCCAAAAATACCCCTGAAAAATCCCCTATTATTATTGTCTTGCCCTCACTCTTAGCAATATGTATTTAAACCTCT
The DNA here is from genome assembly GCF_000715075.1 of Nicotiana tabacum. Taxonomy (NCBI): domain Eukaryota; kingdom Viridiplantae; phylum Streptophyta; class Magnoliopsida; order Solanales; family Solanaceae; genus Nicotiana; species Nicotiana tabacum. Next base: position 84,631,600 of record NC_134099.1, read on the forward strand.
CGGATTTACAACTACACCAAATCACTACACAGCTACAACCAATCCTTAAGTCAAATTCACACAAAATGATTCAAGCATCAAAACATAACAACGAAGTGATTCATGCTGTATTCGTCCAAACAAAGTAGTCATAAACTAACTATTCGACGAAGTTGTTCAAATCGAATGTAGCTTATAACGCACACTCAAACAAATAGAAGAAAAATCTTGACCAAATAAAAAGGTCTTGAAGAAGAAGGAGAACTAATGAACAAAACAAGATTACAAAATAACACTTAAAACAAAGAATCAATAATCCGAAAAATAGAATAATAAAAAAAAAAATAAGATTAGGAACAACATTTAAAACCAAAGCCATAACAGAAAATAAATAAAAATGAACTAAATAATCTTGAAAGAAAATCCTAAAACTTGAACGGACTGTTTTGTGGATGTTGAAAGACGAAGCAGCAGCTGGACGTTTGGACTATGGCGGATTAAATGGAGGGACGAGGGTGGTGATCGTGAGGGGGACAGCAGCGGCAGCAGCTGGACTTGCTGTTGCCATGGTCAACGGGGCAGCAGCAGCGTCAGGTCGCGAGGAGCAGCGGCAACGTCAGGTCGTAAGGAGCAGCAGCAGCAGCACTGCTCGCTGCATGGTGGCGACGCGACGGGGGGCAGCTGCGATGACAGTGGTCGTGAGGAGCAGCTGGAGGTGGTCGACGTCATTTCTTCTTCTTCAAAATGAAGAAGAAGATGAATAGTTGCAAAACTGTTCTTTCTTTTCCTTTGGTCCGTGCATGTGCATCCCTCTTTTCTTTTCTTTTGTTTTCAAACGTAGGTCCCCTTCCCCTTTCTTAAAATATTGTTGGCTTTTAAAATTCTTTCAATCTCACGTTCTGTCCCCCCTTTCCCTTTTTAAAAACCTTTTGCTTTGAAAATTCAATCCCCTTCACGTGTTGTCCCCCTTTTTCCTTTAAACAATTTTCAGCCTTTTCAATTTTTAATTCCCTCCCCCATGCCATGCTTTGTTCATATATCAAAGGACATGGACCCCACGTGTGTAGGGGTCCAAGACATGTGTCCCCCATGCGCGGTGGGATTCGGATTATTATGGGTCATGTCCAAAAATTAGGCCTAAAACGGGTAGTTTAAACCCAAATATTATTCTTTGCACGGACCCGAGAATAAAAACACGATGTTATTCATTTAGTCCTATGTAAGCAAAATACTACCAAATAAGACTATTTAAAACAAAACTATTTCTTTCTGTTTTTTTTAGTATTTTTACAAGATTAAAATAGCTACAAAGCATAAATAAAACTATTTTTTTCATTTTCGTTTTTATATAAAGATAAAATATAAAGTACTATTTTTGTATTTTTCAAGATTAAAATGGCTACAAAACGTTAATAACTTTTTTTTATATATAATTTTCGAAATTATACAACGATAAAAATATAAAGTACTATTTCTATATTTTTTAAATTTAAAATGACTACAAAACATTAATAAAACTACATATTTTATAATTTTCGAAATTATATAAAGTATAAAAAATAAGGTACTATTTTTGTATTTTTTCAAGTTTATGAGAAATACATAAGCTAAAATTTACATATATATTTTTTGTAATTTTTCTTTTGCGACGAAATAAGGTAAAATAGTCAAAATAGCTATATTAGACTCAATTCAAATATTAACGTTTTGTAGCCCTCTTTTTTTTTTTTGATAAAACTAAAATTCTAAATTGAGATACCTAAATTAACTCCAAAAATACTAATTAAACTCCTAACAAAAATTATCATACACAATTAAACACCAATTAAAACAAAATTGCATAATTTGACATTAAATGCTAACAATGCAAAATATTCCTATTTTTGTGACTTTCATTTTTTTGTAAAACAAACTTAATTAAATACTAAATGAAAATGTGATATATTTTATATTTTTATTAATTAAAACAAATAAATATGCACTCATAAAAATACAAATAATTATACAAAAATACCACAAAAATAACAAAAATTGCACACAAAGGAAAATTGTTTTATTTTGAATTTTTTGGGAGTAATTCTTTCATAGGGCAAAAATCACGTGCTTACAATAAGCTTTCCACTTGGCAATAATATATGCCTGTCACACCTCCTTTTTCCGCCCCCGCGAGGGTGCAAGGGAGTTTTTTTCCAATTAAAGGACAATCGAAACGAGATTTGTTTAGTTATTTCAGAGTCGCCACTTGGGAGATTTAGGGTGTCCCAAGTCACCAATTTTAATCCCGAATCGAGGAAAAGAATGACTCTATTTAACAGTTTGCGCACCAGAAATTCGGATAAGGAATTATGTTAACCCGGGAGAAGGTGTTAGGCATTCCCGAGTTCCGTGGTTCTAGCACGGTCGCTCAACTGTTATATTCGACTTGATTATCTGATTTTTATACAAATATGAACTTATGTGCAAGTTTTATCTTTTTACCGCTTTTATCATTATTTATTTTTATTTTTACAAAAATGTGAACATTGTTTAAAACATGTCTTTGGATTACGTCACATGAAATGCACCCGCAATCCGGAACACATTTTATTCAATGTTTTGGGATTTGGATTTGGGTCGTATAAAATACGCACCCGAGTTTAAGAAGATAATATTATTAAATACACGCCTAAAGCGACTAGCGTATCATTATTTTGGGTAGGGCCGAGAAATTTACTAAACGACTCCTCCCGAATTCTAAGCAATTAAATGTACATTTATTGAGGGCCCCGCAATCTATACATTTTATTACGCGAGGCTCATCTCATTTATTTTTAAAAGACAATCCTAAAATGCCTACATTATTTTCTATTAAATCTGTCTCTACAAAATAAAATAAAATAAAAAATCTTAATTTATTTACATGCTGAAATTAACCAATAATATTTACTCTAAACAATATTTTTACCAAGCTCCTACTAGATGGCCTATTCGTTTGATTTTTGACTCGACGAAATACTACACTATTTATTTATTTAGGCAATATATGCAGATAGTTCAACTGTTAAGTTATCGTCGAATGTTCCACTATGTGTATTAAATAGCTACATGATTCTGATTTTTTGCAAACTAAATAATTTGTACATACAAATAAAATCAGAATATAATTAAAGCTAATTCAGAATTTCAACTCTTCATTTTTTGTATTCATACTTCATATTCGGATTACAATAACCAGCTTTTCAGTTGTGTACCTGATATTGGAAGCAAAAGAAAATGAAGAATAGAATCAGCAGCAGCACTAAAATCAGTACAACACGGCAACAATAGCCCAGCAACAGTAACAACCCAGTAACAGACCGGAGAAGTAGTAATCCAAAAAACAAAAGTTTCAGCTTTTATGAAACAACAATCAATTTTGATTTCAAACAACAAAAGAAAACAGAATATTTTTTTAGTTTTTTTTATTTGAAAGCTTCAATAATTTTCGGAATTTTCTATCTCTTAAATGTTTAGCCCTTTTCTCTCTTATTTTCAGATTTGTTTCTCTCTCCCTTTTTTTTCTGTCTCTGTCTCGTGTATCTTTTCTTGTCTCCCCCTTTGTGTTTTTGATTTCTAGACTTCTTATAACTCATCCCATAAATCTTTTAATCAATTAAAATCAACCCATTTTCTCTACCAAACCCATTATCTTCCCACTCATCCCCATTACATTAAATAAACATATCACACCACCCCATTATATTTTGTCCCCCATGCCTAACATAAAATAATGCAAGATTCCCCCCACTAAATTTTGTCTTGTCCCCCCTTTATATTAAATAACCATATCACAACCCACCCCATTTCATTTTGTCCCTCATGCTTCAAATAAACAATTACAAAATGTACAATTCCTAAACTACCCCTCACGACCTTACTGAAATTACCAAACTACCCCTGAACGTACTACAAATTACCAAACTACCCATCAGCTATAACACATCATTTAATCAAACATAACCAAAATATAGACAATATGATTAATTTCTAACAATGTTCAAACAACAATTTTTATGAACATGATTTCTTCAACATTTCAACAACAAATCACATGAACACAAATTGAACAACAAAGAACAACTAAAATTTGATTGAACAATATTTTAGCAACAAACAATCCTATTTTCGGATTCAACAACAACAACAAACAAGTATATTTAGATTTCTAAATTCAATAATATTGAACTTAAAATCAACTACTCTAACAACATTACAACAAACAATTCCTATCTTAAACTTAAACAAGATTATGAGACAAATTCAAGAGATAATCATAAATGATAAACAAAAAATCAAACTATACACATTTCGGATTCAAGATCAAACAAACATAATATGAACATGAATTAAATCTAAAAATCAAAACGATGGATTCAAATGATTAAAACCAACATACTTCCCTTATTACAACTAAATTCTTTTAGGCAAATGACAAAACAAAACCTAAGAAGAAACAATTATGAACTTAAGCTTGAACTTAACAATATTAACAATTTCCGGAAAATACATAAAATACATGAAATAAATTGAGGAAACAATTAATTAAACTTCAATTTGTATCTAACTAATATTAAACTAACAAATATTCATTTAAACAATAATAAAAACATGAAATAAACATGAAAACAACTAATTAAACTTCTATTTTGAAATCTAAAAATTAATTTTAACAAAGCACATGAACATGAACAAACTAGAAAAAATGATTTCAACGATAAACAACGAACAAAACAAGAATCAAATATTTAACGATTTTAACTTTTAGAAATATAAAAACGAAATATGGACAAAATAAAACTCAAAAACAACTAACCGGAGATGAATCAACGAAGAACTTTGATTGTAAACAAATCTGTCCGAGCCTCGACCAAAGCTCGAACAAATGACGACGAAGACGAAGAGAAGATGAAGCAGCCCGTAGCTACTGCCGCGACGAGCAGCAGCAGCAATCCGTCCAACACATGCTGCGACGAGCAGCAGCAACACGACGTCGAGACAGCAGCAGTGGCGGCGACAGGCAGCAGCAGCAGCGGCGACAGGCAGCAGCACAGCGCGGACAGCCATGGACGACGACATGGTCGACGTCGAAGCTCGTCCATGGCTGTGTCCGTTTGGTTGTTTGGTTGAGACAGAAGTAGCAGCAACGGGGCTTCGAACAATAGAAGGAACAAACAACGGGCTTGTTTACACACAAGCAGAAGCAACTGGTGGCGACGACAGACTGTTTTGCCGGAGAAGATGAAGCTCGACCAAACGACGACGAACTAGAGCAACAATGGTGGACAAAGAAGATGAAGTGCTTGGGCAGCAGCTGTTTGTACAATGAGGGTGTGTCGAAGAAGAAGGTAAAGGGCAGCCATGGATGCTTGGTTGGAGCTTTGGAGGAAGAAGAAGAAGATAGGAGGGGGGGCGGATGGTTTAGATTTTAGGGTTTTCTTCTTTTAGTTTTTGTTTTGTTTTGTAAAATGTAAGACAAAGGGGTTTGGGTCTTTTGGGTTATGGACTGGGTCGACCCAGTTCGAAATGGACTGGGTCGTAGGGAAGATTGGGCCATTTTTTGGGCCTGTGGCTTGAAATTGAAGAAGAGGCCCAATTCCGACTTTCTTTATATTTTTGCTCTCTTTTCTTCTTTTATTTTTCTAAAACTAAATTATAAAAATACTTAAACTATTATTAAGAATTAAATTAAGTTATAAAAGTGCAAATTAACTCCCAATAATAATTAACGCACAATTAAGTAATAATTAAACATAAAATTGTATATTTGGACATTAAATGCTAAAAATGCAAAAGATGCCTATTTTTGTAATTTTCATTTTTTGTAAACGAATTTAATTAGTAACAATTATAGAATTAAATCCTACATGCAAATGCGACATATTTTTGTATTTTTTTATTAATTTAACAAATAAACAAACACAGACAAATACAAATAATTATCAAAAATATCACAAAATCTCACAAAATTTCACACCAAGGCAAATCATTTTATTTTGAATTTTTTGGGAGTAATTCTCATATAGGGCAAAAATCACGTGCTTACAGCTGCCCCTCTTTGCCCGAAGACACGAAGGGTTTTCGTGCAAAGATAAAGCGAGCGATTTTTGCCCATCCGAGTACTCCGTTGAAGCATTTTTTGAAAAAGATTTGACCGAACCTTTGCTTCAAAGGTTTCCTACATATCCTGGGCTAAACAGGAATCAGGTCAATATAGTTCGGGAAATTTTGGTAGCTGGGACTACCGTGGGACTGCATTGTTACTGTTGTTGCATGTTATTCCACTGCTTACCGATCTCCTTGTTACACCATGCTTAAAAGAAAACAAGAAGCTAGGCTAGAGTACAATTTATTTTTTGTTGCCTTGCTTCCTTGTCTGCTTGCATTTCTTCCGGTGCTTTTCTTCTTTTGACACATGTACTTGAGTTTGTACTGTGACCTCTTGTTGCAACTTTCTGTTTCCCGGTGCCGGGGAATTTTATTGTTTCCTGCTGGGGTTTCCTATTGTAACCCTCTGTTTTATTGTCCTCTGACTTGATCTTGAAATGTATGCCACTGTTATCTGGGCGGGCTCCCAACTTCAATACTTGAAAATTAAAGACTTGAAATGTATGCCTCTGTTATCTGGGCGGGCTCCCAAGCTCAATTCTTGAAATGTAAAGACTGCAATGTATGTCTCTGTTATCTGGGAGGGCTCCCAACTTCGACGCTTGAAATATAAAGACTGAAATGTATGCCTCTGTTATCTGGGCGGTCTCCCAACTTCAACGCTTGAAATATAAAGATTGAAATGTATGCCTCTGTTATCTGGGCGGGCTCCCCACATCAACAACAACTTTTAAAAATAAGCGTCATTCCTCTCTTCAGGCGGGCTCCTGACTTCAAATACACAACTTTTAAAATAAACGTCTTTCCTCTCTTCAGGCGGGCTCCTGACTTCAACAACAACTTTGAAAATAAATCGCCATTCCTCTCTTCAGGCGGGCTCCTGACTTCAACAACAACTTCTAAAATAAAATTCCTTTCCTCTCTTCAGGCGGGCTCCTGATTTCAACAACAACTTTGAAAATAATCGACATTCCTCTCTTCAGGCGGGCTCCTGACTTCAACCAATAAATCGCCATTCTATTCTTCAGGAGGGCTCCTGACTTCAACAACTTTTAAAAAAATGCCATTCCTTTCTTTGGATGGCGAGATTTCAACAACCCTTTTTTTTAAAAAACGCCTTTCCTTTCTTCAGGCGGGCTCCTGATTTCAACCAATAAATCGCCATTCTGTTCTTCAGGGGGGCTCCTGACTTCAACCAATAAATCGCCATTCTATTCTTCAGGGGGGCTCCTGACTTCAACCAATAATGTCAAAAAATAAATCGTCATTCTGTTCTTCAGGGGGGCTCCTCACTTCAACAACTTTGAAAAATAAAATCCTATTCGAGGGCGGATGAACCCGAAATATCCTATTCGAGGGCGGATGAACCCGAAATATCCTATTCGAGGGCGGATGAACCCAAAATATCCTATTCGAGGGCGGACGAACCCAAAATATCCTATTCGAGGGCGGACGAACCCAAAATATCCTATTCGAGGGCGGACGAACCCAAAATATCCTATTCGAGGGCGGACGAACCCAAAATATCCTATTCGAGGGCGGACGAACCCAAAATATCCTATTCGAGGGCGGACGAACCCAAAATATCCTATTCGAGGGCGGACGAACCCAAAATATCCTATTCGAGGGCGGACGAACCCAAAATATCCTATTCGAGGGCGGACGAACCCAAAATATCCTATTCGAGGGCGGACGAACCCAAAATATCCTATTCGAGGGCGGACGAACCCAAATATCCTATTCGAGGGCGGACGAACCCAAAATATCCTATTCGAGGGCAGAGGAACCCAAAATATCCTATTCGAGGGCGGATGAACCCAAAATATCCTATTCGAGGGCGGATGAACCCGAAATATCCTATTCGAGGGCGGATGAACCCGAAATATCCTATTCGAGGGCGGATGAACCCGAAATATCCTATTCGAGGGCGGATGAACCCGAAATATCCTATTCGAGGGCGGATGAACCCGAAATATCCTATTCGAGGGCGGATGAACCCGAAATATCCTATTCGAGGGCGGATGAACCCGAAATATCCTATTCGAGGGCGGATGAACCCGAAATATCCTATTCGAGGGCGGATGAACCCAAATATCCTATTCGAGGGCGGACGAACCCAAAATATCCTATTCGAGGGCAGAGGAACCCAAAATATCCTATTCGAGGGCGGATGAACCCAAAATATCCTATTCGAGGGCGGATGAACCCGAAATATCCTATTCGAGGGCGGATGAACCCAAAATATCCTATTCGAGGGCGGATGAACCCAAAATATCCTATTCGAGGGCGGATGAACCCAAAATATCCTTAAGACTTGAAAATGTCTTACCTCGAATACTTGCTGGGGATAACACTGTTGGGGAATTATTTACTTACCTGTTGGGGGGTAAAATGTTATCAGCTGGGGATAACGCTGTCGAGGATAACACTGTTGGGGGATTCTGATTCTTTCAGAACTAGTGCTTCACTGAGCTCAAGTTTCATCCCTTTGCTGGGGAACAACTTCCTCCATAGAAACTTATTATGTTGGGGGCAACACTGGTTCTAAGACCACTTCCCTTGAGACTGGCGTTATCTTTATTCTTCCCCGCATGGGTACCTGACTTCCAGAAAATTTTCTAAGCGGAAGGAAAATTTTCTGCCCCAGTTTGATAATATCCCTTGCGGCATGCATTTCTGGCATCAATGTCATTTCCTTTACCTGTTTCAAATCAAACAAAATTTGTTAGTTTAAAACATGGTGGTTGGTTGTAATACCCCTACTAGGATGACTTTTCCCTTTCTCCCTCCTTGCTCTGCGCTCCACAACTTGTTGGGGATGATATTATTTGCTGGGGATAATCCCTTTCTGCTAGGGATATCCCTCTTCTTTTGTGGCCTAGCTCGGAAACTGGCATTTCCCCGACCTTTTAGTCTCGTATGAATTTCCCACACCATGCTCATTGCTCTCCTTGCTTTGTCCACGGGCCTCGGCCTTGAGGTTTATAACCTTTAATTTCGGCAAGGATATCCCTCTTGACACTCGTCAATCCTTTTGTCGATTCCCTTTTGCTGGGGATATCTTTTTGACACTGGCATCGCGTTTGTTCCCTGCTGACCATACCACTTGGATGTGCTAGTCAGATCTTATCTTGCACAATTGGAAAGCTGATGGCATATTTTGAAGTCAATTCACACTTGTTCTGACCAAACAGACTCTATTGGGGATTTTCTATGAAAGGAAAAAGATAAAAGGGAACAGAATAAAAAGACAAAGGAAAAAATGACTCTTTAACAAAAGAAACTATAAATAAAAACCTATCAAATGCAGATACCGATTCTAATGGTCATGACATGCGTATGTGGCCTATCCTCCGTTGTCAATCATCTTTCGAGATCTTCAATTGGCAATTCCCATCTGATTCTCAATCTTCTTCGACTTATAGTGCCCAAAAGGTTTTCACTATCAAGTCTCTCTCATTTTTTTCTAGCCCTATCCAAAAACCCACATTACGGTCCAAAGAAAGACCTTCTGATCAGTCTTTAAAAGATGCCAAGTCAGACAAATGAAAAAAAATGAGAGAGACTTGATAGTGAAAACCTTTTGGGCACTACAAGTCGAAGAAGATTGAGAATCAGATGGGAATTACCAATTGAAGATCTCGAAAGATGATTGACAACGGAGGATAGGCCACATACGCATGTCATGACCATTAGAGTCGGTATCTGCATTTGATAGGTTTTTATTTATAGTTTCTTTTGTTAAAGAGTCATTTTTTCCTTTGTCTTTTTATTCTGTTCCCTTTTATCTTTTTCCTTTCATAGAAAATCCCCAATAGAGTCTGTTTGGTCAGAACAAGTGTGAATTGACTTCAAAATATGCCATCAGCTTGTCTCAGCATTTTCACTTCTTCTACCAACCCGTTGTTCTGTTCGACCAATTGTTGTCGGTCATCAGTACCGACCCACCCTGTTCTGAGGTTCTGTGTCATTTGCTTTGCAGGGAGGAGTTACCACAACCAACCACTTTTCTATATATGAACACAGCAAAGGGAAGCCATCACGTTAGTGTCAGGGCATTTGACAGATAATCATATATTAGAGATGCAATGCACCTAAGCAGTTAAACCGTTCTATCAGAGATGCGATGCACTTGCGCTTTCCTTTATTTTTCTTTCTTCCCTTTTTTTTTCTTTTTCAGTGGTGGTCGAATCTTATGGAGATTGCCTACGTATCATGACCCCACATGAATCAGACCTTGCGTAGTTCGGACCAAATGAAAGGTAACAACAATGAGACACATTTTTTTTATCAATTTTCATAATAAAATAAACTGGGTTTCAAAGGTTGAAAGATGACCAACAAACTCAAAAATCAAACAACCCATATATTCTAGCCAAAAGATTTATAACCTCAAAACAAAAAGGCCAGCTTCCTTTCCCCGTTTGACAAATGCAACCAAACGGCTATTTTTGCAAATGTGCCCCCTTCCAAATCTCACATGAATTTTGAGGCCGGGGAGGATTATTTTGACACTTTACAAACTTGTCTGTTCTTTTACGAAAATAACCTTTTGACGATTGAAAGATACTCTAAGGCTATTTCGGCAAGAATGGTTTTAAGACGCGGCCGAAGCTGGCTCGGCTTTATTTTGACCAAAAATTCAAATGGTATTCACCTAACCGCTGACTCTTTGTTGTTGTTTTTTTCAAATTACAATAAAAACCGGGTGTTGTAAACACGGCCCTTCAGCACCTCGGGGACGAAGATTTTTAAGGTTGTGTGGGTCAACTAGACCAAAAATCCTAAACATGACCCAAAAGGTGGCTGTTTATGCAAAGTCAGCCTTCCGGCGTCCCTTTCGGGAACATTCGGCTATGTCTTGATAAAACAGCGTCACCCGACTTCTTTATGACAAAATTAAAATTTGACATGTTTTTTTATTGGCTATTTTTAGCAAAAAGGGAGGTTGGACACCACTAGACTTATTTATGACAAAATAAAAAATTTTGACACGTTTTTTTTTTATTTTTTGGTTTTTGACTATTTTAGCAAAAAAAGGGGGTTGGACCCGATGAGGTTGTCTACGTATCTCACATCCAGTGAGAATCAAACCCGCGTAGTTCGGGCCTCGCGAATAAGTAAATGAACTAATATATTTTTTTTTTAATTGGAACTGTGAAAGAACTGCTTCAAAAGAAGAAAGGAAGTATATATATATATATATATATATATATATATATATATATATATATATATATATATATATATATATATATTTTGATTGATTTCTTTTGAAATAAAGACTTGTAAAAATTCCTTTTCTTTTGATTTGAACTTTGAGAATTTCAAAAGTAAAAGGAAGTTTTTTTTTTTGAATTTCCATTTGTTTTTTTTTATTCTAAAGAAAAAAAGAAAATATTTTTTGGAATTTTACTTTTGATAAAAGAAATGCTTCTAAAAAATATTTTTTGAATTTTGAATTTTCTTTTCAATTTTGAAAGAAGTATCAAAATATTTTCGGATTTTTTTTTTTAAAAAAAAACATTTTTATTATTTTTGTTTTATCAACAATGGAAAATAAAGATATTTATATTATTTTTTGCAAGACATATCTTTTTTGGAATTTTAATTTGAATTTTCTTGGCAAGACAAATACTCTTTGCAACAAATAAAGATATATATATTTTTGGAAATAAAGAAAAACTTTTTGGATTTTATATATATATATATATATATATATATATATATATATATATATATATATATATATATTTTGTGACAAATAATGAAAGACTTTTTTTTTTTTTTTTTGCATTTTCATAAGCAAATAAATAATAAAAAAAACAGTTTAAAAATAAGACTCTTTTTCATTTTCATTTTCATGGCAAGACAAACTATATATATTTTTCTATTTTTATTTTTGAAAAACAAAACAGAACAATGACTCTTTTTTTTTTCTTTTCTTAGCTTTTAATAAAACAAACTAATAAGACATTTTTTCATTTTCTCAAAATTTCGGCAGAGTTTTGACAGTATTTGGGCATTTGTTTTCTTTTCAAAAATAAACAATCAATTCCCTAACCGCTATTTCTTTTTTTTTCAATTTCAAAATATTATTCCTGATATTCACAAGTCAGTCAACACACAAGTCCGAATCAAATTAATGCGCAAGTAGTAACAAGTAAGATGCATCAGGATGGTCATTTTCATTTTTGGTGCACCTGTCCTAGACAGACCCAACCCCTATGTTGAGCCTCCAAAGTCAGATGCACGTGATGCAAACAAACGTTCCTACTAGGGATCCGGCATGTGGCTTTGTTATACTAGGTTCAGAACCTGGGTATTTGTTCTAGACCTGGCTTACCCGAGCGGACAGCTCGAGCCGAGGGGGGGTAGCGTACCGGGAATACAGAAGCTTCACCGGCTTAGAAACTTGTCCGAACCTCGTTCTAAATTGGGATTTGACACTATACAGAAAAGAAGTCGTACGAAGTACACCCTTTTTCATGATTTAGAAGACTCAGAGAGGAGATGGGTTTCGGCACAGTTTATACACAGTTCACGTAATATCAAAACGGTAAAAGCAGCATTTAGCACGTTAGGATCAAACATGTAAAAATCAGATAAAACCAAATATAACAATTTATATGAGCTCGAATTTCTAACCCTGAACCAGTGGTTCTGGGTTAAGTCCCCAGCAGAGTCGTCAGAGCTGTCACACCTCCTTTTTCCGCCCCCGCGAGGGTGCAAGGGAGTTTTTTTCCAATTAAAGGACAATCGAAACGGGATTTGTTTAGTTATTTCAGAGTCGCCACTTGGGAGATTTAGGGTGTCCCAAGTCACCAATTTTAATCCCGAATCGAGGAAAAGAATGACTCTATTTAACAGTCTGCGCACCAGAACGGATAAGGAATTCTGTTAACCCGGGAGAAGGTGTTAGGCATTCCCGAGTTCCGTGGTTCTAGCACGGTCGCTCAACTGTTATATTCGGCTTGATTATCTGATTTTTATACAAATATGAACTTATGTGCAAGTTTTATCTTTTTACTGCTTTTATCATTATTTATTTTTATTTTTACAAAAATGTGAACATTGTTTAAAACATGTCTTTGGATTACGTCACATGAAATGCACTCGCAATCCGGAACACATTTTATTCAATGTTTTGGGATTTGGATTTGGGTCGTATAAAATACGCACCCGAGTTTAAGAAGATAATATTATTAAATACGCGCCTAAAGCGACTAGCGTATCATTATTTTGGGTAGGGCCGAGAAATTTACTAAACGACTCCTCCCGAATTCTAAGCAATTAAATGTACATTTATTGAGGGCCCCGCAATCTATACATTTTATTACGCGAGGCTCATCTCATTTATTTTTAAAAGACAATCCTAAAATGCCTATATTATTTTCTATTAAATCTGTCTCTACAAAATAAAATAAAATAAAAAATCTTAATTTATTTACATGCTGAAATTAACCAATAATATTTACTCTAAACAATATTTTTACCAAGTTCCTACTAGATGGCCTATTCGTTTGATTTTTGACTCGACGAAGTTACTACACCATTTATTTATTTAGGCAATATATGCAGATAGTTCAACTGTTAAGCTATCGTCGAATGTTCCACTATGTGTATTAAATAGCTACATGATTCTGATTTTTTGCAAACTAAATAATTTGTACATACAAATAAAATCAGAATATAATTAAAGCTAATTCAGAATTTCAACTCTTCATTTTTTGTATTCATGCTTCATATTCGGATTACAATAACCAGCTTTTCAGTTGTGTACCTGATATTGGAAGCAAAAGAAAATGAAGAATAGAATCAGCAGCAGCACTAAAATCAGTACAACACAGCAACAATAGCCCAGCAACAGTAACAACCCAGTAACAGACCGGTGGAGTAGTAATCCAAAAAACAAAAGCTTCAGCTTTTATGAAACAACAATCAATTCTGATTTCAAACAACAAAAGAAAACAGAATATTTTTTTAGTTTTTTTTATTTGAAAGCTTCAATAATTTTCGAAATTTTCTATCTCTTAAATGTTCAGCCCTTTTCTCTCTTATTTTCAGATTTGTTTCTCTCTCCCCTTTTTTTCTGTCTCTGTCTCGTGTATCTTTTCTTGTCTCCCCCTTTGTGTTTTTGATTTCAAGACATCTTATAACTCATCCCATAAATCTTTTAATCAATTAAAATCAACCCATTTTCTCTACCAAACCCATTATCTTCCCACTCATCCCCATTACATTAAATAAACATATCACACCACCCCATTATATTTTGTCCCCCATGCCTAACATAAAATAATGCAAGATTCCCCCCACTAAATTTTGTCTTGTCCCCCCTTTATATTAAATAACCATATCACAACCCACCCCATTTCATTTTGTCCCTCATGCTTCAAATAAACAATTACAAAATGTACAATTCCTAAACTACCCCTCACGACCTTACTGAAATTACCAAACTACCCCTGAACGTACTACAAATTACCAAACTACCCATCAGCTATAACACATCATTTAATCAAACATAACCAAAATATAGACAATATGATTAATTTCTAACAATGTTCAAACAACAATTTTCATGAACATGATTTCTTCAACATTTCAACAACAAATCACATGAACACAAATTGAACAACAAAGAACAACTAAAATTTGATTGAACAATATTTTAGCAACAAACAATCCTATTTTCGGATTCAACAACAACAACAAACAAGTATATTTAGATTTCTAAATTCAATAATATTGAACTTAAAATCAACTACTCTAACAACATTACAACAAACAATTCCTATCTTAAACTTAAACAAGATTATGAGACAAATTCAAGAGATAATCATAAATGATAAACAAAAAATCAAACTATACACATTTCGGATTCAAGATCAAACAAACATAATATGAACATGAATTAAATCTAAAAATCAAAACGATGGATTCAAATGATTAAAACCAACATACTTCCCTTATTACAACTAAATTCTTTTAGGCAAATGACAAAACAAAACCTAAGAAGAAACAATTATGAACTTAAGCTTGAACTTAACAATATTAACAATTTCCGGAAAATACATAAAATACATGAAATAAATTGAGGAAACAATTAATTAAACTTCAATTTGTATCTAACTAATATTAAACTAACAAATATTCATTTAAACAATAATAAAAACATGAAATAAACATGAAAACAACTAATTAAACTTCTATTTTGAAATCTAAAAATTAATTTTAACAAAGCACATGAACATGAACAAACTAGAAAAAATGATTTCAACGATAAACAACGAACAAAACAAGAATCAAATATTTAACGATTTTAACTTTTAGAAATATAAAAACGAAATATGGACAAAATAAAACTCAAAAACAACTAACCGGAGATGAATCAACGAAGAACTTTGATTGTAAACAAATCTGTCCGAGCCTCGACCAAAGCTCGAACAAATGACGACGAAGACGAAAAGAAGATGAAGCAGCCCGTAGCTACTGCCGCGACGAGCAGCAGCAGCAGTCCGTCCAACACATGCTGCGACGAGCAGTAGCAACACGACGTCGAGACAGCAGCAGCGGCGGCGACAGGCAGCAGCAGCGGCGGCGACAGGCAGCAGCACAGCGCGGACAGCCATGGACGACGACATGGCCGACGTCGAAGCTCGTCCATGGCTGTGTCCGTTTGATTGTTTGGTTGAGATAGAAGCAGCAGCGACGGGGCTTCGAACAACAGAAGGAACAAACAATGGGCTGGTTTACACACAAGCAGAAGCAACTGGTGGCGACGACAGACTGTTTTGCCGGAGAAGATGAAGCTCGACCAAACGACGACGAACTAGAGCAACAATGGTGGACAAAGAAGATGAAGTGCTTGGGCAGCAGCTGTTTGGACGATGAGGGTGTGTCGAAGAAGAAGGTAAAGGGCAGCCATGGATGCTTGGTTGGAGCTTTGGAGGAAGAAGAAGAAGATAGGAGGGGGGGGATGGTTTAGATTTTAGGGTTTTCTTCTTTTAGTTTTTGTTTTGTTTTGTAAAATGTAAGACAAAGGGGTTTGGGTCTTTTGGGTTATGGACTGGGTCGACCCAGTTCGAAATGGACTGGGTCGTAGGGAAGATTGGGCCATTTTTTGGGCCTGTGGCTTGAAATTGAAGAAGAGGCCCAATTCCGACTTTCTTTATATTTTTGCTCTCTTTTCTTCTTTTATTTTTCTAAAACTAAATTATAAAAATACTTAAACTATTATTAAGAATTAAATTAAGTTATAAAAGTGCAAATTAACTCCCAATAACAATTAACGCACAATTAAGTAATAATTAATCATAAAATTGTATATTTGGACATTAAATGCTAAAAATGCAAAAGATGCCTATTTTTGTAATTTTCATTTTTTGTAAACAAATTTAATTAGTAACAATTATAGAATTAAATCCTACATGCAAATGCGACATATTTTTGTATTTTTTTATTAATTTAACAAATAAACAAACACAGACAAATACAAATAATTATCAAAAATATCACAAAATTTCACACCAAGGCAAATCATTTTATTTTGAATTTTTTGGGAGTAATTCTCATATAGGGCAAAAATCACGTGCTTACAATGCCAAATTGCACCTACATGACATGATTATGTAGTGGGTCATGACATGAGACTAAGGAATTTATCCAAAGGTGTTCAAATTTGAATGAAGTGAAAAAAGTTCTCCAACAAAAGGTATTCAATATATATTATATATGCCTCTAAAGCCTAATATTTTACCTATATATATAAAAAAAATTGATAAAGGATAGTCAATTGACCACTATTAGGACAATGTAGCTTCGCACATGCTATCAATAAGTTGTCGATGATGCATGATCACGCCCAGCTATGCCTCTTAAGAGGTCTAGCGGTCGTTACAAATATAATATGGTTTACAAGTTCGGAGTTGAATCCCATAGGTAATTAACTTATTAATCACAACCGCTAGTTTCGCAAGAATTCAAGTAATCAACTTTTAGAAATAAAAAATAATGATTTAACTGTTTTCTAACTAAGAGCAAAGTACTTAAAATGCTGTATTTTATAACTAACAGAGCAAATGTTGTGGACGAGATTGGAAGAGTCTAGAGTTATGATTTTCTCTATTGTCGGAATCCTCCCCGCTACTTTTTTTTATAAATTCGCCAAAGTATTCTCTACCAATCGTCAGTACTTTGGGTGTCGTAATTCTCTTCCAAGAAACTACCATAATTTACTAGACTTATTATTATTCCACACTATGCCAGCTAGCACTAGTTTACCGCTCACTATGATCGCACTTTCGTTATTCCTAATGCCACCTTTAAAACCTCCGTATTGATTCCTCATATACATTGGAAGTGATATTGTTCAACAAATACCTAAATGTATGTGTATCTTTCTCCAAGCAATACATATTAAATAGGCACAGTCAATTGAGAGCTCTTCAATCACCCATAATGAAAACGTAGATCAACAAGTAGAGAAAAATCAAAAGCAAATTATATATTAAACGCAGTAGAAAATCATCCTCCAATAGGTTCCATAAAACTCTATATGATAGAGTTTAGCTACTCATACTTGTATAAACAATCATCAGAATATCCAAAAGCATTAAACTACAGATTAAGGAAGAACAGAGAGAAAACTCTTGTGATTTGTTGCTTTCAAGTGTTCCCGTAGCCTTTTTGCCTCTCCAATAATGTCTTACTCCTAAAAAAATAGGTTTGGAACCCCTATTATACATGTTAGGGGTGTGAATTACCAAGTCCTAGCCAAAATAGGATAGGTTTCCCGTTTCGGCATTTTGAATCGTGCCTTGTGCAAAGATGGGCGACTAACTCTGTGTAGTGTTGTCTTTCGCATTTTGAACTGTGTCTGGCTCAAACATGGAGGCCAAAAACTATACTCCTCTAAATTCTTCCATTTTAACCTCAAATTATGCACAATTCTTCCATATCACCTCTGATAGATTCCTATATAAATAAATACCAAAATTAAGCTCGAGTCACAAATATTCATACTAAAACATGATCGTGGCATAATCCAAGGTAATTTACATACAAAAACATAAATTTTTAGCCTAACATCACCATAACACAATTAAACTCTTGCTTGTCCTCGAGCAACCTAACACTTTGCTGACACAACAACAGCCCACAAGACATCATACAATGGAGGAATATTTAGCAATTCAATGCACTACACCTATGACAATGGTTGATACCAACAATAAGCATGCACTTCTCAACTTTCACATGTCAAAACATGAACAATTCAAAACACTCAAACAACCTACCCATAATCACCCAACATCAAATATTGATTCATTGTCAACAAGCACTCTTGACTTGCACACTCACTCCAACAAGAAAGTTTAATAAATTTACCTATCCGTCGTGGAACCATGTGCCATCACCAAAAAAACAAGAGAGTATGTAGTCCACACATTTAAATCAAAAGTTTTACACATAAGTCAAGAATATTATGAACAAAAATTAACACTTAGATTCTGGAGAATATACTTAGAGTATGTGTTATTGACTTCGTAGGGCAGTGAGATCGATTCTTATCATTGGCCGAGTTTGCTTATAACAACAGTTATCAATCCAGCATCGAGATAGCTCCATTTGAGGCTTTATATGGCTGGTAATGTCGCTCCCCCATCGGTTGGTTTGAGCCCGACGAGTCTAGGTTATATGGTACTGATTTGGAAAAGGATGCCTTAGATAAGGAGAAGTTGATTTAGGGGCAACTTCGCACAACACAATCCAAATGGAAGAGTTACGCGGATAAGAAAGCGTGTGATTTATTATTTATGGTGGGCGAGAAAGTTCTCTTGAAAATCTCGCCGATGAAGGGTATCATGAGGTTCAGAAAGAAGGGCAAGTTGAGTCCGAGGTTTATTGTCCCATTTGAGGTGTTGAAGCAAGTTTGGGATGTTACTTACGAGCTTGCTTTGCCTCCCAGTCTCTCGGGAGTTCATCCAATTTTCCATGTTTCTATGCTCCGGAAGTACTGTACTGACAGGTCGCATGTGTTAGATTACCGCACAGTTTAGCCAAATGAGAGCTTGGGTTATAAGGAGGAGCCAATTGTCACTGTTGCCAGGAAGGTCCGTTATTTGAGGTCTAAGAAGATTGCAATGGTAAAGGTCTAGTGGAGGGGCCAACCAGTCGAGGAGGCGACTTGGGAGACTGAGGAGGACATGTGGAGCAGATATCCACACTTTATTCAGTACTCAGGTATGATTTTAGGACTTTGATCTAAAAAAATATGTTATTTTATTAGAGTCTTTCGTATAAATTCTATTTATATTTAGGGTATTGAATTCCAATCACTTCACGGGTATTTTTTTTATATTGGGTTTATGAGTATTTTTTTTTGTTACAAGACTTTAGGTTAGTAGTCTTTATTTTTATTTTCTGGGTTTATGGGTCTTTATGTTTCTCTTTTTTATGTTTAGAGTACTTCTTCAAGGTTTACGAGTATTTTTTTTAAATAATAAAACAGTCATTCAATTATTTTTCTTATATTTCGAATTTTAATATCAACTAAATTTTTGTTATTAAATCATGATTGGGAGTAAGAACATATATTAGCAATCACAAATGTAGTAAACTCAGTCAATTCCAATTTTTAAAAAATTTAAGTATCAAGCTTAACTAACAAAATATTTTAATTTTAAGAATATAAAGAAGGAGAAATGTTGGTGAGATTCAAAAGTAGCAATGGTTGTTAATCCTAAAGTGCTATGTCATAGTAATTTTTTTTATTACACTGAACATAGAATTTTTATTGGATAAAATTATAATTACAGTTAAATATTTAAAACTTGGGATGAGCTAATATTAAGATTTGTATCAAAAAAAATTCTCTTTAACATTAAGAACAAATAACTAAATCGTACTTAACCAAAAAAGTCTTTGATTTAACTAATTTGCAAAATTCAAGTTATTCTTTTTGAAATTTATCATATAAATCAGTTATAGAAAATCGTATTAAGAACAAAAAATGCAAACGTTAAACAATAAGGATGAACATTAGAAGACAATAAATATTCTAAGTGAGTTGACATTTATTATTTTTCTTTCTTTTGGTATTTATTTAAACAAATAACAACTCCCTATACATTTGGATGTAAGAAGTAACTTATTGTAAAATGTTAGCTTAGATTTTAAAACTTAGCATTTGATAACCTCATTTACATACTCATTTACATGTTTTTCCTGTACAAATATTTTATGATTGACGCTAAGCACACATACAACGCATTGTATACTAAAGTTAGTAATTTTAAAAAAAAATTCTAGTGATGTAAAATTTGTCTAGTAAGCGAAGATTTCATGTTTCTGAAGTTGGCCCCTTGCATATATTTTTACATCCTAAAAAATAGTCAATCTAATTTTCTCTTTTCAACTTCTAAGTCCAAGAGATTACTTTAGTTCGTCCATTTCTTTCTGTTGACTAGCTAGCGAGGGGCATAAAAAAGTGTGTATAGGATTTACTTGACCCCATAGCGTGTTTGATTGTTCGCCCTTCTCCCATTAAACTGACGAGTTTCGTCGTTATTTGATAAATGAACTTTAGCCCTAACTCAACGTCAAAAAATTATAGAATTGACTATCACCTCTCCTTGTAAATAATGCGTATTCAAGCACTTATTTATCTGATACATGTGACTTTCGCAAAGTAAGGAAAATCGCTGTGATATATATCATCATGTAACATCCATAGGTAAGTCGATTGAATAATTATCTCATCATACATAATTGAAGATATCTCTGTAATTTAACAAATTGGGCAACTTATCACTTCCTACATTGTATTTTCATCATGCCTTTTAAGATAGAAAGCCACCAATTTATAATGGAAGCATTCGAAGATGGAGAAGTAGTCGTTAGCTTTCTGATATACTTTTTGGACCAAGTTGCAATAGACTAAACTCTCTAATTTTTTATTTTTTGAGAGCTAAAGTCGTCGAGATAGCACTGATCAAAAATCAATCTAAAAAATTAAATGACGGATAAAAAGACTATTGGAAAGCATATCATTTATACAAAGTATGTCGAGCCAATTGCCAATATGTTGGGAAAATATTATAGAGAAAATAACAAAAAAATCTTCAAAAGATAAAAATAAGGCTTGCTGGCATCCAATAATCAATACTATAAGTTGTCATCACTGGTTTTTGCTTTTTCCCTTTTTATGCTCTGCACTCCTTTTTACCCACTAGGGAAATCTTCCTAGGATCATTGACTAAACAAGATAATACACGAGAGAATATAAAAATGTAAGTCACTCTAAAATTATATCTGTATAATTTAAATAACTAGTTTGAATCATGGAATATGCTGTTAACATTTGTTTTAGGATAGACTATTTATATCACAACCTCTTGAATACGATCATTTCATACATGCATAATACCTCGTATATTGAATTATCTTCTTTTTTAAGTCACCTCTTGTATTTATAATAGGTATCAAAGGTAATATATTAGGTATCGATTAAGAGAATAAAATCTTTAAACGATTGACTTCTTTTCTTTGTATTTCTCCAATTAAAAACAAATTCACGAAGCTACATTGACATTTGTTAAATAAAGCAGGTTTAAAGCTGACTCCAAGTAGAAACCACATGGAAACGTATAGCTTTTTGCCTACTAGTTGACTACTTGACTGGCTTTTGTCAACCGGCTATAGCCGGTAACAGCTTCTCCTAACTTCTTGACCGTCGGATTACAAGAGATGAGATTTAACGGTGGAGATTCTGAGATTCACCAATACGAGTTGACCTTGACTTTATTTATTTGTAGAGTAATCAACCATCTCGGCTGTTGCGCCACTAATATTCTGCAATATTATGTAGTACAGTCAAACGTCCATGTAACAGCATCGTTTGTTCCGAATATTTTTGAATGTCATAGTAAAATGCTATTATAGAGAACATATATTATAACATAACATTAAAATTGGTTCCGGAAAAACTTGACTTTTATAATGAAGTATTGTTATAGAGAGGTCTGACCAGTGGCGAAGTTAGAAATTTCCGTAAGGGTCTTCAAATCTTAAAAAAGTGGAAAAAGTTTTCGACAAATGGTATTCAGTATGTGTTATGTATTTTTAAAATATAATATTTTATACACATACACAGTGTAATTTTTCGACGAAGGGTGGTCAATTGATCAACCTTATGACCATGTGGCTTCGACCATAGGTCTGACTGTATATGTTTATTATTATGATAGTGGTTCGTGTACCAACACAATTTATAGGGTAATTGTCCGTCAAAGTTCAAACAAATAAAAAAAATCACTTAGTACAAAAATTTGAATTCTGATCTCTTATATATAGTTTTCACGTGAAAATATGAATCGAAAATTTTGATTTATGTGTAAAAAAAGGTCAATGGAACGGAGCTTTGACATGACCAACTTTGTTTGAAGTGACTAACGTTAGAACATAGAATGAGTCTATGATTATGACTAGGTCCATAAATCTTTTGACAAACAACAATGCCAAATGTAATACAATATGTTGGAAAACGACCTTTTCCTACGCGTATATAGTGAGTGATTGTCAAGTCTTTATGGTCACCTTAGAACAAAAAGTCTTTGGTCATTTTCAATAGAGTTAGGACAATCTTTTCCTAATTTCATGTATTGTTCAACACGAATAGAGTATGACTATTCTACTACTTAGATAGCTAGTGACAATCGGGTGCTTTTTCATTTTCTTAATTTTTCTTCCCTTAATCTCCCCTTAATCATTTTGTCAAATTCTCCATTCTTTAACATATTCTATAGGATAATAATTTTGTGGCCTCAACGAGATAAATTACAAAGTACGTAATATGGCTATTTAATAAAAAAAGAAATTACCAATTTAAACTAATAATCTAAATTCTAATATGAATTTACGGTCTTGAATTGGTACAAGGTAAAAGATGCCTTGTACCAAAAGTTAGGGATAAGAGAGGGTGATAATAGTCTGTGAGTAGAATTATTCAAGCTTATTCCATGTGCTAAATAAATGAATTTGAGTGAAAAATGACATTAAACAGAAGAGTCGTAATTTTATTTTCTTGTAATTTAATTATGTCAACTACTGATTTTTGTAAATGGTTTGAGATAAATTATTGTATGTCATATCCTAGTCCAAATAGACTTTATAAATGATGGTATATCTATGTTACTTTGATGTTTTCGTCCATATGTTTTGTCTTAAAAAAATAAAGCAAGTGATTTCTGTAGTTACTCAGGAAACATGAACCCAACCGTAAAATGCCCCAAAACATTCTCTTCTCCATTTCCTATTTTCTTTTGCTAAATATTGCCATTTCTTCACAAACCAAAAATGATAACAAGAACCCAAACCATTAAACTTCCGGAGAAGAAGAGTCCGGTCACAATTAAACCCCTTCTTGGAAACAAAGGAAATATTTGATCCAATTCTAATACTGGGCAGGATTCGCTAGTCGCGACATAAGCCAACAGCAGTATGAATGAACACAAAAGATTACAATGTTTAGGTGTGACAGCAAGTCCATGGTCAAGATAATATTAATTGAATAACACGTGCTTTACTACCTTGAAAAACCCAATGCTGAATTCAACTGTAGTTTTCTGTTCTCATATTGTAAAAAAAAAAAAAAATTGAACTCTCTGGAAGCTTTATTTACGATGACTTTCAATAATCTTGGGCAACTTGCTCTTCTTCTGTTGATATTTGGCAAATGAATACCACACACCACCGGCTGTGTTGACCACCAAACCAGTGACATTCAAAGCATGTACTTCTACACCTCCCAACATGACAAACCCAAGTGTCTGAATAGGGAAACACTATTAGTGCTTATAATGAACCAAGGAAAATTTTGAAGTGAAAAATAAGAGATATCAACGAAACAATTTGCCAGCAACTTTACTTTCTGTCTTGAAGAAATAAAAGAAAACTTGAGGCTGTAGACAACATACCGTAGATCCAACTCCCTTGAGGACTCCAACAATCGTGGTAGTTAAAGCTGAGTTAACGATGGTACACAGGAACATAGTGTAGTTCAAGACAATGCCCATCACCAACGAAAGAATAAGAATTGCAAGAAATGATATTGAACTACTCTGTTCATGGGGGAAAAACCAGTTTTAGAACCAAAATAAGCATTCAGAAACAATAAAAATAGACAGTAACCTAGAGTTGCAATCTAAATCCTGGTCTCCGATTGTTCATTCTGAATATAGCAAAGAACCTAACCTTTTCAAATAAAATAGATAAAGAATTTGGAAATTCTCCTGTGGCTATGATAAGGAATAACAGAAATGGCAAAGACAAAAAGCTGTTGTAAAACATGATCTCAATTGATGAAAGCCCATCCTCTGCTCCTGATTTCTCCACTAACACAAGGTACATGGTCTGAAAAAGAAACAAGGGCATGTAACTAAGACGTATTTAATCTCAAATAAGTGAGATGATACATGCAACAAAATCACTAAATGATAAAAACAAGGCGAGACCTGGAAGAAAACAGAAATAAAGGCCAAACTGTATCCAAAAAGATCAAAGGAAAAATCTCCAAGCGCCGCAATAAGAACTCCAGTAGCAGTAAGTATAACAGAAAGTGTTACCTGAAATAAGAGAGAAAGTCCTATTACAGTAGGGTTATAAATAGAAATATAAAAAAATAGAGGTGGTGACACTTAGTAAATTGGTCAGCAAAATCTTGATGGGTGATTAATTGGTAGGCCATCATGGTCAGTAGATGGAAATTCTCTTCTACAGATGCCAAATTGGTATATCAGTAAAAAGGAAAATTTTCACATGTTTCATGTATCAGTTCTTTGAATTAATTGAAGGTAATGCTCGAGCTTTGATTTCATCATCAACAACAACAAACCCAGTGTAATCCCACATGTGAGACTCGAGTTTTGAATTAAAGAATACATACATTAAAAAAAAAAAAACCTCACTCTACAAACAAAAATAGGAAATAAACTAGTCCCAACAACTAGAAAGTAGAAAAGAAGAGAATATGCCATTACAAACGACATCATCAGCGTCAGGTATACAAAGTCTAAGAAGAGCAAGTAAGGGTGTTGGCATGTCAAAACGGAAAAAACAGTGGCCCCACCGGAACCAACAAGGGCGGAGGTAGGGTATTCTTTACGGGTTCGACCGAACCCTGTAGCTTTTGTGTGGACCCTGTATGTATATTAGAAAATTTATTAAATTTGTATTTATATATAATCGAGAACCCAGTAACTAAAACCTACTATGGGTTCGGTGTCAAGTTCAAAACCCACCAACTTTAAATCTTAGCTCTACCTCTGGTAATCAATGTAATGGGCCCTCAAAGTGCAAGAATATTTCCAAGTTCAAAAAGGAGAAAAGGAAAACAAATGACAATAATCCTAGTCCCAAGAAGCTATACCTCAATAGCGATGCTCTTTGGTACCAAATTTTTTCTTAATTTACAACAACAACATACCCAGTCTTATCCCACACCGTATGGTCTGGGGAGGGTAGTGTGTATGCAGACCTTACCCTTACCTTGTGAGGACAGAGAGGTTGTTTCCAATAGACCTTCGGCTAAGGAAAACACAAGCACCACATTAATAAAAATACAGACAAGAAGGGACAGTACCAAAAGCTATATAAAAGCAGAATAAAAACAACAAGGTAATAAAGTAATCCACAATGAAAGAAAACAACAGTTAGTCATAAAAATCTACTGCCCACAGAAAGCGAGATTGTGTGTCAATACTACTGTTATGAACACTCTAGACTACCTACTCTACTACCCTAATTCTCGATCTTCATACCTTCCTATCAAGGGTCATGTCCTCGGTCAGCTGAAACTGCGCCATGTCTTGCCTAATCACCTCTCCCCACCTTTTCTTTGGTCTACCTCTACCTCTACCTCTCCGTAGGCCCCCTCCAATGTCAACCTCTCACACCTCCTCACCGGGGCGTCTGTGTTCCTCCTCCTCACATGACCAAACCACTTAAGCCGCGTTTCCCGCATCTTGTCCTCAATAGGAGCCACACCCACCTTGTCGCGAATAACCTCATTTCTGATCCTATCTAACCTGGTGTGCCCGCACATCCATCTCAACATCCTCATCTCTTCTACCTTCATCTTCTGGACATGAGCGATCTTGACTGGCCAACACTCAGCCCCATACAACAACGTTGGTCATACCACCACTCTGTAGAACTTACCCTTAAGTTTCGTTGGCACCTTCTTGTCACATAAAACACCGAAAGCGAGTCTCCATTTCATCCATCCCGCCCCAATCTCCCCATCCCCCTGAATAATAGACCCAAGGTACTTAAAACTCCCTCTCCTAGGGATGACTTGCGAGTCCAGCCTCACTTCCTCTTCCCTCCTTGAGTCTCGCCACTGAACTTACACTCTAATTATTCTGCCTTGGTCCTGCTCAACTTAAAACTTTTAGATTCCAGGTCTGCCTCCATACCTCTAATTGCGCGTTCACACCGTCTGGCGTCTCGTCAATCAATACAATATCATCTGCAAATAGTATGCACCACAGCACCTCCCTTGAATGTGGCGCGTCAGTACGTCCATCACCAGAGCAAACAAAAAAGGGCCGAGTGTCAACCCCTGATGCAACCTCATCATAACCGGGAAATGGTCCGAGTCCCCACCCATCGTCCTCACTCGGGTCTTTACTCCATCACACGTCTTTAATCAGCCTAACATAGGCAACAAGTACACCTCTAGCATCCAAACATCTCCACAAAACCTCCCTCGGAACTTTATCGTACACCTTTTGGCACTGTATTTTTTTAATCAACGTACCCGAATTTTAAGAGAGTGAAGTTTACCAAAAAAATTCACAAGGAGAAGCATCAAACTTCTCTTCTAAATTCTTTGGTCTGTGCAAAGAAGTTTCTAAAACCTCCTCAAGAAGAAACTCTTGGAACGGTATATTATACAAAATGGTAACATGTATCTAAAGTTATTAGGTTCTGGTCACTGTTGAAAGTATTGTTGCATTCCGACGCAAAGGTATCATGCAGGAAAATAGCTTCTTCAAGATCTAAAATCGTAATTTTTAGATATGACAGGCGGTAACGTTAACCCAAGCTAAGGATTATTTCCTACCTAATCCATTGTATTTCCTTGTTTCAATAGCCAATGAATTTGTTAAATGTGTGATACAACTTATCCAAATTCAGAACCTTCCTTGTGGTAGCTGGACCTAAGCGCTATTCTCCCTTCTTTACTCGTATCTGGTTCTTCACTTTTGTCTATTTTAAAGAAGCTAAAGCCACATTGATTCACAACAGTAGCTCCAATCACTCACAATTAACAAGATATTTTAGCTAATATATACCCCTTCTTATGCCAAGTGCAGTAGTGTCCTACCCCAATATCGGGCCCTCTTGTTGTAACACGAGCGTCCACTTTACCCCACTCTAAACATTTATTGCAGAGAAGCAACTGTCATGGCCAATGGACAGGAGTACAAGTATGGCACCTTTACATTTTTTTATAATGTACTACCTCTGTTCCAATTTATGTGAACCTATTTCTTTTTTGGTCCATTCCAAAAATAATGACCATTTTCTAAATTTGGAAACAATTTAGCTTAAACTTCCAATTCTACTCTTAATGAGAAGCTTTTATAACCACACAAATACTTTGGGTCCCTTTTTGACTTGTTTAGGACCACAAATTTTAAAAGTCTTCATTTTTTCTTAAACTCTGCGCCCAGTCAAACAGGTTCACATAAATTAGAACGGAGGGAGTAATAAATTAGTTATTGTAATGGCAATTTGATAATTATAATACTAAATTAATATATGTATAGTAATTTTAAATTTACATAAACTATGCGCTTCATTTCTCACTTTTCGCCTCAAGTCCCATAGACCTTGTCCCTTTTTGAACTTTTTGCTTTTAAAAACACTTGCTTAGTTATGATAGTGGCTTGTTGAACAGACCTGCCATGTCATCAATCATAACTAATCCCTGTCTTCTCTAATGGGGATTTTGATCCCAGCTAACTATATAGCATAAGTGTGGAGGCCGGGTTTAAGCAAGCTTTGTTGGAAAGGCTCCAAGTACGCCCTCTTGGCCATCCACAACATATGCTGATTTACAGATTTTGTATTTAATGCAATTCATATTTAGGACCCTTCAACTTCTGTTAAAGCCTATTTAGGACCCTATTTCACTAAGGCTAGAAAGAGTTACTCCCTCCGTTTCAATTTAGATGAGGTAGTTTGACTCGGCACGGAGTTTAAGAAAAAAGAACACTTTTGAAACTTGTGGTCTTAAAAGCTTAGGGGGTAAAATCTTTGTGGGGCCATGATATTTGTGTGGTTATAAAAGCTTCTCATTAAGGCTAAAACGAAGAGTTTAAAATTTAATTATTTCCAAATTTAAAAATGTGTCATTTATTTTGGAACAGACTAAAAAGGAAAGTACCTCATCTAATTTGAAACGGAAGGAGCAACTCTTTTGCCAGCTATGTCAGTGACTACTTTGTCAGAGACCAGAGACACAATAAGTTCCCTGTATCTCTTAAGAGGAAGGGGTAGAAGAAGTGCACTAGCAAGCTAGCGAACACGTTCGGCTCTAAGCTAAATAGTTTTACCCTGTAAACAGTGAGAAAATGAATTAGGTAGACTGCGTTAGGCACTTAGAGATGCTCGTGATTCGAATACATCAGATTCGAGGTTAACAATAGCGGTTTAAGTGAGATTAGATAAGGGTTTAATGATTTATGTTAGCATAAGGGGACCCATAGTCCTAGGCTTTTCTCAAACTGATACTTCGCCAGGCTAATCTTTTAACTGTGTTTCGCTATATGCATTAGCTAATTGTTTCGGTTAATAGACTAGTCAATTGTAAGTATAAAGCCAACACAATTGTTTGGCCTAGTCTCACTAACAAGGGACCTAATAATTAATTCATATCTTCCCTACTCCATGTGGGCACGACCAGACTTTTTAGCATGGTATCTTACAAACGGCTTATCTTTTTAAAAGGTAATTTGGGTGATATCAACTACATAGTAGACTAAAGGAATAATGTTACCTCTATGTGATTTTCACTTGCTTCAAAATTCACCAAAGCCACAAACTTTTCATATCAACCTTCCACTCAGTTTCCTCACATGGAGAAAAGAAACCAAAAGGCATAAAACAAAAGAAGATGAAGGAAAACTAAAATGCAGAATCATAATATTGTTGTTTACAATATGTATTAGTAACATTTAATTCTCTAATTTATAGTGACAAGTACACAAATTTCTGTGTAGAATTCATGGAAAAACAAAAACAAAAGTAACTACGCAATTAGAGAGTCTATGAATTTCAGTATACTGCCAACTGCCAAGGCATATACTAGCTAATTATTTAAGCAAATCCTAACCTTAAGTTTCCACACTACCGGAGCGCAACTTTTATCAATTCCAAATAAAATACAGTATGTTACAGTATACGCATAGGCCAAAAGACATATAACAGCATCAAAAGAATTGCAGATCTATTATGGCGACATGCAATGTGAGAGCACTTAAAAATGAAGATACTCATACACTATTAGTAGAGAAAACAGTAAAACTTGGCTGCACCAAACCAAGAAGTAACCTCCGATGATTATACCCAGGATATCTTGATCACTAACCTGAGTTGTAGGTTTAGCCTTTCCGGTAAAGAATCCAGCTACTAGTACAGCAAGTGGTGTAAGCCTTTTGATGGCAATATACATAGGAATATTCACTCCTTTCAAGCTTGCTAAAGCAAAACCCACATTTGCATTGTAGAACAACGAAACTGGGAAAAGTTTCTTCGCAGTCTCTGCATTCAATCCTCTGGCCCTTGTGTATCCCATGACTCTACCGAAGTGTATGAGCAAAGCTGTTGCTAATTGCTAATAACAGTGTAGAAAAAAGAAGGTAAGAAGAAAAGAAACACAAGTCAATACTTACTGTTGTGTGTATTCAGCATACTGATAAGTCATGCAATTGTACCTGGACTGTGAGAAGAGTCATAGAGTGTGCATATTGCATGATCACTGCCTTGTTGATGAAAACCATAGCCATTGATGCAATGCCATAGGATAACGCAGAAAATAAACTACAATTTAAAGCATGCATTCTGTTAGTCAATAAAGTCCTAGAGGACATATACAATGATATAACTTTGAACAGACAAGAGAAGGTTGATCTTGTATATGAGACACTCTACCTCCAACTAAGAGGTTCCGGGTTCAACTGTCAAGTCATGAAAGAAAGAGAGGAAAATGCCACTGTTGGCCTATCGGAAGGAGAGGTTTGAAGCGGCATTTATCATATAAAAATGATAATAACTTCGAACAACATGATCATTATATACTTCTAAGTTTTAACACCAAATGTACCATATTCGTTCTAAGTTCGCGAAGTGTAGAATGGGACTACTCTTAATTCCCCGACCACTTAGTTTTCATAATATATTTTGCTTTCTAAAAGGAAGCAAGGACATGTTTGCCTCCATATAAATACTCTCATTTCACTAGGCTTTCACTTAATAAAGCTCTACGAGCCTATCATGCATTTTTGTTGGCGGGTTGAAAGATGACTCTCTCAAAACCCCAAGCTTTGGGAATAGTGGTAGAGTGGAGAAGAAATGAGTCACTCAATGAACTAAAATAAACAATATTCCATTCTTTTCTTAGTTTTTTCAGAAACTTAAATAGGTCTATGAAACATTTGCCGTATTCTCTAGTCCTCAAGAAGTGCTGCTTACTTCAACAGAAGTGCTTCTTTATCAGAGGGGGGCCTGCTGACCTAGTGCATTAGTTATGGGTCCGTCCAAACCCAGTAGTTTTGGTTCATGGTCTTCAGATCCTACCCTATATGTTTGTTTAAAAGATCAATAAAATAGTATAAAAAATAGATTCCGAGTCTGATAAATAAAAATGGGTTGTGAATAGAATCTGGAACTCGAACCCACAAAGTTCAAATTCTGGATCCGCCTCTGTGGTTAATCAGCCTCTAAATTTCAGTGAAGCTAAAGATTCAACTAGGAGATAAAGACGTATTGACAATGGAATTTTTAGAGAAACCATAATTTACTTGCATGCAAGAAAATGAAAATCAGAAAAATGTTCACAAAGCCAAACTAATACATTTCATTCAGCTCATTTAGTGAGAAAATTGGAATTGAAAGTAAATGTACCTCAAATAAGGACTTGTATCCATAATTTCCATGTTGTCCCACAAACAAAAAGGAAATTCTTAGAACCTTAAATACAGCCTTGAACCTACTTCATTAGTAGTCCTTTATTAAAAATAATCCTGCAATTAAAGCAAGAAATTAAAAAAGAAAACATCCATATTGTGATCAAAAGCGAAAAAGTATAACATGCACTCCAAATCTGAAAACTAACAATCTCCTGATTTCAATACCAATGCATGAGATTTCTTAATTTGATCTCAAAGATAGCTATATTAATTCAAGATTAAATCTTTTGCTAAAAAAGTAATAGAAATTCCTGTAATTGAAGCAGCAAATTAAAAAAAAAAGACCCAGATAAAGATAAAACACAAAGCACAATACCCACTTTCCCAAATAGCAAATCAAATAACCTGCTTTTTGTTTCTTGTTTGAATTACAAGTCTTGAAATGTAAAAAAGCTAAAATTCTTGTGATTACATATTATGTAGTGAAATTTGTGTGAAGTATATAGGAATTGGGAAATGGGTTTTGTTGGATCAAGAGAACGGGAAATACACGTTGAAGGGCAACAGTGTGGAGTGTGGAGAGTGTGAAAGTGGAAGCAACTTGGAATTTGGCGTGGAAAGGGCAAAAATGGATCTTTTCTTTTTCCTCCATGAAAAAATGTGTAGTAATATTTTATTTTTTTTGGTTCAATGTGTGGGTAGGTGGGTAAGATGGGCATGACCATAGGCCATTTTCATCGCCGACGCGAAGGTAAAAAAAGAAATGTGCCGGAATTTGCGTTGAGGGGATTGGCTTCTTCTGCCCTTTAGCTTACAAGGATTCCCCTTTTATAGAAGAGGTCATTAAAAAAAAAAAAAAAATATATATATATATATATATATATATATATATATATAATTTATTTGTAAAAATTAAATAAAATTTAAAATGTCTAAGTATTTTTAATGACACTGTGGTTGCAATTTTCATACCTTCAACACTATACATATTACAAATTTGTCATGGAAGAATACAATAGTACCCACATCTATAAAGGGATTAATCTGTGTATGAAGATATGTATTTCTTAATCAATCTTAAAAAGTTGAAGAAGTTTAAGAAATATGTGTGTTTTAATAGAATAATAAATGTCTTTATTTAATATATGCATATCTATAGACAATAAATTTGCGTCGAGAAAATAAAATCAAGACCGAAAAATATCGCAACAATCGTAGTATTTGATTTCGAATATTTGAGTGTTACAATCTCTATGAATCCTCTGATTCTTCTTTTAAACAATAAATAAATTCAAGGGCCTTTGAGCTTGATCTTGAATATGTAGTTGTTGCCACGAACGATGATCTTGTTCTTGTGCTTGAGCTTGATTGCTTGGACTTGAATTCGATTTGACCTTCATTCTTGAGCTTGAACTTGATTGCTTGAAGCTTGAATCTTGTGGAGGAATTTACAGCATTTGATCCACGAGCTCTTTCTTGCTTCTTGTTATAACTTCTGGTGTCTTTTCTGAGTTATGAAGACCACTATTTATAATTTTGGAAGGGATGAGTTGTGACAAGAACAAACTCTTTCCGACCAATCAAATTGAAATGTGACATGGCTGTATTTGATTGGCCAGAACATGTCACTTGCACATGTGGCGCGGTTTCATTGGCCTTCTAATGTGACTTGACATGCCTTATCATTTTGACACGTGGCATGATCCTATTGGCTCTTCTGTTTGACTTGGCGCCACGTCATTTGACACGTGGTACCAAATTGGGCCTCTAGGAAGATAGCATCTTTGGCCTAATGAAGTGGGCTAATCACTTTAGCCAATTAAATGGGCTAGCCCAATGGATTAAGAATTATTTATCTAATCCGTATATATTGGGCTTATATAATTAATTCAATTATATTGACCCGTAATATTTATTTGGACCAATATATTTTGAATTTAAAATATGATCCAAATGATTTTATGGATTCAATCCGATAAAATTTAAGCCTACAAATGCCCCATATTTTAAGACTTCTTTGAGGTGTAAATAATTTTGGCAAACCTCAATACCAGGCTTGAAGTACGACTTAATTTAGACATATATCCTTCAGATGGTAGCTTAAATAAGAAACATCAATTTTCACATAATTGAATTATCTCAAAGCTTCAGAATTACTAGACAATGCAATAACGAATATTGCATTCCAGACATACTATTTTCTTAATCAAACAACTCATATACCACAAACCTCTCAATTAATAACCAGCCATGAATACTCCTACACAACAGCTTGATTATAACAACGGTATTAATGAACCACCCGACATTGGCACTATGCAAATAGATGATAAAAACCAAATCATCCTTCCACATCTTTTCTTCAAACATTAATCTCTAATAATACAACCAATAACCACTCTCCATATCCAGCAGTGTCTTAATCACACTTTTGACCTAGCAGATGAAAGCCTTTCCAGCAACCAAGATGAAAATATCTTTATCCCTATCACTTCTGAAGATAAATGCCAATTATATCTGCCATGACAATACTCAGTAATAGTTAAGGTATTTAGCAGGAAAATAACACATCAACTACTCCACACTAAGCTGCTTGTATTACGGAAAATAATACATCAACTACTCCACACTAAGTTGTTTGTATTATGGAATCCAACTGAGGATCTACCTCTAATAGATTTGGGCTCTGATTTTTTCCTCATCAAATTTCAAAAAGAATAAAATATGCTTAAAGCACTGCATGGAGATCCATGGTTTGTACTAAATCATTTCCTGTCTGTTCGAAAATGGGAGCCTAAATTCATTGCATCATCTACACAACTTACATATTCAGCCATATGGGTTCGTCTACCGGAGCTTCCTACGGAATTTCATGACGAACAATTCTACAAAAGGTGGGCTCTAAACTGGGACAACTATTAAAGGTTGATGTCTCTACTTCCTCTACCACTAGGGGAAAGTATGCTCGTATATGTATCGAAGTGCCCTTAGAGAAGCCACTTAAAACACACCTACTTATAGGACATCATAATCAGATACTACTCTACGAGAGGCTTAATTTATTATGTACAAAGTGTGGGCGATTTGGACATAAAAATGTTAACTGTTACTTCATATCACACCAACCTCTAGATCCATATACTAGTTGCCACCCTTCTACTTCATCCAATACAAAAACAGCACATGAACCTGAATGGAAAACTGTAAACTTTCCAAAGAAATCCCTACCACGCTACAACACTAACCGCCACCAAATTATCAATAGGGCGGCGTAGGAGGCGGCAAAGACAAGGCAACATACATGTAAGTCTCATATCTCTATTGGGCCTTCTGAGGCCCATCAACTATTAAACAAAGCTCCTTCTAATAAGAATTTTGCTAACAAATATAATGAATTTGCGAATCTGGATGAATTCATGGAAACTCATATGGACATGGACACTACCAAAATCACAAGCTCAATAAGGGATAAACCAAAAATTGAAGCCCAAAACTGATTTAGTAGGAGACAAATCAATTAATCACTGCCCGTTAGAGATAGGGCCACAGACCATTTCCTCCAATCACACACCCTCTACATCTACTCATGCTACACTACCAACTCCTACACATCTAATAAGCACCATACATCAGAGCACGCCTAACACTCCACACACGCCACCTAAGGAACCCCAAACAGATCACACACATAACACTAATTCTGGCCAATCCACAATACACAAGTCTACTTCTTCACATGACACTAAAGTCACACCTGGAATACCCATTGATAGCAACAATCCTAATTTGCATGCTACAGTTCCTTACGTCCATCACCAACCTAGCCAACCTTATTTCCCATGCAAACCAAATCATTATCCCCCGTGTGATACCCATTAGAAAATATTCACTAACACACAAGACCTCTCAAAGGTTTCAATAACACCACTACTTCCTACTTCTGCAAATACTATACCTTCATCTAACACCACAACATTAATTCCTTCTTCCACAGAAATCAACCATGCAAAGACCAACTTTCCTAGCAAATTCCAACCAAACTTACCTGAGAAATCTGGACAACAATCAATTCTTCCATCTTCCGAGATTAACCATGCAAGGTCCACAATTCCCATACATCATCACACTACTAGTCTACATATCTCAACATAACACGATGGACCTCTCACTTCAATCGTGGTTGGAGATGGGATTACAAGAATATGCACTAGTATTCACCATGGAACTCAACAATCAGGAAGGTGTTCTCCTAC
The DNA here is from genome assembly GCF_000715075.1 of Nicotiana tabacum. Taxonomy (NCBI): domain Eukaryota; kingdom Viridiplantae; phylum Streptophyta; class Magnoliopsida; order Solanales; family Solanaceae; genus Nicotiana; species Nicotiana tabacum. Next base: position 84,667,157 of record NC_134099.1, read on the forward strand.
TCCAAAATTCAACACACTTGGCAGAGATAGTAATGGAGGGGATGAGATTGGGGATGAAAGCATTTTCTCAAAATCAATGGTACAACACTCAAATGCCATTTCTACTAGAGCACCAAGCATCAACTTTAAATCCACAACAGTGGGCATACCCCATGCCTCCACCAATTCCAGTGCTCAACTCAACAACCATTCTACTGCCTTTTTATCCTCCACATCACATGGGGAAGATTTATGCACTATGGTTTCAGCATCTCAACTCCTTCAATCCACTATGTCTATACTCCAATCCTAACAACTCATTAGAAACACTAACACCTCAAAAAAGTCCACCACCGACTCCACCTCCATCTCCAAATGCACTGGATATAGAAACAAGGCAGGAGTTAGCTCAGATTCTAGTGGAATTAAGGGAGACAAGGACAAAGTTCTTATGGTTAAAAGGAATCCAGCTTTACAGTCTTAAGGAACCGTACGAAAAAAAGTTCATTCCGAAGTGTCTTATAGAAATGATCACATGCAGCCTAAACTTTCGAGTCACAAACAATCGAGAGGAAGGAAAGTACTCAATGGTGATTATTCCTACACTTTGTCCACCTCCTCCAGTCATGGATCATCAGACTCAGATGACAACCTCTGTTGTCAATCCTCTGATCCCAACTCCTCCAGTCACAATACCCATCTCTTTTATTATGAATTTTATAGTATGAAATTGTAGGGGTTCTCACAATCCCAGTTTAGGTGACATTTTAGGTCTCTATTAGATAATCATAGACCAGTTCTAGCAATCCTTCTAGAAACACACATGCAAGATCATGAGAGTCTTCGTGAGGAATTCAATTTTACGAACATAGCCCATATGTCTGCTAATGGACTCATTGGAGGGTTGGTTGTGCTATGGCATGAAGCTTTCATTAATGTGGAGGAACTGAGGATGTCTGAGCAAGACATCCACTGCCTCATCCAAGTATATCACACTAAACCTAAATGGATCCTATCTGCAATATATGCTAGTAATTCTTATCAATTACGTGCTAATCTTTGGGAAAGCTTAATGAATCTGCATGATACTTTTAATACTCCTTGGCTAATAGGGGGTGATTTCAATGACATATTATATGCACAAGAAAAATTTGGAAGGCTACCTATTAATGTTAATAGAGTAGACATATTTGCCAATTGCATTAATTACTGCAAGTTAATTGATCTAGGTTTTAGGGATATTGGTTTTACGTGGACTAATAAGCGTAGAAATAGCCCTGCAATTTTTGAAAGACTTGATCGCTTTTTGGCAAACTATGAATGGCTAAATATGTACGCTGAGGCTACGGTAGAACACTTACATAGAACATATTCAAATCACTGCCATCTTTTAATAACCGTAGAGACCAAAAGAAATATTATAAAAAAATATTTCGATTTGAAACTATGTGGGTATCACATCCACAATTTCCTCAATTAGTACAACAAACATGGGTTGAGCCTCAACCTCTCATGGAAACAACTAAAAAATTTCAGTAAGTAGTCACAAATTAGAATCATTTGATATTTAGAAATATTTTTACTCGTAAAAGGAAAATACTAGCTAGGTTAGCCGGAATACAGTCTTCAATACACTATCCTACTAGTTTTTTCCTGCAGAATTTAGAAATACATTTGACTAATAAATTTAGTAGTATTCTTAGAATAGAGGAAGACTTTTGAAAGTTAAAATCAAGACTAATGTGGCTAAATCAAGGAGACGCCAACACGAAATTTTTCCACATGTCTACTTTAAATAGGCGTAGGAGAAATAGGATAACTTCACTAAAAGACTCAGTAGGTAATTGGAGTTATGACCATAATGAAATTCAAGATCTTATACTAAATTACTACTCGAATCTTTTCACTACAGAATAAGACCACTCAGCTCTTAGTATTAATAAAACAGATAATTGCCTACTCAATTTTATGGATTTACAATCTTTAGATGAACCTCTAAAGGACAATGAAATCACTCAGGCTCTATACAACTTTAGTCCTTATAAAGCATCTAGTCTAGATGGGTTTCACCATTTTTTTTATCAAAAATATTGGGGTGATGTAGGTAACAAGGTAAAGCAATTTTTCCACCAAATTTTTAGTACTAGACTTATACCTCCCTTACTAAATCAAACTTATATATGCCTTATACCAAAGTGAGGCATGCTCAGACACTCCAACAATATAGACCAATAAGTCTCTGTAATACCACTTATAAAATTATAACAAAAATAATAGTTAATAGGCTTAAGCCTATTATTTCAAAAATAATAGGACCCATACAAACCAGCTTTTAACAGAGTAAACGAGTTTCTGATAATGCCATAATAGTTCAAGAAGCTTTAATCATTTTGCAAAAAGGAAAGGAAAGACTGGTTATATGCTTTTAAAAATAGACCTAGAAAAAGCCTTTGATCGACTGGAATGGTCATTTATTAGGAAAACACTTCTCTATTTTGGCATACCTACATCTATGATTAAGCTAATCATGTCATGTGTTACTACTACTTCTACTTCAATCCTCATTAATAGTTCACGTACTCTTTATTTCACCCCATCAAGAGGGATTCGTCAAGGTGACCCTTTGTCACCATACTTATTCATTATGTGTATGGAGATGTTTTCAAGATGCATTAACTTATATGTGATTATTTACAATGGCAACTCATCAATATTGCAAAAAAGGGACCATAACTCTCGCATCTATTTTTTCCAGATGATATTATACTTTTCTCAAAAATAACTACTAAAAATTGCAATGCAATAATAGATGTAATAAATCATTTTAATAAGTATTCAGGACACCGTATCAACTTTGAAAAATCAAAATTATTCTTCTCAAGGAACTGTGCAACAAATGATAAAAACTTGGCAATGAATTACTTCCAACTTAAAGAAGGAATCAATTTTGGTAAGTATTTATGATTTTCATTATTCCAATCACGCCAAAAAGGGCTGAGTTCCAGTTCTTACTCGATAACTTCAAATCTAGACTAGCAGGATAAAAAATCAATTTCCTAATTATGGCAGGTCGGGCTACGCTAATTAAATCTACACTGAATAATCTGCCAAATCATATTATGCAATATATTCACATTCCAACAACCATTCTTAATAAAATGGAGTAGTACCAACGCAATTTTCTATGGGGCACAACCACAACAAAAAAGAAACTACATCTTTTAAAATGGAAGAAAATTACTACGCCTCGAGAAATAGGAGGCCTAGGCATCCAAGACCTGCGCCAAAAGAACAATGCATTACTGGCGAGTCTAGCATGGAGAGTATTTTATACTCACCAACATCTTTGGGTTAAGATATTAATTAATAAATTCCTTCATATTTCATCATCTATATATTATTCTACAACTTGGCGTAACATACTAAGGGGTTGGGAACACTGCCAACTAGGTTTACAATGGTAAATAGGAACAGGTACAAATGTTAAATTTTGGCATGATTGTTGGGTAAAAAATGTGATAACTATTCGTTCCCTAATTAGTGGCCCAATACCTTTGGAACATCAGTCAATGAAAATTAACTGCATATATGATGTTAATGGTTGGAAATGGGATTTTTTGCCATTCGAACTTCCTAATGATATAAAAAACCTTATAAGAACTTTGTACATTTTGGCATATAATTAAAAAAGGTGACAACATCTACTGGGGATTAACTCCTAATGGTAAATTTACAGTTCACTTGATGTACAAAGCCTTGGAATATAATTCCAACGACGACCATAACACGGTATCTAAATTCACATGGATATGGAAGCTTCCTATACATCCAAAAATTAAGTACTTCATTTAGTTACTTAACCATAATAGACTGCCTACATTTCAATTTCTGCAACATCTTAATATTATCACAAATGCGGAATGTCCTTACTGTCGCAAAGCTGATGTCGGCAAAACATATTTTTCTAACTTGTGAAAATGCTCAAACATACTGGAATAAACCGAGAATGGGACGACATATAAATACTTTACTTAATTTTAATACACCACAAGAATGGCTTACTCCTTTAATTAACTACAAACAACAAAAATTACCACATAACATACATCCACATACTTATGTGCCATTAAGCTTATGGAATATTTGGAACACTAGGAACAAAAATATTTACGAGCGACTACACAAATATGTTAGCATCAATTTTACTACACAAGAAGCTACTAAATTCTGCTATCTTGCAGCTTTATCTCATAAAATACAACGGCATATCAGGGTTCCTCTAAAATGGATACCACCAAATCCTAATGATAACTAGAAATTCTAGTTTATTTTACACTCCTTTTACTTGAGTTTTGATTAAAAATATATATAATTAGTCCCAAAGGCTTACATGTTATACTTGTTTGTAGGGTTTGGTTAAAAAGGTGACAAGTAGTAAAAATCAGCTCAAAAAGGAGTGAAACATATACAAGTACTAAGAACAAGTCAAGGCACTGCTGCAGCATAAAATCAACTGCAGCCGCAACAGACCCATCGCAGCCACATACCATTTAGTGTGGTCCGCGGTGGAGGAGTTCAGAGAGGTGCAAGTTTGGAGGCTAAAGTTGTGCAGTCCGCGGAGGATGTCTTGCGGCCGCAATCCATTTTATATGGTCCGCGGAGAGAGGATTCAGAGAGTTGGGAATTTGGATGATTGAAGCTAGCGCAGTCCACAGAGCATTTTGTGCGGACCGCAAAGAAGCCACCGCAATCGCGGTGCATTTTATGCGGCGCGCGGTGGCTAGATTCAGAGAATGACAAGTCAAGCCAAAAAGCCTCATTGCGGTCCACGGTGTATTTTATGCGGACCACAGTACCTCCGTCAGGGGTATTTTTATCCAAAAAATTCGGCCTAATATAAATACTTTCTTTTCACATTTTTAGGGTATCTTTGGTAATCTGTTAGAGACCAGAGTCCGTGAATGGCTGTTTTATTCCATTTTGAGTAATTTGTAGCTAGATTAACACTGAATCTTCATTATCTTAGTTTGTAATCAAATCTTATGGGTTATTCTTCATCTATTTCTCTGTTTTCTTCCATTATTATGAGTAGCTAGACCCATTAGCTAGGGTTGTGGCTCAACCCTAGTGTGGGTATTTGATGGGTCTTTTGTTCTAAGGCTTAGATGTTTATGGGTAGTTGATATTTGGAGTGATTTGTGTTTTCCATGTTAAATTGGTGGTTGTAAATACTAATTTATGCCTATTTTACTTGGGTTCTTCTTGAGAAAGAGAGCTTGATTCTAGGAAAATCAGTCCAACAAGGAATTGGGGTGTAATCAAGAGATTGATAGTCCCAATTAAAGGGTTAAACCTAGAGATAGTAATACCCGACTTGAGCCTATATTGTTTGCACAATTTTGACCCCAATTGGTCTTGAGAAAGTCAATTAGGGCAAAGTCACTCAAGATACCGAGAGATATAGAGTGAGTAATTTCGTGCATTGGCTATATCACAATCCCCAACATAACTTCTTTGCCTTAGGCTTTAGATCCCATCAAGTATTCACCTAGGAGAAAGTCACTTCCCTAGTGCCTCTTTAACTATTTAGAAAACTTACAAGTAATCACTCTTAGTTTAATTTAGCATATTATTAGCATAAAAATTAGAAGTACAAAACAAACAAATATGATTGGAAGAGTAATTAAGAGCACTACGCACTACTAGTTTAGACAGAAATCCAATTCCCAATTCTAGCTCCGTGTGGATTCGATCCCGACCATCTCGGGTAAAAGCTGCTTCGACCACTCTCGCCACTTTATAGTGGTGTAGGGTTGGCACCGATCACTTTTTGGCGCCGTTGCCGAGGAACTAATGCTTTTGGCTATCTATCTAAATAGCTTTGTGTATTGTTCTTCTTTCCTTCTGTGTTACTAATTTGTGTGTCGCAAATTCAGGTACAAAATGGCAGCAAAAAATGCACCTCTTGGAGATCTTCCGCCGGGGGAGGAGGTAGATGACAATATTGATGATGAGGTTCCTATTGTACCTCAAGGACAAAGGAGAGGCCACTAGGCCAATGATAATGTTCCAGACCCTCCCCTGTCACCTCCAAGAGTGGCTCCTCGAGTGTTTCTCAACCAAGGATATGCTAGTGCAATTGTCCCACCCCGGATTCGGGCGAGCAATTTTCAAATTGCAAATGTGATGCTGACATTATTGGAGCAACGAGGGTATTTTAGGGGTGCTCCCAATCAGAATGCTTACAAACATCTCAAGGGTTTCGTGGATACCTGTTGGGGGAGCAAACAAACTAATGTGTCAGAGAATGCACTTTGGTTGAGATTATTCCCTTTCTCACTTAGAGGGAAGACATTAGATTGGCTTGAACGACTTCCCAACAATTCCATCACTACTTGGGATAAGTTGGCGGATAAATTCATTACCAAATTTTTCTCACCGGGACATATGGAAGCATTGAGGGATGAGATCTTATCTTTCAAGCAGGAGCCCAACGAACTATTGCATGAGATATGGGAGAGATACCGAACCATGGTAAAGGAATGCCCCAACAATAATATGACTGAGGCAATGATACAACAAATATTCTACTGGGCATTAACATAACAAATCAGTATATAGTGAACCAACTTGCTGGGAGTAATTTCATGAAGCTGTCTTATGATGAGGCTTGTGACATTCTTGATGAGATGACTGACACGTCCTCCGCTTGGCAAAGTAGAGCCAATGTGCTATAGGGAGACCCTACGGTCATCCACTTGCACAAAGAGCTCCATGATCATGGGCAGGCAATATTAGAGCTGACAACAACAATGAACCAGCTAGCAAAGGTGCAATTACAACATGTTCAAAATCCAAGATAGTTAAATGCTATAGAGGGTGTCAACATGTTAGTGAACAAAAGAAAACAGAGGTCAACAGAACCAAGAGAGTTCAGATCAATATGACAATGATAGTGGTGGATTCCAAGATGATGGTTATGATGGGCAGAATGAAGAAGTGCAATATGTGAACAATTATCAGGTCTAAAGGGGCAATTCTTCCAACCAACAACAATGGAGACCCCAAGGCAACTGGGGCAATCAACAACAATAAGGGAATAGTAATTGGGGGAAAAACAACCAAAATTCCAATTGGGGCAATCAAAACAATCAGGGTAATTGGATTGGCAACAACAACAACAACTGGGGTAGAAACAACAATCAGGGTGGTTGGAACAATGGCAACCAAGGAAATTGGGGGCAAGGCTTTCAAAGACCCCCAATGTATCAACAATCGAACAATCCACCCCCATTTCCACCCCAAGGTCTTAGTTCTTCCAACAATGAAATGGGGAAAATTGAAACGATGTTTGAACAGATGATGAAAAAGAATGCGGACTCTGATGCTCAGTTGGCGTCCCACAATACTTCAATCAGAAACTTGGAGGTTCAATTAGGCCAAATCTCACAATCCTTGAATACTTGCCCTAAGGGGGATCTACCAAGTGATACGGTAGTAAACCCGAAGGGTGGGAACAATTCCGGACATGTAATGATAGTAACTACAAGAAGTGAACGAGACGGTGATGTGAATGCCTCCAAATAAAAAGAAATTTTGAGTGATGAAGTTGAGTTGCAAAAGGACGAGATCCCTTTGGTGGTTGAAAATGTGATTGATGAGAACGTGAATGGGGAAGTGAGGATTGATATCCAAGATGCCGAGGTGGAAACTCAGAATGACGTGAACCCGTCTAGGGAACACGTAATAAACATGCCGAAAATGGTGGTGCCTAAAGCCAAAGATCACTTGCCAAGGCCACCTCCACCTTATCCTCAAAGGCTAGCGAAGTAGAAAAATGAGAACCAGTTTAAGAAGTTTATGATATGATGAAGAGCTTATCCATTACTGTGCCTTTGGTGGAAGCTTTAGAGCAAATGTCGGGTTATGCTAAATTCATGAAAGAGTTGGTGACAAAGAAAAGATCCATGGATTGTGAAACTATCAAGATGACCCATCAAGTTAGTGCAATAGTGCACTCAATGGCTCCGAAGCTAGAAGATCTCGGTGCTTTCACCATTCCTTGCACCATTAGGAGTGTAGACTTTGCTAAAGCTCTATGTGATTTGGGGGCAAGTATCAACTTGATGCCCTACTCAGTTTTCAAGACTTTGGGTATTGGGCAACCGAGGCCGACTTCCATGATATTGCAAATGGCGGATAGAACAATGAAGAGACTTTTGGGTATAATCGATGATGTTCTTGTCCGGTTGGACAAATTTATCTTGTCGGCTGATTTTGTGATCTTGGATTGTGAGGTAGATTATGAGGTTCTGATCATATTGGGAAGACTTTTCCTTGATACTGGGAAGGCCTTAGTTGATGTGGAAGTAGGGGAACTCACCTTCCGGGTGGGTGATGAGAAAGTGATCTTTCATGTGTGCAAGTCAATAAGCAACCCAACAGTTCTGAAGTGTGCTCTTTTGTGGATCTTGTCACGACAGTGATAGTTAATGATACTAGTGCAATGATCAATGTGGAGGATCCTCTAGAAGCAGTATTGTTGAATCTTGACGTAAATGAGGATGGAGACCGAGTGGAGTGTGTCAATGCTTTACATGGAATGGGCTCGTACTCTTATGAGCCTAGGAAATTCTCTTTGGATCTTGAGAATAGGAAAACCCCATTAGCAAAGCCTTCAATTGAGGAACCTCCGGTATTGGAGTCGAAGTTGTTGCCTCCACACCTCAGGTATGAATTCTTAGGCCCTAGTTCAACTTTGCCAATTATTCTTTCCTCTTATCTTACTAACATGCAGGTTGATGCCACATTGGCAGTGCTCTAAAATAGGAAGAAGGCAATTGGATGGACCTTAGGTAATATTCGGGGGATAAGCCCCGCATTCTGTATGCACAAAATTATTCTAGAAGATGATGCAAAGCCCTCCTTGGAACATCAAAGGAGGTTGAATGAGGCAATGAAAGAAGTTGTGAAAAAGGAGATGATCAAGTGGTTTGATGCCGGGGTTGTGTACCCATCTTTGATAGCTCTTGGACTTTGCCGGTGCAATGTGTGCCGAAGAAGGGTGGCATGACCGTGGTTACCAATGCACAAAATGAGTTGATTCCTACCAGGACTATCACCGGGTGGAGGGTGTGCATGGACTACCACAAGTGGAATAAAGTGACCCGCAAGGATCACTTTCCATTGCCTTTTCTTGATCAGATGCTGGACAGACTTGTTGGGCGTGCCTTCTACTGTTTCTTGGATGAGTATTCTAGGTACAACCAAATCTTGATTACTCCGGAAGATCAGGAGAAAACCACCTTCACTTGTCCATATAGCACCTTTGCCTTTTCTAGGATGTCGTTTGGGTTGTGTAATGCACCGGCTACATTTTGGCAGTGTATGATGGCCATATTTACTGAAATGGTGGAGGACATTTTGGAGGTATTCATGGACGACTTTAGCGTTGTTGGTGACTCGTTTGATGAATGTTTGAAAAATCTTGACAGAGTATTGGCCCGTTGTGAAGAAACCAATCTTGTTCTTAATTGGGAGAAATGCCATTTCATGGTTGAGGAGCATAGTTCTTGGGCATAAAATTTCAAAGCATGGCATAGAGGTGGACAAAGCAAAAATTCATGTGATTTCAAGACTCCCTTCCCCTACTTCTGTCAAGGGAGTTAGAAGTTTTCTTGGGCATGCAGGGTTCTACCGAAGATTTATCAAAAAAATTTCGAAGGTAGTGAATCCCTTGTGCAAGTTATTGGAAAAAGATACCAAGTTCGTGTTCAATGAGGGATATATGCAAGCCTTTGAACTTCTCAAGCACAAGTTGACCACCACTCCTATTATTACCGCACCCAATTGGAGCTTACCTTTTGAGCTCATGTGCGACGCGAGTGATGTTGTGGTTGGGGCGGTCTTGGGTCAAAGAGTGAACAAAATATTTCATCTGGTGTACTACGCGAGCAAGACAATGAATGATGGTCAAGTGAACTACACGGTGACTGAGAAAGAGCTTTTGGCTATTGTGTTCACAATAGAGAAATTTCTGTCGTATCTCATGGGTGCCAAGGTCATAGTTTATACTATCATGCCGCACTCCGGTACTATGACAAAAAAGGATTCCAAAGCTAGGCTGATGTGATGGGTCTTGTTACTTCAAGAGTTTGATTTGGAGATTGTGGACCGGAAAGGTAGTGAAAACCAAGTGGCGGACCACTTGTCCCGCTTGGAGGAGGAGGGGAGGCCTCGTGATGGCCTAGAGATCAATGATTCATTTCTCGATGAGCAACTCCTTTCGGTAAATGGTATGCCATGGTTTGCGGACGTTGCTAATTTCCTTATGACTGGTATAATCCCGTGTGATCTCTCTTCTAACCAAAGGAAGAAGCTTAAACGGGATAGTTTGGACTTCTATTAGGATGAGCCGTACTTGTTCAAGATCTGCACAGATAGTGTGATCCAAAGGTGTGTTCCGGAGGAGGAGAAATTGAGTATCTTAGAGGCTTGTCATTCCTCTCCCTATGGTAGCCATCATGGCGGGGCGAGGACGGCTTCAAAAGTTCTTAGTTGTGGGTTTATTGGCCAACTTTATACAAAGATGCAAGTGAACTCGTGAAGAGATGCGACGAATATCAAAGAGCGGGTGGAATTTCGAAGAAAGATGAGGTGCCTCTCAATACCATTCTTGAAGTTGATATTTTTGATATATGGGACATTGATTTCATGGGCCCAGTTGTTAGTTCATGTGGGAACACATACATTCTAGTGGCAGTTGACTATGTTTCAAAGTGGGTTGAAGCCGTGGCTTTGCCCAACAATGAGGCCCGGAGTGTTGTTGCATTTCTCAAGAAGAGCATTTTTACTAGGTTTGGCACTCCTCGAGCAATCATAAGTGATGTGGGGTCTCATTTTTGTAATCAAACTTTTGACACTTTGCTTGCAAAGTATGGTGTCAATCACAAAGTTTCTACTCCTTATCATCCTCAGGCGAGTGGCCAAGTTGAAATCTCAAATAGGGAAATCAAGAGTATATTGTCAAAGACGGTCAACGCAAATAGGACCAATTGGTCAAAGAAGTTGGATGATGCTCTATGAGCTTATAGGACTGCTTACAAGACTCCGATTGGTATATTTCCGTACCGGTTGGTGTTGGGAAAGTTTGCCATCTACCGGCTGAGTTAGAGAACAAGGCCATGTGGGCTTTGAGGAAGTTGAATCTTGAATGGGATGTGGCAGCGAATCTTCGTGTGGAGTAGCTTAATGAGCTTGATGAATTCCGATTCCATGCTTACTCCAGTTCGTCCTTATATAAGGGCAAGATAAAGTACCTTCATGATAAGTATGCTCGTGGCAAGGAGTTCAAAGTGGGTGATTTGGTTCTCTTGTTCAATTCTCGGTTACGTCTATTTTCGGGAAAGCTTAAGTCAAAATGGAGTGGACCTTTTGAAGTAGTGTTTGTGACTCTGTTTGGTACACTTGACTTGAAGAATAAAAATGGGGAGGTTTTCAGAGTTAATGGGCACAGGGTCAAGCACTACCTAGGCAAAATTGATGACAATCACGTGGTGGCACTGCTCCATCTAAAGTGATTTGAGTGTAACCTGCGTCGTGCCGCGACGTTAAATCAAGCGCTTCTTGGGAGGCAACCCATGTGTCTTTCTTTTTTGTTTTTCATTGATTTTCTTTTTAGTATAGGATTTGCTTTTGGTCTAACTGGTTGTGAGATGTGTGTAGGATTGTTTTGATGCAGTGCAGGACCAAGTTGGAAAAATGTCACTCTCTGAAGTTTGCACTACGACCGCATTGCATTTCTTGCGGCCGCAAAGGCCTTAGTGCGGGGGCAAAATTTCAATGTTGTCCGCAGTGGTGAATGATTAAAAATGGGGTTCTCTGAAGTTGTCATCGTGGCCACATTGCATTTTGTGCGGTCCATGGTGCCCTACCGCTACCGCGGAACTTTTCTTGCGGACCGCAATGCCCTTATGCCCAGTGCTTTATATGTTCAAGCACCACGGACCGCGGTGCATTTCTTGAGGTCCGCGGTGGGTAAGTACGGTGGGTCCCAAGGTCCTTTTCTATAAATAGGACTTTAGGCCTTCATTTAAAACTTTTCGCTCATTCTCACCCTCAATAGTAAAAAGTACTGTTCATCCAAGCCCTAACTGTACAAATTCAAACCCTGTTTCTAAATCATCTGTGTTGCATCTCACTACTGGTAATTTTAATCTTTTCGTAGTTTTTAACCTTGTTTTATTTTCTTTTAATTAGTTAGTTGTACTTCTTTTTTGTCCCTTTTCTTTAAATTGTAGCATAGGTTTACATAATGATGTTAAATTAGGGTTAATTAGTTAAGAATAATGATTGAACACCTAGTGGATTAATGATATGTAATTTTAGGCTAAAAATGAGACGAAAATTGAAACCCTAGGTTGGTACTGCTGCTTATGGCTTACCGCAATCTGCGGTGGATTTATTGCGATCCGTAGTGCCTCTCTGTGGTCCGCGATGCCATTTTGTGTGGACCGCGGTGGTGAAACTTCAAAAAGTTGAATGTTGAGGACTGCGGTCCGCGATGCTTGGAATCAGAGAGTGGGTATTCTGACCCCTACCTCAATGCTGACCGCGCTGCCATTTTGTGAGGTCCGCGATGGTTTCTTTGCGGCTGCACTGCATTTTATGCGGTCCGTATCCTATTGTTCGCAACTATTTTCTTCATTGTCTGCAATCATATATTTCACTGCTTCTTTTGGTTTGATACTAACAAGCTTTAACTGACTTTCACTTGCAGATAATGGTTCAATCACGAGGCGGCGGTAGAAAACAACAGGGAAAAGGAGAGTCCTCCCAGGGTAGGGGAAAAGTATGATCAAATTGACTCCCCAAATCCGGCAGGCAATCAAGGACATTAGGAAGTCAATAAAGGCTGCAGATAGAGCTGTTTCCCATTCGGGAAGTGAGTATTTACCCTCTCGGGAGGCATCCAACTCCGAGTCAGTGCCAGAGTATGTTCCTGACTGGCCGGAAAGGCGAAGATTGAGAGATACACCTCCGAGCACTCCTACTGCTCAAGCTTCAGTGGCAATTTCTTCTGAGTCATTTGAGGGCTCAGCTGAGAGCGGTGATGATGTTTCTTCTACCTCACCTACAGCTTCAACACCTGATGAGGATCCCATAGAAGAAGAAGGAGGAGGGGGTGTGCCTCAAGTAAGGGGGTGGAGAGAACTAGAAACCCGGAGGCTTGGCAAGATAAATTTGTCAGTAAGCTTGCTTACCACAAATTCCGAATGGTGGCCCGAGAGGAAGTTAATACTTGAACGGAGATTCATTGACAAGGATCTTCTGCCTCATAACCCAAATGTGCAGAGGCAATTCAGAGAGAGGCCTGACTGGGATTATTTCATAGGCAACGTTGAGGATGCAAATGAGCACTTGGTGAAGGAGTTTTACACTAATGTTGCCCACATCAAAAAGGGCACTACAGTGACTAAGGTGCGAAATTTGAAAGTAAAGTTTGATGGGAAAACAATCAATAACTACCTGGGCTTTCCGAAGGAGGACGAAACTTTATACTTAGAAAAGGTAGCATTGGGAGAGGATGCCCGTCTGTGGTTAGCAGAGTACTTGGCAATCCCAGGTACTACCCTAACATGGTTGACAGCGGGAGTCAAAATTTTAAGGAGAACCCTGAACTTCGAGGTGAAAGGGTGGGAGACCTTTATGTGCAGCAGGCTAGACCGCACCACTCACGAGAACTCTCTTCCTATCTCCTGGGCTATATTGGTGGCGTCTATCATGGTGGGGTACCCGATCAACATCGGAAATGTTATGTCTAGGGTGATTACACGGGTGATGAATGAAGGTGATAGATCCTATCCCTTCCCATATTTCCTGACCATGTATTTTGAGGATCAATATGTAGAGAAAAGAAAGTTTGATGAAAAGGTGAAACCAAAGGCACCCTTCTCCTGGTACAGCCTAAAGGGTGATGACAACCCTAAAGATCCGAAAGGTAAAGCCACTGCTTCTACTAGCTAGTCTGAAGAGCCAGTAGTAGTAGTAGCCTCTTCTCAGATACACCAGGCATTGCCCCAGGACCCTCTACTTCCACAGTTCCAAATATCCCTTTATCCTCAGCTTACCCGTTGAATGCCCACCATTTGAGTCAAATCCTTGCCAGCATCAACAAATAGATGCAGACAGCTACTTCTAAGCTGTCTGTGCTTTCTAGCTCGGTGACAGCCCAGTCTGTACCCCCTCAGCCACAAGTTCCACAGTTAGTGGAGGATACTCTCAAGGAGCTTCTGGACAACTAGAAGAAGCTACTGGAGAACCAGAAATTAATTTTAGAGGCTGTAGGTTCTCATGGTAAAGCATTAAAGGAGTTGACAAAGGAAACAAAGAAGTTGAGAAAGACTCGGGCATCAAAGGAGTCAGTGAAATAGTTGAGGGTGGAAGTAGAGAAATTGAAGGCTGATCACTTGCCCTTAGAGCTACTATTGCATGACCCGGCACCAGCAGCCCAGCCTGAGCTGAAGTAGGAGGTGGAGAGGCCAACAAAGAGGAAGAGGGTGATTCCCCATGCTGATGATGCTGTGATAGAGTTGGAGGACCCGCAGGGAGGTTCCTCTAGCCAGCCCCATGTCCCAGTGCAGATATAGGTTACATGGATCCAATCACAGGTTCCCGAGCAGTCCGAGGACCTAGGGACCCAGACTCATGATCCTATGCAGATGGAGGGCCAATTGGGAGTTTTCTTTACTCTCTATTTTATTTTGAGCTATTTTTGGTTAGTTAGGATTGAGGACAATGCTAGCTTTCATTTGAGGGGTAGCCCTATTTGAATGATTTGGTGTTGTAAATATGATACTATTTTCTTTTTATTATGCTTTGATTTTCACTTTTGGTATGCACATAGTTTTACCATTTTATTTCACTTTTCGTACTTTGCAACTTTGGTCTGTATATAAAGTTACTTTCTGATGTATATATTCATTCCCCCTTATGTATATTCGTCTAAATCCCATCTTTTACATATTTATTCTACTTTCCGCATTTTTCTTTCGTAGCTTCTTATTTCATTTTGGTAGCTTTTTATTTTGAGTTTTTGCGTTCAATAAGCCTTTGGTATTTTTAATGCCACGGTTCTTTCCAAAGGTGGAATTTGTGTGAACCGGGTGGCTCTTCCGGATGATGGATGGCATGACAACCTTCTTAAGGTTTTGAGTCTGTTTTCTTTTTGTTTTTGCGTAAATAGTAGTTAGTGAGTAATGGTGCCTCAAGCAAAGCTTTACTTGGGTCTAGCACATTTGCCTTTGATCTTATGGTCAAAAACATATTGTTATGTATAGGATGGTGAAAATTGTGACCTTGAAACTCTTGTGTTGGCTGATAATCTTCAAATGGTTTTTCGGGACCATTCATGTTGCTGAAATCTTAACTAAGGTTGTTGCGGACCCATGATTCTGTCTCTTTAGCAATCCTATAGCTTGTGCGGTGAGAATTTGAATTGCAAGTCCAAGTCCCGTGCCATTAGTCTAGAACTTGCCCTGAATGTTTGTCTAGGCGAAATCCTAAGTGTAATTTGACTTGAGAAGTGATTATAAGCTCTCATTGATCTGAATGTTATCTTGAAAACTTCCATAGCCTACCAATGACAATATCCCTAGTCAACCCTTTTGAGCTATAGACCTTTTTCTTTCAAAGACCATGATACAAGCCTTTACCCGTTCGCAAAAGCATAAGTTTGAGAGGAGAGATGAGGAATGCAACGAAGTGGTAAAAGGTACAAAATGAAGAAAAGAAAAGGCAATAAAAAAGAAAGAAAACCAAAAAGTCAAAAAAAGAAAAGAAAAAAAAGAATGAACATTGTAGAAGAAATAAAGGGATTCAATAAAAGAAAAGAGATGAAAGGTGTAAAAATTTTATAAAGGAGAAAAAGGTTTGAAAAGAACAAGAAATAGTGACAGTATGTCTCTCTAACTGCTAAGAAAGAAGTAAATGACTCAAATAGTCAAGAGAATGTGTGCCAAAATGAAGAAATGAAGTGCTTAAGGGAAGATGGAACCTACTTAGACCAAATATTTCCTATCCTGAACCAAAAGACTTCATTATATCTTCACAAAAGCCACATATGATCTTGAGTTCAATGAAGCTTAAATAAGTGGTGACTCACATAAAGGGCAATCTTATGGTAATTAGAGCGGGACTTGTGATCTTTCTCTGAGAGAAACGAGTGTGCTTTCCACAATCCTCGTTCTGAGTGCTACAACCTAAAAGTGAGGTTTGCTTATGGAGAGTTGAGGAGTATGAGTTTGGGTTCCACAATGGCCAAAGTTGTAGAAAGAGTTTCCTTGATGGATTGAGTCAACTCTTGATGCTCTTGTGTCGCACTAAATTCATGGTGCTTAAAAGGTCGAATGTTGTTAATGATTCATTTGAATTGAGGGCAATTGTTAGTCTCAATTGATGCTAGATGAGGTCACTTTAGGTCAGCTGAATTTTTTTTGATTTTGCTCTTAAGGAGGTGGGACTTATTTTGTTTGCTTGAGGACAAGCAAAAGCTTAAGTTTGAAGGAGTTGATAACTAGGGATTCTAGTTTATTTTACACTCTTTTTTACTTAAGTTTTGATTAAAAATGTATACAATTAGTCCCAAAGGCTTACATGTTGTACTTGTTTGCAGGGTTTGGTAAAAAAAGTGACAAGTAGTCAAAACCAGCTCAAAAAGGAATGAAACATGCACAAGTACTAAGAACAAGTCAAGGCACTGCTGCATCATAAAATCAACTGCAGCCGCAACAAACCCACCGCGGCTGCACACCATTTAGTGCGGTCCACGGTGGAGGAGTTTAGAGAGGTGCAAGTTTGGAGGCTAAGGCTGTGCAGTCCGCAGAGGATTTCTTGCGGCCGCAAAATCCTCTTCACGGCCGCAATCCATTTTATGCGGTCCGCGGAGAGGGGATTCAGAGAGTTGGGAGTTTGGACGATCAAAGCTAGCGCGGTCCGCGGAGCATTTTGTGTGGACCGCAGAGAAGCCATCGCAACTGCGGTGCATTTTATACGGCCCGCGGTGGCCAGATTCAGAGAATGACAAGTCAAGCCAAAAAGCCTCATTGCGGTCCACGGTGCATTTTATGCGGACCGCAGTACCTCCTTCAAGGATATTTTTGTCCAGAAAATTTGGCCTAGTATAAATACTTTCTTTTCACATTTTTAGAGTATTTTTGGTAATTTATTAGAGACCAGAGCACGTGAACGGCTGTTTTATTCTATTTTGAGTAATTTGTAGCTAGATTAACACTGAATCTTCATTATCTTAGTTTGTAATCAAATCTTATGAGTTATTCTTCATCTATTTCTCTGTTTTCCTCCATTATTATGAGTAGCTAGACCCATTAGCTGGGGTTGTGGCACAACCCTAGTGTGGGTATTTGATAGGTCTTTTTTTCTAAGGCTTAGATGTTTATGGGTAGTTGATATTTGGACCGATTTGTGTTTTCCATGTTAAATTGGTGGTTGCAAACACTAATTTATGCCTATTTGACTTGGGTTCTTCTTGAGAAAGAGAGCTTGAGTCTAGGATAATCAGTCCAACAAGGAATTGGGGTATAATCAAGAGAGTGATAGTCCCAATTAAAGGGTTAAACCTAGAGATAGTAAAACCTAACTTGAGCATATATTGCTTGCACAATTTTGATACCTAATTGGTCTTGAGAAAGTCAATTAGGGAAAAGTCACTCAAGCTACCGAGAGGAATAGAGTGAGTAATTCCGTGCATTGGCTATATCGCAATCCCCAATATAACTTCTTTGCCTTAGGCTTTAGATCCCATCAAGTATTCACCTAGGAGAAAGTCACTTCCCTATTGCCTCTTTAACTATTTAGAAAACCTTACAAGCAATCACTCTTAGTTTAATTTAGCATACTATTAGCATAAAAATTAGAAGTAACAAAACAAACAAACATGATTTAAAGTGTAATTAAGAGCACTACACACTACTAGTTTAGACATGAATTCAATTCCAAATTCTAGCTCCCTTTGGATTCGATCCCGACCATTTCTGGTAAAAGCTGCTTCGACCGCTCTCACCACTTTGTAGTGGTATAGGGTTGGCACCGATCACCTAACATATATAAATTAAATACGGATGGAACACACTCATCTACTCAGCATAAAAATGGTATTGGAGGAATAATTAGAAATCACAACGAAGATTGGATTATAGGATTTTTAGGCAACATACCATATCAGTCTATTATTACAATAGAAATATATGCATTACTACAGGGACTTACATTGGCAAAGCTTCATAATCTAATGCCAATCCACATGGAAATTGATGCCAAAAAGGTAATTACACTACTACGCACTGATAACTTAACCTTTGTTAATCTATTAAATGATTGCAGGCACCAGCTATGGACGCTGTGTGATCCAATAGTTAGCCATGCGTACAGAGGACAAAATAGATTAGCAGATCAACTAGCACATTCGGGAAGTCTTTTGGAAGGGACCTATAAAATGCATGTTTTGCACCAGGCACCACTTTTTGCTCAAAAACTTTTAGAAGATATAAGCAAGAACTGTCAGTTACCTGTTCACTACCACGAACTGCAGCTGACTTGCCAGATGAAGAGCCTACAGTGCATGGAAGGAACGTTTACAACAACAGTCCAAGCTGCTTCTGCTGTTCCAGTAGTAGATCAAATAGGGATGCTAATAGTGATAACTTAGCTTGTAATATGGTAACTTAGTTTGTAATATGGTGCAACCTAGGCACCAATATCTCTGTACGCATGTTTAATTAATATATAATATCTATTTTTAGTACCAAAAAAAAAGTTAACGCTTTTAAAGTAGTCTCTTAACTTTGAATAAACTAATTCAAACAAATGGCCTTATTTACGCACTAAAACCACTGTTATACCGTTTTCATGATTACTTACTTTGCTATTGAATCCTCGTTGTGCATCATGCCAATTTAATATAATCAACATACACGTTAACTAATCAAATATGAAACCTTATGGCACCTGACAACATCTCATCCAATAATTTCATATATACATCACTTTGACGGCTTCGACTTCTATGCTGCCGCAAAATTAGTATGTTAGAATCCAACTAGAAACTGAACTACCATACCAATTTTAACTTGGATTTTAAGTTAGCTGATCCCACATCGATCCATATTTTTACAATGCCTTTCTAAAACTCTACAAGTACCACTCGCCCATGCTTGTTGAGCATCATCCTGATCTGCAAGCTTCTCTGAGTCCCTTTTTTGACGACTAAGAAGCACTAGTGCTCAAGGTAATCTCTTTTTCTTCTGTGTTTCTTTTTTCTAGTTGATTTTTTTTGTAGGCTAATAAGAGAAGGATTTGTTTTTGTTTAACAAGATGATCCATACACGAAGAAGACAATCATAGGGTGTAAGGGGATAGGTACTCATCCCTACTTGAATGTCTGAGAGATTACTCTTATGGCTCGATTATCGAAGAGATTACTCTCAAAATGACCCGACTACCAGAGAGATTACTCTCAATGTGACCCGACTACCGGAGAGGTTACTCTCAATGTGGCCGACTATTGGAGAAATTAATCTCAATGTGGCCCGACTATTGGAGAGATTACTCTCAAAATGACCCGACTATCGGAGAGGCCAACTTAAGGTGCAAAGGGACCCATATGTCCACCTTAAGTTTGGAAAGTTATAGTTCCTTTTAAGGACAAACCCATGAAGAGGCAAAACTTAAGGTGCAAAGGGACTTATATATCCACCTTAAGATTGGAAAGTTATATTTTCAACTCGAAGACGACATCGACTTGAACCCTTGGAAAACTCTGAAGATTTGGCAGATTTTGCAGACTTCAACTTGAAGAGCGGTTGACTTTTGAAATTCAACTCGAAAAATTAGCAGACTTGAAGACTTCTACTTGAAGATTTGGAGGGCTTAAACAATTCTACTTTAAGACTGGCGAATTTGAAGACTGAAACTTGAAGACCGGCGGACTTGAAGATTTCAACTTGGAGACTTCGAGGGCGTAGATATTTCAACTTGAAGAGTGGCGAACATGAAGACTTCAACTTGAAAACCGAGGGACTTGAAGATTTCAACTTGGAGACTTTGAGGACTTAAATATTTCAGCTTCTCTTTTGCTTTACATTGTCCGAATTTTATCTTAGTCGCATAATTTTCAGCTTTACGCGCTTGTAACAAAAGATTCATATTTTGTCGTGGGAGAGTCCAAATAATGAACCGTTTGATTTCTCAAAAATTAGACTTCAATATTTAAAATATTTTTAGAATCAAACACCTTCAGAATCGCCCCAGATAATATTTTTGAACCCAACTTTAGATTCCACCACGTTGAAAATTTAAGATTTGCGTAGTCTCACCAAAAAAATTATAGAAAAGTCAAAATCATGAACCGTTTGATTTTTTTAAAACCTTAATTTGTAAATATATAACATATCCAAAATGCAAAATTTAGCGCCTTGAGGATAGTTTCAGATAATAGTCCGAAATCTATATTAAATTTTAACGCGGCGACTGTTTCAGATTTGCACGACTTCACCAAAACTTTTGTATCTTACTGTAGGAATATCAAAATCACGAACCGTTTGATCTACTGGAAACTTAAGTTCCAAATCTATAACATATCCAAAATGCAAGATTTCATGCCTTAAGGATACATTCAGATAATATTTTGAAGTCAATACTAAATTCTGACACACCGACAATTTCTGATTTGCGCGACTTCGCCGAAGGTTTTGTATCTTGAAGTAGGAACGTCGAAATCATGAACCACTTAATCTATTGGAAAATAAACTTCAAAATCTAAAACATATCGAACATGTAAAATTTAATGCCTTAAGTATAATTTCAGATGATAGTTCGAAGTCGACTTTGGATTCTGATATGCCGACAGTTCCAAATTAGCGCGACTTCACCAAAAAAATTTTGTATCTTGGTATGGAAGCCTCGAGATTGTAAGACCTTTTTAATTGTCAGAAATTAAAATTCAAGAGCTTCATTCTCACCAAATATCTTGGGTTCAAATCTCACTAAATTTGCAATGTCGTGAAGGTACACCAAAAACTTGAAGGTTTGACGAACATGAAGGCAGAGCAAATCCCCGGACTTCAATGCAAATGCTTGGCAACATCCTAAAAGATATTAATCATTTTATTGAAGTCACCAATTTACCCTAGCGGCTTGCCCCTTTTAAATCAAATGGAATCCAAAGTTTAACAGAAGAATGGTATCTCAGCTCGATTTTCAAGTGCCGATTGAATGGATTACATTCCATCATACTTCATCCGGACAACGATTGGGTTTATATATCTTTTGAACTTATGTGTCTGAACTCAGAATAAAACTCTAAGCTTCCTATGTACCTCGGTGAAAAGGATCAAGTCATACCGTAGTTCATAATGGGTAGAATTTTTTTTACGTCCTAACTTTTGCCTAGGCCGTCTCTTTCGAGATTTTCGACCTAGCGGACTCTTTTTTTGGGTTGTACACAGTTTAGACTCATGCGGGCCAGGAGTGTAGGAACATGCAGTTTAGGCTCATGCGTCAAGGAGCGTTGCAACTTCAAGGATAATACTTATTTTAAAAACTTGCCATTTATAGGACCGATTCTCATGCCATCTGCATCAACCAACTTGTAAGCCCCACTTGAGTAAGCTTCTTGTATGACGTATGACTCATCCCATTTTGAAGTGAAATTCCCTACAGGTTTATGGGAAATAATTATGGGTCTTCGTACGACAAGGACTTGATCTCCTACGTTAAAGGATCTCGGGCAAACTCTTTTATTAAAGGCGCAAGACAATCGAGCTTGATAACATTCAATACTTTGTTGAACTTCCAACCTCTTCTCATCAAGAGCCTCCAACTCTGCTAATCGAAGTCGAGCATTTTCTTCATCAGTGATCCCTTCTTGAATAGCCAGACATAATGAAGGTATTTGATGCTCAAGTGGCAAGACGGCTTCGACTCCATAAACGAGTGAATAAGGAGTAGCTTGTGTTGGCGTGCGGTGAGTCGTCCTATATGCCCATAGAGCTTCTTCCATACGGTCATTCCAATCCCGTTTGGATTTGGAGACGACTTCCTTTAACAAGTTGCATAGAGTTTTATTGAATGCCTCAGCTAGACCATTGGCGGCAACATTGTATATCGAAGAGTTGCGTTGCTTGAAGCCAAAGAGATCACAAATCTTGTTCATCAATATATTATGGAATGACTTTCCATTATCCGTTATTATGTAATGTGGAATGCCAAAGCGATAAATAATGTTTACTCGGATGAAACTTTCAACATTTTCCTTCTTTACTTCCTTAAGAGCAACAACTTCAACCCATTTGAGAAGTAGTCATTTGCAGCCAAGATGTATAGTGCCCACCAGAGGACTTTGGCAGTGGTCCAACAACATCCAATCCCCAAGCATCAAATTGCCAAGATGCAATAGTCAGGTGCAACACTTCATGAGGTTGATGAATAAAATTTGCATGGAATTGACAAGCCTTCCATCTTCAAGCGTAGTTCAAGCAATCTTTTACCATCGTTGGCCAATAATATCCCATCCTTTTTATATGGAAGTGGAGTTTTGGTCCAGACTGGTGTACCCACATATCCCAGAATGCGTTTCTTGCAAAGCATGGAGTGCGTCTTCTTCTCCTAGGCATAGCAATAGTACTCCCTCGAACGACCTTCTGTATAGAGTATCCTTATAATAAAGGAAGCGAGGTGTACGACGACGGATTTCAGTCCTTCTCCGCGAAATTTCTACAAGTATCCCATAGCATAAGTAGTTGATAATGGGTTGTCGCCATTCTTCTTTCTCAACTTCAGAAACAACGACAGGATGCTTGAGTTTATTTTTTTCACCTTCAACCTCATTTGGCGGCGGTACTACCTATTTTTTGGCAGACAGTAACAAGTGCTTGATCAGGCAGGATTAACGATGAAGCTAGGACAGCTAAAACATTAGCCTTCTTATTTTGTTTCCTTGGCACATGCTGAATAGTCATATCACCGAGTCACCCTATTAATTTTTTAGCGTAATTATGATATGGACATAGTTCAGGCTTCTTGACATCGTAACTACCTAAAAGTTGATTGACCACTAACTGGGAGTTACCAAAGACTTGCAATTGCAATTGCTTTATATCAACGACCATTTCAAGCCCAAGTATTAATGCTTGATACTCAGCAACATTGTTGAAACAGAATTATGTTAAGGTGAAAGAGTAGGGCAAGACTTCACCTTGGGAAGTGACAAATACTACACTGACACCATCTCTTCCACGATGCGCAGCACCATCAAAGTACATTTTCCATGGAAGTTGAACTTCAACGACCATTGCGTCCTCATCAGGTAGTTTGTCAGTTAGCTCTCAATCATCAGGTATAGGGTGATCTGCTAAGAAGTCTGCTAACGCTTCTCCGTTTATAGCCTTTGGAGGGATGTACACGATTTCAAATTGTTGAAATTGGAGGTACCACCTTGCTAGTTGATCACTAAGGACAGGTTTTGACATCACGAACTTGATGGGATTTTCTCTAGAAACAAACGAAAACATGAGCTTGAAAGTAGTACTTCAACTTTTGGATTGAGAAAACTAGCACCAAACATAACTTTCCAATTGGCGAATAATTCAGCTCATTTAGTGTCATCATCCTGATTAAGTAGTAAAGGGAGTTTTCTTTCCCTTCACTATTTTCTTGGGCCAACAACGCTCCAACAGACCTTTCTTATGCTGAAATGTATAGTATCAATGGTTTTTCAAGTATAGGGGTTGCCAAAACCGGAGGCTTCATCAAGTAGGATTTAATGCTCTTAACGACATTGCCACATGTTTGGTCCCATTTGAAAGGGACATCTTTCTTCATAAGGTGACTAAACGGTTGGCACCTCCCAGATAGGTTTGAGATGAATCTCCTAAGGCATGCTAGCTTTCTTATAGACTTTTCAATTCATGAATATTGCGGGGCTTAGGCATTTTCAAGATTGCATCTACTTTGGCTTGATCTTTTTCAATCCCTCGATGTCGTACAATGAAACCCAGGAACTTTCCGGAGGTAACTCCAAAGGCGCATTTTAATGGATTCATGCTAAGTTGGTATCTCCGGAGCAACTCAAAGACCATTCTCAAGTCTTTCAAGTAGGGTTGTGTACGGATCGGATCGGATCGGATTTAACATATTTCGGATTTGAATTTCGGATTTCGGATTCTAGAAAATGCAATTTGAATCTGATCCGAATTATATCGGATCAGATCGGATTTTAAAGTTTGGATCGGATTGGATATCAGATCGTATTATTATGCCTCAAAGTTAAACTAATATGTATATTTTCTTTGTAAAAGAGGCAATACATTAAGAAAAATTCATGTTTATGCAATTATGAGAGTACTATGGTGCCAATATAGCTAAATCTAGCAATTGTAAAGGTAATAACTTGGAGGTTGATGTAAATTAAAGTGTAGTATTTATACATGTCCTAATAATTTCGGATTTCGGATTGGATTGGATTAAAATATACCAATCCGAAATCCAAAATTTTAATAAACATAATCTGAAATCCGATCCAATCCGAAATCCGAAATTCAAAATTGAATGGATCGGTTCGAATTTCGGATATCCGATCCGAATGAACAGCCCTACTTTCAAGTGGTCACTTTTCTTTCTTGATTTTACCACCAAGTTATCAATATAGCATTCGGCATTCTTGTGGAGAAGGTCATCAAAGATATTTTGCATAGCTCTTTGGTAGCACCAGCATTCTTCAAGCCAAAAGGCTTTACCTTTTAACAATAAATACCCTTGGGGGTACGGAATGCAGTAAGCTCTTCATCTTTTGGCGCCATGCGAATTTGGTTATAGCTTGATGAACCGTCCATAAATGATATTGCCTCTACAAAGTAGTAACATCGATCATCAGTTCTGTAATGAGAAGCGGGAATTCATCTTTCGGACATGCATTGTTAAGATCCATAAAGTCAACGCACACTCGAACCTGGCCATTTTTCTTCCTTACAGGGATAATACTTGAAACTCATGTTGGATATTTAACTTCACAAATAAAGCCAGCTTCGATGAGTTTGCTAACTTTGGTTTCAATCAAGGGAACCAAGTCCGGCCTAAAATGCCTTTGAGCTTGTTTAATAGGGCGAGTGCCATGTTTGACTGCAATGTGATGGATTTCTACTTTCGGGTCCAAGCCAAGCATCTCTTTGTAACTCCAATCAAAGGCATCCATGAACTCCTTGAGTAACTCAATATAAGTGCTCTCTTCATCAACTTCTAGTAAAGCACTAGGTAGGTGGGTTTTGGTTCTTCGTCGGTGCCAAGGTTAACTTCTTTTAAGGAATCAATTGTCGTCTTAACTCCTTCTTCAAGTTCAGGTGGAACATCTTTCACATCTTCATCTTCTTGAGGGTCTCCATCGTTGAAGGATATGTGATAACACGGTAAAACATCCTCTAATTCTGCATCCTCCATTGAAGATGGAACACGATTCTCACCTTGTACAGTAACATGATACGGATAACCCACACTTTCTTCATCTTCGTCACGTTCCTTAGTGTAGACCACAATATATGTCTTTACCTTCAGTTTTTCTTTACATGAAACCATAAGTTTTTTTTGTTGCCTCATTCTAGAAGGAACCAAACTTTGGAAATCCTTAGAGATCTTCTGGATTTTAGGCGAAGTGGGTGTTCTTATGCTTTGAAAATTTCTCTGGAACTTGTTCCCCTTCTTTAATGGACCTAATCTTTCAAACACGAAGATCCTCACAGGTGATTTTCCAAGTCTATCAAAGACAGAAGGCTTGTTAAAAGCGGCAGATTCGTCTTCTATTGTGATATAATTGCTACTGGCCTTCTTATTGAGATGAACACTGGTGATGGTTGCTTGTATCCCAAACCTTCATGTGGTTGCCTTGTTGCAGCTTCTGATGGGAGCTTTTCTAACTTTTATGGCTCATTAGGATTATATCCAGCTTTTGTAAATAGCTTGTAAGCGTTAGGTTCAAAACCTTCATCTATTCTCTTTGTAGGGAGTGACACATTCTGCAAATAATTTTGGGCTACAAATCTTGCAAGAGGCTTTGAGGACAACTTTAATGCCTCAATTCGTTTTATCAGAAGAGTTAACTCCTTTAGCGTGTTAGTTTAGAGATTAGATGATTCGCCCTCGTCTTTCTTCCTTTTAGGGACATATTGGAGCGCGAGACTTACTTTCTTTCCATAAGATGCAATATCCCCTTTGTGAGATTTATTCGCGTAGGCATATACCTCATCAGTAACAGCTTTGGCTTTAACAATAGTCACCTCATCTTTTTTAGTTATGGGATCGTCATTCTTGCTTTTCATGCCTGATCGTGCCTATGGCTCTTTGCCCCTTTGGTTGAATCCTTGGATCATTACACGACTTTCTAAGAGTTCGTTCATGGGAATTCCAAGCTCTTTCACAGTGCGAATTGGCAAAATATTCACTGAGGATCCTCCATCAACCAAAATTTGATTTACCCTTTCATCACGCATATAGATAATAAGGTACAATGGGCGGTTATGAAGAGTATCACCTAGCAGAAGATGTCATTTGTGAACGTGACTTTTTCCTCACAAGCATTAACTTCTTGATTGGACTCGATGAACTTTTCCGAAGATGGTGCCAACGGTAGGTCATCACTCTTTTCCTCCCCTTCGTCAGCATGGCAATAAGAGGCATCGATATCCCCATGGGAAATCTTCGTGCAAAACCAACTTGGTAAAAACTCCTCCAAGGTCACTGAATTTCGTGGCTTTTGAGAGTGGTGCACCTCCACTTTTGCTTTTTTTTTTAAGTGCTTAACCGGATTCCATATCCTTGGTCTTTTCCCATCATTTTCCTTGTTGGTTGTTCTACTGATTCTTTTCGTGATCTCCTTTTGTGGTGCCTACGACGAGTCACTAACGACCAACCTTCATCATCATTAGCTTGATTGACTTCAGCTTTGTCATACTCCTGTAATTCTTCATCTTTACTTTCTTTAAAACCACATAATTCATCGGGACTGAATGAGCCAAAGGTGATAGAGACTTGGTTTGCGCTTTCTTTCTCATCTTCAAGCACGATCTTCTTTTTACGAGCCAAGTCTATAACTTTGTCCTTGAAGACAAAGCACATCTCCAGAGGGTGGCTCACAAGTCGATGGTATTTGCAGTAATTTGGGTCATTTGTTTTCCCACCTTCATTTGGTGGCTTCATCTCTGAAAGCTCAATGAGATTTAACTCGAGGAGTTCTTCAAAAATAGTTGGCACATCAGAATCCAGAAATGGGTACTCTTTCTCTTGCATTTCTTTTAGAGTCAACTTTCCACTTGGCTTATCTTGACAAGAAGTGGAAGTCATACTCTGCTTCTTGCTCACTTCGTTGTGAACTTCACAGGTGATGTGTTGACATTCATAGCTTCTTTGTCTTCAAATTTGGGTACAAAGTTGCTCCATTTCTTGACTTCTTGCTTGCCGTTCCCTTTTCGAGGCTCATAAATAGGCAACCTTTCATTTCCAGCGGAGGCCATGCTCAACTCCATGTCATGGGCACGAGTCACAAATTCTTCAAATGTGTCAGGCTTGATACCTTGCAAGATATAGCATAGCCCCCAATGCATGCTTTAGATGCACATTTCTGTGCCCGAAGCTTCACTAAGCCTATCTTTGCAGTTGAGGCTTACATTGCTCCATTGATTGATAAAGTCGATAACTTGTTCACCCTTTCGTTGATGAGTATTTGTAAGTTCTATCATACTCATAGTATGTCTCGTGCTATAAAAGCTATTGAGGAATTCTTGCTCTAGTTGATCCCAGCTATCAACAGATCCAGCCTCGAGGTCCATGTACTAATCAAAGGCATTTCCTTTTAATGAGCGGACAAACTGCTTGATGAAGTGATCTCCATAAGTCCTAGCATTGTTGCATGTCTCAATGAAGTGCGCCACGTGTTGCTTTGGATTTCCTTTGCCATCAAACTGTTGAAATTTTGGAGGGGTATAGCTAGCAGGCATCTTAAACATATCGATCCTTGAAGTGAACAACTTTGCGTAGGTAAAAGAGGAGTTAGAAGCGGCTTCATATTTGTTTTTTATAGTCCCTTCAATGAACTCCTTTAGTTGATTGATTGGAATCATCCCTTCCGAAGAGACTGGAATTTCCTTAGTGGATGCAACTTATCGTGGGGGAGCATCAATCTCTTAAACTTCTGGGAGTTTGTCAGGTGCATGGGTGGATTCTTCTTCCATCAAGATTCCCACCCTGTCTGTTAGCTTGTCAATTCTAGCCTCTTAATTTTGCATGCATTTGGTCACGCCAGCGATTGCTTCTTCAAGTTTGCTAATTGCTCCTCCATAGATGAAGTGTTTGATACCATGGCTTGCATGATTGTCGTGGACGATGGAGAGTAGCATTGATTTTCACACAGATTGATCCTTGATTGGCTCGCGCTATATGGTGTAAGTGGGAAGGATCCATTACTTGAAGCATCATCCTCTTCCTTCACAACAGAGTGCTTGGATCCGGAGAGGTCAAGTAGAGCAAGAGTTTTCTTGATCTTTTAGCAACATCGCTTCCTCCTTCAGGTGCGTTTGTGGTATATCTTGCTCCTTTTGAGGATGAAGATTCGAAAATAGGGGTTGATGCGGACGACACTTGGGGTGCTTGTTGTCCTAAAGAGATTGCTTTGCTCCTCGTAACTGGTCTGAAGCTTTCAAATTTGACATCGAGGATGCTTTCCACATCAGCATAGAACCTGGAGTTAGCAGCCTTGGTAGAAGTTGAACCGGAGTTGATTTCTTTGAAGCTATTTCAATATTCTTAGAACTTTGGTGATTGAAAAGTTGAGATGAGAGGTAGAGATTGTCCCACTGGGCGTGTCAGAATTTGTGGACAATAAATTTGCGTCAAGAAAATAAAATCAAGATCGAAAAATATCGCAACAATCGTAGGATTTGATTTCGAATATTTGAGTGTTACAATCTCTATGAATCCTCTGATTCTTCTTTTAAACAATAAATAAATTCAAGGGCCTTTGAGCTTGATCTTGAATATGTAGGTGTTTCCACGAATGATCTTGTTCTTGAGCTTAAGCTTGATTGCTTGGACTTGAAATCGATTTGGCCTTTGTTCTTGAGCTTGAACTTGATTTATTCGAACTTGAACTTGATTGCTTGAAGCTTGAAACTTGTGGAGGAATTTATAGCGTTTGATCCACGAGCTCTCTCTTGCTTCTTGTTATAACTTCTGGTGTCTTTTCTGAGTTATGAAGATCCCTATTTATAGTTGTGGAAGGGAGGAGTTGTGATAAGAATAAACTCTTTCCGACCAATCAAATTGAAGTGTGATATGGCCGCATTTGATTGGCCAGAACATGTCACTTGCACATGTTGCACGATTTCATTGGTCTTTTAATGTGACTTGACATGCCTTGTCATTTTGACACGTGGCATGATCCTATTGGCTCTTCCATTTGACTTGGCACGCCACGTTATTTGACACGTGGCACCAAATTGGGCCTCTAGGAGGATGACATTTTGGGCCTAATGAAGTGGGCTCATCACTTTAGCCAATTAAATGGGCTAGCCCAATGGATTTAGATGCCTACAATATCTAAGTTTTTTTTAAAAAAAAAATCTTGTTTGGATGTTTCTCTTTATATGAAAAAGAATGTAAAATTATAATACAAATAAAAAAAATTAAAATACAAACAAAGAAATTTGAACATGACGAAACAATAGTCTAAAAATAAAAAAGAAGTTGCACCTGCTTGGACCGTTGGCCGTTTCTATCTTGAAAAATACAATGATTTTATAGAGAAAAAGATTTTTTAGATGTGATCATCTCTTTTGAGAGACTTGTAAACATAATTCTTGTCCTTCATAGTCCTTGAAGATGGTTTTGCTTAATATATTTGAAATGTAAATAGAAAAAAAAGATCCGATCTGACCTAATTCCATGAATTCCTTCATGATTTATTTTTTATGGTTCTTGCTTTTTTCACTTCCTTTAGCGGAAATCAACTACCAAATTTTTATTTTAGCAATGTTATTTCCTGAGTGTTCCAAGTTGGCATATTCCTTAAAATTCTTTTAGAGCTATTCAACGATATATGTATTTATATATATTTTGATCTTTAGTATACATTCAAAATACATTAACATCAGAAAGAACATGCTATTGATTCATGAGTCTTACATTTTTCTTAAAGCAAATTACATAGATACACCATGTCACGACCCAAATTCCGTTGTAGGTTGTGATGGCGCCCGACACCGTTGTCAGGTAAGACAACCCTAATTCAACTAATGGGTTCTCATTATTTTACCAATACGTCCCCAGTATTTTCTTAACATTTAAGCTTTTAAATAGTCGATAATTAACAAGTTTGTAATAATATAAATACATCCCAAAATAATAGTTTATAGTGTGTGCCAGGAACTAGTGTCACAAGTACTAGGGCAACTAGTAAAATGTACAAAATACCACAATCCTACTGCCTGAAATAGAATAGACAATACATAACAACAACAAAAGAAGAGAACTCTGGTATGCTGTTGAACGGCTTAGAAGGGGCAGTTCACCGTGAGATCTCGATCAGGAATCAGGAACGCGCGTCGGAGGGGTAACTAGATGCACCTACCTCAGATCCTGTGCAGTTAAATACAGAAGCGTAGTATTAGTACATAAACAACATGTACCCAGCGAGTATCCAGTCTAACCTCGAAGAAGTAGTGACGAGGGGTCAACTTGACACTTACTAAGGTCAATATCAATAATATTTAAGGTTTACGGTAAGCATGGATAGCATGAATATAATGACAGTCTTAGAATCAAGGAGAAAGGATATATCAATTTCAATCATGTCATATAATAATTTGCATTTCAAAGCATTTAAACAGAGTAAATCAGAGATGAATTCCACATAAGTAACATGCACACATTGTGCCGAGATCGTACGACCCGGTACAACATACTAATAATTGTGCACTGCCAAAGGGTCAAATGGCAACCATAGATGCATCTATTTCTACCGAGGCGATCGGCCCGATCCACAAATAGCAATTATTATTAAGTAAGCACACATTGCTCATTTATGATTAAATAAATTCATACAAGTTCTCAAGTAAGTGCGTACCTTCATTTATATTAATTTATAATTTCCTAGCATGTCCTAAGTGATCTCAATAGCAATCCAAAACCAAAGCATTGCATGTATAGCATGATATGTGTCGTAAACTACCCAGACAATTAGCATAATAGTAGCTACGCACGGACTCTCGTCATCACGTACATACGTATGCCCCCATATATAGTCACATATATTTATTTAATTCACCTAGGGGTTTATTTTCCTCTTACGAGATTAGAAAGAAGACTCACATTGCTCCAAAGCTTACTTCCAAATTCAAGAATGTGCTCAAAACCCTCAATTCGAGCCGAACGATCCAAAACTAATCAAACAGGGTAAGAGCTAGTCAATACGAGCTCAAGAGTTCAAATTCTAACTATTAAAGTAATTTCCCAACCCTAAATGAAAGGATTCTAAAATTCATCCCCGGGCCCACGTGCCCGGATTCCAATTTATTTTGAAGAAACTTGTTATCTATAACCTAAGGATCAAGAATATATGATTTTTACTCCATCCCATAACAAATTTTGTGGTTAGATCTTGTTTTTATCAAAACCCTAAATTTTACTCTAATCCCATAATTTTTACTAATCTTTATGTGTTAATCTACCCAAAACCCAAGTATTAAACTCACATTAAGTAGAAATAACTTACCTCACAATGCTAGGTTGAAATCCCCTCTTTGGAAGCTCCCAAATCGCCCAAGTGTAGAAGTGAAATAAAATAAATGGCCTAAGTCCCATTTTTAAAAGCTGTGTCCAGGCCTCTGATGTCGCATTTGCGATATCAGGTTCGCAAATGCGAAGGTCGCAATTGCGAACCTGGGCTCCCTCTGCAAGGGTCACAAATGCGACAAAAGGGTTGCAAATGCTGACTCTGCTGTGTTCGCAAATGCAATCAAAGTGTCGCAAATGCGATCATTGCCCAACTCAGGATTCTTCGCAATTGCGAAGCCTTCCTCGCAAATGCGAACAAATCCTGCGAGACCTGCAACACATGCCCAGAAATACCAGAAAACTAGAGTGTTTTCACTCCCAACACACGTCTGAAACTCACCCGATCCCTCGAGGCTCTACACCGAATACTCACACAAGTCTGAAAATATCATACAAACTTGCTCGCGTGATCGGAACACCGAAATAACATCAAAAACTAAGAATCTCCACCTAAAACCAATGAATCAAACTTAAGAACTTCAAGTTCTTCAATTTACTTTCAACGAGCCGAAACGTACTTATACTACTCGGATTGACACCAAATTTTGCGTGCAATTCTTAAATGACATTACGGAACTATTACTGATCTCAAAATTTTGTTTGGACATCGATATTACCAAAATGCGTTCCAAACCAAATTTATAGAACTTCTAAAACCTTCAAGAACCAACTTTTACTATTATGCGCTAAAACGCTTCTGGGTCATCCAAAATCCAATCCGGACATACACCCAAATCCAAAATCATCATACGAACCTATTAGAACCATCAAATCCTGATTCCGAGGTCGTTTACTCAAAATTTTTGCTGAAGTCAAACTTGGCCTTTTAAGCCAATCTTAAGGAGCCAAGTGCTCCGATTTCAACCCAAACTTTTCCAAATCCCAAACCAACCATCCTCGCAAGTTATAAATCAATAAAAGCAAGTACGAAAAGTCTTATTTAGGGCAACGAGATTCTAAAAAGTAAAACTACCAGTCGGATCGTTACACACCATTTCTCCAAGTCAGAGAGAAAGTAGAAGAAAAAGAAGAAATACAATGCACATCCTTTTTGGAACCTTAATCATAAGAAAATAAAATGAAAAAGAAATATAGAATCAGTGGTTAGTTTCTCGAGCTATTGTTGATACCCTCTCTCACAAACCGATTATCATTCAAGATCCTTCTTCAAACATGAATCTAATACTGCGACAAATATAACACCATTACTATTTCAGGTATGGAATGAAAATGGTTAACCTTGGGTAGGGATCTCATGAAATAAAAGTTATGAATTTATATAGGCAAAAGTAGAGGAATATCATAAGGTATCTTAAATTTTTAAATTACATATTTGGGGGTTATAAAAAGCATAGGAGTTATAGATATTATAAAGAGTGAAAGTTAAAGAGGTGTGAGTTACGAAAATAAAATTTTTAAAACAAATAAATGACAAAAGATAAATAC
Source organism: Nicotiana tabacum (assembly GCF_000715075.1). Taxonomy (NCBI): domain Eukaryota; kingdom Viridiplantae; phylum Streptophyta; class Magnoliopsida; order Solanales; family Solanaceae; genus Nicotiana; species Nicotiana tabacum. Next base: position 84,700,469 of record NC_134099.1, read on the forward strand.
AAACTGTCATAAATTTACATATTAAATATTTGGGGTTTATCGATATAAAAGACATGAGAGTTATTGAGATTATTAAAAATATAGGTTATGAAGATAATGAGGTGAGAGTTATGAAGATATAATAATGATAATGTCACGACCCTAAACCTGGACTCGGTCGTGATGGCGCCTCTTATGAAGACAAGGCCAGCCGATACATTCTCACTTCATTTTAAGCAATTAAAATAATAAGTATTAAGTCTATAACATGATAAAATCTCCAAAATAATTAGTGAACAGTACAATTTGCGGAATTTAAAACCAACACAGCCTGGCATCGGGGTATCACCAGTCAAGAGCATCTATAATAATACTACAAGTCTGCAAGAGTCTACTCAAATTATTAGAAAACACTAATAAGAGAAAAGAAATGAGATATGGGGAGGAACACGGGGGTGCAAACACCGAGCAGCTACCTCGTGAACTCCGAAATTTGCCGGGAGCTCTCAACCCTCGCAAGCAGGATCTGCAGCGCCTGAATCTGCACACGGGGTGCATGGAGTAAAGTGAGTACTCCAACTCAGTGAGTAATAATAATAAATGAAGATTGAGAAATAAGAAATCACGTAAGGCACATTTCAGGCTATAAGGAAGCAGTAAACACCAGTAAAAGTAATGGAATAGTGAAAATATGCAAAGTTACTTTAGTTCAGTTTAAGCTTCTTAAAATGCCTTTTTAAACAGTTAAGCAAGTAAAAGACAGGCAACTAGAAAAGGTAAGCACATAAAGAACCACCCCTCGGGCACAATACCAATAGAATTAGTCCCTCGGGCAACACATGGAACAATACCAGCCCCTCGGGCTCTATCTCATATCACAATAGGTACTCGCACTCACTAGAGGTATGCAGACTCCTGGAGGGGCCCCTTACGGCCCAAGCGCAATATCAAGCCATCTCGTGGCATAGTCACATAAGCTCTCAGCCTCATATCAACAAGCCACCTTGTGGCATACAAATCTCAGGCCCTCGGCCTCATAATCATAACTAGTGTTTCCTCACAATATATGTCATCGTCCTTACTCAATTAGAATCTCACAAAGCCACTCGGGCAACAGTAAAAACATGATGCTCAGTCCAAAATATCATTTAAAATATCATTTTAAGTGTTAAAGCAGAGTAAACATGACTGAGTTATGAAAATAGTAGAATATAGCATGACTGAGTTCAAGTATAAAGTTAAAACAGTGAGGAAATATCAGTAAAAATCCCCTAAAGGTTCAAATAGTTGGCACGAGGCCCAAATATGGCATTCAGCCCAAAACATGATGATATCAAACAGTTTTTAGTAAAATACGCGGTAAAACAATCATTCGGGATGGACTAAGTCACAATTCCCAACAGTGCATGACCCCACGCTCGTCATCTAGCGTGTGTGTCACCTCAATATAGCACAACGACGTGCAATCCGGGGTTTCATATCCTCAGGACAATATTTACAATCATTACTCACCTTAATCCGATCCAAACTCTAGCCCGCAATGCCTTTGCCCCTCGAATCGGCCTCAACTCGCGTCGAATCTATCGAAAATTAGAATCACGACGTCAAAATATGCTAAGAGAACGAAGCCCAAGCGAAAATAATCAATTTATAGCATAAATCCCAATATTACAAAAACTCGACCCCCGGACCCACATCTCAAAATTCGATAAAATTTACATCAATAGATATCTTATCTCCCCACGAGTTCATACATATCAAAAGTACCAAAATTCGATCACAAATGGTCCCTCAAATCCCCAAGTCTATGTCTCTAATACCAAGCCCTAGTTTCCCCAATTTTAACCCTTAAATTCCATTATTTATATCTCTAATCTGTGAAATAATACCATAGGAACGAGTTTTTGGTCTAAAATCCTTACCTCAATGAAATCCCCTTGAAACCCTTCTTCAAATCGTCCAAAAACCGACTTAGAAATGGTGGAATAGCTTAAAAATCGCGAAGGAAATAATTTATACCTTCTGGCCCAGGCATTTCGCATCTAAGGCCCCTTCTACCACTTCCACGGTACCGCTTTTGCGATCCTTGAACCGCTTCTGCAGTTCTCACTTAAGCGGCCAAAATTGCATATGCGATGCATTGCCCGCACCTGCGCCATCGCAGGTGCGGCTCCTCAACCGCTTTTGCGGTCCTTGCCTTCCTACTCTCTTCCACTTTTGCGACTGGCTTCCCACATCTGCAGCTTCGCACCTACGGCCCCCAATCCGCAGGTGTGGAAACAATAGATCAGAAAAATTTGCAGCTTTACCAAATTCCCAAACTCTCCGTCAACTATCCGAAATCACCCCGAGTCCCCCGGGACCTCGACAAAAAGAACCAACAAGTCCTATACCACTATCCAAACTTGTACCAATCTTCAAATCACCTTAAACAACATCGAATCAACCAAAACACATCGGATTCAAGCCTAAGTTTCCAAAAAACTTCCGAATTATGCTTTTGATCAAAAAGTACACCAAACCATGTCCGAATGACCTGAAATTTTGCACACATATCCCAAATGACACCACGGAGCTACTGCAACTCTCGGAATTCCATTCCGAGCCCTATATCAAAATCTCACCTACCAACAGAAAAATGCCAAAAATCCAATTTCGCCAATTCAAGCCTAAATCTACTCCGGACCTCCAAAACACATTCCGATCATGCTCCTAAGTCCCAAATCACCTCCCAAAGCTATCCAAACCATCAAAATTCACATCCGATCCCTCTAACACATAAGTCAACATCCGGTTGACTTTTCCAACTTAAGCTTCCTCAAAAAAACTAAGTGTCTCAAACCTTCTCAAAACCTTTTTGAACCCGAGCCAACCAACCCGATCACATATAGAACCGATAAATATAGCAATAAGAAGTATAAATGGGGGAAATGGAGCGGTAACTCATGAGACGACTAGCCGGGTCATCACATCTTCCCCCTCTTAAACAAATGTTCGTCCTCGAACGAGTCAATGTTGATACCCAATTTTTCCCTATGTATTTTTTATACACAAAATACTTTCAAAATAGCATATACATGCATACATAAGCATACCCAAGTGTTCCAGTATTTTTCCAATCTTTTGAAGAGTTTTTAAAATCAAATTACTATCTATTTTAGCAGTACAAAATCCATAATTATTTCCAAAATCATCAATTTTGGTGAATAATTAATTTTATTCCCATATTTATACTAAAATATAGTTAAGATAATTTTACAAATTTATTTGGTATTTAAAAGACTAAATTGCATACAATTGCAATTATAGCCTACTTTAAGATTAATAGCATTTTATAATTGAAAAATTTGTTCCAGTATTTTTAAATTAATATTTGTGTATTATTAACTGGCTCAGTACTTTTAATTTGCTTTTAAAATTATTTTTTACCGTTTTTATAAAATAAAAGGGGAAAACTGGCCATTTAACATTTAGCCTTATTTCATTTCAATTATAGCCTATTTACATTTCAATTTTAGCCCTCAAATTAACCCAATCCTAACCCCCAGGTAGACCGGCCCAATTTCATCTTTTACCCGACCCATGACCCAATTAAAAAACCCGCCCGGTTTCCTTTTTTGATCCAGGTCGTTGATTATTTTGATCAACGGCCATAATTCCCCCTTTCCTTTTTAATTTACCAAACACCCCTAATCCTAATCACTTTCACCTAACTGGCCGCATTTGAATCCCTTCGTCTCTCAAACTCTCTCAAAGGTTCTTCGGAACCCTAGTCGACCTCCACCCTTTTCAACCGTTACTTCACCGGAATCCATGGCTTCTCAGGCCATGGATGGCCTGTACCCACCCTTTCTCACCATTAAACCTAAGCTTTTCGATGATTTGAAGCCCAAATCTGATGGTTCTCTTTAGATCCTACTCAGATCTGTAGATCTATGGCTTCTCCGGCCATGCTCCGGCATATTCAAGCACTAGAAGCCTTTTCTGACCTCTCTGACTCGAGATCGGACCTTCTTCCAAGCCTTTCTCATTTCTAGGGTTTCTCTGAAACCCTATCTATTCAAGGTTTTTTTCTGGTTGTTTTCTTAGATCCATGCTATATCTGTGTTCTACTGGAGTTTTAAAACGCTTTCCCCAATCTTCTCTTTCAAAATTTGTTTCTCTTCGATTTAGGGTTTCTGAAAAGTTTTAAAATGTTTTCTGACTCCTCTTCTTCTTTTCTTTGTGTGAATCTGCCTATGCTATGTTTTTATGTTCTCTTTTCTACCTCGCATGGCCTTCTCCTAAGTTCATATGTTTGCTTTATTATGCATATTCTTCTACTATGCTCCGTTCTTTCTCCTATTGGTCCCTATATCATGCTTTCACACGTTTATCTTATGTGTTCACTTAACCCTGTGTCCCTTTACTGTATTTTCTACTAAGCTCTTAGTTTTTATTTGCCTTCTTCTGGATTTTGTTCGAGTTCTTTGATTGTTCTCTTAAGTGCTATGCTGCCTCTTTTCTCTTCTGAACCTGTTTAAGTTCTAGATTCTTCTTAAAACATGTTCTTTATGTTCTCTTAAGTGCTATGCTGCCTCTTTTCTCTTCTGAACCTGTTTAACTTCTAGATTCTTCTTAAAATATGTTCTTTGTGCTTCAAATCAGTTTCTTCACTATGTTTGCCTCGAACTTGTTATTGTATCTGCTTGTTTTTCTCATAAGTCTCTGAAAGAGATTCCTGAGCATGTTTCAATTACTTGTCTCCTCCTCTTTGTATCTTATTCGAGTTGGAAACCCTAGGATTTGGGGTTTTTGGGCGAGTTTTTATCTGGTGTTCGGACTAGGGTTCTACTTTGGAACTCTGGGCTTTCTCAGACTCGTTTTGAGTCTATGTACTGAACTTGAATTTCTTTGTTTATGGCTCTGAACTTTTGTATAGTAGATCTTCCTAATTAGCATGACAGTTCTTTCTTGTTTGACATGTCTGTATGCTTTATATATGAAGAATTCTTCCTTCAAAAAAGGTTTTGCCAATTTGTGATTGATTCAGAATTCCTTTTTTAATAAGGTTCGATTGATTGTTACTGATTTTCTTTAATTAAACCTTTCTTTTCCTTTTCCGGTTGGATTCATTCATACCAAAACTCAATTTATTATTTTTACTGGCTGTTGATTGATCGCCTTTCCTTATTTGCATAAACCGTGTTGCTATCAAACCCTTTCCTTAAATGGTTTCTATGTATTTGCCCTTCTTGTACTACTTTGGAAAAGATTTTAATCCAATTCTTTCCTTAATTGTCTTCTACCCGTTTGAAATCAGAATCCCTTAATTGAAGGAAGATTCTGTGTGATTGATTGCAAACTATTCCCTTACCTTTTCTTACTTGTTTTCTGCACTATAAAAGGGGCACGACCCTTCTGCACTTATACACCTTGAACCTTCAGTTCAGCACTTCAAATTCAATACTTTGCGCACACACCTTTCAATTTCAATACTCTTTCAATACTCTACTCTCTTCTGAGAACTTTTGTACTGATTGCTTGCAATTTGGTTTACAAGACTTTAGCTTTCACTTATTTGTTTCCCTGAAACTAGTATGCCTTAATTTTGATTTCAGCACCATCCCTATGTGTTTATTTTACAGTTGCTACATTCCTGTCTATTTGTTGTTCATGTTATGTATTGAATATGCTACTCTCTCTTTGCATCTGCTGTTTGTTATGAACTTCCTATACCCCACTACCTTCTATGTGTTTGAGTTAAGGTTCATGGCCTGGCAACATCTAAATTGCTGCTTAGGCCTGAACCTGATCCTCAATGAATCCCAACTCTCAAAATGAGGCTAATAGGCTAGTCAGGGGTGTGCCAGCACTCCTGATTGCTGGGCATGACCACCAGCCTGCCATGGCTTTCCCTGATTTTCCCCCTTTGTGAACTTACACTCTCTCTCTTAGATTCTAAGTTCTGCCCTCTTATGAGCCTTGCTTTGGGACCTTGAGTTCCCTCTGAACTTGGACATCTAAGGGCTGGCATTTCCACACTGCACTATCTTAATTTTGCAATATAGTTGGGTTGTAAGCACTGCCCGGAATCCACTCGAGGTTCTTAGGGAACTTTGACACATCCCAAATAAGAGAAGGCTTTGGAAATCTGTTCCTAGAAGTTGGTTCATCTCATATTGTTGGACCTTACGTCTGAATTAGGCTCCTTAGTTGTAGCTTAATTTCTGATGTAATTTTACCTTTTTCTTAATTCATTCTGGTCTGTAATATGTTGTAAGAACTTATGGGGTTCTAGTGAAAAGGGGAGGGTCACTTATGTATGCATACAGGTAGACATCATGATCTTAGGTATTTATTCCTGAAATCACAGCCTGTTTTACTTCTGCATTTCATATAGAGATCCTGACAATAGGATTCTGCACTTCTAATTACAACCAGGGAAGGCTAATTAAGACTTCTCATCTGAGAAATATGTGATGAATCAGCCTATCCCAAGCCTTAATTTGATTTCAGACCATAACCAGTACTTGTAAGGCATGCTAGCCAATTTGTCTCTTTAAATGAGGAGGCCTGTTTCAGCCCTTTAAACTGTTATGTGTTATTCCCATACTTGCCCTATATTTTTTTATTGTCGCCCTAGAATTTTATTCTTTCAAAACTCTAAAAAGCCAAATTTCCCTTCCCGCTAGGACTAGTAGTCCCAAATGCCTCCGGGACTGATAGGATTGGGGTGGGTACTAGCATGCAATAAGTAACAACACCATTCTGCGTTGTACTACCTTAATGGGGTGGGAAGGGCAGATATAGATATGATGACCGGTGCGCTAATACCACGTGCAACCCCTCTTATGAGGAGCGATTGCCGGGTATTGCATTGATGTGATCCATATTAACCATAAACCTAGGACCCCCTCCCTTTACCTGTCCTTATCTGCTTTCTTTAGAATTGCTTAAATCTTTCATACATTTCTGCCCTCTTTGTTGTTCCTCAAACATTTTCAATTTATTTGCCATATTATATGCAAGCCCCTCTATTTGAGCCCTTAATTGCTTGGTTGATTATGTGAAGTCACAATTGTAACATGGCCGGGAACTACACTAGTGGATCTTGAGGGGTGCCTAACACCTTCCCCTCGAGATAATTTCTAGCCCTTACCCAAACTCTGGTTCTTCAAACTCAAACCCTTCTTAGTGTCCTAATGCACTTAATCATTAGGTGGCGACTTTTCAAGTTCCAAAACCCAATTCCCAAGAGGGAACTAGTTGTCCTCCCAAATGTCACAAGCCCGATTTCGCGAGAAAAAAGGGGCGCGACAGCATGGCGACTCTGCTGGGGATTTTGTTCTTTAGGCTTTTACCATTTCATGTTATTTGTGACTTTACTGCTTCTTTATTGCCTTTATTTAATGTCTTTATTTTTCTTTTATTACGAAACTGACTTGGCTCTTTGTTTCTTTTCTCTAATGCGTTCTTTTACTGCTTTCCTTCAATACTATTGTAATTATGAGAAATTATTGTAATCATTACTTTATGAACGTGCAAATACATGACAACTTGTTTCATTCTTGTAACTGCATATTCAACATCATATTCCACTCATGCCAAACAAAATACCATAGCAACGCTTATAATGAGTGGTTGCGCCCTTCCGATATCATTACCCCTTAAATTTGGCAAAAGCGTATTTGCGGTAAAACCAGTCGATCAACGGTGTATTCGATGGTTCCGTGCCTTTCCCTATTGAGTTGTCCGCTCAAGGGTACCAGTCTAATACCCTATAGAAACCCTACTCTGTTCAATTGTGCATGCATCACTGTCAAAACCTAGCTGAGTCAGTTATGTTGTCCACATAATGACTCTTTAAGATAGTCTTGTCCAAAGTCCACTGGGTTCCCTGGGAACCCAAACGGACGTTACCATATTTTGTGCATTTATTTAGAGAACTAAATGATTATTATGCTAATTATTGGTTTAAATGATCGAGTCTGGCAGGGTAAGGGTCTAACACTTTGGTTTGCAGAAATAAGGCACGAAGTCCCCAGATTTGGCATGGTCACCAACATTCACCCAAGGTTGCTAAACCGGTGGGAGGATCTTCACTCCAGTGATCAGGATCTTGTCCGAAAATACCTAGGAAATTTGCCTTCTCTCCTGGTGGTCCAACCCAACAACAAAATCATAGAAGCTGCTACTCTGTTCTGGGACTGTGATAGGTCTATGTTTCGCTTCGGGGAGATTGAGATAACACCTCTGCTCGAGGAAATAGGAGGATTAGCTGGTATTCCGTGGGAGACTCTGGATTTACTTATGCCAGAAAATCGCAAGGGTAGGGGTTTTCTCAAAATGATGGGCCTAAAAAAATACAGACTTGACCTATTTAAAGGATTCCTACATTCCTTTCGACTATCTGTACGAAAGGTACGACCATAGTAAGTCCTACCGCACTTATCCAGATGAATTCGCCCTCACCTCATTGGGCATATCCACAGAAGGGTCTTTGTCTTTATGTTCTGCTTCTTGGGGATGATAGTGTTTCCTATGAAGAAAGAAAGGATTCACACCAGGCTAGCTATGGTCACTAAAACCTTAATGGAGGGAATTGGTGGGCAACCCTTTAGCATAGTGCCCGTGATCGTTGCAGAAATGTACCAAGCCTTGGAAAAGTGTCAACAAGGAGCCCCACACTTCGAAGGCTGCAACTTGCTACTCCAGCTCTAGCTCATGGAGCATCTCCAAAGGAGTGAATATCGGTAAGAGATTTAGAGGAGAGACTGGGACAATCATATAGCCTTCTATCAACAAAGGCGAATGAACTATATGCCCGACATGTTCGCTCAGCCAGAAGATGCCAAAGGATGGGTGGAGCTGTTTGAAAATCTGACTGAGGATCAAATACAATGGATGTTCGAATGGTTCCCTACTGACGAGTTCATCGCCCGATCCAGGGACGCGCCGTTTCTGATACTAATCGGCTTAAGAGGACTTACCCTTATGTCCCCCTCCGGATCATGAGACAGGCTGGTAGGAAGCAGGTTATACCAAGGGTCGACAAGATGAGTCACTTCCGGGTTGATTTCCAAGCTGATAACGGTCCTTATAAGTGCCAAGCTCAGCATATGTGGCATTGCAAGATCATCATGGGAAGAGATACTATCTAGCCAGACAGATACCATGTTGGCTGCACCCCATACTATTCGGGATGGATGGAGGATAATCACAATGGTCTGGGCCAACCTGGGTTTGTTCGAGGTCACATGATCATCGATGAAAAGGCTGAAGCACAGGTCAAGTACAACCAATTACGCAAGAGGATACGGGAATGCGAAAGTGAGCACCGAGAGATTCAAGAAGCCCATCAAAAGTTGATTGAAGAATAAAAAGATATGGCTGTCAGCGCCAACAAGCGACTAGGGTATTTGGAGCGGGGTTTATTGTAATTGGAAAGAAAGTTCATCTAGAGGATTGAAAACTGCCAGAATGCTGAGGGAAGCGAAAAAGGACACTTGGCTAGAGCCTATTTGCTGCTGGGACTGCGTGAGCTGGTAAAACTGTTCGATGGAGCTAAAGATGCCGAGTCTGGGGAAGGTCCTTCTGGGACCAAGTAGTTAGGAGTCTTTTCTTTTGCTTTAAAAATGTAATAAGGCCAACAGTCATCAGTGTCATTTTATTTTTCTGCTATTTTAGTGTCGTTTTGGGACTCATCTTATTTTTATCAATAAAATGAGGCATTTAGCATTATAAGTTCTCTAAATCAACTTGTCGCTAGGCCTACCTCGGGCATAACGAGACTCCCAAATTAGGACACGATTTATATTCTTAAACTATGTGTTAAATATTGCAACGTTTTCTTGTCCTAATTCGCACTAACTTGCTACCTTTTTTGTTTTTTACCTTTTGTTTATTCCCCTCCCCAAAGGTTAATTCGTGAACTCTGGCATCGTCATCATACTCCACAAGATCTAAGGGCCCTCCACCTCCTCCTCCTCCGAGTCCTATCAGAAACACGAACAAGGGAAAGATGGAAGATTTGAGGAACATCAGAAAGGAGAACTCAGTTGAAAGGGTAGAGGTTCCTCGGGGTATTCAGGTTTCCAAGGAAAGTGCCTCCCATCTCGAACAGAAGTTATTGAAGTTTCAGGAAGAACTGGACCAAGTTCGGAACTTGGAGAATTTGCCATTTTCCCTCACTACCCTAAATGTCAACTTTGCCAACACTCAAAACCCCACACCTCCACAAAGCATCCCGAAACCACAAAACCAACCCACTCCCCATCACCACTGCAACACATGCCACACTTCAGACAACACCCTACTACTCATCCCTGAACCACTAAACTCCACAAATGATCATCTCCACAACACCCCCATCTATGTGGAAACCACAACACACTATACTCAACCTATTTCAAGCACACCGGAGTCTGACTCTCTTATCAGGAATCTGGCCGCAGAACTCAAGAAGCTGACTAGCAGAGTTCAGGGTGTTGAAGGAAGCAAGGGGATTAAGTGACTGAATTACGAGGACCTTTGCATTCAGCCACATGTCGAACTTCCTGAGGGGTACAAACCTCCCAAGTTCGAGATGTTTGATGGCATAGGGGATCCTAGAGTCCATTTGAGGATGCACTACGATAAGCTGGTTGGAGTAGGAAGGGATGAAAAGATTTGCATGAAACTCTTTATGAGAAGTCTGAAAGGAGATGTTTTGTCTTGGTACATAAACCAAGACCCTAGGAAGTGGTCAAATTGGGTAAGTATGTCGTCTGATTTTATGGACAGGTTAAGGTTCAATGCGGAAATACACCAGGCATGTTCTACATCCAGAACTTAAAAAAGAAACCCTTGGAGACATTCTACGAGTATGCTACTCGTTAGAGATTAGAAGCCGCTAAGGTCAGACCGGCTTTAGAAGAAGAACAAATGAACAAGTTTTTCGTCTGAGCTCAAGACCCACAGTACTATGAAAGGTTAATGCTGATTGAAAGCCAGAAATTTTCCGACATCATCAAGCTAGGGGAAAGGATCGAGGAAGGTATCAAAAGTGGTATGGTCACTAACTTTGAAGCTTTGCAGGCCACCAACAAGGCTCTACAGTCTGGTGGCACGTCCAAGAAAAGGGACGTGAGCGCCGTGATGGTTGAACAAAGAACAAAATCCCCAATTGAATACCAAACCTACCCAATACCTCCACTCACAATATAACCTACCCCAAATTACCAAACACCCTCACCCTCCTACCAAGCTCTACCACCTACTTACCAATCACCTCCACCTCCCACATATCAGCTCACTTCGCCCAGATATTCCCGTCCCGCACATGTCTATCAAGCCTACAATACTCAACCCTCTCACTATCAACCACCTCCCACCCGCCAAAACTTTCCTAGACCCCGACCAAACTTCGACCGCAGACCCCCCAAACAGTATACCGCCATTGCCAAACCTATCGACCAACTGTATGAAAGGCTCAAAGCTACTGGTTACATCACCCCTATCCCTGCCATAAACCCCGAAAACCCCTCCCAATGGGTCAACCCAACAAAATCTGTGCATACCATTCCAGCATGAAAGGGCATACCATTGTGAGTGCCGCTCTCTGAAGGATAAGATCCAAGCTTTGATTGACAACAAGATCATCATAGCAAATGAGCCAGCTCTGAATGTCCGCAACAACCCTCTACCTAACCACAAGGGTGGGGGCATTCACATAATTGAGATAGAGGACGATTGGGACCCCAAAGGGTCGATCATATTGATCGCTGAAGGTGATGAGCCAAAAGAACCAATGGTTACACTTAATCCGATTGTGGTCCAGATCTAGCCTTCTAAAAATACTGAAGTAGACATGTCCATACCACTTGAATTCGAAGCACCGTCTTCTGCAAAGACGCCAGGACCTATTGAGGTCGAGTTTGGGTCTCCAAAGACACCTGTACCATTCGAAGTGGCTATTTTACCATCCAAGGCAAAGGTACCCATCCCGGTGGCCATGACAACCGTAACACCGTTCCACCCAAAGGCCATACCATGGGATTACACCGTCGAGGCGAGAAGGAAAGGGAAAACCAAATCTAGAGAAGCAATTGCAGCATAGGGTACGACAAGAACCGGCAGGGTTTATACCCTAAAACACCTAGCCGAGTCCAGTAAGCAGGACTCTGGACGACCAACCGTCACTAAAATCGGGCCTGATGATCTCTAGAGGAAGATACAAGCCAAAGAGTATTCAGTCATTGATCAGTTGAACAAAACGCCAGCCCAGATCTCTATCTTGGCTCTGCTACAAAGCTCTGACGCACATAAGAATGCCTTATTGAAGGTGCGGAGCGAGGCATATGTACCCAACAACATAACTGGAGGAGAAATGACAAACATGGTGGGGCAAGTATTGGAGAGTCACAAAATCACTTTCCACGAAGATGAGCTGCCGCCTAAAGGGCTAAGCCACAACAAGGCCTTGCACATTACTGTGCAGTGTGAAGATCATTTCATCACCAGAGTCCTGATTGACGGAGGGTCCAGCCTCAATATTTTTCCATTGGTGACTCTCAGAACACTGGGAAAGAGCATGCATGAGATCAAGGATGAAACCATCAATGTCAAAGCTTTTGATGGATTCTAAAGGTCCACTATTGGGGAAATCAGTTTGTGTCTGCAAATGGGACCGACTTGGTTCGACGTTGATTTTCAAGTGATAGACATCCCAGCATTTTACAACTTGCTATTAAGACGACCCTGTATCCATGCCACTGGAGCTGTGGCATCAACCCTACATCAAGCAATGAAATTCGAGTGGAATCACCAAGAGGTAATTATTCACGGCGACGGTAGCAATCCCATATACAGTTGCCAGACCATCCCAGCAATCGGAGGAAGAAGGAAGATAGGCAGAGAAACCTACCATCACATTGAGCGAGTTAATGCCGTGGACAAGGACAAATGGTGGGATAGCAAAACTAAAAGTATACTGAATTGGTGCGGATACGAACCTGGCAGGGGACTTGGCAAGAATCTCCAAGGAATCGTTAAGCCTATCAAGTTGAAGAAACACGAAACCACTTTCGGGTTGGGATATGAATACACTTGGGAGGAATTCAACCACTGGTTGCCACTATGGCGCAGTGCCTACTACCCACTGGAGCATCCAATACCTTGCTTGGAATAGACTTTCCAGCCCGCCAATATCATATATGGGTCGGGAGAAGAGGAAGCACTGGCGGCGATAAGGAATTTGTTTTTGGAAGATGATAATATGGATTGTTGTGTCATTTTCGAGGAGGAGGGGGAGGAAAGCCCTTCTATACAAGCTGTGAGCCGAGGGGCATGCCTCAATAATTGGTCCATCAGAACCACCAGGACCCGGAAAGCTTCAAGGTAGCAAGGCTGAACAAAGCACCATGCATTATATTTATTTTTTTGCTAATTAACTTTCTTTCCGTATTTTTTATTGAAATAAGAGCTCCAATGTTCAAAACAATTATAAAAATTTATCAAAGCATTTCAGTTTCTCATCCATCAGTTTCGGATCCCAACCGGGCCAGTCCGAAAGATGACTTCCCCTTGCCGAACATACACATTCTAATTGATAACTACGCCAAGCATGAACTGCAGTCGTTTATTGATTGTTTTGCTGGGTATCATTAGATATGGATGGATGAGGAAGACGCAGAGAAAACGACTTTCATTACACCGTGGGGGATGTATTGTTACAATATGATGTCGTTCGGGTTAAAGAATGCTAGGGACACCTACATGAGGGCCATGACTACTATTTTCCATGACATGATACACAAAGAGATCGAGGTGTATGTAGACGATGTCATCGTCAAATCCAAGAGAGCCACTGACCACATGGAAGATCTAAGGAAGTTTTTCAACAGACTAAGAAGGTACAACTTGAAGCTGAATCCCACCAAATATGCATTCGAGGTTCCTGCCGGAAAACTACTCGAGTTTATTGTGAGTCATCAAGGAATAGAACTGGATCTGTCAAAGGTCAAAGCCACCCAAGAATTGCCACCACTGAAGAACAAGAAAGAAGTTATAAGTTTCTTGGGAAGGCTTAACTACATCAGCCGGTTCATAACTCAATCCACTGTCATTTGTGAGCCAATCTTTAAGATGTTGAAGAAGGACGCTACTACCAAATGGATTGATGATTATCAGAAAGCCTTCAATAGAATCAAGGAATACCTGCCAACACTGCTAGTTTTGGTCCTGCCCGAGCCGGGTAGACCTCTATTACTCTACCTTGCAGTATTAGATGGAGCTTTCGGTTGTGTTCTGAGGCAGCATGATGAAACGGGAAGAAAGGAGCAGGCCATCTATTATCTCAGCAAGAAGTTCACCCCGTACGAGGCCCGGTACTCTTTATTGGAACGCACTTGTTGTGCCCTGACTTGGGTAGCTCAGAAGTTGAGACACTATTTATGTGTCTATACCACTTACCTCATATCAAGAATGGATCCTTTGAAGTACATCTTTCAGAAGCCCATGCCTATTGGCAAGCTAGCCAAGTGGCAAATCCTGTTGAGCGAATTCGACATTATTTACGTGACTCAGAAGGCAATCAAAGGACAAGCACTCGCAAATTATCTTGCTGAAAATCCCGTGGATGGAGAATACGAGCCTCTAAAGATGTATTTTCCCGATGAAGAGGTATCTTTCATAGGAGAAGACATTGTAGAATCCTATGACGGTTGGAGAATGTTTTTCGAGGGAGCAGCAAATTTCAAAGGAGTTGGCATAGGAGCAGTCCTAGTATTAGAAACCGGTTAGCATTATTCGGTATCTGCCAAGTTCAGGTTCCCGTGTACCAACAACATAGCCGAGTACGAAGCCTGCATCTTAGGGCTCAAGATGGCCATTGACATGAACATTCAGGAATTGCTAGTGATCGGAGATTCAGACCTACTTATACATCAGGTCCGAAAAGAATGGGCAACCAAGAACTCCAAGATACTCCCTTATCTGCATCATGTACAAGAATTGAGGAAAAGGTTCACAAAGACAGAGTTCCAACATGTTCCCAGAGTTCAGAATGAGTTTGCCGATGCATTGGCTACCCTATCGTCCATGATACAGCACCCCGACAAGAACTTCATTGATCCTATTCCGGTAAAGATCTATGATCAGCCAACTTACTGCACTCATGTAGAAGATGAAGCGGGCGGAAAACCTTGGTTTCATGATATAAATGAATACTTGACGAAAGGAGAATATCTAGAACTCGCAAATCCTACTCAGAAACGCACACAAAGAGACTTTCTAACAACTTCTTTCATAGCGGAGGAATCCTGTATAGGAGGACTCCTGATTTGGGGTTACTAAGGTGTGTCGACGCAAAGAAAGCATCCAGGCTATTGGAAGAAATTCATGCAGGGACCTGCGGTCCGCATATGAACGGCTTTGTCTTAGCCAAGAAGATACTCCGAGCTGGTTATTTTTGGATGACTATGGAAGCGGACTGCATCCAGTATGTCCGAAAATGCCATCACTGTCAAATACATGCGGACATGATAAAGATGCCTCCAAACGAGCTTACTGCAACAAGCTCACCATGGCTGTTTGCCGCTTGGGGGATGGATGTTATCGGACCTATCGAGCATGCTGCATCAAACAGGCACAGGTTCATTCTAGTTGCAATTGATTATTTCACCAAATGGGTGGAAGCAACATCGTACAAAGCAGTGAGTAAGAAAGTGGCAGCAGATTTTGTCCGCGGCCTCATTGTTTGTTGGTTCGGAATTCCGGAGTCAATCATCACTGATAATGGTTCCAATCTCAATAGTGACCTGATGAAAGTCATGTGTGAAACCTTCAAGATCAAACACAAGAATTCTACAGCATACAAACCTCAGATAAACGGAGCTGTAGAAGCCGCTAATAAGAATATCAAGAAGATACTGAGGAAGATGATAGAAAAGCATAAGCAGTGGCATGAGAAGTTAGCATTTGCTTTATTGGGATACTGCACCACAGTTCGCACATCAACCGGGGCAACTCCCTATATGTTGGTTTATGGTACAGAAGCAGTCATTCTTGCCGAGGTAGAAATTCCCTCGAGAATCATACAGGAAGCAGAACTTGATGATGCAGAATGGGTAAGGAGTCGCTACGAGCAGTTAGCTCTTATAGATGGGAAAAGAAAGAATGCAGTTTGCCACAGTCAGCTCTATCAGAACAGAATGTCCAGAGCCTTTAACAAAAGAGTCAAGCCGAGACAGTTTACATCGGGGAAGCTGGTGTTAAAGAAGATTTTCCCGCATCAAGATGAAGCCAAAGGGAAGTTCTCTCCCAACTAGCAGGGTCCATACATGGTTCACCAGGTTCTAACTGGAGGAGCCCTCATACTTGCAGAAATGGACAGTGAAGTTTGGCCGAAGCCGATCAATTCAGATGCAGTGAAGCAATACTATGTGTAACCCTTACGATTACTTGCATAATGTATTTGAACTACGCCTGACCTGATTCCTGTTTAAGAGGGGATACGTAGGCATCCCTATGGGTTCGGTCATAATTCAATAAAATTTTCATTTCCTCCCGCTATTGGAAACTGGGGCAGAATTTTGAGGAGGACCCTCAAAATTCTGAAGTGATTTCAGCCATTCGAAGCAAGCAGCCATCGGAAGCAGCAGCCCAATAAACTGGGGCAGAATTTTGAGAAGGACCCTCAAAATTCTGTAGCGAGAGAAGTTGCAGTATCTTGGACCATGTCGCCGTTGTCAGTTCATCTAAAGAAAACTATTCTTAATTATGTATTTATTGTCACATTTCTTTACTAAATCATGCATGTCTGTTACCAAAGTTGCTTCGTTTAGCAACGCTACCCCAATGATATGCCCAATATCATCGGAACAGAGCCGAGCAGGTCAAGCAGAGCCAGCGGGAATACGAACTAACCTCCCCTTTTTACAAAACTCATGATTTTCCTTTGAGTGCAGGCACTTGAGTTGCAAAATCATCAAATATACCATACACTCACGAGACTCACATTGCTCAGGAATATAACTCTCAAAACCGTTGCACTTACTCACAGCTGCCATCCGCACACAGTGCCACCAGCAGACACAGTATTCCCAGCAGTCACAATGTCTCGATCCGCTATCAGCTAAGAAAATCCTATCATCATTTTGCCCTTTTTCTGCATTGCATAAGGCTACCTTTCTACCTTCCGAGGTTAAGCTCTACCTTCATCTGCATTCCTGCATTGCATAAGGCTACCTTTCTGCCTTTCGAGGTTAAGCTCTACCTCCATCTGCATTCCTGTATTGCATAAGGCTACCATTCTGCCTTCCGAGGTTAAGCTCTACCTCCATTTGCATTCCTGCATTGCATAAGGCTACCTTTCTGCCTTCCGAGGTTAAGCTCTACCTCCATCTGCATTTCCCTGCATTGCATAAGGCTACCTTTCTGCCTTCCGAGACTAAGCACTGTCTCCATCCTGCATTGCTCTGTATTGCATAAGGCTACTATTCTGCCTTCCGAGACTAAGCACTGTCTCCATCCTGCATGGCTGAAATATCGCCACTTTATCACTCTTGCATCGGCTAAACACTGTCTCCATCCTACATGGGCTGAAATATCGCCACTTTATCGCTCTTGCATCGGTTGAAATATCGCCACTTTATCGCTCTTGCATCGGCTGAAATATCGCCACTTTTTATTTTCGTCTTGCATCGGCTGAAATATCACCACCTTCTGCATTTCATGGGCTAAAAGATCGCCAAATTGTCCAAAGGCGTCATTGTTCGGAGGCACCATTTGCATAGCCCGAAAACGCCATGCCATGGCTTGAAGATCACATTTTATCTCTTGCATATCATTATTAAAAGGCTTCATAGTTCGGAGGCATCATTCTCATAGCTCGAGAATATCATTTCATGGCCTGCGAATCCTTTATCATACGCTTCATGGCCCAGGACGTCATGGTCCGAGGACATCATCCTAACCGTCCGAGGACAACATTCATGGTCCAATGGGAACTTGCATCACGTTTAAATTTATGCACAATATATGCTCATTTGCAGGTAAACCGGCTAGCAACGGCCGTCTCAGCAAGGGAGATCTCGTTCTAGTTCCCGCAGCTTATCAGACTCTGACCATCTTTCTCAACCCAAACATCGCATCCGCTTTTCGAAATCTCCATCGGTATATTCCGCCAATGGATCCTGAACTACATATGGCCTGATTCCTATAAGACCAGGGATATGTTGGTAGCTCAGGAACCAGAGCTCGGTCAAAATTCTTCAAAGCATTTCATTCGGTCAAAATTGGCCATCATATCTTTACCCGGCAACTCTTTTATCCTTCCCGGGTAAAGAGGGACAACTGTTGATACCTAATTTTTCTTTATGTATTTTTTATACACAAAATACTTTCAAAATAGCATATACATGCATACATAAGCATACCCAAGTGTTTTAGTATTTTTCCAATCTTTTGAAGAGTTTTTAAAATCAATTTACTATCCATTTTAGCTGTACAAAATCCATAATTATTCCCAAAATCATCAATTTTGGTGAATAATTTATTTTATTCCCATATTTATACCAAAATGCAGTTAAGATAATTTTACAAATCTATTTGGTATTTAAAAGACTAAATTGCATAGAATTGCAATTATAGCCTACTTTAAGATTAATAGCATTTTATAATTGTAAAATTTGTTCCAGTATTTTTATATTAATATTTGTGTATTATTAACTGGTTTTGTACTTTTAATTTGTTTTTAAAATCATTTTTTACCATTTTTATAAAATAAAAGGGAAAACCTGGCCATTTAACATTTAGCCTCATTTCATTTCAATTACAACCTATTTACTTTTCAATTTTAGCCCTCAAATTAACCCAATCCTAACCCCCAGCTGGACCGGCCCAATTTCATCTTTTACCCGACCCATGACCCAATTAAAAAACCCGTCCGGTTTCCCTTTTTGATCCAGGTCATTGATCATTTTGATCAACGGCCATAATTCCCCCTTTCCTTTTTAATTTCCCAAACACCCCTAACCCTAATCACTTTCACCTAACTAGCCGCCTTTGAATCCCTTCGTCTCTCAAACTCTCTCAAAGGTTCTTCGGAACCCTAGTCGACCTCAACCCTTTTCAACCGTTACTTCACCGGAATCCATGGCTTCTCAGGCCATGGATGGCCTATACCCACCCTCTCTCACCATTAAGCCTAAGCTGTTCGATGATTTGAAGACCGAATTTGATGGTTCTCTTTAGATCCTGCTAAGATCTGTAGATCTATGGCTTCTCCGGCCATGCTCCGGCATATTCAAGCACTAGAAGCCTTTTCTGACCTCTCCGACTAGAGATCGGACCTTCTTCCAAGCCTTTCTCATTTCTAGGGTTTCTCTGAAACCCTAGATATTCGAGGTTTTTCTCTGGTTGTTTTCTTAGATCTATGCTATATCTGTGTTCTACTGGAGTTTTAAAACGTTTTCCTCAATCTTCTCTTTTAAAATTTGTTTCTCTTCGATTTAGGGTTTCTGAAAAAGTTTTAAAATGTTTTCTGACTCCTCTTCTTCTTTTCTTTGTGTGACTCTGTCTATGCTATGTTTTTATGTTCTCTTTTCTACCTCGCATGACCTTCTCCCGTGTTCTTATGTTTGCTTTATTATACATATTCTTCTATTGTGCTCCGTTCTTTCTCCTATTGGTCCCTATATCATGCTTTCACACGTTTATCTTATGTGTTCACTTAACCCTGTGTCCCTTTACTGTATTTTCTACTAAGCTCTTAGTTTTTATTTGCCTTCTTCTGGATTTTGTTCGAGTTCTTTGATTGTTCTCTTAAGTGCTATGCTGCCTCTTTTCTCTTCTGAACCTGTTTAAGTTCTAGATTCTTCTTAAAACATGTTCTTTATGTTCTCTTAAGTGCTATGCTGCCTCTTTTCTCTTCTGAACCTGTTTAAGTTCTAGATTCTTCTTAAAATATGTTCTTTGTGCTTCAAATCAGTTTCTTCACTATGTTTGCCTCGAATTCAGAATTCCCTTTTTAATAAGGTTCGATTGATTGTTACTGATTTTCTTTAATTAAACCTTTCTTTACCTTTTCCGGTTGGATTCATTCCTACCAAAACTCAATTTATGATTTTTACTAGCTGTTGATTGATCGCCTTTCCTTATTTGCACAAACCGTGTTGCTATCAAACCCTTTCCTTAAATGGTTTCTATGTATTTTCCCTTATTGTACTACTTTGAAAAAGATTTTAATCCAATTCTTTCCTTAATTGTCTTCTACCCGTTTGAAATCAGAATCCCTTAATTGAAGGGAGATTCTGTGTGATTGATTGCAAACTATTCCCTTACCTTTTCTTACTTGTTTTCTGCACTATAAAAGGGGCACGACCCTTCTGCACTTATACACCTTGAACCTTCAATTCAATACTTCAAATTCAATACTTTGCACACACACCTTTCAATTTCAATACTCTACTCTCTTCTGAGAACTTTTGTTCTGATTGCTTGCAATTTGGTTTACAAGACTTCAGCTTTCACTTATTTGTTTCCCTGAAACTGGTATGCCTTAATCCATATGTGTTTATTTTACAGTTGCTACATTTTTGTCTATTTGCTGTTCATGTTCTGTATTGAATATGCTACTCTCTCTTTGCATCTGTTGTTTGTTATGAACTCCATATACCCCACTCCTTTCTATGTGTTTGAGTTAAGGTTCATGGCCTGACAGCTTCTAAATTGCTGCTTAGGTCTGAACCTGATCCTCAATGGATCCCAACTCTTAAAATGTGGATAATAGGCTAGACAGGGGTGTGCCAGCACTCCTAATTGCTGGGCATGACCACCAGCCTGCCATGGCTTTCCCTGATTTCCCCCCTTTATGCACTTATACTCTCTCTCTTAGATTCTAAGTTCTGCCCTCTTATGAGCATTGCTTTGGGACCTTGAGTTCCCTCTGAACTTGGACATCTGAGGGCTTGCATTTCCACACTGCACTGTCTTAATTCTGCAATATAGTTGGGTTATAAGTACTGCCCGGAGTCCACTCGAGGTTCTTAGGGAACTTTGACACACCCCAAAAAAGAGAAGGCTTTGGAAATCTGTTCCTGGAAGTTGGTTCACCTCATATTGTTGGACCTTGAGTCTGAATTAGGCTTCTTGGTTGTAGCTTAATTTCTGATGTAATTTTACCTTTTTCTTAATTCATTCTGGTCTGTAATATGTTATAATAACTTATGGGGTTCTAGTAAAAAGGGAAGGGTCACTTATGTATGCATACCGGTAGACATCATGATCTTAGGTATTTATTCCTGCAATCACATCCTATTTTACTTCTGCATTTCATATAGAGATCCTGTCTATAGGATTCTGCACTTCTATATTTCATATAGAAATCTTGAGTATAGGATTCTACACTTATGCATTTCATATATAAATTATGCCGATAGGTTTTCTGCACTTCTGCATATATATAGATCATGTCTATATGTTTTATTCACTTCCGCGTATCATATAGATAACCGGTTTATAGGGTTCTGCATTTTACATCTATCATTAGGCAACAGTCATAGGTTAAACAATAATCAATTGCATTCTAGATACCATGTCTATAGGATGCCTGCACTTTCATAATCGTTTTAAAACCAACAACGCCTAGAAATCATGCCTATAAGAGTAACCTTTGAATCTGATTCATTTATTTCATCTACAAGTCTAAAATCAGTGGTAGTGTCATCTAACATCTGCAGAACTTATGTGTTTTCCGCAATTAGTAAGCCTTCTTTAAAATCGGAGTAAGCGCTGTTAGATATCATGCCTATAGGTCTCATTTAGGCAAACCATTAGGTAATTAGGTGCATCAGTCTTTGATAAATTACAATCAGGGAAGGATAATTAGGACTCCTCATCTGAGAAATATGTGATGAACCAGCCTATCCCACACTTTAATTTGATTTCAGACCATAGCCAGTACTTGTAAGGCATGCTAGCCAATTTGTCTCTTTAAATGAGAAGGCCTGTTTGAGCCCTTTAAACTGTTATGTGTTCTTCCCATACTTGCCCTATATGTTTTGATTGTCGCCCTAGAATTTTATCCTTTTAAAACTCTGAAAAGCCAAATTTCCCTTCTCTTTAGGACTAGTAGTCCCAAATGCCTCCGGGACTGATAGGATTGGGGCGGGTACTAGCATGCAATAAGTAACGACACCATTCTGCGTTGTACTACCTTAACGACGTGGAAAGGGTAGATATGGATATGATGACTGGTGTGCTAATACCACGTGCAACCCCTCTTCTGAGGAGCGATTGCCGGTTATTGCATTGATGTGATCCATATTAATCATAAACCTAGGAACCCCCTCCCTTTACCTGTCCTTATCTGCTTTCTTTAGAATTGCTTAAATCTTTCATAAATTTCTGCCCTCTTTGCTGTTCCTCAAACGTTTTCAATTTATTTGCCATATTATATGCAAGCCCCTCTATTTGAGCCCTTAATTGCTTGTTTGATTATGTGAAGTCACAATTGTAACATGGCCGGGAACCACACTAGTGGATCTTGAGGGGTGCCTAACACCTTCCCCTCGAGATAATTTCTAGCCCTTACCCAAACTCTGGTTCTTCAAACTCAAACCCTTCTTAGTGTCCTAATGCACTTAATCATTAGGATGCGACTCTTCAAGTTCCAAAACCCAATTCCCAAAAGGGAACGAGTTGTCCTCCCAAATGTCACAAACCCGATTTCGCGAGAAAAAGGGGGCGTGATAGTCAAGAACATACCTGAAGCCTTAAAGAGGTGAGGATATCTACTCCACATCTTCTGCTCGATTGCCCAGGTAGCCTCCTCCACGGGTCGACCTCTCCACTGCACTTTCACTGAGGCTATATCCTTTGATCTCAACTTTCGAACCTGACGACCCAAAATAGCTAATGGCTCCACATCATAAGTCAAATCATCATCTAAATGAACCGTGCTGAAATCTAGAACATGAGACAGATCCCCAATATATTTCCGGAGCATAGAAACATGAAATACCGGATGCACACTCGACAAGTTGGGTGGCAAAGCAAGCTCATAAGCCACCTCCCCAATCCTCCGAAGCACCTCAAAAGGCCCAATGAACCGAGGACTCAATTTACCCTTCTTCCCAAATCTCATAACACCCTTCATGGGCGAAACCTTCAACAGAACCTTCTCACCAACCATGTAGGACACATCCCGAACCTTCCTGTCAGCATAACTCTTTTTTCTCGACTGCGTTGTACGAAGACTCTCCTAAATTACCTTCACCTTTTCTAAAGCATCATGCACCAAGTCTGTCCCCAATAGCCTAGCCTCACCCGGCTCAAACCAACCAACTGGAGATCTACACCGCCTCCCATACAAAGCCTCATATGGAGCCATATGAATACTCGACTGGTAGCTGTTGTTATAAGCAAACTCTACAAGCGGTAGAAACTGATCCCATGACCCTCCGAAATCGATGACACAAGCACGCAACATGTCCTCCAATATCTGAATAGTGTGCTTGGACTGCCCGTCCATCTGAGGCTGAAAAGTTGTGCTCAACTCAACCTAAGTACCCAACTCTGCTACACCAACCTCCAAAACTATGAAGTAAACTGAGTGCCCTTATCTGAAATGATGGAAACCGAGACACCATGCAAACAAACAATCTCCTCGATATAGATCTCTGCCAATCGCTCTGAAGAACAGGTAGTACACACAAGAATGAAGTGCGCAGACTTGGTCAGTCGATCCACAATCACACAAATAGTATCGAACTTCTTCAAAGACAGTGGGAGCCCAACTACAAAGTCCATGGTGATCCTCTCCCACTTTCACTCTGGAATATCCATCTGCTGAAGCAAGCCACCCGGTCTCTGATGCTCATATTTCACCTGCTGACAATTGAGACACCGAGCTACAAACCCCACAATGTCTTTCTTCATTCTTCTCTACCAATAATGTTGTCTCAGATCCTGATACATCTTCACGGCACCCAGATGAATGGAATACCGCGAGCTATGGGCTTCCTCCAGAACCAACTCCCAAAGCCCATCCACATTGGGCATACAAATCCAGCCCTGCATCCTCAACACCCCATCATCACCAATAGTCACATCTCTAGTATCATCGTGCTGAACTCTATCCCTAAGGACGAGCAAATAAGGATCATCATACTGGCGCTCTCTGATGCGATCATATAAGAAAGACCAAGAAACCACACAAGCCAATACCCGACTGGGCTTCGAAATATCTGACCTTACGAACCGATTGGCCAAGGCCTGAACATCAACTACAAGAGGTCTCTCCCCAACTGGAATATATTCCAAACTCCCTATACTCACCGCCTTTCAGCTCAAAGCATCGGCCACCACATTGGCCTTCCCCCGATGGTACAATATAGTGATATCATAATCCTTTAGCATCTCCAGCCACCTCCGCTGCCTCAAATTGAGATCTTTTTGCTTGAACAAGTACTGGAGGCTACGATAATTAGTAAACACCTTACAAGACACACCATACAAGTAATGCCTCCAAATTTTCAACGCGTGAACTATGGCAGCCAACTCCAAATCATGAACGAGGTAGTTCTTCTCATGGGGCTTCAACTGATGAGAAGCATAAGCAATAACTCTACCCTCCTACATCAATACACACCCAATACTAAGCATCACAATACACGGTATATGAACCTGAAGCTGATGGCAAAACTAACACTGGAGTTGTAGTCAAGGCTGTCTTGAGCTTCTGGAAGCTCTCCTCACACTTATCCGACCATACAAATGAAGCACCCTTCTAAGTCAACTTGGTCAAGGGCGATGCGATGGATGAAAATCCCTGAACAAATCGGCAATAATAGCCTGCCAAACCAAGGAAGTTGTGAATCTCTGTGGCTGAAGATGGTCTGGGCCAACTTTGAACTGCCTCTATCTTCTTCGGATCAACCTGAATACCCTTATTGGATACCACGTGCCCGAAGAAAGCCACTGAACTTAGCCAAAACTCAAACTTGGAGAATTTTGCATAAAGCTTCTCTTCCCTCAATCTCTGCAACATAACTCTCAAATGCTCCGCATGCTCCTCCTAACTACGCGAATACACTAGAATATCATCAATCAATACTATGACAAACGACTCGATATAAGGTCGGAACACTCTGTTCATCAAATGCATGAATGCTGCTGGGGCATTGGTCAGCCCAAAAGACATCACCAAGAACTCATAATGACCATATCGGGTCCTGAAAGCTGTCTTAAGAATATCCGAGTCCTTGATCTTCAACTGGTAATAACCTAAATGCAGATCAATCTTGGAGAACACTCTCGCTCCCTGAAGCTGGTCGAATAAATCATCAATGCGAGGCAAAGGATACTTGTTCTTAA
This sequence comes from Nicotiana tabacum, assembly GCF_000715075.1. Taxonomy (NCBI): domain Eukaryota; kingdom Viridiplantae; phylum Streptophyta; class Magnoliopsida; order Solanales; family Solanaceae; genus Nicotiana; species Nicotiana tabacum. The sequence continues at coordinate 84,725,786 of NC_134099.1, forward strand.
CTTTTACTTTGTTCAATTTCCTATAATCGATGCACATCCTTATAGTGCCATCCTTATTCTTCACAAATAAAACTGGCGCACCCCAAGGTGATACACTAGGCTGAATGAACCCTTATCAAGGAGTTCCTGAAGCTGATCCTTTTAACTCCTTCAACTCCGCTGATGCCATACAATACAGTGGGATAGAGATAGGATGAGTGCCCGGTACCATGTCAATACCAAAATCAATATCCCTGTCCGGTGGCATACCCGACAGGTCTGCAGGAAACACATAAGGAAAATCCCTCACAACTAGAACAGAATCAATACTGGGAGTCTCTGCACCGACATCCCTCACAAAGGCTAGATATGAAAGACAACCCCTCCCAACCATATGCTGGGCCTTAAAGAATGAGATCACTCTACTGGGAACATAATCAGTCAAACCTCGCTGCTCAATCCGTGGCACACCCGGTATAGCCAATGGGACTGTCTTGGCATGACAGTCCAGAATAGCATGACACGGAGTTAGCCAATCCATACCCAAAATAACATCGAAATCCACCATACATAATAGTAAAAGATCCACTCGGGTCTCCAAACTTCCAATAGTCACCACACACGATCGGTACACACGGTCTACAACAATAGTATCACCTACCGGGGTAGATACATGAATAGGTGAAATGAGAGACTTATGAGGCATATCCAGATAATGAGCAAAGTATGATGACACATAAGAAAAGGTGGAACCGAGATCAAATAATATAGAGGCATCTCTGTGGCATACTGAGACAATACCTGTAATAACAACATCGGAAGCAATAGCATCAGGTCTAGCTGAAAGTGCATAGAAACGAGCCTGACCGCCTTCTGATCGACCTCCCCCTCTAAGGCGACCCCTAGCTGACTGACCTTCACCCCTAGCTGGCTGGGTGGGTAGTGATGAAGTAGCTGGCGCTGAAGCCGATGGCTGACTCCTCTGCTGAGATGAACCCGCAAGATGACAAGGACACTGCCTCCACATATGACACATCTCTCCACACTCGTAGCACACCCGATCCGTCAATGGTGGTGGGGATTGAATCGGACCCCGAGAACCAAAATAACTTCTAGAAGAACCCAGCATAGATGAACCTTGAAATGATGGAGCATGAGATGAACTCTGAGCTGGAAGGGCACTGAGAGATGACTGGCCCTGATGAGAACTGTCAGAACCATGACCCGATGACGCCCCACGATAACCTAGACGAGCTGGCTGAGCATGCTTGAATGGACAGCCTCTGCCATGCTGAAACCGACCTCTCGAAGGAGCACCACTATAACTACCAAATCCTCGAGGCCTTTTGGCCTCCCTCTCCTCTCGCTCCTGGCGACGAACTGACTCGATCTCTCGAGTAATGTCTACAACCTCCTCAAAAGTAGCACCAGTCACCCTCTCTCTAGTCATGAGAATACGAAGGTGATAAGTGTGGCCATCAACAAACCTCCTAATCCTCTCTCTATCTATCGGAACCAACCAAATAGCATGACGAGCTAACTCAGAGAACCTCATCTCATACTGCATCATAGTCATCTCTCCGTGATGCAACCACTCAAACTGCCTGCATAGCTCCTCTCTGCGAGACTGTGGCACATACTTCTCCAGAAAGAGAACGGAGAACTGCTGCCATGTAAAGGGTGCTGCACCAACAAGCCTACGCCTGAAAGCCTCCCACCAAGTGAAGGCAACCCCACTGGTCTCCAGAATACCCATTGTATGAAGCACCCTCTAACACTTATCTAAGAAACCCTGGGCATCCTTGCCCTCTGCACCACTGAAGGTCGGAGGCTGAAGTCTACCAAACCTCTCCAACCTACGCTGCTCGTCCTCTAGCATGGCAGGAATTACATAGTCTTGAGCAGCTACAACCGGTTGGGCTAGATGCTCCCCCGGTGTCTGAAGTCCTTGCATGACCTGCTCAGGTGTGCGAGCGGTGGGAGTTTTAGTGCCTCCCCAGCCTGAGAAGTAGCTGCGGCTGTAGTAATTGAGACCGCCTAAGCTAGGCCAGTGCAAACTGATAGAATCTGAACCAAGGCCTCCTAAAGACCCCGAATCACAATGGGAACACCTGGTTCCTGAGCTGGTGCTGGTGGAGCCTCCACAACTGGGACCTGATCCTGAACTGGGGCGGCTGGTGGATTTGCAGGTGCTGTGTAGGTCACACCTCTTCCCCTACCACGACCACGACCGCGTCCTCGGCCTCTAGTGGCCATAACTGGTGGTACTGGTGGTCGTCCATCCTGACCGGTAGCACGTGTCCTCACTATCTGTGAGAGAATAGAATAACAGAAGTTTAGTACTCGGATTAACGAATTCGCATGACAAGAATTTCAAGAATATGAAATTTTTCCTAGAGGTTCTGCAACCTCTCGAGGATAAATACAGACTTCTCCGTACCTATCCACGAGACTCTACTAAACCTGCTCATGACTCGTGAGACCTATGTAACCTAGGCTCACCAACTTGTCATGACCCTAAACCCGGACCCAGTCGTGATGGCACCTCTCGTGAAGACAAGGCCAGCCAACACATTCCCACTTCATTTCAAGCAATTAAAATAATAAGTATTAAGTCTATAACATGATAAAATCCCCCAAATAAGTAGCGAATAGTATAATTTGCGAAATTTAAAACCAACACAACCTAACATCGGGGTGTCACCAGTCATCAGCATCTATAATAATACTACAAGTCTTCAAGAGTCTACTCAAATTATTACAAAACACTAATAAGAGAAAAGAAATAAGATAAAGGGAGGAACACGGGGTGCGAACGTCGAGCAGCTACCTCGTGAACTCCAAAATCTGCCGGGAGCTCTCAACCCTCGCAAGCAGGATCTACAATGCCTAAATCTGCACACAGGGGGTAGGGAGTAAAGTAAGTACTCCAACTTAGTGAGTAATAATAATAAATGAAGACTGAGAAATAAGAAATCACGTAAGGCACATTTCAGGCTATAAGGAAGTAGTAAACACAAGTAAAAGTAATGGAACAGTGAAAATATGCAAAGTTACTTAAGTTTAGTTTAAGCTTCTTAAAATGCCTTTTTAAACAGTTAAGCAAGCAAAAGACAGACAACTAGAAAAGGTAAACACATAAAGAACCGCCTCTGGGGCACAATACTACCAGAATTAGCCCCTCGGGAAAAACATGGAACAATACCAGCCCCTCGGGCTCTATCTAATATCACAATGGGTACCCGCGCTTTTAGGGGTGTGCAGACTCCTGGAAGGGCCCCTTACGGCCCAAGCGCAATATCAAGCCATCTTGTGGCATAATCACATAGGCTCTCGACCTCAAACCAACAAGCCACCTCGTGGCATACAAATCTCAGGCCCTTGGCCTCATAATCATAACCAGTGTTTCCTCACAACAAAGGCCCTCGGCCTTACTCAGTCAGAATCTCACAAGCCACTTGGGCAACAGTAAAAACATGATGCTCAGTCCAAAATATCATTCAAAATATCATTTTATGTGTTAAAGCAGCGTAAACATGATTGAGTTATGAAAACAGTAGAATATAGTATGACTGAGTTCAAGTATAAAGTTAAAACAGTGAGGAAATATTAGTAAAAATCCCCTAAGGGTTCAAATAGTTTGCACAAGGCCCAAATATGGCATTCAACCTAAAACATGATGATAGCAAATAGTTTTCAGTCAAATACATGGTAAAACAATCATTTGGGATGGACTAAGTCACAGTCAAATACTCTAAACACCTCATCATTTTTATTTTTCAAATCTAGAGCACCAAAAGGGGTTACATTCACCACTTCAAAGGGGCCACTCCATTTTGACTTAAACTTGCCCAGAATCCGTAATCATGAATTGAACAAAAACACAAGATCACCTTACTTAAACTCCTTGTTGTGGATATAATTGTCATGGAGGTACTTCATTTTCTCCTTGTAAAGGGACAAACTTGTGTAGGCATGATACCGGAATTCATCCAAGCTCATTCAAATGTGCCACTGTTAGGTTTGCGGCGACATCCCACTTAAGGTTTAACTTTTTGAAAGCCAACATGGACTTATGCTCAAGTTCTACCGGAAGATGCCATGCATTCCCAAATACCAATCGATATGGAGACATCCCAATAGGCGTCTTGTAGGCCATCCTATAAGCCCAAACAGCATCATCAAGTTTTCTTGACCAATCCATCCAGTTGGCATTCACAGTCTTTGAAAAAATACACTTAATCTCCCGGTTGGAGACTTCAACTTGTCTATTTGCTTGAGGATGGTAGGGGGTCGAGACTTTATGAGTGACACCATACTTGGTGAGTAAGGTATCAAAAGCCCGATTGCAAAAATGCGAACCCACATCACTAATAATGGCCTTTGGAGTACCAAACCTTGTGAAAATGTTCTTTTTCAAGAATGCCACCACACTTCGAGCATCGTTGTTGGGTAAAGCCACGGATTCGACCCATTTTGACACATAGTCCACAGCTACCAAAATGTAATTGTTCCCACAAGAGCTCACAAACGGTCCCATGAAATCAATACCCCAAACATCAAAAATACCAATTTCCAAGATGGTGGTGAGGGACATCTCATTCTTCTTAGAAATCCCACCGGCCCTTTGACATTCATCACAATGCTTGACTAGATCACTAGCGTCCTTGTAGAGCGTAGGCCAATAGAATCCACAACTCAATACTTTTGTTGCCTTTCTCGCTCCACAATAGTGACCACCATATGGTGAGGAGTGTCAAGGCTCAAGAATTCCTATTTGTTCTTCCTCCGGCACACATCACCGAATCACACCCCAGTATATATCCGAAAAAGATACGACTCATCCCAATAGTAGTCAAGGCAATCTCGTTTGAGCTTCTTCCTTCGGTTTAAAGAGAACTCACTCGGTACAAGGCCGCTCACTAGATATTTGGCTAAATCCGCAAACCACGACATCCCGATCATTGAAATGACTAGCGATTGCTCGTCGGGGAAGGAATCATTAATCTCAAGGCCGTCATGTGGCCTCCCTTCCTCCTTTAATCGGGACAAGTGGTCCGCCTCTTGATTTTCACTACCCTTACAGTCTTGAATCTCTAGATCAAACTCTTGTAATAAAAGCACCCACCACATTAACCTTGCCTTAGAATTTTTCTTGCTCATCAAATACTGAAGCACCGCATGGTCTGTGTGAACAATCACCTTTGTACCCATCAAATACGGGCGGAACTTCTCCATAGCAAAAACAATAACAAGTAGCTCTTTTTTGGTCACTGTGTAGTTGACTTGGGCATCATTCATGGTCTTGCTAGCATAATAGACCTAATGGAAGATTTTCTTGATTCTTTTCCCCAACACCACTCCAACCGCAACATCAACATCTCTAGCGTCACACATGAGCTTAAAAGTCAAGCTCCAATCCGGTGCGGTGATAATAAGAGTAGTAGTCAACTTGAACTTAAGAAATTCGAATGCCTTCATACAATATTCATTGAAATGGAACTAGGCATCCTTCTCTAAAAGTTTACATAAAGGGTTTACCACTTTGGAAAAGTCCTTGATGAATTGGCGATAGAAACTCGCATGACCCAAGAAGCTTCCCACTTCCTTCATGGATGTAGGGGGAGTTTGGAGATCACCTCAATTTTGGCCTTATCGACCTCGATAGCACTTCCGGCAGCAGCTCTGGCCACAGTCCCTTGGTGTTTTTGAGTTTCTTTTTCATGATATTCAATATCATTTTGTTAAAAGATTCACCTTGTCCGTTGCCTGCTAGGTGATATAGAGTGGAGAGTATTCTTTTGATGTGCCATTTTACGAAGAACTCGACGACCTTCTTCCCTGTGAATTGTGGTCCATGGTCATAACTGATTTCTTTGGGAATTCCGAAGCGGCATACAATATTCCTCCATACAAAGGCGATCACATCTTGTTTGCGTATTTGGGCGCACGCACCTGCTTCCACCCATTTAGAAAAATAGTCAGCTAAAACCAAAAGAAATCGTACATTACATCGTCCTGCTAGAAGGGGGCCGACGATATCCATTCCCCATTTGATGAAGGGCCATGCGAGGTGACTGAGTGGAGGTGCTCGCCCGCTTGGTAGATCATGGGGGCGTACTTTTGGCATGGCCCACATTTTTTAACAAAATCAGCTGCTTCCTTTTTCATTATGGGCCAGTAGTAGCTTGCTCATATGAGACATCTGACTAGGTCTCGATTGTCGGTGTGAGCTCCGCAGTGACCTTCATGGACCTCTTCTAGGACGCGCCGTGTCTGGTTTGGTCCCAAACATTTTGCTAGAGGGCCACCATACGTCCTTTTATATAGGTCATTGTTGATGATGCTATACTTGGCCGCTTGCATTCGAAGTTTTTTGGCTTCTTTTTGTCGTTTAGGAGCATGTCGTCCTGCAGGTAGGCGACAATACGGTTGCACCAGTCCCAAGTTAGGTTAATAGTGTGTACCTCAATATAGTGCGGTCCACACTCCTTGACATTGGAATTGAACCCAGCTCTCCGATTCTTCTTTCCTGCGGATTGCATAATTGTGAGTGCGACCGCACTTGTCATCCTGCGACCTCACAATTATGGTGCGGTCCGCATACTTTCAGCTTGCCCAAAACCAACTCTCTGAATCTCCTCTTCTGCGGCCGTACAATATTTGTGCGGTCCGCACACTCTGAAGAAAAACTAACATGGCTCTTTCCTTGTTTTGCGGCCGCACACAGTATTGTGTGGTCCACACTGTGGGCCTTTTTGCCTTGTTTTGGTCCTTGCCCACTTTTGACTCCTTTATGAGTTGATTTTGATTTCTTTGGCTCATATTACAACACTCCTGCAAGCAAGCACATTTCATTAGTTTTCGAGAATACCTTTAAGTATTTTTGAATTAAAACGCAAGTAAAAAAGAGCAAATAAGTGGTAGAAAATCCTACTTATCACACGGGAAGCTGGGATCCAATTGGGATGGCCCATACAAAATCACATCGGCAGTAAGCAAAGGATCTTTCCAACTAGAAACAATTGAGGGAAAATTATTACCAAATAATTGGAACGTTGCCCATCTCAAATACTTTAACTTCTAAGGACAGACGTCCTCCAAGTCGTACTCTTTTTCCCTCACCTCGTTCGAATTAACTTCATTTGAGTCAATCACAATGGCATGAGACCTACCCAGATCCAATCAAAGATATATTTGGCCATGTTCGAGAAAACACATAGCAACTCAACTCTTCTAAAGAGACTACTTGAATAAAATCATTCGAAGAAGAATAAAAGACCCAGTAACGTACAACAAAGGGCTGCAATCATTTCATTCCAAAAGTATCTTACAAAGGCCAGAAAGATGCCCATAAAAAAAGAACAAAAACTAACAAAGTACTAAACATCATCCCCGCCTTCCATCTGCACCACTCGGCCTAACAACGCCGTCTCCGCTATCACCTGGGGGTATTCATCCTCTTACCAGGAATCCTGCTCAAGATCATCCAATTCCTCCTCTTCCTCACCATTGCCTACTCCAGGGGTAGCTGGATCATAACCACACGCAATCCTAGCCACACGTGCCTCGGCGTGAGCATCTTCAAAATTAGCCTCAGGAACCTTCCCTGCCATCATCAAATTCCTATAAATGTCCAATTGAGCCTCGACATGGATCCACATCTCGTATAAGTACCATGGAACGTCAAGGAAAGCAGATGCATGATAGGACGACAGTTGGGCCAACAGCTTCGCCTTCTCAGCCTTAAGGACGATGACCTACTCCTTTAGGTCCAAAATATCTTTCTCGAGACCACTAATTCATTCATTAGATCTCGCCTCCCTGAGTGCGGCTATCTCAGCATCACTTTCCCGTTCAGATCTAAGGACACGAACAACATCCTCCAATTCCGCCACCTACGCCAATACTGCCACCCGGGCTGCCTCATCCCTCTCTAACTTCGCCACTCTCTCGACCAACTCATCACTCAAGCCATTGGCTCTGATCGAGATCTGACCAAGCTCAGCCCGTAGAGACATCACTTAAGCCTGGAGGTCAACACATTCAGCCGCAACCCCCTTGTTCACTTCGATCTCATCCTCCTTAATCCTGAGCGCCCCCTCAAGCTTGCTACATTTGCCGATGACTCTCATGAGCTTATCGTTCATCTATTTTAACTCCTCCCTAAGGAACTGGAGGTTACCTCCCACATGGAGCCGAGCACGCATCTCATGATATTTATCACGAAATTGGCGATACTTCATAACCATTTTCATAAAAACCACCTTCCGCTTCTCCGCTCTGCGGGCACTATCACATCTCAAAGCTAAGAGTCTGAAGAGAGAAAGAGCCAAAAAAAGGGAGAAGGGAAGAGTCAGTAAGAATGAAAAGGAGAAAAACACAAGGTACAAGAACAAAAATGAAGATACCAACTCACCCGCAAAGCCAGTCCAGATACGCTTAACGATAGGTCGGCATCCTTGAATGATTGTAGAGTTTTGTTCTCGGCGCCAGAGCAAAGAGGGACCAAAGAGGGGACCATGCTCTCTGTATTGGTCAACAAGTTGCAATCCAAAGGGATGACTATTGAATGAGAAGATCCATTAGTTCTGACCTCAACCCGAGTAAGCCCCCCATCAAACATCTTTTCTTCCTCGGGGTCAACGTCAGAACCAGATTCAAAATCATCTATGATCACACCTCTTTCACTCTCTTCGGTAGAGGAAGGAATATTGACTGGCTCAGATGTTGATAGATCATTCCTCGGCATGACCGTGGCAACCTCTAGTCAAGGAGCAATCTCATCATCAAGAACCGAAATCCCGACGTCCAAAGTCACGCTGATTTCAGGCACGGGAATGGTCGGCTTGGGTTCACCACCTATTGATTCCTCGCCCCTTTCTACGTTGCCGCCAACCTCTACTCACTGCCTTTTCAACGAAACTGCTTCCTCATTCCTCGGCGATGACCCATCCACCAAATGCAGTAACGAAGAAGCCGTAGTCCTCGTTGATGGGGCAGCCGCCCGACGGCCAGGCCTACACAGAACTGGGACTTTAGAAATAACATCTGCCCGTACAGATTTGCCTATAGTCACAGCGGTCAGAGACCTGGTCGTAGTACCCGATTGACAGAAAGCGGGGGTGGGAGCTTTCGCCTTCTTCGGAGCCCTTCGACCTAAAAGCAAGGAAAATTGCGTGAGTAAAAAAAGAAAAATGATATTGAGGTCGAGGTGACCATAGATCAGAACTGGACTCACTGGTCGAAGAAGAAGGTTGGGGCCCAAACTTCTTGTTGAATGACGACCACTTATGGATCCCCACCGTGTGGGGCAAAACCTGAGCCACCCAGTCGCGAATATCGACGACCAACGTAGGAGGCTCCTTCTTGGCTGCACCATAAAAGAATGATTAGGTAACCAAAGGAAGAGAGCAAACGACCAGTCAACAAAATACTTATGTGCAGTCAACAAAAATACTTACGTGCGAAGTTTCACTCATCGGGAAACCCAGTAGGGTTCGCCATCACGTGCTCAATTTTGACAAAGAAAAAGTCAACCCAAAACCTACGATTGGTCTTATCGTCCATTTTCAGCACCAGACCTTTGTCCCCTCATTGGCGAAGGTGTATCATCGTGCCCCGATGAAAGCTTAGAGCGAAAAGATGTAGAAAATGGCGGATAGAGATTCCGCGATCGGCCAGCTCTGCGTACTTTATCAACATAATGAAGAGTTTGTAAATATAGGTAGAGAGCTAGGCCGAACAGATTTGTAGTAGCGGCAGAATTCCTCCGATAATAGTGGAAGAGGAAGAGAATAACCCACTCGAAACGGGTACGCGTAAAATGCGCAGTACCCAGGACGATGAATATGGACCACATCGTGAGCAGGGATGTTGTGCTTGGCCCTAAGCTCAGAAAGATGGGCCATTCCCATCTCAAATTTCACAGGCATAGGCTCGTTACCAGGAGGCTTTGAGAAGTCCAACCTGGCCTTGTCACCACGAGGGATAATCTCTTCTACTATGGGAAAGCTATCATCTTCTGCAACAATGGCCTCCCCTGAATCACGAACGGGCATGGCCACCGATATCGGAGGCGGGCTGAGAATCTCCTCAGAATTCGAAGATGCACTAGCCATTTGTATAAACTATATAGGAGCAAAGGAACCAGAAGCAAAGAAGAAATGATGATGGTGAAAGTTGCAGGAAATATGGACACAGGAAGAAGAAGAAACGAAGTACATGACAGAGAAATCAAAGAGTGTAAAGTTCTCTCCAAAGAGTCTCCCCCTTTTTATTTATAGAAAACCACGACGCTCGAATCAATGCAAACAACTGTCAATAGCACTAGAATCGAAATAACAGAAGCACAAGGAACGATGCGACACATTGGGAAGATGCATAATGATGACACATACAGTTGTGACGTCACCCTGAACCAGCCTCACTGAACGCAACCCTTGGAGCGACACGTCATCATCTCAGCAGCGATCACTACTGGTCGACCTCCTCGTCCGAATTTCTCAAGAATTTCGATTGATAAAGTCCTCTCATTGAGGTCGACCAAAAGATGACCTCGATAAGTGGAGGGACTAATTATATGGGTCAAATTCCAACTAAGGGAGATTCGGCACGAAGAGGTAACCAAGTGTGAGAACTGTGGTTCATCATGGGCGACTAGGTTGAGGTCAATGATACGCTCAAATTACACTTTAATAAATAGTGTAAGGCGGTCGGTGTCAAATATAATAACCCAACAAGGTTGGGATCGAATCCCACAGGGAATAGGTGTGAAAAGGTTACTCTTATAGTGAGTTGCTCGACTAAAGTCGTATCTCTATTCGGTTAACAGTAACAAGAGAATGGTTTTATAGTAACAAGATTATGAATTGAGTTTGTCTGGAAGTATCAACTAATTGGAATATTTATAGAGTAATTAATTGGATTAAAGAAACCAAGGTTGTGTCCTCTTTAATGGAGTGTAATGTTTATCGGTGTTAATATGATATATTTTTAAAGAAGGTTCTTTTGATATGCAAATGATGTCTAAGTGACTACCCAATATTTCCCAATAGTTGAGTAGTATTTCCTCTTTATAATTTTCCCAAATATAAAAGAGTTGCAATTTAGAACCATCAATATATTCCAAATAAAACCCATTTATTCCTAAGCGGTTCTATTAAACATGGTTTAAAGCCTTGAGTCATTGATATTTACTTCTACCAAATTCTAACCCACTTTCCCAAGCAAAACAAGAATTTAATGGCACTTGTTAATGTTTGCAACCACCAACAATAAATGAAGAATGAGAAGTAAACAAATATCAACCAACCATTATATATATATATTCAATGTTAAACACTCATTTAGGGCACAACCTTAGTATTTAAAGTTAGCTACTCATACTACAATACAAAAACCAAAGAGTATTTAATGTCATAAAAGCTTACAAAGTAGAGAATCTTCACCGAAAAACTTTCAAAAGTGAGGAATATTAATGTCTTGGAATGTGGTTCAAAGACTAGACAAGATGAGCCCACAAAGACATCATAAAACTATTTATAGTGGACTCAAAATCGGGATAGAAAACGGACAAAAATTCCCTTTCAGGTCTGATATGCGATCGCATTCTTGTCGCAGAGCACGTATGCGGTCCGCATCTTGAACATCCTCATCGTAGACTGGAACCCTAGTTTACATTCTTCGCATTCCAATTATGCGGATCGCATTGCGCATTGCATCTTCGTCCTTCAGTGACCTTCATGGTTGGTTTGCGGTTCACTCTGCGGCTCGCATGTTGGTTCTGCGGTCGCATAATGGACCACATTCTTGACTTGAGATTTAACCCAGTTCTCTGCTTTTGTCTACGATTTGACGTGCATTCTGCGGCTCGCATGTCTGATCTGTGATCGCATAGTGTATCGCAGACCAACATTTTTGCTACATTTTGCTCTTTTCTTGTCTTTTTGCTTCCATTTCCATGTTCTTGGGTTCTCAGTCCTTATGTACTGTATAAACAACAAAACTACATAAGTAACGGAGATAATTACATTAAAACAAGCTAAAATCTAAGCAATTAATATTCAAATGTGCCGAAATTCTCCAGCACATCAACACTCCCAACTTAAACTGTTGCTTGTCCTCAAACAACTAAACCAAACTTAGCCTATTCTAGACTTTATTTACAAAACATGAAATGATAATGACTACGGGTGGTGTTCGTTGCTAGTACTTCAAGCATACATCTATAATTGTTTTACCCTTCCTGAACTGATAGTATATACAAGGAAAACTAATCAACTTGTGAACCTTGAGCCTCAGACATTGCGACAAAATGTTACCCTCAGCTGAGTGCAGTTGCATTTGACTCAGAAGCTCAACTTTTGTTTAACTCCACAGTTCATGTACCCTCACTAGAAAGAAGGTCCCAAAATCACAATATTTACAAGGACAACAAAAAGGGACAGTTTACAAATACACTCACTCTTAGAAAGAACTTCAAGTGTTACAACATTTCATACCATAAGCTTGCCCTTATTTTAGTTCACCGCTTATTCAAGAATGTTTGGTTGGAGGTCTCATAAGGACTTTTTAAGCTTGTAATGTAGGTTTCGGGAAGGGTTTGATAGACATTTGGGTACAAGTGACTTCACCCTCCTTGAACACTACTCACAATTTTCCATTTGTTTTACTTTGCTTCTTTTCAAACCCTCATAGCCTCATTTGCGTCTAATTTCCAATATAGAACCACCTTACATACCTCTTCTAATTTTATTCAAGGCTCCATACTTTATATACATACACATATTTTCTCTTTTGTTTTTCTAAAACAAACACTTTTGAGGCATGTGGTCCTAACTCAACGTACAACCTTACCAATCTCCACTGCGACACCACCCCCAACTTAGGCTTTTAGCCTCGTTCTCAATGTTCAAGGAGGGACGGGTTCAAGAGAGGGGATTATTTTACAAAAAAAGGCGAGGTTTGTAATGAGTTGGCCAAAGAAAAGGCTTAAAGGCTCAAATTGGGTACTAGTGATATTATTTATGTACATGTCGGCTTGAAAGGCTACAGAGGTCTAGCAAATAAGACAAAGAATGCCTACGATCATCCCTCCAACCAAACATACTATCATTAGCATTGAAAAACCAACTGGGCAAGTTCTAGATGATAGAAGTAAACACGAGAGTTATATACACACAGAGAACTCACACACACATGGTATACGAACTGTTTCATTCACATAATTTGACGCTTTCGAGTCAACACTTGGCAACTCAAGGCTTTCATCATAGACACATGTATAACTCTAGGTTGCCATAGAGTCACAAAGCGAGCCTCAAGTTCACAAAGTTGATCACAAAGACTAATTCCCTTAAGAAAGTTGTTAATCTATCCATCATCGGGAAAAGTTGACAAAAACAATATTTTTTTATGTGGAAGGGTATATGCTATGTACAGACACACATGCTTGATACTAGGCAATTACACCAAACCGGTCAAAATGATTCATTCTACGATCCTGGTTCTACTATTACACCCTTGGAAAAGAACCGGGAGAAAAAAAAACCAAGAGGAATTGATTCCTAATCACTATCTACTTGTTTTTGTTGTTTTTCCTTTATATGGACAACGGTATCATATTTACACAACGCTATTATGAACACAAAACAAACACTAATATTAACATCATCACAAATTTCATAACACAACTCATGTACCGAAGTCATACTAATATATACAGAACACAAAATACACATAAGTACAAGAGTCTGATTGTAACATAAAGATATGCATATGTACAACAGTTTCCAATATCACAAAAATATCTACAATGCTACCCTCCACCCCCAACTAAAAGCATGCATTGTCCCCAATGCATAAAAACAGAGAGATGAGTTTGAGGGGGGCTCCCTGAGGCACACTAAGTGCTATGGGAGTCAGTAGTTGGCTGAGTACTGGAGGGGTCACCCTCGGATGTGGAAGCTGGGATCGATGAGAGCTCGGTTTGAAGAGTGACCTCTCCTGATGGAGTAATGCTCTGAGGCTGGTCCAAAGCAGGAGTTGGAGCTGGAGCTGGTGTTGGAGCCTGTGAGCTGCTACTCTCACCCACTGATGGCGGGGTGACTGATGGAGCTATAGGGCTGGCCATGTCTACTAGAGACTGCTGGATCGCTGTCTGCATATCTACTTGTTCCACTTCTGCAATAGCAGCCTCCTCAATAATAGCATCCTTGACAGAGACATCCGCAATCTGCTTTCCTTTATCCTGAGGGCTATCATCGCTGGAATATCTAGAACTTTCCTCATCCTTGCTCCCATCTTCCTCCTCATCTTCTGATTTACTAGAACCTCCGGACTCCTCCCCAGAATGGATCACAATATGGGCTGGAGGGGCTTTAGGCTGGGAAGCTCCGGCAGTAGGAGGGGCAGTATCAGTCATCAATGCAGTGAAGTCAAGACCTAAGTCCGGAGGTGTTGTGCCTGTCACATGATCACCATCTGTGAGAAGGAGGGATGATAGATCGAACTCCAAGTTCTGCATCTTTTGGAGCTCGGTCTTCATAGAAGCAACCTCCTTCTTGAGTCCAGGAAACCCACTAACTTCACCCCGATCTATCTTCTCCACCCTCAACTCAAGTTGTTGTAGATGATCCTCATATTTTAATTGTTGATGTTGGAGGGCAGTCACTGAAGATTGCATGGGCGTCAGGGATTGTTTGATTAGATTTGGCAATGTCTTCAAAAGCTGATCTACTTTGGCATTGGCATGCTGAGCCAGTAGACCAAGCTTCGAGACAGCAGGAATGGTGATGGCAGGCTGGACAGTGGTGGACTGAGAAGCAGGCTCGGAAGTGGAAGTGGGGGCCACTATAACCTGAGGAGTCACTGGTGTCTTGGAGTCACTGTGCTCTAGATCAATCGAATCTTGGACCTGAACCTGTGATGGGGCAACAACAACAGTGATACTAGAGATATCCATGATACGTGTGATATCAATATCCCTCGTTTCCTTTCCAGTTTTATCAGTTGGCAGGATGGGAACTTTCACAGCTTTACACAGAGCAGTGATCAGGCAAGGGAAATGAAGTGAAGTTGCATGCTGCATTGCTCGGATCCCTATTTATTGGAAGATCAATGCTCCCATATCTATCTTGATACCAGTCATGATGCAAGCAATCAAAAGGGCCTTCTCGATGGCTATTTCAGTTTCATTTTGAGTTGGTACCAACCGAGAAGTGACAAAACTGAGCCAGTAGCGACCCTCTCTCGTGAGATCTTCCTTATATATCTTGTGCTGAGGATCGACCCAAGCGGGAGACCCTTTTGCTATCACTGAGGCAATCCATCCACATTCATTCTCCTTATTTTTGAATTTTTCAGTGTACTCAGTTGTGCCTGCTCTCCATCCTTTGACGTAGAACTCATTAAGGGCCTCAATGTTGTAGAAAACAGTCTTTCCCCGGACAAGCACTTGGTCTGTGAAAACTTTGTTGCGTTTGTGGTATTTAGTCCTGGAGGCCCCATAGGATGCATAGAATTCCCTCACAAGGGTCTCATTGTACTCCGTGGGTGGCTCAGTGAAGTTCTCCCATCTCCGTGTTTTTATATTTTCCAGGATATTGGGTATTTGTCTTTGAGCCCGTTCAAGCTCAATTGTTTCTCGCCTAGGATTTTGCGCTTTGTGAGCCCTTTTATAAATACCTCCCTGGACCCATCAACCCCAAATCGGAGTTGGAAATCTTCACCTTGTTTCCTTCTCTCTTCAGCCTCTATATTGATTGAGGGCCTGAGCTCCTCCGCCTCAGACTGGGAGGGGCTCGGCACGTTGTCCTCTATCCGTGATCGCTTACTGGTGGAAGCCCGCTTTGATGAGTGTCTCTTTTGACCCATATCTGCACAATGGTGAAGAGTGAGTGACATCATTAACAATACGGAGAAGATACAGACGAATCAAAAGCAAGAAAGAAAATGCGATATGGTCTACGATCGCAAAACCATAATGCGGACCGCAGACTTGTTGCAGATCTTGTAGTCTCAACTGGTGGTCTCATTCTGCGGTGAGTTATGCGGTCACATAACCACTATGCAGGCCGCATAACCATCGCAGAATTGACATGGCTATATGTTTCAAAACTGAAATCTCTGTATCACTCTGCGGTGAATTTGCGGTCCGCATGTCAAATCTGCGATCGCAAAGACACCGCATTTCATCATCTTCTTCAGAAGATTTAGGGTTTAGTTGTGCGGCCAAAATGCGGACCGCATTTTCACAATGCGGGCCGCAGACGCCTTCTTCTACATAGGTCACCCAAGCTTTCAACAATGGCGGTCCTATTTCATTCTACCTCGTACCCCAAATTATTTTCAACCCAAAAGCATCTACACTACAGAGAAGCAACTACACAAGCATCTAAACACATTTTTGCACAGGATTTAAATGAAAAATCTCAGAATCTACAGTGGAAATCAAAGATAAAACGAGGGAAAAACGGGTACATACCAGCAGAGTTTGATGATTGGGACAATGAGTGTGACAAATGGAGTCCTTTGGTTGCACACAATTTGAGCTTGATTTGGTTCGAAGTCCGTTCGTGTTCTTCCCCCCTTTGTTTTTCGTTTTTTTTTGTTTTGTTTTAAGTGAGTGAGAGACGAGAGGGTTATGCGGACTTACCTTGTCGATTCTGCGATGGATAGGACATCGCATAACACACAGTGCGACCGCATGTGTGTTATGCGATGAGGTTAAGGACCAAGCTGAAGGGAGGCAAATGTGGTGCAAAATGCGGTCGCATAAATTAAATGCGGACTGCATAATGCACCACCTCACCGCATTTTCAACCACAATTTTAACCCAAATCTCTGCTTAGGTTTGCGATCAGAGTGCGTTCCACATAGCTAAAATGCGATCGCATTTGTGCAGCAGAATTCACCTAGTGTTTTTTCTTCCACCTTTTATGCATTCGTACCAATTGTTGTGATCTTTTGAACCCCCTGCACTCTGACACGCACTTTAAATTGCTCAAATAAATCTATCTATCAAAAACTAAAAATTCATAGAACAAAAGAGTGTTACCACACATGGGTTGCCTCCCATGAAGCGCTTGATTTAACGTCGCGGCACGACGAAGTTGATGTTCCTTTGGTTTCACTCAATGGTCGGACATGGACCATCTTTGAGAGCCAGCAGCTCCACCAAATGTTTTTCTCCATCAGTGCCCAAGTAGTGCTTGATGCGTTGGCCATTAACCTTGAATGTCCGGGACCCATCTGTTGATTCTAATTCCACAGCTCCATAAGGAGAGGCATTGACCACTTTGAATGGACCGGACCATTTTGATTTAAGCTTGCCCCGAAACAATTTGAGCCTTGAGTTAAAGAGCAAGACCAAATCACCCGTCTTGAACTCTCTTTTCAAGATCTTCTTGTCATGGACAAACTTCATCCGTTCTTTGTACATAGCTGCACTTTCATAAGCATGGAACCGGAATTCCTCCATTTCATTGAGTTGTGTTAACCTCAAATTTACAGCTTCAGCCCAATCTAAGTTCAGCCTTTTCAACGCCCACATAGCTTTGTGTTCCAATTCCACGGGTAGATGACATGCTTTACCAAAGACTAGCCGATAAGGAAAAGTACCAATAGGGGTTCTGTAGGCCGTGCGGTATGCCCACAATGCATTATCTAGCTTCCTTGACCAGTCGGTCCTATTTGCGTTCACAGTTTTTGCTAGAATGCTCTTGATCTCCCGGTTGGAAACCTCAACTTGACCACTTGACTGTGGATGATAAGGTATGGCCACCTTGTGCTTTACGCCATATTTCTCAAGCAGACCCGAGAATGCCTTGTTACAAAAATGAGATCCACCATCACTAAGGATGGTTCTAGGAGTGCCAAACCGAGTGAATATGTTTTTCTTCAAGAAGGCGGTCACACTCCTTGCCTCATTGTTTGGTAAGGCAACTGCTTCAACCCATTTGGAGACGTAGTCCACAACTACCAAGATGTATTTCATCCCGCAAGAACTTACAAAGGGGCCCATGAAGTCGATTCCCCACACGTCAAAGATCTCTATCTCCATCACAAAGTGCATTGGCATTTCATGCCTCTTGGAGATTGAACCTTGTCGTTGACATTAGTCGCAAGCCTTGACCATTTGATTGGCATCATGGTAGATGGAAGGCCAATAATACCCACATTCAAGAACTTTAGCCGCCGTCCGATTTCCTCCATGATGACCCCCAACCGGTGAGTCATGGCATGCCTTGAGAATTGGCATAACCTCTTCTTCGGGAACACACCTTCTGATAATATTGTCAGCACAAACACGGAACAAGTGTGGTTCCTCCCAATAGTATTGCCGGCAGTCTCTCAAAAACTTCTTTCTTTGATAAGATTCCAATCCGTCCGGGATAAGGTCACTAACCAAGTAGTTAGCAATATCGGCATACCAAGGAGCAAAAGTGCTAGATAATGCCAATATGCATCGTTGATTTCAAGATCTCCCTGTGGTCTCCCTGCTTTCTCAAGCCTTGACAAATGATCTGCCACTTAATTTTGAGTTCCCTTGCGATCTTTGACTTCGAAGTCAAATTCTTGCAACAACAAGACCCATCGAATTAATCAAGGCTTTGTATCCTTCTTTGCTATGAGATATCGAAGAGCTGCATGATCAGTGTATACCACCACCTTGGACCCCAACAAATAAGCCCGAAATTTTTCAAAAGCATACACAATAGCAAGAAGCTCTTGCTCAATTACTGTGTAGTTCATTTGTGCCCCATTGAAAGTTTTACTTGCATAGTACACTGGGTGGAGAACTTTGTTGTGACGTTGGCCAAGCATTGCTCCAATGGCTACACCACTGGCGTCACGCATGAGCTCGAAAGGAAGTGACCAATCGGGCGTGACAATAATGGGTGTCGTGGTGAGCCTTTGCTTTAACTCCTCAAAAGCTTTAAGACAGTTCTCATCAAACACAAACTTGGCATCCTTTTCGAGGAGTTTGCACATGGGGTTAGCAATCTTGGAGAAGTCCTTGATGAAGCGCCTGTAAAACCCAGCATGCCCTAGAAAACTTCTAACACCTTTCACGGAGGTCGGTGGAGGAAGCTTAGAAATAATCTCAATCTTTGCCCGGTCGACTTCAATACCATGCTTTGAAATTTTGTGCCCAAGCACAATGCCTTCGTCAACCATGAAGTGACACTTCACCCAATTTAGCACAAAGTTGGTCCCTTCGCATCGCTTAGGCACTTATCTAAGATTGTTAAGACAGTGCTCAAATGAATCACCAACCACCGAGAAATCATCCATGAAAACTTCAAGAAAGTCCTCAACCATGTCGGAGAAGATGGACATCATACACCTTTGGAAAGTGGTCGGAGCATTGCACAAGCCAAATGGCATCCGGCTAAAAGCAAAAGTGCCATACGGGCAAGTGAACGTAGTTTTCTCTTGATCTTCCAAAGCGATGTTGATTTGATTGTAGCCGGAGTAACCATCAAGGAAACAATAAAATGACCTCCCCGCTAGACAATCAAGCATTTGATCAATAAAAGGCATAGGGAAGTGGTCCTTGCAAGTAGCACTGTTAAGTTTCCGATAGTCCATACAAACTCGCCATCCGGTCACAATTCGCGTTGGAATGAGCTCATTCTTCTCATTTTCGATCACGGTCATGCCACCCTTTTTTGGCACACATTGTACTGGGCTCACCCACGAACTGTCGACAATGGGGTAAACTACCCCGGTATCCAACCACTTGATAATCTCCTTCTTTACTACCTCTTGCATTGATGGGTTCAACCGCCTTTGATGTTCCACACTTGGCTTTGTTTCGCTCTCCAATTGGATTTTATGTTCACAAATTCCCGCGGGGATTCCACGAATGTCCGCAATGGTCCATCCAATGGATTGCCTATGTTCTTTCAAGACTTCCAACAATTGGTTTACCTGCACATCATTTAGCAAAGACGAAATGATTACAGGTAAAGTATCATTAGAGCCAAGAAAATTATACCTTAAGTGCGACGGGAGAGGCTTGAGCTCTAGTTGTGGTGGCTCAATGATTGATGGCTTGGCAGGAGGTGTGGCCCTATTCTCCAAGTCAAAAGAAAGCTTTGCAGAAGTGTAAGTATAGGATCCAAGACCCTCCAATGCATTTACCGACTCCATGTACCCATCCATGTCCTCACCATCAAAGTTTACCAAGATAGCCGCCAATGCCTCACCAAGGCATTGTTCTTCCATTTTCAGTTCAACGGCATCTACAACCTCATCAACCACATCTATCACTGAAATGCTCTCATACTCATGGGGTAATTTCATACCCTTGCTCGCTTGAAATGTGACTTCTTCATCATTCACCCGGAACTTAATTTCATTTTGCTCCGAATCCATGAGTGCTCTTCCCGTGTCTAGGAATGGTCTCCCCAAGATGATAGGGATCTCTTTATCAACAGAACAGTCAAGAATTACAAAGTCGGCGGGCAAATGGAATTTTCTAACTTTCACAATCACATCATCAACAATTCCTACTGGTCGCTTAATAGATCGATCGGCCATTTGTAACCTCATGCTTGTTGGCCTCGGCATCCCTAATCCCGCTTGCTTGTAGATGGCAAGTGGCATCAAGTTGATGCTAGCCCCATTGTCACAAAGGGCTTTTGCAAAGTCACGCTCCCCAATAGTGCATGAAATAGTAAATGCTCCCGGGTCCTCTTTCTTTTGGACAGGGCTTGTGGCAATAATAGAGCTAACCCAGTGAGTCATGTTTACCACCTCATTCTTTGTGGTCCTATTTTTGGTGATCAAATCCTTCAAATATTTGACAAACCCCGGTATTTCTTGAAAAGCCTCCAAAAATGGAATGTTCACCGACAATTGCTTTAGAATATCATAGAATTTCTCAAGCTTACTATCATCAACCCTTCTAATAAGTCTTTGAGGAAAAGGCGGATGAGGTCTAGGAATAGGAGGTGGAGCTTTTAATGTCTCCTTCTCCTTTTCCTTCACCCCTTCTTGGTTCTCTTCTTGCACCTTCTCTTTTTCCGGTACCCTTTCAACTTCAACAACCCTTGCTCTTCTGCTTCAACTTCTTGTTCGGCTTCTTCCCCAACAACCTATTGCTCAATGTCACCTTATAAAACCTTCCCACTTCTAGTAGTTATTGCCATGACGTGAGAAGTTGAGCCACTTCCACCACTCTTCGGGTTCGTAATGGTATCACTAGGAAGTTTCCCCTTTTGCTTTGGGTTTTGCTCTCTTGAAAGGTCTCTCATCTGCATCTCTAACTTTTGGATAGATGCGGTGTGAGAGCCAACATCTTCGGTCATGTTTCTCATGGATGCGTCAGACTTTTCTTGGTTTTCCAATACTCTTTCAAGCATGCTTTCTAACTTGACTCACTTGACGACCCTTGATTTGCATAATGACCTTTTGGGGGAACATACGGGTTGAAGCTCCGATTTGCAAAGTTGTTGTTGTTGTTCCAATTTCCTTGATGCGAGTTACCTTGATCATTTCTCCATTGTTGGTTGCCTTGCCCTTGCGGGTTTGGACTCCACTGGCTTTGTTGCCCTTGACCATGGTAGGGTTGCCTTTGATACCCTCCTTGAGGGTTGTTGATATAATTTGCTTCCTCAAAATTTTCATCTAAGATGGGTTGGACATCTTCCACTGCATTCACTTCTTTGTCTGATTCTGGGTAAACATCTTTGTCAGCACATTTACATTTGTTGCAAGCCCGGCAATCACTTGATCCCTCTCTTGATTTTCCTTGATTAAGTTGCTCAAGGAAGGAGAGCCATATGAGATTCCTCCGGTAGTATCCTCTAAATGCCATGCTTGGTTGTGCTTTGCCATTTTGTCCAGGATTTGTGTCACTCTTGCAAATGATTTATCCATGAATGATCCATCAGCTGCATTCTTGGCGATTGCTTGGTTCATGGGATCCAAACCCATATAAAAATTTTCCAACAACATGGAATCCGGAAAACCATGGTTTGGAGACCTCACCAAGTATAATTTGAAGCAATCGCATGCCTCATGCAACTGCTCTCCCTGTGTCTGCTTGAAGAAGAAAATCTTATCCCGCAACTCAGACTTTTTGCTCTGCGGGAACCACTTGGATAAAAACGCCGAGAAAAGTTTGGGCCAAGAATGGATAGAGTTGAGTGGTAGATTCTGGAGCCATTTCCTCGCATCCCCAGCTAGAGAATACTTGAAGCATCTCAACCTCAGGGCATCGTTGGAGACATTGTTTTTTTTTTGCATTGCACACACACCCAAGAAATTCCTAAGGTGTTGTGTTGGATCATCATCTGTGGAGTTTCTGAAAAATCCTTCTGCCTTGAGCATCAGAATTAGACCGTGTTCCACTTTAAATGTTGCAGCTCCAACAGCTGGCGGTACAATGGCGTTAGTATCCTCAATGTACTCCTCAATGTCTGCGAAAGGATTCTCTCCCATTTATGTCTCCGCATCATCACCATATTCAGACATGTTTTCCTATCAACACCAAGCAAAGCAAACAAAGTGTGATGGAATAGAAATAGACGTTAAGTAAAGTACACATTAAATAGTAATTTCAAAACCGTATTCCCCGGCAACGGTGCCAAAATTTGATACGCTCAAATTACACTTTAATAAATAGTGTAAGGCGGTCGGTATCAAATATAATAACCCAACAAGGTTGGGGTCGAATCCCACAGGGA
The DNA here is from genome assembly GCF_000715075.1 of Nicotiana tabacum. Classification (NCBI taxonomy): domain Eukaryota; kingdom Viridiplantae; phylum Streptophyta; class Magnoliopsida; order Solanales; family Solanaceae; genus Nicotiana; species Nicotiana tabacum. The sequence goes on from NC_134099.1 coordinate 84,748,465, forward strand.
ATAGGTGTGAAAAGGTTACTCTTATAGTGTGTTGCTCGACTAAAGTCGTATCTCTATTCGGTTAACAGTAACAAGAGAATGGTTTTATAGTAACAAGAGTATGAATTGAGTTTGTTTGGAAGTATCAACTAATTGGAATATTTATAGAGTAATTAATTGGATTAAAGAAACCAAGGTTGTGTCCCCTTTAATGGATTGTAATGCTTATCGGTGTTAATATGATATATTTCTAATGGAAGGTTCTTTTGATATGCAAATGATGTCTAAGTGACTACCCAATATTTCCCAATAGTTGAGTAGTATTTCCTCTTTATAATTTTCCCAAATATAAAAGAGTTGCAATTTAGAACCATCAATATATGCCAAGTAAAACCCACTTATTCCTAAGCGATTCTATTAAACAAGGTTTAAAGCCTTGAGTCATTGATATTTACTTCTACCAAATTCTAACCCACTTTCCCAAGCAAAGCAAGAATTTAATGGCACTTGTTAATATTTGCAACCACCAACAATAAATGAAGAATGAGAGGTAAATAAATATCAACCAACCATTATATATATATATTCAATGTTAAACACCCATTAGCATAACATTTAGGGTCCACAACCTTAGTATTTAAAGTTAGCTACTCATACTACAATACAAAAACCAAAGAGTATTTAATGTCATAAAAGCTTACCAAGTAGAGAATCTTCACCGAAAAACTTCCAAAAGTGAGTAATATTAATGTCTTGGAATATGGTTCAAAGACTAGACAAGATGAGCCCACAAAGACATCATAAAACTATTTATAGTGGACTCAAAATCGGGACAGAAAACGGACAAAAATGCCCTTTCAGGTCTGATATGCGATCGCATTCTTGTCGCAGAGCACATATGCGGTCCGCATCTTGAACATCCTCATCGCAGACTGGAACCCTAGTTTACATTCTTCGCATTCCAATTATGCGGATCGCATTGCAGAAATGCGATCGCATTTTGCATTGCATCTTCGTCCTTCAGTGACCTTTATGGTTGGTTTGCGGTTCACTCTGCGGCTCGCATGTTGGTTCTGCGGTCGCATAATGGACCGCATTCTTGACTTGAGATTTAACCCAGTTCTCTACTTTTGTCTGCGATTTGACGTGCATTCTGCGGCTCGCATGTCTGATCTGCGATCGCATAGTGTATCGCAGACCAGCATTTTTGCTACATTTTGCTCTTTTCTTGTCTTTTTGCTTCCATTTTCATGTTCTTGGGTTCTCAGTCCTTATGTACTGTAGAAACAACAAAACTATATAAGTAACGGAAATAATTACATTAAAACAAGCTAAAATCTAAGCAATTAGTATTGAAATGTGCCGAAATTCTCCGGTACATCAGTCAACCAGGGGTTAACAATAATGATCCGTCGAGTAAGCCATTAGGGCCAAGGTCGAGTAGTAGGAAAAGAAGTAATGACTAGGTCGAGGTCAACCAGGGGTTGACAATACTGAGCCGTCGAGTAAGCCATTAGGGCTGAGGTCGAGCAGTAGGAAAAGAAGTAACGGCTAGTATAGCTTTGGAACTTTCAATAAGAATATTCTATTGAATATTCCTTCTGTTGTACTTTTTTAGGGTTTTTGGGAATATCCCACATAAATAGTAGAAGAAAGAAGGAAAAGGCATGTAATGTTCATTTTGATAAGCACCCTAATAAAAAGTTGACTTTTGAGAGAGATAATACAAAATATTACCTTTCACAAGGATTCAATTTGTTGTTTATTCCACTTTTTTCTCGCATCAGATCCGAGAAAACCTCATATATTTCAATATCCATTTGTCTCACATCGTTGTTAGAGAAGAGAATCATCCACCTCATTCAACATTTGGGTGAATCATTCTCTCTATTTACACTTATTGCCATTTAATATATTTATTGATCATCATTGTTCCTCCATTCATTCTTGACAACATCATTTAATACCATTTATATTAAATTGGCTCAAACGTTATTCTGTACTATTTATACAACCATGCGTTAGATCTAAAACTTATTATATTTAATTAGGATTTGCCCATCACCTTTGTATTTAATTAGTTTTAACAAACGGTTTCATACTTTTTGATCAAACAGTGACCTTTGGATTTTCTTAAGGACATACAATGACGAAATATTGAGTAAAAAGGCAAAAAAATAAATAAATTATGATTCTTGATCTATGAGGATGCCACATCAGCCTTGTCAAGTCCCAACCTTTTATAAGCATAGGGTAAATCGGTGGATGGTATATGAACAATTAATCGGAATAGAAAATTTTGCATAAGACAATAAAATTCTTTATTGACCTCATGAGAAGAGAAATAATGAACTTATAATAATATAATATTTAATTAATTTTGTATAAAATAATATCAATAATATATCATGTAAGAGTTAATATACTTCATTATTTTAGGTGAAATATCACATAGAGATGTCCAAATGAAATATTATGCCACATTTAGGGCCAGCCTATATATTTTGACAATAGTATATATTAGTATTGGAGGAGTAAAATAATTTAAAGAAGAATAATATTGTTTTCAAGTAAATTATTATTTTTGGAGTAACTTGTTCATGTATAACAATATCTTACTATTAATCACTAACAATACCTTCATTATTAGTCTCGCATAACTAACATATGAAATAACAACCTTATAATATTTGACTTTATCTTACATGAAACTCACTTATATTTGCCATAATTATTAAATAGCATAAACAATAATATAAATTTCTTTATATTTTTTAAGTATAGTTTGAATCCTTATAAACTTGAGGAGGTTAATCACGCATAAAATCATATAATTTATAGTTTAATTGCAGAAAAATTATCAAATTATTATCTTTGATAAAATAATTATTCAACTTTCACTAAATATTCTAAAATGAATTTGAACGAAAACCAATTAACTTGTTGATGAAAAGACCAAGTTGCTTTAATTTCTTATTCCCTTGTTTATTAGGTTCCTTGAAATATACTCCACTTGGTTAATTCTTACTTACTTATAACGTAAAACTTAAGTATAAAAAAAGAAAAAACATGGAAGAAATAGACAGAGTGAGATAGTGCGATGAAACAATGGTTGGGAAATATATATTTATTTTCTTAAATAAAAGAGAAAGACAGAACAAAGCACCTCAGCATTAAAAAATATGATTATGGAAGAATATTTTTTACCCAGTTAAAAAAACAAAACACAAAAGAAAGAATATGCAAAATTGACAGGAATTCATCCAAAAGCATTCTGAAACAGTTTTTTTTTTCATTAAAATATCATTTTAAACTAAGAAAATGCTACCCTAAAATAAACCCATCATCAGTGTGATAGGATAATTCAGACTTTTCACCTGAAAATGGCAGTGTCGCCTCTAGCCGGTTTCAACAGCCTTTCAATTCCTTCGGGTTCGTAAATTTTTCCACAGAAATCTCAATTTTTTTGTGTGTGTATTTTTGGATTTTAATATTTTAGAATTATTTCTCCAGGAAAGCTGCAGTCCAAATTCGCTGGCCAATCAGTGGTATGAAATTCCTTAAATTTCTCTCCTTTTCTTAATTAAGCTAAAAAAAGAAAAAGAGGACTCCTACTATGTGCTTGCATTTTTTGCTGGATTTATACAGAGAGCAATACCTATACGCGTATTGACGGTTGGAAAGAAGCGGTCACAAGGAGTGCAGCTAATAGTTGATGAGTATATGAAGAAGCTCAAGCATTATTGTAGTGTTGATGATGTACGGATTAAGTCTAATCCCAGAAATGCACGGTGTGCTTGAATTCTGCCCTTTCTTTTGCCAAGTTGATTTATTTCAAATTTTAATTGCAATGTTGGTGAAAATTTGTGAACTCTCGTCTTTGTGTGACAGATTTTTACGGAAAATATCTTTTCCTGAAGAATAAGTGATTTTTTGTTACTCTTTTTTTTGGTGTTTGGTAAGTAAGCAGAAATATTGTCTCTGGAGCATTTATATTTTTATCTAGGCAAACACTATGAGTGTTGATGGTAGGAATGCTGGTTTGGGGTTGGGGTGCATGGGAGGAGGGTCAGTGGGTTGGCAGGGGCTGGAGGTGAGGGGTTGGAGGGCGGGGTAGTGGGATGGGAGGAGACAATCAGCGTGGAATGCCACTTATGGAACTTGTTTTCCCTACTCCCACGACATTTAAGGAACTTGTTTTCCTTGAAAAAAAGGTTTTCGAGAACATTTTGACCAAATGTGGAAAAATTTAAAAAATTCCTCCATACCAAACACAACCTAGCTAGATGTGGTCCATCTCGCTTTAGCTTTGAACTTGTATACCAGTAAGCTATGATCTAAATCAGCAAATCACTATCTTGCTCTATGGTTAAGTTTCATTTTATTTCGTCGGGCCACTAATGGAATTAGTCGGATTTCTTTGTCGTATTACTGTAATGAGCACATTGACATATTTGTGTAACTTTAGTTCATAGTCTTTGTACTTTTTGGTAGATATAGAGGCTTGATTGATTATCATCTATCTACATTGTAAATTTCACTTCTGTTGGATGCTTAACCTTCAGCATTTTGTTAAGCAGAATATACTTTTGAAGCTTGTTATTTACATTTGTAACAGTGATGTAGTGGCTCAAATTGAACATGAGGACATGGCTGTTATGGGCCACATCAGGCCTGATGAATGGGTAAGAGTTCAGAAGCATTTAGCTCGCTGGAAGTTTTTCTTTTCTGTGTGGATCTACTTCTTTTACCTGTCAAAAAACTTTCTCTTCATTTTGCAAAAGGTGAAAGTTGAACAAACTGCTTGGAATACTACTCTTTCTAATTCATAACTTATAGAACCTTCTATGTATTAACTGATATATACCTTACTGACAAAATTAAATGTTGCCGAACTATTCTTTTTGAAGAATGACCACGCACTGACAACAGTTGTGAAAGAATTCTTCTAAATAAAGCTGACTTACAAAATGATCCCTGTTATTATACATTGTATTCAAAAAGAAAAATTTCATCCGAGCATTTTATGCTTGGAAGGCTACTTCCAGTAATAGTTAGCATGTTTTTAAGGAACTAGTGACCAATGCGGTCTATTTAGAAACTAGAATTTTGGTATTCAACCAACACTTTTCACCTTCAGAGCGGAAATGGGGGAAGAACTTTGGAATAAAATTTGCAAAATAAAAAATGGAACAATCTACAAAATTTGGGTAGATTCACCAACATGAGGAGGTATAAATTTAAATAGAAAGTGACAACCTGGACGGAGTCGACGGTTGCTGAAACAAAGTAATCCTTAAAGAAGTATTATTAAGGAATGTTTATATTGGTGAAAAGATGGAAAAAGGAATTAAGTCGATTTGATTATAATAAAATTGCATAATAGACTAGCTGGTGGATGACCTATGGCTATGTAAGACCAACTGTCAGGATTCCTGTAGCGATGTTGCGTTAGGAGCGAATTCCAAGGGAGTAACAAAATTCATTTATATCTCGAGTAGTAAAAACAATTCCTAGGCTGCATGCAATTTTTGACTGGTTTTACTGAAATTTTACCTAGTTTTATTATTGTACATCTGAGTGGTTTGATATCAGGCAGGTTTAAATGATTTTGTTCAACGGGAATATTTGCTGTCTTTGGGGTGTTCAGAAGCTTTCTCATTCTTGTTGAAGCTGTTGATATCTTCGTATTTTTTCCATGCCTCAACATTAATCAATTTTCTGGGAGATGGAACACAATAATCGCACTCTCTTGACCCTCACAAAATTAATGGTTACATTCTCCCCCTTTTCTCTTTCTGAGTTCTCACTATCCCTAATCTGTTTAAAACCAGGTTGTAATGTTGGATGAACGTGGTCATGATGTGGGATCTGAGCAGATGGCTTCTTTAATTGGAGATGCTGGAAACAAGGTGAGTGATGCGTCATCATGGTAGTCTTTTGTTCATGGTATTACTATCATGATTTAGCAGCAAATCACCCTTTGGAATTTAAAGTTCTTTACTGGTCTGGTGCCTACTGTCAAAAAAGTTGTTTAGTAAGACATCTGTCATCAGTAGGATGAGGATCTATTCGAAAAAGATAGACACTAGAATTATTGTGTGATTCTACTCCTGTTTGTGTTGCAGGGTGCATCAAGCTTACTCTTTTGCATAGGTGGACCTTATGGACATGGAAGACAATTGCGGGAGAGAGCTAACATATCAGTCAAATTGTCATCTTTAGTCTTAAATCATGAGATTGCCGTAGTTGTACTGATAGAGCAACTTTACAGGTGAGACTGGAACAGGCTATTCTTCTTTTAAAGTATTGGTGCCGCTATTTTCTCTCTCTCTTGCATATCTCTCACTCTCTGTTGTGCTCTCCTTCCCCCCCCCAATTTCTGTCAGTAAACATTTCAATGTTGAGAAGATTGTTTGAGAAAATAGTTTCACAACTTGAAGTATTCATGCGTCCTAGTCATACTGTTCTCATTACCTATCCACTTCCTAAGAGGAAGAGAACATAAAATTATTCCTTTTAAAGAGCTCTTATATATCTTTTGAACTAAAATGCAAATATCTATTTTCATCCCTCTTTGTATTAAACACTGTCTCCAATAGGATTGTTTTAATCAAGTAAAAGCTTCCCATAAACGAGATTCGATGAAGCATGTAGTCTACAACTACGGCGGACATAGTATTAAAATGACTAGTTACATAATTCCTCCCTTCCCTTCTTTATAGGTTCCTTTCAGCCACTTACGTGGGAAGTGTCTTGGCTTTAAATCTTTTGTCAAATCTGATTGTTTATCCTATCATGACCTTACATGAATTTCCAGAAACCTAATAGATACATTGCTCTAAATATTTTGACAGAGCGTGGACCATTCTTAAAGGACAGAATTACCATCACTAGGCATTGGTGTCTTAACTATGATAAAGCGACAGAGCTACAGGTAGTACTTTCATATCCTAAATATTTGAACTGCTATTCTATTTCCTCAGTGAACTTGGTGCATTATAATTTAAGTTTAATAGATCGAACTTTGCCATATATGCTGCATTGGCCTTAAATAATGAATTTGGAGAGTGATGCTTTATTTGCTTATTAAAATAAGGTGAGCTTTATTACCCACTGTGCTTCACTATTTCAAGTGTACTAATTAGCAAAATGATTAAATTCATTGGCTTGTCATACCCTTGCTAATCACCATGTTCTTTACTGGCTTGAATATAAGATGTCCTTTTGCCGCCAAAAGCCTAGAGAGAAAAATCATGCAGAATCATACCGTGGGAAACCGGGAATAACTTCAGGCCAACTCAATGTAAACAGTGACAATGATAAACTAGGTTTTCACCAATTTCATTTCTTAAACTAACCATAGGTTACATGATCTAGGAGTTGGATGTCTTTGGCAGCAACCCTATCACAGTTCTCCTATTACTTGGGATTATTGCCTTTATTAGTATATTCATTTTGCTAGTTTTCCTGGTCAAACTAGAGATTACCATCCATACAGTCAATAATTTATTGACTGTTTCAGGATTTTTATTTCTTGGAATTGGATTAGAAGAACTGAATGACTTCCAAATTTCATTCAACCACCATCAGAGGAACCAAATTCAACTCAGGTTTGAAATATCTTTTGAGGATAACCTTGGCCCTCATTTATAGATATTGGACGTGCCTAACCACCCGCCTAAATATGGTTGAGAAGTGAGCGGAACCTCATCCTTAGATCTTAGAAGTCTGTTGAGGTTGTGACTGTCCAAATCGTTGATGCTTAACTTGGTTTACGACATGGTCTGCGAAGTCGGATATCGTGATGGTGTGTCATGTCACGCCTTACTAGTTGGGCTTAACCGGTCCGGATCTGACGTCTCTACACTTGATGCCTTCCACTGCCTCTAATCTGACTTCTTAAGAGTGACAAATATGGTCTATGCAAACTTTAGATGATTTTGAATGGTATGTGTTGATCATTGTAGTCCCTTTTCAACTTGAAGACTCAGATATTGATCTCCTACTCCATGTAACAATATCTAGCCGTGACATGAAACCTAAGGATTGAATCAACGAGATGACTGCGCAGAAAATCTGAAATGCACAATCTAACAGTTGACAAATTTTGCATTTTCCTGTTTACATTCACTTACATAGAGTAACTAAAAACTGCTACCGGTTGAAATCTCTTGTTCTCACTTCCATTCAGGTTTTAAAGAAACAAGAGAGGATAAAAAGAAGTAAAACGTCAATAGATGTTAAATCTATCATCACAATGAAATCAGAATCTTCGGAACAAACAACTGACAAACACAACCTATTTTTGCCAATGAAAACAACCAAACAGCAAGGTGCAGCTTCTTACTTGCAACATACAGGTTTCCGGAGTTCAATAGACAGAAAAGAATACTAACCCACAAGAAAATAAAAAAAGACGTCATCAAATGGTATCTTTAGATTGAAAATAGGGGGTTACACACACAAAAGAAAATCCAAAAGATGTCATAGAAAATGGGTTTCTTAAAGAGACCAGTTATCAACCGTTTTCTTTTCTTTACGAGAAGATTTTTTTAATAAAGAAACAAGGCTAAATAGTGACTAGATTGGCATGAATTGTCAGCTAGTCATTCCAACTTAAATAGTGACCAGATAGATGCCTCTACTTGACAAAGGTGTGTTTTGTGAGCCTCTGCTTGACAAAGGTGTGTCTTGTGAACCCCTCACCCTGATATGGAAAATCAAGTCTTCTACACTTACATTTGAGTGCATGAGAGTTTTAAATTATGTTTTTTCCCTTTTTCTTTTCTTTTCTAAAAAAATTCCACCTTCCTCCCTCTCACTGCCCCTCCATTATTCCACCCTATAGCCACCATTATACAACCCGAAGAACACAACGAAAGCACGACATGAATATCTCTCGGGTTTCTAACTTTCAAACATTCTCAAGAACTCACTGTAGTTGGCAGTAGAGGTGACAAATTGGTTAAAAGAAAACAATTATCCACCCACATTATCCATAAAAAATGTGCTGGATAATGAACCACTTAAAAATGGGTCGAATATGGATAAAAAACCATACTATCCACTTAGAAAATGGTTAACCAATGGATAACTAATGTGTATTAACTTTTATATTTGTAAAGCCTCAAATTGGAGTTCCTCAAGTTTGGAAGCAAGGAATTCTCTCATAAGTGATCATATTTAAGAAGCCATGGATAATATGGATATCCATATTATCCGCCGGATAAACCCGTTTTTATCCGTCTCAAATATGGGTCGGGTCGGATAATTTATCCGTATTTTAAATTATCCGCTTTGACCCGCTCATATCCGGCCCGACCCTCCCGTTTGCCACCCCTAGTTGGCAGTAAACATTGTTACTAATTACAAATTTAATATTATAAAGAAAGAAAGGGATCATAGTCAACAACCTGCACAAGGGAAAGAAATGGCCATCTTAGTTCTTGTAAACAATCTTTTCATACTCATATGAGAATAAATTGATCATGTACTCGCAACATGTAAGCTACTAATCAAATTTCATAATATCGGGCTCAAAATAACTCAAGATCCATGTTCACGCTGGCCACAAATTCGTCTGGCTGGTTAGAATGTCAACTCAACTCGCTATCCTACCCCACATTGATCTAGCTTCCTAATCTAAATTTAAAGGAAAAGAGAAAACACAAGGGACAATTTAAAAACAGATCACTAGATATGTAACATTTTGTGGAAGACATAACTATAGCAGTTAACTAGATTAGTCAGGTCAGAAGAGGAAAATTTCATCGTCCTGAACCTTCGTCAGGAGTCTGCAGCAACAGCAGCTATAGCTTCTGGCAAGGGGCGGATTTTCACAGGTGAAATGTGAGAATTGAGTGGAATCTGGGAAGGACCTAGTAACTTCTTCTCCTTTGGGAAAGATCCCACAATTCCAAGAACTTTTCGCAATTCATTAGCCAGCTCAATGATGTAATCATCTTCATGGCCAATATCATACAAAGCCTTCTCCATTTTGAATATATACTCCCTGTTATCTCCACATGGTCCAGAGGCAGTTGCAATTTGCCTGCAATATGTAAAATTAGGATGTATTAAAAGTGATTTATCTCAGAAAATAATTGAAGGAAGGAGCAGATAACAGAAGCATAAATCTCACCTAGCCATCTCTTCCAGTGGAGCAGGACCAAGATAGTATTTATTATTTACTTTGTCAGGAGTGGATGTAAACCTGAAATAAGTATTTGAATCATGTCAGTGACCATTTATAGTAATTCTCTACCATCTATTGTGTTCTTTGATTTGCATTTCATAGTGCTTTATTAGATTGTGCTTAGATAGGAAAGAAAGATATAAAAAAAGGACAACAGCCAAAGAACCTACACTATCACTCCAGTTAAGGCTGGATGTAAGGAGTCTTCTTCCTGAAATAGAAAGAACAAATATGTTTCAGCTAAGCCAAACATGCGATTCAATGTTAACTTAAGTCATATGTGTTCTGTGCCCTTTTATAACAGGATAACAAGTTCAGAATTTCAAGTTATAACAAACAGTGAGCTTTAGTAACACGAGACCAGATATCAAACAAAACATCAAAGGATTATCGACTTACAGTGAAGAAGTTCACCAAAGTCTTGCTATCATACTCGCACTCTCTTCTTTCTAAATACTGTAAACCAAACAAGAAATTATCAGGATCACTTCCAAACAATATAAGTTCTGAAAAATAAATTCGCTTTTGCGAGTCAATGTACCTCCATTGCCTTCTTTTCTTTTTCAGGTCCTCCTCGCACACAATAAGCAGCACCCCACTGAAGGAAAATCCACAGATAAGTTAAATTGAATGGCTATGAATTAATATAAAACTTCAGTTTACTTGTGAGATCAGTTTCAACATGTTAGGCTACATATGGAAAAGGATTTAAGTTAATATAAAGTGTAACGATACTTTTATATCATCACCAATAAATAAAAAATGATTTTTTACAACAAATATAGTACAGGTTTATCAGGTTTCACATATTAATATATTAATGATTGTCATAAAGGTAGTAATGGATGGTAATATCAACTTACGCAAATGGATCCTTTGCTTTCATCCAAAGTGCAAGTTCTTGCAGGGTGTTCAGGTGTACCTCTATGATCAATGCAAGCTGATGATCATGAAATTTTAGTATTTCACACTATAGATTAGACAAACAGAAATCAACTATATGAAGCAGGAGAAAATAACGTACCAAGATCAAACACACGCCTGTAATCCTTTATGTAACCAATAAATTTCTCATCATAATCAAATCCAGGGTTCCATACCAATGAACCATACCCAAAAATCCAAAACACCATGATTGTGAATCTTCCTCAATTTAATACCTGCACTATTAATAATAACATAAATTAATTCATCCACCAATTATTTTTCTCCATCAGGCGAAAAGAAACACACACAAACATGGATTTCTGAAAATGGTGGAAAAAGAATAGGTCATAAAGAAAAGGCCAACTGGGTTTTCTAGTTGTCGCAAATGGTGGAAAAAGAATAGGTCATAAAGAAAAGGCCAACTGGGTTTTCTAGTTGTCGCATTGCGAGGCATCAGAAAAGGCCAACTGGGTTTTCTAGTTGTCACATTGCGAGGCATCAGAGAAGGTCAAATCAGCTTATACTCGCAAAAGAGGGTCAAAACAAGAGGATAGTACAAGTGTTGCAGCTAAATGTACAACATGATTATGCACCTTCCAACGGATAAACAGAAGGGGAAAAAACGTGAAAAGTACTCGTTGGAAACTAAAAGGGATGCATAAGATTGCAAAAATGTGATGAACACCCAGAAAATAGAATGATCTAAATTAAGAATAAAAGGGGGGAAAATGGAAATCAAATATAATACTTACAAATAAATCTTGTTATGTTCAAATCAATATGAGGCAATGCCTTCCAAACGAAATGTTGACTCTATGTTGTATACAATTTGTTCAAATAGAGAGACAAGAGAGAGCAATGTGGGTATTTTCTTCTTCCTTAATGGTTCTCTCTTTCTCTCTCTGTATCTCTCTGTGTGTGGTTTAGGGAGAAGGAGGAGAATAAAGTATTTATAGAAATTATGTATTATCCCTTTTTGTATATGTATGTACGAATCTATTAGCGTGTATAATCAAATGTACTATGTGCTATGAAATATTCTTTCCAAAATATTTTTTACAAAAAGGGAGAAAATCCTTATTGACTTTTGAAATATTCTTATTGAATTATTTTTTAATGAAGATGAATGAAATACGTGTAGAAGATGGTGCTATAGCACTATTGGAAAAAAAAACTAGTTGTGCCTATACAAAGTACAAATGCTCGTATAAGATCAACGCCTGCAAAATGCATTTTGTTAAAAATTATGTTAGTATAGCAAAACCAGTTTCACCTAACTCGAACAAATTCCTGCATTCAAAGACCATGCCAAAAGAAACCAATTTCACCTAACTCTATCAAAATCAATGTCATGCCTTGTACGTGACAATAGTATTTTAGTATTTCCCAAGTACTATTTTATTATATTTTCCATCTCTTCAAATCTTTGACATTTGAGTGACTCAACAAACTTGTATGCGTATGTATATGTATATGTATATGTATATGTATATGTATATGTATATGTATATGTATATATATATGTATATGTATATGTATATGTATGTATGTTAATGGCATTTTGCATGATACGAAAGAGCAGTACAAATGAATGCCTTTTTGAGTCCACAAACGTTGTTTCCCAACTTAGAGAGTGTTTGACTAAGCTTATAAACTAGTCAAATCAGTTTATAAACACTTTTCAGTTTATCTATGTGTTTGGTAAAGTTTAAAATGCTAATAAGCCTAGTGCTTACCAGTTAAAAATAAGCCAAAAGTCATAAGCTAGTCACCCTCAATTTATGAATTTTTAGCTTATAAACACTTTAAGTTTGACCAAATTTGTTACTATTTTATCCGTAAAATATTCCTTTTTAGAACAAAACTCCTACATCGCTACTCCCCGCCTCTTCACGTCTGCAATTTTTATTGACTATTTGAGGTAAGCAAATAATTCTCTATTCCTTTGCATATTTGTATCTATATGATTGTGTATAATCTTTGAAGTGTATGTAATAAACGAGGACACACCAAATTTTTGGTGTATTGCTTTCTAAGTGTAGTAGGATGAAGACAGTATTTGTTTCTCTTCAAATATTTTGTCCTATTTAGTTTTTTTTTGTGATAAGCTTTTGTCAATTTATTAATTATTATAACTTATGATTATATGCTTATCATCAAATAAATTATATTTATCATAAAAATTATCTTATTTAATCACAGTTTGTATTTAAAATAAACTGACAAATAGAATATTTTTCAACTTACACATTTTAAATACTAGTTTGTTATTTAAGAAAGTATATTTTGATTCTCAAAATATTTATAGTATTTATTTACCTTTTTGTACATATGTGTATAAAAATTAAAAGACTTGATTTATGTAAGATGAACATGGTTCTACAAAATGGGTCAAGTTGGGCGGGTTAGGTTATAACTCATTGTTTAGCCCATCTTGACCCAGCCCATCTTAGCCCAAGTACTTTGGGCTGGGTTGAACAATAACCCATTTATTGACCTAACCCATATTGACCCACCCAAATTCAGCTCAATCCGCCAATTTGCCATCCCTGGTTCATTGAACCTGGACAGTTTCTTGAATTACCTCGTTTTCCGCATTTTTTGGACCAGAATTTAATGCTGTGATTAGGGGCGTACATAAGCTGGGTTGGTTCGGAATTTACAATTACTAAATCAAACTAATTGTGTCGGGTTATTAAATCTAAAGACCAAACCAAACCAATAAAACTTGGGTTTTCATGTTATTCGGGTTTTTTCGGATTTTTTTCCATTAAAATCTTCGTAGAACAAAACATATAACGTATGCTCAAAATATTTCTTTAATCCTAGTAAGATACAATTATATAAAGTATTTTCCAAGAAAATAATACAAAATATGAGATGTGTCATGGCATTATCCTAAAATATTCAACAATAAAGACAATAAAATTATGTAATACAAATATTGCTAATTAAAAGGCCATAATAAAAATAAACATAATCTAAAAGTACTTAGTATGCTAAAATAAATAGATTAATAAGGGAGTATTAATTACATGGCTAAACGCTAAAGAAAAATAAAAATATGTTATGCATTTTAATCTAAATTATTGCAAAACAAAAAATAGATATTCAATACATTCTCGTTCGTAATATTGAATTGAATATCTTTTGTTAGTATTAGTATTTTAATTTGATTTTGGTTTGGGCTTTTGTTAGCATTAGTTAATTTACTAATATTAGTGGCTATAAAACTTATTGGATCATTCAAAAGTTCTAAGTCTAACCTTGAAATAATATCTTAAAAAATAAAATTATGAATTTTTTTAAGAAATATTTATAAATTACATCACAATAAGTATATTTATATATTAAATATACCTAAAATTTCTATATATGTAATGTCGGGTTGGTTTGGTTTCGGTTTGACTTTCTTTAGTTAAAACCAAACCAAACCAATTATGGTCGGGTTTTTTCCAACACCAAACCAAATCAGATCAAACCATAGTCGGATTTTTTTTCTCGGTTTGACTCGGATTATTGGGTTGGTGCGGTTTATCGATTTCCTTTGTACACCCCTAACTAGGGGTGTACATAGGCCGGGCTGGTTCGGATTTTTTAATTACTAAACTAAACCAATTGTCTCGAATTTTTAAATTTATAAACCAAACCAAACCAACAAAAGTCGGGTTTTTCAATCACGGGGTTTCTCGGGGTTTTCGGGTTTTTTCCGAAAAAACCTTCATAGCATAAAATTTATAATTTGTACTCTAATATTTCTTAGGTCATAGTAGGATAAAACTATATAAGATGTTACCCAATAAAATGATACAAAATAATAGGAGATGAGTCATGATTATACTAAAATACTCAACAAATTGCATAAGATAAATATTGCTAATTAATAATCCATAATAAAAATAAACATAATCTAAAAGTACTAAGTCATGTTAAAAAAAATACGACTAATAAGTACTAAGTATTAATTACATGACTAGATAATATTAAAAGTGAGTTATGCATTTTCACTATCTAAATTAATGCAAAACTAAAAAAATAAATATCCAATACTATTGTTATTTCTAGTATTGAATTAATTTTTTTTTGTTAGCACTAGTATTAATTTGATTTTGCTTGGGGCTTATTTGAGTTATTAACTTTTATAGGCTATAAAACATATTTGACCATTCAAAAGTTTTAAGTCCAAGCTTGAAATAATACATTAAAAGAGAGAACTATGAAAGAGTTTAAATTATATTTATAAATTACATTACAATAATTATTTTTATGTATAAAATATTTTTAAAACTTGTATATATGTAATATCGGGTTGGTTTGGTTTCGGTTTGACTTTTTTTTAGTTAAAACCAAACCAAACCAATTATGGTCGGGTTTTTTTTCCTAACACCAAACTAAATCAAAACAAACCATAGTCGAGTTTTTTTTATCTCGATTTGACTCGGATTATCGATTTGATGCGATTTGTCAGTTTCCTTTGTACCCCTACCCCTAGATGTGATATGGGGCAAGTTTAATTACATGGAAAAGCTTGAACTGAAAACAAGTCGCTTAATAGATTTTTGAAAATCTTATCCATAAATGTACTTAAAGACTATTGTTAAACATATTAAAAATTCATTGAATCTAGTCCTCAAGGCCAAAGAGCAGGTTTAAGAAAATAGTACAAGAAGCTAGCCCTGTGGTCAAAGAAGTAAAAAGATAATATTAAGAATTAATGTTCAATTTTTAGCATAAATGGAGCTACATAATTGTTTTTTCTGTTCAAGTTTTTAATTTTTAATATTTGTACTTATACTAATAAAAATAATAAATATACAATAAATAGTACTGTTAAATTAAATATGCACGAAAACTAATTGGAACACCACCAAAATTAATGAGATCAACTTTGACAAAACGAAAAGGGACATGAGGTACAAAAATTGATGGCATTGCACATGGATATTTTTTTTTGTTGGTATAGACCATCCTTGTCCTATCAATTAAAACATAACATGTGCGGTTCAAACTTTCAAAAAATCCATTATTCCATCTTCAAGATCCTAATTCCCAGCAATGGTCCAACAAATCTAAGTATGTTAATGAAACAATAAAAGAAGAAGAATAGTATTGCGGAGAAAAGCAGAAAGATGATTCTTATTGATTTGGGATGAATTACAATGGAATAAAAACCTTCTATTTATGGGGAGAGGGTGACTTAGCCACCAAGAAATGAACCCTAGAATCTCTCTAAATATAGACATTTACCATAAATATAATTCTATTTATAACACTCCCCCTTGAATGTCTATTCAACAGATAATGTGCCTCGTTAAAACCTTAACTAAAATAAAACCCAATGGGAAAAAAATTCTAGAAAAGGAAAAAGAGTACACATGTTTAATACGTCTTTTGGTTGCCTCGTTAAAAACCTTGCAAGGAAAACCCAATGAGACAAAACCTTGTAAGGAAAAAAGAGTGCAACGCGCATTAACTCCCCTGATGAGAGCATCAATTCACATCCTTGAGCCTTCGCATCTCAATCTTGTACACCATCTTCAAGAGATTGTTGGTAGAGATTTGATAAATAAATCAGCCATACTAACTTGAATGAATATTTTGCACCCTGAAATCATCATTCGTAATAGATATATAATGTCTTCATAAATATCGTGGAATGACTCTTCAATATCTCTACAAAGGTATTCTTGCTATCACATTATCATACTTATAGTTATAGTAAGATACATTTGACCACAAATTGCACTAAGGAAGTGGTACTTCAAGATTAAGAATTGTATATGCTTCAAGCAACTTAAATCCTTCATGGATTGTCATATAAGTTAAGTCATATAAGCCATCTAAAGAGACTTTAGATGCATATCAAATTTTCATGTCATGCTAGACATATAAGATATCGAAAACTGATTGCACATATCATTGACTTTATACTTTCAAGTGTTTGAACTACAAGTCCAAAACTATATGTCTTTCATATGGAATCAATTCTACTTGAATTGTGTCTCTTCCATTTGGCCAATACTTTTGTGTCTATATTCGATAGACTTAAGATCCTTATCTATACTTAGCGCTATGATAGATGTCGTCGACAAACATTTTATATCGGTTCCAATAATTTTTCATAAAGACATAACATAGAGATTTCTTCATTCATATATTCAGGTACCTAAATCTCTCATGAGATTTTATGAAGTGTTATGTCATGTGATCTTCTAGATCACTTGCCTCTTTTATTATGATCATTTTGATCATTTGCTCATCTTCTTTATCAAGAAGTTTATTTGAAACCGATCTGTCTATACGCTTTAAGCGTACCATAGACTTTGTCCTTCTAGGACTTAATATGAGCATTTGCAATGAGAATATAGTTACTTTCTTTGGGTCAGCAAATGCGCATGACATGCTTTGCAATATATTGCAAATGAATTATCTTTTTATGAACTTCAAGTTCATATGATCGTATTCGAGGATCTAGATATACAAATGATAATTCATTCCACGTAACTTTTTCTCAACTGTTTATCATATCCCCCCTCATGTTAGAAAAACTAACTTGTTTCCCCAACTTTGAGAACTCATCTTTGTGTGTTATGGTGTTAATCAAAATGTACACCGCACATCAATAATAATAAGATGAAATTATTTGGTTCCTGACCCTGAACCACTTGTGGGGGGAGAATGTACTATACTTTCGTATATAACCTATATCAAACTAATATAGATAACTTTGTTCTCATAAGCAATAGTTTAGTTATTAAGTGGAGGCACTTAATAAATTATTTTGCTAAACCAACTGTGATGTAAACCAACTTATCAAGATGGACTTCTTGAATAGAAAATCTAGAAATTATGCTCGAAATTAAATTATTGAGCAAGTTACCTCGCAAACACCAGCCAGGTTGCGGATTAAATAATCGCACATGTAACCATCTCATACATGCATCTTATGTGGTATACATGGCGGGTGAATGAGCACATATTCACCTTTGATATTTCCAGCATTCATGGGATTCAATCCCAATTTTAGTTGGTCAATTAATTAATGAGAACAAGCAATATAAGAGATTTCGTAAAGAATTTTCTAGTTCTTTAATATTTACCCATGTGAATTCTCTATTATTTTTGCACATCATACTTAAATTGGTATGGCTAAACCAATTATGCCAACTGAATAAATTATCAATATTGATAAACTTCAGATTTACACCATGGTGTGTGCAATTATCAATACACTCCAAGTTTATTATGATCTGGGTTTTTATATCAATAAACTTCTACTTCATTGTGGCATTCTTTTATTTGTGTAGTACAAACTAGAGAATAAAGCGGGTAATTTTTAACATACATATTACCCCGCTACAAGTTATAGTAATAGAAAATATTAAATCTTTCCTTTATTTATAGTCTCAATATAATCAACCCCTTTTGCGTATACTTTGGAAACTGATTAAGTTTCTTTAAGACTTACTACAACACAGTACCTTATTGGTAATCAATTGTGTTTCTCCAAAATAGTATAATTGGCTCTTCTAGAGCTCTCAATTAATTTGGTTCTACCACATATTCATCAACATCCATATGGTGAATATCTATTTTAAAGAGAAAGTTATACCATTATAGTTATGGTAAAAATTATATGTAAAATATGTTTCTTGCATTAATGCTATTCTTTAATAATCACATTACCAAAATATTTTGGCGTGCAATAGGTACATAACCAATGACCATTCATGCCATAATAATGATACTCCCTCCGTTTCAATTTATGTGAACCTATTTCCTTTTTGGTCCGTGCCAAAAAGAATGACCTCTTTCCTTATTTGGAAACAATTTACTTTTATGCAATGATTTATAGCCACACAAAATATATGTGCCTCATTTTACACCACAAGTTCAAAAGTCTTCTCTCTTTTCTTAAACTCCGTGCCCAGTCAAATGGGTTCACATAAATTGAAACGGAGGGAGTATTATTTTCTTATATCATCTCAAACCTCCTTCTAGAGGTAAGTGTGGTATATTCACTACCACTAGCACGTTCATATTCTTTCAAGAATGAATATGTATTCATAAATCAGATGTTGTCACATTCACATCATGAATGGACCATAGTCATCTATATGTGATTTATAAAATCTCATGTCAAATCAATGACAAATATTACTTTCACGGAGTGAAAGATTATTTTGAGAATCCTTATTATTCTCATTATCATAATGATGACGATTATAATTTCGTCTATTGCCACATCCACATCCATTGATACCTTCACAGTAATAATTTTGTCTTCTTTCAGACTTATCACATACTGCTATCACATTCTCTTAAGGGAATGAGAATGGAGCAAATTCAATGGGACGTGTTTTAATTCTTTGCCCACAATCATACATGAATTTGATCATGACAAGACATAGAAACTTTACCACTTTGAGTGATTATAATTTCTTTCAAACTCCATTAGAGTTACAATCAAAATTTATCGTCTTCGTTTGTATTTAAAATCAAATTATAGAATAAAAGAGAAAAATACGGTAAAATACATACCTTAAATTTAGAATTTAATCACGAAGGAAATTCATGGAACAATTGACAATCATTATGCTCAATCCCAAAGCTTCTACTCAATTGTTTAGAGTCTCGTGCTGATAACGTGTTATGAAACAATAAAAGAAGAAGAATAGTATTGTAGAGAAAAGCAGAGAAAGATGATTTTTATTGATTTGGGATGAATTACAATGGAATAAAACCCTCTATTTATAGGGAGAGAGTGACTTAGCCACCAAGTAATGAACCCTAAAATCTCTCTAAATATAGACATTCACCATAAATATAATTCTATTTATAACAAAGTAAATCTTTAGATTTCTTACTTGTTTCGTTTGATTTATTACCTTTTTTTAAAAAATAAATTGCATTAATCAAAATTACAAGAAGCAATTCCTTTTTATTTTTCTTGGGAGTTGATTTGCTTTGAGATTGAAAGCTGCTTTGTGATTGCTGATTTGGGGCCAATATTCTTGTTGTCCAAAGGCTTCTGTAACTGACCCAGCTAATAACGAGAATTGCAAAACGTAGATCGAGAAAATAGGCCAATATTACACAAGAAGCAGTTTGTATATATAAAAGTTAGAGAAAATTATACCCAATGACCTTAAAAATAAATAATCTTGAGCCATCATAAAAGTTCTGGGTCTCACACAATAATAAATTGAGAATAGATTTATGCTAACCGATTTGGTCGACATTAGCACACATGGTATGAAACACGTGTTACAATATTTTCTCCCTTTTCCAAAGGAGCGTATGTCTTTATCTCATAAAGAATGTTGTACAGATGATATTTAGACACCGTAAGTATCTTAATTTGAGTTCCTTTATCTAAAAAGTCATATTTAACTCACATCTAGCTCACAAAGTAGACTAGGTGAACGTTTTTCACCTTAATGACCTTATGTCATTGTTTAAGCGACATTCTGATTTTAAGCGAATAGCTCTCAAATTATCCTTATGATAAATTTGCTTAGAATCATGTCTCATCTCCTCACATCACTAAGATAAGGAGGCGGTTTATTGTGTGAGAAGGCCAACCTCTTGTCTACCCGACATACTTATAAAAAAATAAATGAATAAAGAATGCACATAACATTCAGCAATATAAATATGTATGTATGTAAATCAACTTTATTGATAATCAAAGAACATCAATTTTATAAATACGGAAAAATAAATAACAAAATAAAGTATCTCATATTCTACGCAAGCCTTGAGACCTAGTTGTCTCACAAATACATCTCCAGAAGGCTTGGTCAATAATTTGCTAACATATCTTTTGTAGACACATACTTCACATTCACTACCTTGCGTCTAACCATGTCTCTCGCATAGTTATACTCTATCTATATGTTTGGTTTTACAATGAAACTTAGGATCCTTGGTGGAGGATATTGTAGCCTCACTGTCACAGTAGACTAATATCGGTTCAGTATTTTCAGCGATATCCATCAAGTGTTCCAAGAATTTTTTCAACCAAACAACTTATTATGCTGCTGATGCGAGAGCCACGTATTCAGCTTCCATCATAGATAGTGATACACATGATTGTTTCTTACTACTCCATAATATGGCGCTATCACTGAGTAAGAAAATATATCCTGAGGTAGACTTCCTCTTGTCTAGATCTCCTCCATGATCAACATCACTGTATCCAAGTAATTGCATATCCTTTTCGCCTTGGTAACACATGGCATAATCAGCAGTTCCCTTCAGATATCTCATTATCCTCTTTACTGCTTGCCAATGTGCTAAACCTGGGTTGGTTTGATATCTACTTACCAAGCCAACTGCTTGACAGATATCAGGTCTAGTGCACACCATAGAATGCATTAGACTTCTGACTGCATTCCTATAAGGAACTCGGCTCATTCTTTCTGTCTCTTCAGGAGTCTTAGGACACATCTTACCTTCCAATATATGGCCTTTATTGATAGAAGTTTCTACTGGGCTACTATTTTGCATATTGAATCGTTCAAGAACTTTTCTAATGTAATTCTCTTCTGAGAGATACAATAGTTTCTTTGGACGGTCTCTTAAAATCTTAACTCCAAGAATATATGCAGCTTCACCCAAATCTTTCATCTCAAATTGGGATGATAACCATGTCTTTATCTCGGTGATAAACTCCTTATCATTTCCAGCTATAAGTTTGTCATCTACATACAATGTTAAAATCACAAGCTTGATCCTTGATCTTTTGATATAAACACAATTGTCTTCATCCATCATAGTAAAATCATCAGATACAACAACATTCTGAAAGCGTATATACTACTGCCTTGAAGATTGTTTGAGGCCATAAATAGACTTCAAAAGTCTACAAACCTTTTGTTCATGGCCCTTTTCAATGAAACACTCAGGTTGTTCCATATAAATTACTTCATCTAGTTCTCCATTGAGAAAGACAGTCTTTACATCCATATGATGTAATTCAAGATCGAAGCTTGCAACAATAGTTAGAACCAGGCGAACAGAGGTAAATCGTATAACATGCGAGAAAGTCTCTTTGTAGTCTATTCCTTTCTGCTCTGTATACCCTTTCGCCACCGGTCGAGCCTTAAATCTCTCAACAGTGCCCTCAACCTTGAGCTTAATTTTGAGAACCTATTTTCTTCCAATTGCTTTATGTCCTTTAGGGAGGCCAACTAGTTCCAAAACTTTGTTGACTCTCATAGACTCTAGTTCATCTTCTATTGCGTTTGTCCATTTATACTTAAAAGGCATAAGAGAGCCTCTTTTACATTTTTAGGCTTGTTTTCTTCTTATAGGATCATCATAAATGGTTCACGCCTTCATTATCAAATCGCCGACGGGGAATCTTTTTATGAGAACCACGTCTTATTCGTGATTCATCATTATTCCTATTTGGATCAATGTTTCTCCCACTCGGATCAAGAACATTCATCCTGCTCCCACTTGGAACAAGATCTGTGACCATCTCGCTCCCATTTGGAACAAGATCCATTTGGTCACTTTCACTAAATGTAAAAAGATTACTTTCATTCACATCTGTTGATAAAGGAGGTCGTTGATGAGAAACTAGTTCATCATCTGCTAAAATTCTCCCACTCGAACGAAGTAATTCTTGTTCTTCTTGATCCATTATCTCAAATAAGGTTAGGTCTTGACCTACCTCTCCCTTCTTAGGGAACTCGTCTTCTAAGAATGTGACATCTTGTGATTCAAACTCAGTTACACTCCCGCTGTCTTGCTGGCCTATAAGCACATAACCTTTTGAGGTTTCAGAGTACCTTAGAAAGATACTTTTCTTTCCCTTCGAGCCCAATTTGCCATATTTGTGAGAGGAATCATGTGTATAAGCAGCACAACCCTAAGGTCTTAATATACTTAGGTCGGGTTGTCTTCCAGCCCATAACTCATATGGAGTAGTAGTAACTGATTTTGTAGGCAATCGGTTAAATACAAAGGTGGCAGTAAGCAACACATCACCCCAGTAACTAATTGGGAGGTTAGCTTGTTCCATCATTGACCTAACTATTTCTAGGAGCGTTCTGTTTCTTCTCTCTGCAACACCATTTTATTGTAGAGTATTTGGGATAGTCAACGGATGAACTATTCTCTTTTCATCATATAACCCATTAAACTGGATTGATAAGTATTCACGACTACAGTGAGTTCGAAGAGCTTTTATCTTCTTGTCTAATTGATTTTTCACTAAGCTCATATAACGTTTGAAGCAACTTATTGCTTGTTATTTTTAGAAAATTAAATAGACATAATTGAAACAGGTAAAGTCATCAATAAATGTGATGAAATAACTTGCTCCATGCCTAACCTTAACATTCATAGGCCCACAGATGTCCGAATGGACTAATCGCAAAGGATAATCAGCTCTAGTCGCCTGACCAAAAGGTTTTCTTGCAGATTTTCCAGTTAGAAAATTTTCACAAGTGGACAATTCCACATGTTCAATGTTGGAAATCAAACCTTATTTTACTAACCTTTGCATTCTTTGTTGGCCAATATGACCAAGTGTAGCATGCCATATGTTTACATCACTATCATATTTTTGTGAAGAAATAAGTATAGAAAAACTAGCATTATTATTAAATAAATCATAATCCAAATCCATAATAATTAAACCTCCGGTCACATGACCAAAATCAAATAAAGTTGAACCAAAATTCAACTTGGCATAATTGCCATGACAAAACAAGTCAAATTCTAGCTTAAGCAAAACTGAAACTAAAATAACGTTCCAGCGAATTGTTGGTGCAAAAAGAACATCATGTAGTATTAGATATCGACCACCATGCATGACTAACTTACATGTACCGATACTTTCAACAACAACTTTATTGTTGTTCCCTATATATATCCACTTTGCTCCATGTGAAACTCATCGAAATTCAACAAAGGCACTGCGTTTTCAGGCTATATGGTCCATTGCTCCTGAGTCTACAATCCACAAAGGATTAGATTTAGTTAGAAAAACAGAACTAGAAATACAAAGTTCACTAATTCGAGCATCGTGAAATACTTTTCTAGGAGGCTCAGAACAATCTCTAGCGTAGTGACCCTTTTTGTCACAATTGTAACATTTCACTTTAGCAACTTTGACATGTTTGAGATGTCTTTTCCTGTCTTTTTCAGTCTTTGCCCTTTTTGGAGGCTGAGCTGGCTGAGCTTGAGGTTACCCTCTCTTCTTTCCCCAGTTCCTTTTCTTTGAATCACTCTTGGTTTTGGAGGTTGTTGCCATGTCCAACTCAGTTATTGGCTTTGCAGCCTCAAGTCATTCTTCCTCTAACTCAAGATGCCTTCGGACATCTTCCAGAGTTGTGATTCGCTCATTATGGGTCAAATGCATGTTCATATGATCCCAAGAACTAGGTAAATAGCGTATGACAACTTGGATTTGTTGTTCATCAATCAACACATGACCTGCATCTTTCAACTACCCAATCATATTTGTCATTTGCCTCATATGTATTTTTATTGAATGTTCTGGGCATTTCTTATATGAATCAAATTTGATCGTTAAGGATAGCAGCCTTGTAGTGGAACATGTACCAAATCTTTTCCTCAAAGCATTCCAAAGATACATAGCTCTTTGGTGATCCTTAAAATCCCTTAGGATGTCATCATCCAAGGTGCTCAACAATGTAATGCGAGCAATGAAGTTCTTTTTCTTCTAACTGTCATAGGCTTTACGCTCACGCCTATGCTGAGCAGTGTTGCCTTCCTCGGGCTCATTCATGACATTGTTAATGGTCTCCAGAGCCTCTTGCTCCTCTAGCACATACTGTACTTTCAAGCTCCAGGTTTCATAGTTGTCACCATTGAGTTTCAACCCTTTATTGAGATCACCAACAATATTTGTAGTCATTCTTTAACAAAACAAAAAATATAATAAGGATCATATTAAAAATAATAATAATGTAAGACACTATGTTCAACATACATACATATTATGACACTACACATCAATTGATTAAATTAATAAATACGTATATTAATTATGAAATCAAGAGTTCACTATGTTCTCAATCATCATCCAAATATTAAAATATTATGAAAATTAACCTATTCAATTATCTAGTCAAGTGTCTTAATCATGTTTAAGACAACATAATTATCTAACATAATTTTATAATCCCAATAACTAATAAAATTAATGTCAAACTAATTAACATTTATTACATGTTATTCAAATTCACTAAAATTTATTTTGATATTAAACTAATTAACATATCAAACATGTTAAACAAATTAACAAGCATTGCTAATACTAAACTAATTAATATTTATATCATGATCAACAAATAACATAAAGCATGTGTTAAACTAATTAACAAAAGTAATGTTAAAATAAATAAACATTCCAAGCATGTTAAACAAATTAACATTTTAGAGCATGTTAAACAAATTAACAAATAAATTCAATGTTAAACAAATTAACATTTCAAGCATATTAAACAAATTAACATTTCAATGTAATGTTAAATAAATTAACATTTTGAAGCATGTTAAACAAATTAATAAATAAATTTAATGTTAAATAAATTAATATTTCAAGCATATTAAACAAATTAACATTTCGTCGTAACGTTAAATAAATTAATAATTTAAAGCATGCTAAACAAATTAACAAATAAATTTAATGTTAAACTAATTAATATTTCAAGCAATTGCGATAGTAAACCAATTATAGTTTTCATAAAAGAATATAAAAAATAAATATATGTTTTGAAAATTAGGTTCATATAACCAATTTTCATAATATGTATTTATTAAAAAATATAACTTAATTAAATATTTTAATTAGGTCATTAGCCCAAAATAAAATTAAACAAGACATATAAAAGTGGACCTTTAGCCCATTGTCTTAAGTCTGCCTAGCTTGTCGAACCATCAGCCTTGCAATTCTAAATAGGCCTTCTACCCAATTATTAAATTTGTCCAATTTTAAAAGAGGAGCCAGCAACGTGAGGCCTAAGTCCTTAAAAAAAAAAATAGTTTCTCCTCTTTATATACTCAGTCGTCACATAGTTTATGAAGACTTTTTCTTCAAATTTCATTTTTTTTATTTATTAAAACATATTTTAAGGAGAGAGAAACCTAAGTTTCTTCTCCAATTCTTTTGGCCACCACCCTCCATTGAAGCACCAAGCTTCAACCTCTTTTTTTGTTTTTTCCAAAGAAGAGAGAAGTCATAGCCTTTCTAACCTCCTCCTCCTCCTCCCCCTTCTTCTTCTTCTTAGTCAATACTCCATTAATGGAGCACCAAGCTTCATTTCTGTTTGATGTAGAAAGAATGGACCTGCTAATGTAGAAGCCACTTTGCTTCTCCGTTTTTGGCCATGGTTTCTTCACTGGTGGCTATCACGAACCGAAATTCTCATCGTCGGGACCGTGATGACGCCTAACATTTCACTTGCTAGGCAAGTCAACATTAGATGATTCTTAATGCTAACTTTAGCCAATTTCAACAAGAAGAACAATTGAGCTAAACAGAAACTAAAACTGATTTGCGGAATAACATAAACTCATAACATCTGATACATTTAGGATCTGGAGTCATAACTCACGAGCTACTACGATTTACTACAAACAAAGTCTGAAAGAAAAAGAACAATTCTGAAAGAAAAGATACAGTAAAATAATAAGATGACTAGAAAGAGACTCCAGGGTCTGCGGACGCCAGCAGATCTACCTTGGGTCCCCTGACAAGCAAGTCCAGCTGCTAACCTCACGATCAGCTAGGGGCGGTACCAAAATCTGCACAGAAGTGCAGTGTATAGTATCAGTACAACCGACCCCATGTGCTTGTAAGTGTCGAGCCTAACCTCGACGAGGTAGTGACGAGGCTATGAAAAGACACCTACGTAATAAACCTGTGTCAATTTACCAGTATATGTACAAAATAACAACAAATAAAAGCTAGACAAGTAATATCGGGAGGGGGACATGCTGAGGGGGCACGAGATAAAAGAATCATAGCAGAAACGATAACCAGAACAGTCAATATGCCTTGAACCAGTGAAAACAATTAAACACAATAAAGGAAAGTGCACGTCATCACTCTTCGTGCTTTTACTCTTAACCTCACCATATAAACCAACATAAACGGCACGACATCACCCTTTGTGCATTAACTCTCAAAATATGGCACGACATCATCCTTCATGCATTAACACTCATAATATGTCACGACATCACCCTTCGTCCATTAACACTCACAATATGGCACGGCATTATCCTTCGTGCATTAACACTCACATATGACACGACATCACCCTTCGTGCATTAACACTCTCCCTTACTACATAACAATGAACAAGTAAAAACAGGGAGATTGATCAATAAGTATAAGCCTTATTTCAATAACGGTCCCACAATAGCAATCTCAACTCGGAATCCATAATCAATTATCACCAAAGCTCATAAACATGATAAGAACAATCAATTTAACAATTAACTAGTCTAAACATGGATAATATGATCAAGGAAAGCAACAATTACAAGAACAAGTCCCACCTGCATGCCATAACCCGACAACAATGCATAAATACTCGTCACCTCACATATGCATTGTACCCAACATCTAAACACGTAGCAAATAGACAAATACATCCTAATCCCTCAAGTCAAGGTTAACCACGACACTTACTCGCTCCAAAAACCAAACTCAAAGCTCAACCACCGCTTTGCCTTTCAAACATGCCTCCGAACTAATAGAATCTAGCAATTTACCAACCAAACAATTCAAATTAACCTTTATGAACTACCCACAATTGTAAAGAATTCAATTTAGGTCATTATTGAAAAAGTCAACAGAAGTCAACACCCGAGCCCGCTGGGTCCAAACCCGAAATTCGGATCAAAACCCGATTACCATTCACCCCGAGCCCGATTTTGTAATTTATTTTGGAATCCGACCACAATTTGAGGTTTAAATCCCTATTTTTCAAAAATTCCTAATTCTACCAAAAACCCTCAATTTCCATCATGAAAACTCTAGATTTTAGATTGAAATCTTAGGAAAAGTAGTGAAAGATTGAAAGAAACTAGTTTAGAATCACATACCAATAATTTGGGGAAGAAAAGTTCTTTGAAAAATCGCCTCTAGGGTTCTTGAGTTTGAAAATTTGAAGAATGGACAAAAAATCCTGTCTAAGTCCCATTTTGATCAACTGAAGATGTCACATTCGTGACCCCGCAAATGCGAAGAAACTGTGATGACCCGAAAGGTCGTATTGTGTTTTAGAACTCAATTCTGCGCTTTTAAGCCCTAAAAATCTCATTTTTACCCTCTTCGATTTACGTGCACAGTCCGGACGTGTTTCCGAAATCTTTTATGTTAAAAGTTGATGAAAATAAGAAATTTTGCTTAAAAACTTCATTTGAGTTGACTTCAGTCAACATAGTTGGTAAACAGACCCAGGTTCATATTTTGATGGTCCATGTGGGTCCGTATCGTGATTTGGGACTTGGAGGTATGCCCGAAATCGAAATCGGAAGTAACTAACCTGAGATATCGAACTTTGTTCAAATTTAAAAGTTAAAGGCTTAATGAAATGGAAGTGTTTGACCAAGGTTTGACTTTTTGGATATCGGGTCCGTATTTTGGTTTCGGAACCCGAGATAGGTCCAATACCCTATTTATGACTTGTCTGTGAAATTTGGTGAGAAACGGAGTTGGTTTGACGTGGTTCAGACGTCTGGTTGAGAAATTAGAAGTTTCAATGTTTCTTGAAAATTTTATTTGATTTGGTGCTAAATACGTAGTTCTAGGTGTTATTTTGGCGATTTGATCGTGCGAGCAAGTTCGTATGATGTTTTAATACTTGTGTGCATGTTGGGTTTGGAGTCCTGAGGGCTCGGGTGAGTTTCAGATAGGCTACAAAGTGAAAATAGGACTTAGAGTATTGCAGGTTTTTCAGTTGCTCGTGTAAACCTCTGCGAGATCAGGAATCGCATTTTCAAACTTTGCATGTTCCACATTTGCAAGCTATTTCTCGCATTTGCAAGGAGTAGCTGGGCCATACAGTCTTCGCAATTGCGAAGTAAACCTGGGAAGGGCAGTGATTGCAAATGCGATCCTAGAGCCGTAATTGCGGAGTTGCATGTTCGCATTTGCGAACAAACCTTTGCATTTACGAAGGCAGTAGAAGTGTGAAGGATTTCGCATTTGCAGGCTTCGCAAATTGTCGCAAATGCGACATCTTCAGCTATGTAAAAGTGACCTAGACGGTATTTTTCTCCCATTCTTCAAATTTTCAAAACCTAAAACACAAGGGGCGATTTTTGAAAGACCATTTCTTCCCCAAAACATTGGTAAGTAATTCTAAACTAGTTCCTTTCAATCTTTCACTTCATTTTACAAGATTTCACCCTAAAATCTAAGGTTTTCATGGTGAAATTGAGGATTTTTTGGGTAGAAACTAGGGATTTTGAAATTTGGAAATTTAGACTTGAAATTGAGGTCGGATTCCAAAACCAATTATATAATTGGGCTCGGGGGTGAATGCGTAATCGGATTTTGGTCTGAATTTCGAGTTTAGACCAAGCGGGCACGGGTGTTGACTTTTGTTGACTTTTTAAAAAATGGCCTAAATTGTGCAATCGTGGGTAGTTTCTAAGGCTTAAATTGAATCATTTGGTTGGTAATTTGCTAGATTCTATTGGTACAGAGGCTTTTTTGAAGGGAAAAGCTGTGGTTGAGCTTTAAGTTTGGCCGTTGGAGCGAGGTAAGTGTCGTGGTTAACCTTGGTTTAAGGGATTAGGTCTTATTTGCCTATTTGCTACGTTTTTGAATGTTGAGTACAATGTATTGGTGAGGTGACGAGTACCTATGCTTTGTTTTCGAGTCATAGCATATGAGTGAGTCTTATTCATGAAATTGTAGCTTTTTGTGATCATATTACCCATATTTAGACTAGTTTATCGTCATGTTGATCGTTCTTATCGTATTTAGGGTTTTTGGTATCGATTGAGTATTAATTCAAAGTTGAGGTTGGTATTGTGGAACCAATTGTTGAAGTAAGACTTGTTCTTGGTATTTCTATCTCCTTGTTGTTATTGTTCATTGTTTTGGTGAGGGAGAGTGTTAATGCATGAAGGATGATGCCATGCCATGTTATGTGAGCATTAATGCACGAAGGGTGATGCCGTGCCATATTATGAGTGTTAATGCATGAAGGGTGATGCCGTGCCATGTTATGAGAGAGTTAATGCACGAAGGGTGATGCCGTGCCATTCCTATTTAATTCATATGGTGAGGATGAGAGTAAAAGCACGAAGGGTGATGCCATGTATTTTCTTTGATGTGATTACTTGTCCTTTTCCGTTCTACTTATATCGGTTGAACAAGTTCTAGATTTTGTTGTGATCCTTTATCTTGTGATCCCCTCAGCATGTCCCCCTCCCAATATTACCCGTTTTGTTTATTTTATCTTTGTTATTGGCATATATATATAAATATTGTTATACTGTAGAGGTTTGTTTTGTGGTGTATTGTCCTATCCTCGTCACTACTTCGACAAGGTTAGGCTCAGCATTTACTAGTACATGGGGTCGGTTGTACTGATACTACACTGCACTTCTGTGTAGATTTCGGTATCGGCCCTAGCTGATCACTGTCGCACCCCTTTTTCCTCGCAGAGTCCGGGTTTCGACATTCATTGGGAACAATTCGTTTTCTTTTGGGAATTGGGTATTTGAATTTGAAGAGTCGCCACCTAATGGATTTAAGGTGCGTTAGGGAACCTAAAGCAAATAACTCATGAGACCGGTTTGCATTACCAGAGATAGAGTAAGGGCTCGAAATAACCTTGAGGGGAAGGTGTTAGGCACCCCTCGTGGGCCACAACGGTGGATCCCTACCGAACTCAAATTATGTGAATTAGTCATTTAACAAATAGGCAGTCTAAGCACACATATAAGAAAATTTGACAGATAAGTAGTCTAAGCACACATGTGTAAATAAGATGAGGGAAGTCCTAGGTTTGTTAGCCTATAAGATCACATCTATACAATACCCGGTAAGCCTTCCTCAACAAGAGGGGTTACGCGGAGTATTAGTGCACATGTCATCATATCCTTTACTACTCAATTACCCTCCCCTTGGTCATAGCCTAAAGCGTTCTAGCAACCTTAAGATGTATCCTATGCGTGCACTACCCGTCCCTTTACTTATATAGTCCTGGAGGTATTTAGGACTTCTAGTTAAGGTGAATCTAGACTCCTCTACAGTAATTAAAAAGAGAAAACTCTAGGCGACAAACAAAACATGTAGGACTGGACCAAGGATAGAACAGTTAAAGGCTCACATTTTACCTCCACAAATAGAGCAAGTAAGTGCACGTCTCATTCAACAGATTTCAGATATTTCAGAAAGGTCCTAGAACAGGATATCTAGGTAAGCATGGCAAGCAGAGAATATGCAGCATTGTGTTAAGGTGAAGTGATAGTGACCTAATCAGTTTGCCTACTGATTGTTTAGAACCTGTTGAATCTAGGCAGTCACAAGCAAAACATAGTTTCACAGTTCTTATTAGACCTTGATTACCTATAGGCTTGCCTAGGCGTGGATCTGTAATACCCTATAAACATGCTGTCTAAATGCAATTGGAATTTTGGGAATCAGTTTAAAACAGTTTGAATTTATTAAGTCCTATAGGCATGCTGTCTAGGTGTAATAACCGATTTTAGACTTATAGATACTGGCAGCTAAATAAAGAAATTGGTTTTAGAATCCTATAGGCATGGCATCTAAATGCAGCAATTAGTTTTAAAACATGCAGAAGACTGATTTAAACCTTGTTAGTATGCAGAAGCTGATTCTTTTCAAACTTACATGCAGGACGAATTAATTTTAAAAAACCCCTATAGTCATGGTATCTAAATAAACAATATTGTAATAACCTATAGGCATGGTATCTAAGCAAACATCACAACAAATTTACAAACATGTTATCCAAAATGCAGGGTCGATTTTTGAATCCTATTGGCATGATGTCTAAGTGAACAAACATTGTAACAACTTATAGGCATGGTATCTAAATAGACAAATATTGTAGCAACCTATAGGCATGATATCTACAATATTTGTTTACAGGAAATTATTATTACAGACCAACATTAATAATGAATTACAGAAGTGAAATTGCTACAACTATAGGGAGCCTGAATATATGCCCAAAAGATAAACCTGGTAGACCAGGCCTTCAACCAGTCCAAAAGTGCCATAACCTCATAGTGCATCTAATAGTATCCTGGTGTGTCACAGTTTCCAAGGGCCTTAGGGACCCCGGACAATGCTCACACCAAAAAACTTTCAAAGTAACCCTTTGTGAGCAAGTTTTGGAAATCCAACTCTAGTGTGTCAAAGTTCAGAAGAGCCTCATGGACTCCTAAGAAAGACTTACACTAGAGGGGCAAGACCCTAGGTGTTCTAAGAATAGGAGTTTTAAACAAGAGGTAGTTTTTAAGAAAATAATTTTGGATTCTTAGGAAGTAAGGAGAAAACAGGGTCATTCAATCATTGTAACTCAAACAAAGGTCCCAACAGTCAAATGGTATACAGAAACAGGGTAACTTAGAGTTTCAACTTAGTTAATTAACTGTTACTGGGTGAGCATTCAGTCACATACAAAGGGGTAGTAGGATTGGGAAGTCATATTGGTCAGAGGTGAACATAAGATAGAAGAGATATGCTAGTGAAGAAGAAATAAGCATGAGTCTGGAAACACAGAAGTCTAACTAAAGCAAGAATAAACAGACTGAGAGCAGGACACACATGGGTTCAATCAGACAGAAGTAGACATGTTAGTGCAGTCAACATAGAAGTAATATGTTATTGCAGTAGACACATAGGCTCGATTAAGACAGAAGTAGGTATGTTATTATAAAGAAGCATATAGGTTAAGTTGAATAGCAGGAAACATGTAGTCTAATTGTGTAGCAGTACACATACTGACTAGGGATAATGAGAATGAATCACATAGGTCCAGTTAAAGATAAATAGGCTGACTATAAAGATCCTACTGATTTAGTAATATAAAATAGACATGCTCGGAATAGTAAATACACAGATCAAATCATACATAGGTTTGCATGATAGTAAAGTGATAGCATACTAGTTAGTGAAGCAGAAGTAGAAAGTGATGTAGCAGGATTCAACAGTTTAGTCCTGGCTTTCAACCGACTAGACAAACAATGAGCACAAGTAGTAGAGAGAGATGAGAGCAGAGTTTGTGTGTTAGCGTGTTTGTGAACTGTTGTTCGTGTCCTTAGAAGAATCAAAATGAGAGTATATATAACACTTAGTGAGGTAAAAACAAATAAGGTAAAGAGTGAATCATAGTTCATAAAATAAGGGTAATCAAATAAATCAATAAGCCAATTAGCGAGTCAATTCATATAAAAGAATCTGGAAGAGACCCCTTAGAATGAGGAGAGTCAATTAACAGTACAAACTAGGGCTCAAATAAGGCAAAAAATCATTCTCATACCATGTAAGAATCAATCAAATCCCTAAGTCAGACTGATAGTTTCAAATAAGGCAAGTATTACTAATTAAAGTCACAAATAAGGAAATAGGTAAAAATCATAGAGAGATACTGATCTTAACAGGAAAATATGATTCGAATCCCAAATAAAAATCAATCAGTATATTGGATTGACAGAATTACAGAAATAATCAAATAAGGGGAAAAATCACTAAAATAACTAGTGCCGGAAATAGAAAGACCTAGGGTTTAAGCATATACACAAAAATTAATCAAACCAGTAGAGAATAGTTAGATTCAATACTTGGAAGTTTGAAAACCGTTTGAAGAGAACTTAGGGCGAACCCTAGTTCTTAGATATCACTGAAATCAAATAATGATAAGAGAAATGGGAAGTTTTTTCGTAGAAAAATACCAAATAATACTCAGAACGTTTCAGATCTATAAGGATATGAACAGACCCAAGTAGTCATAAGACTAGGGTTTTTGGAAATGACAGAGACAAAAGGAAATCAATCTAAATCCATAGATTCGAACCAAAAATAGGAAGAAAACAACACTCACACACGAAAATGGCCATAGACAGGCCTGTGAAAAAGTTTCGAGCAAAACCAAATTGAATCTCTTTGAGATTCTCTCATAGATCAACAAAGTGGAACAACCAGAAGATGTAGCAGGCCGGCAAGGGCCAGAAAATACAGAGAAACCCCATAGACAGGGAGTTTTGCAGGTGACGATGGCTAGGTTTAGGGTTAGGTTGAGAGAGAGTTGAGAGATGAGGGAACGAAGGGCGGCGGAAATGAAAGAAATGAAAAGGTTTAAGGGGTCGTTTGGGATTAATATGGTAAGTTTAATCGTGGACCGTGGATCTAAAAGATCAACGACCACGATTAAACGGAGTTACTGGGTCGGGTAGGTTTAATTGGGTTAGGGTTGTTTTAGATTGGGCTTGGGTTTAATAAATTGGATTGGGGGGGGGGGGGGGTTCTGATTTTGGGTGTAAATTAGGGGCTGTTATTTAAATACCCATTTTACTAATTAAAATATTTTAAAAATAGCTAATATAATGATAAAACGTCGTTTTCAAGCATGAAGGTGATTCAAAATAGTTATTCAATATTATAAAAATATAAAAAGTCAATTTCTGTAGATAATGTAGTTATGCCTATGTAGGGGCTATATTTGCAAAATATGCAATTATAGCTTTAAACATGCAAATATAATTATAAAAAATGCAATTAAAGTGTTTGAACACTCATATGAACATAAATGATGAATTTAGATAATTAAATCATCATAAACTAATATAAGGGATAGTTTTGAACATTTATGTAATTAAAAATACAAAAATAAATGGATTTAGGGCCTTTAAAAATCGTAGAAAAGTTGTAAAAATACTTGTGCATGTTTGAAAATACAGGTACAATATTTTGAAAGTGTGTGTGCACATTTATAAAATATATGAGGGAAAAATTGGGTATTAACAGCTGCCCCTCTCTACTTGGGAAGGATGAAAAAGTTTTCGGGTAAAGAAATGATAACCTATTTTGACCGAATGGGT
This sequence comes from Nicotiana tabacum, assembly GCF_000715075.1. NCBI lineage: Eukaryota > Viridiplantae > Streptophyta > Magnoliopsida > Solanales > Solanaceae > Nicotiana > Nicotiana tabacum. The sequence goes on from NC_134099.1 coordinate 84,783,653, forward strand.
GTTTTGAAAAAATGGTGGACGAGCTCTGGTCTCTGAGTTGCCTACATATCCCTGGTTTTACAGAAATCAGGCCATGTATAGTTTTGGACCCAACGGTGAATGAAGCCGATGGAAAAGGTTCTTTTGTGAAGGACAATATCTGATGGAGTTATGATTTGTGAGTTTGGAGTGTGACTTCTCAAGTGCACTCATCTCCTCCATCATCGCCCTCTTCTAGTGAGGGCCATCCTTCTCATCCTCCCTAAGGAAGTAGAGCGTGGTGAAATAATTCCGTCGTTCAGTCGAAGGGGTTCAATGAAGGTTGCTATTGAGGTTTTTATTCCAACTAGCGAGGAAAGGCCTCTATGAGATGTATTATAGGGCAGATATCTGAATGGTTACAGAGTAAGGTGGACAATTGATGGGAATCGATTATAATGGCAAAGCGAAAATGGTATGAGCGGAAACCGGAGCAAAGGTTGCTCATGTTTGAAGAACGGTTACCTCCAAGATTACATGCAAAACTCAAAATATGATGTATGCGAGTATATAGATGATGCAAATTCCCTTTGGACCATGAAAGATTGTCTTTGGACTGTGCGGACGACGTCCTCAAACTATGATGTCCTGGTCCATGAATTGCGGGGTAGGAGATTTGCAGGCCATGAAATGATGTTCTCGGGCCGTGAGGATGGTGCCTCTAAACCATGACGCCTTTGAATAATGATGTGAAAGTATCGAGAGATCCTCAGACCATTACATTGTATCTTCAGGCTATGAGGATGATTCTTTCAGACTATGACGCCTTTGGACAGGTTGGCTATATGTCGGCCCATGAAGTGCAGATATGATAAAAATGATAGCAAGACAAAGCTTAGTCTTGCACGGAGCTTGTTGCAGAGCTTAGCCCGAGAGAAGAAGATAGTGCCAAGAATAGAGCAACATTTATGTAGGAAGGGACAATGCTTAGTCCCCGTGAGAAGGCAGTGCTTAGCCTTACGTAAATATGGAGGCATCGTTTAGCCTCAAGCAAGATTTGAGACAGAGCTTAGTCTCATTTAAAGAGAAGGCAATTCTTAGCCTTATGCAAATATAGAGGTAGGGCTTAGCCTCATGCAAGATTTGAGATAGAGCTTAGTCTCATGCATAGATAAGGCAATGCTTAGCCTTATGCAAATGTGGAGGCAGGACTTAGCCTCATGCAAGATTTGAGATAGGACTTAGTCTCATGCAAATAGAAGGAAGTGCTTAGCCTTATGCAAGTGTGGAAGGAGGGCTTAGCCTCACGGAAAATTTGAGACAAGGCTTAGTCTCATGCAAAGAGAAGGCAATTCTTAGCCTTATGCAAATGTGGAGGCAGGGCTTAGCCTCATACAAAATTTGGGACAGGGCTTAGTCTCATGTAAAGAGAAGGCAATACTTAGCCTTATGCAAACGTGGAGGTAGAGCTTAGCCTCATGCAAAATTTGAGACAGGGATTAGTCTCATGCAAAGAGAAGGCAATGCTTAGCCTTATGCAAATATGGAGGCAGGGCTTAGCCTCATGCAGGATTTGAGACAGAGCTTAGTCTCATGCAAGTAGAAGGCAATGCTCAGCCTTATGCAATAAACATGTAGTAAGTAGGAGTAAAATATGTCTTAGCTAGAGGTATATTTGGTGTCTGGTGGCCCGATTGATAGTGATTTTGCTGCGTGTATATATTCGTGAGTGCTACTGTTATGTCAAATATGCCTGCGCTCAAAGAAAAATTGTAAGTTTTGTAAGGGGAGGTTGGTTCGTGCCTTCGTCTGCTGGCTTTGCTCCGCTCTATTCTGGAGGCCTTGTTTGAGTTGCCATGGGTAACACCTGGCTTTCACGGAAATAGAGTTTTCAAAAATATACATTTATTGATGAAAGTAGAATTATTCTAGAAAACATAGTGAAATATCAAGTAATTTAGATGAACTAGTGACTGTAACACATTTCAAAGACATTGTAGCTTTCTCGTATTAGAATTTGAGGGTCCTCCTCAAAATTCTGCCCCAGTTTGGTAGGTGATCCTTCGGCCGTTTACGTGCGACGAAATTTGCTGACCTTTCTCTGGAATTTTGAGAATCTGCCCTAGTTTCTTAATCAATTTTTGACTTTCTAGCCTATAAAGGCGTTGGCTGGACTTGCTCCGGAATTTTGAGCGTCTTCCTCAAAATTCTTCCCCAGTTTCTGGTTTTGGGGGGAAAATGAAAATTTTATTATGATATGACCGAACCCACAGGGCTGCCTACGTATCCCCTCTTAAACGGAAATCAGGTCAATCGTAGTTCAATTACATCAAATGAAGAAATGTAAACAGTCTAAACATAGTACCTCTTGACTGTATCTGAATTGATTGGTTTTGGCCAGACTTCTCCGTCTATTTCTGCAAGTATGAGTGCTTCTCCTATTAGCACCATGTGAACCATGTGGGGAACTTTCCAGTTGGGAGAGAATTTTCCTTTGGCTTCATCTTGATGCGGGAAGATCTTATTCAGTATCTACTATCCTGGTGAAAATTGTCTTAGTTTGACCATTTTGTTGAAAGCTCTGGACATTCTGTTATGATAAAACTGACCGTAACATACTGCGTTCATTCTTATTCTGTCTGTAAGGGCCAGTTTCTTATAGCGACTCCTTATCCATTCTGCATCGCTGAGTTCTGCTTCATGTATGATTCTTAAAGATGGGATTTCTACCTCGACTGGAATGACAACTTTGGTACCATAAACTAGTAAATAGGGAGTTGCCCCAGTTGATGTGCGGACCGTAGTACGGTATCCCAATAAAGCAAACGGTAACTTCTCGTGCCATTGTTTGTGGTTTTCTACCATCTTCTTTAATATCTTCTTGATGTTCTTGTTGGCAGCTTCTATGGCTCCATTCATTTGAGGCCTGTATGCTGTGGAGTTCTTGTGCTTGATTTTGAAAGTTTCACACATGGCTTTCATCAGATCATTATTGATATTGGCGGCATTATCAATGATAATGGACTCAGGAACCCTGAATTGGCAAACAATACGATCCTTGACAAAGTCTACAACAACTTTCTTTGTTACATCTTTGTAGGATGCAACCTCTACCCATTTTGTGAAGTAGTCAATGGCCACTAGAATGAATCTGTGCCCATTTGAAGTAGTGGGCTCGATCGAACCGATGCCATCCATTCCCTAGGAAGCAAAAGGCCAAGGTTCACTTGTTGCGTTGAGCTCATTCGGTGGTACCCTTATCATGACTGCATGTACCTGACATTGGTGGCATTTTTGTACGTACCGGATGCAATCCGTCTCCATGGTCAACCAAAAATATCCAGCTCTGAGTATTTTCTTGGCTAGAACAAAACAATTCATATGTGGCCCACAAGTTGCGGCATGTATTTCTTCGAGCAATCTGGAAGCTTCCTTTGCGTCAACATACCTTAACAACCCTAGATCAGGGGTTCTCCTATACAGGGTCTCTCCACTTTGGAAGAAGTGATTGGACAACCTCCGCAGCATGCACTTCTGAGTGTGGTTCGCCTATTCCAGGTATTCTCCTCTTGTCAAATATCCTTTGATGTCGTGGAACCAAGGCTTTCCATTCGTTTCTTCTTCAACATGAGCACAGTAAGCCGATTGATTATAGATCCTCACCGGGACGGAATCAATGAAATTCTTGTCTGGATGTTGTATCATTGATGACAAAGTGGCTAGTGCATCTACAAACTCGTTTTGAATTCTAGGCACATGTTTGAATTCTATCTTTGTGAATCTTTTCATCAATTCCTGCACATGATACAAGTATGGTAGTATCTTGGTGTTCTTCGTAGCCCACTCTCCTTGAACCTGATGTACCAGAATGTCTGAATCTCCAATCACCAGTAACTCAAGTATGCTAATATCGATGGCTAGATTGAGCCCCATGATGCAAGCCTCATATTCTGCCATGTTGTTGGTGCATTGAAACCTAAGCTTCACAGATACAGGATAGTGTTGACCTATTTCTGATACCAAAACTGCTCCAATGCCCACTCCTTCGAAGTTTGCAGCTCCATCGAAGAACATCCTCCAACCGTCGTAGGCTTCAGTAATGTCCTCTCCTCATGATACTTCTTCGTCAGGAAAATACATTTTCAAAGGTTCGTATTCTCCTCCCATAGGGTTTTCAGCAAGGTGGTCTGCCAATGCTTTTCCTTTGACCGCCTTCTGAGTTATATAGATGATGTTGAACTCACTTAACAATATCTGCCATTTGGCTAACTTCCGGTTGGCATGGACTTCTAAAAGATGTACTTCAGAGCGTCCATCCTAGATATGAGGTATGTGGTATTGGCACAGAAGTAATGCCTCAATTTCTGAGCCGTCCAGGTCAAAGCACAGCAAGTGCGCTCCAGTAGAGAGTACCGTGATTCATAGGGTGTGAACTTCTTACTCAAGTAGTATATGTCTTGCTCCTTTCTCCCTGTCTCATCATGTTGTCCCAAAACACATCCGAAGGCTCCATCTAATACAAATAGATAGAGTAGCAAAGGCCGCCCAAGTTCCGGCAGGACCAGGACTGGTGGTGTGGACAGGTACTCCTTAATTTTGTCGAAAGCCTTCTGACAATCTTTTGTCCAACTTGTTTCAGCATCTTTCCTCAACATCTTGAAGATGGGTTCACATATGACTGTGGACTGTGCTATGAAGCGATTGATATAGTTGAGATGTACTAGGAAGCTCATCACGTCCTTCTTGCTCTTTGGTGGTGGTAACTCTTGAATAGCCTTATCCTTGGACGAGTCCAACTTGATCCATCGGCGACTGACGACGAATCCCAATAACTTTCCTGAAGGAACGCCGAATGCACATTTTTGTGGGGTTCAGTTTTAGGTTGTACCTCCTTAGCCTGTCAAAGAACTTTCTCAAATCCGCTATGTGATCTGCGGCCCTCTTCGATTTGATAATGACGTCGTCAACATACACCTCTATTTCTTTGTGCATCATATCATAGATGATGGTTGTCATGGCTCTCATATAAGTAGCCCCAATATTCTTTAGACCAAATGGCATCATCTTATAGAAGTACACCTCCTATGGTGTAATAAAAGCTATTTTCTCTGCGTCTTCTTTATCCATCTAGATCTGGTGATAACCTGTGAAGCAATCTACAAAGGATTAGAACCGCGCAATTGTCGATCAGGATGTGTATATTTGGAAGTGGAAAGTCATCCTTGGGACTTGCTCTGTTTAAGTCTCGATAGTCAACATATACTCTGACTTTTCCATCTTTCTTCGGAACTGGTACAATGTTGGCTAGCCAGGTTGGGTACTCGACTACCCTGAGGACTTTGGCCTTGATTTGCTTAGTGACATCCTCCTTGATTTTCAGGTTCATATCTGGTTTGAACTTTCTGAGTTTCTGCTTCACCGGCGGACTTATTGGATTGGTAGGTAACTTGTGAGCCACTATGGATATGCTTAGACCGGCCATGTCATCATATGACCATGAAACGATATCCTCATATTCCTTCAAGAAATGAATGTACTCCTCCTTCTCTGACGGTGATAAGTGAATGCTTACGTGAGTCTCCTTGACGGTTTCGGCGTCTCCCAAATTTACTGCTTCAATTTTGTCCAGGTTGGACTTAGGCTTATTCTCGAAGTTCTCAACCTCCCTGACAATTTCCTCAGGTATTTCATCCTATTCTTCTAAGTCACTATCCTTATGTTGCATTGTCTCATTACATGTCACAGTCACCGGTTCATCGAGGAAAAGTAATAATAACATTGTAGAAAGAAAAGTGTGAAAGATAATAATGAATAATAAATAGAAATGCATTGATTAGAAACTGAAAACATCCAAAACAAGTACGGCTCAATGAATCGAGCAATTATTTTGAAACAAGTGAGTCTTTAAAACAAAATTACTAAAAATATCTTAAATGCCTAGCATGGCTATAGAAACAAATCAAGCTAATTGCCAAGCTACCCAGGAACTCGGTGGGCCCGAGATGGAATGTCAGTCCAATTCTAGAGAATGACTCCTTTCTCCATAGTCTGAATGGTGAGGTCTTCTTCCTCCTCCTCCTCAATTATCGCACTGTAATCCATGTCCTCGTCCTTTAGGAACAAATTCCTCAACCCAACTAAAGCTTCTTCCTCTGTAGTTCCCCATATTGTGTTAGCCTGATGAAAAGTTTGATCCAGATGTGGCACTGGTTGCTCGAGAGGGTAATAAAGTCCATGCCATAGAGGCAACTAATCATAATACTCTTGCCATGTATATTGGTATCCGAGCCCGAAGGTTGTACCATGACGTTTCAGTTGTATAGGTTTAATAATGCCTTGGAGATTCTTCCCAAGCCCTTTGTTGGGTTCATACCCAGACCATGCTAGTATGCTTTCTATTTTGTTACTCCACCATTTATTTTTCTCAACGGCATTGACATGTTTGATGTGGTGATAAGTTTCTCCTCCTAGCCTTCTTTTGTTTTCGATAACCGGGATAGTTTGACTGGTTAAATGGGGTTACTCCTAATCTGTGAATGATCACCTCCTGATGGTTCCATTCGAACTTCATGACCTAGTTTAGTGTGGAAGCCACAGCCCTAGCGGCATGTATCCAAGGTCGACCCAACAGAAGATTGTATGTAGCTGATATGTCAAGCACTTGGAATTCAACATCGAACCAAGTTAGCCCCATCTGCAGACAAAGATTAATCTCCCCAATTGTGGCCCTTTGAGACCCATCAAAGGCTTTCACGTTCATACTTTCTGCCCATATCTCATGAAAACCTTTGCCCAATCTTTTCAGAGTATACAATGGGTAAATGTTGAGGCTTGAACCTCCGTCTATCAGGACCCTGACAATGAATTTATCTTCAAACTGCACCGTGATGTGCAATGCCCGGTTGTGACTTAACCCTTCAGGCGGTAATTTATCCTCGTGGAAGGTAACCTTATGACTTTCCAGCACCTGCCCTACCATGTTGGCATTTCTCCGCAGGTGATGTTGTTAGGCATATAGGCTTCACTTAACACCTTCATCAGAGCATTCTCGTGCGCTTCCGAATTTTGCAATAATGATAAGATGGATATCTGGGTGGGTGTTTTGTTCAAATGATTGACAACGGAGTATTCTCTCTCCTGTACTTTCCTCCAAAGATCATCCGATCCAGTTTCAATGACAGGTTGCTTAGTAGCAACCTCCGTGCTTGATCCTCCCAAGTGTTCAGGTGTATAGATCCTTCATGTTCTGGTCATTCCTTGTGCGGCATCAGATTCTTCCATAATGCCTTTCCCTTTCGCCTAGCTTCGGCAATGTAATCCCAAGGTAGGGCTTTGGAATTGAAAGGAGGTGTGGTTGATACTATCACTGTGAAAGGTGTGGCCACTTCTACCTCAAATGGAGCAGGTGTGGCTGTAGGCGGGGCTACCTCTACCTCAAATGGAACCGATGCGGTTACCTTAACCTCGACTGACGACTACGTTTGCACTACAATAGGAGTGAGTGTGACTGCAAGTTTAAAGTCGTCGCCTTCCCGAATAAACCTGATTGAACCCTCAGGATCCCATTTCCTTATCCATCTCTATCACATGTACCCCATCACCCCTATGATCTGGGAGAGGATTGTTGCAGACATTGGGCACAACTTCTTTTGCCTATATGACCTTGTTGTCAATCAATTTCTAGATTTTATCTTTCAATGTTCAGCACTCATCAATAGTGTGCCCCTTCATACTGGAATCGTTATGCATATGTTTTGTTTGGTTTGACCCATTGAGATGAGTTTTCCACTGCCACAACAAGAATATGAGTGACATAATCAGCGGCCTTCAACCTTTCATATAGCTATTCGATGGGTTCAGCAATAGCGTATTATCTGGGTGGTTTGCGATCAAAGTTAGGTCGGGGTTTCTGGTAATTTGGATGAGTTGGAGGTGAATGATAGTAGACTGGCTGGGTGTTTTAAGTATAATAGGCGGTGGCGGGTTGAGAATATCTAGGAGATGAGGGTTGGTATGTAGGTGGAGGTATTTGATAAGTGGGTGGAGGTGTTTGGTATGTGAGTTGAGATTTAGGGCCTTGAGCCACTATTACTGCCCCCACGTCTTTCTTCTTCGATATGCTGCCTGCTTCCAATGCTTTGTTCGTGGCCTGTAGTACCTCGAAATTTGTCACCATCCCACTTTTGATACCTTCTTCAATCCTTTCTCCGAGTTTGATGATATCACAGAATTTGTGATTCTCAATGACCATTAACCTTTCACAATACTGTGGGTCCTATGCCCTGACAAAGAACTTGTTCATTTGTTCTTCTTCTAGTGTTGGTCTGACCTTGGTTGCTTCTGACCTCCACCGAGTAGCATACTCACGGAAGGTCTCTGTTGGCTTCTTCTTTAAATTCTGGATGTATAAGACATCCGGTGCATTCTCCTTGTTGAACCTAAACCACTCCGTAAATTGTGATGCCATACCCACCCAATTGGCCCACTTCTTAGGATTCTGGCTTATGTGCTAGGATAGGGCATCTCCGGTGAGACTTCTCATGAAGAGCTTCATTTAGATTCTTTCATCTTTTCCTACCACCACGAGCTTATCACAGTAAGTTCTCAAGTGAACCTTAGGATCACCTGTTTCGTCAAACGTTTCAAACTTGGGAGGTTTGTAACCCTCCGACAGTTCCACGTTCGGTTGTATGTATAGGTCCTCATAATTCAGACCTTCTATCCTTTTGCCTCCTTCGGCACCCTGAACTCGACTTGTCAGTTTTTTGAGTTCCTCGTCCATGTTCTTGATGAATTGGTCCTTCTCAGCAGATTCTGGTGTATAGGAGATTGGTTGAGTAAAGTAATGTACGGTTTCCACATATATAGGGTTATTTTGGTGAGTGTCAGGGACTTGGGTGTAGTGGCGATCGTTGGTTGAGTTTTGAGGATCGAGAATGGGTTATGGTATGTTCTGAGGAGTGTGATAGGTGGTTGCTTGTGGGTACGGGATTGGTTGAAGATGGTATTGTGGTGGAGATGGTATCGGTAAGGGATTGAGATTTTGAGGTAGAGTTGCATATTGATGTGGTGCAGAAGGGTTTTGTCGATGCTGGTTTGGTGTATTTTGGGGAGGCGCTGGGTTTTTGGTATTTTGTTAGTTGATATCGGGGACTTCAGGGTGAGGGATAGGTTTGCTAAGCTGCGGACCTAGTCAAGTTCTCCCTGTAACTCCAGTATCTTTTGTTCCAACCGTAAAACCAAGTCATTTGATGCCGGAGTACTCCGACCGTCTGAAGTTTCTGCATTCTCAGCATTCTCCTTTCGAATACCACTTAAGTCATCCATCTTAGCTTTCCCTTTGCTTCTCGTATTACTTGGAGGAGGAGGAGGGGGAGGGCCTCTAGATCTGGTGTGATATATTGATGATGCCAGTATGTGCGAACCAACCTTAGGGGATAGGAATAAAAAAGAATAAAGAAAAAGAAAAGGTAAACAAGTCAGTAAGGGTTCTGAAAAGTTTGCGGTATTTAAATCATATTGCGGGAATGTAAATTCACGTACTAATTTGGGAACCTCGTTGTGCCCGAGGTAGGCCTAGCGACAAATAGATTTGGAAAAATTCAGTGCCAATAATTGCCTAATTTCATTAATGTAAAAATAGACGACCCCAAAACGACACTAGATAAGATAATGTTACTAATGACACTTGGCCTTATTACATTTAAAAAAGCAAGTAAACCTAATCTACTTGGTCCCAGAAGGACCCTCTCTAGACTGGATGCTTTTGTCAATCAGTTCCCCCAGTTCGTGCAGGTTCAGTAGTAAAAATGCCCTTGCCAAATGTCCTCCTTCATTTCCCTCGACATTCTGGCAATCAGTGACTCTCTTTCTCATTTTCCCTTCCAATTTGATTAGACTGTACTCCAGATATTCCAGCCTTTCGCTGGATTTAACAGCTCTCTTTCCACTCATTGATCATTTCCATGTCGGTCTTATGCTGCTCCATATGCTCAGCTTCAGACTCACGAATTCTTTTGCGCAGCTTGTTATACTTTACCAGTGCTTTGGCAACTTCGTCTATGACCCTGTTTCCTGGACCAGCCTTTGGCTCGAAGATTCCTGCTATGTTATCATCCAACCATGAGGGGTAGAAGTATGTGTGACCCGCATGATATCGGTCCGGCTCGATGGTATCCTTTTTTATGATAATCTTCAAGTTCCACATGTGCTGTGCTTCATTCTTATATGGGATGGCGTCACCCTGAAAATCGATTATGAAGTGACTCATTTTAGCGACTCGTGGTATGTCCTGTGATGTTTTAAGCGTCAATACCACATAAGGGGGGGGGTGATTTGTGAGGTACCTAATTTTCGCTTAATTGAACTATAGAAGGACCTGGTTCTTCTAGGTGTTCCAACTACTACTATTTGCAGAATAATAAATACAGAAAATAAAGAGCACAAAGATTTTTACGTGGAAAACACCTGGCTCAAAAGGTAAAAAAATCACGACCTACTACTTAGTAGAATTTTCCCAAACTTCCACTAAAATCACTGAGCCAAAACAGCATTTACAAAAACTCTTTGTAAACCTATGGATTAACTCTAATCCCATTGTAGCACACAACCTCAACTGTTGCGACAACTTCAAGTTAAATCTTAACTTGAACACTCTAGGTACCTGATACAATTGCTTCTATGAAAGCGGAAAGGTACAATGTAAAATCACCTACTATAATTGAACTAGAATAAAAGATAGACACATGGAGCTGGTTCTTCTATCTCATTCAAGTAGCTTCAGGATTGCACACTCAAATCACACATAAATTGTTTGCAAAATTGCCTTGCTCTTTTGCTCTCAATTTAAGTTTAACTTTTTGCTTATGTGCATTACCTATAAAAGAGAGCAACACTGACATTTAATAGGTTAGTAATCAGAGTTTGACTAGGATTCAATTGCTACTCTTCTATCGTAGAAGAGTTCATGATGATCTCAAACTGTAACACTATCTTCTTCCTAAACTATGTTCTCTTTATGTAAGGAGTCTTTCCCTCCTTATCCAATATGCAATCTTTTCGATCAGATCAGGAGATATTGCTTCTTGATCAGTAAGATTTATCTCTTTCACATGCATCCCACATGTATAGGTTGATCATGACTGTGCTTCACAAGATGGACCTGGTCCATGTCTGAGTTTTTTTGTCAATCTTCAAAATCTCACCTATTCTTAGGCCAACAAATTCCCCCTTTTTGATGATGACAAACTCTGTGTTTTTTACTTACTTGGATCCTGTAAGAACTCAACTGAACCATCAATTCAAAGTTTAGAAAATTCACTTATCATCAAGGACCAGGTTAATTAGGTTATAAATATTACTTAATTTAGATTGTGTAAAGCACAATATCTCTTCCCCCTTTTGGCATCATCAAAAAGTTGCATACAAACTTACAAAGTGTGATTCCCAGATTTTAATAAGTACTCATGGCAACTGGGGCAACTACAACTGCAATCATGGTTTAATCATCAGTAATCAAGAAAACATATTTAAACTATCAAGTAAAGATTAACATAAAACAAAAGCAAAAACAGTAGATATCATTGATAGAGGATATGTTGCTACTACAATCCACAACCAGAAAAACAAAAAACATTTAAACCATGAGCAAAAAGATACAAAAATCCCCGGGTCACTGAAGGTACTAGAAAGCTAGAATTCCTAAGGCTTGGGGGAGTTAGAGGGTTGATTTTGGGCTTGGAGAAGATTCAACATATTATGAAGAATTCCATCATTCTTCCCCTTTTCCTTGACAAGCTCAGTTCTGAGAGTATCCCTCTCAGATTCCACCTCTGCCACACGAGCCTTGAGCCTAGCTATCTCAGTATCCTTGGCTTCCCATTCCTGAACAAGAGCCCTGACTTTACTATTGATAGGAGTCTTCTTGGATGAACCAGGTTCATTTGGGATGGCATTGACCAAATAGTCACAAACAATCAGAGTGTTAATGCCAAAGTGATCCTTGCTTCAAAGGCACATTACACCTATCCAAAATCGTAGTCAGAATAAAGCCATAGGGGGTAGCATGAGCTTTTGATCCATTGATGACCCTGTCCAGCAGCTTGATGATGAAGGTAGGCCAATTAATTTGCCTTCCACTTTTGAGGCACTTCATAAGAACTAGGTCCATATAATTTGCAATATGCCTTCTCTCTTGTCTGGTCAATAGACACTTATTGACAAATTCAAACAAGACCTTGTGCTGAGGCCTCATTTTACTTTTCTGAACAGCCCTAGCCTCATTCACATCTTCAGCATCATAGAACCTCCTGGTAATGTCAAGGGCAGTAGGAAGGGAGTCCAGACAAGGCCACCTTTGCCTTTATAGTCATCAAACCCTTCAGAGGGTATATTAAGGATCTCTCCCAGTTTTTCTGCATCAAAGGACACTTGGACTCCTTTCACCAGGCTATTAACCTTACCATCCTTTACCTCTGCATTTGCCATGAACTCGATGATCTCATTCCTGGCTAGCCTACCATCCATCTGAAGGACCATGTCCTTCCACCCCTGAGTAGCTAAGGCATCCACCAGTCTCATCATTCCTGGTTCCACCAGGTCTTTCAATAGTCTACCCTTCAAAATCTTTTTTTTTGCCAATATGGCAAGCTTGTCTTGTTCACCATCAGACTCATCATCATCTTCTTCTCCACTCCATTCCTCATCTTCAGAAATTCTTACTTGTTTACTTTTCACTGTAGACCTTGTCCTCTTGGCTAATGAAGGTTCAGCAGCCTCAGACACAAAGGAAAACTTCTTGGACTTTTTGGGCTTGGGGGTCTGAACCTCCACTGTTTGAACTTCCTCCTAATGGACCTGTTCCATAACCTCAACCTCTACAACCTCTGAGGACTCTGCAACCTCCCCTTTTTCCTTTAGCCAGCTTTTTCTTCTTACTCTCAGCTAGAGCCTTTTGAAGATCGCTCTCACTTTGCTTCACCCTGCTTCTTGTAACTCTTCCCTTTGGCAATGAAATTTCAGTAGTTGTTGGGGATACAACCTTTCTTTTCTTGGAGGGTTTAGGAGCACTGGGGGCTTTTGGTGTGGGAGTTCTTCGTTTCTTAGGATCATAACTCGCCCTGACCTTTTTCAATATGTCAGCTAGGGTCTCTTTAGTAGATGAACCTGATTCATCTCTTTGTGTGCTTAGATGAACTAACCCTTCAGCAGCTTCACCAGAACCACTTCCCCTTGACTTCTGGCCACTCTCTTCTACCTTTTCTTGTTCAACCCCATAGATAGCAGGCACAGGCAAATCAGCAGTAGGTGAATGATCAACCACTCTTTTCCCATTTTCCCTCTCTTCACCACATGCACCCTCTCTCTCTTTTTCTTTTTCAGATTTCTTTTTACCTCCACTCCTTCGTAACTCAGATAATTCTACATTCTTAACAGGCCCAACCAGAACAAACCTAGTTTCTAGATTTTCAGACAAAAAAGAACTTACCTTAGAAGGTGATTCTTGATCCTTTTCAGAGCCAGAAAATCCAGGTTCTTCCCCCTCACTGGCGGATTTGTATGACTCAGAATTAGAGTTGGAGTCAGAGTCATGGACTTGGCTTGCCTTTAATTTCTCATTTATTTTCTTTTTGAGAACCCCATACGCTACTATTTTTCGAGCAAGCATTTTCACCCTTCTTAGCCTGGGTTTGGGAGATGTACTACGTGGAGGAGGGGTAGATGAATCATAGGGAGTGGGTTGTGGTGGTGCTCCAGGATTGTCTTCTAGATTTGTCATGATCGCTGGTTTCTTGAGAGAATTGGTGATTTAGAAATTTGGAGAAGAAGGCAAATGAAATTGAAGATGGATTTTTGACGGTTTAGAATTATGGAGATGGCAGGAGGTAATGATGTCTATTTAAAGAGAAATACACATTCAATGTATAATTGCAGCTTTAGCAGTGGTCAATTAGATGTCTAATCAACCTAAAATTGCAGGTTTGAATGATCGGTTAAGCTTCCCTAGATTTTAGGCAATTTTTGTGATTTAGAGTTTTAAGGCAGTCGGAACTGGTTCAAAGCTAACAGATAGTATTTTCTAAGGAATTGAATCAATTGTAGGACTTTTGCTCATGATTTAAATATTTATATTTCTAATTGTGCAGAGTATAGAAAACATACCTTAGTTTTCAGATGAACCCATACTGATGAACCAGGTTCTTCATTTAGAATTCTCTTGAACATGCCTTAATTTGCCATAATAGAGAAAATTTTGTAAGAGATCAGTGAGTTATATTAACACATGTCACAGGTGTATACTAATTACATTATGAAGCTGAGTAAAAATTAATCTAGCTATTAACATAAGTTCAGATTTCCTAGCCAAAAAATATTTTTTTTCAATTTTTTCATTTTGCATTCTGAGTTGGTTCTATTAGGTGATCTTAATCATCCCTAATTCCAACCTGTTCCTCTCAAAGTTTTCTCTATTCAGTGCTTTAGTGAAGATGTCAGCAATTTGTTTATCAGTAACACATAATTCTATGGAGATCAATCCTTTCTCATAGTTATCTCTTAAGAAGTGGTGTCTAATATCTATGTGCTTAGTCCTCTTATGATGAACAAGGTTCTTTGTCATACTTATAGCACTAGTGTTATCACAGAAGATAGGAATACAACCAACTTCAATGCCAAAATCTACTAGCTGCTGTTTGATCCACAACAGTTGAGCACAACAAGAGGCAGCAACAACATATTCAGCCTCAGCAGTGGATAAAGGCACTGAATTTTGCTTTTTAGTGGCCCATGATACAAGACATGAACCAAGAAAATGAGCCATACCTGAGGTGCTATTCGTATCCACAAGGAAACCTGCATAATCAGCATTAGCATACCTACTAGATTGAAATTACTACCTTTAGGGTACCAAAGACACATATCAGTAGTGCCTTTCAAATATCTCAGTATCCTCTTGACATCAGTCAACTGAGATTCCTTTGGATTAGCCTGAAAGCGAGCACAAAGCCCTACACTAAAAACTATGTCAGGTTTGCTGGTAGTTAGATACAAAAGTTAACCAATCATACCTCTGTACAACTTCTGATCAACTGATGAACCAGGTTCATCTATGTCTAAATTAGTGACAGTTGCAATAGAGGTGTCTATTTCCTTTGATTCATCCATTTTAAACTTTTGATCAGTTCCTTTGCATATTTCTGTTGATGGATCATGGTACCATTTGGGATTTGTTTGATTTGTAAGCCTAAGAAAAAGTTAAGCTCACCCATCATACTCATTTCAAACACACTCCCCATTAATTTGGCAAAATCCTTACTTAGTTTGTCAGTGGTTGCCCCGAAAATTATGTCATCAACATATATTTGTACCACAAGAAGCTCCTTACCTTTTTCCCTCAAGAATAGAGTACTGTCAATTTTACTTCTTTTGTAGCCATGCTCAAGCAGGAATTTGGACAATCGTTCATACCATGCTCTAGGAGCCTGCTTGAGTCCATAGAGAGCCTTGTCTAATTTGTACATATGTTCAGGACACTCCTTGATTTCAAACCCTGGAGCTTGTTTAACAAACACTTCTTCTTTTAGGTAGCCATTCCGGAAGGCACTCTTGACATCCACCTGATGAAGAGTCAATTCCATGTGTGCTGCAAAAGCTATGAGAAGTTTTATTGCCTCTAGTCTTGCAACTGGAGCAAAAGTCTCATCATAATCTATACCCTCCTCTTGGCTGTAACCTTGGACCACCAATCTTGCCTTGTTTCTTGTAATTGTTCCATCTTCATCAAGCTTGTTTCTGAAGACCCATTTTGTGCCAATCACTGATCTGTCCTTGGGTCTTGGAACTAGATGCCAAACTTGACTTCTCTCGAACTGATTGAGTTCATCTTGCATTGCATTTACCCAGTCTGCATCCTGCAAAGCCTCAACAACATTTTTAGGTTCAATAAGAGATAGGAAAGCATCAAAAGCACACAGATTCTTTAATTGTGATCTAGTTTTGACTCCAGAGGTTGGATCAGTAATTATGTTCTAAATAGGATGAGAACTTTGATACTTGTGAGGTTTCACAACTAACTGATTTCTGCTTGATGTTTCTCCCATGTTCTGCTACTGAGGAACATGGTCATGAACATGTTCCTTTAGGGGATTGGTTTCAGTTCCTTTTTGATTAGTTCCCCCTGTCAGGTTGCCCTGTATGGAAGAGCCTATTCCATCACCCGTTCCTTCTTTTGGAGCCACGTTAGCTTGAGCTGAGACTTCACTCAAATCTTTTACCAGCCCAATAGCTTCATCTTCATGTTCCTGTCTCTCAGAAAGAATGTTAGTTTCATCAAACACTACATGTACACTTTCTTCTACATACAAAGTTCTTTTATTGAACACTTTATATGCTTTGCTATGTGAATAATATCCCAAGAATACTCCCTCATCACTTCTGGGATCAAACTTACCTAGGGAGTCCTTTCCATTATTGTGCACAAAGCACTTGCATCCAAATGCCTAAGATGGAATATATTTGGTTTCTCCCTTTAAGTAACTCATAGGGAGTCTTCTCTACAAGAGGTCTAGTCATGCATCTATTTATGATATAACATGCAGTGTTAACAGCCTCTGCCGAGAAGCTATGAGGCAGTTTACTAGAAAGAAGCATAGTCCTAGCCATATCTTCAAGAGTCCTGTTCTTCGTTTCAACTACTCCATTTTTTTGAGGAGTCCTAGGGGCACAGAAGTTATGATCTATACCATGCTCATCACAAAATTTAGAAAACTTAGAATTTTCAAATTCAGTTTCATGATCAGACCTGATGGATGCAAGTTGATTACCTAGTTGTTTCTGAGTTTTTCTAACAAAGGCAGTAGACATGTCAAATGCCTCATCCTTAGATGTTAAGAATAGTACCCAGGTAAACCTAGAATAATCATCAACAGTACTATCACATATTTCTTACCACCTCTACTCAATGTTCTCATTGGACCACAGAGATCCATATGAACCGGTTACAACGTCCTGGTCGTGCTTACCAATTTCTTGATTTTAAAGGATGATCTTACCTGCTTCCCCCTTGCACAGGCCTCACAAACTTTGCCTTCCTTGAACGTGATGTTAGGTAACCATATCACCAAGTCCTTGGAGACTAATTTGTTGAGTTGATTTAGACTTGCATGACCAAGTCTTTTGTGTCATAGGAGGGGATCATTGTCCAACACACTCAAGCAAGTGAGTTCATTTTCTGAAAGAGTGCACAAATCTACAATGTAAATATTATTAACTCTTTTTCCCTGCAAAACAATCTTGTCTGTTGTGATACACTGATTAGGCTATATTTCAAGCCATCCATCAAGTAGACATTCTCAATGGAGTGTGAGTCTGTCTTACCTACCTTTCCAACCCCAATAATCTCACCTTTCTTCCCATTTCCAAAGGAGACATTACCTCCTTTTAAGTCCTCAAGTGAAAGGAACTGGTTCTTTCTTCCAGTCATATGTTTTGAGAATCCATTATCCATGTACCATATTTGGCTACTTCCCTTCACTTGGACCTGCAAAAAGAAATCAGGGGTTAGTCTTAGGAACCCAAATTAGTTTGGGTCCCTTTCGATAGGCAAAGGGATAAATCAATTACTTTTAGCCCACCCAGGCAACCTATTTTTTTCTTGAACAAAAGCTTTGTTCTTTTGACTGGCCTTTTCTTTTGCATTACATTCATTTTTGTAATGACGAGTCTTGCCACAGTGTGTGCAGATTTTGTTTTCAGGAATGTTGAGGTACTTGCTTTTGGGGTCCCACTTAGGTGCTTGTGCCCCGTAGCCAAGTCCTCTCTTGTTGCTATAGTGATGTTCTTGTAGCCAGGATAGTGCATCAGAAGCCTTATTCCATTTGCAAGTTCTGTCTAGTTCATGCTTTACCTTCCCTAGGTCTTCTTTTAAGACTCTTATATGCTCATCCTTTTTGTACAACTCATCCTTCATTTTTCCTAGGTTTTTTTCTAAGGTGAGATATGTGTGATCAACTTTCTTCTTACCTATTCCTAATTTTAGTTTTAAATTATCAGACCTAAGTTCTAGGATACTGGTGTCAAGTTCAAGAACCTGGTTCTTCAACTCAACATTTTACTGTCACTTTCATTAGCCCTAGATTCTATATTTTTGCACTTGGCTTTTAAGATCACACACTCCCTAGACAGCTCTTCCTTCTCATTGTTGATTATTTCAGACTCATCGATGAAGTCCAGCAATAGTTCAGACAACTTTTCTTTAGACAGAAATTTAATCGTGTCTTTGAGATGAAGGACACTTACCTCCTGTTCATCATCTGATTCTCCGATATCCATAAGTGCTTGTTCATCTTCAGCTTCATCTTCTGAATCTTCATCTGATGTTCTCCCCAAGCAGCAACCATAGCCTTTGTTGATCCTTTGTTTCTTTTAGGTTGAACCTGTTCCTTCTTCCTGTTCCTTCGTTCAACCCTTTTCTTCTTCCATTCAATTTCCCACTAAGGACAGTTCTTGATCATGTGATTAGTCTTGCCACATTTGCAACAACCCTCGTTGGCCTGTTTCTTAGGAGCCCTTGGTTTGTTGAAGGTTGTACCTCTTGAAGAACCCTTTCCTCTCATTAGTTACTTTTTGAAATCCCTTGTGATCATGGCCATTTCATCATCCTCCAGATCTGCACCTTCAACTATTCTGAGAGCCAGACTCCTCTCCTTCTTGGGTGCATCCATTTTCATGGTTTTCCTTCTCAGTTCATAGGCAGTGAGGTTGCCAATCAGTTCATCCAACTTGAGAGTAGTAATGTTCTTTGATTCTTGAATAGCAGTGATTTTGCTTTCCCAAGTCACTAGCAAAACCCTTGTCAAGATTTTCTTAACCTTGTCTTCTTCAAGGATAATTCTCCCAAGATATTTAAGTTCATTTGTTAGTGTTGTGAACCTTGTGTACATCTAATGGATAGTTTCTCCTTCCTTCATAGTGAAATCCTCATATTGAGAATATAGCAGTGTTCCTCTTGATCTATTTACTCGAGGAGTTCCTTCATGAGCCACTTGTAAAGTGTCTCATATCTCCTTAGCAGTGGTACAACTTTGAATCCTGCTGTAATCGTCTGGACCCAGTGCACACACAAACCATTTCTTGTCCTTGGCATTCTTCTCCCATTTCTTCAAGTCTTCAGTAGTGCAGTCAGCTCTTGTCTTTGGCACATCCACTCCTTCAGCATTCTTCTTTGTAGTTGTCAGGGGACCATCAGTGACTATGTCCCAGAGTTCATAGTCTTCTCCTATGATATTATCTCTCATCCTGTTCTTCCACCAAGAGTAGTACTGACCATTGAAGAGCAGAGTCCTAGCAGTGGATTGCCCTTTCCAGTTTCCAGGTGGTGCACTCATCTTGATCTTTTTCTAAGGTGTTAACCTCTTCAAGGATAACCCGCTCTGATACCAATTGAATTTTTAAGCGTCAATACCACACAAGAGGGGGGGGAGGGTGATTTATGTGGTACCCAATTTTTGCTTAATTGAACTATAGAAGGACCTGGTTCTTCTAGGTGTTCCAACTACTACTGTTTGCGGAATAATAAATGCAGAAAATAAAGAACACACAGATTTTTACGTGAAAAACACCTAGCTCAAAAGGTGAAAAAATCACGACCTACTACTTAGTAGGATTTTCCCAAACTTTCACTAAAATCACTGAGCCAAAACAGCATTTACAAAAACTCTTTGTAAACCTAAGGATTAACTCTAATCCCATTGTAGCACACAACCTCAACTGTTGCGACAACTTCAAGTTTAACTTGAATACTTTAGGTACCTGATACAATTGCTTCTATAAAAGTTGAAAGGTACAATGTAAAATCACCTACTACAATTGAACTAAAATAAAAGATAGACACATGGAGCTGGTTCTTCTATCTCGTTCAAGTAGCTTCAGGATTGCACACTCAAATTACAAATAAATTGCTTGCAAAATCACCTTGCTCTTTTGCTCTCAATTTAAGTTTAACGTTTTCTTATGTGCATTACATGTAAAAGAGAATAACAATGACATTTAATAGGTTAGTAATCATAGTTTGAATGGGATTCAATTGCTACTCTTCTATCGTAGAAGAGTTCATGATGATCTCAAACTCTAACACTATCTTCTTCCTAAACTGTATTCTCTTTATGTAAGAAGTCTTTCCTCTTTATCCAATATGCAATTTCGATCAGATCAGGAGATATTGCTTCTTGATCAGTAAGATTTATGTCCTTCACGTGCATCCCACATGTATAGGTTGATCATGACTGTACTTCACAAGATGGACCTGGTCCATGTTTGAGTTCTTTTGTCAATCGTCAAAACTTCACCTGTTCTTGGGCCAACAACCTGCTTCCTGCCTACCTGTCTCATAACCCTAAGGGGAGCATAAGGGTGTATGCCTCTTAACCCAATCAACACCAAGTGTGGAACATCCCTATATCTGATGATGAACTCGTCGGTGGGGAACCACTCGAATATCCATTGAACCTGGTCCTTAATTAACTTGTTGAAAAACTATACCCATCCTACAACATCCTTAGGTTGAGCAAACATGTCTGGAATATAAGTCATTCTCTTGGGATGATGAAATGCTATGTGATCATTCCACAGCCTTCGCTAAAATTCCTGACGGTATTGAACCTTTTGGAGATATTCTAGCAGCCAAACTTGCAGCAGCAAATTGCAACCCTCGAAGAATCTGAACCCCTTCTGACAACGTTCCAAGGCCCAGTACATATCTACAATAATTATGGGGACAATGGTATATGTCTGCCCCTCGATCCCGCCCATCAAAGTTTTGGCCACCATGGCCAGCCTGGTGTGGAATTTGTCCCTTTGGATCGGGAACACTAGCATGCCCAATAAACACACAATGAACACAAAGACCCTACGATGAATCCAACCTAAGGAGGTGATTGAGAACTTATCATAAAAAATATGGTAAGAGCTACTGTGACCGTATCGTTCATAGAGGAAGTCGAAAGGTATGTAGGAGTTTTTCAGGAACTCCAAGTCGTCATTCTTCTTTAACCCCATCATCTTTAGAAACCCCCTAGTGGTGCGATTTTCTAGTGCCAATAAACCAGGGCTATTCCAAGGTAGCCTAGCAAATCCTCCTATTTCTTCCAAGAAGGGGTCATTTCTATGTCTCCAAAGTGGAACACAATCCTTTCCTTGTCCCAAACCATGGTGGCATCCTCGATTATCATTTTGCTTCACTGAAGATCCAACAGAGAAGGCAAATTTCCTAAGACTCATTTCACATGATTTTGGTCACTTGAAGGAAGATACCTCCACCAATCTAGCAGAAGTGAAGGTATGCTACCGACCATGCCGAACTTGGGACTTCATGCCTTATTTTCTGCAAAAGAAAATATAGGTTAGGCCCTTTCCCCCTCCAGGTTTGTCTATTTATACAACAATGATTAGCATATTGGCTCTTATTTCTCCAAAATTAATGCACACAATCATGGTTGTATCCGTTGGGATTATGGAAAACCTGATGGACTTTTGGGTGAGGCATGTCTTAAAGGGTTATTATGCGGACAACATATTAACCCGTCTAGGTTTGACCATGATGCATATGCATAATTGATCAGAGTAAGGTTGCTATAGAGGTCTAGATTGGGACCCTCAAGCGGACAAATTGAGGGGGAAAGGCACGGAACCATCGAATGCACTGCTGATCGACTAATTTTACTGCAAATACGCCTTTTCGAATTTAAAAGGGTGATATATAGGAAGAGCGCAAACGCTCATCAAGCATTGCTATAGTATTGATTACGCACGAGTAGAATATGATGTTGAGCGTGATTTATGCAACAATAAATATCATGTTGTCAAGTATTTGCACATTAAAATGATAAATGCGGTATTTAAATAATTGAAAGACAATTACAAAAGGGAAAACAAGGAAACAAGTCAGTTTTGGGAAATAAAGGAAATCATAAATGCTTGAAAATAAACAATTAAATCCAAGTAAAGGGGGGAAAGGGAAAGGGTGCACATGTGTTAATAGAAATAAACACGCTTAAGACTAATTTACAAAAATAAGCTCGTAATGGTAAGAGCCTAAAATATTCCCCAGCAGAGTCCCCATGCTGTCGCGCCTCCTTTTTCCCCGTGGAGTCCGGGTTTCGACATTCATTGGGAACAATTCGTTTCCTTTCAGGAATTGGGTATTTGAATTTAAAGAGTCTCCACCTAACGGATTTAAGGTGCGTTAGGGCACCTAAAGCAAATAACTCATGAGACCGGTTTGCATTACTAGAGATTGGGTAAGGGCTCGAAATAACCTTGAGGGGAAGATGTTGGTCCACAACGGTAGATCCTAGCCGAACTCAAATTATGTGAATTAGTCATTTAACAAATAGGCAGTCTAAGCACACATATAGGAAAATTTGACAGATAAGCAGTCTAAGCACACATGTGTAAATAAGATGTGAGAAGTCCTAGGTTTGTTAGCCTATAGGATGACATCTGTACAATACCCGATAAGCCTTCCTCAACTAGAGGGGTTACGTGTGGTATTAGCGCACAGGTCATCATATCATTTACTACCCAATTACCCTCGATTTGGTCATAGCCTAAAGCGTTCTAGCAACCTTAAGATGTATCCTATGCGTGCACTACCCGCCCCTTTACTTATATAGTCCCAGAGGTATTTAGGACTTCTAGTTAAGGTGGATCTAGATTCTCCTACAGTAATTAAAAGGAGAAAACTCTAGGCGACAAACAAAATACATAGGACTGGACCAAGGATAGAACAGTTAAAGGCTCACATTTTACCTCCACAAATAGAGCAAGTAAGTGCACGTCTCAAACAACAGATTTCAGATATTTCAGAAAGGTCCTAGAACAAGATATCTAGGTGAGCATGGCAATCAGAGAATATGCAGCATTGTGTTAAGGCGAAGTAATAGAGACCTAATCAGTTTGCCTACTGATTTTTTAGAACCTGTTGAATCCGGGCAGTCACAAGCAAAGCATAATTTCACAGTTCTTATTAGACCTTGATTACCTACAGGCTTGCCTAGGCGTGGATCTGTAATACCCTATAAACATGCTGTTTAAATGCAATCAGAATTCTGGTAATCAGTTTAAAACAGTTTGAGTTTATTAAGTCCTATAGACATGTTGCCTAGGTGCTGAATAGCTGATTTTAGACTTATAGATACTGGCAGCTAAATGTAGAAATTAGTTTTAATCCTATAGGCATGACATCTAAATACAACAATTAGTTTTAAAACATGCAGAAGACTGATTTAAACCTTTTTAGTATGTAAAAACTGATCTTTTTCAAATGTACAAGCAGGACATATTAATTTTAAAACCCCTTATAGGTATGGTATCTAAATAAAAAATATTGTAACAACCTATAGGCATGATATCTAAGCAAACATCGCAACAAATTTACAGACATGTTAAGTCATTTTTTGAATCCTATTGGCATGATGTCTAAGTGAACAAACATTGTAACAACTTATAGGCATAGTATTTAAATATAATAATATTGTAACAACCTATAGGCATGGTATCTACCCTTTCCCAACAGGATATGTATAAACAACCCTCCCTTTTACTAATTTTCCCAATATTTGTTTACAAGAAATTATTATTACAGACCAACATTTATAATGAATTACAGAAGTGAAATTGCTACAACTATAGGGAGCTTGAACGTAGGCTCAAAAGATAAACCTGACAGACCAGGCCTTCAACCAGTCCAAAAGTGCCATAACCTCATAGTGCATCCAGTAGTATCCTGGTGTGTCAAAGTTCCCAAGGGCCTCAGGGACCCCGGGCAATGCTCACACCAGAAAACTTTCAAAGTAACCCTTTGTGAGCAAGTCTTGGAAAGCCAACTCCAGTGTGTCAAAGTTCAGAGGAGCCTCATGGACTCCTAAGCAATGCTTACACTAGAGGGGCAAGACACTAGGTGTTCTAAGAATAGGAGTTTTAAATAAGAGGTAGTTTTTTAGAAAATAGTTTTGGATTCTCAGGAAGTAAGGAGCAAACAGGGTCATTCAATCATTGTAACTCAAACAAAGGTCCTAGCAGTCAAATGGTATACAAAAACAGGGTAACTAAGAGTTTCAACTTAGTTAATTAATTGTCACTAGGTGAGCATTCAGTCACATACATAGGGGTAGTAGGGCTGGGAAGTCATATTGGTCAGAGGTGAACATAAGATAGAAGAGATATGCTAGTGAAGAAGAAATAATCATGAGTATGGAAACAAAGAAGTCTAACTAAAGCAAGAATAAACAGATTGAGAGAAGGACGCACATGGGTTCAATTAGACAGAAGTAGACATGTTATTGCAGTCAACATAGAAGTAAACATGTTATTGCAGTAGACACATAGGCTTGATTAAGATAGAAGTAGGCATGTTATTATAAGGAAGCATATAAGTTAAGTTGAATAGGAGGAAACATGTAGTCTAATTGAGTGGCAGTACACATACTGACTAGGGATAATGAGCATTAATCACACAGGTCTAGTTAAAGATAAACAGGCGGACTATAAAGATCCTACTAATTTAGTAACATAAAATGGACATGTTAGGAATAGGAAATACACAGATCAAATCATATAGAGGTTTACATGATAGTAAAATGAGAGCATACCAGTTAAAGAAGAAGAAGCAGAAAGTAAAGTAGCAGGATTCAACAGTCTAGTCCTGGCTTTCAGCCGACTAGACAAACAATGAGCACAAGTAGCAGAAAGAGATGGGAGCAGAGTTTGTGTGTGAGTGTGTTTGTGAACTATTGTTCGTGTCCTTAGAAGAATCAAAATGAGAGTATATATAGCACTTAGTGAGGTTAAAACAAGGTAAAGAGTGAATCATAGTTCATAAAATAAGGGTAATCAAATAAATCAATCAGACAATTAGCGAGTCAATTCTTATAGAAGAATCCGGAAGAGACCCCTTAGAATGAGGAGAGTCAATTAATGGTACAAAACTAGGGCTCAAATAAGGCAAGAAATCATTCTCATACCATGTAGGAATCAATCAAATTCCTAGGTCAGGCTGATAGTTTCAAATAAGAAAGGTATTACTAATTAAAGTCACAAATAAGGAATTTGGTAAAAATCACAGATAGATACAGATCGTAACAGGAAAATATGATTCGAGTCCCAAATAAAAATTAATCAGTATATTGGATTGATAGAAATAAACAAATAAAGGGAAAAATCACTAAAATAACTAGTGCCGGAAATAGAAAGACCTAGGGTTTAAGCATATACACAAAAATTAATCAAACTAGTAAAGAATAGTTAGATACAACACTTGGAAGTTTGAAAATCGTTTGAAGAGAACTTAGTACGAACCCTAGTTCTTAGAAATCACTGAAATCAAATAATGATAAGAGAAATAGAAAGTTTTTTCGTAGAAAAATAACAAATAATACTCAGAACATTTCAGATCTACAAGGATCTGAACAAAGCCAAGTAGTCATAAGACTAAGGTTTTTGGAAATGACAGAGACGAAAGGAATCAGTCTAAACCCATAGATTTGAACCAAAAATTGGAAGAAAACAACACTCACAAACAAAAATGGCCATAGACAGGCCTGTGAAAAGGTTCCGAGCAAAACCAGGTTGAATCTCTTTGAGATTCTCTCATAGATCAATGAAGTCGAACAACCAGAAGATGTAACAGGCCTGCAAGGGCTGGAAAATACAAAGAAACCCCATAGACGGGGAGTTTTGTAGGTGACGACGGCTAAGTTTAGGGTAGTTGAGAGAGAGTTGAGAGATGAGGGAACAAAGGGCAGCGAAAATAAAATAAATGAAGGGGTTTAGGGGGTCGTTTGGGATTAATATGGTAAGTTTAATCATGGACTGTTGATCTAAAAGATCAATGGCCACGATTAAACGAAATTACTGGGTCGGGTAGGTTTAATTGGGTTAGGGTTGTTTTAGGTTAGGGTTATTTTAAATTGGGCTTGGGTTTAATAAATTGGATTAGAGGGGGGGTTCCGATTTTGGGTGTAAATTAGGGGCTGTTATTTAAATACCCATTTTACTAATTAAAATAATTTTAAAAAATAGCTGATAAAATGATAAAAAATAGTTTTCAAGCATGAAGGTGATTTAAAATAGTTATTCAATATTATAAAAATATAAAAAGTCAATTTCTGTATAGATAATGTAGTTATGCCTATGTAGGGGCTATATTTGTAAAATATGCAATTATAGTCTTAAACATGCAGATGTAATTATAAAAAATATAATTAAAGTGTTTGAACACTCATATGAACATAAATAATGAATTTAGATGATTAAATTATCATAAAATAATATAAAGGATAGTTTTGAACATTTATGTAATTAAAAATACATAAATAAATGGATTTAGGGCCTTTAAAAATCATAGAAAAGTTGTAAAAATACTTGTGCATGTTTGCAAATGCCGGTACAATATTTTGAAAGTGTGTGTGTACATTTATAAAATATATGAGGGAAAAATAGGTATCAACAATCACGAGGTTAGCAGCTGGACTTGATCGTCGGGAGACCAAGGTAGATCTGCTGGCGTCCGCAGACCCTGGAGTCTTTTCCTAGTCTTGTTATTTTACTGTTTCTTTTCCTTCAGAATAGTGTATTATCTTTCAGACTCCGTTTATAATAAATAGTAGTAGCTCGTGAGTTGTGACTCCAGATCCTAATTATTTCAGATATTTTAGGTTTTATAATATTTCACAACTTCTGCTTAGCTTTTGTTTAGCTTAATTAATTCTATTAATAAAAATTGGCTAAAGTTGATTTTGTGAATTCTCTAACGTTGGCTTGCCTAGCAAGTAAAATGTTAGGCGCCATCACGGTCCCGAAGGTGGGAATTCCGGGTCGTGACAAGTTGGTATCAGAGCACTAGGTTGCCTAGGTCTCACGATTAACGAGCAGGCTTAGTGGAGTCTGTGGGATCGGTACAGAGCATCTGTACTTATCTCTCAGAGGCTATAGAGTTTATGAACAAGTTCACTTCTATTCTTCTCGGTCATGCGATTTTGTTTTCTCAATGCTAATCGAACTCTTCTACTCTTGTCCTTCGCAAATGGAGAGAACACATACCGCATCTTCAACTAAGCAGCAGCCAGAACCCCTAGTGGCAGCTCCTACAAGGGGCAGAGGTCGAGGCCGAGGCCATGCCAGAGGCGAAGGCAGGGGTAGGGCTCAGCCCAGATCTCGAGTAGCAGCACCAGCGGCAGAGCCTCAGGTTGAGTTTGATAAGGAGACTCCAGCCTAGACCATTCCAGCAAGACCAGCCTAGGTCCCAAAGGGGTTCATCGCCATCCTAGTTCTTTAGGATGCTTTGGTCCGTTTAGTGTACCTCATGGAGAGTGTGGCATAGACCGACACATTCGTTGTAGAACCAACCATCTCTTAGTCTCAGGAAGGAGCACAGACTCCTGCTACCCACACTTCGGAGCAGATGACTCCTCAATTTCAGACTCCAGCAACTCAGCCTATTGGGATAGTTCAGCCGGGTGTTGCGGCACAGACCAGAGATGGTTCAACTATGTCTTGTAATGCTTTATGGAGACTGGATAAGTTTACCAAGCTTTTCCCAGTACACTTCAGTGGTGCATCTTTAGAGGATCCCAAGACTATTGGACAGTTGTCATAAGGTGTTACGGAACATGGGGATAGTCGAGACCAATGGGGCCAAATTTGCTGCATTTCATTTGTCGAGTTCCGCCAAGAAATGGCGGAGGGATTATATGTTGACCAGGCCAATGGGGTTGCCAACTCTTACTTGGGACCAGTTCTCTCGGCTGTGTCTTGAGAAGTTCCTTCCTATCACCTAGAGATAGGACTATCGGAGGCAGTTTGAGTGTCTGTAGCAGGGTTCTATGACTGTCACTCAGTACGAGACTCGATTTGTTGATTTGGCCCATCATGCTATTCTTATGCTTCCTACTGAGAGAGAGAGAGAGAGAGAGAGAGAGAGAGAGAGGGTGAGAAGGTTTATTGAGGGACTTTCTCAGCCTATCAGATTGTAGATGGCCCATCATGCTTTATTGAGGCGGATGCTTTTACGCTCCTAGCGAAATCAAGTCCAGTCCTAGTCCAAAATAAAAGAAATGCGGTCCAGCTTGCTTTTGCGCGGTCGCGGAAGTCCGAGCGCTGAGGCGCTTAGTATTGCGCTGTCAGCAGAACCTTCGTAGGGGCATTTTTGTCCAGTAATTTCAGTTGTGTATAAATAGATTTGTTTCAGATTTTTAGGGTATCTTTTGTACTGAGGAGCTCGTGAACAGCCGTATTTTACTACTTTGAGTAATTTTAGAGCAACTTTAGCTATTAATCTTAGATTTTCTTCTTGTAATCAACTTTTATGGGTTATATTTCATCTCCATCTTTGATTTTTTCCTTTATTATGAGTAGCTAAACCCATTAGCTAGAGTTGTGACCAAACCCTAGTGTGGGTATTTAATGGGTCTTCTGTTTTAGGGCTTAATTGTTTATGGGTTAGTGATATTTAACTTGTTTCATGCTTTAATTGTAGAATTGGTGGTTGCAAACACTGGTTCATGCCTTTGTGACTTAGACTCTTCTTGAGAAAGAGGGACTAAGTCTAGGAAATTCAGGCTAACAAGAAATTGGGGTGCATTCAAGAGATTTGATAGCCGTAATTAAAGGGTTAAACCTAGAGATAGTAATATCCGACTTGAGCCAATTTTACTTGTATTTTTTGAACACCCAATTGGGCTTGAGAAAGCCAATTAGGGCAGAGTCACTCAAACTACCGAGAGGTATAGAGTGAGTAATTATGTGTAATGGTTATATCACGACCCCAAATATAACAAGCTTGTCCTAAATTTTAGATTCCATTAGATACTCGCCTAGTTGCAAGTCACTTCCCTAGTGCTTTTTATCACTCGAGAAAACTCTTACAAAAATATTGTACTTAGCTTATTTTCAGCAATCCTTAGCATTAAAATTATAATAGAAACAACTCCAACCATGGTTAGAAGTGTAATTAAGAACAACACGCATAGCTAGATTAGATAGAAACCCAATTCCCAACCAATATTAACTCCCTGTGAAAATCGATCCCGACCTTTCGGGTAAAAGTTGCATCGACCACTCTTGCCATTCTATAGTGGTATAGGGTTGGAGCCGATCACTTTTTGGCGCCATTGCCGGGGATTTAAACGGTTTTGGCTATCTATCTGACTAGTTGTGTGTCTTGTTCTTCTTTACTTCTGTTTTACTAACGTTTGTGAGTTAATTGATCCAAGTACAAAATGACAAATAATGATCCTAACATAAATGTTATCCCGGAGGAAGAGGTAGGTGATAATGCTGAAGATGAGGTGCCTCTAGTACCTCAAGGTCAAAGAAGAGGCCGCCAGGCCAATGAAAACATTCCAGATCCTCCCCCAGCTTCTCCCCGAGTATCTCCTCAAGTGCTTCCAAATGAAGGGTATGCAAGTGCAATTGTCCCACCTCGGATCCGGGCGGGCAATTTCCAGATTACAAATGTCATGCTGACCTTATTAAAGCAAAGAGGGTACTTCACAGGCGCTCCCCATCAGAATGCATATAAATATCTAAATGGTTTTGTGGATACCTGCTGGGGTAGCAAACAAACAAATGTGTCGGATGATGCATTAAGACTAAGATTGTTCCCTTTTTCACTTAGAGCGAAAGCTTTGGACTGGCTTGAAAGGCTCCCCAACCATTCTATCACTACCCTGGATGAGTTGGCTAACAATTTTATAGCCAAGTTTTTCTCACCGGGAAATATGGCTGCATTAAGGGATGAGATCTTAGCATTTAAACAGGAACCAAATGAACCCCTTCATGAAATCTAGGATAGATATAGAATTATGGTCAAGGAGTGCCCCAACATTGATATGACTGAAGCAATGATTCAACAGACGTTTTACCGGGGTATAAACACAACCAATAAATGTGTGGTAAATCAGCTAGTAAGGGGTAATTTTATGAAGCTGTCATATGCCGAGGCCTGTGACATTCTTAATGAGATGGCTAAGACTTCCTCGGCCTAGCAGAGTCAGGCAAATATTCCTCAGTGGGATCCTTGTCGCGCCCCCTTTTTTCCTTTTTTGACGGGGAAGTCCGGGTTTCGACATTCATGGGGGAATAACTCATTTCCTTTTGGGAATTGGGTATTTGAAGAGTCGCCACCTAACGGATTACGGTGCGTTAGGGCACCTAGAGTGATTAACTCATGAACCAGTTTGCATTGCCATAGATTAGGGTAAGGACTCGAAATAACATTGAGGGGAAGGTGTTAGGCACCCCTCGCGGTCCACAATGGTGGGTCCGACCGAACTTAAACTATGTGAATTAGTCATTTTACAAGTAAACAATTTCAACACATACTTGCAAATAAAGGCATGTTTTCACATTCTAAACACATGTATGATTCAGGTAATGGAAGCAAGGGAGAGGTTTGAACAACTTGCATATACGTAAAAAGGAACTTCATTTAAAACATGTAGGAATTGGGAAAGAGGGGTCCTAGGTTGGTTAGCCTATAGGATCATACCCATTCCCGATAATCACTCCTCAATGAGGGGCTACACGTGACATTAGCGCGCAGTCATCATATCCTTACTACCTAATTCCATCCCCTTGGTCATAGCCTAAATCTTCTACCAGCCTTAAAAGATATCCTATGCGTGCACTACCCGTCCCTTTCTTGTGGCCCTGAGGTATTTTGGACCTCTAATTTAGGTAGTTCTAGACTATCCTAAGGTGCTTAAAGGAGAAAAATCTAGGCGACAATCAAAACAATTAGGACTGGACTAAAGAGAACAATTAAAGGCTCAAGTTTTACCTCTACAAACAAAGCAAGCAAGTGCACGTCTTAAACGTTGTTTCAGGTATTTAAGAGAAAGCCTTAGAACAGGATAACTAGGTGAGTAGATAATATGCAGTATTGAATTCAGACAAAAGTGTAAAAGAATTTAGTCCGTTTGCACACCTGATTTTAACCTGTTGAATACGAGTAGTCACAAATAACAAGGCGTAGTTTTACAGTTTGCAGAATTTTAGTCGCCCAACAGGCTTGCCTAGGCGTGTAATAGTGATATCCTATGAGCATTGTATCTAATCATTAATCAGGAATGCAGTAAATCAGTAAACAATTTTAAACGGGCAATTTGGATCCTATAGGAATGCTTTCTAGTAATATTACTTAACGTAGTGTTAAGGACTATTAAAGAAACCAATAGATTTGTTATTCTGATTCAGAACTTACAGGCATGAGTTAAAGTTAAACTGATTTTAGATCAAACTAAAATTGATTTTAGATCCTATAGGCATGATTTCTATAATTAAAGCTTATTTTAGATCCTATAGGCATGATTTCTAATTATGTAAAAGTAAAACAATCAGAATTTATTTGAACCTAAGCAAAA
Organism: Nicotiana tabacum; assembly: GCF_000715075.1. NCBI lineage: Eukaryota > Viridiplantae > Streptophyta > Magnoliopsida > Solanales > Solanaceae > Nicotiana > Nicotiana tabacum. The sequence goes on from NC_134099.1 coordinate 84,815,026, forward strand.
TCCTATAGACATATTATCTAACAAAACACATTTAAACTCTATAGGTATATTATCTAACAAAACACATTTAAACCCTATAGGCATATTATCTAACAAAACACATTTGAACCTTATAGGCATGTTATCTAATAGAACACATTTAAACCCTATAGGCATATTATCTAACAAAACACATGTAAGCCCTATAGGCATATTATCTAACAAAACACATTTGAATCCTATAGGCATGTTATCTAATAGAACACATTTAAACCAAATGAACCCTATTGGCATGTTATCTACCCAACTTTACCCACAGTATACAACTACCATCCCTTTTTAGTAGTCACCCCAATATCTGTTTATAATTAATTATTACAGACCAATGATTGAATGAATATAACATAAATAGAATAGAAATTAAGCTATAGCGAGCCTGAAGCAGGCCCAAAGCAATTTCCCAGCCTTCAATAGTCTCAAATGCCCAAAGTTTCATAGCCAATTTCATGTCTAGGTATGTCAGAGTTCCCTAAGGACATCAAGGATCTTGGGAAGTGCTCACACCCAGACCTTTCTCAAATAAGAACTGATTTAAGTGCAGTGTGCAAGCGCCAACCCTGATATGCCAGAGTTCAGAGATATCTCAAGGATCTCTAAGCAGTACACATATCAGAGGGCCATGACTTAGTAATCTAAGAGTAAGTGAGAGTGCATAATGGTTTGAAAGAGTTTGATAGACAATATAAAGAAAGGTCTTAGGAGTGAAAAGAATTTTTGAAAACCAGTACCGATTTAGTGATAAAACAGTTTGAGGAAAGTATGAAAAACAATTTGCAATCAGAACACAAGTTATAGAACAAACAACTTTAGAAAATACTTAGGCAAACAACTTCCACACAAGGAAATAGGGGTTGGGAACACATAGAATACACCTTAATGGAACACCTAAACAATAGGGTGCACAGAGTTCTTAAGGGATTCTACAAAGCTAAATAGGTTAGTTAATGCAGGTCATTGAAATATGAAGCAAATGTCACAACAGAAACATGTTGAAAACATATAAACAACACAACTATAGTTACCCTAGGGAGACTAGATAACTTAGCAGGAGTAAGGCAGAGCAAGCAAGGACTTAAATGAACATGCTAGGCAAGTATTAACAAGTTTAGGCATGTGGATTACACAAAAAGCAGAGTTTAGGCATGCTAGATGAACAATAGTCGGTCAAACAGGCTAGTTACACATTCAAGACATGTTAAACGGGATAGTGAACAGACAAGTAAGATGGAGACATGCTAATTATATATTGGAATAAGGTTTATTTGACATGCCAGGTAAGCTGCAAACAGAAGCAGGAATGAACTCAGGATTGATGAACTAAGGCAGTAAATAAACACATAGGTTTGGATTCTAAAATTTAATCAGAATCATACTAGTTAGAGAAAGAAAACACTAGATGTAAGATAGGTGTTGCACAATTTCCAGTCTTGGCTTGCAGCCGAGTAGAATAACAAAGATCACAAGTAGTAGAGAGAGAGAGAGAGAGAGAGAGAGCAGAAAAAGCTTTTCAGAGTGTAAAAGTAGTGGTTTTTGAACTAATGTTTGTGTGTGAGACGTTAAAATAAAGAGAGTTTATATAGTAGTTCAAGACTAGAGCAAATAAGGTAAAGTAATCAATAATCAGCAATTAGAGAATTTCAGAATCAATCACACAAAGATTCAGTATAGTCTTCTCTTTTAATTAAGAAAAAATCAGCCAACGATAATGACAGGAGCTAATTAAAGCAAGGAGTTCAATCAGACTGAGTAAAGAAATAAGAAGTAAAGGCCTTATTAAGGAAAGGCATTCAAATCAAACCAAAATAAAGAACTTCAGAATAAAAATAGGCAAGGGTTTAATTAAGGAGAAAATCATGTAAAAAGTCAGCAAGTATAGCAGACAAAATAAGGCAAGAAAGGGATAGTCAGGATTCAACACATAGGTTTTAATGAAAAAAATTGGTAAATTCAAGAATTCAAAACAATACTGATTTAAGGAGAAAAATATAGGTTTACCATAAATAGCCATAATGAATATAGACATATAGAATCAGTAGAAAAGTCGAACCAAGAACCTTAGTAGAGGCACATTAGGATAAAAAATCACAAGACATCAAATTATGCTAAAAAAATCACAAGAACCAAATCATAGGACAAAGTCAGTACACAAGTAACTCAGAAACCAAACAAAATGTCGAAAAATTTGGGGGGGTTTAGCATAAACTAGTTAGGGTTAAAGAAAACCTTTACGAAATCGGTTAAAACACATAAGAAATAGAAGATTAAACACTCAAAATTATCAAACGTTTTGGAGAAAGAAATTTTCGGGAAACCCTAGTTTAGAAAAATAGAAAATCATTCGAAAATCAGAAGGTTCTTGTGAAACTCATGTGAAATAGGTTTGATCCATCTCAGATCTTGCACAGATCTGAGAAGTTCAAAGGGAAAAATTAGGGTTTCGAGAAGAACAACACAGAGATGAAGAAGTAGGCTTAGAAATCCATAGATCTAAGGCGACATAGGAAGATCTTACTCGAAATCAAACCGGAACAGCCTGGAACAGGTGAGAAAGGGCCATAGGTGTAAGTGGACTGACCCTAGTCCCTCGAGGACCTTAGAGATGGCAATACCAACATAGGAGAGGCCATTAGAGGTCTGATGGTGGTAGGGAAACACCATGAACGACAGTAGATGAACGGCGATGAGAGTGAGTTAGGGTTAGGACTTGAGAGCATTTGAGAGAAGAGGGGATCAGATGTCGGCGTGAGAGAGGATAGGAAATGAAGGGTTTGAGGGAGGTCATTAGGTTTAATTTAGGTAAGGGGGAATCTGTACCGTTGATCAAAATAATCAACGACCAGGATTTGCCAAGAAGTGGGTCGGATAGATAAGGGTTTTGGGCTGGGTGGATTTTGGGCATGGTCTAATTTGAAATTGGGGTTAAAATTGGGCTAGGTATTTAGGCTAAATTTGCAAATAAGGGGGCCATTTGTTAAATACCCTATTTAATTGATAAAATAAATTTTAAAAATAACTAACAGGCTGTAAAACTGATTTTTATACCTGGAAATATTTTAAAATAATTACTTAATATATTAAAAATATAAAAGATTTTTTTTGATAAAATAATGTAATAATGCATGCATAGGCTATAATTACAAAGTAATTATAGTTGCATTCTAAAAATACAAATGTGGCTATTTGTGCAATAACTGAAACTTGGTACAAATGCAAATAATAAAATTAAGCCATAAAATTATTATAAAACTATTTGTGATGCAATTAGTGATTGTTTTTATAAAATAAATATTGGGAGAAATTAGTTAAAATATTTTAAAATGCATAAATTGTATGAAAAATACTAATTGATGCACATGCATAGTTTTGAAAATATTATGGGAAAATTTGTGTATCAACAGCTGCCCCTCTTTACCCGGAAATGATGAAAAGAGTTTTCGAGTAAAGAAATAATGGCCAATTTTGACCGGATGGGATGTTTTGAAAGATAGAGGTCAGACTCTAGTCTTTGAGCTACCTACATATCCCTGGTTTTATAGGAATCAGGCCACGTATAGTTCTGGATTCATTGGCAGAATATACCAATGAAGTCATTGCAAGAACAGACACGAGATTTCGGAATGGATGCAAGAATGCTTATGGTAAATGGTCTAGGTTTAAGATAGTTGAAGGAACTGGAGTGGGGTCGCTCCTGCTAGGATAACAGTTGCTTAATGGTCACCTACAGATGAAGAGATGCTACATATGTGTATTTGTGCGAAAATTTAAACATGATGCAGATTCCCTTTGGACCATGAAAATTATCTTCGGACGGTTAAGGATGACGTCCTTGGACCATGAATTGTTTAGTGAGGGTTTTGCAGGCCATGAAATGATGTTCTTGGGCCATGAAAATGGTGCCTCCGAACCATAACGCCTTTGAATAATGATATGCAAATTTGAGAGATCCTCAGGCCATGGCATGGTGTCTTCCAGCTATGAGGATGATGCCTTTTAGACTATGACGCCTTTGGATAGATTAGAGATATTTCATCCCATGAGATGCAATAATATGATGTTAACAAGAAAAGGTTTAGTCTTCTGAAATGAAGGGTAGAGCTTAGCCCTATCGAAAAGCAAATAGATAGTACCAGAATAGAATGATATTTATGCAAGGAGGGACAATGCTTAGTCCCATGAAAATGTGGAGGAAAAGATTATCCCCATGCGGATGTGGAGGAAAGGATTAACCTCATGCAGATAGGGAGGCAAGGATTAGCCTCATGCAGGTGTGGAGGCAAGAATTATCCTCATGCAAATATGGAGGAAAGAATTAGCCTCATGTAGATATGGAGGCAAGGATTAGCATCATGCAGGTATGAAGGCAAGGATTAGCCTCATGCAGGTACGGAGGCAAGGATTAGCCTCATGCAAATATAGAGGCAAGGATTAGCCTCATGCAAGTATGGAGGCAAGGATTAGCCTCATGCAGGTATGGAGGTAGGGATTAGCCTCATGCAAATACGGAGGCAAGGATTAGCCTCATGCAAATCATGGAGGCAGGGATTAGCCTCATGCAGATCATGGAGGCAGGGATTAGCCTCATGCAAATATGGAGGCTGGGATTAGCCTCATGCAAATACAGAGGGAGGGTTTATCCTCATGCAGGTATGGAGGCTGGGATTAGCCTCATGCAAATACAAAGGCAAGGATTAGCCTCATGCAGATCATGGAGGCAGGGATTAACCTCATGCAAATACGGAGGCAAGGATTAGCCTCATGCAGATCATGGAGGCAGGGATTAGCCTCATGCAAATATGGAGGTAGGGATTAGCCTCATACAAATACGGAGGCAGGTATTAGCCTCATGCAGGTATGGAGGCAGGGATTAGCCTCATGCAAATACGGAGGCAAGGATTAGCCTCATGCAGATCATGGAGGCAGGGATTAGCCTCATGCAAATATGGAGGCAAGGATTAACCTCATGCAGATGGAGGTAGGGATTAGCCTCATGTAAATATGGAGGCAGGGATTAGCCTCATGCAAATACGGATGCAAGGATTAGCCTCATGCAGGTATGGAGGCAAGGATTAGCCTCATGCAAATACGAAGGCAAGGATTAGCCTCATGCAGATCATGGTGGCAGGGATTAGCCTCATGCAAATATAGAGGTAGGGATTAGACTCATGCAGATATGGAGGTATGGATTAGCCTCATGCAAATATGCAGAACATGGCTTAGTCCCATGCAAAGAACGAGTAGCAAATAAGGGTAGCATATTTCTTAGCCGGAGATATACTCGGTGTCTGATGGCCTGTTTGATAATGATTTTGCTTTGTGTATACATGTTTGCGAATGTTATCGCTACGTCAAATGTACCTGCGCTCAAAGAAAAATTGTAATTTTTGTGAGGGGAGGTTGGTTGTGCCTTTGTCCGCTGGCCTTGCTTCGCTCCATTTTGGAGGCCTCGTTTGAGTTTCCCTGGGTAACACCAGACTGTTAGATGAACTAGTGACTGTAACACATTACAGAGACATTGTAGCTTCCTCATGTTAGAATTTTGAGGGTCCTCCTCAAAATTCTACCCCGATTTAGTATATGATCCTTTGGCCATTTGCGAGTGACGAGCCTTGTTGAGCCTTCTTCGGAATTATGAGAATCCTTCTCAAAATTTTGCCCCAATTTCTAACTTTCTGGCATGCGATGGCGTCGACTGGACTTGCTCTGAAATTTTGAGGGTCCTCCTCAAAATTCTTCCCTAGTTTATGATTTTGGGAAAATGGAAATTTTATTATGATATGACCAAACCGATAAGGCTGCCTACGTATCCCCTCTTAAATGGGAATCAGGTCAAGCATAGTTCAATTACATCAGATGAGGAAATGTAAATAGTCTAAGCATAGTATCTCTTAACTACGTCTGAATTGATTGGTTTTGGCCAGATTTCTCCATACCATCTCTGCAAGTATGAGTGCTCCTCCTGTTAGCACCCTGTGAATCATATAAGGACCTTGCCACTTGGAAGAGAATTTCCCTTTGGCTTCATCTTGATGTGGGAAGATTTTCTTCAGCACTAGCTATCCTGGTGCAAATTGCCTTGGTTTGACCCTTTTATTGAAAGCTCTAGACATTCTGTTCTGGTAAAGCTGACCATGACATACTGTATTCAAATTTTTTCCATCTATAAGGGCCAATTGTTCATAGTGTCTCTTTATCTATTCTGCATCGCTGAGTTCAGCTTCCTGTATAATTCTTAAAGAAGGAATCTTTACCTCGGTTGAGATGATAGCTTCGGTACCATAAACCAGTATATAAGGAGTTGCCCCGGTTGATGTGCGAACTGTAGTGTGGTACCCCAACAGAGAAAAAGGAAGTTTCTCGTGCCATTGCTTGTGGTTTTCTACCATCTTCCTTAGTATCTTCTTGATATTTTTGTTGGCGGCTTCTACGGCTCCATTCATCTGAGGTCTATAGGCTGTAGAATTCTTGTGCTTGATTTTGAAAGTTTCTCACATGGATTTCATCAGATCACTGTTGAGATTGGCTGCATTATCTGTGACAATAGACTCGGGAACTCCAAATCGGCAAACGATACGATCTTTGACAAAGTCTGCGACGACTTTCTTGGTGATAGCTTTGTAAGATGCAACCTATACCCATTTTGTGAAGTAATTAATGGCTACCAGAATAAACCTGTGCTCATTTAAAGTGGTAGGATCAATCAGACCGATGACATCTATTCCCCAAGCGGTGAATGGCCAGGGTGAGCTTGTTGCATTGAGCTCATTTGGCGGCACTTTTATCACATCGACATGCACTTGACATTGATAGCATTTGCGTACATACTAGACACAATCCATTTCCATGGTCATCCAAAAGTAACCGGCCTAAGTATCTTCTTGGCCAAGACAAAACCATTCATCTGTGGGCCGCAGGTCCCAACATGTATGTCCTCAAGTAGTTTAGAAGCTTCTTTTGCGTCGACACATCTTAACAATCCCAAATCAGGAGTTCTCCTGTACAAGTTTCCTCCGCTGTGGAAGAAGTGATTGGACAATCTTCGGAGCACACGTTTCTGAGTGTGGTTTGCATGCTCCAGATATTCTCCTTTCGTTAAATACTCTTTGATGTCATGGAACTAAGGCTTTCTATTCGTCTATTCCTCGACATGAGCACAGTAAGCCGGTTGATTATGGATTCTTACTGGGATGGGATCAATGAATTCTTATCTGGATGTTATATCATGGATGACAAAGTGGCCAATACATCGACAAACTCATTCTGAATTCTGGGCACATGTCGGAACTCTATCTTCATGAACCTCTTTCTCAATTCCTTCACATAGTTCAGATATGGCAATATCTTGGAATTCTTGGTGGCCTACTCTCCTTGTACCTGGTGCACAAGCAAATCTGAATCACCGATTACTAGTAGCTCCTGATTATTCATGTCGACTACTATGTTGAGCCCTAGTATGCAGGCTTCATACTCTGCCATGTTGTTGGTGCAGGGATATGAGTTTAGCAGATACCGGATAATGTTGCCTTGTTTTTGATACCAAAACTGCTCCAATGCCTACTCCTTTAAAATTTGCAGCTCCGTCGAAGAACATCCTCCAACCGTCGTATGCTTCGGTAATGTCCTCTCCTACAAATGACACCTCTTTGTTAGGAAAATACATTTTCAAGGGATCGTATTCTCCTCCCATCGGGTTTTCAGCAAGATGATCTGCCAATGCTTGTCCTTGACCGCCTTTTGAGTTACATAGACGATATCGAACTCACTCAACAGTATCTGCCACTTGGCTAGCTTCCCAGTTGGCATGGATTTCTAAAATATGTACTTCAAAGGGTCCATCCTAGATATGAGGTATGTGGTATAGGCACAGAAGTAATGCCTCAACTTCTAGGCCGTCCAAGTCAAAGCACAACAAGTTCAGTCCAGTAGAGAGTACTGTGCTTCGTAAGGTGTGAACTTCTTACTCAAGTAGTATATGGCTTGCTCCTTTCTTCTTGTTTCGTCATGTTATCCTAGAACACATATGAAGGCTTCATCCAACACTGATAGATAGAATAGCAAAGGTCGTCCTGGTTCTGGCGGGACCGGAACTGGTGGCGTGGATAGGTACTCCTTGATTTTGTCGAAGGCTTTCTCATAAATCTTCGGTCCAGCTTGTCTCGGCATCCTTCCTCAACATCTTGAAGATAGGTTCACATATAACTGTGGATTGTGCTATGAAGCGACTGATATAGTTGAGACATCCTAGGAAGCTCATCATGTCCTTTTTGCTCCTAGGTGGTGGCAATTCCTGAATAGCTTTGACTTTAGACAGATCCAGCTCGATCCCTCGATGAATGGCAATGAATCCCAGTAACTTTCCTGCGGGAACCCCAAATGCACACTTTGCGGGGTTCAGTTTCAAGTTGTACCTCCTTAGCCTGTCAAAGAACTTTCTCAAATCTGCTATGTGACTTGCAACCCTCTTGGATTTGATAATGACGTCGTCCACATACACCTCTATTTCTTTGTGTATCATATCATGGAAGATGGTCATCATGGCTCTCATGTAAGTAGCCCCAGCATTCTTTAGACCAAATGGCATCATCTTGTAGTAGTACACCCCCATAGTGTAATAAAAGCTATTTTTCTGCATCTTCTTTATCCATCCAGATCTGGTGATAACCCACGAAGCAATCTACAAAGGATTGGAGTTCATGCTTGGCTCAATTGTCGATCAGGATGTGTATATTTGGAAGTGGAAAGTCATCCTTGGGACTTGCTCTGTTTAAGTATCGATAGTCAACACATACTCTGACTTTTCCATCTTTCTTAGGAACTGGCACGATGTTGGCTAACCAGGTTGGGTACTCAACCACCCTGAGGACTTTGGCTTTGATCTGCTTAGTAACTTCCTCTTTGATTTTCAGGCTCATATCTGGTTTGAATTTTCTGAGTTTATGCTTCACCGACGGACACATAGGATTAGTAGGCAACTTGTGAGCCACTATGGACGTACTCAAACCGGTCATGTCATCATAAGTGAATGCTGATGCGAGTCTCTTTGATGGTCTCAGCGTCCCCCAAATTTACTGCTCCGGTTTCGTTCAGGTTGGACTTAGGCTTATTCTCAAAGTTTTCAACCTCCCTGACAACTTCCTCAGGTATCTCATCTTCTTCATCCGAATCACTATCCTCATGTTGCGTTGCCTCATTACATGTCATAGTCACCGGTTCATCAGGAAAAGTATCAATAACGTTGTAGAAAGAAAAATATGAAAGATAATAATAAATAATAAAGAGTAATGCATTTGATTAATACTTAAAATATCCAAACGAGTACGACTCGACAAATCGAGCATTTATTTTGAAACAAGTGAATCTTAAAAACAAAATTGCTGAAAATTTTAAATGCCTAGAATGGCTATAAGAATAAAATTCACCCAAGCTACCCAAGGACTCGGCGGGCCTGGGATGGTGTGGCGGTCCAGTTCCTAAGGACGGCTCCTTTCTCCACAGTCTGAATAGTGAGGCCTTCTTCCTCCTCCTTCTCAATTATTGCATTGCAGTCCATGTCTTCTTCCTCCAAGAATTGATTCCTCAGCACAACTAATGCTTCTTCTTATGTAGTTCCCCATATTGTATCAGCTTGGTGAAAAGTCTTGTCACGACCCAAACTGGAGGGCCATGACAAGCACCCGACCATACTTGCCAAGCACCAACGTACATTTCATCTAACATTCATTATTATCTTTTAGGGATGACGAGATCAATATAAATGGTAGACCTGGATCATGGACAACCAGCAATAAAATATGACGGCATGAACATACATAGCAGGGGATGACCAGACAATCAAGAAACTACATATAAGGTATGAGCTACCACGCTACCATGAAAGACTATATAACAAAAACCAGCCGACAAGGCATACCAAACTATACATGAGTCGACACTTGTCTATGAGCCTCTAAATGAACATAAGTGCTGCAACATAGCCGGAATAGGGCCCCGACATACCCATAATGTCTATAACAAAAATGCATACCAAGACCAAGGCAAGTCCGGAGAAGGGATTTCGCCAATCACTGCTGAACTGGACAGCCTACTGTGGTGGGGGAGCTGCACCTGCCTGTCTATCAGGACCTGCAGCATGACATGCAACGTCCACAAATAAAAGGACGTCGGTACGAATAAAGTACTGAGTATGTAAGGCAGGGAACCATAAATACGATCAGTAATGTAAGCAAGGATAGAGAATATACAACCTGTAACATCTTAGTACCTCTGAGGGCTACTGACATGAAATGCATGATACATATGTATAAATACATAAACCTTTAAAACATTCGCCTCTGTGGGCATCATTATCATCATATCGTACCCGGCCATAATAGGCTCGGTAAAAAACGTACCCGGCCATCATAAGGCTCGGTAGAATATTATCCGGCCATGTGGAGCTCGGTAAAACCCAACTGATCAGTGGTTGCACAATAGGTGCCGTACCCGGCCAACTATAGCGTGGCTCGGTAGAGTAAAATAGATACATATATATAATGCATGCTCGACTCATGGAATCACATTCTAAACCTTTCGGAGTGACGTAAGGTCAGTATCCTCTGTACACGTTATTAGGACTAACTCTTCACTATGAACCTTATAAGAATCAGGAAGTACCAACAACATTGATAACATAAGAATAAGAGAAGCAACATTAACATCAATCGTTCCATAAGAGGGAAAACAATGTAAGTACTGCTAGCTTCTAAGAGTAGAGTATCTTGGAAGCTCGTTCATTACATTATGTACAATCGGAGTCGTGCAAAAGAAGGAAAGGGATAGCCTCACATACCTTGTATATACTGCCCTAATCTCAAGCTATGCAATTGTCAAAACTCCTTAGTCTACAATAAGAGAAACGATACTATCGTTATCATTTAAGCGTCATAACTATTATGTATCGACCACAACCTATTTTACGATGAAACGGACAACACCTCCCCTATATATATGACTTCACACCATTCAAAACAGTCACCAAACAGCCCAAACAACATCAATAATAAACATATTGAGCCTCCCAAAATAGTCCACGCACAGCCTAATCACTCCATACATATGACGACCACCGTAGTCGTGTCAAACGACCCGGAAATGTTACGAATAACTATCATCCCACAATCCTACATATATATGGTGTTTATCCACACCCTTTCTCCTCCAAAACTCCACAAAACAATAGTAAAATACGCAGCCCAACAGCAACGCAAAACAGTCCACAAAACAATAACATTACTACCAAGCGTTTCGATATATATTTCACAAGTTCTAGCTTCAATGGCTTAGCCGCAACTTGGATAGTCTTAAATACATATAGAGTAAGAGGTTCCTTACCTTTATACAGAAAGAACAACTCCAATTTGACCTTAAATTTCTATGAAATATCCCTCCAATGCTGCCACAACAACAAAAAAGCGAAACTAGCGATCAATTAGTGTTTTTCGGCACTAGAATTACTTTAGAAGGCTTGAAATCACCTAGGATTGATATTAAGAACATGAGGGAGTATTTATAGAACATAAACCCTTTAAAACAACCTCCCACACGAGCTGTAATGACACAAAAATGAGCAACAACAAGAAGAACAAGAGACTTACTAGCGCCACAGAATTCCCGATACTTGATTTGTGTTGTTTGCCCCTTTTTTGGGTCTTGAATCTTGAGAGAACCTTGAGAGGATGTTCCTAGGGTTCTAAGGTCTGAAAATAGTGAGAAGAAATGACTTAAAACGGGTTGGAGGCATCCTATATAGGTCCAAATATCTTAAACCGCCTTAGTGGGCCCCACAGAGAGGTGCTTGGCGCAGTCTCGCGAAAATGCAAATATCTCTCTACTCCGAGATCGTATCGATGAACGGTTTAATACGTTGGAAATGAGACTCATAGATATTTAATTTGGTTGGTAGATCACCCCGTAATTCCTTGTAAATTAGGAGAAAAGATTAGAAACATTTGACCTAATGTTTAAGTAAAATTATGAACCTAAGTTGAGACAACTTTTATCGACTTTTGTTTCATATCTCGTTTGACTTCAAGACTTATGATACAGATATTATATGATTAAAATACCTTAATACATGACCTCTTGAGTGTATTAAGCACCGCTAGATTTACCTGAAAATACGAGTTACAACATCCTTGATTCGTTTAACTTCTAATACTTGTTAATCACCCTTATACACTCTTGTATCACTTAAGACCAATAGGATTGACTTCTTATCATCTCAAAGATAATTCCTTCTTGGATTTATGTTAACTAATATATGTCATGAACTAACACATGTGCATATGGGTTGTAACACCCTCCCCCGCCCCTTAGGAACATTCGTCCTCGAATGTAAGGGTTCATGGGGAGTTTAAATCATCGTGGATTCCAATGAAAATTTCCGATCAATTTTCCCCTATAAAATGGTCACTAGCAAAACTTGCAAGCAATTAAGCCCAACATATGGCTTCACAAGGCTACATAAAGCATTATGCATATTTACATTATCTACATATCACCATTTTGTATTAAGGAGGAGTATTCTCAAATTATTGCTTACCTCATAGAGCCGTTTCACCTTCCAATGTATCCTGTCTTCCACCAGCATCCTTGTTATCTTCATTCTGGAATAGGTAAGGGTATTTAGACTTCATCTCCTCTTCTTCTTCCCATGTCATTTCTTCCATATTTTTGTTCCTCCACAATACTTTGACGGAAGCTACATCTTTTGTTCTCAGCTTGCGGACTTGTCGATCTAATATCGCCACTGGCACTTCTTCATATGATAGGTCCTCTGTAACTTGTACATATTTGATAGGGATGACTCGAGAAGGGTCTCCAATACATTTCCTCAACATAGATACATGGAATACCGGGTGGACAAATTCCAATTCGGATGGCAATTCTAACTCATAAGCAACCTGTCCAATCCGTAGAAGAATTTAATATGGCCCGATATACCTTGGACTCAGCTTACCTTTCTTCCAAAAACGCATAATACCCTTCATTGGTGAGATCCTCAGGAAAACCCAATCACCAACCTCAAACTCCAGATCACGACGTCGGACATCGGAATAAGATTTTTGCCTGCTTTGTGCTGTCCTCAATCGCTCTTGTATCACTTTCACCTTCTCAATAGCTTGGTGAATCAAATCTGGCCCATATAATTCTGTTTCACCGACTTCGAACCATCCAACTGGTGATCTACATCTTCTCCTGTATAGTGCCTCGTATGGGGCCATTTTAATACTGGAATGGTAGCTATTTTTGTAGGCGAATTCTATGAGTGGAAGATGATCATCCCAATTCCCCTTAAAATCTTGAAAACATGCTCGTAGCATATTTTCCAGTGTCTGAATGGTACGTTCAGCCTGTCCGTCAGTCTGCGGATGAAATGCAGTGCTGAGATTTACTTGTGTGCCTAAACCCTTCTGGAAAGACCTCCAAAAGTTAGCCATAAATTGAGCTCCTCGGTCTGATATAATAGATACGGGCACACCATGAAGCCTAACAATCTCCTTGATATACAACTTCGCATAATCTTCAGCCGTGTAAGTTGTCTTCACTGGCAGAAAATGGGCACATTTTGTAAGTCGATCAATTATCACCCAGATGGAGTCAAACTTATGATAAGAGCGAGGTAATCCAATAATGAAGTCCATATTAATCACCTCCCACTTCCAGGTCGGAATCTCTATATTCTGAAGCAATCCACCGGGTTTCTGATGTTCTATCTTTACTTGTTGACAATTGGGACACTGGGCTACAAATTTTGCAATAGACTTCTTCATATTATCCCACCAATATTGCTCCTTGACATCATGATACATCTTTGTCGAGCCGGGATGGATGGAATATCGGGATTGATGAATCTTATTCATAATCTTTTCTCGCAACCCTGCCACATCAGGCACACATAATCGGCTCTGGTATCTCAGTGCTCCATCTTTTCTGATCTCAAAAGCCGTACTTTTACACTGTTGAATGCTTTCTCTTAATCGTACTAAGATAGGATCTTCATATTGTCGTGCTTTTACCTCGGCTACCAAAGATGATTCTGATGTATTCTGTACAGTAACACCTCCGTCATCAGAGTCTAACAATCTGATTCTCATATTGGCTAGCTGATGAAGCTCTTTAGTCAACCCCCATCTACCTGCCTCAATATGTACTAAACTTCCCATTGATTTACGGCTGAGAGCATCTGCCTCAATATTGGCTTTACCGGGATGATACAATATCTCGACGTCGTAGTCTTTCAGTAATTCAAGCCACCTATGCTGCCTCAAATTCAACTCTTTCTGCTTGAAGATGTATTGTAAACTCTTGTGATCTGTGTAGATGTCAACATGGATGCCGTATAAGTAGTGTCGCCATATCTTCAAAGCATATATTACTGCAGCCAATTCCAAATCATGGGTTGGATAATTCTTTTCATGCTTCTTCAATTGTCTTGATGCATAAGCAATCACCTTCCCATGCTGCATCAATACGCACCCCAAACCTATACCTGAGGCATCATAATATACCACATAACCTTCTATTCCTTCAAGAAGAGTGAGCACTGGTGCGGATGTCAATCAATTATTCAGCTCCTGAAAACTACGTTCACAAGTGTCAGACCACTGGAACTTGGTAGCTTTCTGTGTTAACTTAGTCAATGGTGATGATATAGAGGAAAACCCTTCCACAAACCGCCTATAATATCCTGCTAGCCCTAGGAAGCTGCGGACTTCTGATGGTGTTGTAGGTCTCGGCCAATTCTTTACTACATCGATCTTCTGAGTGTCGACACTAATACCCTCGTCAGATATCACATGGCCAAGGAACGCTACTGAGTTCAGCCAAAATTCACATTTGGAGAGCTTAGCATATAACTTACGATCCTGAAGCGTCTGTAATACTATCCGCAAGTGGCCCGCATGTTCCGCCTCCGAACGAGAATACACTAGAATGTCATCAATGAATACAATCACGAACACATCAAGATAGGGCCTGAATATAGTATTCATGAGATCCATAAAAGTTGTTGGGGCATTTGTTAGCCCGAACGACATCACCAAGAACTCAAAGTGCCCATATCTTGTCCGGAAGGCCGTCTTTGGAATATCCTTCTCCTTAACCCTCACCTGATGATACCCTGAACGTAAATCAATCTTGGAGAAATACTTGGCACCCTGGAGTTGGTCAAACAGGTCATCAATTCTTGGAAGTGGATACTTGTTCTTTATAGTAAACTTATTCAACTGTCGATAGTCGATACACATCCGTAACGACCCGTCTTTCTTCCGCACGAATAGGACTGGCGCACCCCAAGGTGAAGTGCTAGGCCTAATGAAGCCCTTATCCAGCAAGTCCTTCAACTGCACCTTCAACTCTCGCAACTCTGTCGGGGCCATTCTGTATGGAGGGATAGAGACCGGTTGAATGTCAGGCAACACATCAATGCTAAACTCAATCTCCCTTCAGGAGGAAGGCTTGGGAGTTCATCTGGGAAAACATTTGGAAATTTGTTGACCACGGGGATTGATTGTAGAGTAGGCGGCTTCGCCTCCGCATCCCTAACGTGAACGAGATGATAAATGTAACCTTTTGAGATCATTTTCCTTGCCTTAAGATAGGAAATAAACCTACCTTTCGGTGTAGCAATGTTCCCTTTCCATTCAATGATAGGTTCACCCAGAAATTGGAACCTAACCACTTCGTACGATAATCAACATTTGCATAGCATGAGGCCAACCAGTCCATTCCCATTATCACATCAAAATCAACCATTTCTAACTCAAATAAATTTGCCGAGGTTTGACGACTACAAATCATCACAGTGCAACCTCTATATACCCTTCTAGCAATCACAGAATCTCCTATCGGATTAGATACCACAAGAGGTTTACTTATCAATTCAGGTTCAATGCCAAACTTATTAGCCACAAAGGGTGTAACATATGATAATGTAGATCCCGGATCAATCAGCGCATATACATCATAAGAAAACACAGACAATATACCTGTAACAACATCTAGAGACGACTCGAGATCCCGTCGACCTACTAGAGCATTGGTTCGATTTTGAGCACCACTCAAACTCGGCACTGCACCTCTACCCCTACCACGACCTGTCGACTGCTGAAAACCCCGTGCTGGAGGTCTAACTGATGAGGAAGAACCAGACACAGATCCAGTTGGCTGAGCCATACCATCACCTCCTATGTTAGGACAATCCCGCATCATATGGCCAGGCTGTCCGCAGGAATATCACACATCAGAACCTCGACGACACAGTCCAAAGTGGGCCTTGCCGCACTGATCACAATGTGGTGTTGGGGGTCTCATCTGACTAGTATCCCTGTGATGTTGCGAGCCAGATGCCCGCGAACTCTAACCTAGACCAGAATATGATCGATCATATCGAGGCCTCTGAAACTGTGGAGGAGCACTAGCTACAGGTGGCGCCGAACTCCTCGAAATCTGTGGCCTGATGCTGCCTCTGAAGTCATCAGAATACCCTGCAAATCTCGCCCTCTTATGCTGGCCCCTATCCTGCTCCCTAACTGCCCTCTGCTGGCACTTACGATCCTCTAGGGTCTGGGCATAAGCTTGAATACGGGAAATATCCATGCCCTCCACCAAGGAGGCTGTCGTACACTCATTTATCAGATGTGGTCCCAACCCATTCACGAACATATGCACCCTATCACTCATCTCGGCCACCATATGGGGAGCATACCTTGCCAAAGAATCAAACTGCATACTGTACTCTCGCACACTCATATTACCTTGTCTAAGGTTCAAGAACTTATCAGCTCTAGCTCGTCGTATCTCAACTGGCAAGTAGTGACGAAGAAAGGCCTCAGAAAATTCCTTCCACACAGCTGGAGGAGCGTTTGGACCCCTGGATCTCTCCCAACTATCATACCAGAGAACCGCTAAATCCCGTAGCCGATAAGAAGCCAACTCTACTGCCTATGTATCACTAACACACATAACCCGAAGTGTACGATGAACCTGGTCAATAAAAGTCTGCGGGTCCTCCTTGGGGTCTGATCCGGTAAACACTGGAGGGTCTAAATTAATAAAATCACGAACTCTCGTACTAACTGGTTTCTCAGCAGCACCTGTATTCTGCCTCTGAGCCTGAGCAGCTACCAAGCTAGTCAATAACTGCAAAGCACTCCGCATATCTTGGTTTGTAGTGCCAGACGGAGGAAATGGAGGTGCTGGGTGCCTCCTAATATCCTCTGGAGGAGACGAGGTAGATGAGGTATGAGACGACATCTCACTCTGAGCCTCACTTTGGCCTGCTCTGGCTTGGGGCACCTGACTGGTACCCTCTCCCGCAGCTGTATCAAGCCGTCTACTAATTGTTTGCTTCCTAGTCGAAGGCATCGCTGAAAGAAAACAAGGTGAATATTAGAGACAAACACTTACGACTCAACTCTACGCACGATCTAGATTCAGGAAGAAGGTAACAACCCTAGATGTCATGTAGCCTCCTGATTATAAATGTGGTGCGCTACACATCCATAATCAAGACTCTACTAGACACGGCTCATAGACAACCCCTAGGACAGACTTGCTCTGATACCAAGTTTGTCATGACCCAAACTGGAGGGCCATGACTAGCACCCGACCATACTTGCCGAGCACCAACGTACATTTCATCTAACCTTCATTATTATCTTTTAGGGCTGACGAGATCAATATAAATGGTAGACCTGGATCATGGACAACCAGCAATAAAATATGACGACATGAACATACATAACAGGGGATGACCAGACAATCAAGAAACTACATATAAGTCGACACCTGTCTATGAGCCTCTAAAGGAACATAAGTGCTGCAACATAGCCGGAACAGGGACCCGACATACCCATAATGTCTATAACAAAAATGCATACCAAGACCAAGGCAAGTCCGGAGAAGGGATTTCGCCAACCACCGCTGAACTGGACAGCCTAATGTGGTGGGGGAGCTACACCTGCCTGTCTATCAGGACCTGCAACACGACATGCAACGTCCACAAATAAAAGGACGTCAGTACGAATAAAGTACTGAGTATGTAAGGCAAAGAACCATAAATACGATCAGTAATGTAAGCAAGGATAGAGAATACACAACCTGTAACATCTTAGTACCTCTGAGGGCTACTGACATGAAATGCATGATACATATGTATAAATACATAAACCTTTAAAACATTCGCCTCTGTGGGCATCATCATCATCATATCGTACCCGACCATAATAGGCTCGGTAAAAAACGTACCCGGCCATCATAAGGCTCGGTAGAATCGTACCCGGCCACGTGGAGCTCGGTAAAACCCAACTGATCAGTGGTTGCACAATAGGTGCCGTACCCGGCCAACTATAGCGTGGCAACAACAAGAAGAACAAGAGACTTACTAGCGCCACGGAATTCCCGACACTTGATTTGTGTTGTTTGCCCCTTTTTTGGGTCTTGAATCTTGAGAGAACCTTGAGAGGATGTTCCTAAGGTTCTAAAGTCTGAAAATAGTGAGAAGAAATGACTTAAAATGGGTTGGAGGCATCCTATATAGGTCTAAATATCTTAAACCGCCTTAGTGGGCCCCATAGAGAGGTGTTTGGCGCAGTCTCGCAAAAATGCGAATATCGCTCTACTCCGAGATCATATCGAAGAACGGTTTAATGCGTTGGAAACTAGACTCATAGATATTTAATTTGGTTGGTAGATCACCCTGTAATTCCTTGTAAATTAGGTGAAAAGATTAGAATAATTTGACCTAATGTTTATGTAAAATTATGAACCTAAGTTGAGACAACTTTTGTCGACTTTTGTTTCATATCTCGTTTGACTTCAAGACTTATGATACGTATATTATATGATTAAAATACCTCAATACATGACCTCTTGAGTGTATTAAGCACCGCTAGATTTACCTGAAAATACGAGTTACAACATCCTTGATTCGTTTAACTTCTAATACTTGTTAATCACCCTTATACACTCTTGTATCACTTAAGACCAATAGGATTGACTTCTTATCATCTCAAAAATAATTCCTTCTTGGATTTATGTTAACTAATATATGGCATGAACTAACACATGTGCATATGGGTTGTAACAAGTCTAATCCAGATGCGGCGTCGTTGCTCGAGAGGGTAATCAGGTCCATGCCATAGAGGCGACCAATCATCATACTCCTGCCATGTATACTGATATCCAAGCCCGAAGGTAGTACCATGATGCTTCAGCTGTAACGGTTTAGTAATACCCCAAAGATTCCTTCCAAGCCCTTTGCCGGGTTCATACCCAGACCATGCCACTATGCTTTCTATTTTGCTACTCCACCATTTGTCTTTTTCAATGGCATTGACATGTTTGGTGTGATGATAGGTCTCCCTCATAACCTTCTTCTGTTTCCAATAACCGGGATGGTTTGACTGGTGTTAATGGGGTTACTCCCATCTCTGTGAATGATCACCTCCAAATGGTTCCATTCGAATTTCACAGCTTGATGTAGTGTGGAAGTCACAACTTCAGCGGCATGTATCCAAGGTCGGCCCAACAGAAGATTGTATGAGGTTGATATGTCGAGCACTTGAAATTCAACGTCAAACCAAGTTGGCCCCATCTGTAGATAAAAGATTAGTTTCCTCAATCGTGGCCCTTTGGGACCCATCGAAAGCTTTCACATTCATGCTCCCTGCCCGTATTTTATGGAAACATGTGCCTAGTCTTTTAAGAGTATCCAATGGACCAATATTGAGGCTTGAACCTCCATCAATCAAGACTCTGGCAATGAATTTGTCCTCAAATTGCACTGTGATATGCAATGCTCGGTTGTGATTCAACCCTTCAGGGGGTAGCTCATCTTCGTGGAATATTATTTTATGACTTTCCAGTACCTGCCCTACCATATTGGCTATCTCTCCGCATGTGATATTGTTGGGCACATTGGCTTCACTCAACACCTTCATCAAAGCATTCTTGTGCGTCTCTGAATTTTTTAATAGTGATAGTATGGATATTTGACCTGGGGTTTTGTTTAAATGATCAAAGACGGAATATTCCCTTGCTTGTACTTTCCTCCAAAGGTCATCTGGTCCTCTTTCAATGACAGGTTGCTTGGTAGTGGCATCTTTACTTGGCCCTTCCAAGTGTTCGGGTGTGTAGATTCTCTCGGTCCTAGTCATTCCTAGGGCAGCATTGGATTCCTCTATCTTTGCATTTCCTTTTCGCCTAGCCTCGACAACATAATCCCAGGATATTGCTTTTGAGTCGAAAGGAGGTGTGGTCGATACTGTCACTGTGAAAGGTGTGGCCACTTCCACTTCAAATGGAACAGGGCTGGCTGCAGGCAGAGCTACCTCTACCTCAAATGGAACTGATGCAATTATCTCAACTTCGATCAGTGACTGAGTCTGTACTACAATAGGAGTAAGTGTGACTGCAAGTTTAAAGTCATCGACTTCTTTAATAAGCCCGATTGACCCCTCATGATCCCACTCCTCATTCATTTCTATCACATGTATCCCGCCACCCCTATGATCAGGGAGGGGCTTGTTGTGGACATTGGGTGCAGCTTCTTTTGCATGTATAACCTTGTTGTCAATCAGCACCTGGATCCTATCTTTCAATGTTCGACACTCGTCAATGGTATGCTCTTTCATACCAGAATAGTATGCATAGGTTTTGTTTGGTTTGACCCATTAGGACGGATTCTCTAATGCCACATCAGGAATATGGGTGACATAACCAGCGGCTTTCAACCTTTCATACAGCTGGTCGATGGGTTCAGTAATAATGGTGTACTGTCTAGGTGGCTTACGGTCAAAATTGGGTCGTGGTCTTGGATAATTTTGGCAAGTTGGGGGTGACTGAAAACGAGGTGGTTGGGAATTATAGGTATGATAGGCAGTGGCTGTATAGGAATATCTTGGAGATGAAGGTTGATATGTGGGTGGTGGTGCTTGGTATGTGGGTGGAGGTGTTTGATATGTGGGTGGAGGTGTTTGATTTGTAAGTGGAGATTTCGGGCCTTAAGCCACCATTACTACCCCAACGTCTCTTTTCTTTGATATGCCATCTGATTGTAATGCCTTGTTTGTGGCCTGTAATGCCTCAAAGTTTGTCACAATCCCGCTCTTGATTCTTTCTTCGATTCTTTCTCCGAGTTTGATGATACCAGAGAATTTATGATTTTCAATAACCATAAAACTTTCATAATATTGTGGATCATGTGCTCTGAAGAAGAACTTGTTTATCTGTTCCCCGTCCAAAGATGGCCTGACTTTGGCTGCTTTCGACCTCCAACGAGTAGCGTACTCGCGAAAAGTCTCGGTGGGCTTCTTTTTAAGGTTATGAATGTAGAAAATATCTGGTGCATTTTCTATGTTGAACCTGAATCGGTCCATGAAATCAGATGTCATACTCACCCAATTGGACCATTTCTTAGGATCCTGGCTGATGTACCAGGACAAAGCATCTCCCATAAGACTTCTTATAAAGAGCTTCATCCGGATCCTTTATCCTTTCCGACCCCAACAAGCTTGTCGCAATAAGTCCTCAAATGAGCCTTGGAATCACCTGTACCATCAAATATTTCGAACTTGGGAGGTTTGTAACCCTCTGGCAGTTCTACATCTGGTTGTATGCATAAGTCTTCATAGTTCAAACCTTCTATTCCTTTACCGCCTTCGACACCCTAAACTCGACTTGTCAACTTCTTGAGTTCTTCAGCCATGTTTTTAATGAGCAGGTCCTTCTCGGAGGATTCTAGTGTATAGGAGATTGGTTGGATAGAGTGAGGCACGGTTTCCACGTATATAGGGTTGTTTTGGTGAGTGTCAGGTGCCTGGTTGTAATGGTGGTCATTGATTAGTTTTGAGGATCAGGAATGGGTTGTAGTGTGCTCTGGGGAGTATGATAAGTGGAGGTTGGTGGGTACTGAATTGGTTGATGGTGATGTTGTGGCGAAGTTGGTATTGGTAGGGGATTGGGATTTTGAGGTGGGGTTGCGTATTGATGTGGTGCATGAGGGTTTTGCGGATGTTGGTTTGGTGTGTTTTGAGGAGGTGTTGGGTTCTTTGTGTTTTGTTGGTTGATGTCGGGGACATTCAGGGTGAGTGACAAGTTTTCCAAGTTGCGAACCTGCTCAAGCTCTCCCTATAGCTCCAATATCTTTTGTTCCAACCTTAAGACTAGATCATTTGGTGCCGGAGTACTCCGACTGTCTGATGTTTCTGCGTTCTCAGCATTATCCTTTCGAATACCACTTAAGTCATCCATTTTTATTTTCCCTTTGCCTTTTGTATTACTTGGAGGAGGAGGAGGTGGAGGGTCTCTAGATCTGGTGTGATACGTTGATGATGCCAGTTTGAGCGAACCAACCTTAGAGGGTGGGAATAAAGAAATAAAAAAATAAAAAGGTAAACAAGTCAGTAAGGATTCTGAAATGTTTGCAATAGTTAAACACATATTGCGGGAATGTAAATTTGTATCCTAATTTTGGAACCTCATTATGCCCAAGGTAGGCCTAGTGACAAATAAATTTAGAGAAATTTAGTGCCAATAATTGCCTCATTTCATTAATGTAAAATAAACGCCCCAAAATGAAACTAAAAAAAATAATGTTGTTAATTGCACTTGACCTTATTACATTTGGAAAGCAAATAAATCTAATCTACTTGGTCCCTGAAGGACCCTCTTCGGACTGGATACTCTTGTCGATCAACTCTCCCAGCTCGCGCAGGTTCAGTAGTAGGAATGCCCTTGCCAGATGCCCTCCTTCATTTCCCTCAGTGTCCTGGCAGTCAGTGACCCTTTTTCTCATCTTCCCTTCTAATTCCATCAAGCTGTACTCCAGATATTCCAGCCTCACACTGGATTTAACAACTCTTTCTTTCCACTCGATAATCATCTCCATATCAGCCTTATGCAGTGCCATATGCTCCGCTTCAAACTCTCGAACTCTTTTCCGCAGCTTATTGTACTTCACCTCTGCTTCAACAACCTCGTCTATGACCCTGTTTCCTGGCCCAGCCCTTGGATCAAAGACCCCAGCTATGTTGTCCTCCAACCACGAAGGGTAAATGTATGAGTGGCCCACATGATATTGGTTTGGCTCGACAGTATCCTTCTCCACAATGATCTTCAAGGTCCACATGTGTTGTGCTTTATTCTTATACGAGATGGCGTCACCTTGGAAGTTGGCTCTAAAGTGACATATCTTAGCGACCCGTGGTATGATCTGTCTCCTTCCTACTTGTCTCATAACTCTAAGAGGAGCGTAAAGGTATATGCCCCTCAACCCAATCAACACCAAGTATGGAAAATCTCTGGATCTGATGATGAACTCATTGGTTGGGAACCACTCGAACATCCACTGGACTTGATCGTCGGTCAAATTTTCGAAAAGCTGTACTCGTCCCACAGCGTCCTCCGGTTGGGAAAACATGTATAGAATATAGTTCATTCTTTTGGGATGATCGAAGGCTATGTGATCATTTCATGGCCTTCACGAAAATTCTTGACGGTATTGTCCCTTTTGGAGATGTTCCAACAACCAGACCTGTAACAGCAAGTTGCAGCACTCGAAGAACCTGAACCCCTTCTGAAGCCCGGTACATGTCTGCAACGATCATAGGGACAATAGTGTATGTCTCCCCCTCGATCCCGTCCATCAGAGTTTTGGTCACCATGGTCAGCCTAGTATGAATTCTATCCCCTTGAATTGGGAATACCAGCATGCCCAAGACACACATAATAAACACGAAGACCCTACGATGAATCTAACCTAAAGAGGTGATTGAGAACTCATCATCAAAAATATGGTAAGAGTTGCTTTGACCGTATCTTTCATAAAGGAACTCAAAAGGTATGTAGGAGTCCTTTAGGCATTTCAAGTTGTCGTTCTTCTTCAGCCCCATCATCTTCAGAAATCCCCTAACAGTGCGATTTTCAGGTGCTAACAGATTAGGGCTATCCCAAGGCAACCCAGCAAATCCTCCTATTTCTTCTAGAAGGAGAGTCATTTCTATGTTCCCAAAATGGAACACAACCCTTTCCTTGTCCTAAAACATAGTTGCAGTCTCGATCAGCATTTTGTTGGGCTAAAGATCCAATAGAGAAGGCAAGTTCCCTAAGACTCATTTCACATGGTTTTGGTCACATGAATGAAGACCCCTCCACCAATCTATCAAGAGTGAGGGTATGCTACCAACCATACCAAATCTAGGGACCTCGTGCCTCATTTTCTGCAAAATAAAAGAGAGTTAGGCCCTTTCCCCTCCCAGGTTCGTCTATTTATACAGTAATGATTAGAATATTGGCACTTATTTCTCCAAATTAATGCACATAATCGTGGTTACATCCGTTGGGATTATGGAAAACACGATGGACTTTTGGACGAGGCTTGTCTTAAAGGGTTATTATGTGGACAACATATTAACCCAACTAGGTTTGACCATGATGCATGTACAATTTAATCAGAGTAAGGCTGCTATAGAGGTCTATATTGGGACCCTCAAGCAATTAACTTGAGGGGAAAAGGCACGGAACCGTCGAACGCACCGCTGATCGACTAGTTTTACCGCAAATATGCCTTTTCGAATTTAAAGGGTGATATATAGGAAGAGCGTAAACACTCATCAAGCATTGCTGTAGGATTAATTATGCATGAGTGGAATATGATTTTGAGCATAATTTATACAACAATAAATAGCATGTTGTCAAGTATTTGCACCTAAGAAAATAATAAACACAATATTTAAATAATTGAAAGACAGTTACAGAAAAGAAAACAAAGAGACACGTTAGTTTCAGGAATAAAAGAATCATAAATGCTTGAAAATAAACAGTTAAGTTTAAATAAGGGGAAGGGGTACGTAGGATAGAGCATGCTTGGACTAATTCACAAAAAATAAGTTCGTTATGGTAAGAGCCTAAAATATCCGCAGCAGAGTCGCCATGATGTCACGCCCCCTTTTTCCCTTTTTGACGGGGAAGTCCGGGTTTCGACATTTATGGGGGAATAACTCATTTCCTTTTAGGGAATTGGGTATTTGAAGAGTCTCCACCTAATGGATTACGGTGCGTTATAGCACCTAGAGCGATTAACTCATGAACCAGTTTGCATTACCAGAGATTAGGGCATGGACTCGAAATAACCTTGAGGGGAAGGTGTTAGGCACCCCTTGGGGTCCATAATGGTGGGCCCCGACCAAACTTAAACTATGTGAACTAGTCATTTTACAAATAAATAATTTCAACACATACTCGCAAATAAAGGCATGTTTTCACATTCTAAACACATGTATGATTCAAGTAATGGAAGCAAGGGAGAGGTTTGAACAACTTGCATATACGTAAAAAGGAAGATCATTTAAAACACATAGGAATTGGGAAAGAGGGGTCCTAGGTTGGTTAGCCTACAGGATCATACCCATGCAATGCCCGGTAATCACTCCTCAATGAGGGGCTACACGTGACATTAGCGCGTAGTAATCCTATCCTTACTACCCAATTCCCTCCCCTTTGTCACAGCCTAAAGAGTTCTAGCAACCTTAAAAGATATCCTATGCGTGCACTACCCGCCCCTCCTTGTGGCCCTGAGGTATTTAGAACCTCTAATTTTGGTAGTTTTAGACTATCCTAAGGTGCTTAAAGGAGAAAAATCAGGGTGACAATCAAAAAAATTAGGACTGGAATAAAGAGAACAATTAAAGGCTCAAGTTTTACCTCCACAAACAGAGCAAGCAAGTGCACGTCTTAAACACAATTTCAGGTATTTAAGAGAAAGCCTTAGAACAAGATATCTAGGTGAGTAGATAATATGTAGTATTGAATTCAGACCAAACTGTAAAAGAATTTAGTCCGTTTGCACACTGATTTTAACCTGTTGAATACGAGCAGTCACAAATAACAAGGCGTAGTTTTACAGTTTGCAAAATTTTAGTCGCCCTACAGGCTTGCCTAGGCGTGTAATAGTGATATCCTATGAGCATGGTATCTAATCATTAATCGGGAATGCAGTAAATCAGTAAACAATTTTAAACGGGCAATTTGGATCCTATAGGAATGCTTTCTAGTAATATTACTTAATGTAGTGTTAAGGACTATTAAAGAAACCAGTAGATTTGTTATTCTGATTCAGAACTTATAGGCATGAGTTAAAGTTAAACTAATTTTAGATCTAACTAAAACTGATTTTAGATCCTATAGGCATGATTTCTATAATTAAAGTTTATTTTAAATCCTATAGGCATGATTTCTAATTATGTAAAAGTAAAGCAATCAGAATTTATTTGAACCTAAGCAAAATCCTATAGGTATATTATCTAACAAAACACATTTAAACTCTATAGGCATATTATCTAACAAAACACATTTAAACCCTATAGGCATATTATCTAACAAAACACATTTAAACCCTATAGGCATATTATCTAACAAAACACATTTGAACCTTATAGGCATGTTATCTAATATAACACATTTAAACCCTATAGGCATATTATCTAACAAAGCACATTTAATTTAAGCCCTATAGGCATTATCTAACAAAACACATTTGAACCCTAGAGGCATGTTATCTAATAGAACACATTTAAACCAAATGAACCCTATTGGAATGTTATCTACCCAACTTTACCCACAGTATACAACTACCCTCCCTTTTCACTAGTCACCCCAATATTTGTTTACAATTAATTATTACCGACCAATGATTGAATGAATATTACATAAACAGAATAGAAATTAAGCTATAGGGAGCCTGAAGTAGGCCCAAAGCAATTTCCCAGCCTTCAATAGTCTCAAATGCCCAAAGTTTCATAGCCAATTTCATGTCTAGGTGTGTCAGAGTTCCTTAAGGACCTCAAGGATCCCAGGCAGTGCTCACACCCAGACCTTTCTCAAATAAAAACTAATTTAAGTGCAGTGTGGAAGTGTCAACCCTGATATACTAGAGTTTAGAGAGATCTCATGGGTCTCTAAGCAGTACACATACCAGAGGGGTAAGACTTAGTAATCTAAGAGTAAGTGAGAGTGCATAATGATTTAAAAGAGTTTGATAGACAGTATAAAGAAAGGTCTTAGGAGTGCAAAGAATTTCTGAAAAACAATACTGATTTAGTGATAAAACAGTTTGAGGAAAGTATGAAAAACAATTTGCAATCAGAACACAAGTCATAGAAACAGCTTTAGAAAATACTTAGGTAAACAACTTCCACACAAGGAAAGAGGGGTTGGGAACACATAGAATACACTTTAATGGAGCACCTAAACAACAGAGTGCATAGAGTTCTTAAGGGGTTCTACAGAACTAAATAGGTTAGATATAATGCAGGTCATTGAAACATGAAGCAAAGGTCACAGCAGAAACATGTTGAAAACATATAAACAGCACAACTATAGTTTCCCTAGGGAGGCTAGATAACTTAGCAGGAGTAAGGCAGAACAGGCAAGGATTTAAATGAACATGCTAGGCAAGTATTAACAAGTGTAGGCATGCTGATTACAAAAAAAAAAGCAGAGTTTAGGCATGCTAGATGAACAATAGTCGATCAAACAGGCTAGTTACACATGCAAGACATGTTAAACAGGACAATGAACAGACAAGTAAGGTGGAGACATGCTAATTACATATTTGAATAAGGCAATATTTGACATGCTAGGTAAGCTGTAAACAGAAGCAGGAATGAACTCGGGGTTGATACACTAAGGCAGTAAATAAACACATAGGTTTGGATTTTAAAATTTAATCAGAAGCATACCAGTTAGAGAAAGAAAACATAAGATGTAAGATAGGTGTTGCACAATTTCCAGTCTTGGCTTGCAGCCGACTAGAATAACAAAGATCACAAGTAGCAGAGAGAGCAGAAAGAGCTTTTCAGAGTGTAAAAGTAGTGGTTTTTAAACTAATGTTCGTGTGTGAGAAGTTAAAATAAAGAGAGTTTATATAGTAGTTCAAGACTAGAGCAAATAAAGTAAAGTAATCAATAATCAGCAATTAAGGAATTTCAGAATCAATCACACAAAGATTCAGCATTGTCTTCTCCTTTAATTAAGGAAAATCAACCAATGGTAATGACATGAGCTAATCAAGGCAAGGAGTTCAGACTGAGTAAAGAAATAAGAAGCAAAGGCCTTATTAAGGAAAGACATTCAAATCAAACAAAAATAAAAAACTTCAGAATAAAAATAGGCAAGGGTTTAATTAAGGAGAAAATCATGTAAAGAGTTAGCAAGTATCGCAGACAAAATAAGGCATGAAAGGAATAACCAGGATTCAACACATAGGTTTTAACAAAACAAATTGGTAAATTCAAGAATTCAAAACAACACTGATTTAAGGAGAAAAATATAGGTTTACCATGAATAGCCAGAATGAATATATAATATAAAATCAGTAGAAAAGTTGAATCAAAAACCTTAGTAGAGGCACATTAGGATAAAAAATCACAAGATATCGAATTAAGCTAAAGAAAAATCACAGGAACCAAAACATAAGACAAAGTCAGTATATAAGTAAATTAGAAACCAAACAAAATGTCGAACAATTTGGGGGGTTTTAGCATAAACTAGTTACGGTTAAAGCAAACCTTTACGAAATCGGTTAAAACACATAAGAAATAGAAGATTAAACACTCAAAATTATCAAACGCTTTGGAGAAAGAAATTTTCGGGAAACCTTTGTTTAGAAAAATGGAAAATCATTCGAAAATCAGAAGGTTCTTGTGAAACTCATGTGAAATGGGTTTGATCCATCTCAGATCTTGCACAGATCTGAGAAGTTCAAAGGGTAAAATTAGGGTTTCGAGAAGAACAACACAGAGATGAAGAAGTAGGCTTAGAAATCCATAGATCTAAGGCGACATAGGAAGATCTTACTTGAAATCGAACCGGAACAGGCGAGAAAGGGCCATAGGTGTAAGTGGACTGACCCTGGTCCCTCAAGTACCTTAGAGATGGCAATACCAATATAGGAGCGGCCATTAGAGGTCTGGTGGTGGTGAGGAAACACCATGAACGACAACAGATGAATGCCGATGAGGGTGAGTTAGGGTTAGGACTTGAGAGCATTTGAGAGAAAAGAAGATCAGATGTCGGCGTGAGAGAGAAGTGGAAATGAAGGGTTTGGGGGAGGTCATTAGGTTTAATTTAGGTAAGGGGGAATCTGGACCGTTGACCAAAATGATCAACGGCCAGGTTTTTGGCAAGAAGTGGGTCAGATAGATAAGGGTTTTGGGCTGGGTGGATTTTGGGCATGGTCTAATTTGAAATTGGGGTTAAAATTGGGCTAGGTATTTAGGCTAAATTTGCAAATAAGGGGGCCATTTGTTAAATACCCTATTTAATTGATAAAATAATTTTTTAAAAATAACTAATAGGCTATAAAAATAATTTTTATGCCTATAAATATTTTAAAATAATTACTTAATATTTTAAAAATATAAAAGATTATTTTCCAGTAAAATAATGTAATAATACATGCATAGGCTATAATTATAAAATAATTACAGTTGCATTCTAAAAATATAAATGTGGCTATTTGTGCAATAACTGAAACTTGGTACAAATACAAATAATGAAATTAAGCCACAAAATTATTATAAAACTATTTGCGATGCAATTAGTGATTGTTTTAACAAAATAAATTCTGGGAGAAATTAGTTAAAATATTTTAAAAATGCAGAAATTGTATGAAAAATACTAATTGATGCCCAAGCATAGTTTTGAAAATATTATAGGAAAAATTGGGTATCAACAATCCTCATGTCAAATCTTCACAAGGAACTTCAGGACTACGGACAAGCCATAACTGAGTTATAACAACCATGAACCAGTTAGCCAAAGCACAACTTTAGCAGATTCAGGGACCAAAGCAAGTAAATGCAATGGAAGGTGTTAATCTATTTGTAAACAAGCGGAGACAGTCTGGTCAACAAATGCAAAGTAATCAAGATCAATTTGAGAAAGGTGGCAGTGGTTACAACCAAGATGATAGTTATACTTTATACTGAGCAAAGTGAAGAGGTTTTGTATGCCAACAACTATCAAGGACAAAGAGGTAATGCTCCAAATCAACAATGGAGACCGCAAGGGAATAATCAGAATTGGGGCAACCAAGGCCAAGGAAATTGGAACAATAACAACAACAATTCTAACAATTGGGGGAACAACAATCAGAATTGGGGTAAAAATAGCAATTGGGGTGGAAACAACAAGGGGGTTAGAATAATGGTAATCAAGGTAATCGGGGGCCGGGTTTTCAAAGGCCTCCAATATTTCAACAACCAAACAATCTGCCTCCATTTCCATCCCAAGGTCCTAGCTCGTCAAACAATGAGATGGAAAGGATTGAGTCAATATTTGAGCAAATAATGAAAAAGAACACAGACTCTGATGCCCAATTTGCATCCCATAATACTTCTATCCGCAATCTAGAGGTCCAATTTGGTCATATTTCGCAAGCTTTAAACACTCGCCCTAAGGGGGCACTACCTAGTGACACGATAGTAAACTCGAAGGGTGGGAACAATACCGATCATGCAATGGCAGTGACCATAAGGAGTGGTAGAGGTGGTGAAGCAAGTACCTCCAAGCAAAAGGAAGTTGTGAGTGATGATGTTGAAGTGCAAAATGAAGATGATCCTATAGTTGTTGAGCAAGTGAGTGAAGACAATGTGAATGGTGAGGTGAGAATTGATATTCATGATAATGAGGAGGAGATTCAAAATGACTTGAACCCGTCTAGGGAACACGTGATAGACATGCCAAAAATGGTAATGCCTAGAGCCAAGGCTCCTTTTCCAAAGCCTCCTCCACCTTACCCTCAAAGACTTGCAAAGCAGAAAAATGAAAACCAGTTCAAGAAGTTTATTGAGATGATGTAAAGTTTGTCGATCAATGTGCCCTTGGTAGAAGCTCTTGAGAAAATACTGGGATATGCCAAGTTTATGAAAGACTTGGTAACTAAAAAGAGATCTATGGATTGTGAGACCATCAAAATGACTCATCAAGTGAGTGGCATTGTGCACTCGATGGCTCCAAAGCTTGAAGATCCCAGCGCATTTACCATTATATGTACCATTGGGAGTGCGGATTTTGAAAAGGCCCTGTATGATTTAGGAGCAAGTATAAATTTGATGCCTTACTCCGTATTCAAAACTTTGGGTATTGGTCAACCGAGAGCTACCTCCATGAGATTGCAAATGGCCGATAGAACAATGAAGAGGTTGCTTGGTAATATTGATGATGTTCTTGTCCAAGTTGACAAGTTTATTTTGAATGTTGATTTAGTGATTCTCGATTGTGAAGTCGACTATGAGGTGACGATAATATTGGGAAGGCCTTTCATAGAAACAGGGAAGGCATTGGTTGATGTGGAAGCAGGGGAGCTCACCTTTCGGGTGGGTGACAAAAAAGTTGTCTCTGACGTGTGCAAATCAATGAGGCAGCCGAATAGCACTAAGGTTTGTTCTTTTGTGGATTTGGTGACGGAGGTGATAGTTGATGACACGAGTGTCATGATCAATGTGGAGGATATTTTGGAAGCTATATTGTTAAACCGTGATGTGTCCGAGGATGAAGGTTTGGTAGAGTATGTCAATGACTTGCAAGGAATGGGTTCTTACTCATATGAGCCCCGTAAGCTTTCCTTGGATCTTGAGAACAGAAAGACTCTACCAACAAAGCTCTCAATTGAGGAACCTCCCACATTGGAGTTGAAGCCTTTCCCTCCACACCTCAGGTATGAATTCTTGGGCCCTTGTTCAACTTTACCTATTATTCTTTCTTCTTGCCTTACTAACGTGCAGGTAGATGCCACCCTTGAGGTGCTTCAAAGAAAGAAGAGGACAATTGGATGGACTCTAGCTGATATTCAGGGGATAAGCCCCACCTTTTGAATGCACAAGATTATACTTGAAGATGATGCCAAACCCTCTGTGGAACATCAAAGGAGGTTGAACGAGGCTATACAAGAGGTCGTCAATAAGGAAGTTATCAAATGGCTAGATGCAGGGGTTGTGTATCCTTCCTCGGATAGTTCATGGACTTCACCGGTCCAATGTATGCTGAAAAAGGAGTGTATGACTGTGGTCACAAATGAGAATAATGAGTTGATCCCCACTAGGACTGTCACTGGATGGAGGGTATGCATGGACTACCAGAAGCTGAACAAAGTGACCCACAAAGATCATTTTCCATTACCCTTTCTTGACCAAATGCTGGATAGACTTGCTGGGCATTCCTACTATTGTTTTTTGGATGGGTACTCAGGATACAACCAGATTATGATTACACCAGAGGACAAGGAGAAAACCACCTTCACATGTCTGTATGGAACCTTTGCATTTTCCCGGATGCCATTTGGTTTGTGTAATGCACCGGCTACCTTTCAGCAGTGTATGATGGCTATATTTACTGACATGGTGGAGAACTTCTTGGAAGTGTTCATGGATGATTTTAGTGTTGTGGGTGACTCTTTTGAAGAATGTTTGGGTAATCTTGACAAAGTGTTGGCCCGATGTGAGGAGACAAATCTAGTGTTTAATTGGGAAAAGTGCCACTTTTGTGGTTGAGGAGGGCATTGTCCTTGGCCATAAGATCTCAAAGAATGGTATCGAAGTGGACAAAGCGAAGATTGAAGTGATTTCAAAACTCCCTCCTCCTACTTCCGTCAAAGGAGTGAGGAGCTTTCTTGGGCATGCAGGGTTCTACCGAAGGTTCATCAAGGACTTCTCCAAGGTAGTGAATCCCTTTTGCAAATTGTTGAAAAAAGATGCAAAGTTTGTATTTAATGATGAGTGCATGAAAGCTTTTGAGCTTCTAAAGTATAGATTGACTACTACTCCCATCATCACCGCACCCAATTAGAGCTTGCCATTTGATCTCATGTGTGATGCTAGTGACGTTGCGGTTGGAGCGGTTTTGTGGCAAAGGGTGAACAAGATGTTTCATCTAGTGTACTATGCAAGCAAAACTATGAATGATGCCCCGGTCAATTATACGGTGACGGAGAAAGAGTTGCTAGCAATTGTGTTTGCAATGGAGAAGTTTAGGCCTTATCTCATGGGTGCCAAAGTGATTGTTCATACCGATCACGTGGCACTTCGTTATTCGATGACCAAAAAGGACTCTAAAGCGAGATTGATAAGATGGGTTTTGTTGCTTCAAGAATTTGACCCAGAGATTGTTGATCGGAAAGGAAGTGAAGACCAAGTGCCGGACCACTTGTCTCGCTTGGACGAGGAGGGGAGACCCAAAGATGGTCTCGAAATTAATGCTGCATTCCTGGATGAACAACTCCTCTCAGTGTCTTCGAATAGTATGCCTTGGTTCGCTGATGTGGCCAGTTTTCTTGTAACTGACATTGTTCCGAGTGAGCTCTCTTCTAACCAAAGGAAGAATCTTAAATGGGATAGCTTGGATTATTACTGGGATGAACCTTATCTTTTCAAGATTTGTAATGATGGTGTAATCCGGAGATGTGTTCCGGAAGAGGAGCAAATGAGTATTCTTGATGCTTGTCATTCCTCGCCCTACGGTGGTCATCATGGTGGGGCAAGAACTGCTTCAAAGGTTCTTAGCTGAATGGTTTTTATTGTCTTACTCTGTATAAAGATGTTGGTGAGCTTGTCAAGAGATGTGATGAGTGTCAGAGAGCTGGTGGAATCTCTAAGAAGGATGAAATGCATCTCACCACTATTCTTGAGGTTGACATTTTTGACGTATGGAGCATAGACTTTATTGGGCCTTTTGTGAGTTCGTGTGGCAACACTTACATTCTAGTGGCCATTGATTATGTTTCCAAGTGGGTTGAGGTCGTGGCTTTTCCCAATAATGATGCCCGGAGTGTGGTGGCGTTTCTCAAGAAAAATATCTTCACACGGTTTGACACTCCTCGGGAAATCATCAGTGATGGGGGTTCTCATTTCTATAATAGGGCATTTGACACTTTGCTTGCAAAGTATGGTGTCAATAACAAGGTATCGACCCCTTATCATCCTCAGGCTAGTGAACAAGTTGAGGTCTCCAACAGGGAGATAAAGAGTATATTGTCAAAAATTGTCAATGCAAATAGAACTAACTGTTCAAGGAAACGAAATGATGCTTTGTGGGCTTACATGATTGCTTATAAGACTCCAGTTCGTATGTCTCCGTACTAGTTGGTATTTGGGAAGGTGTGCCATCTTTTGGTTGAGTTAGAACACAAGGACATGTGGGTGCTGAAGAGGTTAAATCTTGAGTGGGATGTTGCAGCAAATCTCCGGGTAGAGCAACTCAATGAGCTAGATGAGTTTCGGTTTCATGCCTATTCCAGCTCGTCCTTGTATAAGGACAAGATGGAGTACTTACATGACAAATATGCACGGGGCAAGAAATTCAAGGAGGGTGACTTGGTTATCTTATTCAACTCTCGATTACGACTGGAGTGGCCCTTTTGAAGTGGTACATGTGAATCTATTTGGTGCTCTTGATTTGAAGAATAAAAATGGTAAAGTTTTTAGAGTTAATGGGCACCGAGTAAAACACTACCTGGGAAAATTTGATGACATCCATGTGGTGGCCTTGATCAATTTCAAATGATGATGGTAACATGCATAGTGCCACGGCGTTAAATCAGGTGCTTCTTGGGAGGCAACCCATGTGCTTTTCTTCTTTTTGATTGTCTTCTTAGTGTAGGACTTGTTTTGGACTAACTGGTTGTGAGATGTATGTAGGAATGTTTGATGCATGCGCATGATAACACAGGAAAAATTTGGCTAAGTCTGTAACCTGACCGCGCTCAAAATTCCGCGGTCAGCGGAAGCTTTTCGTGGAGGCGTAATTTGGGAGCGGATGTCAAATTGAAAAGTCCAAAATGAGACCTCTCTGAAGTTTCATCCGCGTTCGCGGTGGCTTTTTCGGGGTCAGCAGACCTGTTCCGCAGTCGCGCCCATTTCTCGCTCTTAGCGGTGGTGTTGAACAGGCAGCTCTTCAGAACAGGTAAAAGCGCGGACTGTGGTGGAATTCCGCGGCCGCGCCAGGTAAGATATATGGGTTCCAGTCTTTTTAGTATAAATAGAAGGTCCTGGGGCCTTTTACCCTTTTCGCCATTTGAACTATCAAAAGAATATTTCTACTGTTCATTGACCCTAAATCTGTACCCATTGGCATAACACTAATTAGAAGTCAATTTCCAACACAAATTCAATCCACTGGTATGTTCAAATCATAGCATTGCTTCTATAATTTTGTTTTTCTTTTCTTTTAGTTTAACTTTTTCCTCTTATCTTTTAATTTCAACTAGGGTTAAGTAGTGTTAACTAGTTGTTGCTAAAATCCATGTGGGTACTTATTATGCATGCCTAATAGGGGGTGGGGTTGTTTATTTTAGCACCTAAATTGCTTAATTTGTATGCTAAGTGAAACCCGTCAGTGCCTGTTCTTTTTGAATTCTACGGCCGCGATTGTAATTCTGCGGTCAGCGTTTGTCTAAAGTATGTACTTAAAATTGATTTGAATTCCGCGGTCAGCGGTGGAAATTCTGCTGACAGAGGCCTACCTTACGCGGTCGCGCTTCATTTTTCGCGAACAACGGAATTTAAGTTTAGAGAAGTGGAAAAATGGGTCTGCGGCCGCGGTTGGTTTTCCGCGGACAGCGGTTCAACTTTCGCGGCCACGCCCAAAATTTTGCTCTTAGTGGTACCTTAGATTTAGAGGCTGGGTAGTCTTATCCCCAGTCCTCTATGGTCGCGACCCTTTTTCCGCTGTCAGCGGTACCTATTCTGTGGTCGTTTCCTTTTTTCCACTGTTAGCGGATCTGTGCTTGTGAAACACTATCTAATTTTCATCTGTTTGCCTTTGATGATTCATTTTACAACAATACTAATGATCTTTCACTGATTTTGTTTGCAGACAATAGTATGATCTAGAGGTGCTGGTGATGCACAAAAAGGGAGGGCCGAATCCTCCCGGGGCAGGGAAGAGGAGGACAAGGAAGGACCAAATTGCCACTAGCTATCCAGAAATCAATAGGGAAGCTGAGGAAAACAATCAAAGCTGCAGATAGAGCCGCATCCCATTCTGAGGGGAGTGATTATGTCCCTTCCTGGGAAGTTTCGGAAGGGACTTTGGTGCCAACACACATTCCAACAGACTTCCAAGGGAGGTTTCAGTTAAGAGATGAGCCTACACCCCTAGCCTACCCTGCTTCTCCTGCTTCTTCTGGGTCGTCTAATGGCTTAGAGAAAGGCAGTGAGTCTTCAGCATCAGCCTCCCCTCAAGCTTCTCAACATAGACAGAACCCGATTGATGTTGATGCTGAGGTCCCTAACGACGGGAGGGATGGTGACACCCAAACATGAGGGTTGGAAATAACAAGGAAACTGGTGGTATGGCAAGAAAGATTTGTTAGTGAAAAAGCCTACCACAAGTTTCGGGAGTGGTGGCCTCAAAGGTCACTCACACATGAGAGACACTTCATAGAAAGGGATCTTATACCCCACAACCCCAATGTGAAGAGGCAATTCGATGAAAAAGTGGGGTAGAAATTCTTCACAAGCAAACTACCGGATGCCAATGAACATTTGATCAAGTAGTTTTACGCCAATGTCACCCACATAAAAAAGGGCAGATTTTTTACCAAAGTCCGGAACAAGAAGATCAAATTTGATGGAAAGACTCTAAACGATTATGTTTGATTCAATGAGGAGGATGAGTCCTTGCATTTGGAGAAGGTGGCCATGGATGAGTTGGCCCGCCCGTGGCTGGCATCAGTGATTGCTCTCCCGGGGACTACTCCAGCTTGGCTTACACCTGGGGTACCAATCTATAGGAACATATTGAGCTTTGAGGCGAAGGGTTGGGAGACGTTCGTGTGCAGCCAGTTAGATCCCACTACTCATGATAGTGATATGACGGTCTCCTAGGCTATTATAGTGGGGGATATCATGGCGGGGTACCCGATCAATATCAGGAATATAATGTCTAGGGTGATCACCAGAGTGGTCAACGAGAATGAAAGCTCCTACCCATTCCCGAACTTCCTCACTATATACCTAGAGGATCAGGAAGTCGAGGGAAGGGATTTTGATACCAGGGTGAAACCAAAGAGGCCCTTCTCCTGGTACAACCTGTAGGGTTCAGATAACCCCAAGTCCAAGGGCAAAGCCTCCACTTCCACTAGCCAGTCTAAAGAGCCAGGAGTGGTGCCACAGGTTCCGAGCCTCCCACTGCCATACTACACCCTCCTTCTGGACCATCTACTTCTATGCTTACTTCTGTGCCCTCTTCATCTACATACCCTCTGACTGCACTGAGGGTTAACCACACACTTTCCAGCATCAACAACTAGATGCAGGCAGCTACATCTAAGCTGTCTATCATATCCAACACAGTGGCAGCTTAGTTAGTTCCAGCTCAGCCTCAGGTGCCCACTTCAGTTGACGAATCTCTAAAGGAGCTTTTGGACAACCAGAACCTCATCATGGATGTTTTGGAGGCACAGGGAAAGGCAATCACAGACCTGAGCAAGCAAACAAAGAAAATGAAGAAAACTCGGGCTTCCAAGGATTCGGTAAATCTACTGAGGAAGGAGGTGGAAAAGATTAGATCATCTGGATACATCACATTGGAGCTACTATTTGAGGACCTAGTTCCAGCAGCTCAGGCAGCACAGGCACCGGAGTAGGAGGATGATAGAGATCATATGAGGAGAGGGGTGATCCCCCAGACTGATGATTTGGAGATTGAGCTGGAGGGCCCCGAGGGAGGTGCCTCAGGCCAACCACAGAACCTAGAGGGAGCTGACCCCACTGATGTGCAGGATCCGGTGCAGACCACATAGGGAGTTTTCTTTACTCTCTAACCCCTCTTTGATCTTATTTTTGCTTTTAACATTGAGGACAATGCTAGTTTTTATTTGGGGAGGGGGGGTCCTATTTTGAATTGATGACTAGAATGAAATTAATGATACTCATTTTTCTTTATCGTTATTTTTCACTTTTGGTATGTATATAACTTTACCATTTATTTTTCACTTTTGGTATGTATATAACTCTACCATTCCACGTATATATTCATTCCCCTTTTATGTATATTTGTCCCAATCCCCTATTGTACATATTCAGTTTACTTTCCGTATTTTAGTTTATAACTTCTTTTGCAATTTTCCTTAATAGCATAGCTTCTTATTTCATTTAGTAGCTTCTTTTTCAATTTATCGCTTCTTACTTTTACAAGTTTTCGTGATCAATAAGCCTTTAGTTTTCTTAATGCCACGGTTCTTTCCAAAGGTGGAATTTATGTGAACCGGGTGGCTCTTCCCAATGATGGATGACATGACAACCTTCTTAAGGGTTTGAGTCAGTTTTCTTTATGTTTTGTGTAAATAGTAGTAAAGAATAAAAGTGTCTCAGGCAAAGGTTCACTTGGGCCTAACACATTTACCTTTGACCTTATGGTTAGAAACAAGTTGATTTGAAAAGAATGGTGCTAGCTGTGACCTTTAGACTCTTGTGTTGGCTAAACAATCATCGAATGGTTTTTAGGAGCCATTTGTGTTGCTCAATCTTAGCTAAGGTTGTTGTGGGCCCTCAACTCTGTTCTCTTTAGCAATCCAATAGCTTGTGAGGTGAGGCATTGATTGCAAGTCCAAGTCATGTGCCAATAAGTCTAGAACTTGCCCTGAATGTTTTTCTAGGCGAAATTCTAAGTGTAGCTCGACTTGAGAAATGATTATAGGCTCTCCTTGATCCAAATTGAAAACTTGAAAGCATCTATAGCCTACCAAATATGATATCCCTAGTCAAGCTCGTTGAGCCATAGCCCTTGTTCTTTCAATAACCATGATACAAGCCTTTATCCGTTCTAAAATGACCCTCTCTTGGCACCCGATCTTTCCTTAGCACAATTGGAAAAAGCATAAGTTTGGAGGGAGAGATGAGGAATGCAAAAGTGATAAAAGGTATAAAATGAAGAAAAAGAAAGAAAAGCCAAAAAAAGTCAAAAAGAAAGTAAACAATATAGAAAAATGAAGGGATTCAATAAAAGCAATGATGAAAGGTTTGGAATGATTAGAAATGAGAAAAATAATTGTCATGAACAAGAAGGAGTGATAGTGTGTCTCTCTAGTCCCCTAAGGAAGAAGAAAATGACTCAAAGAGTCAAGAAAGTGTGAGCCGAAATGAGAAAATAAAGTGCTTAAGGAAAGATGAAACCTACATAGACCGATATACCCTGCCTTGAACCAAAAGCCTTCATTACATTCCCGTAAAAGCCCTATATGATTTTGAGTTGAGTGAGCTTACATTAGTGTTGATTCACATGAAGGGCAAGCTTATGGTACTTAGAGCCAGACTTGTGACCTTCTTTTGAGAGAGATGAGTGTATTTTTCCACAATCCTTGTTCTGAGTGCTATAATCTAAAGTGAGATTTGCTTATGAAGAGTAGAGGATAAAGAGTTTGGGTTCCACAGCGACCTACGTAGTAGAGCAAGCTTCCTTGATAAGTTAAGTCAACTTTTGAT
Source organism: Nicotiana tabacum (assembly GCF_000715075.1). Classification (NCBI taxonomy): domain Eukaryota; kingdom Viridiplantae; phylum Streptophyta; class Magnoliopsida; order Solanales; family Solanaceae; genus Nicotiana; species Nicotiana tabacum. The sequence continues at coordinate 84,854,583 of NC_134099.1, forward strand.
GCTCTTGTGTCGCACTAGAGCCATAGTACTAAAATGGTTGTGTGTTGTTGATAATACATTTGTGTTGAGGGTAATTGTTAGTCCCAATTGATTCTTGCTGAAGTCACCTTAGAACAACTGAAATTCTTCTTTCTTTTACCTTGTGGAGGTGGGAATTACTTTGTTTGCTTGAGGAAAAGGAAAAGCTTAAGTTTGGGGGAGTTAATAACTACGGATTCTAGCCCATCTTATGCTTTCTTTTGCTAGGTTTTGGATAAAAAAATGTGTAAAAGTATTCCCGAAAACTAACTTATTGTGCTTGTTTGCAGGGTTTGGTCAAAATGAAGCAAGAAAGTCATAACCAGCTCATAAAGGAGTTAAACCTGCACAAGTTCAAAGCTGAGCTAAAAGCGCTGATAGCGATAAAATAGTGCAGCCGCGGAAGGTCCACCGCTGAGGCGACCAAAATTACGCTCTCAGCGGAATTGAGGTTCAGAGAAGATAATTTTGGCACAACAGACACCGCTGACCACGGTGAAATAGAGCGGCAGCGGTTGAAGACAGCTCTGAGGTGGTTGCTTTTATGCTCCCAGCGAAATCAAGTCTAGTCCCAGTCCAATGAAAGAAATGCGGTCCACGTTTGCTTTTGCGCGGCCACGAAAGTCCAAGCACTGAGGCACTCAGTATTGCGCTGTTAGCAGAACCTCCGTAGGGGCATTTTTGTCCAATAATTTTAGTTGTGTCTAAATCAATCTTTTTCAGATTTTCAGGGTATCTTTTGTACCGAGGAGCTCGTAAACAGTCGTATTTTACTACTTTGAGTAATTTTAGAGCAACTTTAGCTATTAATCTTAGATTTTCTTCTTGTAATCAACTTTTATGGGTTATATTCATCTTCATCTTTGATTTCTTCCTTTATTAACCCATTAGGTAGGGTTGTGACCCAACCCTAGTATGGGTATTAATGGGTCTTCTATTTTAGGGCTTAATTGTTTATGGGTTAGTGATATTTAGCTTGTTTCAGGCTTCAATTGTAGAATTGGTAGTTGCAAACACCGATTAATGCCTTTGTGACTTAGACTCTTCTTGAGAAAGAGGGACTAAGTCTAGGAAATTCAGGCTAACAAGGAATTGAGGTGCATTCAAGAGATTTGATAGCCCCAATTAAATGGTTAAACCTAGAGATAGTAATACCAAATTGAGCCAATTTTACTTGTATTGTTTGAACACCCAATTGGGCTTGAGAAAGCCAATTAGGGCAAAGTCACTCAAACTACTGAGAGGTATAGAGTGATTAATTATGTGTACTGGTTATATCACGATCCCAAATATAACAAGATTGTCCTAAATTTTAGATCCCATTAGATACTTGTTTAGGTGTAAGTCACTTCCCTAGTGCTTTTTATCACTTGAGAAAACTCTTACAAAAATATTGTACTTAGCTTATTTTCAGCAATCCTTAGCATTAAAATTAGAATAGAAAAAACTCCAACCATGTTTAGAAGTGCAATTAAGAACAACACGCATAGCTAGATTAGATAGAAATTCAATTCCCAACCAATATTAACTCCCTGTGGAAATCGATCCCGACTATTCAGGTAAAAGCTCATCGACCACTCCTGCCATTCTCTAGTGGTATAGGGTTGGAGCCAATCAACTGGGAGAAAGATTTCTTTTCAGACGGCTACCAATGTTGTCAGGCGAGTCGAGATGGTACTAGCTCAAGGGAGTGGTCAGGGATCTGACAAGCGACCTCATCATTCTGGTGGATTCAGTGGTGCCTCGTCTGGAGGCAGGGGTACTTTTTGTAGAGGCCATACTCCTAGACCATTTCATTTAGCACTCCAGGCTTCGAATGGTGCTTATTGTGGTCGTGGCGTTCATATGTATTATTTCGATCAGCTAGCCTACAACGCACCACCAGCTCCTATCTGTGCACCTCAACTCTAGATTTTTCAGGGTGGTTACTCAGGCTAACAAGGTCAGTTTCAGGGTCGGCAGTCACCACAACCGAGGTTTTGTTATACTTGTGGTGATCCGAGGCACATTGCTAGGTTTTTCCCTCGAGCGTCGAGCAGTTCTCAGCATCAGGGTTCTTGTGCCATGGTCCCGGCATCGGGTGTTTCACCACCTACTTAGCCAGCTAGAGTTAGGGGTCAGACAGCTAGAGGTGGAGGTTGAGGCACTAGAGGTGGAGGTCAGGGCGCTAGAGGTGGAGGCCATCCAGACAGGGCCCGTCCTCGAGATGTAGTTCAGAGTGGTGAGGCCCAGCCCCGATGTTATGCTTTTCCAGCCAAGCCTGAGGTTGAGTCATCGGTACGGTTTCAGTTTGTAGTAGGGATGCCTCATTACTATTTGATCCGGGTTCTACTTATTCGTATGTGTCATCCTATTTTACTTAATATTTGGTTGTGCCTCGTGATTCTTTGAGTGCTCTTGTGTATGTGTCCACCCCTGTAGGAGATGCTACTGTTGTAGATCGTGTTTATCGTTAGTGTGTGGTTACCATTGGGAGTCTTGTGACTCGTGTAGATCTCCTACTTCTTGATATAGTCGATTTTGATGCCATTTTGGAGATGGATTGTCTATCACCTTATCATGCTATATTGGACTGTCACGCCAAGACGGTGACCTTAGCCTTACTAGGGTTGCCTCAATTGGAGTGTAGAGGAACTCCGGGCTATTCTACCACCAGGGTTATCTCTTATGTGAAGTCTCGGCATATGGTCGAGAAGGGGTGTCTAGATTATTTGGTTTATGTCCGAGATTCTAGTGCGGAGGTTCCTTCCATGGATTCAGTACCGGTCGTTTGTGAGTTTCTAGAGGTGTTTCCTGCAGACCTGCCGGGGATGCCACCCGACAGGCATATTGACTTATGTATCGATTTGGCTCCGGGCAGTCAGCCCATTTCCATTCTACCATACCATATGGCACCGCCAGAGTTGAAAAATTGAAGGAGAAGTTGCAAGATTTTCTTGGTAAGGGCTTTATTAGACTTAGTGTCTCACCCTGGGGTGCGCCCGTGTTGTTTGTATAGAAAAAGGATGGATCAATGAGGATGTTCATAGATTATCGGCAGTTGAACAAAGTCACCATCAAGAACAAGTATCCATTGTCAAGGATTGACGGCTTATTTGATCAGCTTCAGGGTGCCAAGGTGTTTTCAAAGATCGATTTGAGGTCTGGCTACCATCAGTTGAGGATTAGGGCATCTGATGTCCCTAATATAGCCTTTCGGACTCGGTATGGGAATTATGAGTTCCTAGTGATGTCATTTGGGCCAACAAATGCCCCAACTGCATTTATGGATTTGATGAACCGGGTGTTCAAGCCCTATTTGGATTCCTTTCTGATTGTGTTTATTGATGATATTTTGATCTACTCCCGCAGCCAGGAGGAGCATGAGCAGCATCTTCGGATCGTTCTTCAAACTCTAAAGACAGCCAGTTATATGCTAAGTTTTCAAAATGTGAGTTTTGGTTGAGCTCAGTTGCTTTCTTGGCCATGTTGTGTCGGCAGAGGGTATTCAGGCGGATCCTAGAAGATTGAGGTAGTCAAGAACTGGCCTAGACCCACATCAGCTACAGAGATCCGGAGTTTCTTGGGATTGGCAGGCTATTACCGTCAGTTTGTGGATGGGTTTTCATCTATAACAGCCTTGTTGACCAAGTTGACTTAGAAGGGTGCCCCGTTCAAATGGTCAAACGAGTGTGAAGCGAGCTTTCAAAATCTCAACGCTACTTTGACTACAGCGTCGGTATTAATGCAGGATAGCATGGTAATCACATATGCGTTACGGCAGCTGAAGGTTCACGAGAAGAATTACCATGTCCATGACTTAGAACTGGCAACCATTGTTCATGCGCTGAAGATTTGGAGGCACTATCTTTATGGCGTGTCGTGTGAGGTATTCACGGATCATCAAAGTTTGTAGTATTTGTTCAAGCAAAAAGAGCTCAATTAAAGGTAGAGGAGGTGGTTAGAGCTATTGAAAGACTATGATATCACCATATTGTATCATCCTGGGAAGGCCAATATGGTGGCCAGTGCTTTGAGTAGAAAGTCAGCTAGTTTAGGCAGTCTTGCGTACATTCTAGTTGGTGAGAGACTGCTTGCTTTAGATGTTCAGGCCTTGGCCAATCAGTTCGTGAGCTTGGATGTTTCTGAGCTCATTCGTGTTCTAGCTTGTACAGTCGCTCGATCTTTATTTTTTGAGCTCATCAAGGAGCGGTAGTATGATGACCCTTATTTTCTTTTCCTTAGGGATACAGTGCGGCACAGTGATGCCAAGTAGGTTACGGTTGGAGATGATAGATTTTTGAGGATGCAGGGTCATGTTTGTGTGCCTTATGTGGATGGACTTCGTGAGATAATTCTAGAGGAGGCCCACAGATCCCGGTATTCTATTCATCTGGGTACCTCCAAGATGTATCGGGACTTGAGGCAGCATATTGGTTGAGGAGAATGAAGAAAGATATAGTGACATATATGGCTCGGTGGCTAAATTGTCAGTAAGTAAAGTACGAGCATCAGAGACTTGGTAGTTTGCTTCAGAAGATAGAGATTCTTGAGTGGAAGTGGGAGCGTATCACTATGGATTCTGTTGTTGAACTCCCATAGACTCATAGGAAGTTCGATGTAGTTTGGGTTATTGTGGATAGACTGACCAAGTCAGCGCATTTCATTCATGTGGAAGCTACCTATTCTTTAGAGCGGTTGCCATAGATTTATATCCGCGAGACCGCTCGTCTTCACGGTGTGTCACCCATGAAGGGTGTAATGAGGTTTAGAAAGAAGGGCAAGTTGAGCCCTAGATACATTGAGCCTTTTGAGATTCTTCAGCTAGTGGGAGAGGTGGCTTATAGACTTGCATTGCCACCTGGTTTATTAGCGGTCCATCCAGTGTTCTGTGTGTCCATGCTTTAGAAGTATCACGGCGATCCATCCCACGTGTTAGACTTCAGCACTGTCCAGCTAGACAAGGATTTGACCTATGAGGAGGAGCCGGTAGCTATTCTAGACTAGCATGTTCGCTAGTTGAGATCGAAAAGTTATCCTTCAGTTCGAGTGTAGTGGAGAGGTCAGCCTATTGAGGCAGCTACCTGGGAGCCCAAGTTCGATATGCGGAGTAGATATCCTTACCTTTTCACCAGTTCAAGTACTTTTCTAAGTTCATTCGAGGACGAACGATTGTTTTAGAGGTGGAGAATGTGATGATCCGAAAGGTCATCTTGTGTTTTAGAACTCAATTCTGCGATTTTAAGCCCTAAAATCTCATTTTTACCCTCCTCAATTTACGTGCGCAGCCCGGGCGTGTTTCCGGAAAGTTTTATGTTAAAAGTTGATGAAAATAAAACATTTTTCCTAAAACTTTATTTGAGTTGACTTCGGACAACATTTTTGGTAAACAGATCCGAATTCATATTTTGACGGTCCCGGTGAGTCCGTATCGTGATTTGGGACTTTGGTGTATTTCCGGAATCAAAATAGGAAGTCCCTATCCCGAGATATTGGGCTTTGTTGAAATTTGAAAGTTAAAGGCTTTATGAAATGGAAGTGTTTGACCAAGGTTTGACTTTTTGGATAGGTTTAAGACGATAATATATTTTAGATATTTAACCTTAATTCATAAATGAAATAATTCATAAAGTAACTCCAAAATAGAGTTGATTCTTGAAATTGAAGTTTTCTAGCAATAAAACAAACACTAATTATAGTTATAGGTAGTAAATATTTATAGTTCTTGAGCCGAGGGTCTGTCGCAAACAGTCTCTCCACCTTCATAAGGTAAAGGTAAGGTCTGCATATACATTGCCCTCCCCAGACCCTAGTTGTGAGATTTCAATGGGTTTAATATTGTTGTGGGTTGTTGTTTAGTAAATATTTATAGTACTAACTTAAATGCAGAATTAATATAGATTGGACGAAGTTCAAACTATATCAAACTGATTAATTACAACAATATTCATATTGATAATATATAGTCTCGGTCAAGTAGGAGTATCACTTTCTTTACACACATACAAATTCAGTACCATTACCATTTTCACGAGGGTCCATTTTACCCTTTGCGTTACAAAACACAAAGTCAAGATTATAAAACATAGGGACCATAGTAATAAAACACAAGAAGACTAAGACAGGCCCAAAAATCCAAAGCAAGAGAGGCAAAGCAGCATAAAACAACCTATTGCCCACAGTGTTAAGAAAAAACCCCTTTTCTAGTAACTCTGAGACATATTCTGGACTCACTATTCCCAAATTGTCTGCTGGGCAATTGATGAGGAAATTCACTTGGTTAATGAACCTTATGGATAAAGTGTGACAAATGAATGAGAAAAGGAAAATGAGTAGAACTGTCACATATTTTAGTGCCACCATGAATTCACCATGTGCCCCATAAATGGCATCGTTTAATGGTTTTTTGACACTATAAGTGCTGCTTATCACAGCTGCAAGGCCAGAACATAGAAGGATTGATGTGGTTGCCATTAAGGTTGCTCCCATAATTGTGTTTCGAAGTGTTTGAATTGCTAGGATGTTTTTCTTCTCATTATCCTGCAAAGTCAAAAAGAGTTTAATTTATATTCCGTACAATGATGACGATGAAAAGAATTTTTGCACTATAATATTAATTAACTTGACTTATAATATCTGCGTGTCCATATATCATATAGATATAATAACATGAAAAATAGAATAATAATAACCTGCTATAACTAGTTAAGTTATACTGATAGCGTATAATTTTTTTTAATGTATATATATATTATAGATTAAGTTCATGAATTGAAAAGGAAAGGATGAAAAGATGGTTTAAGTCTATGCGTGTGCTCATAGTATAAAAAATATTTACTACATTATATAACTATTTGATAATCATTAACGTATAATAAGTAGTACTAATAGATTGCATAGAATAACATGTCAAAGTATAGTGATAATTAGGGGTGACAAAATTTGAGCCCAAATTTATTTAACCCGCCCAGCCTATCCGATTAGGCTGATCATTGACCCCCTTATTTATTGAACTCAACTTATCTTGACTCAGCCTATCTCAATCCATCTAAATTTTGGTTGAATTTTAGTCCAAATTGATCATAAGTAACTTTACTAAAATATCTTTAAAATAATTCCTTTTTGTTTGATATGTTATATATGACCATAACAAAAGAAAAAAAGTCGTATTTGATAATTAAACAATTCATAAGAAAATTAAATTACACAAATTAATTAAAGTTTTATAAGAGTTGGGCGAGTTGGGCTATGACCCAATAATAATAGCCCATCTTCACTCAACCGAAATAACTTTTGGACGGGTCATGATCCGCCTATTTATTAATTTAGTCCATGTCATGTATATAACTTAAATCCTTAATAGAAAGATTATTTGATATAGTATACGTTAAGGAAAAAATATGGATTTTTTTATCAGGATTGAATGGTAAATCAGTAGTGACATATAGTGGATTGCATAATGTCCAAAAAGATGAAAACCCTTTGGCTAATTAATGAGTGGAAACAAAAAAGATTACCTTGATTTCATACACATAGTAGTGAAGTTGAGTTGGATATCACAGCTTGATTCCTAAGTTGACAAAAATCGTATAATGGAAGTCTCTATATATATATATTGCTCTTTTTCTTTTGTTGTTTTCCTGGTTTATCTGTGTTTGAAGTAATATGTTTAACATTAATAGAAGCTAAGAACTTATAGATAAGAGTTTAATTTATAAGCGCCGTCAATATAAAGAATTATCTACACTATCAAGTCAATCAAACTATATCTATAAATAAGTCTTCTTAAGATATGATATTTGTAATCTTGAAAATAAGATGGATTACACATACTCCAACAACATGTAAAAATGATGAGATGATTATATCAAAATCTCTTATACTTATGGTGTATATAAGTTAAACTCTATCGAAAATTCTACTCATTGTAACTGTTAAGCCAATCTAAAGCTAAAAGTTAAACGTAATTCCACTTTTATAAAAGAAGACACAAGTATAGGCAAGCTTACTTGGTAGGAAGCCTAACACCTTTAATATAAACTTTTTCTTTATCTACTAATAAAACTATCAATTATAGGACAACTTTGAACATTACAAGCAATTACTTGCTTCTCTTTTCTTCCTTCATCCGTTACAAAGTATTAGCTACACACGAGAAATGCTTTTATCATGTTGTAACAACTCTAACAAACCCTCATCAAAAGAAAAATCGAAAAGACTTCCATGGAAACGGATTTTCAGACATGCAGTTTGTTGTTTCTTATGTTTTGTGAATATTTTTGATGAAACCAAAAGAGATGTGAATTAGCAAAGATCCAACTGATCACCACGCCTAACTATATTGTAAATATGCAGTTATAAATAATTCAATAAAAGTAACAAGAATTAGACATATATAATATATACGACTCCAAAGAGAAACTCTACTAGTATCGAGTAGATCGAGAATGTCATTACAAATTTTGAGTTGATGAGTATGTATGTGTAGTTATTTTAACTGGAAAGTAAAAAACTTGTGTATCCCTACGCTTAATCACAAGATAATGGTACCATCAGTCCCTAGCTGAATGCAAGTCTCTTCCTACGTAAAGATTATGTTGCTTGAACTCTTCAAAAATATCGTTTTACCGGTGTTGGATCCTCCAAAAATAAAGTACTTTTGGAGAATTCAACACGTACTCGAATGCATGTTTGAAGAGTCTGAACAGCATAGCCTAAAAGTCTCTAGCTCAAAAAAAAAAAAAAAAAATTACCTTCATGATGGCAGAAACCCACAAACGCCTTCCATTAGAATTGGTTCCAATAATTGTAGTAAGAGGTTGAGTTCTAACCTTATGCCATAACCAAACATGATATCCCATGCATATCATAAAACCTAATGGCACCAATATTACATCCAAATAACACTTCCTCCACTCCATTTTTCTGTCTTTAATTCTCTCTTGCTTTCCTGCTCTTTTTTCTAGTAGAGTGGGCTTTTTTTTGCGTGTCTCTCTCTTGTTGAAGAATGAGTTACTTTCTCTCTTGTGCTTCTGTCGGGTTTATGTGTTAGCATGCACTATATGTATAGATTACCAATAAAATGAACATAGACTATTTTGGGTGCTATGTACGAAATTAAAGTAAAAAAGGTGTCCAAAATTAAAATTAAAAAGTAGAGCTCCACTACGTTATAAATTAGAGACATGCTTCTAATCATGAGTCCGAAATTATTTGTCTGTTTCTTCACTTTTATTTTTTATCTTCAGGTTTTGCTTCTGCTTTTTTGAGAGAAAAAGAATACATATAAAAAAATACAAGGTTCAATGTTCAACATATATATATATATATATATATATATATATATATATAATCTCATCTGCATGTTGAAATGCAACAACCAAAAGGAAAAGCATGCATCGTTACTGTTTTTTTCCAAGTTGTAATATTTGTTTATTCGTCGGCTGACGAGAGCATGAGATAAAGATTGTTGATCTAGTAAAATGATATTAAAAATTCACTAGTGAGAACTTCTAAAAGAGGAAATATATTAATGTATCTTTGCAATTTACTGTGCCAGCAATTACTTCACATAGTTTAGCGGAAAAGGTCAAAAAACTAATGAAGATAAAACCATACAGAATAATCTTGTAGTAGAAAGAGCTAGGAATTAGCGAGAACTTTATGAAGTGCATTTCATATGTGTTTACCTCGAAAGTAAGGCTGTTTAAACTTTTTGAGAAATGGAATTAGAAAGTAGAAATTACTTGTCTTATCAAGTAGAATGAGAAGGAAACAAAAGAAATTTATCTAAGGAGGATTTCAGATTTTTATGTCTTAATGTAAAGCCGATAACTTTTAAGTTTGGAGTGTGTCAAAGTGGATGGATTTTGATGTTTCCATTTCATATGTCTTAATGTAAAGCCGATTTCTCACCCCTATTTTTAGAAACGAGACTAGAATTTGAAGCTTTTGGTTTTAGTTTAATTTTTTATGTTATTAAATTTTAAATTAATAATTTATACATACTCAATAAATTTATTAGACAAATATAAATTAAGGTCTAAACTAAATCAAATTATCGGATTGGGACAAACCCATAACCAACGTATTAGCTCGCCTCTGCCTATGTCGCATTCCGACAGCTCAATTCTCTAGGTACCTCTTCCAAAACTTCCCTCTTAAATCCTCATATATCTCACCATTGAAAAAAGAGTCTAACGTGCAATTCTGCTAATTTTTGGAGATTAACTTGCTTTTAATCGGTTGAAGTACAACTAAAAAATCTTTATCTTTCATTCAGTATAAATAAGTTAAACCCAATTAAAATCATGCGTATATTATGATTGGAACATACAAAGAGCTTCATCCTCAATGATGGAACCATAAATTTTACTAAACTATATCAAAATATATAGAAGTAAACACACGAAGAAGTTAAAGGAGGTCAACTTATGGTATATATGCGTAAAAATAATTTTTTGACTAAGCTACACAAAATGTAATTTTGTGCTTCTTTTTTACTTTTACCTTGAGTCTATTGAAACCGTCTCTCTACCTTCACGAGGTAAGGCTAAGGTCCACGTACATTCTACCCTCCCCAGATCCCACTTTGTGAAATTACACTGAATGTCGTTATTGTTGCTACACAATATAATTTTTCGGCGAAGGGGTGTCAGATTACCATATTGAATTCAGCTATCCATGGAGCTCTGTCATGGTGGTTTGCTAATTACAATGTGAGCTAAGAGGAGGTCGGTTTACAGATACGAGTTTGAGATGAATCTGAGGGAATATTCTAGAAGAAGAAAGAGAAATGTAATATTCTATTCGAGGTGATCAAATGTATCTGTACATGAAAATATATATATATATATATATATAAGCTAAATGTGATTAGTGATAAAGCTAACTCTAGTTACTCTAACTCTAGCATAGTCTAAGTTAGTTATAACTACAAATAAATAACTAACAAACTAACCACCACTATCACTAAGAATCTCAACACTTCCCCTCAAGCTGGAGGGTAAGTATAAGTTTTCAACTCCCAACTTGCTAAGCAAAAAATAATGTTGTGTCTTTCCAAGACCCTTGGTGAAAATATCTGCCAATTGTGCTTTAGTGTTGATGTGCTGAGTCCGAACAAGGCCCTGCTGTAATTTTTTCCTTACAAAATGACAATCAATGTTAATATGTTTTGTGTGTTCATGAAAGATAGGATTGGCAGCTATTTGAATAGCTGCTTTATTGTCACAGTGCATGGTAACAGGTAGCTGAACTGTAACTCCTAACTCTTTGAATAGTCGAATCAGCCATGAAATTTCTGCAACAGTAGAGGCCATACTCCTAAATTTTGCCTCTGTTGAACTTCTGGAAACTGTGTTTTGCTTCTTAAATTTCCAAGAAACTAAGGAGTTTCCAAACTTAACAAGGTAACCCATGACAGACTTTCTAGACTGTTGACATGCTGCCCAGTTAGAGTCACAATATGCAACCAAGCTGTTGGACCCATCTGAAGACATTAACAGTTCCAATCATGGTGCATTCTTTACATACTTGATCACCCTTAAGGCTGCATCCATATGGGATCTCTTTGGCTTATGCATGAACTAACTTATTACTTGGACAACATAAGCTAAATCAGGTCTAGTCATGGTCAAATATAGTAGCCTCCCTACTAGTCTTTGGTAAGGTTCAGGATTACTCAGAATGCTGTCATCTGTATTGATGTACTCCCCAGCTTCATCAAATTCTACTATAGTTAGTCTTTGGTTACACTATAATGGAGTAGATACTGGTTTAGCTCCCGCTAACCCAGAGTTAGCAATCAACTCAAGAGTATATTTTCTTTGGCTCATCAAGATGCCAGCTTTACTCCGAGCAAACTATATACCCAAAAAGAACCTGAGCTCCCCTAAATCCTTCATCTTGAACTTCTTCTGTAGGTTGATTTTAGCAGTCTAAATCAAAGTTGCATCATTGCCGGTAACCAAGAGGTCATTTACATAGACCAACATAATCACTAACGCTGAGCCCTATTGTTGTGTGAATAAAGAGTAGTCAAAATAGTTTTAAACAAAGCCTAGGTCTTGAGGAGCCTCTGTTTACGTTAGGTTCCATCGTCTGGAAGCTTGTTTTAAGCCATAGAGTGACATTTTAGTACCCTTGTGGAAGTGGCATATATACTTCTTCAAAGAGATCCCCTTGTATGAAAGCATTATGCACATCCATTTGATAGATGTACCAATGCTTAGAGGCTGCCACAACAATAACTGATCTAACAATAACCATCTTAGCCACTGGGAAGAAAGTTTCCTTGTAGTCTAGGCCTTCTTGTTGACTAAAGCCTTTGGCTACAAGCCTGGCCTTGAACCTCTCCACCTCTCCATTGTCTCTATATTTCACCTTGTAGACCCATTTACACCCTATGGGAGTCTTGCTTGCAGGCAAGTCAACAATGTCCCATGTGCTATTTTCTTCTATGTCTTCCACTTCTTGCTTTATGGTTGTTACCCATCTGGCATCTCTTGCAGCTTCAGCATATTGTTTAGGCTCTACAAGTGAATATTGTACTAAGAGACACTTTGCATAGGAAGAGGATATGTCATAGTTCAGGTAGTTTGTCATTGGGTATGCACAGGAAGTTGAGACAAAGTCCTACATCCATTTTGGTGGACCTGTAGTTCTAGGATGTTTTCTAATTGCAATTGGCAATGTGTTAGTGGTACCTTGGTATTGTGGGAGATTCTCAGTACTGATAGAGAGAGAACATCAAGTGAAATGTCTGCTTCTTGATCATCAAGTGAAATGTCTGCTTCTTCAAGCATTTCATTCGCATTCTGCATTTCACCAATATCTGGAAACTTATCATATATAGGCTGAGATGCATCATGTTTGGGTGGAACATCAACTGCATCAGCTAGTTCACGGACTAGAAAAATGGGAATAGAAGACACATTCATGTGCTTGAAAGGAAAAATCTGCTCCTTAATGATCACATCTCTACTGACCAGGAATTGCTTAGAGTGCAAATCATATAATTTATATCCTTTCTTAGTAGGTGAGTATCCCATAAAGATAGCAGGCAGTGCCCTAGCTGAAAATTTTCATGTTTTCTCACATTTATAACATAACATAAGCATCCAAAGACTTTTAAATACTCAAGGGAAGGTGGAGTGTTTAACAACATCTCATAGGGAGACTTTCTCTTCAGAATTGTGGAAGATATTCTGTTTATAATATGCAGAGCTATGAGAACACAATCTTCCCAAAATCTTAGTGGAATTGCAGCTTGAAATCTTAAAGCCCTAGCCACCTCCAGTATATATTTATGTCTCCTTCTACAATGCCATTTTGTTGGGGATTATATACACATGTAGTCTGATGAATGATCCCCTGTAACTCTAAGAATTGCCTCATATATGAGTTAATAAATTCTAATCCATTGTTAGTTCTTATTGTCTTGACATGATAGTTAAACTATGTATGAATCATACTGATAGGCCTCTTCATTAACCAATAGGTTTCATCCTTAGCATTCATTAATAACAACCAAGTAGATCTAGAGAAATTATCTACTACTATAAGAAAGAATCTTTTATTATCATGAGTAGGTACTCTATAGGGTCCCCATGCATCTGCATGTAAAAAATGAAAAGGAGCATGTGTTCAACTTTTACTGACTGGAAATGACAATTTAGTTTGCCTAGCTAATGGACAAACTGGATATTCTAAACAACTAATAGTTGATCTATCATTTCCGAATTGTTGCTTGAGCTTGTCAATTCTCTTTAATGCCTTGATAGGTAGATGTCCAAGCCTCTGATGCCACATTCCCAACTTTAATGAACTCTGACTTTTTTGTGTTGAAGTCTGCATAGCTGTGGTATGTACAATTGGTGTATTTAACTATATCTTCTGAATGCAGTCTTTAAGAATGTAAAGCCCATTTGATTCACTACCAATCCCTAACACCTTGCCAGGGTAGAGATCCTGAAACATACATAGGTCAGGAAAAAAGGATACCAAGCATTGTAGTTCTTCAATGAGTTTTGAGTCTGACAATAGGTTGTACTTAAAACGAGGAACATGAAGTACATCACTAATTTTGTGATCCTTGAAAATATTGGTTGAACCACTATGGACAATCTCAACTAGTTCTCCATTTGGTAAGTGAACTGAACGACCTTTATTTAATAAAACTGCACTATGCAGTAAATCCAACCTAGGAATCATATAATTGGATGCTCCACTATCTAAAATCCAAACACCTTGATTCAGACAAGTCATTAAGGATGTAATAGTACCTGTTTCTAGCTCTACTGCATTAGTTATAACTTCTGTGGGCTTATTGTTAAGCAATTACAGGATTTGCTTGTACTGTTCTAGTGTAAAGGTTGGTGCAGTGGGTGTAGAAGTGAAAGTTGCTGGTGTAGGGTGCTCAGTCGCCATATTAGTTGTTCCTTGAGGGTTGTATTTCTTCTTAAACTTGTGATCATTTGGATATCCTACTAGCTTGTAGCATATGTCCCTAGTATGACCTTTCAATTTGCAGTAATCACAGTAGAGATTGTAATTCTTCTTTAGATTTTGCTGATTTCCAACCCTGTTTGTCAACAAGGCAGCTATTTCACCAGCATCTAGACTAGCTGAAGCACTTGCCATAGTCTTTTGGTTTTCACGCTCCATTAGCATAGAATATGTCTTATTCACTGATGGAACTAGCACCATCATCAAGAGCTAACTTCGAGCCTGCTCGTATCATTCATTCAGCCCCATCAGAAATTGCAAAAGCTTTTGACGCTCCATAAACTGAACAAATTCACGAGAACTGGCATCGTCATGACCAGGAATTGGTGCCAAACTATCAAATTCTTCCCAAAGCACTCTCAGTTTTGAAAAGTAAGTTGAAATTAAGCTAGTACCCTGCCTAGCAGTAGCAATTTTTCTATGAATATGAAAAATCCTAGAACAATCCACCTTATCAAATCGCTCCTTCAGATCTCCCCATACTGCACTAGCATTTAAGGAATACACCATTCCACTCAATAGTTCTTGTGAAACATAGTTCATCAACCAAGACAATACAATCACACTACAACGATCCTAGAGATCAACGAGATTCGTACTATAATTCTCCCTTTTGCATGTGTCGTCAATGAAACCTAGCTTATTCCGACCTAGGATTGCAATCCTCATCGCTCGGCTCCATACGGAGTAATTTTCCGATCCTTTCAATTGCAGCGGAATCAATACAGCTCCTGAATTATCATTTGATTTCAAGAAAAGTGGATGATTGTGACCTAATTTCTCTGGTTTAGTGTTGTCGACTGTCACCATTGATGACCTTCCTTCGAAGCTTCGAGATAATGAAAAATGAAGACACTAGGACCACACTAATAGTCGTGTGGCTCTGCTACCATGTTGAATTCAGCTATCCATGGAGCTCTGCCATGGTGATTTGCTGAAGTACAATGTGAGCTAAGAGGAGGTCGGTTTAGAGAGACGAGTTTGGGTTGAATCTGCGGGAATACTCTAGAAGAAGTGAGAGAAATGTAATCTTCTATTCCAGGTGCCAAATGTATCTGTACATGAATACAGTAGCGAAGCCAGGAATTTACTCAAGGGTGTTCAAACTTGAATGAAGTGAAAAAAATTCTCCAAGAAAGAGTATTCAATATACGTTATATACCTCTAAAATCTAATATTTTACCTATATACGCGGTGTAATTTTTCAACGAAGGGTGGTCAGCTGACCACCCTTTATAACATGTAGCTTCGCCCATGCATGAATATATATATATATATATAAGCTAACTGTGATTAGTGCTAAAGCTAACTCTAGTTGCTAACTCTAGCATAGTCTAAGTTAGTTATAACTACAAATAAACAACTAACAAACTAGCCACCACTCTCACTGCTAACACTATCACTGTTAATCTCAACATACCACAAGAGCTGATACAACTTGAATTCATCCAGCCCTCCACCCTCAACTCTATTTGAGTCCAGGGGCGGATTTAGGGGGGCGCAAGGGGGTTCACCCGAACCCCCTTCGCCGAAAAAATACACTGTATATATAAGGCAAAATCTGTTTTTTATCTCTATATATTAAGTTTTGAACCCTTTCTAACACAATCCAAAAGTGTAGTTTAGTGGTCAAGGGGGTTCAAAATCTACATAAGGTCATGAGTTCAATTTCCACTAAATACAATTCTTTTTTTGAACCCCCTTCGTGGAGATCCTGCCTCCGCCACTGTTTGAGTCTCGAATTTAAATTCTAGACTTTTAGTAATAAAAACTTTTCGATAGAGTGTGCTTTATTCCTCTTAATTAACTGGTTTATTCGAAGCAAATTTGCATTAGTCGAATCAATGAACATGAATATGAAATGAATTTATAAACGGGTGAGTAGGTAGAGTGAGGTTGCGTTGTATTAGGTCAATACGTAACCATGCCTTGATGATTCAGTTTCTCGAAAGAAACTGAAAGGAGACAAAACGTTTGCGGCATATTGTGTGTTGCTTTAAGTTCCATTTCTTTTTCCCAATCAATACCATGGAGAGAAAGAGGGATATGAGGCATGCAATACGTGGTTGGCCACCTTTGTTCTCTCTCTTTTTTCCCGGACACATTTTTCCTCGTTGGAGTCTCACTCTGCTCCCACCTTTAAATGTCTTTGGAATTGCGCACCTTCTCATATTTTCCTATTTGCCTTTAACTTATCACACTCACCCCCCTTTTCTTTATTTCCGGTAGCTGTCTAGTGATCGTTTTGAGGTATCAATTATTTCAAATTTGTGCCGCGTAAAGTTCATTAAAAGTAAAAGCATCCTCTATCATAAATTTTTCATTCTTAAAGTCCGAATTAATCAAAATTGAATCATATTCATTCCATCACAACCCTTAATAGTTCACCAGTCTTTTCCCTAAATCCGTCTTTTTCTTTGGATTCAAACTTTTAAAGTTTTGGATTCGGATGAGTTGAGACTAAAGGATAGAGTTAGGTTCGAATGAACTCATAACATATACATCGATCTATCCCCACTAGAGGACACATTAAATTATACATAATTATTTTTAAATAAAAATAAAAAACACAATCTTCCCTCCATAGTCCTTTTTCTTGTTCTTCCTTTTCGTCAAACAAATCAGCCCTCAAGTTTTAAATTGGTGATTGCAAATGGTATAATTGATTGGTATATTAATTCTATTTTGGCTTGATTGTTTAATAAAAATTTGTTGCCTAAAAAAATCTTACCTTTATCTTGTTCTCCCTTTTTTAAAGAAGACAATAGTGAAATTTGACAAGATTAAATCACCGCTATTTAATTAAACAAATTGACAAAAGAATACATAAACAATCATTCACAAATATAATCTAGCTAGCTGGCAGTTGAAACAGCCTCGAACGTAATCATAAGAGAGTAACTCACGTCTTGATAACTTCAAGATGAAGCGGACAAAGGATTCTGCAAACACAAACTAGAGCAAATTTTTCACGACTCGGATTTCCCACCGTCGTGATGGTGCCTACTAATGAGAGCTAGGCAAGTCAATCCTTAACTGCTTACTTCATTAACAACTACTTCTTTTAATAATTATCAGCGATAGCATGAAAGCAACGGAATTAAATAAGTAAGCGGAAGACTTAAGTTTAAAGAAACTGAACAATAATGCGAGAATCAACATATGCCTCTACCCAAGAACTGGTGTTACATTACTCACGAACTTTTAAGAGTGCTAAATACAACCGTTTGAAAGAAAATATAAATTATTTGTCTCGAATACATGAGATAACAGACGGAAATAAAAGATAGAGGAGACGCCGGGCCTGCGAACGCCTGCAAGGCTACCTCAGTGTCTCACTGGACTGAAGGCTGGCTCCCGCGCTACTGCTGATGTCCAAAACCTGGATCTGTGCAAAAGAGTACAGAGTGTAGTATCAGCACAACCGACCTCATGTGCTGGTAAGTGTCTGGCCTAACCCCGGCGAGGTACTGACGAGGCTAGGACCAGACTCCAGATAAACCTGTATAGTTATATAATATATGGGGGAAAAGTAAACAAGTAATAAGCAGTTAAAGCTGAGGAAGGGGAACATGCTTCGGGGATAGCAGTTAAAAGAAATAACAGAGAATAATAAGGAAGCTAACACTATAACTTCTATCACAAATGAAGAAAATAAAGGCAACTTTCACTTTCAGTTTCCTCTTGTTGCAGGCGTGCAACCCGATCTCATTTCTCATATCTCGTGGTAGGCGTACCACCCGCTCCCATTTCATTCTATCTCGTGGTAGGCATATCACCCGCTCCCATTTCATAATATCTTGTAGTAGGCATACCACCCGCTCCCATTTCATTACACAATTACAAGAAATCCCGGCAAGGGAACATAAGTAATATAATAACTTCCCGGCAAGGAAACAAAGATATCGAAATAGTCATCCCGGCAAGGGAGAATCAGCTATAACCAATCTCACTTTGCTAGTACTCAGTTCAATTAATTGAAATACTTAATCATAGAGGATCATTAATTAAAGTATACAAGGTGTCATTCAAAAACACAACAACTTTCAAGTTAAGACCCACGGTCATGCTTGACACCAACGTATAGATACTCGTCACCATGCCTATACGTCGTACTCAACAAGAAGCAAGTAGAAAATATGACTCAACTCCTAATCCCTCAAGCTAGGGTTAAACCAAACACTTACCTCGATGCCTTAAACACCACTCAAATCTCAATTTTTTGCTTTACCTATTGATTCCACCACCAATCCACTCGAATCTAGTCATAAGTTACTTAATCACATTAATAAATGCTAAATGAATCAACCCCAATGCATAAAATGAGTTTTCCAAAGTTTTACCCAAAAGTCAAAAATCACCCTCGGGACCATGTGGTCGAAACCCGAGGTTCTGACCAAAACACGATTACCCATTCCCCCACAATTCAAATATATGGTTTGTTTTGAAATCGGACCTCAAATTGAGGTCCAAATCCCCAATTTTAGAAGAACCTAGGTTCTACCCAAACCACCCAATTTCCCCATGAAAATCTTTGATTTGAAGTTGAAATCATGTTAAAAGATGTTAAGAAGTGAAGAAAATGAGTTAGAAATCACTTACCAATCGTTTCGGAGAAGAAAAGTTGTTTGGAATATCGCCTATTATATTTTGGGGTTTTGAAAAGTGTAAAATAACTGAAATTCACGTATATTTATACCCCTCTGAAGTTCCCACCGCGGACCGCGCAAGAAGGATCGCGACCGCACAGGCTTCCTGAAGGTCTGCGGATCTATGCCCCGCGCAGACCGCACAAAGCCGACCGTGGCCGCGCAGCACCCACCGCGGACCGCGCAAAGGCGATCGCGGCCGCGCTGGCTCCTTCGCGGCTGCACGCGTTTCCTCGCGGGCCGCACAAAAGGGTTCAGAGACCTGTCAAAATTCCTGAACCTACAACATCTGATCTTTTAAAGCCTAAGGCATCCCAGAACCTACTAGAAACTCACCCGAGCCCTCGAAACTCTAGACCAAGCATGCACACTACCTCAAAAATACCCTACGAACATATTCGTGTGATCACAACACCAATGTAACATCATGAACATCGAATTGAGCCTTAAGGTCCATGAAATTTCTCAGATTTCCTTTAAAACATCAATTTTCCCAATTTGGGTCCGGATCACGTCAAACGACGTCCGTTTTCAACCAAGTTTCACAGGAATGACTCAAGTCATATATAAGACCTGTACCGGGCGCCGGAATCAAAATACGGGCCCGATACCAACACGTTCTGATCAAATTTCATTTCAAATTTCTTTTTTTTCTTTAAACATTTTCAGAAAATAATTTCACTTAAAAATTCATAACTCGGGCTTGGGACCTCGGAATTCGATTTCGAGCATACGCCCATGTCCTATATTTTCCTACGGACCCTCCGAGACCGTCAAATCACGGGTCCGGGTCCGTTTACCCAAAATGTTGACCGAAGTCAAACTTATTCATTTCGAGGTAAAAACTTAGAAATTTTCACAAGATTTCACGTTTAAGCTTTCCGGCTATGCACCCGGACTGCGCACACAAATCGAGGTGACTCTAAATGAGGCTTTTAAGGCCTCGGAGACAGATTTCAATTAGAAACAGGTAATGACCCCTTTGGGTCGTCACATTCTCCACCTCTAAAATAACTGTTCGTCCTCGAACGAACAGAAGAAGGAAGTACCTGAGTCGGAGAAAAGATGAGGATAACGGTCCCACATATCGGACTCGGACTCCCAGGTCGATGCCTCAGGAGGCTGACCTCTCCACTGAACACGAACCGAAGGAAAACTCTTCGACCTCAACTGGCAAACATGTCGGTCTAGAATAGCCACCGGCTCCTCCTCATATGACAAATCTTTTTCCAACTGGACAGTGCTGAAATCTAACACGTGGGATGGATTGCCGTGATATTTCCGAAGCATGGACACATGAAACACTGGATGCACGGCTGATAAGCTAGGCGGCAATGCAAGTCTATAATCCACCTCTCCCACTCGATCAAGGATCTCAAATGGACCAATGAACCTAGGTCTAAGCTTGCCCTTCTTCCCGAATCTCATCACGCCCTTCATAGGCGACACTCGAAGCAATACCTGCTCACCAACCATAAAAGCCACATCTCGAACCTTACGATATGCATAACTCTTTTGCCTGGACTGAGCTGTACGAAGACTATCCTGAATGATCCTGACCTTGTCCAAGGCCTCCTGAACCAAATCTGTACCCAACAACCGAGCCTCTCCCGGCTCAAACCATCCAACCGGAGATCGACACCGCCTACCATATAAAGCCTCATAAGGAGCCATCTGGATACTCGACTGGTAGCTGTTGTTGTAGGCAAACTCTGTTAAAGGCAAGAACTGATCCCACGAACCTCCAAAGTCAATAACACAAGCTCGGAGCATATCCTCCAATATCTGAATAGTCCGCTCGGACTGTCCATCCGTCTGAAGATGAAATGTTGTACGCAACTCAACCTGGGTGCCTAACCCTCGCTGAACTGCTCTCCAGAAACGCAAGGTGAACTGCGTACCTCGGTCCGAAATGATAGATATCGGCACACCATGAAGGCGAACAATCTCCCGGATATAGATCTCAGCTAATCTCTCGGACGAATAGGAGACTGCCACAGTAATGAAATGCGCTGACTTGGTCAGCCTATCAACAATGACCCAAACTGCATCAAACTTCTTCCGGGTCAATGGAAGTCCAGTAACGAAGTCCATAGTGATTCTCTCCCACTTCCACTCGGGAAGCTCAATCTTCTGAAATAAACCACCAGGCCTCTAATGCTCATATTTAACCTGCTGACAATTCAAACACCGAGCCACATAGGCAACGATATCCTTCTTCATTCTAAGCCACCAATAATGATGTCGTAAATCCTGATACATCTTCGCGGCGCCCGGATGGATAGAGTACTAGGAACTATGGGCCTCCTATAAAATCAACTCTCGAAGCCCATCCACATTAGGCACACAAAACTCGACCCTGCAATCTCAAAACTCCATCATCACCTAAGGTAACCTGCTTGGCACCCCCCCACTGCACCGTGTCTCTAAGGACACACAAATGGGGATCCTCAAACTGCCGATCACGGATACGCTCCAATAACGAACAATGAGCGACCGTGCAAGCTAATACTCGACTAGGCTCAGAAATATCCAACCTCACAAATCGATTGGCCAAAGCCTGAACATCCAAAGCAAGCGGCCTCTCACCGACTGGAATATAAGCAAGACTGCCCTTACTGGCTGACTTTCTACTCAAAGCATCGACCACCACGTTGGCCTTTCCCGGGTGATATAGGATAGTGATGTCATAATCTTTCAACAACTCCAACCACCTTCTCTGCCTCAAATTCAACTCCTTTTGCTTGAACAAATACTGAAGACTCTTATGATCCGTGAACACCTCACATGCCACACCATACAGATAGTGCCTCCAAATCTTCAATGCGTGAACAATGGCTGCCAACTCCAAATCATACACTAGATAGTTCTTCTCATGAACCTTCAACTGCCTCGAAGCATAGGCAATGACCTTGCCATCCTGCATCAACACTGCACCAAGTCCAATGCGAGATGCATCACAATAAACGGTGTAAGGCCCTGAACCTGTGGGAAAAACTAACATCGGCGCCGTAGTCAGGGCTATCTTGAGCCTCTAAAAACTCGCCTCACACTCGTCTGACCATCTGAACTGGGCACCCTTCTGGGTCAACCTGTTCATCGGGGCTGCAACAGATGAGAACCCCTCCACGAACCGACAATAGTAGCCTGCCAATCCCAAGAAACTCCGAATCTCTGTAGCTGATGTTGGTCTAGGCCAGTTCTTGACTGCCTCAATCTTCTTTGGATCAACCTGAATACCCTCTGCTGATACAACGTGACCCAGGAATACCACTGAACTCAACCAGAACTCACACTTCGAGAACCTAGCATATAACTGACTATCCTTCAGAGTCTGAAGAACCACTCTGAGGTGTTGCTCGTGCTCCTCCTGGATGCGGGAATATATCAGGATATCATCAATAAAGACTATCACGAACAAGTCCAAATAAGGCCTGAACACTCGGTTCATCAACTCCATAAATGCTGCTGGGGCATTGGTCAACCTGAATGACATAACTAAGAACTTATAATGCTCGTACCGAGTGCGAAAAGTTGTTTTAGGGACATCGGATGCCCTAATTCTCAATTGGTGGTAGCCAGATCTCAAGTCAATCTTTGAAAATACATTGGAACCTTGAAGCTGATCAAACAAATCATCAATCCTCGGCAGTGGATATTATTCTTAATTGTAACCTTGTTCAATTGTCGGTAATCAATGCACATTCTCATCGAACCATCTTTTTTCTTTACAAACAAGACCGGCGCACCCCAAGGCGAAACACTAGGTCTAATGAAACCCTTCTCAAGCAAATCCTGCAACTATTCCTTTAACTCTTTCAACTCCGGCGAGGCCATACGATATGGCGGAATAGAAATGGGCTGGGTGCCCGGAGTCAAATCAATGCAAAAGTCGATATCCCTATCGGGCGGCATACCCGACAGGTCTGAAGGAAAAACCTCAGGAAACTCCCGAACAATGGGTACAAAATCAATAGAAGGGACCTCCACACTAGAATCGCGAACATAAGCCAAATAGGCCAAACACCCCTTCTCGACCATACGCCGAGCCTTCATATAAGAGATAACACTACGGGTAGAATGACCAGGGGTCCCTCTCCACTCTAAACGAGGCATACCCGGTAAAGCTAAAGTCACAGTCTTGGCATGGCAATCCAAGATAGCGTGGTACGGGGATAACCAGTCCATCCCCAATATAACATCAAAATCGACCATATCTAAAAGCAACAAATCAACATGAGTCTCAAGACCTCCAATCACTACAATACAAGAATGATGAACTCGATCGACCATGATAGAATCACCCATCGGTGTAGACACATAAATAGGCATACTCAACGAATCACTAGGCACGACCAGGTACGGTGCAAAATAAGTTGACACATATGAATACGTAGACCCCGGATCAAATAACACTGAAGCATCTCTATCACAAACCAGAATAGTACCTGTAATAACTGCATCTGAAGCCTCAGCCTCGGGCCTAGCTGGAAGGGCGTAGCATCGGGGCTGGGCCCCACCACCCTGAACTACCTCTCTAGGATGGCCTGCTGCTAGCTGGCCTCCACCTCTGGCTGCCTGAGCTCCACCTCTAGGACCTCTACCTCCACCTCTAGCACTTCTACCCCCACCTCTAACTGGCTGGGCAGGCTGTGGAATACCTGGTGCCTGTACCGTAGCACGAGAACCCTGATGCGAAAAACTGCTCGGAGCTCAAGGGCAATACCTAGCAATGTGCCTCGTGTCGTCACAAGTAAAACAAGCCCTCGGCTTCTAGGGCTGATGACCCTAGAAACTATGAAGCGGCGGTGCACTGATAGGTGCTGATGGTGCACTGTAAGACTGTTGATCAGAATAGTGCGTCTGGGAACCACGACCACCTGAAGTACCATGGGAGACCTGAAGAGCTGACTGAAAGGGCCTAGGAGGATGGCCTCCACCATATGAATCTCTACCTCCAGACGAGGTACCACTGAATCTGCCCGAATGACGGGACCTCTTATCCGACCCATGACCACCTCCTTGTGATAGAACTATCTCAACTTTGCGGGCCATATTGGCCACCTCCTGAAATGTAATCTCACTCCCGGCCTACTTGGCCATTTGAAGACGAATCGGCTGAATCAGACCATCAATAAACCTCCTCACCCTCTCTCTCTCTTGGTGGGAAGTATGACAAGAGCATGGCGAGCTAGATCGATGAACCTGGTCTCATACTGGGTAACAGTCATGGAACCCTGCTGGAGGCACTTAAACTGCCTCCGATAGGACTCTCTCTGAGTAACGGGGAGAAACTTCTCCAGAAACAACATTGTAAACTGCTCTCAAGTCAAAGATGGTGATCCGGCTGGTCTCGCTAAGCAATAATCCCTCACCCAAGTCTTGGCGGATCCAGATAAGCGAAATGCAGCAAAATCGACCCCATTGGTCTCAACAATGCCCATGTTCCTGAGAACCTCGTGGCAGATGTATAGGAAATCCTGGAGATCCTTAGAAGGATCTCCGCTGAAAGTAGTAGTGAAGAGCTTGGTGAATCTGTCCAGTGTTCACAAAGCATCGGCGGAGATAGCCGCTCCATCGCCCGTCTGAGCCATTACACCCGGTTGAACTGCCACCGCTGGCTGAACCGCTAGAACCTGAATCAGGGGAGCTACCTGCTCCGGAGTGCGAGTAGCGGGAGTCTGAGCCCCTCCTCCAACCTGAGAAGTGGCTGGTGCTACAGGAAGAAAACCTGCTCGGGTGACACTCTCCATAAGGCCCACCAATCAAACCAGATCGTCCTGAAGAACTGGGGTAGCGATAAACCCCTCTGGGACCTGAGCTGTGCCTACCGGAACTGTTGGGGCTGGAACCTCTTCCTCAAAATCAACCTGAGGCTCCGCCACTGGTGTCGCTGCTCGGGGCTGAGCTCTGCCCTTACCTCAGCCTCTAGCACGGCCTCGGCCTCGCCCTCTGCCCCTACTGGGAGCTGTTATAGGGGGCTCGGGCTGCTGAGCGGTAGATAAGGATGCACATGTTATCGCCATCTGCGAAAAACAGTGTAGAAGTTCAATTAGCATTTGAGGAACAAATCCGCACGACAAGAAAGAACAAATGTGAGATTCTTCCTAACTCTATAGCCTCTAGGGGATAAATACAGACGTCTCCGTACCGATCCCTCGGACTCTATTAAGCTTGTCCGTGAGTTGTGAGATCTATGTAACCTAAAGCTTTGATACCAACTTGTCACGACCCGAATTTCCCACCCTCGGGAGTCGTGATGTTGCCTACTAATGAAAGCTAGGCAAGTCAATCCTTAACTACTTACTTCATTAACAACTACTTCTTTTAACAATTATCAGCAATAGCATGAAATCAACGGAATTAAATAAGTAAGCGGAAGACTTAAGTTTAAAGAAACTAAACAATAATGCGAGAATCAACATATGCCTCTACCCAAGAACTGGTGTCACATTACTCACGAACTTCTAAGAGTGCTAAATACAACCGTTTGAAAGAAAATATAAATTATTTGTCTCGAATACATGAGATAACATACGGAAATAAAAGATAGAGGAGACGCCGGGCCTGCGAATGCCTGCAAGGCTACCTCAGTGTCTCACTGGACTGAAGGTTGGCTCCCGCGCTACTGCTGATGTCCAAAACCTGGATCTGTGCAAAAGAGCACAGAGCGTAGTATCAGCACAACCGACCCCATGTGCTGGTAAGTGTCTGGCCTAACCCCAGCGAGGTAGTGACGAGGCTAGGACCAGACTCCAGATAAACCTGTATAGTTATATAACATATGGCGGAAAAGTAAACAAGTAATAAGCAGTTAAAGCTGGGG
The DNA here is from genome assembly GCF_000715075.1 of Nicotiana tabacum. Lineage (NCBI taxonomy): Eukaryota > Viridiplantae > Streptophyta > Magnoliopsida > Solanales > Solanaceae > Nicotiana > Nicotiana tabacum. Next base: position 84,880,563 of record NC_134099.1, read on the forward strand.
AAGGGGAACATGCTTCGGGGATAGCAGTTAAAAGAAATAACATGGAATAATAAGGAAGCTAGCACTGTAACTTCTATCACAAATGAAGAAAATAAAGGCAACTTTCACTTTCAGTTTCCTCTTATTGCAGGCGTGCAACCTGATCCCATTTCTCATATCTCGTGGTAGGCGTATCACCCGCTCCCATTTCATTCTATCTCGTGGTATGCGTACCACCCGCTTCCATTTCATTATATCTTGTGGTAGGCGTATCACCCGCTCCCATTTCATAATATCTTGTGGTAGGCATACCACCCGCTCCCATTTCATTACCCAATTACAAGAAATCCCGGCAAGGGAACATAAGTAATATAATAACTTCCCGGCAAGAGAACAAAGATATCGAAATAGTCATCCCGGCAAGGGAGAATCAGCTATAACCAATCTCACTTTGCTAGTACTAGGTTCAATTAATGAAAATACTTAATCATAGAGGATCATTAATTAAAGTATAGAAGGTGTCATTCAAAAACACAACAACTTTCAAGTTAAGACCCACGGTCATGCTTGACACCAACGTATAGATACTCGTCACCATGTCTATACGTCGTACTCAACAAGAAGCAAGTAGCAAATATGACTCAACTCCTAATCCCTCAAGCTAGGGTTAAACCAAACACTTACCTCGATGCCTTGAACACCACTCAAGTCTTAATTGTTTGCTTTACCTCTTGATTCCACCGCCAATCTGCTCGAATATAGTCATAAGTTACTTAATCACATTAATAAATGCTAAATGAATCAACCCCAATGCATGAAAATGAGTTTTCCAAAATTTTACCCAAAAGTCAAAAATCACCCCCGGGCCCACGTGGTCGAAACCCGAGGTTCGGACCAAAACCCGATTACCCATTCCCCCACAAATTCAAATATATGGTTTGTTTTGAAATCGGACCTCAAATTGAGGTCCAAATCCCCAATTTTAGAAAAACCTAGGTTCTACCCAAATCACCCAATTTCCCCATGAAAATCTTTGATTTGAAGTTGAAATCATGTTAAAAGATGTTAAGAAGTGAAGAAAATGAGTTAGAAATCAGTTACCAATCGTTTCGGAGAAGAAGAGTTGTTTAGAAAATCGCCTCTTATATTTTGGGGTTTTGAAAAGTGTAAAATAACTGAAATTCATGTGTATTTATACCCCTCTGAAGTTCCCACCGCGGACCGCACAAGAAGGACCGCGGCCGCACAGGCTCCCTGAAGGCCTGCGGATCTATGCCCCGTGCGGACCGTGCAAAGCCGACCGCGGCTGCGCAGCACCCACCGCGGACCGCGCAAAGGCGACCGCGACCACGCTGTCCCCTTCGCGGCCGCACGCATTTCCTCGCGGGCTGCGCAAAAGGGTTCTGAGACCTGTCAAAATTCCTGAACCTGCAACATTTGATCTTTTAAAGCCTAAGGCATCCCGGAACCTACTAGAAACTCCCGAGCCCTCGAAACTCTAGACCAAGCATGCACACTACCTCAAAAACACCCTACGAATATATTCGTGTGATCATATCACCAATGTAACATCATGAACACCTATTTGAGCCTTAAGATCCATGAAATTTCTTAGATTTCCTTTTAAACATCAATTTTCTCAATTTGGGTCCGGATCACGTCAAACAACGTCCGTTTTCAACCAAGTTTCACAGGAATGACTCAAATCATATATAAGACCTGTATCGGGCGCCGGAACCAAAATACGGGCCCGATACCAACACGTTCTGATCAAATTTCATTTCAAATTTCTTTTTTTTTTCTTTAAACATTTTCAGAAAATAATTTCACTTAAAAATTCATAACTCGGGCTTGGGACCTCGGAATTCGATTCCGGGCATCCGCCCATGTCCCATATTTCTACGGACCCTCCGGGACCGTCAAATCACGAGTCTGGGTCCGTTTACCCAAAATATTGACCGGAGTCAAACCTATTCATTTCGAGGTAAAAACTTAGAAATTTTCACAAGATTTCACGTTTAAGCTTTTCGGCTACGCGCTCGGACTGCGCACACAAATTGAGGCAACTCTAAATGAGATTTTCAGGGACTCGGAGACAGATTTCAATTAGAAACAGGTGATGACCCCTTTGGGTCATTACAAAATTGAAAAGATTGTTTCATGGAGAGTGGCAAATTAAATTAAAGTAGCGGTATGGCCACGCAGGATCAAACCTTACAATTATTTTCACCACATGCTTATGCACGGTTAATCAAATTAGGTGAGATAACATCCATCATTTCAGTTTTAAATATTATAAAGTTAAATGCTCCATAGTGTGGTTGTCCATTAAAGGTGGACTTGAAAAATCATAAAAGATCCCTCAGCACTTATTTTTAAAAGAAATTATTACAGGGGGAGGGAAAAGGGGGCGCTACAGAACCCTTCGCCTTGACCGTGAAAGGCAGAAGCAACAAGTTTTTAGTTTTTCTCCCACTTAATTCATTTGAGAAAAATGCAACTTATGTTGGAACTATCAAAATAATTTGAAAAATAAAATAACTTTTGGTGATTCACCAAATAGTTAGAAATAAAGTCTTACAAAAGAGGTGCATGACTACTATATACTAGTGTGGTAACTAATATTTAGAATCACGTTATTGAATAAAAACAAGAAAAAACTTTGAAGTGGATAGTTAAGCTTTGGAACGTGGGATAAGCTTTACATTTATATTGGTGACACCAAAATTGAGTACTCCCCGGTCAATAATAAGTGACTTTTTAGTCTTTGATACACCCCTAAAGAAAATAAGAACCCCTAAAGAAAAAAAAAGATATAATCACTAAATTACTCTTAATTACTTAATTGTTAACTTGATACATTGGGATATGTAAATAAAGGCAAATTTTGAAAAAATAAAATTAATTCCTTCTTGATTATGTAAAAAGATACTTATTTTGAACTAAAATAAAAGGCCTAAAGGTCACTTATTATGGAATGGAGGGAGTATTAAATTGGTTTGGTACACGGTTAAAGACGGAATCAAGATTTGAAATTTATGGGTTCAAAATTTTAGTCCTTCAAGTTACTGAATTTTAAATTATTAGAGAACTAATTCAAAGTTGTGGTGAGAAACCAAGATTATTTTAGATTCCATTTTAATTAGTTTATTTAATTCGTGGCTAAGTGAGATTTTTAGTCAAATTCACATAGGAATAGGTTTCCCTGTTTTGAGCTAAAATAATTTTCATACTATTATAAATAAGGGTATTGCTAGCTATTTTTATGTGTGACTAAATGTAGGGAACTATTATTCTTGAATGAATTATTTTGCTTCACATTGGTAAGGGAGCCTCTACGATCATGATAGAGAATCAAATCACTTCCGATGTCGACGGTCGGTGCTAGCCAAAGTATGATGTCCATCTGGCCAACAATTATATAATACGGACCGATAATATACGAATGACAAACAATCTTACTGAGAATGACTGAGAAAAAAAATTAAAGAGGGGCCTGAAATGTAGCAAAAGAGGAAGAAACTCTTCTCTAAATTTGAAGAGAACTGGGTAAAAGAAATATATCAACAATTGTGGAGGTTGTAATAAAGTGCATTAACGGGAGTTGGAGACACGTGCTAAAATAATTAAGAAATTGAAGGGAAAGTGCTCCAACGATTGAAGGTTGAAGAGAAAGTGCTTCCACAATTGGAAAGTTGGAGAGAATTAAGTGCTCCAACAGTTGAAAGTTGAAGAAACTATTTCAACAATTGAAAGTTGAAGAGAAGAGTACTTCAATAAATTGTTTACGCTTAATAGATTAATAATTTATACATATTAAATAAATATTTTATGACAAATGCAAATTTTGGATCAAGATTATTGAGTTTGGCTGAATTCGCACCTTGGTCTCTAGCTCCTCTCTATACATGATTGTGCTTTGGTCTTTTCAAAGGTAGAAAAATTTGTTGAGTTCGTCAATGTAACGATCTGACCGATTGTTTGAGCATTTGCATTCAGTTCGGTGGTTTGAAATTATGAGTAGCTTCATATGGTGTATTATTACTTGTGCGTATCGACGGTTTTGATTTTCGAGTGGTTCAAGATTTATTTGGAAGAATACTAATTTTAGAAGGTTTAAGTTTGAAATTTAGAAATTTGAAATAGTTCATTAAGCTTGAATTGAGGTGTTATTCGTGATTTTGATGTTGTTATGTGTGATTTGAGGCCTCGAGTAAGTCTGTGTTATATTTTGTGACTTGTTGGCATGTTCGGACGGGGTCCTGAAGGGCTCGGGTATATTTCGGATTGATTTCGGATTATTTCAGAGGTTGCATGAGTTGCTGATTTTCTAATGATTCAGGTATTCTTCACGATCGCGAAGGTGTGGATACAATCGTGATATGTATTTTTGAGGTGGGTGTTTTACTTGACGCGTTCACGATAGGAGGGATGTGCTCTTGGTGCTTTAAAGCGTGTCGCGTTCGCGATCCTGGGTCGCGTCCGCGATGGTTGAGTTGTCATTGCATCGTGGTTGCACCTGGATTGCGCGATCGTGGTGTTGGGCAGGCCTGGCAGGTGTTGTTCAGCACTTACTCTATTTCAAACTTTGAGCTTATTTTATTACATTTTGAGTTTGGGAGCTCAGATTTGGGCGATTTTGAAAGAGATTTTAACAATTTAGTTTGGGGTAAGTATTTTTGACTCGGATTGATTATATTACATGATTCTATCTTTGATTTTGGCATTTAATTGGCAAATCTGAAAAAGAAATTGGGGATTTTTGTCTAAACTTTTTTAAAGTGAATAATTGAGTTTTGAACATCAATTTGGAGTCGGAATTGGATGAAATTAGTATGGTTGGGGTCGTATTCAAATGAGTTGTTGGAATTTGTGAGTTTTCTCAAATTTCATAGTGCGGTCCCAGGTTGAACTTTTGATTGACTTTGAGTATTTGATTAAAGATTTGATGACCTTTATCGTTTCAGTTTGTTTCCTATGGTATTAATTGATATTTTTGAGTTGCTTTTGGCTAATTTCGAGACGTTCGAAGGTCGATTCACTCGGGATGGAATTTGTAGAGTATTGTTTTGCCTTGTTCGAGGTAAGTGACATATCTAAACTTAGATTTGGGGGTAATTATCCCTGAGAACTATAATATTTGAGATGTGGGGGTGACGCATGTGCTAGGTGACAGGCGTGTGTGTGTGCACCGGATTATTCATGATCTGGGCAGTTCTTATGCAATTATATGCCTTTTTTTACTATCATGCTTCTTTGATATCATGTTTTCTACATTTAGATGACTAGGTGAGTTATAATTCATGCTAGAAATCATGTCTAGGCTATCTGCTTAATTGTTTGAGATATGACATGGCTATTTTCGTCATTTTGAGCTATTTGCTTAGCCGTAGTCATACTATTCAGTCATGATAGTTATATCTACATGTTATATCTCTGTCTCTTTACACTTTTGATATGTTGTCTCACATGTTATTGGTGTTCTTGTATATGACACAAGTTTGAGCTTTATTTGTGGCACATGATGATACTCTGTGTTGTATAATTGGATTATGTTTCTGTGAGATGTGACCCATTGAGACTTGAGTAGATGGATGACTGATAAGGGCCATAGAGCCATGTTGTGAGTTATATTAGATCGGGTTGCACGCTGCAACAGACTAATATTTGGATCGGGTTGCATGCTGCAATGGATTTATATTTGGATCGAGTTGCACATCGTATCGGATTGATATTTAGATGGGGTTGCACATCACAATAGTTATATTGATTACTGATTAGTGTTTGGGCCAGGATCCGCCATCCGGTGTCATATATTACAGTGAGCATGTGCACAATGATATATATATATATATATATATATATGTGTGTGTGTGTGTGTGTGTGTGTGTTTGTGTATATATGTGTGTGTGTGTGTGTGTGTGTGCACGCGCTTTGATGAGGGGCATTTATGCGAGGCATCCATACAGTGTTGAGTGTTGGTGTATGTGTGATGGTGAGGGGCATTTATGCCAGGCACCGTGACTGTGTTGGGAGTGAGTGTAGTTGATGATTTCACTGTAATGTTATTGAATTGACATGTATATCTAACATGTAGATATAGAGATGTATTTTCCTCGTGCTAGATCGAATTTGAAATGTTTTACTTGTTGTTGTTAAGTTGGAAATCATAGTTCTCTTGATTAATTCAAGTTTTAATGATTTCGGTTTTGACTGTTATACTTACTAGATGGAATTTGAAATGTTTTACTTGTTGTTGTTAAGTTGGAAATCATAGCTCTCTTGATAAATTCAAGTTTTAATGATTTCGATTTTGACTGTTATACTTGAAACCATGTCTTTGTTTTCGTATTTGTGAACGAGTTGAACATGATATCTCTTGAGTTGTTCTCTTATAGTGTCATCATTATATTATGTCTCGTTGTTGATTATTGGTATTGAACTCTGACCTTCTTTCGAGGTCGTCACTGTTTTTAATCTAAGGTTAGATTTGTTACTTATTGAGTACATAGGGTCGGTTGTACTCATACTACACTTTGCACCTTGCGTGCAGATCTTGGAGTTGATGTTGTTGTGTATGGCGGGAGCTGGCATTAAAAAGGTACCTGCTTTCCGGATACAGGTACCACTTGTCCTTAGTAGCTTTAGATTTGCAAAAAAATTTGTTATTTCCAAACAGATATTGCATTTATTTTCATACCAGCTTTGTAAATCTGAGTCTTAGTGGCTCATGACTTGTACTAACAATCCTTGTATTAATGTATAAAAATTCAGTTACTTCACCTATAAATTTCTTATTATTCTTAATTGAGTTGTATTGACTAATGTTTGGCTTACCTTGCAGGTTGGTTAGGTGTCATTATGACTAGATAGATTTTGGTTTGTGACAAGTTGGTATCAGGTTCATAGGTTCTATGGGTCATGAGCTAGTGTCTAGTAGAGTCTTGAGGATCGGGTATGATGACGTTCATACCTATCTTCGAGAGGCTACATGACATCTAGCTTCCAATCTTTCTTTCTTATTGTGCGCTATTGATTCAGCTTGAAGCGTATATCTTTGATTTCTTTCCATCCGCTCGTATATTTTGTTGAGCACTCGGTATCAGTGATGCATCGATAGTTTGTGATATCATGGGCGAGGTGCAAGATGTGTTCCCTATGTTATGAATAGGCTAGTTTGGAGGACTCGAGGCCAAGTTCAGACCGCAGCCTGGGCTCGGTAGTATCAGTTGTGTGAGTATGTGCTTTTGGACTTATAGGTCTGGTAGTATCCCTAGGACTGGTATTGATGGCTCAGTGAGTGGTTAGGTAGTTATATGATAACTGTTATGTGACTGAGGACTATGCTTAGGTGGTTTGGATGTGACGAGAAGCATTTTGCTTGGGATGTGAAAGGACTATGGGTGTTTGATCTCCATCTTGATGTGTTGTATAGTCTTGAGTTATGATTGTCTTACGGATCTTTCAGTTGTTCATTTGGGAAATGAAGTAGATTCTTATGTCTTGTTGACAAACTCAGACTTGGGAGGATTTAGCAATTGCATAGTGATTGTGACCATGAAAAGGAATCTAGAGATGCCAGTTTGAGAATGAGCAGGTGGGTTATCTCCTGTGGGATGCTCTGAGGTTGTGTGATCTATGTGATATTTCTGTAAAGAGTTTCCTTTCTACCAGCGGGACGTGTATGTACTGCAACTTAAGTTTGGATCGCTTGAAGGGGGTTTGCACGACTATCACGAGGATGGATATGCGTGTAGCAAAAGATTTAAGGTATTCTATTGCTGGTACTACATGAGCGTATAAAGGACTTAGTTGAATTACAGTGCGAGATTATGGAAGTTATGGAGTAAGTGTATTGTGGGTTATCAGATGTTATGTTATATGACTTCGAGCCAAGTGGGAGAGTCTGCTATTGATGATCAGATCGCATGGTCATGTGTTATATCAGTTTTGCTCTGAGGCATACTTGTGTATTAGTTATGACTCGAAAAGGTTAGTTTTGAGGATTATTTGAGCAAGGAAATTGTGAGATGCATAATGTATTACACGTTATGGATATATGAAAATCTTGGAATGATTAGGGTTTTCTATTCGTGGTGGATATATTATGCTAGAAGCAGGGATTCACTCGGTTGCTGAAAAGTGGGTTTGCTTCTTTAGGTGTGTTGTGCTAAGGGGGCACAAGTTGTTCGGCTCATTTTGGCAATGCATTGGCGACTTGAGCAGAGTGGATGATTCTCGAGAAGGTTCTAATGAATAAGATTCATATATGGTATTTGAGGGTTCCTAAAAATTGCATATGGCCAAGATATGAGATTTGCATCGGATGGTGATGAGACTTATTGTATTTCTGTATGATTAGTGATTCTACATTTCAATATCAGCGAGGTTGAAGAAATAGATTCAGATTGTCATGACCCAAAATACACCTAGTCGTGATGGCACCTAACCCAACCCGCTAGGTAAGCCAAACAACAGTTAACACAACTCTAGTGATAATAATAAGAAAACAATAAGTGAAATAACTGAATTTCCATGCAATAACCCAAGGATTGTAGTACAAGTCATGGGTCACTAAGACTCATATTTATAAAACTAGTTTGCAAATAAATACAACATCTGTTTGGAATGTACATAAACATAATTTAAATCTAAATCTGCCAAGGACAAGTGGTAGCTATATCCTGAAGACACGTACACCTTCAACTCCAGCTCCCGCCATACACAACAGCATCAGCTCCAAGATCTGCACGCAAGGTGCATAAGTGTAGTATGAGTACAATCGACCCTATATACTCAATAAGTAACAAACCTAACCTCAGGTTGAAAGGAGTGACGAGCTCGGAAGACAATCACAGTCTAACACCAATAGCCAATAATAATTCATCATAATATAATAAAAACAGTAAAAGTAAATAACTCAAGAGATATCGTTCTCAGCTCGTTCACAATTACCGGTAAGTTGACATGATTTTTAAGTATAACTGTCAAAGTCCAAATCTTACTACTAAAATCAATTAAACATGAGTTTATCATAAGAATTGTATTTTTTTTCAATTCCCAACATCAGATAAGACTTTTTGATTACCAGTTAGCATGAGAAAAATATATCTCTATGCCTACATGTTAATATATATGTCAAGTCATCAAATGATATATTACCGTCTAGCATTAGAAAAATACATCTCTATGTCTATATGTCAAATATACATGTCAATTAAATAATTCCATAGTGATATTATCAAGTAAACTCACTCTCAGCACACTCAAGGTGCGTGGCTCAAATGCCCCACTTCATCATACGCACACAACCAATCACTCAGCACTATACGAGTGCCTGGTGTCGCGCCCCATTTTCTCGCGAAAGCGAGTTTCGACATGTGATAACTCTTTTAAACATGTATTAAAAGAGAAGAGTCGCCACCTAACGATTTTTAAGGTGCGTTTTATCAAAAGAATTGTATTTTTTTCCAATTCCCAACATCAGATAAGACTTTTTGATTACCAGTTAGCATGAGAAAAATATATCTCTATGCCTACATGTCAATATATATGTCAAGTCCTCAAATGATATATTACCGTCTAGCATTAGAAAAATACATCTCTATGTCTATATGTCAAATATATATGTCAATTAAATAATTCCACAGTGATATTATCAAGTAAACTCACTCTCAGCAAACTCAAGGTGTGTGGCTCAAATGCCCCACTTCATCATACGCACACAACCAATCACTTAGCACTATACGAGTGCCTGGTGTCGCGCCCCATTTTCTCGAGAAAGCGAGTTTCGACATGTGATAACTCTTTTAAACATGTATTAAAAGAGAAGAGTCACCACCTAACAATTTTTAAAGTGCGTTAGGGCACCTATTTGTGAATGACTTTGTTTTAGCTAGTCTGTATCATCAAAGATCGCGTAAAGGCTCAAATTACCTCAAAGAGAAGGTGTTAGGCATTCATTGAGGTCCACAACTGTGAGCTCCGGCCGAATTTTATGCTAAGTGGGGATTATTGAACTATAGTTATCCTATGTGATTGTGTAAATTATAACAAGGAGTCCAAAACATCCAATTACAAGTATTAAAGAGATTGCATATATGAAGGAAATGGGTTATACATAAATTATTGATACAACATTTGAAGATTACAATACATATCCTAGTTTGATCTAAGTTCGCACAAATAGGTGTATAAATAGTAATTATGGGGGAGGGGGGTCCTAATTGTTTTAGCCTAAAGGATCACCCCGTGCAACATAAACAATACTTCGCAACTCCCTTAAGTGTAAGGGTTGCTCATATTATTCAGTGGGCACAGACTACCATCCCCTTCTACCCAATTTCTATCTTGAAGTTGTTTCATAAAAGTGTTCTAGTTCAATTCTAAATTGTGCCATATGCGTGCTTTACCCGTCCCATGCCTATGGTCCAAGAGGTTTTGGACCTACAACTTTGGCAGTTCTAGACTTTCCTAAGGCTGCTCAAAATGAGAAAAACTAAGTGCACAGTCAAAACAAATAGGACTACACGTGACCAACACCAAAGGCTCAAGTTTACCTCCTCATATAACCACAAATGCACGTTGTTCAAGTAGGCGGACAGTTATGAGCTACGTACAGATTATTAGGCAGGCAACAGTAGATAGGTAGGCTTATAGTCAAGGTATATTAAATTGTTCAAGACCTATAGGTAGGGGTGGACATAAAATCCGAAAAATCGAATTCCGAATCGAATTGAACCAAACCGAATTAATTGGTATTTTGGTTTCAGTTTTTCGGTATATTTTGGTACATAAATTGTGGTATTTCGGTATAGTATACGGTATGAGGTTTTGACATTTCGACTGAAATACCTAAATATTTTAGTCCAAGCTCAACTCTATTTTTATTTTTCAGCCCGATAAGCCTAAGCCTACACCCCAAACCCCCTAATACCCTAAGCCCTTAGAGGCTTAGAGCTCAAGCAGACTTACAGGCAGTATCTGCTCTTACCCCCTTTCCCTTTCTATTTTCTAACCTATACTTCTCTAAGAAATTCCAACATTGATTGGCTTCTATTGATTCACGACTACAATAGCAAGGACAATGGCGACTTCACGACCACGGCGAGCGGCGACTCCTCTCCTCAGTGACTACTTGTTTGCTCATTGTTGACCTTCATTCAGGTTAATAACTTCTTCATTCTTCATTCTTCATTCTTCAATCTTGTGGTTTTATGTAACTCTTCAACTGCTTCTTTTGTCCTTTTTGATCTTATGATTTCATTAGCTCGTTGGGTGGGTAAAGATACTTGTTTTATAACTTGGAGCTATAATTCCTTGGATTTAAACCCAAGCTACTCTGCTAAGTGAACATTGTCCAGCTATAATCTATTCTAGAAAGGGTTATCCTTTTTGTAAATTTAATCATTGTCCCTTGGTTTTCGAGGTATGGAGACACTGCCGAAATCCTCCCCGCATCAATCAAATAGTAAATCTGTATAACTTAATACTTTAAATCAATGGATAGTTAAAACTTATGAGTGAACATAGTTTATCAAAAATTCAAAACGGATCTGTTAAGATTTAATTATAATCTTTTGCAAAATCTTTTAACATTTTGAGTCTGTTTGGAAGTACTTGGGCTGTTTGGTATAAAAAAAACTAGGGAAAATGTAAATTAAAATTAACGAAGTGTTTTGTAGGATTGCTTGTAGTGTTCAGTAGTGTTGCTTGTAGTGTTCTATTTAGTGTTTTGATTTTAACAATTTGTGTTTGTATTTGTTTTTATTTTGTATAGATGGCGGATGAAAGTAGAGTTAGTGATGTTGGTTCAACTGAAAGCTTACCTATTACTGATGATAGCAATGCCAACACAATTGATACTCAAGATTCTAAGAAAAGAAAAATAGAACCTAGATCTATTGTTTGGAAATATTTTGATAAATTTTAGGAAAATGGGGTGGTTACAGCGAGGTATAAATATTATAAGCAAGTTTATGCTGCTAATTCATCTAAGAATGGAACAACAGGATTGAGAAGTCATTTGAATAGATGCAAATAATACCCACCTAATATTAATAAAGATAATAAGCAAGCAAGGATAAACTTTCAATCTTGTCAAAATAATGGAGAACCGCTTAGAAATTTGATCAAGAAGTGATTAGGAGGGCCTTTAATTGAGATGATAGTTATTTATGAACTACCATTTAGCTTTGTAGAAAAAGAAGGCTTTATGAAGTTTATGAGAATAGCTCAACCACTATTTTGTCTTCCTTCTCGTAGAACAATAATAAGGGATTGCTATGAAGTTTATGGTGAATTGAAGCAAAATCTAAGAAGGTCTTTTAGAGAAGCACAACCAAAAATTTGCCTCACAACATACACATGGACTTCATTGCAAAGAATAAATTATATGTGTTTGATAGCTCACTTCATTGATAGGGATTGGAAGTTGCATAAAAGAATACTAAATTTTTGCCCTATTACTAGTCATAAGGGTGAAGAGATGGCTAAAGCTATTTGTAATTGTTTGCTTAAATGGAAATTAGATAAGGTGTTCGTTGTTACCGTGGACAATGCTTCTCCGAATAATGTCACGGTCAAAGAATTGTCTAAAAATTTAGATATGTGAAAAACTAATATGATGAGTGGTAAACATCTTCATGTGAGATGCATGGCTCATATACTTAATCTAATTATGCAAGATGGTTTGAAATAAATTAATGCTTTTGTGACACGTGTTAGAAATAGTGTGAGGTATGTGAGATCGTCGCCTGCAAGGACCTTAATGTTTAAATAGTGTTGTGCACATGTAAAGCTAGAATGTACCAAAATATTATGTTTGGATGTTTCCACTAGGTGGAATTCCACCTATTTGACGTTGGATACAAAGCAAAACTTTGAAATGGACTTTGACAAGTTTCATCTTTTTATGATGGATTTTCTGCTTATCTTAGTTCTCATCTTTGTGAAGATGGTAGTAGTGCAGGTCCACTTGAATCTGATGATTCGGTGAATGTGAGAAACGTGATAAAGTTTCTTGCAAGATTTCATGAGCTCACCAAAAACGTTTCAGGTTCACGTTATGTCACTTGCAATGCTCATTTTGAGGATGTATCTTAACTTTATTGTCATTTGAAAATGTGTTTAATTAGTGAGGATGAGAGTTTGAGAAAATGGTTGAGCGGATGCAAGAAAAGTTCAAGAAGTATTGGGGTGAGCCTGAAAAGGTGAATAAAATAATTTTTATTGCTTCCGTTTTTGATATATGTGACAAGTTTGAATATATTATCCTTGCACTTGATGAACTTTTTGGGGAGGAAAAAGGGAAGAAAATAAATGATGAGGTGTATGCTTATATGAATTCTTTGTTTCTAGGGTATCTAAAAAAGTATTCATCTGGATCTTGTCCTCAGTCTCTATCTAGATCTACTTCATCTGATAACACAAATACATCTTGTGGTAGTGTTATAACTACATCATTAATAAGGATGAAGCTTCACTTGAAGAAACAAAAGAAAGACAATGGAAGTGAGAGTGCTAAATTGGAGTTGGATAAATACAATTGTGAAGAACAAGAGCCTTTTAGTGAAGAATTTGATATCTTAAGTTGGTGTAAAACACACGCTCCTAGATTTCATGTTCTTTTAGAAATGGCTCGTGATGTGTTAGCCATTCCAATTTCTAGTGTGGCATTGGAATGTGCGTTTAGCACTGGTCGCCGTATTCTTGATTCATTTAGGAGTTCATTGACTCCTAAAAGTGTGCAAGCTCTTATTTGTGTTTAAGATTGGCTTAGAAAAGAGAAGAATCCTATTAGTGTTGAAGAAGAGTGGGAGTATCTTGAGGAACTCGAACTTGGTAAGCTTTAATATTTTATGTGTATTCTAGATCAAAATAATATATTACACTTGCTTATATTGAATTGCATATTTGGTCGAATTATCTTTAGATACGGAAAATAATGGAAGCACTACTACCATTGTTGATGTATAGCTGCAACTTGAGTGGTAAGTTTAATACTCTATTTATTTGGTGATATACTTTTGTAGTTTTGTTCTTTTATCATAAAAAAATTATATTCCAACTTATGATTTTATGTTCTTTTTTTGGGTTCAAGTTCAATCATGCCCCGTGCTCCTAAAGTACGATCACATGTTTGGGAATACTTTGAGGTGGTAGAAGATAACAAAAAAATTCGCAAAGTAGATTGCAAGAACTGCGGTCCAGTCTATAATGTTCATCCAAAGAGGGATGTCACATATAGTTTAAGGAAGCATATCTGCCTCACCCTGACCTTGGGGAATACGACCGGTGCTCAAAAAGGTTACCCCAGTCGAGCAAGCCTGCACAATGCTATCTACCCAACTCACCTATGTATAAAGAGAAGAATACATTTCATAAATTAAACATTAAATAGGTTAATGTGAATAACACCAGTTCATTTCTATTAGTTACGTCATTAACAAGTCTCCAAAACAGTACACTATACATCCGTAGTTAAAGTGGAACAGATGATACAATTACAACAAGTTTAATTCGACATTCCCAAAACAAGATACAACCTATACCATGTCTACGGAGCCTCTAACAGAATCAAAAGAGTGCTAAGATATTGCTGGCCCCGGCTATACCTCAAAATGCTATGTACAAGGGACAATAGATACAGACCCCGAAGTGAAGTGCGGCTCACCAAATCAGCTGAGGAGAGGGTGTGTTGCTGTCACGGATCAACACCACCTACTATGGAACCACCTGCATCCATTAAATATGCAGCACCCCCGCAAAAGGGACGTTAGTACATATGGAATAGTTCTAGTATGTAAAACTAAACACTCCTCTCAATAGAGCGAGTAAAAGTAAATAGAGAAGGAAACATGAAATCAGTAAGAAACCCATATCGTAACAAGGTGTCAAATTAGGGGAAAGATAAATTTCAAGCAGGTTCGACATTTTAAGTTGGGAGATCTTTAGCACTGATACACTACCATTTTTTAGCACGGAGTCCGATCTCAACCCAATCGGCTAATCCGTCTCACCCTAAGACATCCACTCACAATACCACCATATGCGCGGCATGGCATCCGATCTCAGCACGATCGGCTAAGTCGTCTCACCATAATGTCGTGTTGGTCGACATTACATTTTGCTAGCAATAATCTTATCCTATTCAAGGGGAAACATCTCCACACATCACTCTCATCCCATAAAGGGGAAACAACCTCAACACATTAACACGGGGATTTACCCCTCAATCATTCCTACACCGGACGTGTAGTTTTGGGGTTAGGTTATTTTGACCTACCCTTCCTCGGTGACTAAATGATTACTCCCAAAGCATTTATTATTTAAAGGGATTTACCACTCATTTGATATTCTTTTACATATCATTTATTTCATTGGTACCAATGGCCAAGACACAATATCATTCTTGGCACATTGGTCGCACATCATATTTCATGCTCTTTTCTTTCACTTTCAAATATCATCATATACAGTCAACAACAAGGCTTTTCAAATTAAGACTTTAAACACCCATTTGAGTAGTTTATGGTCTTAGGTACATGTGATTTCTTACAAAATTTGACATCATAGCTTTCATTAAAATCATGTTTTTAAACCATAACATATTAGCACACAACCCATACTTAAACCACATCCTCAAATAGTAACTCACAACAAGAACCTTTGGAACACATATTGAACTCATATTTATTTGGACATAGGGATTATTCGGATTAATCAATTTATAATGAGCAGCACGGGACTTACAAGGTCATTGTGGGGTTCAATTCTAAAAGAGGAGTTCTTTGAGCTTTCCTTAATTCACTACACAGTTCCAGAATCCTAGCAACTTTGATCTATTTAGAGATATAGCAAAAATTGAACATAAATTAGGAAGGAGTTCATGATTCTAGCTCATTTGAGCATTTTATCAAACACTAGGTGGCCATTGTGATCTCAAGGTCCTCCTACGGTGGATTCCACTATTTCATTACCCAAAATCTACCCAATTGAGCTCAACAATCTTCCCACAACCCTAGATAGTACATGCATGCATAATGAACCACTCCCACACCCAAGAATTGTTGGCTTATTAGCTATTTTTAGTTAAATCTCGAAACTGAAGGCTAAGGAGTAGAATCGTACCTTTTGGTTGAAGACTTTGTGAGTTACCCTAGAGAAATCTTCAAGGTTTGAGCAAAGATTGATGAAAAAATGGCTTATGATTCCTCTTATCACTCTAGACCACCTTCCTCTCTCTCTAAATATAAGTTTGAACCTTCTAAAATAATCCCTAAGTTTGTTTTATAAGAATGGGGTCAGGTTTATAAAACTAGAAAAATGAAGACCCGATGCAGATCTGCGGTCGCATATGTGACCGCATAACACTTCTGCGGTCCGCACAATTTGCCGCATAATGGTTGTATGGAACTGGGCATTTCTGCTTCACTTTGCGACCGGTCTGCAGTCCGCAGGCCAATTTTGCGGTCGCATAATGTGCCGCAGAATATCCCTCCAAAAACTTTTATGTTGGATCTACGATGGATTGTGCGGCCCAAAAAATGTTTATGAGGCCGCATAATGGACTAAATATTGGTCCTAAAATTTAGCTCAAGTTTCTGTTTTACTCCACGACAGATTTGCGGTCCGCAGATCATTTTTTCAATCGTAGAATGGGCCGCACAAATGCCGTGTATTCCAAAAACTTTCTTTAACTCCCCAATACATTGTTCAACCTAAAAAGTCTACGCCTGTAACAACCCGGCCAGTCGTTTCATGAGTTACAGCCATGTTTCCCTATTTTTGCTTCCTTGTGTGTTGTTTAGCTGTATTTCATCATATCGTGTTGGTTATGTTGTGTTTGGAGTAGTCTTAGAGTAGAATGAGACACTTAGTCTCTTATTTAGAAGCTTAAATTGGAAAAGTCAACTAGATGTTGACTTATGTGTAGAATATCTCGAATGAGAATTCTGATGGTTCGAATAGCTTCGTTAGGTGATTTTCGACTTAGGAGCGTGTTCGGAATGTAATTTGGAGGTCCGTGATAGATTTAGGTTTGAATTAGCGAAATTGGAAATTTGGCATTTTCCGATGGGCAGTGAAAATCTTGATATCAGGGTCAGAATAGAATTTCGGAAACTGGAGTAGGTCCACTATGTCATTTGTGACGTGTGTGCAAAATTTTAGGCCATTCAGATAAGGTTTGATAGGTTTTGGCATCGTTTGCGGAATTTGAAAGTTTGGAAATCCTTAGGCTTGAATTCGAGGGTGATTTGGTATTATGATGTTGTTTAGAGTGTTTCGAAGGTTGGAATAAATTTGAATGGTGTTATGCAACTTATTGGCATGTTTGGTTGAGGTTCCCAAGGTCTCTGGATGAATTTGGGTGGTTGACAGAAAGTTTGGCTTTGAGTTGATGCTGCTGATTTTTGCTGCTTCTGTCATCTCCGCACCTGCGGATTAGGGACCGCAGGTGCGAGGCCGCAGAAGAGATATGGAGACCACAGATGCAGATTAGGTCACAGGAGCGAAGGATCTGACCGCAACTGCGAGCCCGCAGATGCGAGGCATGGGGCGCAGGTGCGGAAGCTGGCTTTTAAGTGACTTTTTGCAAGTGCGAGTCTGCAGGTGCGAGGAATTGTCTGGAGGTGCAGAATCCCTGGGAAGAAAGTATAAATTGACCCCTTCGCGAAATGTTGCCCATTTCCACCATTTTTGAAGTCGGGATTGAAGCTTTTGAGGGATTTTGAAGCGGGATTCAAGGGGGAAATATGTTGAGGTAATATTTTAGAACCTAAAACTTGATTTTATGGTGATTTTCAGTTGATTAAGCATGAAATTTGTGGGATTTAAGGGTGAAAATTGGGGAATTAGGGCTTGAAACTTGAGAGTTAAAATTGGGCGATTGGGTCAAATGAAGTTAGATTTTCGTAAATTTGGTGTGTCTGGACTCGTGAGAGGATAAGGATTCTGGTTTTGTGACTTTGTCGGATTCGAGACATGGGCCCGGGGGTCGAGTTTGGCCAATTTCGGGATTTTTGATTTAATTTGATAATTTGTGCATGGGCCTTATTCCTTTAGAGTGTATTAATGATGCGATACTGATTTTGAATAGATTCGGGACGATTTGAGGCCGAGTCGAGCTGCAAGGGCATCGCGGAGTAGATTTTCGTCTGGTTTGAGGTAAGTAATGATTGTAAATCTTGTCCTGAGTGTTTGAAATTCCGGAATTCACATTGTTTCACTACTTTGAGGTAACACATACGCTAGATAACGAGCGTGGGGGCGTGCACCGTTGGGGATTGTGACTTGGTCCGTCCCGTACGACTATTAAGTTGCATATTTGACTGAAAACTATTTGATACTTGTGTGCTTTGGAAAGTATTACTATGTTTTGGGCTGAATGCCATATTTGGGCCTCGTACCAAGCCGTTTGGACCCTTAGTGGCTTTTTACTACTATTCCTTATTGTATTGATTTAATATATGTACTCAGTCATGCTATGTTTTACTGATTTCATAATTCAGCCTTATTTACTCTGTTTTGAGGCTATAAATGATATTTTGGGTTGAGCACCCTGTTTTACTATTAGACTGAGTGGCTTGAGAGGTTTCTGACTAAGTAAGGTTGATGGCCTGTGTTGTGAGGATATTAAAGAATTGGGTTGCGCGTCGCAGCATGTTGTACTATTTTGTGATATATGAGAGGCCGAGGGCCTGATTTGTTATGCCACGAGATGGCTTGTTATAGCTCTTGGGCTGTAAGAGCCCCTCCGCAGTCTGTACACCCTCAGTGAGCGTGGGTACCCTGAGTGAGTGATATGATGTGTCCCGAGGGGCTGTTCTTGATTTATGTTGTGACCGAGGGGCTGATTACGAGTGATCATGAGGTAGCCTGAGAGGCTGGTTCTGATTGATGTTATGCCCAAGGGGCGGTTTATGATACATGTCTTGATCAAGGTGCTGTTTATGATTTTCATCATTTTTACTCTAAATTTCATTGAATCTCTGTTGAAACTGTTAGAAAGAAATTTTTCAAAAGATTTTTTTTACTGAAATTGGACTTTAACGAGATGATTGATTTATATACTATTTTGGAAACATACTGTACTTACTATGGTGTTATGACGTGGATTATGTATTTTCTTACTGCTCAGTCTTTATTTACTTTTATTACTTACTGAGTTGGCGTATTCACATTACTCTCTGCACCTTGTGTACAGATCTAGGAGTTGCGGGTCGTGATAGCGAGAGCTGATCCCTCATCCGTCGCGGATACCCGGGGTTGGCAAGGTAGTTGTATGACAATCTCAGCCTTGCTCTTCTCCCTATTATCTTTCTTAGACTGTTTTAGTATTTTCTAGAATGTGAGATAGTCTTCGTTGTATTCAGACAATTCTTAGTAGATGTTCGTGACTTGTGACACCCCGATGTCGGGCTTATGTTTCTTTCCGCACTTGTTATTTAAACTCATGTTATGGGTTTTATTTAATTAATAGCTTAAAAGGTCCTTATTTTAAAATATTGGTTTGATTTGGGATTGTGTCAACTAGCCTAGTTTCATGATAGGTGTCATCACAACCGGGTTGGTTTTGGGGTTATGACAGTGCCTCTACAATCATTAACATATAAGTTTATCTCGGCATAATGGAACCCTGAGTTTTTGGTAAAATTTTACGGGGCCTTACAATCCTCCCCCACTTTGGATCATTCGTCCCCGAATGAGGGTCAGAATCTGCCATTAGCATCCACAATGATTTAGCCATTTCTTCACAGATCAACAGTCCCCCAATTTTGGCTAACTCTCTAAATTTCCAAAACTTTCGGTAGAGTTTACCATATAACTGGGCCTATCCACCTGTCAGAGAATCCCAGAAACCAATCCTGGCTACATAACCACAACATAACGATGTAAAACAATATGGAAACAACACCGGCAACAATGCTATAAACATTGCATTACCAAGAGGGAGTACCTTTAACAGAAGTTGTACAAGGGGGACATAAATTGTAGAAAGTTAGCTCTTAACATCATGGATACAATTATATAGCTATTCAAATAAATTAGGGTACTTCTTTTCCATCTCTTCCTCGGTTTTTCAGGTGGCCTCTTCAACCTATTGGTTTTGCCATAGCACTTTCACGGAGGCAATCTCTTTATTTCTCAACTTCCGGACTTACCTATCAAGAATGGAAATTGAAATTTATTCATAATTCAATTCTTCATTAACCTCTATAGTCTGAATCAATAAGCGACAGATCTCCCACCATCTTCTTCAACATGGACACATGAAACACCGGGTGCACTAAGGACATTTGTGGAGGTAGTTCTAAGATGTAAGCCACCTGACCGACCCTCAGAATGATTCTGTATGGTCCAACATACCTTGGACTCATTTTTGCTTTCTTGCCAAACCGCATTACCTCTTTTATGGGGAAACCTTCAATAAACCCAATCATCCTCTTGGAACTCCAAATTCCTACGACGTATGTCCGAATAGGACTTCTGACGACTCTAGGCAGTTTTCAACCATTCCTTAATTATATTAGCCTTCTCTATGGCCCGATGCACGAGGTTTGGTCCTATCAACTCCACTTCCCCAATCTCGAACCATCCAATTGGAGATATACATCTCTTACCATAAAGGGCCTCGAACGGTGCCATACGAATGCTAGCATGATAACGGCTATTGTAGGCAAACTCTATGAGCGGCAAATGATCATCCCAACTACCTTTGAAGTCAAGAACGCAAGCGCGCAACATATCCTCAAGCATTTGAATAGTCCGCCTGCTTGCCCGTTGGTCTGTAGATGGAAAGTTGTACTGAGATTTACCCGAGTGCCCAACCATTACTGAAATTTCTTCCAAAAGATAGTTGTGAACTGTGCCCCCCCCCCGATCAAAAATGATGGAAACTCGAAGTGCCATGCATCTTGACTATTTCCTTAATATACAACTAAGCATAATGTTCCACTATGTCGATAGCCTTAACAGGTAAGAAGTGTGTTGATTTCGTGAGTCGATCCACAATCACCCAAATCGAGTTGAACTTGCGAGGTAGTCCTACTACAAAATCCATATTTATCATCTCCCATTTCCTCATCGGAATTTCTATGTTCTGTGCCAACCCACCTGGACTTTGATGCTCAGCCTTTACTTGTTCATAATTTGGACATCTTGCCACAAAGTTTGCTATATTCCTCTTCATATCGTTCCACCAGCAGACTTCCTTATGATCATGGTACATCTTTGTAGAGCCTAGATGGACGGAATACCTAGAAGTGTGAGCCTCGGCCATGACTCTTTCCCGGAGACCATCCAAATCTGGAACACATAGTTGCCCTTGGTACCTTAGTGTACCATCATCCATGCCAAGAGAAAAGGCTATGGTCTTATGTTTATGAATCCCCTCCTTCAATTGTACCAATAATGGGTCGTTGTATTGCTTTTCTTTGACTTCCACAACAAGTGATGATTCAGCCCTATTTTGCACAAGCGCTCCTCCTTTAGTAGAATCAGCAAGACGAACTCCCAAACTAGCCAACCAGTGAACCTCCTTGGCCAACGGCCTTTGATATGCCTCCAAGTGAGCCAAACTACCCATAGATTTCCGGCTAAGAGCATACGTTACAACATTAGCCTTCCCTGGATGATATAGAATATCGATGTCATAATCCTTGAGTAACTCAAGCCATCTTCTCTGCCTCAGATTCAATTCCTTCTGCTTGAAAATGTATTGAAGGCTCTTATGGTCCGTGAATATATCCACATGGACCCCATGTATATAATGACACCAAATCTTCAATGCAAATACCACATCCGCAAGCTCTAAGTCATGTGATGGATAGTTCTTTTCATGATTCTTGAGTTACCTAGAAGCATAATCTATCACCTTACCATGTTGCATTAACACACAACCAAGTCTGATTCTTGAAGCATCACAATATACCACAAACCCATTTGTACCCTCTGGTAGGGTCAACACTGGTGTCGTGGTTAATCTTGATTTTAACTTTTGGAAGCTCCCTTCACAAGCATTTAACCATTGGAACTTAGTTGTCTTCTGTATCAACTTAGTTAACGGAGAGGCAAGAGTGGAGAATCCCTCCACAAATTTCCTATAATACCCGGCTAAGCCCAAGAAACTATGAATCTCAGTTGGAGTTGTAGGTCTAGGCCAATTATTCACAGCTGCAATCTTCTGAGGATCAACCTTAATTCCTTCTCTAGAGATGACATGACCCAAGAATGTGACAGATTCAAGCCAAAATTCACATTTTGAAAACATCGCACACAACTGGTGCTGACGTAGAGTTTGTAGAGATGCCCTGAGATGATCAGTGTGGTCCTCTCGAGTTCATGAATATACAAGGATATCGTCAATAAACACTATCACAAAAGAGTTGAGGAACTGCATGAAAACTCGATTCATAAGATCCATGAAAGCTGCCGAGGCATTTGTTAGCCCAAAAGACATTACCAGAAATTCAAAGTGCCCATACCGGGTTCTGAAAGTTGTTTTTGGAATATCCTGCTCCCTGATCTTTAATTGATGGTATCCGGATCTCAAATCAATTTTGGAGAAATACTTAGCACTCTGTAATTGATCAAACAAGTCATTTATTCTTGGCAGTGGGTACTTATTCTTGATTATAACCTTGTTGAGTTGCCGATAGCCGATACACATTCTCAGCAACACATCTTTCTTCCTTACAAAAAGGACATATGCACCCCAAGGCGACACACTCGGCCAGATGAAACCTTTCTCTAACAAATCCTTTAATTGTTCCTTTAGCTCCCTCAACTCTGCTGATGCCATTCCGTAAGATGGAATAGATATAGGCTATGTGCCTGGCATCACATCAATCCCAAAATCAATCTCCCTGTCTGGCGGGACCCCAGGGAGTTCATCCAGAAAGTCCTTTGGAATACAGACTCTAGTGTAGGTGCCTCAGCATCGGTGTCTGTAACCCAGAGCAAATGGTAAATACACCCCTTATTAATCATCTTCATGGCCTTAAGGTAAGAAATAAACCTACCCTTCGGCACTACATCATCCCCCTTCCATTTAATCACTGGCTCCTTTGGGAATTTAAAACTAACGGTCCTAGTTCGGCAATCAAACTTAGCAAAACATGAATAAAGCCAATCCATCCCTATGATTACATCAAAGTCAACCATTCCCAATTCAATGAGATCAGCCATGGTGTCCCGACCATGTACCGTGACAACACAATTCCTATAAACCCGCACGACCACAATAGACTCACCAAGCGGAGTAGATATAGAGAATGGCTCATGAAGTTGTTCCGGTTCGATCCCAAATTCTATAGCAACATAGGGAGTAACATAGGACAAGGTGGATCTAGGATCAATAAGAGCATACACATCATGAGATTGGATAGTCAATATACCCGTGACAACATCTGGAGAAGCCTCTGAACTCTGGCGATTCTTCATAGCAGAGAAACGGTTGAATCCTCCCGAACTATGTGCACCACCCCTAGCTGCACCACGCCCTACAAGTGCTAGAGTGCTTCGAGCGGAAGGAGGTGCTGCGGATGTAGTAGCTATAGAACTGGCTGGCGGTGTTGCACCCCTGCCTATGCTCTGGTGGGATGAACAACAATCCCTCTGAATGTGACCCCTCATACCATACCCATAAAATATAGGTTGGTCTACGAAGTAGGCCCCAAAGTGTATCTTCCCACACTTAGGGTATGGCGGCCTTTGCTGCTGCTGAAATCTCCCACTAGATCGACCCTGCTGGTAAGATCCCATATTGCCCTGGCTAGGCCTAAAATGGCTCCACTGCTGCTGGCTGGGCCCTGATGGCAGTGCACTAACCGAAGACTGAGCAAAGGACTGGGATGGCCCTGACGACCCTCCTTGGAATGCTGCCCTACCACCACTACTACCAAAAGATCCACCAAAGTTGCCCACGGACCGAGCCTTGGTACTGCCCTCATGCTCCATTCTGATCTTCAATTTACGGGTCTTTGTGGCTAGAGCAAATTCCAACATCTTACCATAGTTCATCTTAGAATTCAAGGCAGTTGTGGCGGCCTCATTAATAACCAAGGGGCTATGGTCTTGCACAAACCGACGCACTCTAGCCTCCATAGTGGGCAACAAGTAGATGACATACTTGGACAGGCACGCAAACCTCATATGATATGCCCACACACTCGTGCTACCTTGTTTCAGTCTCTCAAACTCGGCGGCACGGGCTGCCTTAGTCTCGGCAGGCAAGAAATGATCAATGAAAGCATCGGTAAACTCACTCCACCTCGCCGAAGGGCTCCCCTACTCACGGGAGTCCTCCAACATCTCAAACCAAGAATAGGCCACCCCTTTCAGGTGGTAGAAGGCCAACTCCACTCCCTCTGTCTTAGTAGCATGCATAACTCGAAGGGCTCCCTCCTCAGGTTTCTACTTCATGCCGCGGCAATATTGCGTTTCGTAGATCAATTCTGTGATTGCAGAATGGGCTGCACAAATGCCCTGTACTTCCAAAAACTTTCTTCAACTTTCCAACGCACTGTTCAACCTAAAACGTATGCGCTGCGAATGAGGGTCATAATATGCCATTAGTATCCATAATGATTCAGCCATTTCTTCACACACCAACAGTCCCCAAATTTTAATTAACTCCCTAAATTTCCAAAACTTTCGGCAGAGTTTCCCCTGTAACTAGGCCTATCCACATGATAGAGAATCCTAAAAAGCAATCCTAGCAACATAACCACAACATAACGATGCAAAATAATATGGGAACAACACCGGCAATAATGCCATAAACATTGCAATACCAAGAGGGGTATCCTTAACATACGTTGTACAGAGGGAATATAATTTATAGAAAGTTAGCTCTTAACATCATGGATACTATTATATAGCTATTCAAATAAATTAGGGTACTTCTTCTTCATCTCTTCCTCGGCTTCCCAGGTGGCCTCTTCAACTTGTTGGTTTTTCCATAGCACTTTCACAGAGGCACTCTCTTTATTTCTCAACTTCCGGACCTCCCTATCAAGAATGGCAATTGGAATTTCTTCATAAGTCAATTCTTCATTAACCTCTCTAGTCTGAATCTGAATAATAAGCGACGGATCTCCCACCACCTTCTTCAACATGGACACATGAAACACCGGATGCACTAAGGATATTTCTGGAGGTAGCTTCTAACCTGTAAGCCACCTGAACGACCCTCTGAATGATTGTGTATGGTCCAACATACCTTGGTAAATTTTACGGGGCCTTACAATATCAAAGTCTATCTTGAGCGTATTTAAGTTTATTTGAGACAATGTGTTATTTTGAATTTGTTAGACTTTTTAAGCTTAATGTGTTAGACACTTATAGCCCGTTCGGCCAAGCTGCAAAAATCAGCTTATTTTGAGAAGTGCTTTTCTCAAAAGTATTTTTGGTGAGAAGCAGTTTGTGTTTGGCTAATTAATTTGGAAAGCACTTCTGAGCAGCAATTAGTGTTTGGCCAAGCTTTAAAAAACTATTTCTAAGTGTATTTTTCTCAAAAATACTTCTCAAAAAAGTACTTTTGGAGAGAAGTTACTTTTTTCTGCTTCTCCAAAACTGTTTCTACTTCTCCTCAAAAGCACTTTTTTCCTTCCAAAAGCTTGGCCAAACACCTCAATTTTTGGCCAAAAAAAGCACTTTTTGCCAAAAAGAAGCTTGGCCAAAGAGGCTATTAGACTTATGGGCCAGTATTCTCATGTTGATGTTGCTGCTGCTTGTTAGTTACAATTGCAGCTTTATGTTTTGGCAGGTGTATGCCCTCTCTGTTTTTGTTGCATCTGAATATTGTTGAATTCTGATTTCTGCCGATGCTTGTTAGATGGCAGATGTTGTTGTTATGTTGCCTTCTGTTGCTCGTTTAAAGAAGTGTTTTAATGGACAACTTCTCTAGTCATCTGTGTTTATTGTTTAATGTACTTTAATTCTGCTGATGCTTGTTGTTGTTAGCCTCGCTAGTTTGCTAGTTGCTTTGTTAGTATTGAATCCATTTAGGAGATGCAGGGACTACTTGGAGCCTTGGAATGTTGGTTTTGTTGTTACACTATTTTGTTAGTTAGCTGATTTATGTTGATGCTTGTTAGATGGAAAATGCTTGGAATGTTGGTTTTGCACTTTTGCTGTTACTCTATTTCTTCCGAACATTAATTCCCTTACAGTTAAACCAAACACAACAGCCACGAGTATTGTCTAGCAGGAAGTAGCTAGCTTAGCACATCGTGTCCAGACGTCCAATCCACTATCCACTCCATCTATATCACCCGGTTCGTTAACGTATCAAACTAAAACCGTACCGAATCAAAATAAAAAAACATCAAACCATACCGAACTACTTTGGTATGGTATTTGGTATACACAATTGATAAACTTAATACCGAAATACTAAACCAAAATTTTTAAATACCGAACCGAAGTACCAAATGCCCACCCCTACCTATAGGCATGGTTTCTCAGTGATTGAATGATTCAAAAGTTGAGATAAAGTCATATAAGCAGTATTTCTAGGCAGGTTCTCTTGACACAGCAGTTGATTTTAATATATAATTCTATTAAAGATCCTATAGGCATGATTTCTAGTCAAGTGAAAGCACCCTATAGACATGATCTCTACACAATTTGCGTCTGGGCAGTGAAACTATTAAAGGCGCAGAATTACTCATTTTGGTCCTATAGCAATGGTTCGTATCTGGGTTATGAAGTAGTTGAGAACACAGACTTGTTCTATTTATTCCTATAGACATGGTGTCGAAGCGGGCTATGTGATAAGAATAGCAACAATGGTAGTTTTGATTAATCAAATTGAGGTTCTATAGTCATGGTATCTAGGTGTAACAATCAACGAGTCTTTTTTTAGTTCTTTTTGACATGCTTTCTAATATTTGCAAGTTAAGACATTGTGTTAACCATAAGTCATGTTTCTAACATGGATAGGCAAGAAAAGCAACACATGGTACAGATAATTCCCAAAGCGGGGTATGGCAAGCAAATAAACAAATTAAAGACCTATATACATATTTTCTACCCATTCATGTGAATAATAGAATATCCCAGCCCCCCAATTTTCCACTAATCCCCAGTTGTTTGTTATTACAAGTTATTACATGCCCAAATGAAAGAATACATGCTAAAATACACCTAAATTACAAACTGAAACAAATACAGAAACAATAAATAGTTATAGGCCCAAAGAAAATAACCTAGTGACATTTCTGGGCCTTCAGGAGATTTATTCTTCATATAAATAGCAGACCCAGATCCCAGGCTCACCCAAGGCATTAGAGTGTGTCAATTACAAGGTTCAACTCTTACATGGACCAACAACATGCCCAAATGGATGACTTACTTACCCAGCTGGATGCCAAACTTAACCACACAAGTTAACGAACTACACATGGGGATTAATTAAACAACTTTGAAGTCTACATGATGGATTCTCAAATCTGTAACTAATAACAGTTTTTACTAATGCATATTGACAAGTTCATAGGGCATACATAAGGCAAGTTCATGCTTGCATTTTTAGGAACAAAGTTAAGGTGACAGGATTGACCAACATGAGATAGCATACCACTTCAAGTAAAGTTTCAAAGCAAACATGGTCCCCATTTGGGATTAGCGTAAAGAACTTAGTCATGAGATTTTAAACACGAGAATCTAGTGGAATCATAGAGAGGAAGCTAACAAAGTAAAGTCCTCATATGAAGATGTCTATGATGAAAACCTAATGAGAATAGCTTAACCAAAAAGGTTGGTGGACATGGTCTACAAGCAAAACTTAATTGAGCATGAAGAGCCTTGAACATGCTAAATACCAGTCACAGCACAAAAGGCTTAAGCAACACTAGAACTTAGTAGGCAAGTATACATCAAAAATTAGACTATCAGATTATACGTAAGAGAAAAGCTGGATGATGCACTTTCACCTTGTAAACCATAGGTAGTACTAAATAGCATAGGATTAAGCCAGACATGGAACACACATTAAAGTTTACAATTAGCAGTGCAACACGTTTGGCTAATAACATGGCTAAGAACTAACTCTAGTAGAGTATTAAGTACATATGAATTATCCAACATGAATTGATTTATCTCAAGGATGTAGAACAAGGAAGGGAGATAAACTCAGGATGAGTAGCAGGTATAAACATTCAAACACACAAAAATACACTAGGCTAGTCATGATTAAGGAAGTGACAATCATTCATGCTGAACACATATTGTAGGCATACATCAGAGTCAGAAGTTGGGCAAGTTCAGATACTAGAAAAGTTCGGAGTCACAAAATAATAGGGGTAACACAGTAGCATATTGATTCACAAAGTTTAAGTGACATAAATGTAAAAAACATGAACACAACGAGAAGGAATGAAATTGACAAAGCCAAAGACACTTACTAGTTGCAAATTAACAAACGGATAATCAAGAAGGATAAACCCAGCAATACTTCAATCGTTGATGGAAAAGAGAGCATCAGAACCCAAAACTCAGTGCGTCAGAGTTCCCAAGGGTTTCAGATGAACCCCGGGCAGTGCTCGCACTAAGAAGGTGTGTACTATGAAAATGGTAATAATAATTAAAATTGATTTTGTGGTTCTAAAAATACATGATCTATTTTTATGCTAGTTTTTTAGGCAATAGATGCTAAGTGAGGTACTTGGAATCAAGATAAGAGCTTAGAAAATAAGATATTAACCAAACCGAATCGCTATCAATCGGGGCCACGAGCTTGCTTATTCGGGGCCTCGTGGTCGAGTTCGATGTCCGCCGAGGGCAGTCGATGGAGACTAACAGATATAATAAAATCAATGAAGGCTTTTTATGGCCAATAATAAGCAATAAATGAAGAATAATAAATAGAATGCAATGAATGTAAGTAATAAATGGAAGCAACGAGATCAAGAGAATATGTTAGAGAGTAGAGAGAATGTTCTTGTGTATTTAGTATTGAGCAACAGGTGTCTACAAAATGACAAGGATCCCCTTTATATATGAAGAGGAATCCCAACATAGTACAAGTGCATTTATTACAAAGATATGGGGATGGGACAGCTAGTTGACGCCATGATTCGGGTCTGAACTTAGCTCACTAGACTTTGTCAGCTCTAGTTATGTGCCTTGGGAACTCCCCATTTTCCTTCCATAACTGCTGGTCTGTACTGCTCCAAGGTCGAGCGTCGATGGCCCTCGAGGGATGAAACTTGACCATGGTCTCGAGCCTTCGAGACATGCTTACGAGGGGTCATAATGACGGAAAATTGGACCCTCCGATTTTACCGTATACAAATAGTCCCCGTGTTTCTTAGAGTAGAATTATAAGAAATGACTTTGATACCTATCTCTTCGGACTTTCCGTGATGATGTCATACTTGTGACGTGAGCCTTTGTGACAACCGAGGTGTCATGTCGGTTCATCTTTCTAGAATCATTCAAAGCACTGTCGTTTCTTATTCTTTAAAGCAATAAGAAACGACAGTCTAGCTCCTAAGGATGCATTGATTGCGCCTGTCGATACGTCTTTCAAAGATATTAATGGCGTTGTCGGTTACGCTGCCACCCTTTATATAAATGGGAGCCTCCTGGAACCGATCCTTCATTCAAATGTTCTCCAATAGCCTTTACCCCCTTTCTTCTCTTCATTCTCATCCATTGTTACTTCCCATGGTTGGGGCTCACGGTCTTATTGTTACATGGAGGCGTTCTCATCAGTCGCACCATGGCCTTTTTCCAGGGCTTTCCCTTATCGAGTGAGATTGCATTAACTTCTTGTTGTTGTTGTTGTTGTTTCTGCCGTCGTCGGCTCGAGACGACAAGGTAGGGGAGCCCATTTCTTTAGACTTAGGAAAATGTTTGGACTCTACAGCACTGCTCAGGAGGGTGTTCGGACTTTACACCACTGCTCACCTCCCCCGACTACCCGGTGCAGCGCCTTACTTCTTTTGCTTTTCGTGGAGTGAG
The DNA here is from genome assembly GCF_000715075.1 of Nicotiana tabacum. NCBI lineage: Eukaryota > Viridiplantae > Streptophyta > Magnoliopsida > Solanales > Solanaceae > Nicotiana > Nicotiana tabacum. The sequence continues at coordinate 84,910,515 of NC_134099.1, forward strand.
GTGGTACTATCTACTAACTGTTGCATCCCACACCGGCGTGACGTCTCAAGAAGTGGCTTCACATAGTAGTGCTGGCGAAATTCACACTAGCCAAATTTTTTACCCAGCCACTTCTTCATCCCTTTATGCTTCTTCTGCATCACTTTCCTCTTCTCCATCACTTTCCTCTTCTTCATCTTCTCCCTTGAAGATTCCACTTTAGAAGACCGAGATGAGACCCCCGAGGGATGGCGCTCAAAGATACTACCGCCGAGGATGCACCCCGGAGAATAGATTAGGCTCTTGGCTTTTACTATATGTATACTTTTTTGCTACTTTATTTCTATGTAAGGACCCCTCGTGGGCTTTTGTAATCATGTGCTTATGAATACAACAATTTCTCTTCAATTTGGCTCCGATTTATGCTATACTTCTTTTTATCTGCGTTTGTGGAGAATTTGAATGCATGACTCCACCAATTGGTACGAGTACTGAGACCGGGTGCAAGTACTTCTTCTGGCCCTTGATTGATCAAAACGATTCCTTGTAGAACCCTTTGTTGTTCCTTGGACCGAGCCCGGATCGGTTTGACAAACTCGGGTCATCAGGATCCCCGACTTTCAGTTGAATGATAGTAGGGCTTCAAACTTTCAGTATGAGACTTAGCCTTTTAGACCTCGTGATAGTCTTCGATAGGGGGATTTGCTTGGGCGCCTAAGAATAAAGATAGCCTTTAGGCTTTCGAGAGCAGTCCCTGAGTGGTGATTCACTCAAGCTCGAGATACCTGGGGACTTGTTTTGAACTCAGTGTAGATAGCCTTAAGGCATTGCATATAGATCCCGAATGAAGGCTTACTTGAGTTTAGATGTTACCTCGAGGCCAAGCCTATATGAGTAGAGTTTTAGCACTTATTTTCTTCTTGAGAGAAGCCCTCGAGATCGGGTACTGTCTCGAGTATCGTAATGATATTAATGGCCCCTAGAGCCTATCTTCTTTTTGGTGGAGGTCCTCGAGATTGGGTACTATCTAGGGATTTGCAATGATGTCAATGGCTTCTTGGAGCCCATCTTCTTTTTGGTGGAGGTCCTCGAGATCAGGTACCATCTGGGGACTTGCAATTATGCCAATGGCTTCCTAGAGCCTATCTTCTTTTTGATGGAGGTCCTCGAGATGGTATTTGCAATGATGCCAATGGCTTCTTAGAGCCTATCTTCTTTTTGGTAGAGGTCCTCGAGATCGAGTACCATCTCGGGACTTGCAATGATGCCAATGGCTTCCTGGAGCCTCTTCTTTTTAGTAGAGGTCCTCGAGATCGGGTACCATCTCGGGACTTGCAATGATGTCAATGGCTTCCTGGAGCCTATATTCTTTTTGGTGGAGGTCCTTGAGATCGGGTACCATCTCGGGGCTCGGTTGATGCGAGGGTTTCTTACCCCAAAAACATTGTATGGCGGCGATGAGTGTATGACATGGTTATGAAACGACTGAGCTGATCCCGTCGGCACATCTTCCTAAAGCGATAAGAGCTTTGGCCAGTATTTTTAATCGGCCTTTAAGGTAGGCGGGTAGTCGCCGCTTTTTCCATATATAGGGTTGCCTTCGCCCTCTTGGAGACTCCGCTATCCTGAGTAGTTTTCTTCTTTTATAGAGTTCTCCTTTCCTACGTTAGATCATTCCTCATTTCAACTTTGACGCCCTTGCTCGAGTTCCCGCTCCAATTCTCTAGTTTTACCACAGTCATGGCTACTATGTCAGGGTCCGCTCGGCAAGGAGAAAGGAGCTCCGCCTCTGGGCACTTTGTTTCGAGGGGGGATCTTCTTGAGTTGGTGAGGAAGGATTGTGAATGGGGGGAAGAGGTAGTACTGCGTGTACCTTCCCCGGAAGAGAGCATCATGGACCATGCCGAGGGGTTTTTGAATGTGGATACATACCCCTTCATGTTGGGCCCCCTTGATGGGGTTGTGCTCGACTTCTATCGAAAGTACAAGGTTACCTTGGCGTAGGTTCATCCGTCATTTTGGCGGATAGTATTGATGATGAGGTTCTTTTCAGAGAAAGCAAGGCTCGAATTCACTCTTAGCCATCTCATCAGGCTGTGTCGGCCTTTTTTCCATTGAGGTCTGCTAACCCTACGATGTCGATCCACTATGGCTTTCATCGTTGATGATGAAAAAGATGGAGATCGAGGGTGGATGAGCTGATTCGTCTGAGTACGGACTATCGATATTATTCCAGTGGGGTTCTACAATTTCCTGAGGAATGGAATTTTGCACGTAAGTGGTACACTCGTGCCTTCGTAGTTTTGTTTATAGTGAAGGTGGGCTCTGTAAATATGCCTTCTTTTCCTTTTCTGCAGCGATTTTGTGGATGCCAGGCAAGGTTCCGGATCTACCAGATTGGGTTTGACAGTTGGCGACCCACTCAACTTGCAATGAGCTTAAGTGGCAAGCTTTATCTAAGGCTAGGTGGGAGGCAAAACACCACGGTACGTGCTATGTGATTCCCCCCCCCCCTCTTTCTCTCGGAAGGGCGCTTTTTCTTTCTGCATACTAACTTTGTCATCGTAGGCATTGGAGAGTCCCTTAAAGCGAGGTCGTGCCCTTTAGGAGAGGGAGAAAGACCGCCAGCTTTAGGACTGGGGGATGATAATAATAACAATAAGTAGGAGGGGACTTTGCAGGACGATAGTGATTATAGCAAGACGAGTCTGGCCAGGAGGCTTAGATAGGGCATTTCAGCCGAACCTACAGCACCCGAGGGTTCTCCGCTGCTAGCTTCTTCTCCTGTCAAAGGCACTTCGAGGGATGTTCGACGCTAAGGGGCGCGTATATCGGGCGATTGTGTCCCAAACTAGGGTAGTTCTACCAGGGTAGATGGAGCCAGACCAGTAGATTTACGCTCAACTCTTGAGGAAGCTCAGCGGCTTTACTCGGAGGTAGGTTCAATTCATTCGTACTAGTTTTATAGTTTTGTAATTTTCACTTTCTTACTATGTTTCTCTTCCACAAGCTTTTAATAAGCTCAAATATGAGATGCTTCACCGTGAGATCAGATTGCGAACATCCGTTTACGAGGAGAAATCCCTTAGGCTTCTTTGTGACGAAAGGGAAGATGAGTTGGCGCATCTACGGTATGAGGCGAGTCAATTATGAGAGCTACCTGTAGGAGCAGGTAGTTTTGTTCCGAGGGAGTGTGTGTTCCTTCTTCTAGCTCCAAAGGCTGATGTTTTGTGTTTTTCAGTTGTAGAAAAAGATAGAGAACCTGGAGCACCTTCGGAATGAAGCTGGCCGAGCCAAGCGCGAGTACGATGAGTTAAAGGCTCAGGCGGACGTTCAGGCTTCAGCGGGGAAGGGTGCTTTGGAAAAAGCCTCCGCCTTTGAGGTTCAACTTTCCTTTGCTCATGATTGTGAGCACGTGATTTTTGTTTTACGCGACAATCGCTCCAAAATAATTAAAAATGTATGTGTCATGCGTAATTTAAACCATGACCCGTTTGTTAGATGGAAAATTACAAAAATACGCATTTTTTCTTTTGTCCTGATTTGTTGCCGTGTTTAATTTTGCCTACTTTTTACATTTTATCCGCGGGAAATAAATATGTTAAGTGTTAATTAGTGGTGCTTGGTTTTATTTAATTAGTTTGTGTATTTAGGAAATTAGAAATAAAGAAAAAGAAGACAAAATTTGTTGTAAAATGAATTTGGGCCATGCCCATTTCAAAATCTGGAGCCCAGTCCGAACAGCCCACCCCCAGGACACAAAACGACGTAGTTTAATACCAAAACTACGTCGTTTCAAGGCCGATCCATCTCAACCATTCAAACCAAACTGATCCAACGGCCAAGATCTCACACCCCGTACCCACTAACAAACCCGACCCGTCTCACCCGGACCGAACCCAAACCCTCAAAACGACACTGTTCCATTTAAGCCTTCAGATCCAGACCGTAGATCTAGATTGATCTAACGGTCGAGGTTCACCCACCCACTAACTATATAAGCCCTTCACCATACCCTGCCCCCCTAGCTAACACCCCTGCCTTCGTCTTCACCGAACCCATCCCCTTCAAACCCTAGCCGCCCCTGCACACCTTCACCAGAAACCCGGCGGCCTGAACGCCGGTGACCTCCACTTGAACACCATAGAACCCCCTCACCACCCTGAACATAGACCTGTTAACCGTTTGGTTCGAATCACCCCCCAGGTCCTCGAATCTTCATTTGAAGATTCGAGTCAAAACTCGATCTAACCCAACCAACCCCAGTTTCATACCAGACACTCCCCGGACCCTCCTCGTGACCAAACCATACTTGGTTTGGTCCGAATCTAACCAGGGAAACACGAATCCCAGATCTAAGTTTTTGAACTCTAGTTTTCCCTGTGCATGTTCCGTGCTTTGTTCAAACCGAAGAGATTAAGGTCTAATGGACCTTAATCGAGGTGTTTCTCATCCGAGAAACACTTCGTTTAAAAGTCCATTCAACCTTAAAGAAGGTCTGTTCAAACACCAGTGGATTTTTCTGATTTTGTTCCTTAAAAAGATTTGAGGTGAGTCTTGTTTTCTTTTCTTTATTTTTGTTTTATTCCGTGTGATTTGTTTTTAAAAGTCTGTTCATATTTGTTTTGATTTTATCAATTTTGTTTGTCCACTATGCTTAAACCTCTGTGTTTGTCTGAATCCCTCCCCTCCTATTCTGATAAGGCATGTGTATTGGTTGTATTCCAAATTTGTACTGACTAACTAACTCCTCGAAGTACAATTCTGTTTTAATCAGTATAAGTCGAGTCATGTGTCCCATACTTCTGAATGTCTGATTTTTGGCTACGTTTGTGTATGTTAATGCTAATATAGTCGAGTCGACATGAGTCGTCAATTAGTTTCAACTGTCTGAGCATAGCAAATCGATTTGCTTCTGTTAAACATTTGTTGAATCAATTAAGAACCAATTCTGTTTACTTATAGCTGTTGAATTGATCAGTAATAAGGATTGTTTGGTTTAAATTCTGAATTGGGAGGCATGTGCACTTGTGCACAGCATGTGCACTGGTGCACCTCATGTGTTTTGTGCACAGCCTGTGGCCTGCATAAAGGTTTTTGTTAAGCTCTAAACAATTTGACAACATATGTTGTCAGATACATCCTACTACCCATACTTGGTTTTAGTTTAAAGAAGTATTTAAACTTTTTAAAAGTTAACTCTGCCAGGGAATGTTGATGGGGTTTAATACTTAATTAGCTAAAGTTGGAATTGAAAATGGAAGGCACATGGGAGGGGTACTGGGGGATTCTGAAAACAGGTTGTTAAAAGGGATAGTTTTGAGGCTTATAAAAGCAGGGGGACCTGGGACAGAATAGAGGCAGATATATACAGAGAGAGAATCAGAACTGAAAAAGAAAAATACACACACTGTGAGGAGTTTGGAAAGGAGAGCTGAAATACATACAAAACAGATACACATAGATAGAGAGAGATTAAGGGATAGAAGGGATACAACCAACAATCAGAAACTTTTTTCCTCCTATTATTATTGGGTTTCAATTGTTCAACTTGTTCAAATCAATTCTGATTCTTTGAAATTCCAGTTGTGTCTATTAGTCGAGTGTTTTCATTGGTTTACCACTGGTTTGGTCTGTTTGGAGTTCTGATTCTACTCCACTGGGTTTTGCTGTTATTTGGCTATTGCTTTCTGTTGGACATAGTCGCATTTCTGCACTCGAGCCTGTTTCTTGCTATATTGCTTTGCCTGCTGCTATCTTGCCCTGCTGCTGCTGCTATTTTGTTTCTTGCTGCTGCTGATTTCCCCATCTTTTTCTTCTTCTCCTTTGCATTTTCAGTGTTTCCAGGTACACATTTCAAACCCAACTTTGGTGTTAACTGTAACAATTCAAAAGCATGAAATGAAAGGAGTTTCCTGAAGAAGATTTAGATATCTGTTTTTGTAAATGTTTGTGATATACTGACTTCAGACTATATAAATTGATTAGTGTGATTCAGTAAGGAAAGATTAGTTAGATAATACTCAATCAAGTTTAGCCTCTAGCTTCTTAGTTTGTAGTTGTTTGCTGGTACAAAAAATGTAATGACACAATACAGAGAGGGCATGGAGAATTAGTATAGATTTTGACTAGGATTCTCGTTCAACTGAACGACATGCGTAGAATAGAATATTTCCACCTTACACAAATGTTTCTTTGTTCATTTTAGTTTTCTTTTATCATAACTCGTTAGGCAGTACATAATATTATGTTCAAATCCCATTAGTGACAATGCCTAGTAGTTAATTCCTTTAATTCGGCCCCAATCAGTCTAGTAAATTTCAATTCAAGAAGCGTTTGGACACAAGTATAATGTTGGGTCAATCTCGAGTGTAATTTCTTTGCCCAATTAAAGTATGTTTCATGAGTTATGACATCCCTCCACTTTGTAAATAATCAATCAGAAATTGATAAGAATCTGAATTAGGCAAAAGCCTATAGTTGAATTAGCACGTACCTTTTCTCCTAGTTTTAGAGACAAATGCATTAGAAATGTATCCACTTTAGGATATCTTTTCTAAAAATAGAGATGAGCCTCGCCAAATAAAAGTGCAACAATTGCGGGGCCCTCCATAAATAACCATGATAATTATCTAGAACTCAAGATAGGCCATTTAATAAATTTCATGGCTTTCTACAAAATAATAACGCGTTAGACTCTTTAGGCACGGTTTAAGTAAATTATATTCTTAAAATCGGGTGCACATTGATGTGACCCAAATTCAAGTCTCAACGGAGTCAAAAATGTGTTAACAACTACGGGTGCATTGATTGTGACGTGGTTCGATATGCATTTTCACGACGTTGCAATTCTGTAAAATAAAATGATAATAATAAAAGCGGTTAAAACTTAATAAAAGCACATAAGTCACAACATGTATTTAAATCAGATATTTAGCCATTATAACAATTTAAGCGACCGTGCTAGAACCACGGGATTCGAGGGTGCCTAACACCTTCCCTCGGGTCAACAGAATTCCTTACTTAGAATTTCTGGTTCGCAGACTTCATTTGGAAAAGTCGAAAATCTCCTCGATTTGGGATTCAAGATAAACCGGTGACTTGGGACACCAAAAGCCAAACCTTTCCCAAGTGGCGACTCTGAATTAAATAAATAATCCCATTTCGAATATTGTCACTTAAATTGGAAAAACTCCCTCGTGCATTTAACCCTTCGGGGCGGGCGCGCAAAAAGGAGGTGTGACAGCTCTGGCGACTCTGCTGGGGATGCGAAAACCCAGAACCACTGGTTCAGGGTTCAAGAATTCGAGCTTAGAATAATTGTTATATTTGGCTTTATTATCTGATCTTTATTACATGTTTTTGCATAACGTGCTAAATGTTGTCTTTTACCGCTTTGATATTATCTGAACTGTATATAAACTGTGCCGAAACCCTTCTCTCTTCACCTCCGGGGAGAAGCTCGCTGGTCGAGACTCCCTATTCTGTTAGTGTTGATACCCGAAATAAGAAAGAGGACGGATAAGTTACGAAGCCGGACGGCCTTTTGGTTCCCGGTAAGTTGCCCCTCCTCGACTTGAGTTGTCCGCTCGGGTACACAGTCTAGAACAAATACCAAGGTTTAAACCTAGTATAACTCGACTTCATGCCGGATCCCTAGTAGGAACGCTTATTTGCATCATGTTGCATTTTGACTTAGGGGGCTCAACACAGGGGTTGGGTCCGTCTAGGACAAGCAACCAGAAATGAAAAGGCCACCCTGCTGCATCTTATTTGTTTTGCGCAATTATTTGCTTCGGTTCCGCATGTTGATCGGTTTCTAAAAAAAAAAATAGCAGCATAGGGAGATAATTACTTATTTTGGAAAAATAAAACCAATGTCCAAGTAGTGTCGAAACCTCGTCGGAATTTTTCTAAAAAAAAGAATAAAACCAAAAGTTGCCTTTTAGTCTGATTAAAAAAACATATAAAAATTGTTCTTTTCTTTTAAGAAAAAGAGGGTATTTATTTCAAAAAAATAAAAAAATGGAAAACTCATAATTCAAAAAATGTGTTGTTTCTTTTGTAGTACCCTTTTATAAATTCGGACTAATAGTCCAAATATTGCAAAAAAAACAAAAAAAAATATTTTTTTTTTTAGTATTTATCTTTCTCCAAAAAAATAATAAAAATGCTTATTCTTGATTACTAGGTTTATTTGACTTTCTCTATTCGCGATATAACCGAACTACACCGGTTTGATTCTCGCACGGGGTGAGATACGTAGGCAACCCTCGGCGGGTCCAACCTCCCGTTTTTTACAAAAAAAAAAACAAACAAAAAAATCTAGATAATTTTAATTTCTGAGTCTAATAAAGTTTATCGCCTTAAATAAATGTGCAGGATGAGCACGATACAAAATGAATCATTTTCAATAATGACCAAGATCCCTTTTGAGTTGCGATTATGGTGGAACGACTTAGGCAAAGAAGGGCAAGGCAAAGTGAGGAAATATCTGAAAAATCTCCCGGATTTACTAGACATTCAGCCTCGGGGTGATATTATCAGATCATTGGTCACTTATTGGGATTCGGCGCACAATGTATTCCATTTTTCAGACTTCGAACTCACCCCGACGTTGGAGGAAATAGCGGGATACATTGGGGGTGATGAAGCTCCGTTAAGGTTCAAGTACTTGATTGCACCTAGGGTCGTCACGGTACACCGATTTTTGGATTTTCTGAAAATACCCCGAACATTTCACCATCCAGATCTTGCCAAAGGTTTCTGCAGTCTCCATCTCATGTATGCTAGATACGGTCATGAGGGCGGGTTCAATAAGCCGGATTTCAAACTATGTAGTAAAGGCAACCGACAAAAATGGGACGAACACAGGCAGTTGGCTTTCATGACGGCCTTCTTAGGTCTTATAGTGTTCCCAAGGAAGGACGGCCACATCGATCTAAGAATAACTGGGGTTGTCAGTACTTTGCTTACCCAAGATAAAAGTACTCTGGCGCCTATGATTATGGTTGACATTCTCCGGGCTCTCACTGTTTGTCGAGCCAGGGGTGACTTTTTCGAAGGATGTAACCTACTGTTGCAAGTGTGGATGACCGATCATTTATGTCATCGCTCCTCACTTTTGGGTTATAGTTCGCCAGAGAAAACTTGTATTGGAGAATTCTACACAAGAATCAAAGGGCTCAATTTACCTGAGGGAGTCACATCATGGACCTCATTTCTCTGAACTCTCACCGCCAACCAAATCCAATGGACGCTCGGATGGTCACCTATCGAGGAAATCATATACATGCCGGCAACCCGGCCTTTCTGTTGATGGGACTGAAAAGTATCCAACCCTATGCACCGTATCGGGTTTTGAGGCAACTTGGAAGGTACCAAGTGGTACCGAAAGATGAAGATTTGAGTACCCAAGTGATTGAAATCAGTCCGAACGGTCATTTCCCTGAAGAAGAAGTTCGCCAAATCTGGAGTGAATGCCAACATCTGACAGCAAACACTTGTGTGATCGATACGGCAAAAGGGGAAGTCGCCCCAGAATATCACGCTTGGTTTAGAGGTAGCCTGTCTTACGAAAGACCGGCTAAGAGGCCGCATCTCAAAGATTTCGTAGAATCATCCCAAGGGCAATGGAACTGGTTAGCAAAAGAGAAGGGTTATCGAGCAGAGATTGGCGATTTGAAGTTACAAATAGATAGTTTGAAATTCGATAACAGCGTACAAATCGCAGCGGATCGAAGCGAAAAGAATAGGTTGATCCAAGAGAATGAAGAACTTAAGGCCCAAGTCCAAAAATTGAGATTGTCTCTTGATGAGCAACTCAGAAGTCAATCAGACCAGCGGTTGATAAAGGGTCTGAAAAGAGAGATCACGGAATGGCGAGATAGGTTAGAAGAATCCGAAAAGGTCATGACAGAGTTCAAGGCACGGTGGGAAACAAGAGTAGATAAGCATCGCCGATGTTTGAACCAATCGAAACGTGATCACGAGAAGGCCGTTTCCAAAATAAAGAGGGAGATGGCTACACTTGAGTTTAAAGCAGTTAAGCAGGCCAGGGATTTCCAAATGGAGAGTAGATACTGTTACGACTTGTTGGCCCAAATGAAGGAAGAAGTGCGGCAGCTGAGGGATCAGCACATACAGGACTCACAGGTATTCAAGACGTGTGGTGATCAGATAAAGCACCTACTCCTAGAGAAGAAGCAAACCAGAGATAGGATCAAGGCCATTGCCCATGCCGTCACCAGACGATGTCTACGATGTGAGAACATGTCCAGCGCTACCGTCCTCTCAGCAGTAATGGGTTATGTCAAGCAGACTATGCACGAGCTGGAGCAACTTGAGAGGGATCTCACGCCTAGGACCGCGGCGAGGCCGAACGACGCCCCGCGGACACCAATTTTCAAAACTATAATGCACTCATAAGTCAAGCCTGTATCTTAGAGTCTTCTGTTTGTTTTTCCATCATGGTGATTTTTAGTCTATTTTTGAGTTTAGGTTTATTTTTCAAAGTTTGATTTTTGCAGAATGTAGTTTGTAATAGACTGCTTCAATAATAAAGAGTTTGCTTCTTTCACGCTCATTTGTGTTGTTCGAACTACGTAATGATCTGATTCACGTAGGCATCGTGATACGTAGGCAATCCTCATCGGATCCGGTCGCATTTCTTTTACTACAAAAATAAAAAAAATATATATATATATATATATATAATAAATAAAATAAAAGGAAAACAAAAGAGAAAAAGAAAAGAAAAGAAAAGAAAAAAAAGAGGGGGAAAGACTAATAAGAGAAAATGCCGGAATGACGCATGCTCTCATAGCAAACATATAGTAATCCACTTAGCTGCATAGGTGCATCATGCCCAACGTGAGATTAACTATCTATTATTTGCTGCAAAATTAACCGTGCATTTGTCATTGAGCATTTTCCCAGGGTTTTTGAAAAGACGGTTGGTTTGGTGAAAGTCTGGCCTCGCACTCATACTTCACGAGGTCAAGGAGAGGTGTTCAACTACCTGTTGTTAGGACCAGAAGCAGTACTCACACTTACTTCACCAGGTCAAAAGGAAGTGTGGAAATGTCTTCGGAAATTCCATTGCAAACAGTCCCCGTCTCTGAGGAGAGCTCAATCTCAGCCGTCCTCACACCTGAATCCACAACTGCGGAGGAAAATAGGATCCTACGGCTCCGCATGTTGGAAATGCTGGATGACTGGAACAATGGGAAAGAGCCGCCAAGTGTCGTCTCCGGATTCCCTGAACTATTCTCCAGGTCAAGTGGGACTTCTAACGTCCCCATAAATTACCCTGCTACCCCATTTGGGTACCCGGCCACCTCCGCCTTCTCTGCAGGATCACCTTCTGAGCCTCATCCCCAAATGTCGGCCACTGATGCAAGCGTGAACATCTTTACTGCATCGCCTTGCCCAGCTACGGCACAGCCTGCCACGTACAAGCCAAGCCTTGACTCATCCTCTTTTACATTCCAAGCACCGTCGTTCTCAATGGAACCAACTAGGTTCGCCACCAGTACTAATCCTCTACCACCTCAGTGCGAGCTTGTACCAGGGCAGGATCAGAACCCCAGAGTTGTAGAACAAAATGAGATGGCCAAAAGGATGAGAAGCCTTGAGCAAAGTCTGAAGAATATGCAAGGATTGAGCGGGCAAAAGAGCGTCTCTTACGCCGACCTATGCATGTTTCCTCACGTACACCTGCCAACGGGTTTCAAGACCCCCAAGTTTGAGAAATACGATGGGCACGGTGACCCCATTGCACATCTTAAGAAATACTGCAACCAATTGCGGGGAGCCGGCGGAAAAGAAGAACTGCTAATGGCATACTTTGGGGAAAGTTTAGTAGGGATAGCTTCGGAATGGTATATGGATCAGGAAATGTCCCGATGGCATATATGGGATGATCTCGCCAGAGATTTTGTAAAACAATTCCAGTATAACATCGACATTGCGCCAGACCGAAACTCTCTGTCGAATTTGAAGAAGAAGCCTTCGGAAAGCTTTAGAGAGTATGCTATTAAGTGGCGTGAACAGGCGTCGAGAGTGAAGCCTCCCATGGATGAAGTGGAAATGGTCACTACCTTTCTCCAGGCTCAAGAGTCTGACTATTTCCAGAACATGATGTCGGCCATGGGTAAGCCATTCGCGGAAGCGATCAAGATTGGAGAGATGGTGGAAAATGGGTTGAAAACGGGAAGGATTTTGAGTCAAGCAGCCATAAGGGCAACCTCCCAGGCCGTCCAAAGCGGGTCTGGAGGAACAACAAGGGGGAAGAAGAAAGAAGAAACGACTATGGCAGCCTCTGAAGCAAGGGAGTATCGTCATCCCAGGCCCCATTTTCCGGAAAGAGCCCCACAACACTATTACCCCCATTCAAATTCGGCATATGCTCATCAACCTTATATGGTCATGAATGCCCAACCTTATAACCATCCACCACAACAAGCCAACCGAGGCCCAGCTCCACCTCCCAGAAATCAGCCTCCTTACCGCAACCACTATAACCCACAACCCCCGCAGAATAACTACCGCCCCCAAGAGCCACCTCGACGGCGGACTTTCACACCCATCGGTGAGCCATACTCAACTTTGTTCCCAAAGTTGGTCCAGTTGGGTTTCTTGCAACCCATCCCTCAAACAAGGCAAAACCCGACATCTCCTTCTTACAAAGCCGGAGTCAGATGCGCCTATCATTCAGGGGCCGAGGGACATGATACAAACGACTGCTGGTCATTGAAAAGAGTGGTCGAAAATTTGATAGAGCAGGGGAAAATAGTGCTAAGGGACAAGGAGATCCCGAATGTAACAAACAATCCACTGCCCACTCACAATAATGGGCCGCTGATCTGCATGATTTGTGAAGACAAAGAGTTCGACCCTGCTTTGAAAGCCATAATTGCCATTGTCGACACGGGGAAGAGGCCTGAAATAGACCAAAAATCAGAAAAGGGGGAGGAGGCCAAGGTTGCAGAGAGCAAGTCTGAAAAGAAGATGGAAAAGAAAGTGGTACCAGCAAAGGGCGGAGTTCTTTACGTACCGCGAGGTCAAGCTGAGAAGACGCAGAAATCCGGGATCAAAAAGACAAAACCTATGTACGTGCCAAAAGGGGCCTATGTGGTCCGGGGGACGATTCAACCACCTCGGCTGAATGAGCCAGTGGTTATCGGACGCGTGCCACAAAAGCCAATGACCAACCCGACCACAGTGCCGTGGAATTATCAAAAGACCTTGGTGATGTACAAAGGAAAAGAGGTCGTGGGAGAACTTCCAGAAAATACTTTCATTAGAGGGTACTCAAATACCCAAGAACTGAACAACGCCACACAAAGGCGCTTTCCTCCAAAGAAGCCTGTGAGTGTTGAAGAGGCGGAAGTGTTCTTCCAACAAATGAAGATGCCGGATTACGAAGTGATAGATCAGCTGCGCAACCACCCTGAGCAGGTGTCCATGCTATCATTATTGACAAGGTCGACCGAGCATCAAAAGATCTTACTGAAGACCCTGAATGAGGCATATGTGCCGGTTGAAACCTCGGTTGAGCAATTAGAGCGGATGACAGAAAGATTCTTCGCCGTCAACCAAATCTCCTTCAGCAAGAACGATCTACCCCCGGAAGGAGCAGCACACAACAAGGCATTGCATTTAACAGTCAAATGTGAGGACTACTATGTCAAGCGGGTAATGTTGGATGGGGGATCAGGTGTTGACATTTGCCCGCTCTCCACGCTGCAAAGAATGGAAATTGAGACCGGAAGAATCCGACCCAACAACGTCTGCGTAAGAGCTTTCGACGGCATCAAGAGAGACACCATGGGAGAAATAGACCTGCTGCTGGTCATAGGACCAGTCGAATTTCGAGTCACCTTCCAAGTGATCGACATGGACACATCCTACAATTTCCTCCTTGGCAGGCCTTGGATCCATGCGGCAGGAGCCGTGCCTTCCACTCTTCACCAGATGGTGAAGTTCGAGTATGAAGACCAAGAGATCGTGGTCCATGGGGAAGACGAACATGCCATTTATCGGGACCCATCCATCCCGTATCTTGAACCGAGAGAAGGGAGCGAACATACGGTCTATCAAGCTTTCGAGGTTGTGCTGGCAGAGCAGCACGAAGAGGGAATGCCTTGCCCCCAGCCTTTCTTGTCTAACGCTTCGGTCATGGTGGCTAAAGAGATGATCCGACACGGATTTAGGCCAGGGAAGGGGCTTGGACGAACCCTTCAGGGAATAACAGAACCCATTACTTTACCAGTCATCAAGAAACCTTTTGGACTAGGTTTCAAACCTACTCCAGCAGACGAAAAATGGGCAAAGAAAAGGAGAAATGAGAGCTGGAAGTTGCCTCAACCACTGCCGGGTTTATATGCGACTTTCATCAGGCCAAGGTACGCTGAAGAAGAAGATGATGAGGTCTTCATAGCTGAGGAAATCGAGGAAATATGTGGGGCAATGAGGGAAATGCTTTACGAGGTCCACATGGTTCAACCAGGCGAAGGCACAAGCACTGCTGAGATGATGTACATGGGGCCAAACACCAAACTCCAAAACTGGGAGGCCACGCCGTTCCCGACTAGACGGAAGTCCGGGTAGACCTGTCCTGCCACCTTTCCTGTATCACAAGTTATCTCCGGAACATAACTTGAACGTTTTCTTCTTTTTAAATTGTTGTTTTGAATTCCTAGTTGTAAACATTGTTGTCTTCCAATCTTCCAAAGAAAATATACAAAAAAAAACCATCATTGCTCTCCTATTCTTTCTTTTGTTCTGATTTTTATTTTTCCTTTTATATTCCTTTTCAGTCCTAATAATGCGGCTTTAAATATGACATGCTTGTGGACTTCGCGCCCAGATCACAATGAGCTATTTAACTGCGAATTAATGAACCCAGAACCAGAATATGATGCGGAAGAGGCTTTTAAGGAGATAAACCGAGAGTTGGAATATTTCGAGAATAAACCTAAGCCAAATCAGAATGACACTGAACCGGTAAATTTAGGAACCCCGGAAGAAATCCGGGAGACCAAGATAAGCATTCACACGGACAAGAAAACGCGAGAGGCGATAATTCAACTTCTTCTTGAATTTAAAGACGTGTTTGCTTGGTCATATGATGACATGCCGGGACTAGGTGTTGATCTAGTGGTTCACAAATTGCCGATTCATCCTGATTGTCCTCCAGTTCAACAAAAGCAACGAAAGTTCAAAACTGAGGTCAGTGACAAGATTAAGGAGGAGATCACCAAACAGTTGAAAACGGGAGTGATCCGGGTAGTCCAATATACAACATGGTTGGCGAATGTGGTTCCAGTACCGAAAAAGAACGGGAAAACTCGGGTATGTGTAGATTACCGAGATCTAAACAGAGCAAGTCCTAAAGATAATTTCCCGCTGCCCAACATCCACATCCTCGTTGATAATTGTGCCAAACACGAGATACAGTCTTTTGTAGATTGTTATGCTGGGTATCATCAGGTACTGATGGATGAAGAGGACGCCGAGAAAACTGCCTTCACCACACCTTGGGGCACCTACTGTTATCGGGTCTGCCATTTGGTCTAAAGAATGCTGGGGCTACTTACATGAGGTCCATGACCACCATTTTCCATGACATGATGCACCAGGAAATAGAGGTGTATGTGGATGATGTGATAGTCAAGTCCAGGACGCAGGATTATCACATCCAAGACTTGAGGAAATTCTTCGAGAGGCTAAGGAAGTATGACTTGAAGCTAAATCCAGCCAAATGCGCTTTCGGAGTTCCGTCGGGCAAACTTTTGGGTTTCATCGTAAGCAGGAGAGGGATTGAGCTAGATCCAACTAAGATAAAATCTATCAGAGATCTACCTCCCCCGAGAACGAAGAAAGACGTGATGAGTCTGTTGGGCAGGTTGAACTACATCAGTTGGTTTATTGCCCAGCTGACAAGCACGTGTGAGCCCATATTCAAGCTGTTAAGAAAAGATGCGGCGATTAAGTGGACAACGGAGTGTCAAGAAGCCTTTGATAAAGTCAAAGAATACCTTTCGAATCCCCCAGTCTTGGTCCCTCCAGAACCGGGGAGGCCACTTTTCTTGTATCTGGCAGTTTTAGAGAACTCTTTCGGTTGCGTCCTCGGGCAACACGACATAACCGGAAAGAAGGAACAAGCAATCTACTACTTGAGCAAGAAATTCACCGGCTACGAGGCCAAATACACTCTGCTGGAAAGGACATGCTGCGCTCTCACATGGGCTGCTCAAAAGCTGAGACATTATCTCCAAGCCCACACTACATTCCTCATAAGCAGGTTGGATCCTTTGAAGTATATATTTCAGAAACCAATGCCTACTGGGAGACTGGCTAAATGGAAAATCTTGCTTACGGAATTCGACATAGTTTATGTCACTCGCACGGCAATGAAAGCCCAGGCGTTAGCAGATCATTTGGCCGAAAACCCGGTCGATGAGGAATACCAGCCATTAGATACCTACTTTCCAGATAAAGAGGTAAACACTGTAGAGGTGATCTCGGAGGAAGCTCATGTTTGGAAGATGTTCTTTGACGGAGCCGTGAACGCCAAGGGTATAGGGATTGGGGAAATTTTGATCTCACCTACCGGTCAGCATTATCCCGCCACAGCTAGACTTCGTTTCTTCTGCACAAATAATACGGCTGAATATGAAGCCTGCATTATGGGCATGCATATGGCAATCGATCAGGATGTCAAAGACTTACTGATTATGGGAGATTCTGACCTGATCATCCGGCAAGTTCAAGGCGAGTGGGAAACTCGGGATGTCAAACTTATCCCATACCGACAACATGTGGAGGACCTCAGCAAGCGCTTTACCTCAATAGAGTTCAGGTATATTCCGAGGTGTCACAATGAACTGGCAGATGCACTTGCTACTCTGGCTTCTATGCTACCCTACCCGGGCGATGCCCACGTCGATCCTTTGGAAATCCAAATCAAGGAAAGACACGGTTACTGCAGTGTAATCGAGGCGGGATCAAATACGCAGCCTTGGTACCATGACATCAAGAGGTTCCTGAAGACGCAAGAATACCCAGAGCATGCTACTGGAGATCAGAAGAGGACCATTAGGCGACATGCAAGTGGTTTCTTTCTAAGCGGTGAATTGTTATATAAGAGGACCCCGGACCTCAATCTCTTACGATGCGTCGATATCGAGGAGGCAAGCAAGATCATGCACGAAGTACACGCAGGTGTGTGCGGACCTCACATGAACGGGTATGTCTTGGCAAAGAAAATCCTTCGAGCAGGTTATTACTGGATGACCATGGAAAAGGATTGCTTTAGTTTCGTTCGGAAGTGTCATCAGTGTCAGGTGCACGGTGATTTGATTCATGCACCTCCCACGAAACTGCATCCCATGTCTGCACCATGGCCATTCGTCGCCTGGGGCATGGACGTTATTGGACCAATTGAACCAAAGGCCTCGAACGGACACAGGTTTATACTAGTGGCCATAGACTACTTTACGAAATGGGTAGAGGCTGTCACTCTCAAGTCGGTCACCAAGAAAGCTGTGGTGGATTTTGTACACTCAAATCTTATATGTCGCTTCGGTATTCCTGCGACTATCATTACAGATAATGCAGCAAACTTGAACAGTCACTTGATGGGAGATGTGTGCGAGCAATTCAAGATAACACACAGGAATTCCACTCCTTATCGGCCAAAAGCCAATGGTGCTATGGAAGCTGCAAATAAAAACATCAAGAAGATTTTGAGGAAAACGATACAAAATTCCCGACAGTGGCATGAGCAGTTACCTTTTGCATTATTGGGGTACCGCACTACGGTACGCACATCAGTAGGAGCAACTCCTTATCTTTTGGTTTATGGGACCGAGGCCGTAATACCGGCAGAGGTAGAGATTCCTTCACTTTGAATCATTGTCGAAGCAGAAATCGAGGACAGCGAGTGGGTTAAGACTCGACTGGAGCAATTGACGTTGATTGATGAAAAGCGGATGGCTGCAGTTTGTCACGGACAGTTATACCAACGAAGGATGGCCCGTGCTTACAACAAGAAAGTCCGACCTCGGAATTTCGAAGTAGGACAATTGGTACTGAGGCGTATTCTGCCGCATCATGAAGAAGCAAAAGGAAAGTTTGCCCCAAATTAGAAAGGCCCATACATCGTAAGGAAAATATTGCCAAGAGGAGCATTGTATTTAGGTGATATCGAAGGAAATGACCCTGACACAGCAGTGAATGCAGATGCAGTCAAGAGGTACTACGTCTAAATCATACTCTAGTGGTCCTGACACGTTTGAAAATGGCGAAGGTTTTATTCCCCACTACTCCCAAACACTACCCAATCCTCTCTACGAAAAGAAAAAAAAAGAGAAACAAAAAAAAAAACAAAATTTGATTGAGGCCTGAACTACGTTTGACTTGATTCCGAAAGGATACGTAGGCAGCCTCTCCCTGAGGTTCAGTCACACCAACAATAAAATCCCATTCACCCTGAAATTGAAACTGGGGCACGTCGAGCAGTTGAGAAGCTAATATAACTACCTTTCCTTACCAAGCACAAGCCTTCATATCGATTACCAAATATGGTGGGGAACCAGTAAGCATCACAAATGGAGACCAGCACACTCTGAATTGAGAGAGATAAAATGAGAGAGTCTCGGCGGTGAAAACCTTCGGGCACCACGAGGCGACGGGAGTAGAGAAACCAAAATGAGAGAGTTTGTTTAGTAAAAACTCGCAAAGAGTGCTATCAAGCGATGACAGGAAGAGAAATGAGAGAGGTCAGCCAGCGAAAACCCGCAAAGGGCACTGTTGGCCGAAAAGGAATGACGCCACCCCAAGAAGGTCTCGGCAAAGTTCCACCGGTTTTGGAATCACAGATCTGTTCTGGTTCAGGAAAACGCAAGTTCATGGAAGGTCGGACGTCCAGTCCAAAGAGCGTGTCATGTCATTTAAAGCCAGCGTTATCTTCCTCAGATAAGTCTTTCTCGTCCCGAAAAGGGTATTCCTTTTCTGATTTGTTTTCCCCTTTCTTTGTTTCTTTTCGAATCCCTTTTGCATTTTTACCCCGAGTTCAGGAACACCGGAAAGGATAGGTGGCAGGTTTGTTTGCACGGAATCCCGTCTCATGAAGGAAAGCACCTCATCTCGTTGGTATGATTACCCAAGCATGATGAATCATGACGTTTGACGGTGTTCCGGAGTAAAGAAGAAAGAGAGAAATCTTGAAATCTTCCCCAGCAAGTCCACCCTCGGACAAATCCCCACAGAGTCTCCCCCTGTACAAAACCCCACAGAGTTTCTCTTTGGTACAATCTCCCACAAAGCCTCCCCAGTATAAAAAAAAAAAAAAATCCCCGTTGGAATTTCATCAGCACATCCCCAGCGAGTCCTTGTGTAAATATTCTCCAACAAGCTTACCCCAACAAACCCTGGGAAACCCGTTTTGAAACAAAAACCCAGCATACCCCATTTTACAGAATCCGCACAAAGAATCCACTTTGTAAATATTCCCCCCACATAGCTTCCTTTTGTACAAGTTCCCACAGAACACCTCCAATAAAATCCCCGTTGAGAACCTTCAATCAAAACGGGACCAAAAAAAGAGAGGCCTTACGAGGCAAATCATTACAGAATCCGGAAATACAAGCCTGAGCAGTCTAAAGGTTTCGCCATTCGAATCAAATCAATGGCGGGACTTCGCAACAGAAATAGAGACGCAACAAAGCAATTGGGAACGATCAAGGTCACCGAACCAACTGTCATTTCCGAACTAACAATTTTTCTTTGTCTGAGAAGTTGAAACAGGTGTTAATCCAAGACAACCGTGCAAGAAGCAGGTGTCGCCCAAAGAGGAAGGTGCACGGGTACGAGAAACATTTTGGCAATAAGGAATTCACTCAAAAGGTAAGTTCCCGCAAAACTCCCTTTTATCTTCTATTAAAACAAGAAAACTCAAAAATAGATCGTGTAGTATTCTCAAGCTTTATCCCCAGCCAATCAGCATTAGGGTTTTAAACCCTAAACTGAATTTTCCTTTCAGCCAGCATTAGAGTTTTAAACTCTAAACTGAGCTTTTTTATGCAATCAGCATTAGGGTTTTAAACCCTAAACTGAATTTTCCTTTTAGTCAGCATTAGGGTTTTAAACCCTAAACTGAACTTTTTTCTTTCAGCCAGCATTAGAGTTTTAAACTCTAAACTGAGCTTTTCCATGCCATCAGCATTAGGGTTTTAAACCCTAAACTGAACTTTTCCCTTTCAGCCAGCATTAGAGTTTTAAACTCTAAACTGAGCTTTTTCATGCAATCAGCATTAGGGTTTTAAACCCTAAACTGAATTTTCCTTTTAGTCAGCATTAGGGTTTTAAACCCTAAACTGAACTTTTCCCTTTCAGCCAGCATTAGAGTTTTAAACTCTAAACTGAGCTTTTTCATGCAATCAGCATTAAGGTTTTAAACCCTAAACTGAATTTTCCTTTTAGTCAGCATTAGGGTTTTAAACCCTAAACTGAACTTTTCCCTTTCAGCCAGCATTAGAGTTTTAAACTCTAAACTGAGCTTTTTCATGCAATCAGCATTAGGGTTTTAAACCCTAAACTGAATTTTCCTTTTAGTCAGCATTAGAGTTTTAAACCCTAAACTGAACTTTTCCCTTTCAGCCAGCATTAGAGTTTTAAACTCTAAACTGAGCTTTTTCATGCAATCAGCATTAGGGTTTTAAACCCTAAACTGAATTTTCCTTTTAGTCAGCATTAGGGTTTTAAACCCTAAACTGAACTTTTCCCTTTCAGCCAGCATTAGAGTTTTAAACTCTAAACTGAGCTTTTTCATGCAATCAGCATTAAGGTTTTAAACCCTAAACTGAATTTTCCTTTTAGTCAGCATTAGGGTTTTAAACCCTAAACTGAACTTTTCCCTTTCAGCCAGCATTAGAGTTTTAAACTTTAAACTGAGCTTTTTCGTGCAATCAGCGTTAGGGTTTTAAACCCTAAACTGAATTTTCCCTTTTAGTCAGCATTAGGGTTTTAAACCCTAAACTGAATTCTTCCTTTGTTCGGCGTTAGGATTTTAAACCCTAAACCGAACCTTTCCCCTTCAGCCAGCATTAGAGTTTTAAACTCTAAACTGAGCTTTTTCGTGCAATCAGCGTTAGGGTTTTAAACCCTAAACTGAATTTTCCCTTTTAGTCAGCATTAGGGTTTTAAACCCTAAACTGAATTCTTCCTTTGTTCGGCGTTAGGGTTTTAAACCCTAAACCGAACCTTTCCCCAGCTAGTCGGTATTAGGGCTCCAACCCTGAACTGAGCATGCATATCCTCTTTCATCAATTTTACGAACTTCCTGGTGAATAATTAACGAAATTTTCCTAGTGAAACTTGGGCAGAAAATTTCGTTCGTTTGTTTTCTCCCGCAGGTCTGACCTCGAGCCACATGGATTGAAATGACCCACGAGATGAATCCCAGTTCGGAAAAAAAAAAAAAAGAGAGAAGATGTCCCGAGATATCGGAGTAAATGCAAGAAAGATTGACTCCAACGTTTAATTAAGGGCCTGAACCTTGCCAATTGCGTTTCACTCAGTATCCCAGAGGTTAAACAAGTCGCCGCAACTCGCAAGCATCAAGATTCAGATCGGAGTCTACAAGCAGAATCAGCTAAGACCCAAGATCAAGTCGTAAAAGAATCATATATAGGAATCTTGTAACTAGCAGTTGACGTGCATATAAGTAGTTAGTTCAGTTTCCAATTTTCGTTTGGTTGTAATAAGGCGGTCAGTGACGTAGCAGTGACAACAGCAGCAGCAGTAGCAGCAAGCATTGCAGTCCCATGGTAGTCCCAGCTACCAAAACTTCCCGAACTACATTGACCTGATTCCTGTTTAGCCCAGGATATGTAGGAAATCTTTGAAGCAAGATTCGGTCAGATCTTTCAAAAACATGCTTCATACGGAGTAGTCCATAGGCAAAAATCGCTCATACACGCTCACTTTATCTTTGCACGAAAACTCTTCGTGTTTCCGAACAAAGAGGGGCATTGTGAGCACGTGATTTTTGTTTTACGCGACAATCGCTCCAAAATAATTAAAAATGTATGTGTCATGCGTAATTTAAACCATGACCCGTTTGTTAGATGGAAAATTACAAAAATACGCATTTTTTCTTTTGTCCTGATTTGTTGCCGTGTTTAATTTTGCCTACTTTTAACATTTTATCCGCGGGAAATAAATATGTTAAGTGTTAATTAGTGGTGCTTGGTTTTATTTAATTAGTTTGTGTATTTAGGAAATTAGAAATAAAGAAAAAGAAGACAAAATTTGTTGTAAAATGAATTTGGGCCATGCCCATTTCAAAATCTGGAGCCCAGTCCGAACAGCCCACCCCCAGGACACAAAACGACATAGTTTAATACCAAAACTACGTCGTTTCAATGCCGATCCATCTCAACCATTCAAACCAAACTGATCCAACGGCCAAGATCTCACACCCCGTACCCACTAACAAACCCGACCCGTCTCACCCGGACCGAACCCAAACCCTCAAAACGACACCGTTCCATTTAAGGCCTTCAGATCCAGACCGTAGATCTAGATTGATCTAACGGTCGAGGTTCACCCACCCACTAACTATATAAGCCCTTCACCATACCCTGCCCCCCTAGCTAACACCCCTGCCTTCGTCTTCACCGAACCCATCCCCTTCAAACCCTAGCCGCCCCTGCACACCTTCACCAGAAACCCGGCGGCC
Source organism: Nicotiana tabacum (assembly GCF_000715075.1). Lineage (NCBI taxonomy): Eukaryota > Viridiplantae > Streptophyta > Magnoliopsida > Solanales > Solanaceae > Nicotiana > Nicotiana tabacum. Next base: position 84,933,244 of record NC_134099.1, read on the forward strand.
TGAACGCCGGTGATCTCCACTTGAACACCATAGAACCCCCTCACCACCCTGAACATAGACCTGTCAACCGTTTGGTTCGAATCACCCCCCAAGTCCTCGAATCTTCATTTGAAGATTCGAGTCAAAACTCGATCTAACCCAACCAACCCCAGTTTCATACCAGACACTCTCCGGACCCTCCTCGTGACCAAACCATACTTGGTTTGGTCCGAATCTAACCAGGGAAACACGAATCCCAGATCTAAGTTTTTGAACTCTAGTTTTCCCTGCGCATGTTCCGTGCTTTGTTCAAACCGAAGAGATTAAGGTCTAATGGACCTTAATCGAGGTGTTTCTCATCCGAGAAACACTTCGTTTAAAAGTCCATTATACCTTAAAGAAGGTCTGTTCAAACACCAGTGGATTTTTCTGATTTTGTTCCTTAAAAAGATTTGAGGTGAGTCTTGTTTTCTTTTCTTTATTTTTGTTTTATTCCGTGTGATTTGTTTTTAAAAGTCTGTTCATATTTGTTTTGATTTTATCAATTTTGTTTGTCCACTATGCTTAAACCTCTGTGTTTGTCTGAATCCCTCCCCTCCTATTCTGATAAGGCATGTGTATTGGTTGTATTCCAAATTTGTACTGACTAACTAACTCCTCGAAGTACAATTCTGTTTTAATCAGTATAAGTCGAGTCATGTGTCCCATACTTCTGAATGTCTGATTTTTGGCTACGTTTGTGTATGTTAATGCTAATATAGTCGAGTCGACATGAGTCGTCAATTAGTTTCAACTGTCTGAGCATAGCAAATCGATTTGCTTCTGTAAAACATTTGTTGAATCAATTAAGAACCAATTCTGTTTACTTATAGCTGTTGAATTGATCAGTAATAAGGATTGTTTGGTTTAAATTCTGAATTGGGAGGCATGTGCACTCGTGCACAGCATGTGCACTGGTGCACCTCATGTGTTTTGTGCACAGCCTGTGGCCTGCATAAAGGTTTTTGTTAAGCTCTAAACAATTTGACAGCATATGCTGTCAGATACATCCTACTACCCATACTTGGTTTTAGTTTAAAGAAGTATTTAAACTTTTTAAAAGTTAACTCTGCCAGGGAATGTTGATGGGGTTTAATACTTAATTAGCTAAAGTTGGAATTGAAAATGGAAGGCACATGGGAGGGGTACTGGGGGATTCTGAAAACAGGCTGTTAAAAGGGATAGTTTTGAGGCTTATAAAAGCAGGGGGACCTGGGACAGAATAGAGGCAGATATATACAGAGAGAGAATCAGAACTGAAAAAGAAAAATACACACACTGTGAGGAGTTTGGAAAGGAGAGCTGAAATACATACAAAACAGATACACATAGATAGAGAGAGATTAAGGGATAGAAGGGATACAACCAATAATCAGAAACTTTTTTCCTCCTATTATTATTGGGTTTCAATTGTTCAACTTGTTCAAATCAATTCTGATTCTTTGAAATTCCAGTTGTGTCTATTAGTCGAGTGTTTTCATTGGTTTACCACTGGTTTGGTCTGTTTGGAGTTCTGATTCTACTCCACTGGGTTTTGCTGTTATTTGGCTATTGCTTTCTGTTGGACATAGTCGCATTTCTGCACTCGAGCCTGTTTCTTGCTATATTGCTTTGCCTGCTGCTATCTTGCCCTGCTGCTGCTGCTATTTTGTTTCTTGCTGCTGCTGATTTCCCCATCTTTTTCTTCTTCTCCTTTGCATTTTCAGTGTTTCCAGGTACACATTTCAAACCCAACTTTGGTGTTAACTGTAACAATTCAAAAGCATGAAATGAAAGGAGTTTCCTGAAGAAGATTTAGATATCTGTTTTTGTAAATGTTTGTGATATACTGACTTCAGACTATATAAATTGATTAGTGTGATTCAGTAAGGAAAGATTAGTTAGATAATACTCAATCAAGTTTAGCCTCTAGCTTCTTAGTTTGTAGTTATTTGCTGGTACAAAAATGTAATGACACAATACAGAGAGGGCATGGAGAATTAGTATAGATTTTGACTAGGATTCTCGTTCAACTGAACGACATGCGTAAAATAGAATATTTCCACCTTACACAAATGTTTCTTTGTTCATTTTAGTTTTCTTTTATCATAACTCGTTAGGCAGTACATAATATTATGTTCAAATCCCATTAGTGACAATGCCTAGTAGTTAATTCCTTTAATTCGACCCCAATCAGTCTAGTAAATTTCAATTCAAGAAGCGTTTGGATACAAGTATAATGTTGGGTCAATCTCGAGTGTAATTTCTTTGCCCAATTAAAGTATGTTTCATGAGTTATGACATCCCTCCACTTTGTAAATAATCAATCAGAAATTGATAAGAATCCGAATTAGGCAAAAGCGTATAGTTGAATTAGCACGTACCTTTTCTCCTAGTTTTAGAGACAAATGCATTAGAAATGTAGCCACTTTAGGATATCTTTTCTAAAAATAGAGATGAGCCTCGCCAAATAAAAGTGCAACAATTGTGGGGCCCTCCATAAATAACCATGATAATTATCTAGAACTCAAGATAGGCCATTTAATAAATTTCATGGCTTTCTACAAAATAATAACGCGTTAGACTCTTTAGGCACGGTTTAAGTAAATTATATTCTTAAAATCGGGTGCACATTGATGTGACCCAAATTCAAGTCTCAACGGAGTCAAAAATGTGTTAACAACTACGGGTGCATTGATTGTGACGTGGTTCGATATGCATTTTCACGACGTTGCAATTCTGTAAAATAAAATGATAATAATAAAAGCGGTTAAAACTTAATAAAAGCACATAAGTCACAACATGTATTTAAATCAGATATTTAGCCATTATAACAATTTAAGCGACCGTGCTAGAACCACGGGATTCGAGGGTGCCTAACACCTTCCCTCGGGTCAACAGAATTCCTTACTTAGAATTTCTGGTTCGCAGACTTCATTTGGAAAAGTCGAAAATCTCCTCGATTTGGGATTCAAGATAAACCGGTGACTTGGGACACCAAAAGACAAACCTTTCCCAAGTGGCAACTCTGAATTAAATAAATAATCCCATTTCAAATATTTTCACTTAAATTGGAAAAACTCCCCTCGCGCATTAACCCTTCGGGGTTGGGCGCGCAAAAAGGAGGTGTGACAATGATAATAGCTCGGTTCGAACAGATATGATTACAAAGCTCGAGTCTGAGCTTTTGAAGATAAAGGCTGAGGTTGTGGATGCCCGGTCTAAAGTCGTAATGAGCCAAACTAAGGCTGACAAAAAAGTGGCGGTCTACTTGAAGGACGCTATCGATGCTCAAGCTGAGCTGAGAAGGAGTTTTGATCGCGAGGGTAGGAGCAAGGAATATTCTCTGTGTAAATCTCGAAGGGAAACCCTCGAGGGGATCCATGCTAGGGGCTTTGATCTCTCGGAAGAGATAAAGCAGGCGAAGGCAGAAGAATATGATAATAAGCTCCTTCTGTTTGATGCTGGAGATATTGAGAAAAAAACTGACGGGCCATAGTCCCCAAGGGGGATCTAGATTTGGCCTTCCATTTCTGCGTATAGTACTTTCAAAGAACACTTTGTAAATGGAGCTTGTATATTTTCGCATATATATACAAAAGGAAGCCTTGCGGTTTTATTTTTCATGTATTCCTATTTGTTTTGATTTTAGCTAGACGAACTGGTCTTTGAGTTAAAAGGAATCCTTAGATTTGTGGTATGGCCCTGGGGCTCATTAGGCTGGCCCGTAGGCTCTTACGCGCTTGGTCGATACGACCTTTTATTATAAGCCGGCGTTTGAGCTCTTATGCTTGTGCTCTTATGCATGTTTGGTCAACTGTTTTGGGTTCAGTCTCTGAGTTGGGTATCGACTCGAGCTCATTCGACCCTCAAGTTTTTGAATTTCAAGCTGGCCCTTAGGCTCTTATGCGTTGGGTCGGTACGACCTTTTGTGTGGGCTGGCGACAATGGCTCTAACGCTTTGGGTCAATGCGACCTTTTATCTAGGCTGACGACAATGGCTCTTACGCCTTGGGTCGATACGACCTTTTATGTGGGCTGGCAACAGTGGCTCTTACGCCTTGGGTCGATACGACATTTTTTGTGGGCTGGCGATAGTGGATCTTACGCCTTGGGTTGATGCGACCTTTAATATATGCTTTATTTTTCCCTCGATAAGGATTTTTTGAAATAATGTTTGCCTGAATCTTCGACAGTTTAATAAAAACCTCGATTGTGAGTCGTTATATGGCGATGATCGAGCACCTCGGGAGGTTTGGCTCGGTGGCTGAGTATCTCAAAGCCTGTATTTAGGAGCTAACATGTTCGAAGCTCTTTTGACTATGTCGAGGGTATCCTATTTAACCGGTTCTTTTCGAAGTATATTCGAAGTAATTGAAGGCCAATGATTTTATAGTGACGGTCGGGCGTCCCTGAGTCGTGTTAGTTTGGCTGGTACAGCCGTGTGACTGTAGTCATTTGTGTTTGGTCGGAGCCTTTCATTCCCAAGTGAAGTAGTTTCGGCGTCTATATTGAGGGTATGCCTTTTTAAAGGTCTTACAAGTTCGATATATAGCCTTAACTTTGATACCGGGTTTATGCCTTTAGTAAGGTCTTACAAGTTTTATATGCCTTTGAGGTCTTACAGTTTTGGATACTTGATACAAGTATGGTTCATGCCTTGCTTGAGGTCTTACAGATATTGTCACTTGGTACAAGTATGGTTCATGCCTTGCTTGAGGTCTTATAGATATTGTCACTCGGGTTTTGATAAGTCGATGGAGATGGAAATTGATGGCAGTCCCCAATTGTCAAGGATTTCTCAGCTCGGGAGCCATTACTTGTAAACTTGGTATTGCCTTATTGAGGGCTTGCGATTTTGGAGTTTCCAACCCGAAGGTTATGTGGCCTTGAGTTTTCGACGCCAGTCCCTAGGTGTTTGGGACGTTTTCAGCTTTGGAGTTGTTATGTGATCTTGTTGTTGCCTCATTGAGGGCTTACGAGTTTGAAGCTCCGACCCGGGAGTCGTATTGTTTCAAGTTGTTGATGCCAGTCCCCGAGTATTCGGGATGTTTTTTGGCTCTGGGGCCATTTTTGCAAAAATATTGAGCTTCCTTGAAACGCAAAATGCTTTTGGGATGTATTCTATGATTACTTGGTACAAGTATACATGCCTTTTCTGTTAAGGGCTCGGTTGTTTTATGCGGACATGGTTTGTTCGACCTTTTGACCCGGTACATTATTTTCCTATTGAGACTCCTTTTGGCGAATCTTGGCTCCTCCGAGTAGGTGACCTTCCAGGGGATGCCCCCCAGTATTCGAGGTTGATTGCAAAAGAAGCCTTGAATACTTGTTGAGTCTTCCTTAGGTAGCATATGGATGTTGCCTCATTAAAACCCTTGCCGGTAAAACCCTTCTTGGGATAAAAACCTTGTCGAAGGAAAAGAGTGCAACACATGCTTTAGAAACCTAAGGCCTTCGAGTTAGAAAGTGCTTTCGCCGTTTCGATCGGATACCTGCACTGAGGTTAGCGTAGAATGTAGCTGAAAGAAAAAGGAAACGGTCATACCTTAGTGTAGAATGTGTTGGCAGTGTTTCGAGCCCTAATATGTTTTAGTCATTTGTGATGAGGATACGGTGCGATCCTCTGCTTTATTTAGTCGGGGGTAGCCGAGAATGTTGCTTGTTATCGCTATTTTACTGTTTGATTACCCTTTGGCTCCTTTGAGGGTGGAGGTACTGGTGTCGGCATCACATCGTGCACCGAACATTTCTCTTACCGCATGATATTCCTCGTAGACAGTTTTAATCCCATCCTTTGTTGGGAATTTCATCATTTGATGGAGGGTGGATGGTACTGCTCTCATGTAGTGTATCCATGGCCTTCCGAGCAAGGCGTTGTACCTCATGTCTCCCTCGATGACATGGAACTTGGCATTTTGGGTTGTGCCGGCCACGTTGACTGGGAGGGTGATTTCGCCTTTCATTGTTTCACTCGCCATGTTGAATTCATTGAGGACTCGAGAGGCGGGTACGATTTGGTCAAGCAGTTCGAGCTGCTCTACCACCCTCGACCTAATAATGTTGGTCGAGCTACTTGGATCCACAAGTACACGTTTAATTTGAAATGTATTTACAAGGAAAGAGATTACCAGTGCGTTGTTCTGAGGCTGAGAGAAGGTCTCGATGTCCTCGTCGCTGAGTGTGATAGCATCATCGGGTGTGTAACCGTGAGTTCGCTTTTCTCTGGTGATGGATATTTTTATTCTTCTCATCATGGGCTCCTGTGGGGCATCGATGCCTCCCAAAATCATGTGGATGACATGTTGTGGCTCATTTGTTTCGTTCTTCCTGGTCGTCTCTCTTTCCTGGAACTGATTTTTGGCCCGGTCGCTAAGGAATTCTCGGAGGTGACTTTTACTGAGTAGTCGGGCTACTTCTTCTCGGAGATGGTGGCAATCCTCAGCCCTATGGCCGTGCGTGTTGTGAAATTCACACACTAAGTTATGATTTCTTTGCGAAGGATCTGATTGCACAAGCCTGGGCCACCTGGCGTCTCTGATTTTACTGATGGCGAATTCTGATACGTCGACGATGAAGTTGTATTTCGGCAAGTGAGGTGCCTCCATTGGCCCTGTGTGCCTATTGAATCTAGCTCTATTGACGAGTCCCCGAGGATTCTGGCCTCGGTCCTTCCTTCGATCATTGTGGGGTATGTTGCGCCTTGGGGCGTTTCTCCTGTATTTGGTGTATGGCTGGTACCTTTCTTTGTTTGGCTTTGGCTCCTTCTCCAGAAGCCTGCTTGGTTATACCGAGCCCGAGGGAGCTCCTAGTTGGTCGTCCTCTACCCTAATTTTCGATTGATATCGGTTGTGAACGTCCGATTAGGTCACGACAGGGTATTCAACTAGATTTTGTTTCAGCTGCTTCAAAGCCACCGAGCTTCGCTCATTCAGACCTTGAGTGAAGGCTTGCACTGCCCAATCGTTGAAGACTAGCGGTAGTCCCATTCGTTCCATTTGAAAGCAAGATACGAACTCTCACAACATCTCATTTTCCCTCTGCTTGATCTTGAAGACGTCGGATTTCCTTGTTGCTACTTTGATGGCATCGGCATGTGCCTTTATGAAAGAGTTTGCTAGCATGGCAAATGAGTCTATAGAGTTAGGAGCTAGGTTGTAATACCATATCATGGCCTCTTTTGAGAGTGTTTACCCGAACTTCTTTAGCAAGACGGACTCGATCTCGTCGTCTTTTAGGTCGTTGCCCTTCACTGTGCAAGTGTAGGTAGCGACGTGCTCCTTGGGGTCGGAGATTCCCGTTGTACTTTGGGAGGTCTGGCATTTTGAACTTCTTTGGAATGGGTTTCGGGGCCGCTTCCTGTGGGAACGGCTTCTGTATGAACTTCTTTGAATCCACACCTTTCAAGATAGGGGGTGCACTCGGAATTTGGTCGACACTGGAGTTGTAGGTCTTGACCTTCTTGTCATTGGCTTCTATCTTTTTCTCGCCCGATCAGATCCTCCTCGTGAGGTCCTCGAGCATCTTTACGATGGAGGGGTCGGCTGCCGACCCGTTGTCACTTGATCTCTCCGGTACCTACTCGGCTGGGGGAGTCATTACTAGTGCTGCCGTAATGGGAGTTTTCTGGTGACTTTGCAGCTAGGCAATCGCCACCTATTGTGCCTGCAACATTTCAAAAATAACGTGAAGACTAACCTCCCGTTCTTCCCTAGCTGGGGTTTTTTGAGCTTCTCATTGATCTCCTTGGTGTACGCTTCTATTAGTATGGGAGTTTATATCGACGTGTTAGGCATCACGTGAGACCGCGTCCATGGGAATTGGTTCTGGTGCGTTCTCAGGGTTTTGTGGTGGTACATCAACACCCGAAACATCCACACCATTCTCTCCATGGTTCTCAAGATTGTTGTTTACTGAGTCAGACATTTTGACCTGAAATCAAAGATCTTGGGCAAGAAAAGGCGTGAAAGATAACTTGCGTTACGTAGTAAAACTAAAAAGAAAATAATCACTATTATTTTTAGCCCCACGTTGGGTGCCAAACTGTTTACCATGAAAATAGTAATAACAATTAAATTTGATTTTGTGGTTCTAAAAATATGTGATCTATTTTTATGCTAGTTATTTAGGCAATAGATGCTAAGTGAGGTACTTAGAATCAAGATAAGAGCTTTAAAAACAAGATATTAACCAAACCGAATTGTTGTTAATCAGGGCCTCGAGCTTGCTTATTCGGGGCCTCGGGGTCGAGTTCGATGTCCGTCCGCTGAGGGCAGTCGATGGAGACTAACAAATATAATAAAATCAATGACGGCTCTTTATGGCCAATAATAAGCAATAAATGAAGAACAATAAATAGAATGCAATGAATGTAAGTAATAAATGGAAGCAACGAGATCAAGAGAATATGTTAGAGAGCAGAGAGAATGTTCTTGTGTATTTAGTATTGAGCAATAGGTGTCTATAAAATGACAAGGATCCCTTTTATATATGATGGGGAATCCCAACATAGTACAAGTGCATTTATTCCAAAGATATGGGGATGGGATAGCTAGTTGACGCCATGATTCGGGTATGAACTTAGCTCACTAGACTTTGTCAGCTCTAGTTATGCGCCTTGGGAACTCCCCACTTTCCTTCTGTAACCATCGGTTTGTACTGCTCTGAGGTCGAGCGTCGATGGCCCTCGAGGAATGAAACTCGACCGTGGTCTCGAGCCTTCGAGACATGCTTGCGAGGCATCGTAACGATGGAAAATTGGACCCTCCGATTTCACCGTATACAGAAGGTCAGTTAAAATGAATTTTGATGACCTTGGCTTTCAGCTGGCCAAAAGCCAAGGTTTCAGAATGAGATGAGTGGGTAAGTAGGGAGTATTAATGATTCGAAGTCCGTTTTAGGGGAATTAGGGAAGGATTTATATAATAGTTGATTTGAACAGACAAACATGGAAAAACAATCAATCAAACACAAAAAGGAAAGAAAAGATCGCATGCATCAGTGACAGAGCTGGTAATAGAGATACAAGAAATTCAAACCCCAGTTCGGTCCAACGGTTGTAAATCAAACTAGGAATGCAAGAATCATTCATTATAGGATGTATATAGATGAAGCATCGTCCAGATCTTTACAGAATCATAGTCAATTAGGCCGGTTATTGGAAAATAGTTCTTGCCAAAAATAGGACAAGAACTAAGTAACACCACAGGCGTGTATACAATAGCAAAGTATCACGAAATAGGTAAGTGAATAATGTATTGATTCCATTTTTAGGTTAAAATAGGATAGAAAATATGAGGCTGTTGCTAGGGTTTCTCATAAGAGAAAAGGGGAGAGTTGAGAGCATTTAGAGGCGGTTGATAGGGGAAAATGGTTAGGGTTTCGGGGGTTGGATAATTTAAAATGAGGGGAGGTTGTGTGTCGTTGTTCTTTGAGATTAACGACCAAAATTTTATGAGAGGCGGGCGGGTTAGAGAATGGGTATACGGTAATGGGTTGCTGATGTTGGCTAGGGGGTATTGGGCTAGAGTCTTGAGGTCTGTGTGAGTGAATTGGGTCCGAAAATTGGCCTGATTTGGGCCAATTTTAAAACAAATAAAATTAAAGAAGAAATAAATTAATAAAATAGCTAAATAAATATATAAAAGATACTATTTTTGAAACTAAGTATTTTAAAAATAATAATTGTAAATTGTAAAAATATAAAAAAGTTATTTTGACCCCAAATAAAATAAATGCAATTAATTATAAAGTGTAGGGTACTAATGTAAATAATGTGTAAATAGTGTAAAAATGCAAACGCAATTATATAAAATAAAGTAAAATATTATAGAACAAGCATGTGGGTATAAATAATAAATTTGGATGATTAAATCAATCCCAAAATAATTTGAAGGGATAATTAATAAATACTTGAATAATTAAAATGCAAAAAATCAATTAGAATGTCTACTACATCACTGTCTGAATGAAGATACAACAGGAAGTAAAGATAAAGGAATGTGTCTCCGAGGCCTACAGACGCCAAGCAAGTATACCTTGATGTCTCTGGAAAGCAACTAGCAGTCGATCACTAACATCTGACACAAGTAGACGTACCTGGATCTACACAAAAAGATATGCAGAAGCGTAGTATGAGTATACCACAACGGTACCCAGTAAGTATCAAGCCTAGCTTCGGTAAAGTAGAAGCGAGGCCAGGTCAAGACACCTACTAGGATATAATAAATAGAATGAAAACATAATAACAAGAAGTAATGGAAAGCGAAGAAATAAGTAATGTGAAACAAGTTAATAACATAGACTAATGAAAGGATTGAAAGAATTGAGATGGCATAAAGGAAGAAATTGAAAAGAACCACAATGATCATATACGGAAAATAACTGATAGAACAAGGAAGAACAAAACAACAAGAAGTTTTACCACCAAATAACTCTTTGCAATAGGAAACAAAGAGGTACCGCCTCGTGTACAGTAAGAATCACAACCGAGGTACCGCCTACTATATAACAAGAATCACAATCGAGGTACCGCCTCGTATTCATATTTCTCAATTTCAATCACAGTCTTTCCTTATACTGCCGTGTGAGCCTTACATTTAAATAGTTTTGAAAATATTTTTTCCGAAATAGCTACATGCACTTTAGCCCACCTTATGATGTCGTGTGGCTTCATGTAATTCCCTTACAAGCAACAACGGACATAAGTCCCACTTTATGCCTCTGCATGCACATCAACCCTTATCCTTATACCGCCACATGTGCATCTAATATCAATTACAATAACAACTTGCACCACGAGTGCCTTGTCACACCCCGAACCCGGGGAGCACGATCGACGTTCAACCGAGATACCTCGGTCGAGCAAGCCTGCACAATGCTGTCTACCCAATTTACCCATGAATAAAGAGAAGATACATTTCATTAATTAGACAATAAGAGGTCATATGAATAACACCAATTCATTTCCATTAGTTACGTCATTAACAAGTCTCATAAAGAGTACATTATACATTCGTAGTTGAAGTGGTACATATGATACAATTACAACACTTTCAGTTTAACTTTCCAAAAATTAGGTACAACCCACACTATATCTACGGAGCCTCTAACAGAAACAAAAGACTATGATAGTGCCGGCAACAAGGCCCCGGCTATACCTCAAAATACTATGTACAAAGGATAAGAGATATAGGTCCCCGAAATGAAGTGGGGCTCACCAAGTTAGCTAAAGAGAGGGCGTGGTGCTCCACCTGCTATGGAACCACCTGCATCCATTAAAGATGCAGCGCCCCCGGCAAAAAGGACGTTAGTACATATGGAATAGTACTAGTATGTAAAACTAAACACCCCCTCAATAGAATGAGTAATAGTAAACGGAGAAGGAAACATGAAATCAATAAGAGACTCAAACAATATCAAGGTGTCAAGTTAGGGGAAAGGTAAATTTCAAGTAAGTTTCAATCTTTTTAAGTTGGAAGATCTTTAGCACCGACACACCACCGTGTTTTTATCACGGAGTCTGATCTGAGCCCGATCGGCTAAGCCGTCTCACCCCGTCACGGCATGGCATCCGATCTCAGCTCGATTGGCTAAGCCGTCTCACCACAATATCATGTGGGTCGATTTTAATCGCATTTTTTCCTTATCCCATGTGAGCCTTACATTTAGTTTTGAAAATTATTTTTTCCCGAAATAGCTACACGCGTTTTATCCCACCTTATCTCACCGCGTGGCATCAAGTAGTTCCCCTACTAGCAACAAGCGTATCAATCCCACCTTATCTCACCGCATGCATATCAACCCTTATCCCTATACCACCGTACACGTGTATCAATATCATAACACAATCGCAACTCGCACCACAAGTGCTCATATGGCACAACTTGCCATAAAGTTAACAACACCAATATTTTCACAACAAATAGCACATGGCTCAACCGCAATGTGTGCAAGAATTTAAACAATAACAAAATGAATGAGAATGCTCAAAAAGGAAATGTATCTCAATAATTAACAACTTCGCATCAATGTGATAATGACTATTACAACTTCAACACCGATAACTCAATAAGATGATATTCCACGAAATAGAAACTTCAATTAAAAGTGATTCAACAATTAATAGGGAATAAGATAATAAGGAAGGCAATAATTTCAACTAAATCATAAAGAGCAAAATAACAAGTAAGAGATAGAACAAGTGCTAACAATGTCAAATAGAGTATGTAAGAGTAGATTAACGATAAGAGATATATCATGTTATGAAAATTCAATTAAAGGAATGAAAAGAGTCTAGATAATCTAAACTTGTCAAATACCACATATAGTCTGTGTACTCACTTGTCATCTTGCGTACACGGCTCTCACTAACACAAATAGAACATTCAACCCAAATCCTAAGGGGTAGTTTCCCCCACACAAAGTTAGGTAAGATATTTGCCTCAACTAGGCCAACTCAACCCTCTGAAACAGCTTTTCCCCTAAAATTTGCCTCCACATGGATCAACTCTAACAAAAAGTGACTTAACAACATCAAACAATGCAAGAGAAACCAATTATAATAAATAAAGCTATGATCTTTACATTTTTCCCAAAAAGTCAATAAAAGTCAATGTCGGGACCGCCTTGGATTTCGAATCCAAGCTTACCTGAGTGAAGACCGAACCAATACAATCTCACACGAATGAGAACTGACTCAATCAGAGTCTGATAGTTCAACCAATTCGCCAAAATATCGCTCTTGGGTGTTCATAACCCAAGAGTCCAACCAACACTAGTTGGGTCCTATATCTCCTGAAATACTCCTTCAAAACTCGTCAAATTTGAGTATGTTGTTCTCCTAATATAGGAGAAAAAACCCTAAAAGGAATCGGGAAATAAACGCTTCTAATTCATTTTCAATTTTTAAAATTTAGGACATAACCCTAGGTCTTGATTTAAAAAATTAAATGGGGTTTTAATTAAAATCATGGATTAAAGCTTAAACCAAGGGAATGTATCAAAGAAAAATACTTAGGTTATGGTTTAGACCTTACCCCATGGAAGAAACTTGAAGAACATCCTTGAATTCACCCAATCCCAAACTTTCAAGATGAGAATAACTCCAACAACATTAATAGCCAAAAATGCCTAGATGTTCTGCCTTGTTTCTTGTGTCAAACGATCCTAAAACTTGTTTTAACGCCTCCAATGAAATCCTCCTAAAATTTTAGTCATGTTAGGCTTTTGAATCACTCCATTTGCCCTTATAATGAAGGAGATATATTGGTTATTGGTTTCAATATTTGAAAATAGTGCAAATTTTTAAATACGAATTCAGTGACAATTTTGTAATTAATCTAAAAAAACTAGCAACCCAATTCTTAATTTATACGATGTCGAAACTTGATGATTTTAGTTGCTATGGTTCCAAAATTACGATACACATATAATGGTTTAGTCAAAATACTAATCAAACGTTGTTTGCTCAATATGGTAATATTTATGCTCAAATCGACGTCGAAACCAAAAACAATTACCATACAACCCAAACTTATCCAAAACTCATCAGAATTTAATCAATCTTTTGGACATGTCCAAAATTATCATACAAACTTATTGGAGTAATTAAAACCCGATTCTGAGTCTGTTTACCCAAAAGTCAAACCTTGGCTTCCAACTTAAAGCTTCTAAAACGAGAATCATTCTTCCAAATCAATCCCGAACCACTCAAAAATTGAAACTAACCATGCACGCAAGTCATAATATATAATATGAAGCTACTCAAAGTCTCAAATCACTGAATGAAACGCTAAAGTTCAAAACCACTGATCGGATCGTTATAGTGTGTGTGTGCATCGAGGTATTCATGATCCGGGTAGTTCTTAGGCTATTTTCTGCCTTAGTTTGCTATCATGCTTCTTTGATATCATATTTTTCCATTTGTATGACTAGGGAGTTACTATTCATGCTAGAAATCGTGTCTAGGCTATCTATTTAATTGTTTGAGACATGATAGGGTTATTTTTGCCATGTTGAGCTATTTGCCTTAGTCGTAGTCATACTGTTCGTCATAATAGTTATATCCACATGTTATATATCTGTCTTTTTATTTTTTTTGATATATTGTCTCACATGTTATTGGTGTCCTTGTATGTGACGCAAGTTTGAGTTGTATTTGTGGCATATGGTGATACTCCATATTGTATAATTGGATTATGTTTCTGTGAGATGTGACCCATTGAGACTTGAGCGGATTGATAATTAGTGTGGGTCATAAGGTCGTGTTGTGAGTTATGTTGGATCGGGTTGTACGCTGCAATGGATTGATATTTGGATCGGGTTGCATGCTGCAACGGATAGATATTTGGATCGGGTTGTACAACAGATTGATATTTAGATCGGGTTGCACGCTGCAACGCTTATATTGATTATTAATTAGCGCTTGGGCCAAGATCCGTCCCTCCGGAGTCTGATATTATAGTAAGTGCAAGCACAGTGATATATATGTGCTTTGGTTAGGGGCATTTGTGCCAGGCACCCGTACAATGTTGAGTTTTGTTGTGTGTGTGTGATGGTGAGGGGCATTTGTTCCAGGCCTATGCTGAGAGTGAGTTTACTTGATGATTTCACTGTAATGTTATTGACTTGATATATATATCTAACATGTAGGCATAGAAATGTATTTTTCTCGAGCTAGATGGAATTTGAAACGTTTTACCTGTTGTTAAGTTGAAAATCACAGTTCTCTTGATAAATTCATGTTTTAATGATTTCGGTGGTAAGATTTGAATTTTGACTGTTATATTTGAAAAGCATGTCTTATTTTTCGTATTTGTGAACTAGTTGAACAAGACATCTTTTGAGTTGTTCTCTTTTACTGTCATTATTATATCATGTCTCATTATTAATTATTGGTATTGAACTCTGACCTTCTTCCGAGCTTGTCACTATTTTCAATCTGAGGTTAGGTTTATTACTTATTAAGTACATGGAGTGGTTGTACTCATACTATATTTCTGCACCTTGCGTGCAGATATTGGAGCTGATGCTGTTGTATTTGGCGGGAGCTGGCATTGAAGATGTATCTGCTTCCCAGATATTACTACCACTTGCTCTTGGTAGCTTTAGACTTGTAGTCTATTTATGTATATTCTAAATAGATGTTATATTTATTTTCATACCAGCTTTGTAGATCTGAGTCTTAGTAGCTCATGACTTATATTACCAATCATTGGGTTAATGTATAGAAATTCAGTTACTTCACCTATTGATTTTTTATTATTCTTAATTGAGTTGTGTTGACTGATGTTTGTCTTACCTAGCGGGTTGGGTTAAGTGTCATCACGAGTAGATGAATTTTGGGTCGTGACAGTTAATGTTATCACTCAATACCTAATAGACCAATCAAAATCGGAGGATTAAATTTGAAGCTTGTAGTAGCTCCCTCTCAAACCAAGAAATTAGTACACTTATCTAAGTTTTTCGCTACCAGGAATAGTGTGTCAGTATAAGTCCTTTTCCTTGAATGAGGATCAAGTAGCATGGATCGAATGCCATTTACAACACAATCAACTGACAATATGCTGGAGTTTGCTTGCAATATGAGTCAACCGAATGCGGCACACACTATATTTTTATGGGTCGATCACGCCATATGCGTAGAGATAGAATTTTTAGCACGATTAGATCGTGGACTGAATATATTTAAAATTTTCTTTTCTTTTTCTTTTTCTTTTAATTTCATGTATAAATAAAATATTTTGTACATTGGTGAGTATAGAAACTCCAATCATCATACGATCGTTAAATCAACTTTAATCCAGTTAAATTATTTTTCAATTATCCTTTCTCGTTCAGACTCTTTGCTGACGTTACATACAAAATTCTTTGCTTCTACCTTATTGAAATGTTAGTCCAAGTCTACTTTCTGGTAGAAAGCTATTACAACCCTAAAATTCGATTTATTGTGTTCTTATTTTATTATGAATTACTTGCTACATGAATTAAATGATATAGATGGTATGTTAAAAGTGTGAAATAGATAATTTAGTGTATAGGAGTTAAATGGAGGCTTTAGGAACAAGAATGTTAGTAAGATAATTTAGTGGCAATTGGCAAATCATTACAAGAATGAAACATGAGCTAACTTCAAAATATTCTCCATATAGAGTGGGCGTGACTTGCTTTCAAAGAAAAATTGTATTCTTTGAAGTTTAATTTCCACCAATTCAAACAATTTGTTATGTAGACTTTTCTAAGAAAAATTGAAGTTATTTTAGTCGTAAGAATAGGGTTGATTGACCACTTTTCGGATTGGTTATTGAAAAACAACCATTTTTAAAGCAAAAATAAAATCTGCACAAAAATATCCTTAGCTAAAATCGAAAAAAATTCGGTATAATGTGTCGGAGTTTAAGCTTCTATGTTAAAATCCAGAAAAATATGCTGGAGTTCAAGCTTGAAAATTCCAGTATATACCTATATTGTGGGGTTGGTAAGCCAGTGTATGCATGTTCCTTGTCAAGCACACCTACATGTAGTATATAAGATTTTGAGGTACCTCAAAGATTATCTCATCAAAGGTATGATCTACACTAATCATGGCTATGGAGAGTTGAAATCTATATCAATGTTGATTGGGATGGGTCGGTAGAGGATAGGAGATCAACTTCAAAATGAGAAAAGATCAAAATTTCAGCATGTATATATATGTTAAATTCTTGTGCTGGAGTTTATGATTCTCAAAGTTAAGGTCCAGCACAATGTTAAAACGCAAGCTTTCGTAAGTTAAATTCCAACAAAATATGCTGGAGTGCTGTCGGATGTGAGTAACTCCATTTTTTTCGAACTCCGGAATATTTTCCTGAAATTTTGAATTTATACCATGAAAACTCCAGGATAATATCCCAAAATTCAAACTTATACAGTATAAACTCCAGGACATTAGCCTGGGTTTTGAACCCACACGCAATTTATTTAGGATTTTTCCATGTTGAGGTTTAGGATGAGGTCATCTATGTTAAGGCTTGTAGAATCGTTCTTCCTTTTGGTTGCAGCATTGAGGAATGAATATGAAATCTATGTTATAGTTTGCGTTTGACACTTTAGCTAATGGCTATTCGTGAATTTTACTTATTTTAGTCTGTGATCGTGTTAAACGATCTATGACCAAGGAAAAATGGAAGGAGGCAAAGAACTATGGTAGAGTCTATGATAGCATGATACGACGTGTATGTCCTTAGAGCTGTACAAGTTGTACGTGAGTTTACAGAGGAGTACATAACTTGTTATGTTAGTTATTATAGCTATTACTTGGCTTTACAAGCTAGTCCTTCTATCTTTCTGTTATTAGTTCCTTTATTTTCACTTTAGCCCTCTTCCACTTTCTAGTATTCTAGTATATTATTCGTGTATCCTTCAATTGGGACGATTATGAATGAGAATAAATATATTTTTGTTGTTTAGTTCTTCTTTATTTATGTATTTTCTTTACTTTCGTGCCTTCAATCCTTTGATTGTACCTTGGTGGTATCGGAGTTATCATCCTCTCGTACTGCGGGAAAGCTCATCAACGGCATCTGAGTCGCCTAGACCGTATGGCGATAGATATAGTCAATTTGGCATTCGACTTCTTCAAGGAGCTCAGGAATCTATAGATGTGTTGGACAAGATAAGTCGGTGGCATCGGTATTGATAGCAGTCAGGATCTTTACTCACCTATGATCTAAGTCTCACTCCTCAAAACCCTATGATGGGACCTCGACTACTCATATGCCTGGTCATTCTCCAAAACCCTCAAATTCTGGTAATCCTAAGCATGTCTCTCTTCAAAATTCGAGTATTCCAACTCCACCCGTTACTTATCCAATTTCGACCAGCTACCAATAGTCTATTCCGATCTCCACCAGTAGTTTACAGTCCATCCCAGCTTCCATCAGTCATTACCGCCTATACCAACTTCCACCAGTCACTTCAAGTCCATTCCTAACTTTAACTCACCCCACCAAATGCAATTTAAACTCCAGTATAGTCAAACCTACATTCCCAATTCACAGATTTCCTATCCTTCATTTACAGGCCAGATCCTAGCTCCCTCCTTGTAGCTCAAATGGATCACCAACTTTATGCAATTTGACTTTGAGATTGGGTAGAAGAAGGACAAGGAGAACAAAGTAGTTGATTCTCTATCTAGCTAATCCCAGCTATTGAACTAGCCACCTTGACTTTATCTACTATG
Organism: Nicotiana tabacum; assembly: GCF_000715075.1. NCBI lineage: Eukaryota > Viridiplantae > Streptophyta > Magnoliopsida > Solanales > Solanaceae > Nicotiana > Nicotiana tabacum. Next base: position 84,951,461 of record NC_134099.1, read on the forward strand.
AGAACTAATATTTTGGATTCTATCAGGAATAGTTAGAGTTATGATCCTACTATTCAAGTAATTCTTCAGCCGTTGCAAGCATAAAATGGAGAATGTAAAAGGTATAATTTAATTGCGGACTGAGATCATTAAGTCGTGGAACTCATTATCTCAAGGTGGACGCTCAGGAATTAATAACACTTACAGAATGGTTGCTGCTCTTTTTTATTGGAATGGCCTTAAGGCTGATGTCACCGTTGTTGTTAAAACATGTGATACTTGCCAGAAAAGAAAGTACGCTACATTAACTTATCCTAGTCTTCTTCAAACTTTGCAAGTACCATCCACTATATGGAGCAGTATCAACAGGTATTTCATAGAGAGACTCCTTAAGTCTAAAGGAAGATCAGTCATTCGGGTGATCGTTGATCGATTAACCAAATATGCACACTTTATTCCTCTTTCCATCCCTAGACTGCTAGTGAACTAGTCAAGTTATTCATGGAGTACATTTTTAAATTACATGGTATGCCAACTGACATAGTCAATGATAAAGACCCTATTTTCATCAGTAATTTTTGGCAGGAGTTATTCTCAATTTAAGGGGTTACCTTGAGCACATCTACTGCTTACCATCCTCAACCATATGGTAAAACAAAGGTATTGAATAGGTGCTAGGAGACCTACCTTAGATGTTTTTGCTCAGAAGCTCCGACGAAGTGGTTTCAGTATCTTATATTTGCAGAGTGATGGTATAATACATCTTTCTATTTTGCTATTAATTGATTTCCTTATGAGGCTCTTTGTCATGACCCAAGTCCATGGCACGTATCTTTTGTTTTGGACCTAGGTCCGCATGGTTTTGTGTTTTTGGGCTACGCCACCTCGAGTCCCAAAAAGCGCGTATATTATGTGAATTTATGTCATACCTTATATAGCTCTTCATTTTTCCCTCTTATTCTGATATGAAATTTGTCTAAGATGATATGTGCACCCCTTCTTCAGAAGCTTGTCAGCCTAGAAGCTTGATAGTCCTACTTGACCCGCCCTCCATCATGAGCATCACATTCACCCCCCTCCCTGGACTTAGAATCTTCGTTGAGGTTATCCCCACTATCGTACTGAGGAAGATTCAGCCCTAATACCATATTTGTTACAACCCAAGCCTATGGCACATATTGTTCACTTTGGACCTGAGCTCATTGGGATTTGTCCTTTTGTGTTATGCCACCTCGAGCCTCAAAAGTGCACGTACCATGTGAACTTGTGACATGCCTTATATAGCTCTTTACTTCCCTGTTCCATTCCGGTGTGAGATTCGCCTAAGGTGACATTTGCACCCCTTCTTTAGAAGCTTGCCAACCTAGAAGACTTCTAATCCTACTTGATTCGCCCTCATCACTTGTCCTCCGTCGTGGGCATCACAGCTACAAATTAGAGCTCATCATCCTCGCTGAAGTTTGCCCCACCATCGTACTGAGGGAGATTCATCTCTGATACCATATTTTTCATAACCCAAGCCCATGACACGTATTGTCCTCTTTGAGTCTGAGCTTTGCACGGATTTGTTTTTTTGGGCTACGCCACATCGAGCCCCAAAAGCGTGCGTATCATGTGAATTTGTGATATGCCTTATATAGCTCTTCACTTCGCTCTCCCATTCTGATGTGAGATTCGCCTAAGGTGACATATTCACCCCTTCTTCAGAAGCTTGCCAGTCTAGAAGCCGGTCAATCCTACTTGTCCTGCCCTCATCAGCCCGCCTTCCATCATGTGCATCACAATCTTTATGGGGAAACCCCTCCTATCCATCTTCCATATGTCAGGGGGATTCAACTTCAGAGGAAATTTATAGGACTCACTGGCGAGAGAATTAAAATTTCAACTCCTTAAATACCACTTGGTTAGGTCCTAGCAGAGAATGATTTCTCAGGCTAATAAGCATAGGTCAGATATGAAGTTCAACAATTGGTGACTGGGTGTTTTAAAGGCACAACCCTACAGGTAGCTAACATTAACCAAGCATCACTACAGTAAGTTATCTTACAGTTATTATGGTCCTTATTTGATCACTGAAAGGGTTTGCTATGGTGCATACAAATTGGCATTGCCTCTTGAGTTGCAGTTGCACCCTACCTTCCATGTGTCCTTGTTGAAGCCTTGCTTTGAGTTGCCTAGGTCGACCTTTCACACTCTTGTATTCGATATTGGCAATCCTTACTGTCCCCAGCCCCTGAAGGTGTTGCAGAGGAGGATGGTGTATGAGAAGATCCCCGAAGAACATTCAACTTGGGAAGATGCTAGTGTGGTGAAGACTAGGTTCCCTAGATTCCTTCCTTGAGGACAAGGAAGCTAAAAAGAGGGGGTAATGATACGGCATATATTTTCGTGGAGTTGTATAAGATGTACTTGAGGCTTCCAGAGTAGTACAATATCTGTTATGTTAGTTATTATAGTTGTTAGTTGGCTTTGTGATAAATGCCCAAGGCACACCCTAAGAATGAGATACGTAAAGGTCATTTGTAATATAATATATCCAATAAGAGTCATGGTTCGAACCACAAGGAGTTTGAATGGGTGCTAAGGTAAATACTTAAATAAGCAACCTAACATATCTTAGATTAACTAATGAGCTTAAAGTTAATTAATATTTATGCCCATTTTGCATCTTTGATTGATTCGATAGAGATTTGGTCCAACTTGGGTCTAATATGTTGTCTTTCAGTGCAGGTAACACAGAGGGGATCAATGGACTAATAGTGAACTAAGCGGGAGGAAAATAAGTTGAGCAAGAAGAAATTCTCGTGCGCGGCCTCACGAGCGACCCCCAACGCGCACTTGAGCGCGCAAGTGCTATAGAAGTCTGGCAGAGGTGCGCGGTCATACTTCCGGGTGCGCGGCCATGCACGTCCGTCTCCGGGAATTCGACCCAAGCATATATTTTGTAATTTTGGAGGTAGACTTTTGACCTATATGAAGCCTAGCTCATCCCAAGACAAGGTATTACGGATTTTGGAGCAACTTTTGGAGGGAAGGAGGCAAGGAAACAACATAGACTCTGAATACTTCATCCAATTCATTCAATACGCAAGTTTGTTTGATTTTGGGGATTGTAATATTTTTTTGTTCTCTTAATACTCTTGTGATGAACAACTTCTCCACTATGGAGTAATCCTTCTTAGAGTTATTGACGAATATTGTGATTTGACTATTGTTCTCGATTTGCTTTATGTTAGTTGCCTGAATCGTTGAATGAGTTACTAATTGAATTGCAAGGTTAATTATGATTTTACTTTAATTAAAAGAGAAGTGTTGCTGCAATTCTCATTGTGTTATCTTGTTAAGTTGATTTCACGACTCTCATAGGTAATCGAAAGAGCTTATAGAGTTATCAATAGACCAATGTTAGAAGAGTAATCGAGAGGTGTTCTTCATAAGATCATTCATTCAACATATTTTTGCATATTTTCACAGCACATATCATTAGGTTGTTTAGCAAACTCTAATTCATTCGGAAGAAGAATTGAATCCTTAAGATAGCCTAATCATCTATTGAAATTGAGAGAGTCAATAGAAGTTAAGAGTGAACATAACACAGAGTTGCCCATAGTAATAGTTGATCACATATCCTGTCAAAGCCCTTGTTTCTCATCTTGATATTCACTCATTTCTACTTAGTTACTAAATTTTCGTTATTCATTCACAATTGAGAATCTTAGCTTTTACTCTTAGTTAGTTAATAACTCAAAATCAAAGATTTTTTTTTCTGAATAGTGTTAAGCTAAAGATTTCTTTGAGTATCATTTAACCCAATCCATGTGGAGACGATTTAATACTATACTATTTTTGACTAGCGAGACCAGTTTCATACACCGGTTTTGCGCTCATCATTAACTTTCAACACAACTTGGTTTAGTAACACTATTAATTATACTAAGAATTATCTAAGAGACAATTTATCAAACACTTAATATCCTATATTTAAACTAATGTTGTGACTCAAATGAGAAAAACATAGAGTTGTAGTCCTAACCTAGGTGTAACCTAATGGGTGAAATCTAATATGTTTGCTTAGTTGATTGGGGTTCTAATGACTCTCAATCCTAAGGTACTCACTAAATTTCTCTTGATCATTGAGTGACTATGCCCAAAATAGCTTTCTCAAATCTAAAATGGGAGAGAATAAGATCAATTGATTATGAGCCCAAGTGAGATTATCACTATCTCTAGTCCAAATCGCTTAATTAGACTAATTAAATCCTTAATCTTAACTAATCCAATTTCTTGTTAGCCAGGTTTTCCTAAACTTAATTCATCTTTCTCAAGTAAGAACAAAGTCAAAAGGTCGTGAATAAATGTGCAACCAATGATTTAAGATTGAAGCATGAAATTGGATAAAAAACAATCAACCAAATCTTAAACAAGTATTATATTAATAACCCATCAAATTCACACATTAGGCTTGGATTACAACCCTAGAGAAAAATCTAGCTACTAATAGCAAAAGGAACAAAAGCATAATACAAGATTAAGTCAAAGACATAATACTAAAATAAAATAAAGATAAAGTGATATTTTCCAAATTGTAGCTTAAACTTGCTCCAAATAGCTACAACTAACAATTCCAAAGCTGCTACAGTAAAAAAGATGCCTAAAAATTGCTAAAAATAGCTATTTATATCGTCTCAAAATTTATTTCAAAAATGCCCTTTGGTAGGATTGCGGCCGCACAAGTATGATTGTGGTCTGCATTTCCTGTAGTTGATGGCGTGATTTGTTGGTCTTTAGTGATGCAGTCACACTAAAGGTATTGCGGTCGCGCTTGTCTGTTGCAGTCTGCAATTGGATGATTGCGGCCGCAAATTTGAGCATTCAAAACTTGGCAAAATATCATGTCTCAGATTGTCTAAACTTTTAGCAGGCAGATGGATTTGTAGACTAAAGTGCGATCACACTTTTTCATTGCGGTTCGCAATATAGGTTCTGCAGTTGCTGTTTCTCTTAGGTTTCAGGAGCTAGGGTTGCGATAGCAAAGTCAGGATTGTGGTCCACACAAATTATTTTTGGACAACACTGTGCTCTTTTTCCCTTGGCTTGTTCTTTCAAATCTTTTTTCCCTTTTTGCTGCTCCACTAAACCTGTAATTAAATTTTTTTCGTTAGAACTTTGGTATTTAATAGCAACTTTTGGATGCAAAACTATTGGATATTCCATTGATCCTTAAAAAAAACTTTTATGTAAATATATGCTTAGTATCCCCCCACCCCCCCGACTTCTCTCTCTTTGTAACCTAACGGTCATCTTCTGACCGGACATTGTACAACGCCGACGCCGGCAAACACCCAACCCACCAGGTAAGTTTTCGGTCATCTCTCCCCTTCCATCTCCCTCTTCTACCGCTCCTCTCTCTCCTCTGTCTTCCCTCCTTCCCACCCTCAACCCTAATAGTGGCCACCAGGTAACTGCTGCTCTGCCGAAATTTTTTTTTACTACTGCTGGCAGCTTCACTCTCCCTCTCTCTCTCCTTCTTCTCTCATCTACAAACCCTAGATCCCCCTTTTTATTTCTTTTTCTTGCGGCATCTTTAGGGCTGGTCAGCGGCTGACTTCACTGGTGCCTGCTCCGGCGTCGTGAAAGCGGGCAACCAAGGCTGTTAGATAGTGGGTCACCAAGTGCAGTGGTGACAACAGCCCCCCTCCCCGTTTGGTCTTCGTGTTTCTTTTCTAAATTTCAGGTGGAAAGTCGCGGTGTTTGGACAAGCAGCACGAGTCACCTCCGATTGGCATTAGTAAGGGACGGCGTGAATTTGGAAGTGAGCGCGGTACACTGATCCAGGTTCTGTTCTCTGGAGTTGGTACCTCCAGGTCTCTTGTTTCCCTTCATCTTGTGGTAGCGTGTTGTTGTCTTATTAGTTGATACTAGTCTAGGCACTTTCTTTAGTGGACCTGTAGTACTTCCCGTTTCTTTTGCGTTTGATCGTTGCTATAATGGTTGTGGTCCATGATGGTAGAATAAGGCCATGTCCTCGGGTGGGGCGGGAGGCAGGGCAGGAGGTAGGGAAAGGGATATGGGGTGGGGTAGGGGCAAGGGTGCCTATAGGTTGAGAATTGGGTCGTGGAACATAGGGACGTTGACGGGTAAGTCTAACGGGTAAGTCTATCGAGTTGGCAAAGATTCTCTAGAAGAGGAATGTTAATATAACATGTGTTTAGGAGACTAAGTGGGTAGGATCGAAGGCGAGGAATGTAGATGGGTTTAAACTATGGTACTCTGGATGCTCGAAGGGTAAGAACAAAGTGAGTATTCTGGTGGATAGGGATCTTAGGGAGTTGGTGGTTGAGGTTAGGCGGGTGAGTGATAGATTAATGTTTATTAAGTTAATGGTTGGAGGGCTCACTCTAAATGTCTACGCCCCAAGCGGGTTTGGAGGAAGAGGTTAAAAGGTGTTTTTTGGAGGGTTTGGATGAAGTGGTGCGTGGTATTCCGCCCACGGAGAAGTTATTTATAGGAGGGGATTTCAATGGGCATATTGGTGCATCTGCCAGTAGTTATGGCGAGGTGCATGGCGGTTGTGTCTTTGGGGTTAGGAACGGAGGTGGAACTTCTCTATTGGATTTCCCTAAGGCTTTTGAGTTGGTGATTGTGAACTCTATATTCCCGAAGAGAGAGGAGAATTTGGTTACTTTTCAGAGTACGGTGGCTAAGACTCAGATTGATTATTTCCTCCTAAGGAAGTTTGATAGAGGGTTGTGCAAGGATTACAAGGTTATCCCGAGTGAGTCACTCGCGACCCAACATCGGTTTTTAGTGGTGGATGTCAGCATCCCGATAAGGAGGAAGAGGAGGGTGGTTCGGGGTAGTCCGAGGATTAGGTGGGATGCCTTGACGAAGGAGAAAGCTCACGAGCTGGGGAGGAGGCTATTGGCTATGGGGGCCTGGAGAAGTAGTGGGGAAGCTAGCGGTATATGGACGATGACAGCGAACAGTATTAGGAAGGCAGCAGAAGAGGTACTAGGGGTCTCGAAGGGTTACTCGGGCGGGCACAATGGTGACTGGTGGTGGAACGCCAAGGTCCAAGGTAAGGTGGAGGAAAAGAAAGCAGCGTATCAACAGTTAGTGGAGAGTACGGACGAGGAGGAGAGGTAGATGAATAGAGTAAGTTATAAGGAAGCTAAGAAGGTGGCGAAGTTAGCGGTCACGGAAGCGAAGAGTGCAGCATTTGGTCGCATATACAAAGAATTAGGGGGGGAAAGGCGGAGATAAGAAGTTGTTCCGGTTGGCCAATGCGAGGGAGAAGACGACTCGGGATCTAGACCAAGTGAGGTGCATCAAGGACGAGGAAGGCCAAGTGTTAATAGAGGACTTGCAAATTAAGCGGAGGTGGCAGACGTACTTCCAGAAGCTGCTAAATGATGAAGGGGAGAGAGACATTGTGCTAAGGGAATTGGAGCACTCTGAGTGTCACTGAGATTTTAGCTACTGTAGGAGCATTAGAGTCGACGAGGTTGTCAGGGCTATGCGTAAGATGAGCAGGGCCAGAGCGACAAGGCCAGATGAAATTCTAGTAGAATTTTGAAAGTATGTGGGTAGAGCAGGATTGGAGTGGCTAACTGGGCTGTTTAATGTTATTTTCAAGACGAATGAGATGCCAGAGGAATGGAGGTGGAGTACGATGATTCCGCTATACAAGAACAAAGGCGATATCCAGAACTGTAACAACTATAGGGGCATTAAGATATTGAGTCATACTATGAAAGTGTGGGAGAGGGTAGTTGAAGTGAGGGTGAGGATGATAGTGTCTGTATCCGACAACCAATTTGGGTTCATGCCTGGTCGTTCCACTATGGAAATGATCCATCTTATTCGAAGGTTGGTGGAACTATACAGGGATAGGAGGAGGGATTTGCACATGGTGTTTATTGACCTAGAGAAAGTTTATGATAAGGTACCTAGGGAAGTTCTTTGGAGATGTCTGGAGGTGAAAGGTGTTCCGGTGGTTTATATTAGGGTTATTAAGGATATGTATGGTGGAGCTAAGACTCAGGTTAGGACAGTGGGGGCAACTTGGAGCATTTTTCGGTTGTTATGGGGCTACACCAAGGATCTGCGATCAGCCCGTTCTTATTTGCCTTAACGATGGACGCACTGATACACCATATCCAAGGGGAGGTGCCATGGTGTATGTTATTCGCTGATGATATAGTATTGATTGATGAGACGCGAGACGATGTTAACGAGAGGTTGGAGGTTTGGAGACGGACCCTTGATTCTAAAGGTTTCAAGCTGAGCAAGACTAAGACTGAATATGCGGAGTTCAATTTCAGTAGCGTCCCGGGTGAAGCGGACGTGGACATGAGGCTTGACTCACAAGTCATCCCCAAGAAAGGGAGCTTCAAGTACCTGGGGTCGATTATATAGGGGGATGGGGATATTGACGAGGATGTCACACACCGTGTAGGAGTGGGGTGGATGAAATGGAGGCTAGCTTCTGGTATTCTGTGTGACAAGAAGGTGCCTCCGAAACTTAAAGGAAAGTTCTATAGAACGGTGGTTAGGCCGGCCATGTTTTATGGTGCAGAGTGCTGGCCAGTGAAGAATTCTCATATCCAAAAGATGAAAGTTGCAGAGATGAGAATATTGAAATGGATGTGCGGACACACTAAGCTAAATAAGATTAGGAATGACGATATTCGGGTGAAGGTGGGTGTGGTTCCCATGGAAGACAAGATGCGGGAAGCTAGACTTAGATGGTTCGGGCACATGAAGAGGAGAAGCCTGGATGCACCGGTAAGGAGGTGTGAACGACTGGCCTTGACGGGTATGCGGAGAGGTAGAAGGCGACCTAAGAAATATTTGGGAGAGGTGATCAGGCGGGACATGGTGCGGATGCAGATTTCCGAGGATATGGTCTTTGATAGGAAGTTGTGGAGGTCGAGCATTAGTGTTGTAGGTTAGGAAACAGAAGGCTAGTTTGATAGTGTCTTGTTTTAGGCTGCTAGGGGCTCTAGTTGTTTTCTTAATACTTCTTTAGGGTCGAAAGTTAGGCTATAGTATGTTTAGCGACCCTGTATGTACATATTATTCCCTTGCGTATGTAGTATTGTGCCTTTGTTGATGCTTAGTGTTAATACTTTGCTCTATATTTTCTGGTTATTGCGTTGTTGGTGTTATCTGTTAGGATTCCTTTGCTGCTACTAATACATTGTCTCTTTCCTTCTTGTGCCGAGGGTCTACCGGAAACTACATCTTTACTCCTTCGAAGTAGGGGTAAGATCTGCGTACACACTACTCTCCCAGACCCCACATGTGGGATCTCAGTAGGTTGTTGTTGTTGTTGTTGTTGTTGTTGTTGTAGCATCAAGTGATATAAATTCTCACTTATCACTTTGCTAGCTAGTCCTTCTATCTTTTTGTTATTAGTTCATTTATTTTCATTTTTGTCCTCTTCGACTTTTCAGTATATTATTTGTGTACCCTTCAATTGGGAAGATCATGAATGAGAGTATATATCTTTTTTGCAGTTTAGTTCTTCTTATTTCCATATTTTTCTTTACTTTCGTTCCTTCAATCCTTTGATTGTGCATCCATGCAGAGACCTAGTTCGCGTTGCACAATCCTAGATCTTAGCTCAATTCCTTCAGCCCTCGACTAACGCTACGACGTGCTATAAGTTGCAATCGCATATCCTCATAATCTTGCTTTCAATTATTCAAATGCTTATAACTTATTGCGGATTTTTCCTTTCTAACTTGGGCAGAATAAAAGACCTAAGTACACAAGACCTTTTAGAAAACAAATTTAAAATACGAGTGAAAATTTTCACTTTCTATATTCTTGAAACAGATTGTCCTCATTATATTCGGCCTTCTTGAAAGTATATATGAATAAGGCTTATGCTTACAGAAAAGCCCAATCCCTTTTAAGTTCTGTACAAATTACAATGGACCCAAGGCCCATTAGTAGCTGACCTAGTAAAAGCCTGGATATAAAATATATCTTCTCCTAAACCCTAACCAAGAGAGAAAGAGAGAGAGGAGCTCAGCGTAAAATTTGAGAGTTTCATTGTCAGCTTGGCGGCTTCCACTGAGTTCGACCGAAAATGAAGGTAGCTGAACAAGCCTATAATTTATGTATTACATTATTCATTTCGTTCAACATGAATTGATTTGTTCTTTTGTTTTGCAGTTCAACATTGCAAATCCGACTACTGGATGCCAGAAGAAGCTCGAGATCGACGATGACCAGAAACTGTAAGTTATATTTATACGTTTAGAAATTCTACAGAACTTGTTACTTTTTATTTTGTATTTGCATTATATGTCACGAGATTAGTTTAAATGGAGTAGTGTGGTCGGTGAGAATTCATATAACCGACCCTAAATTGTCTGAGACTGAGGCGTAGTAGTCTTTGCTGTTGTCAGATTTTCTTTGCTTGCTCACTTTAACATACTTTGGTTTTATACATGTGAATAATTAAACTCAAATTGTTTTCGGCTATTAATGAAAAGTCTACAATTATCAAACTGTGCGGTAAGGTGAATAATTTGGGGCTCTGGAGTTAAGAGTTTATTTGTTTAGGTTACCGCCTATGAAAAAAATTACATGCGGAATGCAGTTTTGATCTCTTACCTCATAGTGGTTATTTGGTTGAATGTCTTCTACATTTCTACTTATTTGCTTGCTATCTCTCAGTTGTTTCTAATAAAATTTATGGTATTGATTCCTAAGAACTATGAGAGGTGAAAATGAGATTTCATATTTATAGGATTTGTTCCTTTTAATGTATTTTCTATCTGAGATGATTAAAATTGGGAAATTAATTATTTTTACGACAATTGTTATAATCACATATGATAATCGAACTAATAAAATTGGATAAATTAATTTAAGGGCACTAGAGTAATTTTTGGTAACAAATATATGTCCAATTTAAAGCTGAACATGTCCAGGTATCTCGAGTTGATACGCATAACCAAATATTCAATAGGAATTTAAACAATGAAGTAATTATTATTCATTTTGTTTTAATCCAGTTACTTGTCCGTGGAACAAACAATCCCTTACTGCTATCTTCTATCTTTGCATCTGTTTGGAATTACGACCATTGCTAGAAACTAATGCTTTATGTTTGAAAGCTGGTGTTTGGTTAATTGTTTCATAAGTTTCCCTTCATAGGCCCGTCATTAGATATCTAGTAATTCCACGAAGGTCTTTATATGTGCATACAATGTTGTAGTGGGAAAATTTTCGACGCTTATCTTTTTATTGATGAAAGTAAGATAACATTTAATGTGGTAAATACTTTACTTGATTATATGATGCTTTTGAATGTTGCATGGTGATGTATATATGCTGGTTGATTTACGTGGAGGTCCTAATATTTCATTATTGTTAAGTGACATGTAAGAGTGCATGTGTAAGTACTGTTGATTAATGATGCTTGATTCTTGCTATGCAGCCGGGCTTTCTTTGACAAAAGGATCTCCCAGGAGGTTGCTGGAGATGCTTTGGGAGACGTAGGTTTCTGTTTACTTGTGGTTTCATGTTGTAACCGTTCCATCTAGTCAACTTTCTTTTAACAATGTTATGTGTAACAATTGACAGGAGTTCAAGGGATATGTTTTTAAGATTATGGGAGGATGTGACAAGCAAGGTTTCCCAATGAAGCAGGGAGTGTTGACTCCAGGCCGAGTTCGTCTGCTGCTGTACAGAGGTATGTGTAAAGCTGCAAGAAGGTGCTTAATGGCGCATGTGTATTGTATATATTTGTTGTGTGTAGCTGATGTTGTAAGTGTCAAATTATGTTCAATTAAACAGGTACTCCTTGTTTCCGGGGCTATGGTAGGCGAAATGGGGAGCGCAGAAGGAAGTCTGTCCGTGGATGCATTGTTAGTCCTGATCTTTCTGTTCTGAATTTAGTTATTGTGAAAAAGGGTGAGAATGATCTGCCTGGACTGACAGACACTGAGAAACCAAGGATGAGAGGACCCAAAAGGGCTTCCAAGATTAGGAAGCTCTTCAACCTTTCCAAGGAAGATGATGTCAGGAAGTATGTCAATACCTACCGTCGGAATTTCACGACCAAAACTGGTTAGTTTTCTACTGATAAATATACTTGAATTTTTCTTATGCTGATCAGAGTTGGTCAATGTTGGAAGTTAATATGCTCTTCAACCTTTGCTTTGAATGTTATGGCAAATTGGTTAAAAGAAAATAGCTAACCACCCATATTATCCACTAAAAAACGAGTTGGATAATGAACTTTTTAAAAACGGGTCAAATATGGATAAGAATCGTATTATCCATTTAGAAAATGGATAACCAATGGGTAACCAATGGATAATCAATGAGTCTAACTTTTACATTTGTAAAGCCTCAAATTGGTAGTTCCTCGAGTTAGGGAGACTAAGAACTCTTCCAAAAGTTCATATGCAAGAAGTCATGGATATTATCCACCGGTTAACCCGTTTTTTTATCCGTGTTAAATATGGGTCGGGTCGGATAATTTATCCGGTCCCAAACCATATCCGACCCGACCTGCCTGTTTGCCGCTCCTAAATGTTAATTATGGTGCTTTATGGTGACAGGGAAAAAGGCTAGCAAGGCTCCTAAGATCCAGAGGCTGGTAACACCATTGACTCTCCAGAGGAAGAGAGCAAGAATTGCAGACAAGAAGAAGAGAATTGCCAAGGCTAAGTCAGAAGCAGCTGAGTACCAGAAGCTTTTAGCTACTAGGTTGAAGGAGCAAAGAGAAAGGCGCAGTGAGAGTCTGGCTAAGAAGAGGTCTAGACTGTCTGCAGCTTCTAAGCCATCTATTACTGCTTAAGATCATTGGGAAGCAATCTGTGATATCTGGGTCTGGTCTTCTCTGGTTATTGCTGGATGTGGCTTTTGGTAGCTTTTAATGTTCAGAGATGATGAGTTAAGTTAGTGTATCGTTTACTATTTGATCTTTTAGATCAAAGATTTTGGTTATTTAGTACTGCTTAATGAAATCCTCCCAACTTTTATTATTTTGTTCTTGCTCTGGATAATAATTTGGGTTTTAACATGTTTCCATGATAACTTTTATTTCACAAAACATTTTTATCTGCATTACCTCTTTGAACTTTAATTCCTCAAGTAATTGCTTCCCTAACTTTTACAATATGGCAACCAAATTTTTAATCTGTGTCTGTCTTTTGCAGAGATTAGGTTTCCACAAATCAAAGAAACCAAAACATATTAATTAAATGACAGAGTGGAGATCCAGCCCATTTTGCATTTGCATACCCGATATTAGTATGTTGATCTTTGTATAAATGTCTATACAAGAGGCTAATTATACAATAAGGTATGTGGACTTGCAGATGAATTACTTTAGCAGCCTTTGGTTTGAGCTCGCCTTGCACACCAGCATTATCACATAAAGTATCATAAATTGAGCAAGTAAAAAATTTAAAAGAAGTTTTACCAAACATGATTTTCTTAAACATTCATTTTTTTCTTCATATTGGACTCAATGTACTTTATAGCTTATGCATTGTGTAAGGATTTTGAAAGCTCTAGGTATAATAAGCAATTGAACTCGGTTTCGAGGAGGAAGCCCTGAAGTTTTTACAGTAAATGGCAAAGAATGATTTACAATAAATTTGCCTTGCATCAAGAAATAGAGCCTTTGTACGTAGGGGTGTACATAAGTCGGGTTGGTTCGGATTTTGCAATTACCAAACCAAACCAATTATATCGGGTTTTTAAATCTATAGATCAAACCAAACCAACAAAAGTCGGGTTTTTCAATATCAGGTTTTCTCGGGTTTTTCAGGTTTTTCGTTCCGATAAACTTGTGCTCCAAACTATATATAGCTGCCATCATAAAATTCTAATAAATTCCTGCAGCTATCTTGGAGTACAAAAAAGAACAGGAGGACCATGCAAATATAAAAGTCTAAAATTATACACCAAATATCTTGGAGTACAAAAAAGAACAGGAGGACCATGCAAATATAAAAGTCTAAAATTATACACCAAAGAAGGATCATGACAATAACACCTTGTGGGGTCAGGATCAATCTTATACGGGGCATTTTCTTGAATGAGCATGTTGTAACATGTTGCTTAAGTACAACAAGTCTACTTGAATGACAACTATGGTGGCTATTGTGTTAACCAAATAATGAATGACAATAGGTGTTAAGGAAAAATTACTCCTTACACAATGCAGATGTCTTTTTCCAGTAAATATTAGAAAAATACTATATATCAGGTATTGGATCTTGATATGTCAACACACTGTGTTCTAATAAAACATTAACAAGCCAATGAACTATTCCTGAAGGCTACAACTCCATACATTTCCATATCAGTTCTACTAAGTCAAGAGAAAAATTGAATTAGATTTAAACAATATCTGGCCATTAGGAAGTAGGCAGAATGAGAAAATTATCACCAAAAATATAAACTGCATATCATATTGCACTCTACATAAGAATTATCACCAACTTTTTAAGAGTAGACATTACACCCAAAAGTCCTAAAAGATAAACAAAAAGAGAATATATTAAACTCTAAGAAGTTGGGCATCTTAGTAGATATTACAACCAGAGGAGCATGTTTCCAAAATACTTGTAAAGGCATAATGACCTCACTTCCAAAAATAGTCATGAAGCAAATTGTAGTTAATCATTCTTCTAATCAATCCTCAAAGGTGAGTCTACATATTCTGGAAAAGAAGAAGAAGAAACAATTAACATATTTAAATATTAATTAATGTAAAAAATAACTATACTCATTAACAATTAAATATAAATTATTACCTTCTTCAATTTGCTCAATTTTCTGGACTTCCTCTAACATGTCTTCAAACTTATATTCCTTGGAAGGTGATCATATCCATTGTTGAGTACAAATAAGTGCTTCCACTGTTTTTGGTGATAAAGAACTCCTATAAGAATCTAAAATTCGACCACCTGTACTAAAAGCAGACTCCGATGCAATAGTAGAAATATGAATAGAAAGAACATCCATTGCAATCTTTGAAACAATTGGATATTTACTAGATGAAACTTTCCACCATGCCAAGATATTAAAATCCTTGATTTTCACCACATCATCCATCAAATATATCTCAAGATCAGATTTTTTTTAATATTTCCCTCATCTTCCAAAAGTTTCTCCCACTTTGATTGCAACAAATCACCAACTTCACTCATACTAGTATCGCCTCCAATATTGTCACTAGAAGCCTCAAAAAAGAATCATTGTAGTTATCATACAAGCGAGTTAAAATGCTTACCACATCTTCGGACTTCAATCTTCCCAACAAAGAACCAAATGCATCAGTAAGAATGAAGTTCACATACTTCATCTTGTATCTAGGATCCAACACAACAGCAACAAGCAATAACATATTCATATCCTCAAACTTACCCCAATATTTCTCAAGCTTACTTTTCATTCTTCCTGCCATATCATTCAAAGTACGATCATCGCTTTTGGTATGCTTTATAATAGCATTTCGAAGATTGAAAAATTCATGGAAGAAAGAGTTTGAAGTAGCATATAAACTGCCTAAAAATTTTAAAGTTGTCTGATAGAAAATGTTAAGAAACTTGATAAAAGCTTTCACATTCTTCCAGTCGTCTGCAGATGGATTTCCTCTTAAAGCGCTTATTTCTCGACAATACTTTTGATACTTATGGTCATCCACATACATTTTTGTCAAGGCTTTTTCAAATTTTAGAGCTGTATCTAACATTATATATATGGAATTCCATCTTGTTTCAACATCAAGACTTACAAGTCCATGAGTATCTATCTTAGCTTTCTCAACAAATGACTTGAAAGAAGCAAACCTTGAAGGAGAAGACCTAACATATTTTACCGCATTTCTTACACGAGTAATAGGCTCAATTTGTTCATCTAACCCATCTTTTACAATCAAGTTTAAAATATAAGCATTGCATCTAACATGCAAAAACTTATTTCCAAGTATTGCCCCTTTCCAATCATCAATACGCAACTTCAAATGCTTAATGGCAACATCATTAGCACTTGCATTATCCAAAGTCAATGTAAACAAGTTCTCAATGCCCTAACCAAATAAACATGCTTCAATTCCCTTTGCAATAGTCTCACCTTTGTGATCCGGTGTTGGAAAAAAGTTCAAAATTTTCTTTTGTAGATTCCATTGATCATCTATCCAATGTGCAGTAACAACCATATAAGTTAAGTTTTGTAGTGATGTCCATGTATCACTAGTGAGACATACGCGTTGGTTCTTAATAAGATTTTTAATTTTTTCCTTCTCTTCATGATAAATCCTCAAACAATGTCTAGCAACAGTTACACGAGAAGGTAATTCGAAATTAGGTAAGGCTTTAGCCATTAATTTCTTAAATCCTTCTCCTTCAACAACTCTAAAAGGTTGCTCATCAAGAATTACAAATTCGGTAATCGCCCTTCTAATGTCATCCACATTATACACTACCCTTTCAGTAGCACCCGAACCACCTTCTAGCCACCCTTCCTTGATAGGTTTTAATGTTGATTGTCTCTTATCAATGGCTCTAAAGGGAGATTTGTGACATGTAGAAGTTAAATGCGACCATAATGCAGTAGTCCCATTCTTGCTACCTGCAACAAATGTTTTAGGACAATAATTGAATTTTGCCCTACATTTACCTTCTTTAGCAGTAAATTTGGAGAAGTGATTCCAAATCTCGGACGTCTCTCTGTCACTATTCCCAGATTTAGATTTTTCTGATGGAGTCGTTCTTTTTTGCTTCTTAGGAGGAGTGCGTCGATGAGGAGTGTCTGCACTTTGTTTTTGAGCTGTCACTGGCGAAGGATTATTGACAACCACCTCAGCATCTGCTCCAGAAGTTGTAGTTTCCATTCTTAGAAAGAGTTCCTGTAAATAGAACATATCCAGTTACTATTTAACTCATGGAATTTACCTTCGCATTGTGACAGCAAATGACAGATCACTGGACTATATTTATAGAGGTCATTTTATGTTGAAGTGAAGCCAAAGAAGGTTCAATATATTTATAGAGGTCATGGACTAAGCAATATAAACAGAAGGCTAGATTGTTCAGAATTAGCTGGATTGCGAAACTTCTAGGGCAATAACAGGATTACTGTCTAATTTTTCTATATTTTTTAATATGGTAATATGGGGGGGGGGTTGTTATATTGAAAGCATAAAGCAGGGAGGGTCCAGAATATGAGTTTTTAGATTCACCCCAATCATAAATTTGGGGCTAAAGTAAAATTAAGGCTGTTATAAAAGAATCCAACTAGGATGAATTAAAGGTATTGGAACAACATTCTTGAGAAGCTAAGCATCTTTTTTCACTTGTTTCCCTTATATCTGTATCATTACTTCTACTTTGATCTTCTGATAAAGGACCAATGTAACCACTTGGACTTGAAGCTAGCTTGTCACATCTTAGTTAATTGGGAAAAAGCAAGGTATATGTATGCAACTAAAAGAAAACATGTAAAATGAGAGCAAAAGAGCTTTACCGATGAGAACTTTACGAGCGTAGGTTTTTTGCCTTTGGAGAAGAGGCAAGATGATTTCAATTGTTTATGTATTTCAGAACACCTTTTGGACAATCTATCTGCTTTTAAGATTAGGTTTTGGTTTGGGCTCAATTATTCTTTTATGGGCCAAACAAAAACAAATATTTACATGGGCTATAATACCAATTTAAAATATTATGCTATATAAAGAAATTATAATAAAAATTAAGAAATAATTATAACTTACATTCTAATAAATATTTTTATCTATCTAATATATAAAATATGTATACATGTAATGTCGGGTTGGTTTGGTTTCGATTTGACTTTTTTTAGTTAATACCAAACCAACCCTATTGTGGTCGGGTTTTATTTTCCAATACCAAACCGAGTCAAACCAAACAACTAGTCGGGTTTTTTTTCCAGGTTGACTCGGATTTTCGGGTTGGTACGGGTTATCGGTTTGGTTTGTACACCCCTATTTGTACGAAGGACTTCCGTCTAAATAACAATTCATTATTAGCATGACACGGTTCTACTAGCTTTCATTTATTTAGTGCAAAACATTCATTAATCAAGTTGCGCCTTGTTGACAAGACCAAAGCTTATAAGTTGCATCTAGCTCCACAAATGCATTTCAGCTTCTTGCCCTTTTGGCAACCCTTGAGCCGTAGTCAATGCCACGAGTAAATTTAATCACGTCTCTTCTAGACCACTGCTTATTTTTCTTTATAAATATTTTATTAAGTCATTACTCCCATTAATATTTATAGGATTGGTTAATTCTTCAGGCTTTCATTATTTTTCAGTTTTTTTGCGAACATTATCTATATTTGGGCTATTAACTCCAAATTATAAATACGTAAGGAGAAAGGTGTTGCACGACATTGTTTCCCATGGATGTTGTAACAATGTGTAATTTATCCTAATTAATGGATAACAACATGACTTATTCAAAATTAAAAAGTCATGTCCAACCAGAAGATCCACTTTCTTGATATCATTTATTATTAGTACAGTAGAAGTGTTGTTTAGGGGATTTATTGCGATGGAAATGTAGGTATAAAGTCATATGCTTTGTTAATAGAAGTGCATCATTCTTAATAGGAGTATTCTAAAGTTGGCTCAAAGTAAGTTAATTAATTAAAAAGTTAAATTCATATATACGACATTGTGGAAGCAACTGTAGTTGCCAAAGTCGTTTACAATAGAAATATTCAAATGAGGAATTTTTCATTTATATATTTTAGATATCCAATTTTTTTACTGAGTGAAAATAAATATGAATTATGTTGAGACGTTCAATAAGGCAAAAAAAGAAAATACATATTTTTATAGATTGATAAGACCGCCAAGGGGCCCAAAGGAATTGTATACGACAATTGCTACTCCAAAAAGCTTAATATTATCTCTGTTATAAAATAAAGACTGTAAAGTAAAGACAAGTATAGAGAGAAACTGATATATTATTCAAATTCAAACTGATGTACATAATGAACTGAAATCTTTTCTATTTATAGAAAAAAAGGAAGCTGTTGTGTAAGCTGCTACGCAAGCTGTTGTGTAAGTTGCTACTACAAGCTGCTGATGTACATAATGAACTGAAATCTCTTCTATTTATAGAACAAAGGAAGTTGCTACTGCAAGCTGCTGTGTAAGCTGCTACTATACCAGATATGGATAATCTTCTACTGAGAGCAATGTTTATCCATAACGGAGTACTGAATGGATAAGCTTATTATACCCGGTATGGATAATCTTCTACCTAGGGTAATGTTTATCCATAACCGGGTACCGAAGTGATAAGCTTCTTCAGGAAGCTTATTTCCAATAGAGTACTAAATGGATAAACATATTTACGGTGGAGTCTCATATGGATAAGCTTCTTCAGGAAGATTATTTACAACGGAGTACTAAATGAACATCCATAATATAATATATTTATAACACTCCCACTTGGATGTTCATTAAAAGATAATGTGTCTCATTAAAACCTCACTAGGAAAAACCACGTGGGAAAAAAAATCCTAGTGAAGGAAAAAGAGTACACATATTTAGTAATACGCATTGCTAGGTGCCTCATTAAAAACCTTATAAGGAAAACCCCATGGGAAAAAACCTTAGTAAGGGAAAAAGAGTGCATCGCGTATTTTACTCCCCCTGATGAAAACCTTGTTTCAAATATTTGAGTCTCCGCATTCCAATCTTGTATACCATCTTCTCAAAAGTTGAAGTTGGCAAAGATTTAGTGAATAAATCTGCTAGATTATCACTTGAACGGATTTGTTGCACATCAATGTCACCACTTTTCTGAAGATCGTGTGTGTAGAATAATTTTGGTGAAATGTGCTTCGTTCTATCTCCTTTTATAAATCCTCCTTTCAATTGGGCTATGCATGCAGCACTGTCTTCGTATAAAATTGTGGGTCTTTTCTCACATTCCAAACCACATTTTTCTCGAATAAAATAAATTATTGATCTCAACCATACGCATTCCCTACTTGCTTCATGAATAACTATTATCTCAGCGTGATTTGAAGAAGTAGCAACAATAGATTGCTTTGTGGAGCGCCATGATATGATAGTACCTCCATATGTAAATACGTAGCCGGTTTGAGATCGAGCTTTATGGGGATCAGATAAATAACCCGCATCTGCATAACCAACAAGGTCTGCACTATCTTTGTTAGCATAAAACAAACCCATATTAAGAGTTCCCTTTAAATATCGCAATATATGCTTAATCCCGTTCCAATGTCTCCGTGTAGGAGAAGAACTATATCTTGCTAGTAAATTAACAGAAAATGCTATGTCAGGCCTTGTAGCATTAACAAGATACATTAGTGCACCAATTGCACTGAGATAGGGTACTTCGGGACCAAGGAGTTCCTCGTCCTCTTCTGGAGGTCGGAACAAATCTTTATTCACTTCAAGTGATCGAACAACCATTGGTGTACTCAATGGGTGCGCTTTGTCCATGTACAAGCATTTTAAGACCCTTTCTGTATAGGCAGATTGATGGATAAAGATCTCGTCTGCTAAATGTTCAATTTGCAGACCAAGACAAAGTTTTGTCTTTCCAAGATCTTTTATCTCAAATTCTTTCTTAAGATATTCAATTGCCTTTTGGAGCTCTTCTGGAGTTCCAACAAGATTTATGTCATCAACATAAATAGCAAGTATAACAAATTCTGATGCCATTTTCTTTATAAAAATACATGGACAAATAACATCATTTATGTAACCTTCTTTCAGCAAATATTCACTAAGGCGATTATACCACATGCGCCCATATTGCTTTAAACCGTACAAAGATCTTTGTAATCTGATTGAATACATTTCCTGAGATTTTGCTTCAGGCATTTTAAATCCTTCAGGGATTTTCATATAAATTTCATTATCAAGTGAACCGTACAGATAAGCTGTAACTACATCCATTAGATGTATTTCAAGCTTTTCATGTAGCGCTAAACTAATGAGATATCAAAAAGTTATGGCATCCATAACAGGTGAATATGTTTCATCAAAATCGACTCCAGGTCGTTGTGAGAATCCTTGTGCAACAAGGCGAGCTTTGTATCTTTCAACTTCATTTTTATCATTCCTTTTTCGCACAAAAACTCATTTATGACCAACTGGTTTTATACCAGCAGGTGTTTGGACTACTAGTCCAAAGACCTCTCTTTTAGCAAGTGACTTCAATTCCGATTGAATTGCCTCTTGCCATTTTGGCCAATCAGATCTTTGTCGACATTTTTCGACAGATCGAGGTTCAAGATCCTCACTATCTTGCATAATATTAAGTGCAACATTATATGCAAAAATATTATCCACCACTATTTCAGATCGATTTAAATTAATCCCATCACCGATCGAACTTATTAAAAGTTCCTCACTCACATGAGCTTCGGGTTCATTAATTTCTTCAGGAATCTCAGAACTAATCAAATTTTGGATCTCTTCAGGAGATCCCTTTATAGTATCGTTTTGATCATTTGTCGATTTTCTTTTTCGAGGATTTCGATCCTTAGAACCCAAAGGCCTACCACACTTCAGGCGTGCTTTAAGTTCACTATCTCTCATGCTAGTAGATGGTCCTACTGGGACATCAATTCGGATAGGCACATTCTCTGCTGGGATATGTGACTTAGTTATCCTTTTCAAATCAGTAAATGCGTCTGGCATTTGATTTGCTATATTCTGTAAATGAATGATCTTCTGGACCTCCTGATTACATATAGGGGTACGGGGATCAAAGTGAGATAATGATGAAATTTTCCACACAATTTCTCTTTTGATTTCCTTTTTCTCTCCCCCTAATTGTGGAAAATTTGTTTCATCAAACCGACAATCTGCAAATCGAGCAGTAAATAAATCTCCTGTTAATGGTTCAAGATAGCGAATAATAGAGGGTGATCTAAACCCAACATATATTCATATCCTTTTTTGTGGTCCCATCTTACTACGTTGTGGTGGTGCTACTGGCACATATACAGCACATCCGAAAATTCGTAGATGGGTAATATTTGGTTCATGATCAAAAACTAATTGTGACAGAGAATATTTATTATAATGTGTCGGTATGAGACGGATAAGTGATGCTGCATGCAAGATAGCATGGCCCCAAGCAGTAGTGGGCAATTTTGTTTTCATAAGTAGTGGTCTTGCTATCAATTGCAGGCGTTTAATAAATGATTCTGCAAGGCCATTTTGAGTATGAACATAAGCTACAGAATGTTCAACTTTTATCCCAACGGATAGACAATAATCATCAAAAACTTGAGATGAGAATTCTCCAGCATTATCAAGGCGAATAGCCTTTATAGGATAATCTGGGAATTGTGCCCTTAATCGAATTATTTGGACTAATAGCTTTGCAAACGCCAGGTTGCGAGATGATAGTAGGCACACATGAGACCATCTTGAAGATGCATCTATTAGGACCATAAAATATCTAAACAACCCACTTGGTGGGTGAATAGGTCCACATATATCCCCATGTATACGCTCTAAAAAGGCAGGGGATTCAATACCAACCTTCATTGGTGATGGTCTAGTGATCATTTTTCCTTGATAACAAGCATCACAAGAAAATTCGTCATTTGTAAGAATCTTCAAGTTCTTTAATGGATGCCCACTCGAATTTTCAGTAATTCGTCTCATCATTATTGATCCGGGATGGCCCAAACGGCCATGCCAAAGCACAAAAGTATTTGAATCCGTAAACTTCTGGTTTACGATAGAGTGTGCTTCAATTATACTAATTTTTAAATAGTATAAGCCAGAAGATAAAGTTGGTAACTTTTCTACAATGCATTTCTGGCCAGAAATATTCTTTGTAATACAAAGATATTCCCTGTTCATTTCATCTATTGTCTCAACATGATACCCATTTCGGCGGATATCTATAAAACTCAACAAGTTTCTTCGGGACTTGGAAGAGAACAATGCATTGTCTATAATAAGTTTTGTTCCCTTAAACAAAAATATTATGGCTCTTCCGGAGCCTTCAACCAAACTTATATTACCAGGAATTGTTGAAACATTTGCTTTTTCCTTATGCAAATAAGAAAAGTATTTCTGATCGTTGAATATGGCATGAGTTGTTCCACTATCAGTAACACAAATATCTTCATGATTTGTCTTTGATCTAAACATAATTTGAGGGTTATCCATATTCTTCAAAATAATATAAATAAAATATATTATAGTAAACATCATTATCAAAGCATAACTTTTATTTATGTACAATAATTACATAACCATACTATCTATTACAAACAACAAAAATTAAAATATTTACTTTTCTACAGATTCACTACCAGTTACATGACTTGTTTCTCCTTCTGGTAGTGCAAAGTAATCAGCTACATCCAAATGCATGAAGTCTAAATTATCTTCAGAAATAAAATTTGCTTCAGCATTTTTCTCTGTCTTCTTCAGGGAGGCTTGATAAAGCTCAACCAGGTGCTTTGGCGTACGGCAGGTACGTGACCAGTGCCCTTTTCCTCCACATCTATAGCATGTATTTTCTGCATTTGGCGCTTGTACCGCTTCATGCTTTTGTTCCTTCCTTTTCCACTGCTGGTGGTGAGGAGGCTTCTTTGGTGCATTATTATTACCATGGGGTTTCTTCCCGACCACGGCCATGACCACGACTGGGGCCACGACCTCTTCCACGTTTAGCTTGGTGGAAGTTTGTCTCATTCACTTCAGGGAATGGACAAGAACCAATAGGTCGACTTTCATGATTTTTCATTAATAGCCCATTATGTTGCTCTGCTATAAGAAGATGTGAGATAAGTTCAGAATACTTTTTAAATCTCATCTCTCGATATTGCTGCTACAGGAGCATATTCGAGGCATGAAAAGTGGTGAAAGTTTTCTCCAACATATCATGATCAGTAATATTATCACCACATAACTTCAATTGGGAAATAATTCTGAACATAGCAGAATTATACTCACTGATAGATTTAAAATCTTGTAGCCTTAGATGAGTCCAATCATATCGTGCCTGTGGAAGAACGACCATCTTCAGGTGGTCATATCTATCTTTCAAATTATTCCACAGTATGACTGGATCTTTAATAGTGAGATATTCCATTTTCAGGCCCTCATCAAGGTGATGGCGTAGGAATATCATTGTTTTGGCACGGTCTTGGTTTGATGCCTGATTTTTATCCTTGATGGTGTCTGCCAGACCCATCGCATCAAGATGAATTTCAGCATCAAGCACCCAAGACATGTAGCTTTTGCCCGATATATCCAGGGCTACAAATTCAAGTTTAGAAAGATTTGACATTATTTAGGAAAAGAAAGTTCTTACCTCTAATACTTTCAAAGTATTTGCTCGAGATGCCAGAGTCTCGTGCTGATAACGTGTTAATAAAGACTGTAAAGTAAAGACAAGTATAGAGAGAAACTGATATATTATTCGAATTCAAACTGATGTACATAATGAACTGAAATTTCTTCTATTTATAGAAGAAAGGAAGCTACTGTGTAAGCTGCTGTGCAAGCTGCTACTGCAAGCTGCTGTGTAAGCTGCTACTATACCAGATATGGATAATCTTCTACTGAGAGCAATGTTTATCCATAACGGAGTACTGAATGGATAAGCTTATTATACCCGGTATGGATAATCTTCTACCTAGGGTAATGTTTATCCATAACCGGGTACCGAAGTGATAAGCTTCTTCAGGAAGCTTATTTCCAATAGAGTACTAAATGGATAAACATATTTACGGTGGAGTCCCATATGGATAAGCTTCTTCAGGAAAATTATTTACAACAGAGTACTAAATAAACATCCATAATATAATATATTTATAACAATCTCTCATTTTCTAAAAATTTTCTTTGTCTTTTGGTGAGCTCTAAGATAGCGAGAATCACGCTCTGTTCCGTGTAGAAGACATTATTCTAGCAGTTCAAATAAGAAATTTTAATTTAATGGATTAGATAGTTTCATCTTCAAACATTGGGAATATGGGTATACATATCGTTAAAATTGATAAATATTTGGATAATTGCTTATTCAAACTATAAAATTGGTGTAATCTTATGTTCAAAGTATAATTTTGATCATCTTTACATACCAATAACACATGCATTCAGACTTTTTAGATCACCAAGCACAAGTGTTTTTCCTTTTATAAACATTTGAATGCTCATGATCTATAGACATGTTTGATAACAATAAGTCTAAACAATAATTTCTCATCTATGTATATTGCATACATTTTCATTTTCAAAACGATATTTACAAACTCAAGAAGTTTTACTACTTTTACATCTTTTATAACTCGTTTAACCATTTGAATTTAGACTTGAATATGACATTTTCTCAAACATAATTAAAAGACTACTAGTAGTTTATTTCACTATTATCAATGTTATTTTCAAAGTCATCATCAAATTAGGTTAAAGGAAAATTTACCTGTCATAGGTAATTCTAAGAGTTATTTATGGATAATAATTACCATTTAATTTAATCACTTTTCATAGGTACAATGATTTTCAATTACTCATCATAGTTATACCAAATACATAGAGTTATTTTACTGTATCAATCTTTTCTCTCAACCTCCTCTCTTTTTCTCCCTCACTCTCTCTCCTTTTTCCCACTTACTTCTCCCTCGGCCAATCACTGTCCAACTCCATCGCCGCCATCAACCACCCCATCTCTCTCCTCCTTCTAGTTCTTCACCGTGACAGAAGAGAGAGACAGACGGAGACAGCAAAAACAAAAGGAGAAAAAGCGAACAGTAGCAGCAGAAAAGTCGTCGTCGGTCATATTCTCTGGCGGAGCTCTACCGGAGCCCAACCAAACAGTTGCCTCACTTCACCACGAATCATCCTTAAACACCGATGTCACCCACCGTCAGATCCAGACCTGAAATCACGAAGTTGCGATCAATCTATTACTAATGGCGAAAATAATGGAGGAGGAAGATTAGAGGCGTCACCAGATCTGTATATTATGGAGATGCCGGAATCCATGACTTCTTCTTCTTCTTTGTATCTCACATCTGGTGCATTTGTCTCGCTGGAAATTTATTCCTCTACCATGCTTTTCACGCAGGAAAAAAGAGCCGCCTCTTCTCCTCCACTGCCTTTCACGCCAGAAAATTGGTATATAAATACAGTGTAAGTGTATTTTGTATTTCACCAGAGATCTAAAATGTCACGCCCCGAACCTGGGGAGGCATGGCCGGTACCCGGTGCCATACTCGGCCCGAGCGTATCACTCTGTAACTGTGGACTCTAGAGGGGTAACCCTCAACTTAGGCCGATAAGGCCATATTTTGAATCATCTGAAAATAACGTCTACAAACAGCAATACCAAACATACCCAAAAGCTCATATATATATATATAACTGTGGAGGCTGACGAGGCCGCCATGAACATCTACTGATATACAAACTATACAGGATTGTCTACAAGCCTCTAGAGATAACTGAATTGTACCATGATCGGGATAGGGCCTCGATCTACCCATCAAACCTGTATATACACAATGGACTCCAAGGTCTAGACCTGGCAACTCTAGGAAAGTGGAGCTTACCAACTAAGTTGATGTTTGACTCTGTCTACTGGGAGGGTCTGTCCAACTGTCGATGAGGACCTGCATGCATGAAATGCAGCGTTCACGACAAAAGGGACGTTAGTACGAAATAATGTACGAGTATATAAGGCGACATGATAACTGAAATGTCCGACCCAAACCGATGGGTCGCGATGGGTGCCTGAGTCCTACCTGTCAAATATTCCTAAGCTTGCATCTAGGATATGAACCTGTATAATATCTGTTGAATTACGAAGGTAACATACATGAAGGAAACCTGCCAACAAGGGATATGTACGTATACATGCAGAATACAGTGAGCGAGCCGGCAAGGCCGCTATAGACAACTATACATCTAATAACTGAAAGCCAACAAGGCCACATACAACCCAACTAGACATACCGTCTATAGACCTCTAATAGAAATATAACTGTACAAAGACGGGACTGAGCCACGTCATAACCAGATATATATATACAAGCATATCATACTAAAATCAAAAGCAACTCCAGATCAATATAAACGTATCGTACCAAAATCAAAGTACCTCCGGATCAAGTGGAGCACGCCAACTCTCGCTGATCAGGGATCCTAAGAAAGGGAACCATCAGCTTGCCTGCCTACACCTACGGGCATGGAACGTAGGCACCGTGAAATAGGGCGTCAGTACGAAAAAAGTATTGAGTATGTAAGGCATGAAAATTAGTACGTAAAAGACATAGATGAAACATGGAATACAGAAATACCTTTAAATCTGAATAATTTTGTAAATTCTGAAACATTTATAATGTCATGCACGTGCGTATAAATGTTGTACCATGCATAGGTATGGGTGTACGTAATATCATCAAGCCACTGAGGGCATCCCATCATATTGTCTCATCCACTATGGGCGCATCATCAACATATATCAGCTAATCAGGTGGTGGTGTGTATATAACGCCGTAACCTTTTCCCATATCCCATATACATATATTTACATATATACGCGTATATAACTCCATCTGGTCATGGGTCAATGCACATGAGTGAAATGCATGAAAAATACGTAATAATCTCAATATTCCTTCCGGATAAACTTTTCCAACTGCGTATTATTCTGAGACCCATGAATAGAAAATAATAATAATTTTCATGGGGAATCAAGAATATAGACACCCCTAATAATTTTATACAAACAACAACAACGACCTAGTATAATCCCACAAGTGGGGTCTGGGGAGGGTAATATGTACGCAGACCTTACCCCTACCCCGAAGGGTAGAGAGACTGTTTCCATGAGACCCTCAGCTCAAAAAGGTAATAGGAACCGATATATTAGTACCATAAAAATGCATAATAATTTATGAATAGAATAATTTATGAAAATTGTGTATTTGCTCGTTTCTTCAATATAATTTGGACCATGCCAAAAGAAAGAAGGGAGGGCCTTAATATACATGTTCCTTGAATTATTTGATCGAAGTGAAGCTTCTGCTTCCGTGAAACACATTGGAACGAGAGGATGAAGCTTCAGATTCTGAATTTGAACGAAACCTTGCTTATGGATTTGAATATTTGGACGAAATGATTCTGCATCTTCACGTTTTTGGTTTTTTTAAAACCAAAGAATGCAAATGTTGTTTGATTAATTGAAATTGGAAAGATGGAGTGTCAATTCTTACGTTTGGAATTTGAACGAAATGTTTATGTTTCTTGGTTTCAAGCCAAGGACATAAACTAAAACTAAGAATTGGATAAAGTTTTACAAGTCTTGGAAAGACTTAACTTAACTCATAGGTGGCCACCTAGAATCATAACTACTTAGTCTATTGTTAGGTGTGTGGCTTTTTGGATTTTTTCCACATGGGGTGGGGGTGAAATATTAATTTTTATCCATTTATTAGTTAGTTGGGTAATGTCCTGTTATCCGGTAATTAATCAATTACCCGTATAATTTAAAAATTACCACAAATTACTTAAAATTCTATTTATTTTTGAAATACTTCAAATATACTTTATATATTATACTACCGTGGTCATATGGTACCTTGCATGGTACTAGTTCATAATTATCGGGTATTATCGCTCGACCTGTATTTTATTCCAAATTGGCCACTTTCAACGAAACTCATTTTCTTTAATCTGTGTACCCCTTTATCCTTCATAGTACTTATTTATCGCTTGCTATAAATAGAGTAAGTAAGTTAACGTCAAGATGATCTGATTCCCGAGTCTACGTCAGTTAACTAAAAATGAAATTTTACTGTACGAAAATGCGAGATGTAACATCCTCCCCTCCTTAGAAACATTCGTCCTCGAATGATCAACTCCCTATGATTCATATAACTTTGGCAGGGTCGCCTTTGTAACAACACTACTATCAACTCTCCCCGTAGAAGCTTAATAACCTAACAACACACAGAACCACAATTATGAATAACGACAATGGTCTCACATGACCAACGACAATAACCAACACAAGAATTTATACTCATACCCTTATGATTATGACGTCTCAGTCGGACCCTTCTCTGGAGGAGGAAATAGGTAGGGATATCTAGACTTCATGTTTTCCTCAGACTCCCAAGTCATTTCTTCCACATTGTTGTTTCTCCAAAGTACTTTCACGAAGGCTACTTTCTTATTCCGCAGCTTGCGGATTTGTCGGTCTAGGATAGCAACCGGAACTTCCTCGTATGATAAGTATTCTGTAATCTGTACATCATTCATGGGCACCACTCGAGTAGGATCGCCAATGCACTTCCGTAACATAGATACGTGAAAATCCGAATGGACAGACTCCAATTCTGAGGGAAATTCTAACTCATAGGCTACTTGGTCCACTCCCCGAATGATCCAATAAGGCCCAATATACCATGGCTAAGTTTGCCTTTCTTGCCAAATCTTATCATACCCTTCATAGGTGACACCTTTAAGAATACCCAATCATCAACCCTGAACTCTAAATCTCGATGTCGCACGTCAGAATATGACTTTTGATGACTCTGAGCTGTCAATAGTCGATCCCGAATCAACTTTACTTTCTCTATGGCCTGCTGAACCAGATCTGGCCCATGTAATCCAGATTCTCCAACGGCGAACCACCATATAGGCGATCTACACTTTTGTACGTAAAGAGCTTTGTATGGAGCCATCTGAATACTAGAATGGTAACTATTATTATATGCGAACTCAATAAGTGGCAGATGATCATCCCAGCTACCTTTGAAGTCTATTACACAAGCTCGTAACATATCCTCCAGTGTTTGAATATTACGCTCAGCCTGTCCGTCTGTATGAGGATAAAATATTATACTAAGACTTACTTGAGTCCCCAATCCTTTTTGGAAGGACCTCCAAAAGTTAGCTGTAAACTGAGCTCCTCTATCCGAGATGATAGACACAGGGACACCATGCAGTCATACTATCTCCTTGATATAAAACCTCGCATAATCCTCTGAGGAATATGTAGTTCTAACAGGTAGAAAATGGGCTGATTTTGTAAGCCCATCAACAATCACCTATATCGAATCGAACTTATGCAGGGTACGAGGTAAGCCTACGATGAAGTCCATATTGATTATTTCCCATTTCTAAGTCAGAATCTCCATAGCCTGCAATAATCCACCGGGTTTTTGATGCTTAATCTTAACTTGTTGACAGTTAGGACACTAAGCAACAATTCTGCTATATCCTTTTTCATTCCGTCCCACCAATATACTTCCCTGATATCATGATACATCTTGGTCGCTCCTGGATGGATAGAATAACGAGAATAGTGAGTTTCTCCCATAACCTGCCGACGCAGCCCTGCAATATTAGGCACACATAATTGTCCTTGATATCTA
Organism: Nicotiana tabacum; assembly: GCF_000715075.1. NCBI lineage: Eukaryota > Viridiplantae > Streptophyta > Magnoliopsida > Solanales > Solanaceae > Nicotiana > Nicotiana tabacum. Next base: position 84,981,850 of record NC_134099.1, read on the forward strand.
AGGACCCTATATTCTGAAATTTCAAATGGCATCTTCTCCTTCTGAAGGTGGTATCCCTATAATAAACTAACACAGGATCCTTGTACTGGCGTTCCTTTACTTCAGTTACTAAAGAGGATGTTGTCGTATCCTGAAGAGTAATTCCAATGTCACCTAAGTTCAATATCCAAATTCCAAGACTAGCTAGCTGATGAACCTTATGGGATATTCCCCTCTTTTCTGGCTGTAAATACGACAAGCTACCCATAGATCTATGACTGAGGGCGTCGGCTATTACGTTCGCCTTCCCCGGGTGGTATAAAATATCAACGTCAGTCTTTAAGTAGCTCCAACCATATCCTTTGACGAAGATTCAATTCCTTTTGCTAGAAGATATACTGGAGGCTCTTATGATCCGTATAGATATCAACATGAATGACATACAAGTAGTGCCTCCACATCTTTAGTGCATGAATCACCGCGACTAACTCTAAATCGTAGGTCGGGTAGTTCTTCTCATGTTTTCTTAGTTGTCTAGAAGCATAAGCCACAACTTTATCATGGTACATCAGCACACAACCCAATCCAATGCCTGAAGCATCACAATAGATAATGTAACCATCTGTCCCTTTTGGAAGCGTTAGAACCGGTTCTGAAGTTAATCTATACTTTAAGGCCTGAAAAACTCCGTTCACAAGCGTCGGTCCATTGAAACATAGTTCCCTTATGAGTTAACTTACATGGTTATCATAATCTTGTACAATTCAGGAAATTCCTCTCTTCGGAGGCCCAAACTTCATCTTTTATCCCTCACAATTGCGCCCTTATCCCACTATTAGGGCAACATTTCATCTATTATAAACGTTACTAGTCTTAGACTCCTTTGAGTTCATTTGGGCTATACTGAGCCTTCTATAACTTTGGGAAACCATCATCTCTCTTATGAACTTATTCCCAAGGACTCATCCATTCTTGTTACCTTTTTACTCATCTTTTCTTATCCTTCCTTCTGTCTTCCTATAACCTTATTGTTCTATCATACTTTAGCTTGTGACCTATACATATCTATTTATACTTATTCGCAACCTTTCTTCAACCTTCTTGCACCATAGATTTCCTTATGTTATTCTGGAACATCAAGCAAGACACCACATACCACTTTGGTCAAAGGTGCTTAGAAGAGAAGAAAATTTCATTACAAGTTTCTTGTAATAACCTGCCAAACGGAGAAGCTACAAACCTTCATTGGTGTTGTGGGTCTAGGAAAAGTCTTCACTGGCTCAGTCTCTTGTGTATCCACTCGGATGTCTTTACCAAAATAATATGCCCAAGGAAAAATACAGAGTTCAACCAGAATTCATATTTAGAAAATTTTGCATACAACTTCCCTTCTTGTAGAACTCTAAGCACAGTACGCAGATGGTCTGCACGCTCATCCTCTGAATGAGAATACACCAATATATCATTAATAAATACAATTACGAACAGATTTAAAATAAGTCCTGAACATACGGTTCATCAAATCCATGAATACTACTGGGGCATTGGTCAGACTGAATGACATAACTCAAAACTCAAAGTGCTTATATCTTGTCCTGAATGTTGTCTTCGGAATATCTTCATCCTTAACCCTTACCTGATGGTACCCAGACCTCAAGTCTATCTTTGAGAAATACTTGGCACCTTGCAACTGATCAAATAAATCATCAATTCTCGGGAGCGGTTACTTATTCTTGATCGTCACCTTATTCAACTGCCTATAATCAATACATATTCGTAAGGAACCATCTTTCTTTCTCACAAACAAAACAGGTGCTCCCCACGGTGACGTACTAGGTTCGATAACACCTTTTTCAAGTAAGTACTTTAATTGTTCTTTCAATTTTTTCAACTCTGTGGGGGTCATTCTATAGGGAGGAATAGATATTGGGTGAGTATCTGGTACTAGGTCAATAGAAAACTCAATTTCTCGCTCTAACGGGACACCCAGAAGTTCATTGGGAAAAACATCGGGAAACTCATTAACCACTGGGATGGACTGAATGGTTGGTGACTCTACTTCCATATCCTGAAGCCGAACTAAGTGATAAATACAGCCCTTATTGATCATCTTCTTTGCCTTGAGATAAGAGATAAATTTACCTCTTGGTGATGTCGTATTACCTTCCCATTCTAAAACAGACTCTCTTTGGGACTGAAATTAAACCATCCTTGACCTACACTTGATGTTAGCATAACAAAAGGCCAACCAATCCATACCCATTATAATATCAAGTTCTACTCAACCGAACACCACGTACCTTATCTTTGTTTATTCTCAAATCTACCACGGGCCATTACGGTGACATCCATAAATATAAGTAACAATATTAAGACTTAACTCGCATAACTAATTTAGAAAAAAAGGTTTATATACATAAGGGTCGACTAAGCCGTAGACATATCATACCCAAAACTATATACAGGATACTGTCTGCAAAAGCTCTAAGTAGGCATAACCATAATATATACAAGTCGGGACGGGGCTCGTTACATCCTCATAAAACAACCAACCACATTTAAAACCCTGACTTGGTAATATTCCAATAAGAGGTGGAACTTGTTAGATCCAGTTTTAATGATGCAAATAATATACCTATGCAAGAAATCAATTACAGAAGAACAAGGAATCAAGAAGATACTACAAGATCGCTGGAGTCAATCTTGATGCTTAAGGAAAGAAATCAATCAGCAAAGATTATAAATCAATCAACAAATCTAGAGGCCTAAGGAAAAAAATCAATCAGCAAATCAATTAGCAAAGATTAACGGATAGCTGCGAATCAAGCAAGCCTAAACTTAAGGCATGAATCAAGGTCAGCATATCCGGAAGATCGAAGATACTGTAAAGATTGATAAGCGGCTAATTTCGGAAGGACCAACAATCAAGGAGCAAGCCTTCATTATATGCAACTATTAAAGGAAGGATATCAAGAAAGAGCACCGGCTAGCTATCTTATTCTTGGAAAGAATCAATCTCTTTCCAAAGATCAAATCTCTTGGGTTGTCAAGCCTCGACCTTCACCAAAGTATTTATACCCAGCCTTAAACCTTAGACACACATACTTTGATCGAACCAAAAAAAACCCCTCTTTGTTCTATTGCAAACAAACATTGTAATTCACTAAGATCTGTTATGTAACAAGTCAGAGAAAAATGAGAGTATAACACTGGTGAGGCATTGTATCAAAAAGAAACGAGTGTTAGAGGAACTGTGTTATCAAGTCATTTCCACTGTACTCGGAGAAACGCATTTACTAAAGAGAACTCTCTTGCAACCCAAGGGGATTGGACTAGGATTCACATTGAATCTGAACCAGTATAAAATTCCGGTGTCTTTAACTCCTGCCTTACTTTCTACATCTTACTTTCTGTCATTGTAACGGTTAGGTTATTACATCTAGTCGACTATTTGATAAACTAGTCAACTAATAAATGATTAAGTTTAAAAATATACAATTCACCCCTCCCCCCCCTCTTGTACTTTCAATTGGTACCAGAGCAAGGCTCACATTCTACTTTTGCTTAACAGCTTGTGAGAAAAGATCATGGCAAATCAAGTTATCATAGGAGCTCTCTTTCAGGAAGGAACTTCACAAGTTAGACCACCATACTTCAATGAATAACATTTCTCCCATTGGAAAGTGCGAATGGAGATCTTTGCCAAGGCCTATGATGTCAAAGTTTGGAGAGTCATCAAAAAGGGAAACTATCCCTTACCAGCTGCTACTCCCCCACTTGTTGATCCTAAATATATAGATTCATATACAAAAGAGCAAATGGAAGTGGTACAAGTTAACAATAAAGCGATAAATTTGCTTCATAATTCTATAAGTGGTGAATAATATGAGAAAATCTCAAGCTGTGACACAGCCAAAGAAATGTGGGACAAGCTTGAGGTCACATATGAAGGAACCAGCAAAGTAAAGGAAACACATATCAACATGATGGTTCATGATTACGAACTCTTCTCAATGAAAGAAGGAGAATCTATTGAAGAGATGTTTGCCAGGTTTAGCAAAATAATTAGTGATCTAAAGGCATTTGGCAAGCCTTACACCAGTGGTGATCAAGTTAGAAAAATTCTCAGGAGTTTGCCAACCACTTGGCAGACCAAAGTAGTCACACTGGAATTTCAAGATCTAAACAAATTATATTATGATGAGCTACGAGGAGAACTCATAGCTTTTGAAAATATGCATCTCAAGAAGACTAGTCAAGAAGAAAAAAAGAAAATAGTCGCATTCAAGACCTCAACTGAAATAGCTGAAAACGAAATTGATGATGATCCTGAAGCTTTACAAGAAGAGATTGCTATGCTATCAAGAAACATGGATGGATTAATGAGAAGATTCTAGAATACAAAGAAAGGAAGAATTCCACCAAGACGATCCAGGCAATACAATGAACAGGACAAGAATGATGGAAAGTGCCATGAATGTGGAAGATTTGGGAACATTCAAGCTGTGTGCCCAGAACTGAAGAGGAAGATCTCTAGAGGCTTTAACAAGAACAAATCCTTCGAAAGCTGGAGTGATGAGGACAATTTAGACCACGAAGAGATAGAAAATCTCTGCTTCATGACGATTCTAGAAAACGAAATGAACAAATCCTCAGGATGCTGGACAGATGAGGACACTTCATATGAAGAAAATGAAAATTGTTTTATGGCACGAGGTGAAACTAGTGAGGTAAGATCTTATAACTGTGAAAGATGCAATGAATTGCAGAATATTCTTGATTTAACTTTGAAAGAGTCTCAAAAAATAATGAATGAGCTTAAGAGACTCACTAAAGAAGTTAAAGACTGGAAACTCAAACATAAAGTATGTGAAATCGAAAAAGAAGTACTTCAAGAAGAGTTTGAGGAATTGCAAATGCAACTCAATGGCATGCTCAAATCCACCAGTCACAGTTCTATTAGGTCAAACCAGACGACTTACAAGTCAACTGGAAAAGGACCAGCCAGAACTAAGTCGACTAGTACTAATACTAATGAAAGACCTAAAAGTGGGTCAGAAGTTACATGTCATTACTGTAACAAAAGTAGGCATAAATATTCCTTTTGTCATTTTTGTAAAGCAACCATTTCAGGATGGGTTTGGAAACCAAAAAAATAATTCTGAATCTGGCAACACTAACCCTCCAAGACCCAGGCAAGCTTGGGTACCTAAAAGAAAGTAATCACCTTGTTTTGCAGGAACACCACAGAATAAGCCGCAAAGGAAAATGGTATCTAGACAGTGCGTGTTCCAGTCATATGACAGGTGACAAAAACCTGTTCAAAGAAGTTACAAAAATTGATGGAGGAAGTGTTAAGTTTGGGGATGACTCAAAAGGCAAAATAATTGGTACTGGAACAATTCCCTTCAATAACAACTGTGACATCATTGAAGTTTATCTTGTCGATGGCCTCAACTACAATCTCTTGAGTATAACAACTTTGCGACTCAGGATATGAGGTAAATTTTAAGAAAACAGGATGTGCTATTGAAGACGAATCAGGTAAAATAGTCCTTCCTGGAAAAAGGTATGGAAATGTTTATATCCTTGATAGTTTTGAAAAGATAGATGGTCATATTTGCTTAACTTCTATGTCTGATGATTCATGGTTGTGTCATAGGAAACTTGGTCATGCTAGCATGCATTTGATAGAAAAATTGTCGAAACATGAATTAGTTGTTGGTCTATCCAAACTAAATTTTTCTAGAACTCATATTTGTGATACATGTCAAATGGGTAAGCAGACTAGAAACTCTTTCAAAAATAAAGATATAGTATCTACTTCAAAACCTTTGCAATACTTCATATGGATTTATTTGGGCCTACTAGAATTGCTAGTATAGGAGGAAAGATGTATGCTTTTGTTATTATTGATGATTATTCACGTTTCACTTGGGTAACTTTCTTCTCATAAGGATGAAGCATTAAGAAATTTTGAGGTTTTCTACAAAAAGGTTGAAAGAGAAAAGGGATATCTAATTTCAACAATTCAAAGTGACCATGGAAAAGAATTTAAAAGTAGAGCATTTGAAGATTTCTGTAATGATCAGGGATACACACATAATTTCTCTGCATCACGCTCACCACAACAGAATGGGGTTGTAGAAAGAAAGAACAGAACCGTCCAAGATATGGCAAGAACCATGTTACTAGATCATTCACTACCAAATCACTTCTGGGCAGAAGGTGTAAGTACAACATGTCACATTCTCAACCGTTGCCTCATAAGGCCTATTCTGAAGAAGACTCCATATGAATTATGGAAAGGTAAACGTCCCAATATCAGTTACTTTCATCCCTTCGGAAGTAAATGTTTTATCCACAATAACGGTATGGATAATCTTGGAAAATTCGATCCAAGAAGTGATGAAGGTATTTTTCTAGGCTACTCATTAAATAGTAGATCTTTTAGAGTCTATAATAAACACACATTATGTGTGGAAGAATCAGTACATGTTATATTCGATGAAAATAATCTCGTGGTCGAGAAAGAAATTACTACAAGTGATGAAGATCAAGCTTAAGAAATTCAGGAAACAAGCAAATCTTAAGAGTCGACTGATATATCTGTTGCGATAGAGTCAACTAGTGAAATCGGCAGCAATGTACCAGATCAACCAATCGAGTCAACTGCCAATGTAGTGCGTCCAAATGAATGGAGAAGCGAGCCTGAATATCCTCAAAAATTCATTATAGGGGATCCAAATGAAGGAATGAAAACCAGGGGAGCTCTCAAAAAGAAAGCAAATATTGCTTTAATCTCTCAGGTTGAGCCAAAGAAGATAGAGGAAGCGCTAAAAGATTCAAGTTGGGTTCAAGCTATGCAGCAAGAGTTAGATCAGTTCAGTAAGAATCAAGAATGGAATTTGATACCTAAACTTGAAAATGTTTCTGTAATCGGAACAAAGTGAATTTTCAGAAATAAATTGAACGAGGATGGAAAGGTCGTAAGAAATAAAGCCAGACTAGTTGCTCAGGGGTACTCACAACAGGAAGGAGTCAACTATGATGAAACCTTCGCCCCAGTAGCTCGTTTGGAATCCATACAAATTCTTCTGGCATACGCATCATTTAAAGAATTTAGACTATTTCAAATGGATGTTAAAAGTGCCTTTTTGAACGAATTTATTGAGGAAGAAGTATATGTGAAACAACCACCTGGGTTTGTAGATTCAAAGTTCCCATACCATGTATACAAGCTCACTAAGGCGATGTATGGACTAAAGCAAGCTCCACGTGCTTGGTATGATAGACTTAGTTCCTTTCTTGTTGATCATGGCTTTACAAGAGGTAAAATAGATACTACCTTATTTATTAAAAGATCATCGGAAGGTAACCTCATTATTCAGATTTATGTTGATGATATTATATTTGGTAGTGCTAACCCTCTTATGTGCAAGGAATTTTCAAATCTTATGCAAAGCAAATTCGAAATGAGTATGATGGGAGAGCTAACGTTCTTCCTTGGACTACAAATTCAACAATTTGAAGAAGGAACCTTTATATGTCAGACCAAATACACAAAAGAACTGATTCAAATATTTGGTATGAGCAATGCAAAATCCATTGGCACACCAATGAGCCCTTCCACAAATCTAGACAAAGATGAACAGGGAATTCCTGTTGATGAAACTAAATATCATGGAATGATCGGATCACTGTTGTACCTGGCAGCAAGTCGACCGGATATTATGTTCAGCGTATATAAACGTGCCAGGTTTCAGTCAGCTCCTAAGGAATCACATTTGACCACAGTAAAAAGAATAATTCGATATCTCATTGGGACTGTATCTCATAGACTATGATACCCTCGCTCTAACTCTTTTAAATTAGAAGGGTTTTCAGATGATGACCTTGCAGGTGATAAGGATGATAGAAAAAGCACAAGCAGCACATGTCAATTACTGGGAAAGGCATTGATATCCCGAAACAGTAAAAAACAAGCATCAGTTGCATTGTCTACTACTGAAGTTGAATACATTGTTATTGGACAATGATGTGCACAACTACTATGGATGTCTCATCAACTAGGTGACTATAAACTTTCGTTTAAGCCTATACAAATTTTTTTGTGATAATTCAAGTGTTATTTGTCTTTCCAAAAATCTCGTGCATCATTCGAGAGCAAAGCATATAGATATCAAGCATCATTTTATTAGAGATCATATTCTTAAGGGAGACATAGAAATATCTTTTGTTGGAACTATTGATCAGTTAATTGATATTTTTACTAAACCTTTATTAGAGGAGAGATTTTGTGATTTAAAAAAGTTACTTAGCATTACTTTATTTACTAATAACCTTTAGGACCTATATGTACTGTTGATTTTTTCCAGATGTAATGATTGTGCTTTACTCATGCATTAATTACACCTCCGTTTTTCCCTCTCTTTTCTCTTCTTTCACATCGGTTTGTCATTCAAAGTTGGAAAGCCAATCATCGCGTCCCTTCAACTGACAATTTTTCCTTTTCTGTACTCAACCGTCAGAAACCTTCTTCTTAAGGCGAAGAATCCTTTTCAGTCACTTTCATCGTTATCTCCTCTCCAAAGCTCCGATCAAACCCTTTCCCTTCAATGGCTAAACATCCCAGAAATCCCTCTGCCTCTACCAGAAAAAGCACTCATTCCAAAGGAAAACCCTCATCTATGCCCCCAGAACAAGTAGACCTAGGGTCCGATCACTCTGAGGGTTTCGCCTCTTCTCAGGGAGATTTCTCATCTGACCTCAACTTCTGGAATTCCCCAAATAGGGATTTCTTCATTTCTTCATTGCTCTGAAGGACAAGCCCGTTGCTCATGGAAGGTTTGGCGATCTTGACGACATGGAAGCCCTCAATTGCAAGGTCAAAGACCTCTTCGTTCATCAAGGATGGGTTAAGTTCCTCTCTATTCCTCCGCCTAAGGTATATGAACCCCTGGTAAAAATGTTCTATGCCAATCTCCGTTCTAGTAAGCCTGATAGGTTGGAATCTTTAGTGTTAGGTAAGCACATTGTTCTTTACTGTGCCCTGTTTGATTCGCTCTTTCAGTGTCGTTATTCTGGTTTTCCTATGCTTTTTAAAAACACATGGCCTGATGACTTTGAAATTTCTTTTGACCAAGCCAAACAGTGTATTGCTGAGTGTCCCTCTGACTCCCTTCCAAACTAGTTAGGTCCTAGTGATGTTAATTTCGAAACTCGGGTTTTGGCCCATATTGTAGCAACTACTTTGCTTCCCCGTACTGGTTCCTTTTCAACTTTCTCTCAAAGAGACACCTTCTTCATTTATTTCCTTGTGACCAAACTCAAAATCAAGCTTTCCTCCTGGGTTATCAATTTCATGATCTAGAGTGATGAAGATTACCAGTCTACCCTATGGCATGGCAATCACTCACATTCTAGAAGCTCATCAAATTTCCCTGTCCGACTATCCCTTCATCACTGTTTCAAAGTCTTACAATTCTAGAGCCTTTGCTAGTATGGAATATGTGAGTGTAAAGGTCTCCTGGGTTAAGAAGAACGATATTGAAGCAGAGCATGCTCCTATAGAGCCCAAACCTTCACCCTTTGTTCCTTATCCGGGTCCTAGTAGTCCTGATCTTGGTAACAAGCTTCGTGCCATTGACTCTCAACTCTCTGAAATCAAAAATCTTCTCACAGCCACTCAATCTACTATTGGTGACATTCATGCCATTTCTAAGGAAACAGGGTCTGATGTTTCCAAAATCAGAGTTGCTATTCTCAGAGTTAGGGAGAATGCTGTCAAAGCCTTCAGGGAGATTCATGAAAGGTTGGATGGAGTGAGCATCTCAGCCAATGCTAGCTTTGAACAATTGAAGGAGGCCATCTGCAACACCCTTATTTATTTTCTACGTCGTTAGTGTGGTTGTTTAAGATAAATTTTTTTTTGCTGTGTTGGTTATGGGTTGTTTTCTCAGCCTTTGGATAATTTATTTTTTGCTGTGCTATTTTTTGTGGCCTGTTTTCTCAACCATTGGATAATTCCTATAACTCTCATGTTTAATGCTATATATTCTGTTTAGTTCTTGGCTTGTTCCCTCTTTGTTGATGCCAAAAGGGGGGGGGAGAAAGAGTATATGTTGTATCTGTACAGGTATAGCTCGTTGGTAGGAGTTGACTCTAACCATGGACTAGTCAACTGCATGAACTGAGTAGGAGTACAATGGACTAGTCAATTGCATACATTGAGGGGGAGTAAAACATAGGGAAGTCAACTGGTGTTTACACCTATATATTATTTTGTCATCATCAAAAAGGGGGAGATTGTTAGATCCAGTTTTAATGATGCAAATAATATACCTATGCAGGAAATAAATTACAAAAGAACAAGGAATCAAGAAGATACTACAAGATCACTGGAGTCAATCTTGATGCTTAAGGAAAAAAATCAATCAACAAAGATTATAAACCAATTAGCAAATATGGATGCCTAAGGAAAGAAATCAATCAGTAAAGATTAACGGACAGCTTCGAATCAAGCAAGCCTAAACTTAAGGTATGAATCAAGTCCAGCATATCCGGAAGATCGAAGATCTTGTAAAGATTAATAAGCGGCTAATTTCAGAAGGACCAACAATCAAGGAGCAAGCCTTCATTATATACAACTGTTAAAGGAAGGATATCAAGGAAGAGCAACGGCTAGCTATCTTATTCTTGGAAAGAATCAATCTCTTTCCAAGGACCAAATCTCTTAGGTTGTCAAGCCTCGACCTTCACCAAAGTAATTATACCCAACCTTAAACTTTAGACACGCATACTTTGATCGAACCAAAAAACCCTCTCTTTGTTCTACTGCAAACAAACATTGTAGTTCACTAAGATCTGTTGTGTAGCAAGTCAGAGAAAAAGGAGAGTATAACACTGGTGAGACATTGTATTAAAAAGAAACAAGTGTTAGAGGAACTGTGTTATCAAGTCATTTCCACTGTACTCGGAGAAACGCATTTACTAAAGAGAACTCCCTTGTAACCCAAGGGGACGGTACTAGGATTCATATTGAATCTGAACCAGTATAAAATTTCGGTGTCTTTAATTCCTGCACTTACTTTCTGCATCTTACTTTCTATCATTATAAATGTTAGGTTATTACATCTAGTCGACTATTTGATAAACTAGTCAACTAATAAATGATTAAGTTTAAAAATATACAATTCACCCCCCCCCCTCCTTGTACTTTTAGAACTCACCAACCAAAAACTGACACTTGGAGGAAGTCTATAGTAGAGGTCCTTGCCTCGTCCTATATAATAACCTTGATCGGATACACTTCGAAGCGAAATCTTCATGTCCTTATCAGTTACCTTCCTCATCTTGGCCCGACTACTATCTTCTTCCTCTGCGTATCCCATAACATACACCGACGAACCTTGATTGACAAACTCCCAAGACTGTGGACCATCCGGAACCTCAGAAGAGCTGATCTCCTCAAATACCTTGACATAGTTTTGAGCCCGAGGGAATCCCGACTGTGCCAATCCATGCATTACTCCCCTCATACCCTGATCAACGGGCTATGAAACTAGGACCTTGGTGAGGTTGGAATTCCTCTCACCCCATCTACTGCCGGAGTGGTCAAATAGCTCGAATGTATGACTCATATGGATCCCCGGATAGATCCTCCTCAATAGAACCCATGATCTCCGATGGGTCTGAATCCATAGTACAACTTATATCTCTTTCTAACACCTTCATAGCCTTCTAACCCGTGCTAGCGGCTGTAGTCTTCGGAGACATCGCTAAAAATGTAACACATCATTAGGAACATGAAAGTTTATATCGCACGATCTAAGATAAGAAGAGAGGATAACATGCTATATGTCCTATAGCCTCATGTCTATAAGTGTGGTGCACAACACACCCATAAACAAGACTCTACTAGACACGGTCTGTAGACAACCTTAGGACGGAACTGCTCTAATACCACTTTTGTCATGACCTAAACCGACGGGCCGCGACGGGTGCCTGAGTCCTACCTATAAAACATTCCTAAGCTTGCGTCTAGGATATGAACCTGTATAATATCTGTTGAATTACGAAGGTAACATACATGAAAGAGAAGCCTGCCATCAAGGCATATGTACGTATACAGACAGAATACAGTGGGCAAGCCGGCAAGGCTGCTATAGACAACTATACATCAAAAACTGAAAGCCGACAAGGCCACATACAACCCAACTAGACATATTGTCTACAGACCTCTAACAGAAACATAACTATACAAAGACCACACTCACACACACACACACACACACACACACACACACACACACACACACACACACACACACACACACACACACACACACACACACACACACACACACACACACATATATATATATATATATATATATATATATATATATATATATATATATATATCGTACCAAAATCAAAGCAGCTCCGAATCAAGTGGAGCACGCCAACTCTCGCTGATCAGGGATCCTAAGAAGGGGGACCATCAGCTTACCTACCTGCACCTGCGGGCATGGAACGCAGGCCTCATGAAATAGGGCGTCGGTACGAAAAAAGTACTGAGTATGTAAGGCATGAAAATTAGTATGTAAAGGACATAGATGAAACATAGAATATAGAAATACCTTTAAATCTGAATAACTTTATAAATTCTGAAACGTTTATAATGTATTGCACGTGTGTATAAATGTCGTGTCATGCATAGGTATGGGTGTACATAATATCATCAAGTCACTGAGGGCATCCCATCATATCGTCTCGGCCAATGTGAGCGCATCATCAACATATACTAGCTGATCAGGTGGTGGTGCGCATATAACGCTGTAACTTTTTCCCATATCCCATATACATATATTTATATATATACACATATATAACTCCATCTGGTCATGGGTCAATGCACATGAGTGAAATGCATGAAAAATACGTAATAATCTCAATATTCCTTCCGGATAAACTTTTCCAACTGCGTATTATTCTGAGACTCATGAACAGTAAATAATAATAATAATTTTTATGGGGAATCAAGAATATAGACACCCTTAATAATTCTATGAATAGAATAATTTATGAAAACTGTGTATTTGCTCGTTTCTTCAATATAATTTGAATCATACCAAAAGAAAAAAGAGAGGGCCTTAACATACATGTTCCTTGAATTATTTGATTAAAGTGAAGCTTCTGCTTCCGTGAAACACGTTGGAACGAGAGGATGAAGCTTCAGCTTCTGAATTTGAACGAAACCTTGCTTATGGATTTGAATACTTGGACGAATGATTCTGCATCTTCACGTTTTTGGTTTTTTAAAACTAAAGAATGCAAATGTTGTTTGATTAATTGAAATTGGAAAGATGGAGTGTCAATTCTTACCTTTGGAATTTGAATGAAATGTTTATGTTTCTTGGTTTCAAGCCAAGGACATAAATTGAAACTAAGAATTGGATAAAGTTTTACAAGTCTTGGAAAGACTTAACTTAACTCATAGGTTGTCACCTAGAATCATGACTACTTAGTCATTTTCTAGGTGTGTAGCTTCTTGCCACGTGTGGGGGATTAATTTATTAATTTTGATCCACTTATTAGTTAACTGGGTAATGTCATGTTATCCGATAATTAATCAATTATCCGCATAATTTAAAAATTACCAAAAATTACTTAAAATTCTATTTATTTTTAAAATACTTCATATATACTTTATATATTATACTACCATAGTCATATGGTACCTTGCATGGTACTAGTTCATAATTATCGGGTATTATCGCTCGACCCACATTTTATTCCAAATTGGCCACTTTCAACGAAACTCGTTTTCTTTAATCCGTGTACCCCTTTATCCTTCATAATACTTATGTATCGCTTGCTATAAATAGCGTAAGTACGTTAACGTCAAGATGATCTCATCCCCGAGTCTACGTCGGTTAATTAAAAACAAAATTTTACCGTACAAAAACACGAGATGTAACATGAAAGCTGAAACTGAACTGATAACTTAATAACTGAAAGTAACTGGGGGTCAAAGATAATCTGAAGATATGCTTACCTGTTGATACTAACTCAACTCTCTCAATATAGTAAGTAAAATAATTGTCCGTCCCTATAAAGCTCGATATATATAACTGCTCTATCGTAGTAGGCTCACTCATAGGCGCTCGGCCATACTAGGCTCTGTATCTCGTCCATACCAGGCTCGCTCATAAGCGCTCGGCTACAGTAGGCTCGGCATATATCTTACCATCTGATCAGAGGTTGTCCAATAGGGGCCTGCCCATCGATTATAGCTCGATGGTAATGAAAATACTGTAATACTGTATATATAGGCTCTCTGCTCTCTTGACTGGAAGAAGACAATACTCAATTGAATATGATAAGGGAGAATACTGTAACTTATGAGACTAAAAAATGTACATGAATTCAGGAATATGAATTTCTCTTTATGCTTCGTTATCAAACTTGTGTAATTACGAAATCATGCCAAAATGAAGGAAGGGCTTAGCCTTAACATACCTTATCACAATATTTCCAATCACCAAGTTGAACTCACCTCTTTGCACCTTAATCAACAATAATGATAATAATACTATCATTATATTACGAAAGGTACAACTATCGCACAACGAACGGCAAGCTTATTTTGTATTAAAACGGGCAGCATCTCCTCTATAATCCTTACTTCCTCCAAATTCAAAATAACACCAACAACACAAGAATAACAACATATATACATTATTTTCCAGTCTTACATACACCATCAAATACTACAAAATAGCTCAATACACCCCAATCTCTTCATACACAATAAGACCACCGTAGTAGTGTCAAATAACCCGGAAATATTACGACGAACGACCAACACACCACCCAACAGTTATATGGTGTTTCTCCACAGCCTTCCTCCTCCAAACTCCACAAAATAGTAGTAAAATACACATCCCAACAGCAACACAAAACAGTCCACAAAATAGTTTGTTACAAGTGAATAACTCGAACTCACGGCTTCCGATCATCGTTTCGTGAGTTCTTACAACTATAGAACGACTTACCATAAATTTACAGCAGAAATAATAAATGGAAGAGAGCAGTAAACTCACCTTATTTGTTGGATAACTCAGCTCCTATCTTGGTTCTTCAAACTCTAGGTTTTACCTCCAATTAGTACTTGAAAAGGAGAGAAAATCAATTAGGGTTTGTGGAAAATTTTTGGGAGGATTTTTGCAGAGCTTATATCTGATTTATATTACCTATTTTCAATCTAATATATGAAGAAAACAGGCCTTTAAAAGGCCTCTTTGGACGACCCAAAATTGCCCATTTTTGGGCTCTCATTTAAGCAAGTAGGTGATACACCTGCTTGTCACCTAACAGCCTGTGTAGTCTTATAAAACGCTCATATATCTCTACTCCGGTGTCTTATTAACAAATGGTTTAATGAATTAGAAAGTAGACTCATAGAGATTCAATTTGATGGGCGGAAAACCCCATAACTCTATGTATATTGGAAGAAAATCGCAGTTGCATTCAACCCAAATTTTCAGTAAAACCTATGAACGTAACTTGTGATGGCTCAACTTGCTTGCACGCTCAAAATGCCAAAATAACTGTTACGCAACGCCTTCCTGATGATCTTTGGAAGGGCAACGTAAGGCTAAGCAACCGATGTCAGTGCGGTTGCTGTCCGCCAATGAGGTCCTCGCCGCACGCTAGACTAGATTGTCAGTGCCGTGCGGGAAAACCAATGTCGTGAGCAAATTGCGGAAGCTGAGAGAGAATTGGGTTTTGAATGATGATGATGATTTTATTGCTGAATGAAAATGCTGATTACAATGATGTGGTGTCGAGGGGGAGAGACACCAGAAAATGCTGATTGAAATGTTTGATTGTTTGGTTCCCCTTAATAATGCTTAAAAAAAATAAACCAACATTACAAGACTAGTCCTAATAAAGCTGTAGAAGCACACTGAAATGAAAATGATGAAAACTAGTCTATGATTACAATGAAAAGGACTTAGATTATTACAAGGAAAAACTAAGTCCGATGGCAGCATCTTTGTCTTGCGGGTCTGCGCGCGCGTTGCTGTGGGCGCGCGCGACACTTGATGTGCTGGCCTGCGGCTGGGCACTGGTGCTTGGCATCAAGGTCTGTGCGCGAGGCGCTACTGAAATGGGCATGCAGCTGGGCGCTAGCGAGGCATCAGGATCTGTGTGCGCGGCATTGTCAGGGCGCGCGGCGCTGTTGTCATTGGCCAGCCCTTGGGCGCTGGCGAGAGGCATCGGTGGGGCGACAGAGGCACATGCGCGCTTGTCACTTGGCGCAGCCAAGACCACGGGGCCGACCATGGCGCTAGGCATTGTGAGGCTTGCTAGGCCGCCATGGGGCGCGGCCAAGGGGTCATGGGGCATGTCTGGAAAGCAGCCCATGACATTCTCCCCCACCTGAGTTGGCGCCGTCCTCGGAGCCTTATGATGATGATGATGATGATGATGTTTCTGATGGTTGTTGGATGGGAGGTCTGCGCCCCTCTGTTCTTTGAGCTTGCTGTTGTAGCGAAGCAATGATTGCATGCGGCTGACATGGAAGACTGGATGGATCTTCCACCAGGATGGAGTTTTGACCTGGTATGTGGACTTCCCAATGCGTTTTGCAATGGGCAGGGGCCTGATGTATTTTTGTTGCAGGCGAGGGTCATGGGTCCTTTCTGCAAACAAGTACCGCTTTGGGATGCATAGCATTACTTTGTCCCCTGGTTGATGTTGGGCAAAGCAAAGATTTTGTTCGGTGAACCTTTTTGCCCGCTCTTGGGCCCTGATGAGATAGCTCCGCACTATCTCCATGTTGCGCTCCCATTCGCTCGAGAAGTTGGCAGCTCGAGGAGATTTCGGCATGGTTGATGCATTCACCGTCTGCGGGAGAAGCGGTTGCTGTCCGGTAACAATTTCAAAAGGGCTCTTGTTTGTATGATGGCTCTTTTGAGAATTGAAACACAGTTGAGCAGCATCCAGGAGCTTCACCCAATGCTTCTGTGATCCGGTTGCGAAGTTGCGGAGATATTCCTCCAGCATGTCATCGAACCGGTCTGTCTGGCCATCCGATGGTGGATGGATGTCTGTGTTGTGACTCAATGTTGACCCAAAGCACCTGAAGAGATGGGTCCAAAAGTTGCTAGTAAAGCGTGAGTCGTGCCTACTAACAATGTTTTTGGGCAGGCCCCAATGTTTGACAATGTGCGAGAAGAAGAGTCGAGCTGTATCTTCTGCTGAGATGTTTTGCGGGGCTGCTATGAAAGTTGCATAGTCTGAGAACTGATCTATGACAACCATGATGGATGCAAGATTGCCAACTTGGGGCAATCCCGTGATGAATCTGAGGGAAACACTTTCCCATGGTCTCTGAGGGACATGTGATGGCTGCGAGGGTCCCGGCTGTGATGAGTGATCCGACTTGTCCTTGTGGCATGGCTGACAAGTCTTCACACGATGATGAGCGTCACCAGTCTTTTGAGGCCGATGACATGATGGCTGATTGTTGCTGCGAAGGGTAGCCTGAACCTGAGGTTCATGTCTGTTGACTACCTTCTCCAACTGCATGGCCGAGATGTTTTCAGCAGCCATCTTTATGGGAAAGCATGGTATGGTGCAGGGCTTGGCCCCTTTTTCTCCCATCATCAGGAGCATGTTGGCATATGGTACCGGAATGGTGTTGGTTTGCCTCATGAACTCCAAACCCACTATGATGTCGAAGTCATCTATGATTGCGATGCGCAGGTCGATGCTTCCTTTGTATGGGCCAAGTTTCACTGGGACATTTGTAGTTGTTCCACCCAATGTCTGAGGTGGTGAGTTGATAGCCTTGACGCGGCCTTTGCTCTTTTGTACAACAAGACCTAGGCGCTCTACTTGCGTTGATGACAAGTAGTTGTGGGTGGCACCCGTGTCTATCAAGGCGTGAAGGGGCTTGCCGTTCACTTTCAATTCGACGAACATTAGGGTCCTCGCTTGTTTAGGAGGGCTCTCGTCCATCTTTTCTTTCCCTTTCTTGGTGATCGGGATTGATGTTTTCTTAGGAGGACATGCACTGGTCCCCGCTAAGGCATGTGGGATAGAGCCAACAATTGCATTGAAGGCGCCTACCTGGTTGTCTTCTGATGTGTCTGATGCATCTGTCTCATCCTCGACAGTCTGATGAGCATTGACCTTGATGTTTGGGCATTCATTGTTCCAATGTGCCCCGCCGCAATGACGGCATTCTGAGGGAGGCTTTCTCCCCTGGTTGTTGTTGATGGATGCAGCACTGTTGCTGTTGGAGGGAGGAGTCTTAGTTTTGGATGCACTCCGATCTCCCCCACTTTTGCTTGGGCCACCATTGCTGGGATGGTGCCCGTTGAATCCCCCTCGGACAGACGGCTGGGGCTTGTCGTTCTGAGTTCCCAAATGATAATCGCCAAGGCATTCTGCAGCTTGAATGGCCTTGGGCAGGGTGTCTACCCGCTGTCGCTGTAGTTCCATACGGGCATGAGGTTTCAAACCTTCTATGAATGCGAAGAGTTTGTCTTTTTCCCCCATGTCGCGTATGTTTAGCATCAGTGCGGAGAATTCGCGCACGTACTCCCTCACTGATCTGGTGTGGCAGAGGTCCCGTAGCTTTCTCCTTGCATTGTATTCCACATTTTCGGGAAAGAATTGCAGGCGTATGGCGACCTTCAATTCGTCCCATGTCTGAAGAGTATCTTCACCGGCCTTGATGGCTTCGTATTTGACTCGCCACCAAAGTTTGGCATCGCCCTGAAGATACATGGCAGCAGTCGCTACCTTTTTGGATTCCTCCAAATGGCCCACGGCATCGAAGTATTGTTCGATGTCGAAGATGAAGTTTTCCACTTCTTTAGCATCCCGGGATCCGTCGTATGGCTTTGGCTCCGGTATCTTAAGCTTTTGTGGAATGGGGGTGAGGTCTGCTGCACCCCTGATGTGATGGTCGCCTTCTCGAAGTAGGCTCTGTAAGGCAGCATTGACAACGTTGAGCTTGTCTGTCAAGTCGTTTATGGTTTGTTGCATGGCAGTTAGTCTGTCTGCCTCATGTTGCTGATGGGCTAAATCGTCGGCACGCTCCTGTTGGAGGTCCTCAAATTTGCCATGAATATTGGCAGTTTCGATGGCTGCCGTTTGTCGGTCCTCGTCGGAGTCACGACTGATGTTTGCAATGTCATTTTCGGCCTGCCGCATTCGGCGGTCCAGGTCGTCCAACCTTTGCACTAGGTTGTTGTTTTGATCAGGCACCGTATCCACGATGGGTCGTAATCGGTCAACCGTCTCTTCTAGGGATGCTAGACGCTCCCCATGATTCACCATGGTCAGAAATGGTGATGATGGCAAATGTTCCCTCGTCCGATGTCGAGCCTAGGCTCTGATACCAACTGTTATGCAACGCCTTCCTGATGATCTTTGGAAGGGCAACGTAAGGCTAAGCAACCGATGTCAGTGCGGTTGTTGTCCGCCAATGAGGTCCTCGCCGCACGCTAGACTAGATTGTCAGTGCCGTGCGGGAAAACCAATGTCGTGAGCAATTGCGGAAGCTTGAGAGAGAATTGGGTTTTGAATGATGATGATGATTTTATTGTTGAATGAAAATGCTGATTACAATGATGTGGTGTCGAGGGGAGAGACACCAGAAAATGCTGATTGAAATGTTTGATTGTTTGGTCCCCCTTAATAATGCTTAAAAAAAATAAACCAACATTACAAGACTAGTCCTAATAAAGCTGTAGAAGCACACTGAAATGAAAATGATGAAAACTAGTCTATGATTACAATGAAAAGGACTTAGATTATTACAAGGAAAAACTAAGTCCGATGGCAGCATCTTTGTCTTGCGGGTCTGCGCGCGCGTTGCTGTGGGCGCGTGTGACACTTGATGTGCTGGCCTGCGGCTGGGCACTGGTGCTTGGCATCAGGGTCTGTGCGCGAGGCGCTACTGAAATGGGCCTGCAGCTGGGCGCTGGTGAGGCATCAGGATCTGCGCGCGCGGCATTGTCAGGGCGCGCGGCGCTGTTGTCATTGGCCAGCCCTTGGGCGCTGGCGAGAGGCATCGGTGGGGCGACAGAGGCACATGCGCGCTTGTCACTTGGCGCAGCCAAGACCACGGGGCCGACTATGGCGCTAGGCATTGTGAGGCTTGCTAGGCCGCCATGGGGCGCGGCCAAGGGGTCATGGGGCATGTCTGGAAAGCAGCCCATGACATAACACACGACTATCATACGACTAACTTAATTCATAACATAACCTCCTTATCATGTTAAGCACCCTAGTCTCACCCCAAAAGTACATGTTATACATTCCCAACTTGTCGACTTTCGACGAAATATTGTTTTCTTCAATTCCTTTAGCTTCTGAACCTTCCAACCCTCTTTATACTTGTTGTTCATGATCTTAAATATTTGTAACCTCCAATTTTAACATGATCAACTTGCTTTATGTACTTTCAAAGATGATCTCATTTCAGAGCTTACATCAATTGACTTACGACGTACTCTCACGTACGAAAATATGGGGTGTAACATAAAATGTATTTTGTATTTTTGTCGGAGATCCGACGGGATTTGATTGTATTTTTTATTTTTAAAGGCAGTGTATTTTGTCTTCTCATCGAGGATTTGACCGGATTTAACTGTATTCTTCATTTTTAGTGTAAATACAGAGTATTGTTAAAAGGATTTGAATGTATCCTTTATTTTATTTAGTGTAAATACAGTGGTATTTTGTATTTGTCATGAGATCGGGCCATGTTTGATTGTATTCTTCCTTTTTAAATATGGTGTATTTTGTATTTTCGTCGGAGATTTGACCGAATTTGATTATATTCTTTATTTCGTCATTTTTAGTATAAATACATTCAAATAGAGTCGAATACGTTCAACCTTGCAACATCAAATAGGGTTGGATACAACTGAACATGTATTCAAATACACTCAAATACAACGAATTGTCCAAAACTAACTACGAAATGTAAATACATAAAATATAGCTATGGGTTGTTAAAAGCTCCTTAAAAGGTAGTGGACTAGTGGTTTATGTAGGTTAAACTACTACGCCCATTGAATCTCACATCATATCAGGTTTCCCTTCTATTCACCGCTCAAACCGTCAAACATAAGGATGTTGAGCCAACAGTTAATCTCTTACTTTAATCTACCATATATTTTTTTGTTTTTTCTTGGTGCTTGTACACGTATTAATTATTTAATGAAAGAATAAAGAAAATCATTCTAAAATTAGAGTTTGAAGCTACGTCAAGGTAAGTAAATAAATTGAAGAGCGCAATTTATATCCATCATGGTGTTAAATGAGTGTGACTACCAAAGTTATTTACAACATGTTTTTATTTAAAGAGAGATCCATGCATATAATTTGGATGTCCAATCTCTATATAGTGAAATGAAATATGTATCATGCCAAGACGTTAACACATAATTGTGGAATGGTTAGCATTTATCCGTGGGTCTTGAATTCGATATGCTCTAGAGTCTTTTTTCCCCCTATTTATAAGAAGGATCTCTTCCTCTCTTAGAAATCCTAGAAGACAGATTTAGAATTAAATATGTTTACAATTTCCTTTTTACAACCAGTGGTAAACATTTGAAACTAGATAATGGACTTGCGACCTTATCACTAGACCAAATCCAAAAAGTCATATAAGCTGGTACGGTGCCAAGAACGAACTCTATGGAAATTTATGGAGAACCTACAAGCGAGCATTCAACATGTAATTTTCATATTCATTAAAATTACTCACGTAGAGGATAGGCTGATGGCATTTACAACCCAAAAAAGAAAAAGAAAAAAAGCAAGCGATTCAACCCTTTAAAAACTAAAAAAAAATTATTATTTGTTTCCAATGTTTTAAAAGGCGGGGGTGTGAGGCGAGGCGTTTTACCTCTGACGAGGCGAGGCATAAGCCCTGAGACATGGGGCGGGCGTAAGTCCTACGGATCTTTAAATTTTACTAATTTCAAAAATTTTAAAATAGTATAAAATAAAAAATAATTATAAAAATTACTTTAAAATCACAAAATTATAACAAATAATCTATTTAAAATATTTATAAATTATAATTCAACTATGAATAATACGAAAAGTATGACATATATCATAATATACAAATTAGCTACAACGTCGTTACAACTCAAACATCAAAAGTAATGTATTCGATACGAAATCTTATACGTATCTCTTAAGGGTAATGAATCTTGAAAGAATTTCGATATTATAATTTGATATTTTTCTTAAAATACTCCTTTTATTTAATATGCTTTCTATTTGAAAGATAATTTATAAAACATAATTCACAATTTAAATATGATTAGCATCATTTATTTTTAAGTTTCAACAAGTTAATAAAGTGACATAATTCACCATACAATACTATAATAACTAATTATTTGTAAATAGTAACTAGCTAATACTGAGCTATTAAATTAATAAGTATTGTATCTTGCAAACGTGAAAAAAGTAATATTTAGAAAAAAAAATTATTAAAAAAAGTTATGGACTATTATATAGTAAAGACATAACAAAAGTTAATACATAAATACTTTTTAAATGAAAGATTTATTAAAAATTAACTATCATAACAGTCTTAGTGGATAACATATAATAATTTTTATTTTAATTATGACATAAAATACTCTTAACTTAATGATTTATAAATAAGAAAAAAGTAATTTTGAATAGTCAACGATTTACTAAGAAAATTTGAGGATTTACAAGGTTAGTTACATACAATTGCATAAAGTTCCATTAGGCGAGCCCAATACGCTGGATTTACAAGGTTAGTTACATACAATTGCATAAAGTTCCATTAGGCGAGCCCCACATTACATATACAACTATTCCAATGTGGGACACTAAACCTACACAAAAACTATCTAACGCTCCCCTCAAGCTAGTGCATATAAATTATTTATACTGAGCTTCTTGCAGATATAACTAATACTAGCACCAGTCAGTGGCGAAGCCAGGATCTTCCTCAAGGGTGTTCAAATTTAAAATAAGTAAAAAAAAATCCGACAAGAGCAAGAAACAGAATGTGGTCCTCGATCTACTGCAGAAGCAGAATATCGAGCAATGGTTGTGGCTATATGTGAGCTAGTTTGGATCAAACAGTTGCTCAAAGAATTGAAATTTGGTGAAATCGACCATATGAAACTTGTGTGTGATAATCAAGCTGCCCTTAATATTGCATCAAATCCAATGTTCCATGAGAGGACTAAACATATTCAAATTGACTGTCACTACATTAGAGAAAAGATGCTCTCAGGAGATATTATTACAAAATTTGTGAAGTCAAAATGATTAGCTTGCAGATATTTTTACAAAGTCCCTCACTGGTCCCAGGGGCGAAGTCACCCTATGGTTATTCTACTTACCAACTAGACGCCTATATCTTAAAGGATCGCTAAGAGGCTCCCCCTGTCCTAGGAAAAGTTTAGCAGTCGGATCCATAAGAGTGTCAATGGGTCTACAACCCGCCATTCCTGTCTCATGAAGAATGTCTAAAGCATCCCATCTAAAAACTTAAGCTGTTAGAGAGAGCACACTTTTATTTACTTAATTATATCTTCAACACGCCTCCTCACGTGCGGGCTTGATTCTTTTTGATGAGTCAAGCACGTGAAAATTCTTTTTGATATTGGGTGGCAATGAGACTCAAACCCAGGACCTCTGCCTGCTCTGATATCATATGAGAAAGCACGGGAAAAATATATTACCGATATGATATTTTGATATTATAAGAAGGAGTCCTATGTATATCTATGCTTTACACAATACATATACAACTATTCCAATGTTAGGGATGGCAATGGGACGGAGCGGGGCGGGGTTGGCGCGCGACGGGTTTGTCCTTGTGCGGGTGTGGTGCGGGGTGGTGTGGGTTGAACCTTTTCTAAAAAAATCTAACACGGGACGGGGCGGGTTGTGGGTTTTCTCCCTTCACATTTGGAAACTGACTATGTTTGGAGGAAAACTTGCTCCAATCTGTTAATTAAATTGAGTTTAAACGTATCTGGTTCTTATGGGAAGAAAAATTCGACCTAGATGTAATATCAGATTTTCTTGCTAATGTTGATACGTTTCAAAAAAAATTATTAAAATAAAATAAAATCAAACAGAAAGCCATAAAATTCATTACTTTCCAGTAATGTTTGAACTTGTAATTTTGCTTTTTGGAAATTATCTTTTTAGAAACTGCACCAAATATAAAATTAACTAGAATTAATTAAAGCTTACAAAATTAATAAGAATGAAATTTCGTATAATATTGAAACATATTTAAAGATGATACATTTGATATAGGTATTTGTGTGTGTATGAAGAAAACAATTCTTTAATTTATACAAGTATATAAATATAATAATTATAAAATAACTGTAGACGCCAAAATAGTAAACTAATCAAAGAAAAGCAAAAAAAATAAAGATAATTTTTTTAAAAAAAAATTAAGAGGCGCGGGGAGTAGCCTCTCTAATCCCTCGGGGTAGGGTAAGGTCTGCATACAAATACCCTCCCTCGGGTTGGTGTTTTCAATTCAAGAGACTCTTGCTTTTCAAATCAGTGCACCCTTTCTCCTTATTTCATTAGTTCCACTCAAAAGCCAAACCAACTACCCCACACTTTAACTTTTACAAAGTTCATAAACAATTCAAGTGCTCATGAGAGGTTACAATAGTTCAATAGATGGTTAATTCAAACAAATGGGTAAGGCTTGTAATGTGGTTGCCAAAGAAACAAGATTACAGGCTCAAAGGGGTTAACTACGATACATAACAATTAGGTGGGTAAAATATACATATCTGGCTCAACAAAGAAATGTCTATATCACTTCCTAGACTGAATAAAACTACTATTTCGCTTTGCAAACACACGGGGCAAGTTCTAGGCATCAAATGCAATGCACAGAATACAACAAATTCTTACACATACATGGCACATGACTCACTCAAGATTGGATCATCAAGACACTCTAGTCAAAGCAATTAAGCAAAGTTAAGATCATATAATTTAAGGTACTTCTACAAGAGTCAAAAACTGAGCCTAAGCGTCACAACCAAAGTACTCACTATTCTCAAGGCATAACAAACTCAAGAGATATTGCTTCAATTCAATTCACAACACAATGGCTCCTACTCCCAAAAAAAAACTAACTACACCCGGTTCAAATAAAACCCTTGGAAAAAAAATGTGGTTTAAAGAAAAACCAAAGGGTAATTATTGCACTACCTAACAAAAGAAAATCTTTTTGTACTTTTTCTTTAGACTTAAATCCCTCAAGAAAATTGTCTAATAGATCCATCGTCGGGAAAAGTCCAATCTTTTCTATTTAAAAAAAATTGTTCAATTAAACTAATACAACTAAAATAGCATAGAAAGTTACCCAGACAATCTTCTCACCCCACACTTAAAATTGTACATTGTCCCCAATGCACACCATAACTAATAAAAAGAGTAAAAGAGCTCCCTGGTAGGCCAAAGGCCGAAACATTAACAGCTCATGGGGTACTCAGACTTCTCCCAAGTTTGGTCCTTTGTGCGGGTACCTCACACTTAGTTTCAACCATTTGGTTTGTTGTTGCATCCTTCCAATACCTTTGCTTTCCATGCTCCTAGAAAATAAAAAATTGACACTACAAAAATAATACAATTAAAAAAATAAAAAATAAATAAAAGAAAGCAATAAAGTTAGGTTGCCTCCCAACAAGCGCTTGATTTAACGTCGCGGCACGACGCGGATCACTTTTTGCCTCCACCTCGAGTTTATGAATTGAACCCCAAGCTTTGATTCAAGCTTATGATTATGGTCATGGGGCAGTGGAACGAATCTGACTGGCCCAATAAAATAATGTAGTATTCTGCACTTCTTGGCCTTTAGATGAGGTGTGTAATCCCGACTTTCTGGAAAGAAGAATTCCAGAATGTAAGCACTTTGTTCCTCATTCCTTGACTCCTCAAGTGGCTCGGACGACTCTATTTTCATATCATCATCTAAACACAATGTGGAAAAATGCTTGGAGTGAGGACCAATGCGCTCAACTACATGAACATTGGGACAGTCTACATTCTTAACACTAATGACAATAGAGTCAACTAAATATGTATCCTCAATATCCTTGATTGACTCTAGTATCTCCTCTACGACATCGACATCCTCAAAATCTAGATGGTTAAAGTGTTGGGGTTCTACTTTGGATTCCTCCATTGGCACCTCAATTTCCGTCTCTAATGCAAATTGCTCCCGGCTACTATCCATAATATTGACATATTGAGCATTAAAAGCTTCAACTAGTTGACTCACTTGAGCCTCTAAATTGCGAATAGTTTCATCTTGCCTTTCTACCTGCAACTGTATTTTACTTTGTTGTTCTATAATGCACTTTAACATATCTTCGATCTTCTTTAGGTCAGCTTCCCTAGGTTCTTTGTTCCTGTTATCCTCACAAGAAAACGTAGAATCATCATAATAAGGGGTTGGGGGAAGATAAGAAATATAAGCACAACCATGAAAGTGACCATCTTGACCACCACACATATCACACACATTCCACACATAAGATTGAGTTGGTGCACATAACTCGCTCTCGGGAATATTTTGATAATTTTGCCAAGGGTAGTTTTCATCACAATATTCGTAAGGAGGATTAAAAGTAGAATTACCAACATCAAAAATTTCATAATTCAATGATGCCATGTTTTTTTTTAAATCAACAAGTTAAAAAAAAAATCAAATACCAAAAAATAAAAATAAAAGTTCAAACTTGAAACCTAGCAATATGTACACCTACAGCTACACCGTTAGTTCCCCGGCAACGGCGCCAAAATTTGATCACGCCCAACTATGCCTTATAAAAAGGACAATGCGGTCGTTGCAAATATAATCCGGTTTACAAGTTCGGAGTCGAATCTCACAGAGAACTAAGGCTTAGCTACAGCTGTTCACTATCACCAAGAAGACAAGCTTGAACAGTTCCTAACTTATAGATATTTAGATTCTTGTGTTTAACTAATTGATTAACAAATTAAAATAATAAATTAACAACTAAAGGTACTAAGAGTTAGAGACAAGATTAAGGAGGTCTAGAGTTATGATTTCCCCAATTGTCAGAATCCTTCCCGCTATGTCTTCTATAATTTCGCCTAAGTATTCTCTACCGATCATGAGCACTCTTATTACCGTAAATCTCTCCCGAGTAATCACGACAATTTACTAGACGCACTCTCCCGAGCTACGCTAGCTGGCTTTTGATACAGCTCACTTCAGATCGCACCCAAGGCTTCGTTATCCCTAATCCCGCCTTTAAACCCTCGGTTATTGATCCCTCATATACTTTGGGAGTGGTGTTGTTCAACAATTACCTAAATATGCACTCTCTCCCGAGTTATGCACACTAAATAGGCACAGCTAATTGAGAGCTCTTCAATTAACTACAATAAGAACGTAGTTGAACAAATAGAGATTATACTACGGCTCAATTATATAAAAACATAACAAGAATTTATCCTACAAAAGGTTCTATCAAAACTCTAGATAACAATTTAGCTATTCATAATAGTATGTAAAACTACAATACTAAAAGTCATAACCAACAATAAAAAATAGGAAGAGAAAAGAAAAAACTTGTAGAAGCCTTGCTCCTATTGTGTCTCTGCCTCCTTAGGTCAAATCTATGTCAAAAATATGTCCTATCCTTTTCTTGGCCGGCTTCCTTGGTTTAATATAGGGTTTAGGGCTTAAAATCCCGTGTTTTGCACCTTGGTCCCTGAAATTTACGCATCCTGCCGCGGTTCCACCGCGGTCGCGCCGGAACCGCGGCCAAACACCCTCTCAGATTCTTCAGTTGTCCGCGACTGCCCTCTGCCGCGGTCGCGGTTTTGACCCTGTTCCCTTTGGAATTTGGAAAAACTTAAAACATGAAAGTTGTAGCCCTTTGAGTTAGCTTTCTAACCATATATTGTGGAGCCCAAATGGAGTTCTGAGTAAAAAGTTATGTCTATTTTACTAGACAGTGCGCAATATGCCTCTTTGAGTTTTCGTTTTGTTGTTTTATCATCCGTTGATCCCCGAACGCGATCCCGGCTTAATTCCTTGAGCTCTTACTCAGACTTCAAAGCTCCAAACCACTTAAATTTATTACATAACATCTATATAGCTCGGAATCACACCTACAAGGCATAAAACACACAATTAGTGCAAAACACTAGCGATTAAAGCGCAAACTCAACTAAAGTGCAGTAAATTAGAGTGTAATAATCGACTAAAATACGTAATTATAGCCTATCATCACGCAGGTTGGAAATTTTGTGGGTTAAGCTCAAATCTGCCCCGCACCCGCCCCATTGCCATCTCTAAAAATTTCCAACGTGGGATGCTAAACCTACACATGAACTATCTAAAATAAAATATAGACCGTAAATATATCTAAGACGGAAAGAAGGAACATCAAGGAAGTTAAACATTTCGAATCATGGAAAACACCAACCTCGCGTGGCATGTAATTGGAGTAGCAGCAGCTATAAAAGCTCTCTCTATATGCCTCAAGATTGGGGTGGCAGCATTCATAGCAGCTAATACTGGCACACCCAGAATCGGTAACAACCTACAAAACACAAAAAAATGCTACAGAAATTCATCCTATGGATTAACAATTATTTTTGAGAGAGAGAGAGAGTAATGACTCCATAGAGTTTACTTGAAAAATGATTGGTACAAGCAATCTGTTACACTACTAATAAAAATTATCATAATATTAAGAAGCAACCTACTACATTACTCCCTCAATCTCAAAGTTACTTGACCCGTGTCTCTTTTTCATTTCTTCCTAGTTTACTCACTCACTTCTCGCCAATACCAAAGCTAATACAACCTCATACCATTGTTATTATATTAACACTTCTGCCTAAATTAATTTCCATGCTTGACAAACTAGGTCATCCATCTGGGTTAGCAGTGTAAACTACTCCGAATATGTACTAGCTTGTTCTAAGCTACAACTATAGCTTTGGAGGTGCTCCATCAAAATTGCCAGTATACTGAACAACATACATAGAAAGGACCAACAACAAGTTACAAGAAGGAAACACTAGGATCAAAATTTTAAAGTTGGAGGAATTGAAACCAGATGCCAAACAATAGAAATGCTTAACTGCACAGGGAAACCACAAACTAGAAGCCCCTTCACAAAGCATAAAGAAATGATATTTGGTCTTACCCATATTAGCTCAATAGCCACCTATGCAACTTCTGCTTGCAACTGTTTCTATTCACTGCCAGGAGTACGGTTACCTGAATCACAGATGAGCTTCCACAAGTTTTCCCCAACCTGGAACAAACAATATTATTAAACAAGTTTATCCTGATCCAAACCACCGAGGTCCAAAACTGAAGACCACTATATATAAAACTGATTTATCTGTGGCCAAAGACAGCTATAGCGCAGGTCTTGAACATATTGAAATTCAGGTTAGACGAAATCTGAATAAATGTTCAGTGACTAATCGACTTGGAAAATGAACTAGGATGAAATTCATAGGACAATCAAACATCCTGTACAGATGCGATATGACACACATTCGCTGCCATTATATGGACCACATAAAGAAAGGCTTCTGGAAACCAGACAATGCCCTGGAAAACCTGAAAGGGTAGTTCTTTTTTTCCCTTGATCTCCTAAAAGGTTATCTAAGAGATTGGAAATTTATTGTATATACCATGTGATTTTATCCGTCACCTCGTTCTCACATACTCTTCTCCACTGCTATCTTTGTCGGACACTGTGACGTAGCTATTCCAAATTTTCTGATATGTTGAATCTAGATGCAAAGAAACTTCTGTCCAAACAGACTCCTATAAGTCACTTGAACAGATACCAAAAAGCCTAACGATTATGTAGAACACAACACAATCTTGGAGTCCTAATTGCTTCTTTTTCACTTTAATTACCTTTCAGAGTACTAACACTTCAAATTCCCCATGTTTTAATAGAAATGAAGGGATGCTTGATTAAGAGTCCTTACTGGAATTCATAAGGATTCATTGTACCACCAGCGTTATCATTTTTGTTGACATAAATTGCAAATTAGCAATTCATATGGGAGGGTAAGGGTAGTGTTCAATGGGTCCCATATTTGTATTTTTAATTTATTTTTTTTTATCTTTTTCCTTTATTGGAATGTATATTTACCACTTTGTACAAGAAAGTTGTTGGAATAGTGTTTGAATTTAAGGGCAAAACCATCACGCAGATTTTGATGGATAAATTTGTAATTTAGCTTTTGACTTGAAGTGTTCCCGCTTTTAATATAGTATGATGTTCTTCACATTTAGAAACCACCAAAGCATTTCCACAACAAATGCCACCACGTCCCCTCCCCTAACTTTGGATATACTCTTGTTTCTTGGGTTCTTTTTGGGGAGTGGGGGATGGAGGGAGAGGGTAGGAGGAGAGAAGATGCATGTGCGGTCCTTGGTGGTGGAGTAAGTGAATCACAGGTCTGCTTCAGGCTAGAGAGAGAGAGAGACAGGGAACATCTAATCAAACTTAAATAAACTCTTCCTAATCAAGACTTCAAACTTTAATCACATTAATACATTTTAATGAAGAGGTAGAGTAAGTTTTCTTTTTTTTCCTTTCAATTTCATCCCTTCTTTGTCTGTCGGATCATCATCTGATTTAATCTACTTTGGTCCTTCTCCATCCTTCATGTTACGCACTAGTATCTCCACTCTGCACAAAAAATAGTGCAGAAGAGTAGCCGTTTCAGATACCCTATTGGTTGGAGATATCCATGAATACGCACAACAAGAATTTTCATAATGGAAATCAATTACTTCCCTATAATTCATGAAGGATTTGCAGCTGAAATCTAAAAATATGACTATCATTTCACCTGAGTTCAAGATACTACTGTAGAAACAGGTGCTTGAGAAGTACCACTGACTGTGCTTGAGAATGTGCCAAGAACTCTGTGCTGCCTGGGACTACCAAAGCAGATTCTTCATTTCGGTGTTCATGCTGGGTGGTAACATCAACACCTCGATTTGGAATGCTCCACTCTACATTTCTGTCAATTGTCTCACTCCACTCTGCATTACTTTCTCTAGTCTTGATGAGCTCTTTACTTCTTTCTCTAGTCTCACATCACTCTGAAGACAGATACAATTCCGTTCAGGATGTCAAGATGTACTGTGTTCTTCTATTTCATTTTTGGTGTAAAGAAAGTCTTGTAGAGGATATAGAATCTTCGGTAGACATGTTAGGCTTTTTGTAGTTAAGATAGATCAAGATTGATCTATTATTCCCTGCACATATGGAAAGGCACTGCCTTAGTGCCTTTTTTTAAATACAAATGTTACCGTTCTCAAAAAAGAACATCGCTCTGCATTTCTATCTCCAATCTCACTCAAGTCTGCATTTGTCTCTAGTCTCCACACCAGGACATTTGCAGATTGGATGGACGCATTTTGCCGTACTTGAGTGGTGAAAGATGGTTTCTTGCTGATTGAAGGTGAACGACATACGAGACAAATTAACACATTCAGTGTTGTTCAACAGTCTACCAACGGAAAACAAAAATGAATAAGCATATATATAGCTATAGGGCAGGGGTGGGTTGCTCTGATGGTAAGCACTCTCCAACCAAGAGGTTGTGAGTTCGAGTCACCTCAAAAGCAAGGTAGGGAGTTCTTGGAGGGAAGGATGCCGAAGGTCTATAGGAAACAGCCTCTCTACCCTAGGGTAGGGTAGGTCTGCGTACACACTCCCCTCCCCAGACCCCACTTGTGGGATTATACTGGGTTGTTGTTGTTGTTGTTGCATCTATATAGCTATAAAGGAAACAATGAATTTAGTTCATTGAGCCCTTACCTCAGGTTCAACATAACCAGCACTGCTATGCTGCATCGAGAATAACAGCTATACCCACACAAGCATTATTTAATGTTGCATTTACGGTTTGCGGATATAACGCATGAAGGTGACTATATGAAGTACACCCAGAGCATATTGAAGCAAGTCATGCTTATAAAGTTCAACTGCCTAATGGAAAAATAGTCAATAAATAAGAGAACATCTATTAGTACAACAGAGAAACCATTAAAATACATACACTACCTGACATAATTCCAACATGATAATATGCCCGTTAGAACTCAAAAAACTTGTCAACCACATGCCAAAGGGCCCTTACAAGTTACAAGTGCTGGGCCAAGTTCACGATCTTTCTGTATTTGATGTAATACTGCATCCTATAACCTCATTACTAATGTCAAGAGGCTTATATGTAGCTCTAACAGACACGATATTTCGGCAGTACTTCATACATATTTATTAGAATGAATTGAACCAGCAACAGAAGATTTGCTCTGAAGTACTGTCCAAGTGCGACACGTGTGATAAGCTATTTGTTTTTCATAGGAGGTCAGCACTTCTGGAGCAGTTAACGCCCCAGAAACTCCAGATCTTACTGATGCAGCACCATGCAGAAGATTAAGCTGTCCCTGTAAGCAGACCTGAGCATCAAAAGTATCTAGAGCAGCTCTGAAAACGAATGCAGCAGCAGAAAATAAGGCTGTTTTTTACCCTGGCTTGATCTTGGGGACACTCAAGAAGCTGAAGGGCGCAAGCACGTTCCATTATCCCCTGAACAGTCAGAAGTTAAAGGCTTCTCTGAATCAACAACTAAAACAACAAGACTCACAAGAACATCTAGAATATGTCACTAAATATTAGGACATAAGGATATGATAAAACCAAGGGCAAAAACCGCCAAACTGTTAAATCAAAGAGTAAAAGGAAAAGAGTATACACACAGACACCTGAATTGAACCTATAGTGAATAAGCATGAGGGAAGGACAAAAAAGTCTGAGGAGCTCTTGGACAGAGAGCAATTTTTGCACGCCACCACGATCCTCAAATACTGCAGCAAATTCATGATAAACGGCGAATGTACTGATCAGCATTCAGCTTCTGCATATCAGGAAAAATAAGAGAAATCTTTGAACTCTCTTTATATTAAGAACTTTGCTGCAATAGCACAAGACACATCTATCCCCTTTTCGTTCGGCACAGGTTCAAGCACTTCAACATACTCTCCCAAAACAACAAGACATTGTATGCACAACTTCTCTTTCAAGAAGGAAGTTTAAGACCACCAGAGTAAACACATTGAAGAGTGACACTTACAGCATGAGTAAGTGTAAATTACTGATAAACCAAAGAGAAATGTAGAAAGCAGCAGCAAATTCTAATTTCTGTATCAAAGAGAACATTTCCAACCACACAGAACTCATTATTCCTGTAAAGATGAAATACGATAGAAGAAGAGGCGACAGAGAAGTAAAGACAAAAAAAAACTGTCAAAAACAAATCACAACAATAAAAATAATAGAGAAGGAAGCTTGACCGACTATGAGTTTAGTTCTTGAAGTAGGTAATGATTCTCCTTAGGACAGTAGGTTTCCCAATAACAAGTTCCAGGATTGAATGCTAAGTTGTTCAGTACACAACAAATTAAAGATATTTGTATTCTCTAAACTGAATGAGATAAATAAATTAGTCAGGGAAAACAGGTAACTGAGTCTTGTAGTTCTGCAATAAGAAAAAAATGTAAGTACGCTAATAGAGGGAGCTGCATCATGGGGTAAACGCAAGAAGATATTTGGTTATTGATCTAATACGGAATGCATCTGGAGTTCCACTAACTCCATTTGCACTTTGTCTCACGTAAATGGTCTATGAAGACATACTTTCAAATAGAGTCAGTGGCATCCTCTCTGCAAAACTGATCTGGAACGAAAGGAAAAGGGAGGGAAGTGGGAGGAGTGCTTCTCCAAATAACCAAACTAGTGCTAACATGATTGAGAACGAAGATACAATTAATGTGAATCTTTCTGGAGAAAACTCAGAAGAAATAAAGAATTCATTGATTTCTAACAGAAAAAGCTAGTTTCTTATTCATTTTATCACAAGTTTCAGTTGAAATCCCGCAATCTCTTCTTCAGCACATCCATTGATTTCTTACGGGCACTCTGCTTTGTATTTCTGCTTGCAAGACTTCCAAAGAGTCCATCAGCTGAGTCCTTATACTTGTCACAGATAGTGGCAACCTTTTTATAATCTAGAGCATTATAGTTCTTCTCCCTTATGACAGGATTCATAAAGTTCTCTGGTTGACTGCTTAGAAGGAGGTTTATCAATTGTCTAGCTTCTAGCAAGCAACTTCGAAAGCTGCCGTCCTTGTAAACTTCACTCAACCCAGTACTGTGAAACCTCTCATCGGCAAATGACTCCAATACTTTCAAATCATGGTTGATGCTCATTACTGCATTAGCATTGAATCTCTTTATCGAGTCACTGAGAAAAGTTCCCACAATTGAATTGGAGATATGCTCAAGAGCTCCAATCCCAACTTTATACAAAGCATCAAGAGGTAAAATTTGTTGAGCAGTGGACAAGAGGGTGTCAAGATATATAACGACCTCATTCATGCATTCATTGCCATTCTGAGGTGCATCTTCTGCTGTCCAATGGACATTTTCTGTGAGTGACATGAATTCATCCAATTTCGCATTTACTAAGCTTAGCAGTGCAATATAAGCAGCATCTCTTGAAGTTTTGAGGACAATCTTAGCTGTTAAACTGCCTTGAGGCCTTTCAACTGAACGGACTGGAATGCCACATTGTTGGGCTGCATGTTGAAGAAAAAAATCACAAGCCCTTTCTAAAACAGCTATATTTGCAGCAATTTGCATTGCCTGAGACACACCAGTAGTACCGCTGTAAATAGTCTCAAGTAGGACTTCATTCAGTACATCAATCAAGAGCTTATCCAAATACTTTTTGACAAAATCAAAAAAGTTCATTTGGCTCCCATATGATAAATAATTGACAGAATCTTTGATGAATGACTTAACAATGCGACAGCATTCAGGCACCATGGAAGAGAATGGAGCAATAAAAGGGAAAGCTGGCATTATATCAGAGGTCTGTAGATGGAACAATAGGACATTTGCCTGATAATCTGACTCCCTCTTCATTACCATCTGCTCAAATGTATCATTGGTGACTACAGCAGTTATTTGTTGCCTACACTCCGCCAAAAGAAGTTCATGATATTTTTCTCGACTACTATTTAGAGTCCCAAGAATTGGGCTCACTTCATAACCATACTGTCTGAGGGTTGCCCCAAGAAGAGTCACATAATCCTTGACCATGAGGAGATGGCTAGCAGTATCCATGTGGGAAAATTGCTGTTCCAAGAGTGATGTTACTTTACCAACAGCTGTTTCCCACATTGTCTCAACCTGATTTGGCAAGAGCAGCCCACCAGCAGTCCTTAATACCCGATCCTCGACAATGAAATAACCTGCAATCTGAGCCAAGAAGGTTTGATGGGATTCTAGAAATGGTTGTGACAAGGAAATCTGCAAATCTGAACTCAGCTGCAATAAGCGGTTCTTGTAGTAATATTCACGAAACTGTTCTTGGATCCCCAGACAACCATGAATGTGATATGCTCGATAAAGAGGCGTTAGGTCAAACTTTAGAACAGATTCTTCATTAATCTCTTCAACATCAAGGGTATAAGTGAAGTCTCCCAAACCCAAACAACTTTGTTCCTCAGCTTTTCTTTGACGGGCTAGCATATCCTCATCCCTCTGACGAGCAGATGCAGCATATCCTATTGCTGTTTGCCCGATATCCTTTCCTGTACTCCTTATGTGAACAAGCCATTCATTAACTTCACTAGTTACTCTCTTCTCAATGTGCGATTTGATCAGTGGTATTCTCTTCTCTATCATAGTCCTGAGTGGCTTGACAGGAATATGCTGCAAATAATTTTTCTCAATGAGATCAACAGCCTTCAGAGCAGGGTAAAACCGACCTTCAGAAATGTGGTTGTTACATTTGGCACAAAGTTCCAACACTTGGACACAGTTGCCTGACATCTTAATCGCTTCTGTAACATTTTTCTTAATTGAATAAGATTCAAGAAACTCTTCAAGTTTTAAAAGAAGGGTACTCCCAACATCTTGCAGCTTCAGATTATCAGTTTGCAACTCAGCTTTTAACTCTTCTGCATCAACCAAGACACCACGCAGCTCATCCACTGCAACAATAAATTCCTCATAGTGAAGCTTACAAAGCTCCTCTATTTCAACTTCTTTCTTTTTGACGACATTCTTAAGCTGCTGTAGAAGGGCATCAGGCTTCCCGCTTTCAAAAGAAAGCCTGACCATAGGACCTAGATCTTCCCCATTATTGATCATAGTCACAAGAACAGAATCTTCTGCTGTGGCTGTGTCTCCATTTTCTGTGGCCGTTCTCCTCTTGGTTTTAGCACTCATGGTTGCTACCTCGCCCTTCACATTTCAAATTCAAGAGACTTCAGTCAATATGTGACTAAGTTTCTACCCAAGATTCCACCAGAGTAAGAAGCTTAAAGAACACATCATTTGCAAAACAACTTGTACAAATTCACATCTTATAAAAAAATTGTACAAATGCACAGATCCATATCTTACTAGTTTCTCTGCAATCAAGATGTTTAATTTTTTTTTAAAGGCAGCGAAATGGACAATTAGCAAAGTGTTTAACATCGACGCAGAATTAGATTTCAAACATTAAGCGAAACAAGAAATACTAAACACACTAAAATCACCATATCACAAAAAATAAGCCAGGATACCTCAATTTTGGGTCCACATAAGAAAATATCAGCCACTATATTAGATTGAACCCATAGAAGGAAGAAACAAACAAACAATATAAGCAATCAATGTTATAAGCAAATAACCTCCTTTACTTAATCTCAACCCAGTAAGCAAGCAAATAGCAAATACAGCAAAATCATCAAATTTCAAAGCATAAACCAAAATCTGAACATAACACACAAATAAGCTGCAACGCCATTAGCAACAAAAAATATAAAGTTTTTAACTTTAACGCAAAAATTGAGTAAAAAACACTGAATACAATCAAGATCGTCATATCACATACAATGTGCAA
This sequence comes from Nicotiana tabacum, assembly GCF_000715075.1. Classification (NCBI taxonomy): domain Eukaryota; kingdom Viridiplantae; phylum Streptophyta; class Magnoliopsida; order Solanales; family Solanaceae; genus Nicotiana; species Nicotiana tabacum. The sequence continues at coordinate 85,018,900 of NC_134099.1, forward strand.
AAAAGACCCAAATGGGTCTACATTGTAAAACTTACCCTTGATGGAAAATGAAAACAAAATCAGGAGAGGAAAAAAAAAACGAAACAAGAACGAAGCTGAAATGAGATAAGGGATTTCACTACTTACCCAAAATTAGAAGAACTGGTTCCAGAAAGTGCTGTTTTTGCCTTTCTCTTTTCTGATATAAATAAAGAATCTTGGGTAGATTTGCTACCTTGTGATTTCCTTCAGTGGCATTTCTTTCTGTTCGGCACCTAATGCAGTGCTCTGTTTTCTCAGATGTTCTTTAGGTTTGATTTGGGAATAATAATAAAAATAAAATGAATTTTAAAATAGCTGGAATTATTTTCTTATTATTGATTTATTCGCTATTCCTTTTTCTCTTTATTCGGACAACATGTGTACTGAATATCAATGTCGTCAAACGGAGCAGAGATGGTTTCCCTTTGAAGCAAAGCCAATAACTCCCAGCACATGTTTAGGTGTGACACCTACCGTAAGGGATTTATGTTACAGCTTGTTTGACTTGTTATTACGTGTCATTTCATAATGTATTTTATTGTATTGTTTGATGAATACAATGTTTGAATAGATTGTGTTGTTTGTATCGTTTCATGATGTCACGCACAAACAAGAATAAACTTGCAATATTACTAAGAAAAAATAAGATATTGAGTAGAATTATTATATAAAAAAGTAGGATAAAGAATAAAATATAATTATTTAATAATAAAGAAGGGCAAGATGAGAGGAAAAAAAGCAAAGAAACGACGTCACCACATCAAATCCATCGTTTAATAAAGTGGCATTTTTCGTCGTTACATAACTATGAATTTAACGATACGATACAATAAAATTAAAGTAACAATCAAAACAAACATTATATTTAAAGTAACAATACGATAGGTAACAACCATCCAAATAAGTTGTTACTATTAAGGAGCCGTTTTGGTACGATGGATAAGCAAAAATAATTCTTGGATAATAATTTAGTATCGCCTTATTCTTTATTTGGTTACTAATCCTGGAATAAATTATTTAAGGATTAAATATAGTACCAGAGTAACTTATACTTGCCAAAGGGTGAAAATTAGAATAGTAATTTTAGGATGGCAAAATACATAAGTTGCCACCTGACCTATGACCCAAATCCCCCTTACACACTTTTTGCAAACAAAAATTATTTTACACACGCAATCTTTCTAAAGTGTATCTAAGACACACTACTTTTGCCAGATGAGGCGCGCGTGTTTAATAAATAAAAGTGAGCGTGTCAGATCTATACATATTTTGTCAACATGCCCATCTGCAGCTTTATTCCAACGGCTCAGATTTAATAAAGTCGATCTGATGGCCTACATTATTCTTTTCTTTTTATCTTTTTTCTTTTTACCAAAAAATATCTTTCTAGCCTCCATTTCTTTTTCCTCAAGGTACTGTTCACTCAATCTCATTGGATACCACAATAAACTCCGGCGAAAGAACTTTACGACGCATGTTATATTTTTATTTCTTTTGTTTGCTAAAATATACTCTGGCGAAAGAACTTTGTGGCGCAGGTACAACGCCACTATTATTTCCAGCCATTAACGGCGTATCTCGCTGTTAATTACTTCGATCATTTTCTCTACTCTAGAAGCTTGTCGGTAAACTAGTCATTTTTAAATTTTTTCTTTTCCTTTTTTATTTTTTCTTTTATAATGAGAGGAGCGTATGACCGGAATAAAGGGCCAAAATAAGTTTGACTTTGATTTTGGTTGCAGATTTTGAATCTACAGTTGCAGATTTTGATTTTAATTTTGGTAAATAGAAATTTCAAAATTTGATAAGTTTGGGTGCTTCAATTATATGGATAGGTTCTTGATTCATGTTAATATTTTGTTCTGGTGGAGATTTTCCATGGCTGTTGGAGTTTAGAGGAGGAGGTCGATGGGTATGGGGGGTCAGAAGAAGTTGAGAAACGTGGGGGAGGGGGCTTTGTTTCTTTTTTGTTTGTTTTCTTTTAAATATTATCAGTTGGTGTAAATTTAGTATTTTCTTTTTTTTTCTTGAGTTAGGACACGTGTCACGACCTTATTGGCGCGTGACCTTACACATATTTTGAAAAGCTGGTCAAGAAAAAAGTGGTGTGTACTAGCTACACTTTAGAAAGGTTGCGTGTGTAATATTATTATCGTCCACAGAAAGTGTGTAAGGGGGATTTGGGCCATAGGTCAGATGGGTACTTATGTATTTTGCCTTTCATGATAAGTTATTCTAGGATAAAGCAGTAAAATTGATAATCTCAGGATTAAAACAACATATCAAACAGTCAATAAGAAATAATACCAGGATTCTTATCCCAGCATATTAATCCCACTAAACTTTAACATAATTAATCTCACCATTACTTGTCTTCAAATCCAAGACCCCTTATTGTTTAACCTCATCCCTACCCCCCACCCCACCCCACCAACCCAAAGAAAGAAAAGGGTAAAGTTTTCATAATGGGCATATACATGAACTTAGCTTAAAAAAACGGAAAAGGTTCAGATATACCATTGAACTGTAAGAAATAGCCTATTTATGTCATCCGTTAAAAGTTGGATATATTTTTGCCACTAACGTTACACTATTGGCTCATATATGCCATTTTTCACTAATGGAACTCTACTACTACTACCATATTTTGCCATGTGGCATCATCTAAAACCTTCATCACTTACCTTCCCTCACCCCCCCCCCCCTCACGTGTGGCATAGATAAGCCTTTTCATCAAGTTCAATGCCATATTTGGCCATTTTTATCAAGTTCAATGGTGTATTTGAACTTTTTCCCAAGCCATAACTATGTCCTAACCATTGTAACACCCCAAATTCACCATTAAAACACATACACTCTTAATTCACACACTCATATGTACTTCCATACCCCAACTACACTTCATTAGTGTACTCTCTTTTAAGCTTGTCTCTTTTTTTCTTAAATAATTTTTATGTAATTTTTTAAGTCTTTTTAAGAGCTAATGCACAAGAAATTTGTGAATGATGTAAAATAGGATTAGATTCATAGTCCAATTAAATTAAATAAGAAAATATAATTTTTTCATAAAAAGATAATGTTTTTTATAATATAACGGACAAACTTGTCCTTATAAATTTGTTACATAAAAATATGAGTTTAGCACATAAAATTAGAAAAAACGAAGGTTTTATATAGGAATATGATGCTAAAAGGTCGAAAGTCATGCATCGATTAAAGAATAGGGAAAATGCTCAAATATGCCACTGAACTTAATGAAATGGCTCATATATGCCACTCGTAAAGTGGGAGAGGGTGAGCGGGGAGGGGACTGGTAAGTGCTAAAGGATTTAGATAATGCCATGTGGAAAAATCTGGTAATAGCAGGGTTCCTTTAATGAATAACAGCATATATGAACCAATAATGTAACGCTGGTGGCATCAATATATCCAACTTTTAAAGTATAGCATAAATAAGCCATTTATTAAATTCTGATGGCATATTTGAGCCATTTTCGAATTTAAAAAGTATCCCCAATTTAGTTAAACCATATGACGGTTTGGTAAATATATTATTTATAAAATATTATAATTTAAGGATAATTTATGCAATAATTAATAATAAAAGGGTATTTATCTATATCTATATTCTATATATTATTAAAAGAAAGGAAGTCTAGCCTAGGATTATGACAAGTGGCAATATAGGAGAATGTCATGTGTTAGTTATTAGAACAAAACTTAGTTATTAGTTATTAGTTTTAATAATAAATTAAAATACTTAAATATCTATTATTTGAAGAAGGGGTAGTTATTTACTCAATTCAAATAAGTAATTAATAATTAGGAAGTTACCATTAGAAATAAAGTTGCGTAAGAACCTAAAATTAAGGAACATCCCACGAACTCCCATCCCCCAAAATGTGATCTGCATCCCCTTCTTTTTTCCCTGATATTTCTTAATAAATTAACTAAGTATCATTCTAAAAGATATTACAGATTTTTTACATTAACTTTTTAAATTTAAAAATAAATTTTAGTTATACTTTTTAAATTAAAGACAATTACAACTTCTATTCACGTGTTAGGATTATCCAATATATCATCCAACCTAAACTCAAATTTAACCGCTATGTTGTTATCTAATTATCTTCGATCCTCAAATATCTATAAGAAAAGAAAGATGCTTGAAGATGCAAAAACATGATTTTCACCTTTACACGTAAATAAATTTTGCTTATATATATTAAGTTATTTATTTTATCTATCTATATATTATTAAAAAGAAGGAAGTCTAGCCTAGGATTATGACAAGTGGCAACGTAGGAGAATGCCATGTGTTAGTTATTAGGACAAAACTTATTTAATTAGTTATTAGTTTTTAATTTTAAATTAAAATATTTAATTATCTATTATTTGAAGAAGGGGTAGTTATTTACTCAATTCAAATAAGTAATTAATAATTAGGAAGTTGCCTGATGATAGGCTATAATTACATATTTTAGTCGCTTATTACACTCTAATTTACTGCACTTTAATTGAGTTTGAGCTTTAATTGTTAGTGTTTTGCACTAATTGTGTATTTTATGCCTTGTAGGAGTGATTCCGAGCTATATAGATGTTATGGAATGAATTCAAGTGATTTGGAGTTTTGAAGTCTGAGTAAAAGCCCAAGAAATTAAGCGTGGATCGTGTTCGGGGATCAGCAGATGATAGTTAAGAACGAACAAAGAATCGAATAGGCATATTGCGCACTATCTAGTAAAATGCACATAATATTTCTCTCAGGCTCCATTTGAGTTGCACAATATATGGTTGGAAAGCTAATTTTTGAAGGGCTACAATTTTCAGGTTTTACATTTTCCAAATTCCTAACAAACCAGGGTGAAAAATGCGCGACAAGTGTGCGGCCACGCACTGGTCGCAGATGTGAGGTAGAAACTGGCCAAAATCCGCGATTGAATTAGCGGCCGCGGACGTCTTGACTTGGAAAAGTGTCCTTTTTCGCGTATGAGAAGATATAATTGTTTGGGTCCGACCCTACTTGGTATATATACATGGAAAAACGGTATTTTGAACACCTTTGACAGACTTTTGACATAACTTAGACCTAAGGAGGCTAAGGAGACCAGAGATTTGACCTAAGGAGGCAAGAACACATTAGGAGCAAGGCGGAGAATTCTTCTACGTGTTTTTCACTTCCTTCTTCTTATTTCTATTATTGGTTATGAATTCTAGTAGTGTATTTTTGCATACTATTATGAATAGCTAATTTGTTATCTAGGGTTTTGATGGAATCTTTTGTAGGAGAAATACTTGTTATGTTTTTATATAATTGAGTCGTTGGATTTCTCTACTTGTTCAACTACGTGTTTATTGTTGTTGATTGAATGACCATCAATTGATTGTGCCTATTTATTATGTGCTGCTCGAGAGAGAGTACATATTTAGGTAGTTGTTGAACAACGTCACTCCTAACGTATGTGAGAAATCAATACAGTGGGTTTAAAGGTAAGTTTAGAAATAACAAAGCCTTGATGTGGCCATAGTGAGCGGTTAGATGAAGCCAACTAGCGTAGTTCGAGAGAATATATCTAGTAAAATGTTGTAGTTGCTCGAGAGATAATTACGGCACCTAAAGTGCTCACGATCAGTAGAGAATACATCGGCGAAATTATAGGGAACATACTTGGAAGGATTCTGATAATTGGGGAAGTCATAACTCTATACCTCCTTAATTTAGGCTCCAACCTTTTGTCTCGTTAGTTGATAATTTTACCACTTTCTAGTATTTGCTAGTTAATTAGTTAGAAATATAAATCTCAATCTTTATAATTTAGAAAATTGTTCAAACTTGTCTTCTTAGTGATATTAAACAGATATAGTTAAGCCTTAGTTCTTTGTGGGATTTGACTCCGAACTTTTAGACCGGATTATATTTGCAGCGGCCGCTTATCCTTTTTAGGACTAGGGTTGGACGTGATCAAATTTTGGCTCCGTTACCAGGGAACGAACGGTGTAGTTGTAGGTATACATAGTGCTAGCTTGCAAGTTTGAACTTTTATTTTTGTTTTGTTGTATTTGATTTTTTTTATTTTTGTTTTACTTGTTAATTTGAGAAACATGGCATCCTGGAATATGAGAGTTTTGATGTTGGTAATTCTTCTATTGATCTTCCTTGTGTGAATTGTGGCGGAAACCACCTGGGTCAAAATAGTGAAAATACTCCCGAGAGCGAGTTATGTGCACCAACTCAATCTTATTGTGGAATGTATGTGATATGTGTGGTGGTTGAGATGGTCACTTTCATGGTTGTGCTTATATTTCTTATCTTTTCCCAACCCCTTACTTTGATGGTTCTACTTTTTCTTGTGAAGGTAATAGGAATAAAGAACCCGGAGATGATAATCTGAAAGAGATCAAGGATATGCTAAATTACCTTGTGGAACAAAATGATGAAAGACACATGCAGATAGAAAGGCAAGATGCTACTATCTGCAACCTGAAGGCACAAGTGAGTCAACTAGTTAAAGCATTTAATGCTCAACAAGCAAATATTGGGGATAGTAGTCAAGAAGAGCATGAATTAGACACTGAAATTGAGGTGCTAATGGAGGAGGTTAGAGTGGAACACCAACAATCTATCCAACTAGAATCTAAGGATGCCGATGTCCAAGAAGTAACACTAGAGTCAGCCAAGGACATTGAAGATACAAATTTAGTTGACTCTAGTATGATTGGTATTTAGGAGGTCAAAAATCATGAAGTTCATGTATTTGAGCGTGTTAGACTTCATTCCAAACACTTCTCTACATTATGTTCGGATGGTGAAAAGGGAATGGATCCTTACGAGCATAAAAAGGAGTCCAAGGAAGAGGTAGATAAACCTTATATTTTGAAATTCTCAAGGCCGTCTAGGCAAGGTGACACTCCTCGGCCGAGAGTCAAAAAATGCATAAGACTTTATCTAATTTTTGGCTCGCAAGAATTTGTACCACCCCAAGAGCATAATCATAAGCTTGAAGCAAAACTTGGGGTTCAATTCATAAGCTCAAAGTGGAGGCAGAAAGTGATTCACGTCGTACCGCGACGTTAAATCAAGCGCTTGTTGGGAGGCAACCCGGCTTTACTTTTATTTATTTATTATTATTTTTAATTGTATTATTTTTGTAGTGTCAATTTTTTACCCTAACCGGGGTGTCACAAGTCACGAACATCTAACAACACTGAATACTCAAATTTAACTACAGAGTTTAACACTGAACTATGGACATAAGGAAAAGAGATAGGGAAGAGCTCCGGGCTGCGAATGCCAACAGCTACCAAAAGACTCCTCGAGATCCGCCTGAAGCTGGAGTGAATCAGCACTCGTGAGCGGGACCAGCTACGCCTGAATCTGTACACAGGATGCAGGGAGTAAAGTGAGTACTTCAACTCAGTGAGTAATAAATGTAAATAACGACTGAAAGTAAGAAAACAGGAAGGTACAAGGCATTATATAATGAAGTAGTAAAATCATTTAAAAGCAATAAACCAGTGAAAGTCAAGTAAAATCCTCTTTCAACAAGTAAACAAGTAATTGATAGGTAGTGAAGGTAAGGTAAACAAATAGAAGTTGTCCCCTCGGGCACAGTATCAACAAATCCGCCCCTCGGGCAATATCTCAGAATAATACCAGCCTCTCGGGCTCAATCTCACATCATAATGGGTACCAGCGCTCACTGGGGGTGTGCAGACTCCTGGAGGGTCCCCTTACGGCCCAAGCGCAATAACAAGCCATCTTGTGGCATCAAAAATAGGCCCTCGGCTTCATATCAATCAAGACACCTCGTGGCGTACATATCTCAGGCCCTCGGCCTCAAATTAGTATCAGTGTTTCCTCACAACATAGGCCCCTGTCCTTACTCAGTCAAAATCCTCACAAGCCCCTCGGGCAATAGTAAAATAGTGTTTCTCAGCCCAAACATCATTTAAAATGTCATTTAAGTATTAAAACTGAGTAAATATGGTTGAGTATGAAAATAGTGAAAAATAACATAACTGAGTTCAAGTGTAAAGTCAAAACAGTGAGGAAATATCAATAAAAAGCCTCGGAGGGTTCAAATAGTTGGCACTAGGCCCAAATATGACATTCAGCACAAATAGTAATGATAGCAAATAATTTTTAGTCAAATATGCGGTAAAATCATCGATCAGGATGGACTAAGTCACAAATCCCCAATAGTGCACGACCCCACGCTCGTCATCAAGCGTGTATCTTACCTCAATATAGCACTACGATGTACAATCCGGGGTTTCAAACCCACAAAACATCATTTACAATCATTACTTACCTCGAACCGGCTAAATCTCTAGCTCGCGATACCTTTGACCCTTGAATCGGCCTCCACGTGCGTCGAATCTATCTAAAATTAGAACGAGGACGTCAAAATATGCTAAGGGAATGAAGCCCAAGCGAAAACAATCAATAAAGGGCACAAATCTCGACATTATCAAAACCCCGGCCCCGGGCCCACATCTTAGAATTCGATAATTTTCACATCAATAGATTCCTTATCTCCCTACGAGTTCATACATATCAAAAGTTCTCAAATCCTACCTCAAATGGTCCTCCAAATCCCCAATCAAAAGTCCAAATTTTCAAGCCCTAGTTCTTCAATATTTTGCTTAAGTTCCATGATTTTCTAGGTGGAATTCACATAGTAATCGAGTTTTTTGTCCAGAATTCTTACCTCCAAACGTTTACCCTTGAATCTCTCTTCAATCTCCTTCAAAAATCTCCAAAAATGATCAACTATGGAAGAAATAAGCCCCAAAATCACGGACAAGACGAGCTTAAAAAACATTCTTCCCATGCATTTATTCCTTCTTCGCGAATGCGGTCAAACCCTCGCGTTCGCGAAGCACAAATTTACTTTGACCAATTTTCTCCTATGCGATCACGACCAAGCCCTCGCGAATGCGATGCTTTACCTAGACAAACCTTCGTGAACGCGCTCCCCCTCCCGCGAACGCGATGAACAACTTGACCTCAAACCCAGCTGACCCAATACCTCTACGCGAACGCGAAGCTTCACTTCCCAACCCTCCGCGAACGCGAAGCCCTTCTCGCAAACGCGAAGGCCAAAATTCCACTAACTTCCACTGACTCTTCGCGAACGCGAGGGTCCACTCGCGAATGCGAAGAGTAAAAACCTGCAACAGTTGAACCTGCAACTTCTGCAATTTTCTTAACTCCAAAATGATCCGTTCAACCCCTCAAAACTCACCCCGAGGCCCCCGGGACCTCAACCAAAGGCACGAACACATCCTAATACCTTATTCCAACTTGTTCCAATCATCAAAATACCTCAAATAACATCAAATCACTCAAAACACATCGGATTCAAGCCAAACTTTCTAAAAATCTTCCAAATTCCGCTTTTGATCAAAAACCCAACCAAATCACGTCCGAATGACCTGAAATTTTGCGCACACATCCCAAATGACACCACGGAGCTACTGCAACTCTTGGAATTCCATTTCGACCCCTATATCAAAATCTCACATACCAACCGGAAATCTCCAAAATATCAACTTCGCCAATTCAAGCCTAAATATACTCCGAGACTCCAAAACTCATTTCGATCACACTCCTAAATCCCAAATCATCTCCCAAAGCTAACCGAACCAACAGAGCTCACATCCGATCCCTCTAACATAGAAGTCAACATCTGGTTGACTTTTCCAACTTAAACTTCCTTAAAAGAGACTAACTGTCTCAAACCTTACCAAAATCATTATGGATTCGATCCGACCAACCCGATACCACAAAACATGGATAAGAAGCATAAAGATCATAAATGGGGTGAAATGGAGCGATAACTCATGAGACGACTGGCCAGGTCGTCACATCTCTTTTACCCTTTTGTATTTATGGGTGTGCATTGGGAACAATGCACAATTTTAAGTGTGGGGTGAGGAGATTGTTTGGGTGACTTTCCATGCTAATTTAGTTGTGTTAGTTTAATTGAATAATATTTTTTTTAAAGATTGGACTTTTCCCGATAATGGATCTATTAGACATTTTTCTTGAGGGATTTATGTCTAAAGAAAAAGGACAAAAAAAAATTATTTATAGGTAGTGTAGCAACTCCCCCTTGGTTTTTCTTTGTGTCACGGTTCTTTTCCAAGGATTTTGTTTGAACCGGGTGTAGTTAGTTTTTTTTTCTTTTAGGAATATGAGCCATTTTGCTGTGTTTTGAATTGAAGCAATATCTCTTGACTTTGTTATACCTTGAGAATAGTGAATACATTGGTTGTGACGCTAAGGCACATTTTTTTTACTCTTGTATAAGTATCTTAAATCGTATAAGCTTAACTTTGCTTAACTGCTTTGACTAGAGTGTCTTGATAAAACCAATCCTGAATGAGTTATGTGACATGTGTGTGTGAGGTTTGTGTGTTATTCTGTGCATTGCATTTGATTTCTAGAACTTGCCCCGTGTATTTGCAAAGCGACATAGTAGTTTTATTCAGTCTTGGAAGTGATATAGGCATTTCTTTGTTGAGCCATATATATATTTTACCCGCCTAATTATTATGTATCGTAGTTAACCCCTTTGAGCCTGTAATCCTGTTTCTTTGGCAACCACATTACAAGCGTTATCCATTTTTTTGAATTAACCATCTATTGAACCTTCTAACGTCTCATGAGCACCTGAATTGTTATGAACTGTGTAAAAGCTAAAGTGTGGGATCGTTGGTTTGGTTTTTGAGTGGAACTAACGAAATAAGGAGAAAGGTGCACTGTTGTAAAAAAGTAAGAGCCGCTTGAATTTAAAAAAAATAAATAAAAGGAAAAAATAGTTGTATTGCTGTAAAAAAAAATATTCCTTGATAAGTGATGACTCTTGATGTAATTTTGCTTAAAGAAGAATGGAGTTAATATATATTGAAGTGAAGATGGAGTTATGGTTCCACATAAGTGTGGGATTTTAAATGTTAAAGTATATGTATTAAAGTGCTTAGGGAGGTGTAGTCACTCTTATATCTAAATATACCCTACCCGTCCCGCAGCCTACATTACAACCAAATAAAGTCCTACTTGATCCTAGACTGAATGAGCTCGATTAGTAGAGTAGTACACTACGGGCAAGCCTATGGTGCATCTTTTGTGGCATATTAATGTTATTTCTGAGAGTGAATGAATTCTTTCTATCTTGAGTCCTAAGTGTTGTTAAATTTTATTTTATGGAACTACTCTCTTTTGATGTGTGAGGGCACTTGATTCATGAAGAAAAGGTAATGTCAGTGACCTCTATGGTAGAGTAAGTGGGTGAGTTGTGAATAATGCGTGGTACTTGTAAGTCAAATCTTGAGGTGAAGATGTTATGCTTTTGTGCTTAGTCTATTTTAAGTATTCTTGGTGTAATGAGTTAGGAGAATTATTTAAAAAGGTCGTATCTATATAAAGTGTAGTTTGATTACTCAAGGACGAGCAATGGTATAAGTGTGGGGTATTGATAGTAGGTGGTCACGCCCAACTATGTCTTCTAAAAGACAAAGCGGTAGTTGCAAATATAATCCGGTTTTAAGTCCAGAGTCGAATCCTCAGGAAACTAACCTATCTATCAAAACTTTTTGGCAATGGTATTATCAACTCAACCACTTTCTAGATGTAAGATTTTGATCAATAAAGATTTGGTTTTCGTTTAACTACTTCAAATAATGTTAAAAATAACAATAAGCTTAAGCAAAGATAATTCAATGGTAAAAGGTCTAGGGCAGTGATGTCCCCAATTGCTAGTTTTAGATCTTGACTCTTTCGCTATAATCTCGTCGTAATATTCTATAAGGATTAAGAGCTGTGAGTTATCGTAATTATCTCTCGATCAACTACAATAATTTACTAGAGCATTCTCTCGAACTACTCTAGCTGACAATGTGTACAGCTCTAAATTATCCCACCAAAGTTTCGTTATCTCTAAGCCCACTTTTCAGTTCAAGTAATGAATCTCTTCAATTATCCAAAAGTGGTGTTGTTCAACATCAATCTAACCCAATATTCTTTCTCAAGCAATAAGAGGTAACTAGACACGATTAATCAAGGGCCCATTCAATTAATCACCATACAAAACATAGTAGAACAATCATATAATAAATCCGGCTCGATTATAACCAGTTGAGTCAAAACTTCAACCAACAATTGGGTTCATCAACCCTAGATAAGTATTTAGCTACTCATAACAAAACAAGAGAAAACTACTAAATTGTCCATATGTAAGATTGCAAGAAAATAAAAGGTAGATAGAAAAACTCTAATATTTGGTTGATCTTCTCACACTTGTTCTTCCTCCTTTAATGTCTAAAAACCAGATAAGCTCTATTGTGGGCGAGCTTCTAAAGTATAATAAGGGTTTGGAACCAGTTTTCTCGATTTTGCAATTTGGTCCCTTAAATTTTTGGCAAATGAATAGTTCACCGCGATCGCGGCAGAACCGCGGTGAACAATAAACATTCTGCCCCGCCACTTGATCTGCCGCGGTTTAACTGCGGTTCCACTGTGACTGTGGTGGATTTCCTTCAGTCAATTCGCCACTTCATGCTCGGGTACTTCTTGATTGGGCGTTTTCTTCACATTATTGACTTCAAAACACTCCTTAGTGCTTCCTCGCTTAGATTATTCCCTGTGAAGCAAAAGAACACTAATTAGAGCATTTTGTTATTAATTTGCCTATAAACCCACAGTAAAGTATGGTAATATTGAGGTGTAAATATCATCTATATAGCCTAATATCAACACCCCACACTTAAATCATTACTAGTCCTCTAGCAATCCACCACACTCTATCAAAGTTCCTTCCCTAAGCTTTCCCTTAATGAATCACATCTTGAACAATTTTATCAAAGTTGCACCTAGAAGTGAACAACCTTTGCCTCATAAGTCGAATCCCCATACCATGCAATACTTGCACTCACTCAAACTACTCTATACAGAAGTCAAGATTTACCTTTCCTTTGTGAGTCACATGCCCTCACATCACACAAGAGAGTAGTTCCACAAATAATATGAGTAAACACAATTAGGAACTCAGATGGACAAAATTCGCTCACTCTAAAAAAAATTATTTTCACATGCCGCAGAGATGCACCATAGGTTTTCCCTTAGTGTAATACTCTACTAATCGAGCTTATCCAGTCTAAGATCAATTAGGGCTTCACTTGGTTGTAATGTAAGCTAAGGGATGGGTAGGATATATTTGGATATAGTGACTAACCTCCCTAAGCACTTTTAATACAAAACACACTAATATTCCATATCATTCTTATGTCAACCAAACATTCCCCACAATTTATTCATAACATCCCCTTTCTTTAGGTGCATTTGCATCAAGCCACCACTTATCAACTACTATATTTATTTATTTATATTTTTTTCGTATATATATACATATATTCGTGGTGCTTCTTCTTTTATTCATCAAACTGCACCTTTATTCTATTTCATTGGCTCTACTCAAAACCAAACCACCACCCTACACTTTAACTTTTGCATATGTCAAGGTCATTCAAGTGCTAATGGGAGGTAAAAAGGTTCAAACAGAAGGCTATTCAAATAATTGGGTAAGGTTCACAATGTGGGTGCCAAAGAAACAGACTTATAGGCTCAACGGGGTTAACTAAGATGTATTACATTTAGGTGGGTTTACGTTATATATATCTGGCTTAACAAAGAAATGCCTATATCACTTCTAAGACTGAATGAAACTACTATTTCGCTTTGCAACACACATGGCAAGTTCTAGGCATCAAATGTCAAGCATGGAATACAGTATAGCTCACACACACATGACATATGACTCACTCCGGATTGATTTATCAAGACATTCTCTTTTGAGTGTTCAAGTTAGCTACAAGCATACAATTTTAAGGCACTTTTAGCAAGAGTCAACCACTGAGACTAGGTGTTACACTCTAGTGTCGATTGTGTTAAGGTGTACCAACACCAAGGGGTTCTCTTTATAATTCAGCTCGTAGCCCATCAATGGTAACTAAAACTAAAGACAAAATAACAAAACCTACCTATACCCAGTTCAAGATAAACCCTTGGAAAAGAACCGTGGCCCAAAGAAAAATCAAGGGGGAGTTACTATACTACCTAAAAATAAAATATATTTTTTTTGGTATTTTCTCTAGACTACTTCCCTCAAGAAACTGTCTTAAATATCTGTCATCAGGAAAAGTCCTTATATATATATATATATATATATATATATATATATATATATATATATATATATATATATATATATTTTATGAAACTATTACTCACAACACCAAAAACAATCAAAGCAAAACCAAAGAAAAATTCAACAGTTAAATTGTTACAAACACATATATACATTGAAGTATCCCCTACCCCACACATAAAATGTAGACATGTCCTCATGGCATAAAAATATAAAGAACAGTGAGGTAGAGGCACTTCCCTGGAAGATCACTCCTGATCGGAGACGATGTCTGGGTTCACATTGCATGCATGACCCAGAGCTCTTAGCTAGCCTAAAAATTTCTTCTCCGACTTCACTTGCTTGTCAGCCACTGCGTCTACGCGGGCACCCAAATCACTAATTTACGCAACCCAGCCAGATCCTGCTCCAAACCTGTCAGGCGTGTACTTCGGCAGGGCTGGGAAGGGCCTGCCTCTTCAACTCTCATAGGTGGTGGGACCTCAGCTGCTTCAGAATCATCATCATCAGATTCATCATATGATTATCAACATTCACCATCGCCTCCATCCCAATTCTGATTTTTCTTGCCATGAACGGGGCTTCGAGTGGTAATTTCCCATCAACTCTAAGGTCTTCAGGGATCCTAGCAATATGGCACAACCTGGTGACGAGAGAAATAAAGTAGAAGCCTTTGAGTAGCTCCGGTGATCTAATCAGCATCTCGTCATGGAGGAGCCGTACCACATCAAAATCTCTGTGGGCCATGAAACAGTAGATCAATGCCACTCGTGGTAGATTGACATCAATGGTATTGCTAGAGGGCAACAACCGACTAGTGATAATAGTTAGCCAACACTTAGCCTCCCAATTGAGAGACTGGGAGTTAAGTGTGATCCTGTGCTTTATCCATATGTAATGTCTGTCTGGCACACATATCGTTTCAAGAATAGTTCCCCACAAGGCACTTGTTCGGCTAAACATACGATAATCATCATATTCTCCCCTGAACACTGGCAGCCTGTACACCCAACGGATGGTCTCGAGGGATACATTTACCGGTATATTGCGCACAGTAACAACCTCATTCTCACATTCCAGGCAGTTCGCATAGAACTCCTTTACCATCTGAATATTGGCCTCCCCCGGTAGCTCGAAGAAGATGTCCAGCTGACGCCTCCGTAGCTCGTTGAAGATATTTGGGCATTCCACCTCTAAGGCATCTCGGTCAATATGCACCTCATGTAGCAACTTCTTATCTGCCTTGGCATTGTACCTGTCCTCCGCCTGTTTGGAGACAAACCTAGTGTTGTCAAATCGCGGCGCACTAGCTTGGCCCCTAGCTCTCGAGGAGCTGCCCGGTCCACTAGCGGAGGACCCGGTGTTGCGTCTCTTCCTAGAAGGATTCATTGTACCCATCAAATAGAGTAGCGCCTATCAGTGAGTGTGTGAATTGTGTGACTATGGGCGGTTACTCAGACTTCACCACAACCATGTCACCTTAGCCCTTATAACTCCATTGGGGCAATTTCTCAAACACCTTATGGGCAAGACAACTTCTTTAAACATAAAACCCATATGACATATCTAAGCCTCCCCCAAATCAAAGATTTACTACCTCATTACACACCACAAATATTAGTGCAATCACCCACAAATTTCCACCTTACTACCACTTTATACACACAGCCCCTTCACCAATACATCTAAAAACGAATTTCAAAAGAAAACAATAAGAAAACTAACAAAAATCTACTAAATATTACTATACTATTAAAAATCACTACACAATTACTAAAATGCATACAACTACACAAAATACAAAAAGAAAAGATAAGGGAGAAGGAGTTACATACCTGGAATGATGAAGGAATGAAGATAGAAGAAGAAGAGAGGAGGGATTTTGAGGAGTTAGGGTTTAGAGAGAGAGAGAGAGAAATTGAGAAGAAGTGAGGGGGGCGGGTATTTTGTTATGTTTTATTAAGGGGGGGGGGGGGCAGGGGTTGAAAATAATAAGGGTAAAATAAAAGAAGAAGAAATAAAGAACAAAAAAAATAAAAAAGTATCTGGTGCCCACTGCAGTCCTACCACGACCGCGGTGGGCTAAATAGTCCAAAACAGAATGTTTATGTTTCAAGGCGGTAGATTGGACTACGCGAAGCAGTAAACTCGCCTCTCACCGCGGTCTTACCGCGGTGGTGCCCAGATTATTATTGTTATTATTTATAATATTTTTGTTTTATATATATGTAGGATGTTACATACAAACAAATTCTACAAACAACATTCGTGGGTTGCCTCCCACGCAGAGCCTAGTTTAACGTCGCGGCATGACACAGTCTTTGAGCATCACTCCTCATTCACGTACTGGAGCTCTTCCAACATGATTATCTCTTTGTACCCTTTGTCATTTTCCATTCCAAGGTAATATTTCAACCTCTGACCATTCACTGTGAACTTATTCGTCCCATCATCGGATTCAATCTCAACAGCTCCACCTTGGTAACATTTGCACTACTCTGAAAGGTCCTGACCATCGGGACTTCAACTTACTCGAAAACAATCGCAATCTGGAGTTGTATAATAACACTAGCTCTCCGGATTTGAAGTTTTTGTCCACGATGTGCTTGTCATGCATCAACTTCATCCGTTCATTGTATAATCTAGCACTCTCGAATGCTTGGAACCTGAATTCCTTTAGCTCATGTAATCCAGTGACTCTGTTAGTACCTGCTATTTCCATGTCCAAGTTCAACTGTCGCAATGCCCAAAGTGCTTTGTGCTCAAGCTCCACCGGTAGGTGGCATACCTTACCAAAGACCAATTTGTACGGTGACATATCAATTGGGGTTTTGAAGGTTGTGCGGTACGCCCACAATGCATCATCTAGTTTCCTTGCCCAATCAGTCCTTGTTGCATTCACTGTTTTTGCAAGGACACTTTTAATCTCCTTGTTGGACACTTCAGCTTGCCCGCTTGATTGTGGATGATATGTGGTGGTCACTTTATGACAAACTCCATATTTTTCAAGCAGTCATGCGAACGCTTTATTACAGAAATGAGTTCCGCCATCACTGAGTATAGCTCTTGGGGTGCCAAATTGTGTGAAAATGTTCTCCTTCAGAAAGCCTGTTACCCCTTTAGCATCATTGGTTGGGAGACCTGCTGCTTCGACCCACTTGGAGACGTAGTCAATTGCTACCAATATGTACATGTTACCATATGAGCTGACAAATGGCCCCATGAAGTCGATCCCCCACATGTCAAAAACCTCAATCTCTTGAATTGTGGTCATTGACATCTCATGTCTGCGAGATATATTACCTGTCCTTTGGCATTCATCACAGCTTTTGATCCAAGTATGGGCATCCTTGAACAGAGTTGGCCAATACAAGCCCGACTCCAACACCTTAGCTGCTGTCCGAATTCCTCCAAAGCGCCCACCATATGGTGAGGCATGGCATGCCTGCAAAATGGAATTTTGATCTTTCTCGGGGATACACCGCCGGATCATATTATCTATATAGATTTTAAACAAAAGAGGTTCATCCCAATAATAAGACCGACAATCACGAATTTTTTTTCTTTTGAATAGAGGAGAGCTCATGAGGTACAATACCACTTGCTAAATAATTAGCAATGCCAGCATACCATGGTGTTTCCTCCATTGTCATTGCTAGTAACTATTCATCCGGGAATGTCTCTATTATATCCTCAACCTCTACCTTCTTTTCAGCTCCTTCCAACCTTGAGAGGTGGTCAGCTACTTGGTTCTCTGTCCCTTTTCTGTCACGTATCTCCAGATCGAATTCTTGTAACAGGAGAACCCAGCGAATCAAGCGTGACTTTGACTCCTTCTTTTCTATCAAGTACCTAATTGCTGCATGGTCAGTGTAAACAATAACTTTTGAGCCAATTAAGTATGACCTGAATTTGTCGAATGCAAAAACGACAGCCAACATCTCTTTTTCCATCACGGTGTAATTGAGTTGTGCACCGCTACGCATTCTGCTTGCATAGTAAATCGGGTGCATCAGTTTATCCTTTCTCTGCCCCAAGACTGCTCCTATAGCATAATCACTTGCATCGCACATGAGCTCAGACGGTTGCTCCCAGTTGGGTGCAACAATGATGGGTGCAGTCACCAATCTCTTTTTTAACTCCTCAAATGCCAACGTGCAATCATTAGAAAACAAAAAAGGGTGATCCTTTTCAAGGAGTTTGCATAATGGGTTAGCAATTTTGGAGAAATCTTTTATAAATCGCCGGTAGAACTCGGCGTGCCCAAGGAAACTTCTCACTGCCTTGACTGAAGTAGGCAATGGCAACTTTTCAATCACGTCAACCTTAGCATGGTCAACCTCGATTCCCTTACTGGACACTCGATGTCCTAGGACTATCCCTTCTTGTACCATAAAATAACACTTCTCCTAGTTTAGTACTAAATTTGTCTCCACACATCTTTTGAGCACTCTTCTTAAATTGTGAAGACAATCCTCAAATGAATCCCCCACTGCGAAGAAATAATCCATAAAAATCTCCATAATATCCTCCACCATGTTTGTGAAAATGGCTAACATGCACCATTAAAATGTCGCAGGTGCATTGCAAAGCCCCAAAGGCATTCTTCGAAAGGCGAAGACGTCATACGAACAAGTGAAGGATGTTTTTTCTCTATCTTCGGGGGCTATTAGGATCTGATTGTACCCCGAATATCCATCCAAGAAACAGAAGTGTGATCGCCCGGCCAGCCTGTCCAACATTTGGTCAATGAATGGCAGAGGGAAATGGTCCTTCCGGGTGGCTGTGTTCAATTTCCGGTAATCCATGCAAATCCGCCATCTCGTGACTGTACGAGTTGAGATCAACTCGTTGTTCTCATTTTGTACAATCGTCATCCCCCCTTTTTTGGCACACATTGGATAGGGCTGACCCAATTGCTATCAGAGATGGGGAAGATGATTCCCGCATTTAACCATTTGATCACTTCTTTCTTCACCACCTCTTTCATATTCGGGTTCAGCCTTCGTTGATGCTCTCTGGAAGGTTTGTGCCCTTCTTCCAAGAGAATCTTGTGCATACAGAAGGCTGGGCTGATACCCTTTATGTCTGCCAGGGTCCAACCAATGACAGTCTTATATTCCTGTAATACCTGTAGGAGCTACTCTACCTGCACATCTAGCAAACCGGATGATATAATGATAGGAAAAGTAGAGTCAGGGCATAAGAAAACGTACCTGAGGTGAGCTGGGAGTGGTTTCAGCTCCAGCTTGGGTGGTTCTTCTACTGATGGCTTTGCTGGAGGTGTAGCTCTTTTTTCTAACTCAAGGGACTCGTACTGAGGTTCCCTCTTCTAGAATCCTCGGCCTTCAAGTGCCATGACCCACTCAGCTAACCCGTTACCATCCATTTCCTCTAAGTTTGTTAGGCAAGCCTCTAATGGATCTTTAGCAGTCAAGGTCACATCATCTTTGTGCAGGATCACATCCACTGCCTCCACTAAGGAGCAATTAGCATATTCATTGGGTTTCCTCATAGATTGCTGAACGTTGAATATGACTTTTTCATTGTTCAGCCTCATTTTTAGTTCCCTAGTCTCACAATCAATCAATGCTCTCCTAGTGGCTAAGAATGGCCTCCCTAAAATGATAGGTATATCATCATCTACTTGATAGTACAGAATAACAAAGTCTGCAGGGAACACAAACTTCCCTAATTGTACCAACACATCATCAAAAATCCCAGTCGACCTTTTAACCAGGCGGTCTGCCAGCTACAACAGCATAGAAGTCGGTCTAGCTCTGCCAATACCCAATTTGGTGTATACAGCCAGAGACATCAAATTTATGCTGGCTCCTAAGTCACATAATGCCCTTGCAAAGGCATAACTCCTTATAGTGCATGGAATTGTAAAGCTACATGGGTCAGACATCTTTTGAGACATAGGTCTTGTCACTACTACGCCGCAGGTCTACGTCAGAGTCACTGTGGATAGGTCCTGAAAATCAAGCTTTCGTGACATTATATCCTTCATCATCTTCACATAACCTAACATCTCCCTCAAGGCATCCATCAAGGGAATATTCAACTGAATTTGTCACAACATCTCCATGAATTTCCTGTATTGATCTTCCTTCTTTTGTTTTACCAGTCTCTTAGGGAATGATGCAGGTACCACTTTTTGTGCACTACTTGCTGGCTTCTCTTTGTTTGGGTTCTGTGGCATAAGAGGCACTTCCTGTTGCAGCTTGTTCACTCGCCTTTTCCTTACCCTTTTCACCCTGATCCAGTTCAACTACCACTTCAGTAAGTTCTGCTGGTTCATCTACCTCTAGTGGAATTGGCGTGGCTGGCGTAGTCTCTTTGCTGGCTTGTGCCATTTCCTGCTCTTTGTCTAAATCTCTCCCATTCCGGAGACTTGCTGCCATCAACTAATTCTAGTTTTTCTCCTTGGGGTTGATATTTGTGTCCGCTGGCACCGTTCCCTGGGGACGGTTGTTTAAATCCATAGACAGCTGCCCCAACGGAGTTTCAATATTCTTTATAGCAGAATCATGCACTGCCAACTTTTCCTGCATCTTACCATTTGTCCCAATGAGTTGCTGAAGTATACCCCTGATCTCTATCATGTTGTTATCTTGTTGCTGAGGAGGTGGCTGATATATCAATTGTTGCTAGTTCTGCTGTGGATAACCCTGCTGCCTTTGGTATGGCACCACTTGGCCTTGAGGTTGCATACCTCCAGACTGTTGTATATTTGGCTTGTATTGCTGATATGGTGCCGGTCTCCACTAATGTCCTCCTGGTCTCTGACCCCCAAAGTTCTTGACATAATTCATATCTTCTCTTATCCCTTGATTGTCACCTTCTCCACTCCATAAGAACACATAAGACTGATTAACACAGGGTGTGCACAGTCCTCTATTTGTTGTGTCAACAATATGCACCTGTTTCGTACCCAACTCATCAATCTTCTTTGTCAATATACTCATCTGAGTTAGGAGTGTGGCCATGTTCTCTGCATGCGAATTATTTCGGTCAAGAGGAACAGAATGCATTATGGGTGCTAGTGTTGTACCTCTAGTCATCCACCCCGAATTTTGGGACATCTTGTCAAGAAGGACTTTGCACTCGGTGAATGTCTTACTCAAAAATGCACCTCCAGCTGAAGCATCCACATTGGTAAATTGTCAGCTAACCCCATGTAGAACCTCTGCCCGAGCATTTGATCCGAAATACCATGGTGAGGACACTTCACTAGCATCCCTTTAAACCTTTCCCAAGTTTCCTACAAGGTCTCAGTCTTCTGCTGCTTGTACTGCAATATTTCATCAATCTGCCGTGCAATTTTGTTGGGCGGGTAGAACTTATTCAGGAACTGCTTGACTAATTCCTCCCAGGTGACAATAGAATTAGGAGCGAATTTAGCCAAGTCTGAGCTTCCCCAGTCACAGAGAACGGAAACAGTAGTAGATTGATAGCTTCTGGGGTCACATTCGGCTGCCTTTGGTCCACACAAATCGACAATTTTTTTTTCAAGTGTTGCTGAGGGTCTTCAATGTGTGACCCGGAGAACAATCTTTTATTTTGCAGAAGGTGCAGCATGTTGTTGGTGACCTGGAAAGTCTCCGCTTGAATTAGGAGCACAACAATGGCAGTAGCCAGGTTGTCAGCTGTAGGTTGTGCCTCATCATAAAGTGTAACTTCTGGCACAAGAGGTGCCACTACTCCAACATTTGTGGGAGCTGGCACATCCCCGACATTTCTATTGATGTTCTCTGCATCACCCATGTCAAATTCGAGCTGGTGTAGGTGCTGTGATTGGTAGATCCTCTTGTTGGCACAGTTCAATGCCCTGAATGTTTTCTCAGGGTCTGAGAATCCTTCAAGCAGTTCTCCAGTCCTCGAAGAGTTTCTAGGCATACACTTGAAGTTCACAAGAGTTCAAACGTGAGAATTTCAATAAAAAGGTTGTTTAACACCTTCGAAAATTGATTTAAACTAATAATTCTAACACTACTTCTAAGTTGTAATAAATACACTGTTAGTCCCCGACAGCGGCGCCAAAATTTGGTCACGCCCAACTATGTCTTCTAAAGGACAAAGAGGTCATTGCAAATATAATCCAGTTTTAAGTTCGGAGTCGAATCCTCAGAGAACTAACCTATCTATCACAATTTTTTGGCAATGCTATTATCAACTCAACCACTTTCTAGATGTAAGATTTTGATCAACAAAGATTTGGTTTTTGTTTAACTACTTCAAATAATGTTAAAAATAACAATAAGCTTAAGCAAAGATAATTCAATGGTAAAAGGTCTAAGGCAGTGATGTCCCCAATTGCTAGTTTTAGATCTTGACTCTTTCGCTATAATCTCGCCGTAATATTCTATGAGGATTAAGGTCTATGGGTTATCATAATTATCTCTCGATCAACTACAATAATTTACTAGAGCAT
Organism: Nicotiana tabacum; assembly: GCF_000715075.1. Classification (NCBI taxonomy): domain Eukaryota; kingdom Viridiplantae; phylum Streptophyta; class Magnoliopsida; order Solanales; family Solanaceae; genus Nicotiana; species Nicotiana tabacum. The sequence continues at coordinate 85,041,568 of NC_134099.1, forward strand.
TCTCTCGAACTACTCTAGCTGACAATGTGTACAGCTCTAATTATCCCACCAAAATTTCGTTATCTCTAAACCCACTTTTAAATTCAAGTAATGAATCTCTTCAATTATCCAAAAGTGGTGTTGTTCAACATCAATCTAACCTAATATTCTTTCTCAAGCAATAAGAGGTAACTAGACACGATTAATCAAGGGCCCATTCAATTAATCACCATATAAAACATAGTAGAACAATCATATAATAAATCCGGCTCGATTATAACAAGTTGAGTCAAAACTTCAACCAACAATTGGGTTCATCAACCCTAGATAAGTGTTTAGATACTCATAACAAAACAAGAGAAAACTACTAAATTGTTCATAATATAAGATTGCAAGAAAATAAAAGGGAGATAGAAAAACTCTAATGTTTGGTTGATCTTCTCACACTTGTTCTTCCTCCTTTAATGTCTAAAATCCAGATAAGCTCTATTGCGGGCGAGCTTCTAAAGTATAATAAGGGTTTGGAACCAGTTTTCCTGATTTTGCACTTTGGTCCCTTAAATTTCTGGCAAATGAACAGTTCACCGCGGTCGCGGCAGAACCGCGGTAGGATCGCGGTAGGACCGCGGTGAACAATAAACATTCTTCCTCGCCACTTGATCTGCCGCGGTTTAACCGCGGTTCCACCGCGACCGTGGTGGATTTCCTTCAGTCCAATTTGCCACTTCATGCTCGGGTACTTCTTGATTGGGCGTTTTCTTCACATTATTGACTTCAAAACACTCCTTAGTGCTTTCTCGCTTAGATTATTCCCTACGAAGCATAAGAATATCAATTAGAGCATTTTGTTATCAATTTGCCTATAAAACCACAGTAAAGTATGGTAATATTGAGGTGTAAATATCATCTATATAGCCTAATATCAGTAGGCTATAATTACGTATTTTAGTCGCTTATTACATTCTAATTTACTGCACTTAATTGAGTTTGAGCTTTAATTGCTAGTGTTTTGCATTAATTGTGTGTTTTATGCCTTTTAAGAGTGATTTCGAGCTATGTAGATGTTATGGAATGCATTCAAATAATTTGGAGCTTTGAAGTTTGAGTAAAAGCCCAAGGAATTAAGCTGGTATCGTGTTCGAGGATCAATGGATGATAGTTAAAAACGAACGAAGAATCGAGTAGGCATATTGCGTAGTGTCTAGTAACATGTACATAACTTTTTGCTCAAAACTCCATTTGAGCTCCAAAATATATGGCCAGAAATCTAATTCTAAGGTCTACAACTTTTACGTTTTACGTTTTTCCAAATTCCTAACAGAACAAGGTTAAAACTGTGCGACAAGTGCGCAGCCGCACACTGGCCGCGTATGTGAGGTAGAAACTGGCCAATATCCGCGGTTGAATCCACGACCGCGGACGTCCTGATGTGGAAAAGTGTCCTTTCACATAGGAGAAGGTATAATTGTTTGGGCCCGATCCTACTTGGTATATATACATAGAAAAACGGTATTTTGAGCACCTTTGACAGACTTTTTATACAATTTAGACCTAAGGAGGCTAAGGAGACCAGAGATTCGACCTAAGGAGGCAAGAACACATTAGAAGCAAGGCGGAGGATTCTTCTACGAGTTTTTCACTTTCTTCTTCCTATTTTCATTATTGGTTATAAATTCTAGTAATGTATATTTGCATACTATTATGAATAGCTAATTTGTTATCTAGGGTTTTGATGGAACCTTTTGTAGGATAAATACTTGTTATGTTTTTATATAATTGAGTCGTTGGATTTCTCTACTTGTTCAACTACGTGTTTGTTGCTGTTGATTGAATGACCATCAATTGACTGTGCCTATTTAGTGTGTACTGCTCGAGAAAGAGTACTTATTTAGGTAGTTGTTGAACAACGTCACTCCTAACGTATGTGAGAAATCAATACAGTGGGTTTAACGGTAGGTTTAGAAATAACAAAGCCTTGATGTGGTTATAGTGAGCGGTTAGATGAAGTCAACTAGCGTAGTTCGAGAGAATATGTCTAGTAAATTATTGTAGTTGCTCGAGAGAGAATTACGACACCTAAAGTGCTCATGATCAGTAGAGAATACATTGGCGAAATTGTTGGGATTATAGCTGGAAGGATTCCGACAATTGAGGAAGTCATAACTCTAGACCTCCTTAATTTAGTCTCCAACCCTTTGTCTAGTTAGTTGATAATTTTACCGCTTTCTAGTATTTGCTAGTTAATTAGTTAGAAATATAAATCTCAATCTTTATAATTTAGAAAATTGTTCAAACTTGTCTTCTTAGTGATATTAAACAGATATAGCTAAGTCTTAGTTCTCTGTGGGATTCGACTTCAAACTTTTAGACCGAATTATATTTGCAGCGAACGCTTATCCTTTTTAGGACTAGAGTTGGGTGTGATCATTACCATTAGAAATAAAACATCCCATGGTTGCGTAAGAACCTGAAATTAAGGAACACATCCCACGAACTCCCATCCCCCAAAATGTGATCTTCATCCCCTCCTTATTTTCCCCTAAAATTTCTTAATAAATTAACTAAGTATCATTCTAAAAGATATTACAGATTTTTTACATTAACTTTTTAACTCTAAAAATAAATTTTAGTTATACTTTTTAAATTAAAGACAAGTACAACTGATATCACGTTTTAGGATTATCCAATATATCATAAAACCTAAACTCAAATTTAATCGCTATGTTGTTATCTAATTATCTCCGTTCCTCAAATATCTATAAGAAAAGAAAGATGCTTGAATATGCAAAAACATGTTTTTCACCTTTTGCTTATTAAGAATAGCCAAAATTTACAGAGTTTTTAAAAGTTGGTTACCTAGTGTCAAACTTCAAACCTTCGAGAAGATGAAGAAGCAACAGCTGGATTGGTGTGAAATTTACCAAAATTGGCTAAAATTATAATAATTTCTAAAATTAGATACTATGTTTTAAATATGATGCTAAAAGAGGCTACATAGATGTCCCGTGGCCACTCCCTGACTTTGAAAAATAATAAATGTCCATTTCACAACTAATAGCCCGGTTTGATGAAGCTTTTTTTGGTCAAAAGTGCTTTTTTTGTACTTTTGACCAAAAGTTAAGGTGTTTGGCCAAGTTTTTGAAAGGAAGAAAAGTGCTTTTGAGAAGAATAAAAGGTGATTTTTAAATTAATTAGCCAAGTACAAACTGGTTCTCACAGAAAATACTTGTCAAAATAACAAATTGCTGTACTTATCAAAATAAGGTGCTTTTAGAAGCTTGTCCAACGAGGCTATAAGATTCATGACAACTTGTAAAACTTAAAACTGTAAGACAATGGCTATTTGTGAATTTTACACTTACCTATTGCCATTTCTACCATAGATCCATACATAACTTAATGCGGGTATACTGTCAAACCAAATTCCTGTTTGGTTGTACTTATGCAATAGTTTATATTTTCTTATATGGCCAAAATACACTATATTATCATATAAGGAAATTTTATGCAGAGATTTATTATTCCAATATGATTAACCAAACGACCCAACATTTTCATTTACAGATAGAGATGTTTAGAATAATTAATTTATTCATTTTTAATGAAGGGATCGATGGAAATGTCTTATTTGGTGCATATCTCACGGGCTGAGGAAGAAATTGTGGAAAAGTTATGAACGATGACAAGGAAGCCACTTCTTCAGAGCGTAATTGCTCTACTGAATTTCAGAGTCCACAACAAATGGATTGGGTACGTACCAATTTTCAATATCCTCTTCCTTTATTATGCTTTTGTAGTACTAATTCGCACAAGTAAATTTTGAACCTTTTACAACTTGGTACTGTTTTAATCAGCTCAGGATTCAAGATTCTTTAAAGAGACAGTTGATCACTGAAGATGATTTCAAATGGAGATTACCCCCCAAAATGAATGAAAGAGAAAAAGAAGGAAGTAATTGTGAAATATTGCTGAAGTATGTTGGTGGGGTTGACTTGAGTTTCTCAAAAGAAGACTCATCGATTGCCTGTGGTACACTTGTTGTTTTGGACTTTCAGACCCTCAAAGTTGTTTATGAAGATTCTTCTATTGTTAGACTTCACATTCCATATCTTCCTGGCTTCCTTGCCTTCAGAGAGGTCTCCTACATGTATCTTTAGTCAATATATAATATAGTCCTTATTTGTTTGACACTTTTCTTTTTGTTCATCAAGAAAGATTAACACATTTCTATATTTGGAAACTAGTTAATTTTGCATTCATTTTGCCATTGATATGACTTGCTCTAGGTTATACCGGATGTAAAAACTATCGTTTGGTACAAGGGTACTTTTGATATATTATCCGTTTTTAGCTTAAGCGTAAAGTTCCATATTTTTCATTAAACTCATGTTTAGTCAAACAATTCCAGACAAATTGGCATAGAGGGAGGGAGTATGTCTTATTGATTGTTTATTTCTGCAGTGAGTTCCCATTTTAACTTATCAATTTGCTAAAACTTTGGAACATATAAGCCCCCAGTTTGGTCTAGTTGTAAGAGCGTAATAAGTGATGTGTGCGTTAGGCGATGTGTGCGTTAGGCGCAAGTCACAATTCAAACCCTGCTGCAGACAAAAACCTGATACTTAATCCATTGAGTTTCAAAACCGTGCGCCACTGACCTTGGAGATTTCTTGATTATAAAAAAAAATTAAAAAAAATTGAAACATATAGTGATGATCTTCATTGAAATTGTTAAAAAGAAGAACATGATTAGATTTGGTAGGATGTTGTTTTTATGTTTGTTGTGAGAGAGTAATCTTGGAATCTTACTTATATTAATTATACAAACTCAACATTCTTGTGAGTAATGTGAACTGACCTGGTATATTTGCCCAACTGATTCTTTAAGGCCCCTGTACTCCTGGAGCTTTTGGATAAAATGAAGAAAAATGCTCATCCTTTTTACCCACAGGTGAATGTTGATGAATTTCCTCCACTCTTCCCCTCTCTCCTTGCTTATTTCGCATTCCGTAAATGGTGCAAATTTTGTTCTAAAGTCAATATACTGGCTCAAATCAGCTAAATGTTATGATACAAGTGTTGTTTTTCACATTAAGCTTACTCTAAGTTTGTTATCTACCAAGTAAAAGAAACATTGAAGCCATAATTCTCTTCAAGAAGGGCAGTGAATTGGATTTTGGCTGGTTAAACCAAATCTTGCACCTTCCTTGTACCGTTAGTGCTCTACTCCACACCCAACCCAACATCAACCTCTACCTCAAAATAGTGACCTGCCTACTTCTATCCTACCTTCTATTATTTACTCAAGAGGAAAAAAGGAGAGGGGGAAAAAAGCTAAGAGATATTACCTGCTAATGCCTAATTAATAGTCAGTAGTTGTAGAAGATTTTGTTCCTAACTTGCTGGAACTGTCAAGTTCTACAAACGAAAGCCTCATGGTTCCTATTTAAATCAACTAATGGGCAGCATAAGATGACTAAAAACATCTATGCAAGTAGTAGTTTCATTAATTACTTAAGGGGCAATTTTCTCTTGTGAGTTAGACTTCCAATGAATATGCAGCCAGGAAAGTGTTTATGCTACAAAATGTGTTGCCTACTGGTAATTCTAATTCTGTTTCCTCCCTTCCTTTTCTTTTGTACATAGTCCTCTCGTAGGTTCAATATACATTATTGAGTTGGATTGAGATTCTTCCCCTACCATGTGCTGTGATGAAGCTAGAATCTTATGCCTTTTCCTGCGTCTGAAATTCTGAATTTTAAGAAAGTTGATAGAAACTTGTTACCCGAGAAATGTGAAAAGAATGAAATAATTCTAAAAGAAATAAATTTTTCGTTGTATGCGTGGAAAAGAGGCCTAAAGTTAGTGTTAGAGATAGCTATGTAATTGTCCCACATTGGAATAGGAGTAGTATCCCCTTTGTATAGAGTAGCTATAAATAGCACCTCTTGTATTGCATCACATACAACAATATCAATATATCATATTTTCTCCCGTGCCTTCTCACATGGTATCAGAGCTATCGTGAGAGATTTATCGCTGTGCATAAATTCCAGCGATTCCGGGAAGTAAAATCAGTCACCGGAACCCTTTTTCCGGCGACTTTCAAAGTTGTTTTGCGTCTGCTTTGTCTCGGTCAGTATTGTGCACAAAATCCAACACTACCACAAGAGTAGTCACTGTCCGGCGACCAAATCCCAGTGAAAATCTCCGGCGGTACTGTAGCTGTCCAAAGAAAATTTTCCGGCGAAGTTCCAATGTTGCGTGGGCCACCTTCCGGCCATTTTTTGGCGACGACTCTTCAGGACAGATTGTTTCCCTTGCAATTTCGAGCCTACCCATCCAGGTTACACCAAATTCCGACCACTTTTTTATTTTTCCGGCGTGAATAGTGATTTCAAAAAGTTGACTTCCGGCCATTTTTTGAAAAAGTTCCTTCAGAACAGTTGGGTCTTCTGGTAATTCCGATCCTACCCCTACTGTTTTTATTTCATTCCGACCACTTTGAATATTTTCCGGCTACAACAGTAACTTTCCAACTGCTACAGTAGTTTACTATTCTGGTTCAGTATTCCTTACTCTATTTTCAGTGGATTACAGTTGATTATTTCTCTTATTTGGTAATAATTTACAAGATATCTTTGGGAATTGATGTTTTTGGGTCTAAAAGCATGAGTTTTGGAAACTCTAATGTTATGATTACCTCGGAACCTTTAATAGGAGGTTCAAACTACTTAGCTTGGGCTTTATCTGTCGAGTTGTGGTGTAAAGGTCAAGGTGTGCAAGATCATCTGATTAAACAGTCTAGCGAAGGAGATGAAAAGGCGATAGCGCTTTGGGCAAAAATTGATGCTCAATTATGTAGCTTCTTGTGGCGTTCTATTGATTCTAAGTTGATGCCTTTGTTTCGGCCATTCCAGACATGTTATTTGGTTTGGGCAAAGGCTCGTACGTTATACACTAATGATATATCTCGCTTCTATGATGTGATATCACGGATGACAAACTTAAAGAAGCAAGAATTAGATATGTCTACTTACTTGGGTCAGGTACAGGCAGTCATGGAGGAATTTAAGACATTGATGCCAGTTTCTGCTAGTGTGTCAAAACAACAAGAGCAGCAACAGAAAATGTTTCTAGTTCTTACACTCGCTGGACTTCCTCATGATCTTGATTCAGTACGAGACCAGATTTTGGCGAGTCCGACTGTCCCTACAGTTGATGAATTATTCTCTCGATTACTTCGCCTTGCTGCAGCACCAAGTCACCCAGTGATTTCATCACAGATACTTGATTCCTCTGTTCTTGCATCCCAGACACTGGATGTTCGGGCATCTCAAGCTATGGAGAATAGACGAGGAGGCGGTCGTTTTGGGAGATCTAGACCCAAGTGTTCTTATTGTCACAAACTTGGACACACTCGCGAAATGTGTTATTCCTTAAATGGCCGTCCACCCAAAAATGCCTACGTTGCTCAGAGCGAGACTACAGGTAACCAGGGCTTTTCTGTATCTAAAGAAGAATATAATGAGCTCCTTCAGTATCGAGCAAGTAAGCAAACATCTCCACAAGTAGCCTCAGTTGCCCAGACTGACACTCCTATTGCTGGTAATTCTTTTGCTTGTGTTTCCCAGTCTAGTACTCTTGGACCATGGGTCATGGACTCAGGCGCTTCTGATCATATCTCTGGTAATAAATCACTTTTATCGAATATTGTATATTCACAGTCTCTTCCTACTGTTACTTTAGCCAATGGATGTCAAACTAAGGCACAAGGAGTTGGACAAGCCAACCCATTGTCTTCTATCACCCTAGATTCCGTTCTTTATGTTCCTGGTTGTCCTTTTAGTCTTGCATCTGTTAGTCGTTTGACTCGTGCCCTCAATTGTGGTATATATTTTATTGATGATTCTTTTATTATGCAGGACCGCAGTACGGGACGGACAATTGGTACAGGTCGTGAATCAGAAGGTCTTTACTACCTTAACTCGCTCAGTCCTTCCACAACATGTCTAGTTACAGATCCTCCAGATCTAATCCACAGACGTTTAGGACATCCGAGTTTATCCAAACTTCAAAAGATGGTGCCTAGTTTATCCAGTTTGTCTAGATTAGATTGTGAGTCGTGTCAGCTTGGGAAACATACCCGAGCTTCCTTTACGCGTAGTGTTGAGAGTCATGCAGAGTCTGTTTTCTCCTTGGTTCATTCTGATATATGGGGTCCTAGTAGAGTCAGTTCAACCTTGGGATTTCGTTATTTTGTTAGCTTTATTGATGATTACTCAAGATGTACTTAGCTTTTCTTAATGAAAGATCGTTCTGAGTTATTCTCTATATTCCAGAGTTTTTGTGCTGAAATCAAAAACCAATTTGGTGTCTCTATCCGCATTTTTCGCAGTGATAATGCCTTAGAATATGTATCTTCTCAGTTTCAGCAGTTTATGTCTTCTCATGGAATTATTCATCAGACATCTTGTCCTTATATTATTGAGACTGCTTGCACACTTCTAATTGAGTCTCGTGTTCCGCTGCGTTTTTGGGGCGATGCAGTTCTCACAGCTTGTTATTTGATTAATAGGATGTTTTCATCTCCCATCAAGGGTCAGATTCCACATTCAATATTGTTTCCCCAGTCAGCCTTATACCCTCTTCCACCTCGGGTTTTTGGGAGCACATGTTTTGTTCATAACTTAGCCCCGGGGAAAGATAAGTTAGCTCCTCGTGCTCTCAAGTGTGTCTTCCTTGGTTATTCTCGTGTTCAGAAGGGATATCGTTGTTATTTACCTGATCTTCATAGGTACCTTATGTCAGCTGACGTCACATTTTTCGAGTCTAACCCTTTCTTCACAACTGATGTTACTTCTGCTGACCACCATGACATATCTGAGGTCTTACCTATACCGACTTTTGAGGAGTTTAGTAATCCTCCTCCACCTTCAACCACAGAGGTTTCACCCTTACCAACTTTTGAGGAGTCCAGTGTTATCCCTCCTAGTTCCCCAGCCACAGGAACACCACTCTTGACTTATCATCGTCGTTCGCGCCCTACATCAGGCCCATCTGGTTCTCGTCCTGCACCTGACACGGCTCCTACTGCGGATCCTGCTCCTAGTACACCGATTGCACTTCGAAAAGGTATACGGACCACACTAAACCCTAATTCTCATTATGTTGGTTTGAGTTATCATCGTCTGTCATCTCCCCATTATGCTTTTATATCTTCATTGTCCTCGATTTCTATCCCTAAGTCTACAGGTGAAGCATTGTCTCATCCAGGATGGCGATAGGCTATGAGTGACGAGATGTCTGCTTTACATACAAGTGGTACATGTGAGCTTGTTCCTCTTCCTTCAGGTAAATCTACCGTTGGTTGCCGTTGGGTTTATGCAGTCAAAGTTGGTCCCGATGGCCAGATTGATCGACTTAAGGCACGTCTTGTTGCCAAAGGATACACTCAAATATTTGGGCTAGATTACAGTGATACCTTCTCTCCGGTGGCTAAAGTGGCATTAGTTCGCCTTTTTCTATCCATGGCTGCAATTCGTCATTGACCCCTCTATCAGTTGGACATTAAGAATGCCTTTCTTCATGGTGATCTTGAGGATGAGGTTTATATGGAGCAACCACCTGGTTTTATTGCTCAGGGGGAGTCTCGTGGCCTTGTATGTCGCTTGCGTCGGTCACTTTATGGTCTAAAGCAGTCTCCTCGAGCCTGGTTTGGTAAGTTCAGCACGGTTATCCAGGAGTTTGGCATGACTCGTAGTGAAGCTGATCACTCTGTGTTTTATTGCCACTCTGCTTCAAGTCTATGTATTTATCTGGTAGTCTATGTTGATGATATTATTATTACGGGCAATGATCAGGATGGTATTACTAATCTGAAGTAGCATCTCTTCCAGCACTTTCAAACTAAGGATCTAGGCAGATTGAAGTACTTTCTAGGTATTGAGGTTGCTCAATCTAGCTCAAGTATTGTTATTTCTCAAAGGAAATATGTGTTAGACATTCTTGAGGAAACAGGGATGACAGGTTGCAGACCTGTTGACACGCCGATGGATCCGAATTCTAAACTTCTGCCTGGACAGGGGGAGCCACTTAGCGATCCTGCAAGCTATAGGCGGCTGGTTGGTAAATTAAATTATCTCAGTGACTAGGCACGACATTTCTTATCCTGTGAGTGTTGTAAGTCAGTTTATGAATTCTCCCTGTGATAGTCATTGGGATGCAGTTGTCCGCATTATCCGGTATATAAAATCGGCTCCAGGTAAAGGATTACTGTTTAAGGATCGAGGTCATGAGCAGATCGTTGGGTACTCGGATGCTGATTGGGCAGGATCACCTTCTGATAGACGTTCTACGTCTGGATATTGTGTTTTAGTAGGAGGAAATTTGGTGTCCTGGAAAAGTAAGAAACAAAATGTAGTTGCTCGGTCTAGTGCAGAAGCAGAATACCGAGCAATGGCTATGGCAACATGTGAACTAGTCTGGACCAAACAATTGCTCAAGGAGTTGAAATTTGGTGAAATCAGTCGGATGGAACTTGTGTGCGATAATCAAGCTGCACTTCATATTGCATCAAATCCGGTGTTTCATGAGAGAACTAAACACATTGAGATTGATTGTCACTTCGTCAGAGAAAAGATACTCTCAGGAGATATTACTACGAAGTTTGTGAGATCGAATGATCAACTTGCAGATATTTTTACCAAGTCCCTCACTAGTCCTCGCATTGATTATATATGTAACAAGCTCGGTACATATGATTTATATGCTCCGGCTTGAGGGGGAGTGTTAGAGATAGCTATGTAATTGTCCCACATTGGAATAGGAGTAGTATCCCCTTTGTATAGAGTAGCTATAAATAGCACCTCTTGTATTGCATCACATACAATATCAATATATCATATTTTCTCCCGTGCCTTCTCACGGTTAGAATAAAGTTACTAGCTTGGATTTCCCTCAAATCCTTCAGCCTCTCTGGAACCAAAATTGTAAGGAAGTTTTCTTACATCATAAACGAGTTCTCAGGTTTCTTGCTAACTAAACAAAAGGAAAGTGCATGAAAGTTTACTTCTTATCCCGAAAAATAAAATGCAGGAGAGTTTACTCCACCCCCCCCGCGCGCGCGCGCGCGCTTTTCCTTTATTTTCTTGTCTTTCAAGTTCACTCTTGGTGATTGTTATAATTGCTGTGTGTTGGTTTTCGTTATTCTTGGCTAATAATTCATTCATGCCTTGAATTAAGAATCCTGTGGTTATCTTTCAGTCATCTTTCATTAAATTTGATTAGTTAGAGGATTTTTGATTATTTCATGCTTCCCCTTCCACCTCCAGGCTTCAAATGGTAAAACTTTTGAAAGTAGTGGTGAGATCTAGGATGTATTGGTACCACAGCTTCCTGACCCCTTTCCTCCCCCACCACTGGCATTTGTTCTGGTGAGCTGGCTACTAAAAAAGTTAATACCTGACATCTATTTAATGCTTATGTTCACAGCTACTGATGGTTGATGGCAATGGATTGCTTCATCCTCGAGGCAAGTTTCGTTGTTATTTCTAGCTGGAAAAAAGATAATTCCTAAGTGTTGCAGATTGTTTATGGTGACTCGTCATTAGAAGATACCATACTCGCTCCATTTTTCGTGAATAAGATACTCAGAAACATTAAAAATATCGTCCTTTATCATGATCACATCTAGCATCATATTCTACATCTTTGCATTTTATAGCCAAACTCGTGTCAATTTTCCAACAATTACTAACTTTTATTCCTAAAACCCACTTTAAGAAAAATGTATAACTAATTGGACTTGCTTAGGTAATTTGATACACACGGAGTTTTCCATCTCTCTGTACCTTTTTGGCTATCTTGTAGGCTCGTTACACATATTGGCTAGTTGGTTCTCAGTTAATAAATCAGGGAATAATTATTCTCTTTGGATATTTCTCTATTTTAGATCTTGGATTTTGTATATGTGCGGCTAATGCATTCTTCAAAGAAAAGAGACTAGGAATTAATTTGCTCTCCGCTTAATTTATTACTGTGACTGTTTTGATCATTCTTTAAGGCTTTCACTCACATGTAGAGATCAATGCACTAAACCTGTGGCATTAAGTTGACTCTGCGGTATTTGTATTATCAATAGGAGATGATTAATGACAATCATAATCTTCTTGAACCTGATGATAATTTGACTGGATTGAAGAAGGCAATCATATGCTGGTGCTAAGAGTACCTTTTTTAGGTAAATTAAACTCAGTAAAGGACTAGATGCATTTTCCAGATAATAATTTGAATTATAGTTCATAATGGTGTTTCAGGCAAGTTGCAGTCTTATGAAGGACAGGATGCAATAGAAACTAAGTGATTCTTGCACATCTTTTATACATGTAATAAATTGAAAATGCACGAGATCAACTCTAACTTGATCAAGAAAGTCATTCAAGTGTCCAAACAAGATGGTATTAGGTACTCTCATGTTTTGAAAAGGAATTTAAGTAGTTTCCTGGCATTCTGAAGCTAGTTGACAAGGTCTGAACTGTTTGAACCCTACTCCTGCCATGGCTTTGAAAAGATATTTCAGCTTTACTTATCCTCTTGCGTGATTTTATTTTTAATTCAGCTCTTGTTCGATGCTGTTTGGCTTTTAAATAGCTGTTAAAATTTAATAAGAGAACTAGTGAGTTTGACTTTACTGATTAGTTCATCTATGATTGGCTTTTGTATCACTGACTGTTCAACTTGGAAGATTTGGCATATTTGACTTCATATGGACATGAATCAACTGGGGACTGAGTATGCAGATAGGGGTTCCTCCTGTTTTCATTGTTCCAACAGTACCTTTTCACACTTATTTTTGCTAAAGCCGCTGCAACACCAATTATCTTCTGCAGCTTTTGGTTTGGCTTGTCATATTGGTGTCTTAGCTGATCTTCCTACTGTTGGAGTGGGAAAGAATGTAAGTTTAAACTTCTTTGTCCACTTGAAGTTTCATGGAAAATCTGCATAGATTCAGTCCTCATGTGCTTTTGTTAGTTCCCACTTCTTGCCCTGGGATTCAGAAATGATCAACTGACAATTATAGCCCATTTGGCCAAGCCGCAAAAATCAACTTATTTTGAGAAGTGTTTTTTCTCAAAAGTGCTTTCAAAAGTACTTTTGGTGAGAAGCAATTTGTGTTTGGCTAATTAATTTGAAAAGTACTGCTGAGCAACAATTAGTGTTTGGCCAAGCTTTAAAAAACTGTTTCTAAGTGTATTTTTCTCAAAAGTGCTTTTCAAAAAAATGCTTTTGGAGAGAAGCTACTTTTTTCTGCTTCTCCAAAAACTGCTTCTGCTTCTCCTCAAAAGCACTTTTTTTCTTTCAAAAGCTTGGCCAAACGCCTTAATTTTAGAAAAAAAACACTTTTGACAAAAAAAAAGCGCTTTTGCCTCAAAAGAAGCTTGCCAAACAGGCTATTACTCTATGTGGAATACTTAACTGGCAAATATCTCCTAGTATTCTTCCCGTTGACTTGTTTATATAGTTTTCACTTCTTATTGATACTAAAACTTGGCTATTGCATTATTTTTGTATAATTAGTTGCCTCATTTGTGCACTGGTTTATAGATATTTTCTGTTCTTATCTGTTTCCAGTTGCACCATGTGGATGGTCTTACACAATCTAGGGTAAGAGAAATCCTTCAAGCAGCGGACTCTCCTGAAAATGTCTTACCCCTAATTGGGGACTCTGGATGTACCTGGGGAGCGGTAAGGAGTTAGTTAATTATTTTGTGTCCATGAAATAATACAATTATGGTGTAAACTGTAATGTTCAATTATTTTCTAATGAATCCTTCCGTGAATCACTCTTCAGAAAAGGTGTGGATTTTGGAGGCCTTTTGTTTTCTAACTAGCAACTACACATTATACTTAATGTTTCCAGTATGTTGTATTGGTTTTCCGGTTGATATTCTGTGAAATATTAAGTTATAATCTTACTACACACAGAAGATTATGATATGCTGGTCTCACGGGAAACGTAAAATACTCTTTTAACTACTAGTTCCAGAAATCACAAGGTCCAACTTTGGGTTGAGTCAACTAATTGTGAGCTTTTATCGTAGTATTCATCACAAGGTCCAAATTAGGTGCAAGTTGATTAAATCTTTATGCAGGCAATGCAATCATCTCAGGGCTCTTTGAAGCCCATATTCATTTCAGTTGGTCATCGTGTATCTCTTGCCACTGCAATTGAGACTGTGAAGATGACTTGCAGATTTCGTGTTCCAGAGCCCACCCGACAGGTAGGTCCAAGAAGTTTGAAAAGAAGCAATACATTGTTGTCATCATTATTCCTTGGTAGTGAAGGAGTTGATAGGGACTCAGCACTATTTATTCAAATTGTGCTAATTGGTTTGTGAATTTACATATTTTATAACTCAACTTGTACTTCTGATGTGTAGGCTGATATAAGATCAAGGGAGCGACTGAGGAACCATCAATGATTATGTCCGTACTTATTTCTCTATCTATTTGGTAGGTTTTCATATGATTAGAGTGCCGATAATATCATACCATTTTTAAATAGGACGCGAAAAGGTTATTAGAGGTTGAGTTCAAGAGCTGTTGAAGTCTACATAAATATCTGCAGATATACTTCTATATCTGCAGATAGAGATTGAGAACCTCCTGCTTCCATATCTGCAGATATACTTCTACATAAATAGTCTTCCAACCTCCAACACCCCCCCCCCCAACACCTTATATTTTATCAGGAACTTGTCCAAACATGGTCCAGTTAAGCTTACTTTGGTTTTTGTGTCATACAGGATGATTATGCTTCATCTTTAATTTGGAACTTCAGTTGGGCCACGATTGAAGTGTCATGTTCGTGACATGTCTTATGTGTAGTGCTCCGTTGTTGATACCATGGAATGCTCGACTGAACGAGAACTGCACTTATATATATAGAGGGGCAAATGGAGAAGAGGAGAAGGGAAATATCATTAGATTCTGAGTGAAGAAAACATAGTGAAAGAGCATTAGATTATGAGGAAGATAACATTCATACAGATACTATTTTCCATTTCATCTTTTCTTTATAATATCAGCATTTTGTTGGCCTTTTTGCAGTTCTCCCTCCCCCGTCCCACCCCCACCCCACCCACCCACTCATTGTAAAATTATTTGGTAAAAGTTTGTATATAATTGTTAGACATGTTTGACAAGGGTCATTTCAAGTTATCCATAAACTCTCTCAGGAAAAGCCGACAGTCATAGTTTACGGTGTCTACTTTATCAAATCACACTAGTTTATCATAGTTGGCCTTGGATATAATTTCTAATATTTCATAAAATGAAATACTTAAACTTCTTATAATAGAAATCTCACACAGGTATACTCCGGTTTTCTTAAATTTCAAATTTCAAAAATAAACACTTTAACTTTCAATATGGAAAGGAAATTTAGCAGTTTTGCTCCCAAGATATTGTTTTATTTTGATTTTTAGCCTTCTAGGAGCGTCTATGGTTCCGTTGGTTCGATTTTACTTAAAGAGAAACCAAATCAACTGATATATCTTTCGCATAGGGGGCGGCTAGAGGGTATAGCACCTAAAGCAAGTGTTTTAGGGGCTCGTTTTTTATTTTATTTTTTATAAACAAAACGTGTAAATATTAATTTTTCCCCAAAATGGAGATCACTAGACGATGAAAATGCAAAAAATATAACTTTGAATGTTCTTTAAAATATGATAATCACGATCATATTGATGGTTTAAACATATTTTCTAATTAAACGTTTTAAGAAAAATAGTACGAGTAGAAAATTAATGATGCACTTAATCAAATACAAAGATCTGATTCCCTTCATTATGTTTATATTACTTATAGAATGATATTACCTCAGCAGAAAGTAGATTTTCAATATTAAAATTAATAAAATCTTTCTTGAGATTATCAATGTTTCAAGAGAGATTAAATAAATTAATATTATCAATCCAAACAAACTTATTATAATTAACTTTATGGTACGCGCCTTGCGCGTGTATCTATATTAATAAATATATAATTTAAAAATTTAGAACATTATTTTTGATTAATATATTTGAATTATAAAATAAAATTATATTATAAAATATAAATTTCGGAAAATGATAGAATATTGATTCCAATTAGCTAGACTGTCTCATGTAAAATTTATTTGTGAAGAGTAAAAATGTCGATCAATATTTCGCGAAGAGCGTCCTTTTAGAGTACGCGCTTTGCGTGTCTATCTATATGTGACATTCAATTCTTATGTGTCATTTTGAAAGTATTTGTTGGATTTGATGTTGAGCTAAAGAGTATCATAATTATGAATATTGAGTTAGTTTATATCTAATTATAGTATTTAGTAAAATGTGTACTTACATTTTAGTACATAAATTATTCCTAATGAGAGTTGCACATTGGACCAAAATTATTCCTAATGGAATTATTATATTTTAATAAAGCTTACAGAACTAAATTATGTGTCTATGGGAACTTTTATACCTTTCTAAACACTCAAATTGATTCTAAGGATTCACATCCCTCTTATTCACTTTGGACCGAGTGGAACTTGCAATAGGATTGGAAGTTTGGAACTCTTTCTCGCATGTCCAAATGCAATTTGGTGAATACGGAATACTTATTTGAAAATTTAGTTGATTTACATAGGGTAAAAATATTTATTAATTTTAGAGTCCTAAATATTAAGACTTCGTACATAGTTCAAATAAGGAATAATTTAATAAGCAAAATTTTAATTGATTTTAATGTCCTAAATATTAGGAAATTAATTAAATTGATTATTTTGTCCAGTATAAACTCTATTATTAAGGAATACAAAAGGCGAATAACATTTCACTAAGGGCTTTCATGCTTTTAATATAGTATAGATATAGATAAATCGATCATAAACGTATTACTAATAAGTTTACATCTAAAAAATCTAAAGAAATATATTTCCAAAAAAAAAAAAAAATACTATAAAGTTTTTTGAAGCCAATGCATCAAGTTTTTCTTGAATCCTAACAATGTCAAAGCCAAGGAAGAAGAAAGTTAAGAAAATCTAAGCAAAACCTTCATTCATAACCCTGAAAATGACTTCTTTACATATAAGGAAATTAAGACCTAGGGTCAAAGTGAAAAAAAAAAAAACTTAGGAATAATAATATAACTAACTTATTGGACTCAAATGTAAAAACCAAAACATAACAAGCCTCAATAATTTTTTTTTCTCAATCAGAAGAAGCTTGCCCATTTCGAGCAAAATCTGAACCGAAATCTTTGAGAAATCCCAAAGTTCTGACAAAAATCTTTGAATTGGAAAAAGTGAAGCTTTGTCATCACCAACGTTCGAGTGCTATTGTGAGCCCCTGCCATAGAGCTTGTAGTTTAGCCTCTAAGCTGGTGGTATGTGGCAGGCCTGTCATATAACCTAGTACTCAGTCACCCCTGCTATTCCTTATGACACCCACAGTTCCTCCTACTCTTGATTTTGGGCATGAAGCCCCATCAATGTTAAGCTTATAGGATCCTATAGGAGGTGGCTCCCAATTGATATGGATTACAGTTGATTCACCTTTATCCCTATGTTGGACAGCCACATGGTAGTATTCAGTGGCTCTGGCAATGGTTTGTTTAACAGGGGCAAGGTTCTTTTTCTTTTCAAAAAGATTGTTGTCTCTTGTGAGCCATAGGCTCCAAAAACAGAAAGGCAAGAGGGTTTTCCAATTGATAACATTGTTGAACTGCATGTTCTTGACCTTGTGCCATGTATCTTCCCAGTGGATCATTGGGAACACAAGGTATGGATGGGAGGTCTTGTTAGTACACTCTAGTGTTATGGATTGCCAGAATGCTCTGGCATTTGAGCATTCAAAGAAGATATGATTGATGTCTTCCACTCCAGAGGAGCAGAAATGGCATATTGTGTTTACATTTAAGCCTATGCTACTTAAGTACTTGGCAGTGGAAGTCTGTTATGCTGCATCATCCAAGTGAAGAATTTTATCTTATTAGGGACCTTTAGCCTCCAGATCTAGTTGAAGGTATCATCATGGTTTGAATTGGAGTCTAGCTCAGAGCTGATCAGGTTGTAGGCAGATTTGGAGCTGAAGCCCATTACCATTGAGGTTCCAATGAGCTTATCCTCAAAGTTGGTAGAAAAAGGATGAAGTTGGATTGAATAACACATATGATGTCCCTGGGATGGGGTAGTGGATAACATTAAATGTCCATTCCCCATTGCCGAGGATAGAGCTGATATTAATGATCAAGTCAGAGTTGTGCCAAGGCCCCTGGAGGATTGTGTTGAGGGGATGCATAATGGGGATCCTTTAATGACCCATCCAGTCGTTTTGAGAATTTACACCCCGATATCCTATTAACTGATTCTCCGTATCTATTTTCTACTATTGTGACTTGTCGTGATGATTTATTTAGAGTTCCGGAGTGTTTTGGGACACTTAGTCCCTAATCAGAGGCTTAAGTCTTAGAATATTTGGAGCGGTAGTGAACTTTTGATATCGGGGTCGGAATCCGATTTCTGAAGTTGGAATAGGTCCGTAATGATAATTATGACTTTTTTGTGTAAAAGTTGAGGTCTATCGGACGTGATTTGACAGGTTCGACACTCTAATATGGATCTGATGATCTTGAGAGTGCGGACGCAATAGAATTGTGCGGACCGCAGTGGCGAAAGCCTACGGAGTGCGGACGTAGCAGAATTGTGCGGACCGCAGTGATTGGCAGAGTGCGGCCGCAACGGAATTATGCCGACCGCACAATGGAGGTTTAGAGGGCACTATATAAAGTCGAAATTTAGGGTTTTATTTCATTTTTGGACTTTGAGAACTCGTTTTGAGACGATTTTTTGTGGGTTTTTCAAGAAATTCATCGAGGTAAGTGATTTTGACTCGAATTTAGTTAATATACATGAATATATCACAAATTCATACTTTGATGGAAATTGGGGAAAATTTGTAGAAACTTCAAATCCCAATTTTATGGTTTATGAAGTTTCTACAAATTTTCCCCAATTTCCATCTCAAAGTACAAATTAAATGATGAAATCCGTGAAGTGGAATTTTTCTAACAGTTCCATAGCCTGTAGGGGTTATGTGATTCACCCCGTCCATTCAGCTCTTCTAGCAGCCAGTGGTATTCCAGCTCCTCCTAGACCTTAGGAGCCTTATTATGCACCTCCAGTATCTAGTGCGCCTCCTGCACGGTGTGCTTTCAGTGGTCAGTACAGCAGACCTGGCCCGAGCCAGTTACAACCGCCACACCCTCTTAGAGCTTGTTTTGAGTGTGGCGACACATGCTATATGATGAGGGATTGCCCTAGACTTAGGAGGGATGCACTTCCACAGACTTCTCAGCCACATCGTGCTCCACATGGTTCCTAGGTTATGATCACTGTAGACATGTGATTTTTGACCCTCCCCGAGATTTCACCCATTTTAGCATAAAATATTTAGTTTAGGCCTAATATCGATATTTCAATTAGTTTTGACTCTTTTACTTTATTTTATCAAAAAATAAAAATTACAAAAGTATTTCTTCTTTTTAGTTGCTGTTAGTTTATATACCTTTCGTAAAACTAAAAAATACCAAAAATAGTACCTTATTTTTATTTTAATATGATATTTGAAAATACAAAAAAAAAGGTTTGTTTTAATGATTAGTTTTATCTTAATAGTTATTTTACTTAAGTAGGATTAATTGGTAAATGAGGTCGTATTTTTAGTCTTGTTCATGGAGAAAGAATAAAATTTGGGCTCAAACAACCCATTTTAAGCCTAATTTTCGAACATAGCCCATAATTCCCAAGCCCATAATTTATAGGCCCATACCACTTAACCTAAAAAACCCTACAAAACTACCCTAGACCCCTAAGATCAGATCCGTCGCAATACACAATAGGGAGTCGAGGAAAACTTCAGTCGTTGAACAAAAGAGACCAACGACCCTATGCTATCTTCTTCTCCTGGAAAAAACCCTAGACGAACTCCACCATAGCAGCCGTTACCCTAGCTTCATCTTCTTCAGATAAGAAACAACCAACTTCCATGGTTTCAGCTGCAGTAGCCATAAACACATGACTTCCTCCAGCGTTGCTTCTGCTTCCTCTACAAACCATAAGCAACCGTTGAGCTTCATCTTCTCGAGACCCGATCTTGAGCAGCAAACAAACAAAAAACCCTCATTATCTTCTTCACAAATAAGGGACAACAGCAGAACTCCATGAACACCCCTAAGCTTCAGCAACATTAACCAGTGACCACCACGCTGATGACCCTAACAACAGTAATGGACTTTCTTTTTCACTCAATCTCACCAGCTCGCCGAAAAAATGCGAACGACCTTAAGCAGCCGGCCGAATCTCGACCATTCTCTAACACCCATCGCTACTCTTCCTTCTCTTTACCATAGCTCGTCAAAAAATACTCACACACAGCCACACACATGTACATAAACGAGAAAGGGATAGCAGCAAACTAGTTGAGCTTTGTGAGCATGAGAGGAACTTGCATCTGGTTTCAAGCTTCGCTTGGCTTATTTCAGATATTGTCCATTCAATTTGTTTTGAAATCGTGATTGAGATACTGTTGAAGTCCGAGGTTGTTTCGTTGAGGTTTCCGGTCGGGTTTGTCCGTGTCTAGCTTCATCGGCATGAGTTTCTTTGTAAACAGGCAGCATGTTTCTTTGAAAAATTGAAAGTAATTCAGGTCACTCTTTTTCTCCTATTCATCGCTTGTTTCATTTATTGACTGTGTTAGTCAATTTTGTGTAATTATTTGATTCCATGACAATGTTAAGTCAATTTTGAGGCATTTATCTGACATGGGTGTTACGCCAAATTCTATTTTCGAATCTCTTATGGATACGTATCGTCTTTGTAGTTCGAACCCTTCTGTTTTTTATATTTTAATTGGGGTTTTAAGTGAGTTTAAGGTTTGGTTTTGCTGAAATTTGCGAGAAACTAGATTAATAACTTTAACAACAAACCATTAGGGTAACAAGTTGTAAGTTAGACCATCTTTTACAATTAATGGATATCAAAATAGCTCAACAGATAAAGTAGTCAGTGTTAAACATTTCTAAGTGTGAATAACTAGCATATATGATCATGATCGAGTACATGTTCACGTGACATAATTACAGTCCTAAAAACAAATTGGAGTATACGTTCGTGCAACTTTGACTAAACTTTCTTAATAATAATAAAACATTACTAATTGTGGACATGTTCGCGTGACATGATTTTTAACATGCCAAACAAATGGGTACACGTACGCGTGACCTGTTTTAAGATAATTTCTTAATTAAAAGAGGCAAATGCACATAGGTTCTAAAAATGAGTAATTAGACAATTTGATTAAGCCAAGTATGATCAAAGAGACCGTGCTAAAACCATGGAACCCGGGAATGCCTAACACATTCTCCCGGGTTAACATAATTTCTTACCTGGATTTCTGCATTCGCAGACCGTAAATAGAGTCAAACTTCCTCGATTCGGAATTTTAAACCGGTGACTTGGGATACCATAAATTATCCCAAGTGGCGACTCTAAATTTAATATAAATAATCCCATTTCGATTGTCACTTACATTGGAAAAAACTCCCTTATAACCCTTTCGAGGTAGAAAAAGGAGGTGTGACAATCACAATACCTGCTGCCACCACACCTGCTCAGCCAGCTAAAGGTGGAGGTCGGGGAGGTAGAGGTCGCCCTAGAGGGGGAGGCCAAGCCAGGCCAAATACTATGCCCTTCCTGCCCGTACAGAGGTTGTTGCTACCGATTCTGTCATTATAGGTATTGTTCCGATCCGTCATAGAAATGCTTCAGTTCTATTCGATCCAGGCTCCACTTATTCCTATGTGTCCTTTTATTTTGCCCTATATTTGGACGTATCTCAGGATTCTTTGAGTTCCCCTATTTATGTGTCTACTTCTGTGGGAGATTCTCTTGTTGTGGACCACGTTTATCGGTCATGTTTGATTGCTCTTAGGGATTTTGAGACCAGAGCCGATTTATTATTGCTCAGCATGGTATATTTTGACGTTATCTTGGGCATGGACAAGTTGTCGCCCCATTATGCTATTCTTGATTGTCATGCCAAGACCGTGATGCCGGCTATGTCAGGTTTACCCCGATTAGAGTGGAGGGGTACTTTAGATTACACTCCCAGTAGAGTTATTTCATTTCTTAAAGCTCAGCAAATGGTTGAAAAGGGGTGTGACGCGTATCTAACTTATGTGAGAGATGTCAGTATTGATACTCCTACAATTGATTCAGCCCCAGTGGTGCGTGATTTTCCTGATGTGTTTCCGGTTGATCTTCCGGGCATGCCGCCCAACAGAGATATTGATTTTAACATTGATTTATTACCAAACACTCAGCCCATCTCTATTCCTCCTTATCGTATGGATTCTCCTGAGTTGAAAGAGTTGAAGGAACAGTTACAGGAGATGCTTGATAAGGGCTTTATTCGTCCATTGTGTCACCTTAGGGTGCTCATGTCTTGTTTGTGAAGAAAAAGGATGGTTCTATGCGTATGTGCATTGATTATCGCTAGTTCAACAAAGTTACAGTGAAGAACCGGTATCCTTTTCCTCGTATTAATGACCTATTTGATTAGTTACAGGGTGATCGAGTGTTTTCCTAGATTGCTTTGCGTTCAGGTCATCATCAGTTGAAGATTCGGGAGCCAGATATCCTGAAGACAGCTTTTAGGACTCGGTATGGTCATTATAAGTTCCTTGTTATGTCATTTGGGCTAACCAACGCCACATCAACATTTATGCACTTGATGTACAGTGCATTCCGACCATATATTGACTCGTTCGTCATTGTCTTTATTGATGACATTCTGGTGTACTCCCAGAGTCGAGAAGATCATGAGCAGCACCTGAGGACAGTGATTCAGACCTTGAGAGAAAAGAAATTATTTGCAAAGTTCTCAAAATGTGAGTTTTGGTTGGATTTCGTGGCATTCTTGGGTCACGTAGTGTCGAGTGAAGGGATTAAGGTGGATCTGAAGAAGGTGGAAGCAGTGCAGAGCTGGCCTAGACCATCCTCAGCTACATAGATCTGGAGTTTTCTTGGTTTGGCGTGTTATTACTGTCGGTTTGTTGAGGGATTCTCATCTATTACAACACCTATGACCAGGCTGACCCAGAAGGGTGCTCCGTTCAAGTGGATGGAAGAGTGTGAGGAGAGCTTTCAAAAGCTCAAGACAACTTTAACTACAGTCGCAGTATTGATATTGCCTACAGGTTAGGGTCTTATACAGTCTATTGTGATGCGTCGCAAGTTGGCCTTGGCACGATATTGATGCAGGACCATAGGGTGATTTCCTACGCGTCCAGACAATTGAAGGTGCACGAAAAGAACTATCCTGTCCACGACCTTGAGTTAGCCGCTATTGTTCATGCCTTGAAGGTTTAGAGGCACTATTTGTACGGTGTCCCTTGTGAGATCTACACTGATCATCGGAGTTTGCAGCATCTGTTCAAGCAGAAGGATCTTAATTTGCATTAGAGAAGGTGGTTAGAGCTACTTAAGGATTATGATATCACTATTTTGTACCATTTGGGGAAGGCCAATATGGTGGCTGATGCTTTGAGTTGCCGGGTAGAGAGTTTGGGGAATTTGGCTTATCTACCTACAACAGAGTGGCCCATGGCATTGGATGTTCAGGCCTTAGCTATCCAGTTTATGAGATTGGATATTTTTGAGTCTATTCGAGTATTGGCTTGTATGGTCTCTCGGTCTTCTCTTTATGATCATATCAGGGAGCGTCCGTATGATGACCCCATCTGCTTGTCCTTGGGGTCACAGTTCAGCACGGTGATTGCTAAGGAGTTTACCATTGGGGATGATGGTGCATTGAGGATGCAGGGCAGGCTATGTGTGCCTAATGTTGATGGTTTGCGTGAGTTGATTCTTCAGGAGGCTCACAGCTCATGGTACTTTATTTATCGGGGTGCCGCAAAGATGTATCAGGACTTGAGACAACATTATTAGTGGCGTAGAATAAAGAAGGACATCATAGAGTATGTTGCTCGGTGTTTAAATTGCCAGCAGGTGAAGTATGAGCATCGACGACCAGGTGGATTGCTTCAGAATTTAGAGATTCCAGAGTGGAAATGGGAGCAGATCACTATGGATTTCATTGTTGGACTCCCATAGACTCAGCAGAAGTTTGATGCAGTTTGGGTGATTGTAGATAGGCTGACCAAGTCGGCTCATTTCCTTCTGGTAATGACTACCTACTTTTCCGAGCAGCTGGGTCGAGTTTATATCCATGAGATTGTCAGACTTCATGGCGTGTTGGTATCTATCATCTCTAACCGGGGCATGCAATTTAGATCACGATTCTGGAGAGCCGTACAACATGAGTTGGGTACTCAGGTGGAGTTGAGCACAACATTTCTCCCCCAGACGGATAGACAGTCTGAGTGCACTATTCAGATTCTTGAGGATATGCTCCGTGCGTGTGTGATGGAGTTCAGAGTTTCTTGGGATCAGTTCTTGCCATTTGCGGAATTTTCCTACAACAACAGTTATCAACCCAGCATTTAGATGGCACCGTATGAGGCTCTGTATGGTAGGCGGTGTAGGTCCCCAGTGGGTTGGTTCGAGCCGAGCGAGGCTAGATTATTGGGCACAAATATGGTTCAGGACACTTTGGAGAAGGTTAAGGTGATTCAGGATTGACTTTGCAAAGTCCAGACAAAAAAGTTATGCAGACCGGAAGGTTCGTGATGTTTCATTTATGGTTAGAGAGCCGGTCTTGTTTCGGGTTTCGCCTATAAAGGGTGTTATGAGATTTGGAAAGAGGGGCAAGTTGAGCGCAAGGTTTATTAGCCCCTTTGAGGTGTTGAGGCGTGTTGGGGAGGTTGTTTATGAGCTTGCCTTACTTCCCAACTTGGCAGGAGTTCATCCGGTATTTCATGTTTCGATGCTCCGGAGGTATCACGGCGATCTGTCTCACATGTTGGATTTTAGTTCAGTCCAATTGGACAAGGATTTATCTTATGTTGAGGAGCTAGTGGCTATATTGGACAAACAGGTTCGAAAGCTGAGGTCATAGAACATTGCATCAGTAAAGGTTCAGTGGCGGTGTCAGCCGATCGAGGAGGTGACTTGGGAGATCGAGCAGGATGTGTGCAGCCGTTATCCTCATTTTTTCACCACTTCAGGTATGTCTCTATACTCGTTTGAGGATGAACGAATGTTTTAAGAGGGGGAGGATGTAATGACCCGGCTAGTCGTTTTGACAATTTACGCCCCGATCCCCTATAAACTGCTTCCCCGTATCTATTTTCTGCTATTGTGACTTGCCGGGATGATTCGTTTAGAGTTCTAGAGTGTTTTGGGACACTTAGTACCTAATTGGAGGCTTAAGTCTTAGAATTTTTGGACCGGTAGTGAACTTTTGATATCGGAGTCAGAATCTGATTCTGAAAGTTGAAATAGGTTCGTAATGATAATTATGACTTGTGTGTAAAATTTGAGGTCTATCAGATGTGATTTGATAGGTTCGGCACTCTAATATGGATCGGATGCTCTTGGGAGTGCGGACAACACCAAAATGGTGCGGACTGCAGGAGAGGAGTGCGACCGTAGCAGAATTGTGCGGACCGCAGTGATTGGCAGAGTGCGGCCGCAACGGAATTATGCGGACCGCACAGTAGAGGTTTAGAGGGCACTATATAAACCCGAGATTCAGGGTTTTATTTCATTTTTGGATTTTGGGAACTCGTTTTGAGATGAGTTTTTATGGGCTTTTCAAGAAATTCATCGAGGTAAGTTATTTTGACTCGGATTTAGTTAATATACATGAATATATCACGAATTTCATCATTTAATTCATACTTTGAGATGGAAATTGGGGAAAATTTGTAGAAACTTCATAAACCATAAAATAGGAATTTGAAGGTCGAGTTGTGATCGGAATTGGCTAATTGTGGTATGGTTGGACTTGTGAGTGAAAGAGTATTCATATTTTATGACTTTTGCCCGAATTCGAGACGTGGGCCCGGGGAGACTTTTTGGGAGTTTTCTATTTTCTTGCCTTAGCTTTGATTCCATTAGCTAAATTAGTTGCTTGTAGCTATATTTACGTTATGTAATTGATTTGATTAGATTTGGGCCACTTGGAGTTGGATACTCATGGCTAGAGCGTGATTTCAGATTGATTTGAGCTTGGTTTGAGGTAAGTGACTTGCCTAACCTTGTGTGGGGAACTCCCTATAGGATTTGGTATTATTTGATATATGAATGCTGTGTACGTGACGTGACGAGTGCGTACCGGGCTATTTGTTGCAAAACTCTATTTTCATTAAGTAATATATCTGTTTCCCTTTTATCGAGCAATACTAGTATATGTAACTATCCTGTTTAGTCTAGGAAAATTTGCGTACGTGCCTTAATTGTCTTAACTGCCTTAACTGCTTCCCAGAACTTTGTGCAACATGTTTAGTGCAAAATTACCTGTCTTCTTTGATATGAATTTAATATAAACTATAGAATTCCTTGTTGAAATTGTTATTTATGTTGATTGAGCTGTATATTTACTTTGGGACTACGGAAGGGTATTTCGAGAGATCCCCTTACACGTTTATGTTTGGTACTACGGGATGGTATCCCGGGAGATCCTCTATAGATTTACGTTTGGGACTACGGGACAATATCCCGGTAGATTCCCCTACACATTTATGTTTGAGACTACGGGATGGTATCCAGGAAGATCTTCTATACATTTACGTTTGGGACTACGGGACGGTATCCGGGAGATCCCCTGTTTCTATCTCTTTGTACCGAGTTGTTGTTTTTCTGTGATTTCATTTTTGTTGAATATTAGTATTTATCTTTACTGCGATCTTTCATATTGTTTTGTCTTATTCTACATATATATCAGTAGGGCCCTGACCTGATCTCGTCACAACTCGACCGAGGTTAGGCTTGGCACTTACTAGGTACTGCTGTGGTGTACTCGTGCCCTTTCTTGCACATGTTTTTCGTGTGGAGATCCAGGTACCTCTTCCCATCCATATTTCCAGTGAGGCGAGGAAATCTTAGAGACTTTGAGGTATATCTTACGCGTCCGCAAACCTAGGAGTCCCTCTCTACTCTTCATTAAGTTAAAGACTTCTTGTATTTTCTTCGTTGATAGTTTTCTGGAGTTTAGAAGCACTATTTACTTCTGTAGCTTTGTGACTCATGATATTCCGGGTTTCGGGAGCATTTATGATCAGTTTGAGAGTATTTATTGTATATGCCGAGCGACATCTAAACTTCTTAATTAAATTTACCTATTAAATTGTTGGCTTTCATGTTTCGTTCCTTATCCACAAATGTTAGGCTTACCTAGTCGTAGAGACTAGGTCCCGTTACGATAGGTTCACGAAGGGAGAATTAGGGTCGTGACAAGTTTGTATCAGAGCTCTAGGTTCATAGGGTCATGACATATCTAATTGTCAATAAGAAAGTTGACTCTATCCCTTTTATGGACAACCCATCTAGAGGCTTTAAGACAGACTTTCCAACCTTCCTGAATATACTGCCAAGTCATAGTTTTAGGTTTAGCTCTAGGATGGTTACCACTACAGTGCTTCCTAATCAGTTCCCTAGCCCACACGGTGTTAGTGTTCTTGTAGAATCTCTAAGCTAGATTGGTCAGGCTAGCTTTGTTTTTCATGTGTGCCTGTTGAAGGCCTAGACCCCCTAGTTCTTAGGCTTAGTAATAGTATCCCATTTAATCATGTGCAACTTTTTTTTTCCAGCAATTGTTTCCCATATAAAGTTCGTTTGAATTTTATCTATCTTGTTGGTGATGTATGAGGGTAACTTTATATAGCTCATCACATGGTTGGGAATGCTCCCCAGGCTAGAATTTGCCAAAGTTGTGCGGCCAACCATGTTTAACATTTTAGTTTTCCAGCCAGCCAGCCTAGTATTCATATTGTCAATGATGAATTGAAAATCTCTGTTGGTAGGCCTCTTATGGAAGATGGGAAAACCCAGGTATTTACCAAAATCTTTGCTTTCCTAATTCCTAACAATGAGCTGCAACTATTGGCCCAATCCTCAAGACAATTGGTTGCAAAGATAACCTTGGATTTTTGAAAATTGACCTTTTATCCTGATGCACTATTAAACTCATTTAGGATAGCTATAATAAATTCAACTCTTCTTCTTGGCTTTACCAAATAGAGTGAGATGATCAGAAAAAAAAGGTGAGAGAATTTAGGGTCATTCCTACTGATGGTGATTGGAAGCAAGTCTTTACTTAGGACCGCCTGGTCAATTTTTCTTGAGAGCCTCTCCATGCAAATAATGAATAGGTAGGGGGATATGGGGTCTCCCTGTTTGATACCTCTAGTAGGATTGAAAGGCTCAGTTTGGCTCCCATTGACCAGGATGGATATGGAGCTAGTGGAGATACATGAGAGGATCAGTTTGATCAATTTAAGTGGGAACTTGAAGAATATAAGGGATTCCCTGATGAAAGACCACTCAATTCTGTCAAATGCTTTTTCTAAGTCTATCTTGAGGATCATGTTGGCATTTTCCCTTTTATCTTTTGAAAATGAGTGATGTATTTCTAGAAAATTATGGCATTATTAGCAACCCTTATGTTAGAGAGGAAACTGGCCTATGATGGCCCAATAATGGTCTGGAGTAAGGGCTTAATCCTATTCACTATGATTTTGGTGACAAGCTTGTACATAGTGTTGCACATCCCAATAGGTCTACAGTTCTTGAACATAGTGGCATTTTGGCATTTAGGAATCAAACATAGGAGGGTCATATTAACTTCAGGGGGTATGGTTGAGGTGTTAAATATCTTTTGGAAAAAATGGTGGACATAGGCAGACAAGATGGTCCAGTATTTCTGACAGAAGAAAGGGTACAACCCATCAGGCCCAGGTGCCTTAAAGGGCTTGAAATAGTCCATGGCTTTCTTGATTTTATAGTACCTAAGGGGTTGATCAAGGTAAGTCCACATGCTATTAGTAAGGACTAGAGGATTGTCCTCACCGTAGCATCTCTTGTAGGTGGAATAGGCCTGGGATATAGTAAAAAGATACTCAAAGTAGGCTCTGATAGTCTCTTTGATGAGGTTAGGGTCTTTGATCTGATTACCTACTTCATCTGTTAAACTAAGAATCCTATATCTCCTTCTTCTGTTGAGGGTGGTTGTATGGAAGAACCTAGTGTTAGCATCCTCTTCACATAACCAGTTGATTGTGGATTTCAGCTTCCAAAAATCCTCTTCATTTTTAAGGATAGCTGAGAACTCAACTTGGAGATTGGATTCTAAGTTTTGAAGGTAGGTGAAGGTAGGTGCTAGATGGGTAGACATTAGAGTTTTGGATGACATTCAGCCTAGAAAGGATGTGTTTCTTCTTATGGAAGACATTGCCAAAGACTAGTCTATTCCAGGTGGTCACATTGGCTTTAAAAATGTTGGTGTCCCCCAACAAATCTTCAGTAGAGCTGAAGCTATTTTGAACAATGGAGGGGAAGTCAGAGTGACTACAACATATAGTCTCAAGCCTAAAGGGCCTACTATGATCAATGTATTGTTGACTAGTAATGTTTAGGAGTAGAGGACAATGGTCAGAGTCCTAGGTAGGTGGGTAATAATAGATTCTGGATATGGCTCAATCCAGTCATCAATGGCAAAGCACCTATCCATCCTTTCTAGGATAAGGTCTTGCTTATAAGTGTATCTTTGATTAGACCAAGTGTATTTTGAGCCTTTGACACCTAGGTCCACTAGTCTACATTGATTCAAAAACTCCAAAAATGATTGCTTCTACTATTGTTAATGTTGTTGGCTCCAAATTTGTCCCTGGCTTTTAGGACTTCATTGAAGTCACTTCCTACCAGCCAACTACCTTTGTAAATAAAGGCCATGTCCTCAAGGGACTGCCATAATCTAATTCTATATTTAAGTGACTACTAGCATAAATAGTCGAGAAAAGCCATTTAGGGTCATCAGGGGTTACTTTCACCATGTTATGCACACCCCGGGGGTGTGATACAGACCTCTTCAAGCTTCACTAGGTCATCCTTCCACATGAGGACTATACCTCCAGATTGCCCATCGGCAGGGGATTGGAATTGAGCATTGAATTGTAGCTCAACAGTCAAGTGTGTATGGTCAACCATTCTTGTCTCAAGGAGAACAAGAACAAGAAGGTTGTGCGCTTGACCATGGAGGCGCAATGCTTGATCCTCTCATATTCCATATCATAAAGTTCATCAGTAAAGGGTTTTGAGACGGGGCTTCCCTCCTAAGGCCCTTCCCCTTTCCCACAAGGTTCACTTTCACTATTCCCAACACAGGGCTTATTGCTACTGCCAAGTTCCCTAAGCTTGGAGATGAGGTAATTTGGAGATTTAGTTTACAACTTACTAGCTTTCTGGGGCAGAGTGCAATAATCATTTCTCCGGACAGCTCTTTGAACTCGATCACCTGGGCTTCTTGCATGAGGAGGACTATTGTTTTTGGGACTCCTAGAATTTTTAAGATATTTTCTAGGTCTGCATTGGACTAGGATCTGGTTCTTCTCCTTAATTAGCTGATCCATGGATGTAGATTGAGTCGATGATGGGGGAGTGTGCTGGTTCACCTGTGGCCATAAGATGAAAGCCGGTGACGGAAGAGGAATGTTCAGGTCCATTAGTGGAAAAAAGGGTATCGTTTCATAGAATTGCCCCATCAGAGTGTTGAGCTCCTACAGAGAAAGAGGTTGTTATGTGAACATGTATTGGTCTTGGAGGAGAGTTGACAGTCATAATTGGTGGTTGAAATTGGACAAACCTTGGTGGAGGAGGTGGGTCGCCAGTCGTGCCAGGTACCGTTGGTCTTGGATAGTGATGAAGATTGGGACTGGCCCAACCATCATTTGCAGGGTCTGGGAGTGGCCCTGCAGAGCCATCTCCAGCAAGGATTCCGGCATCAAATCTGACAATAGTGAGAGGGTGGACATTGTGAGGGGGTTGATGTTCTGTTGGAGGGTTGGGGTTGTTTGGGTTCGCCATTGAGAGAAGAGTTTTGGGGGAGATCAATGGTTATGCTTGAAAACAAAGGAATCTCTTTAGTTGTTTGAATATAATTTGTTTAGAGGCTGTTGGAATTCATGCTTGTACATTTGAGATTTTCGCTCAATCATGAAGGATTAACACTCAGTGTCACTTCACGACTGAGATGGTGTGTTCGATTTTCCAAAGCAATTGATTGCCTCTATTAAGAGAGGCGCAAACGGAGAGGGTATGTGCATTGTTAGAGTGTAGGTTTAGGATAGAGCTGGGTTAGGTTGTTGGATTAGAGTGGTGGCCCACTGTAGCAATTTTTTTGGGTTTGTATTTGTTAGAGTATAATTACCCAAATCTGGGGGGATATCAGACGTCAGGATATCAGACATGAGGATATTATTAGATTTGAGGGGTGGTATTTTTCATAATTTGGGTGGGCTCTACCCGTTTCCCTTATTCTTGACAGGCTGCCCTATTCCCAAATAAGGGATCTTTGGTCAATGGGTCGAAGGCTTTTAAATGCCTTTTTAACCTAGAGTATCTTTGGTTTGGGTTTGCGTGTGCTTTGCCTGTGGAGCTGATAGGAGATAGGCCAAGGTGGGACAAGCCCAATTTTCGGTCTTCCTCTTTGCCACTTTTGGTTAGATTTGATAGTTGTCCATTGGGCCCTGTGGCATATGTAGTCCCCTTTGGTTTTGAACTACCTTTGCCGGAATCCATGGTCGATTTTGGGCCGAGGTCAAGGAACTTACTTGAGGAGTCATTGAACCTCTTTACCAGAGTGTTAGCTTGGGTTGCTTTGTTTGTATGGCATCTGTATTTGGAGAAGGGAACAATCCGCCATTGAGAGGTTTGGTATCTTGTGGTTCCCTTGCTGTTGGTGTCGGCGGTGGGTGTTGCTTGATGGTTTCCTTGGGTGGTGGTTGAAAGAAATTCACAGTTTCATAGGTTGTGGCCAATTCTCCCACATCCCGTGCAAAGTATCCTTTCCCCTTCGTAAATGAGTGATTGGTTGTGGGTGCTAATAGTGACGTTCGTTGTTACCGGAATGTCCAAAGGAACATGGAACATATTCGGGCGTACCTTCCTCGTAGGGTAGAGAAGATGCATGTATCAATCATTAGAAGCTTACCCACTCTGTTGCCTACTTATTCTAAAATTGGCTTGTCTTAGAATTTCGTTGGCAATTGTGGTAGTCTTATCCAAACCACCGTTATGGCTAGTTTAGATTCTGCTGGGACAAAATTTGGTTCCCATCTGCGAATTGATAGGAAGTGCCTAGTTACAAACCATGTCCGCTCACTTAGGACTTTGCTCATACTATCCTCCTTGTTAAATTTGGCGATGAAGAAATCCCAACCTAGATCAATTAGGGTGAGAGGTTCATTTGATTTCCATAGATTGGAGAGTTTGGCCTTGAGTAGGTGGTGTGGGATTTCCCTCCAAACACTGATAATCAAGGAGTATTTCCAAGGTTTGTAGAGCCTCATTTTATCTTCAACTTATAGTGGGATTGCTATGTTCCCTGTGTTTAATTCAAAGGCCTGTGCATGCAAGCCGGATTGGAGTGGATCATAGCTTGTGAAGGAGACCAGTTTTTATCGAGTATGGCTTCCTTGAAGGAATTCTTATCAGTACTATCTTCGTCCAAAGCAGAGTTTGGATCTAGAGATGTTATATCAGGGGTTCCGCTAGGTGGATCACTAATTGGGAGTGGGGATGTGGCCATACTTGGGTGGCTGGGTGGTTAATATATAGTTAGAGATTGGTGGGTCTTTCTCTTACTAAAATCGTACCTAACCTTAAGAACCTTCATGTATAACTCTTCTTCTCAATTAGAAGAAGCTTGCCTATTTCGTGCAACATCTGAATCGAAATCTTTGAGAAATCCCAAAGTTCTCAAAAAAATCTTTGAATTGAAAAAGTGAAGCTTAGCCATAATCAACGTTCGGAAGCAAACGACTCTATTTTGAATTTCTTGAGTTCGAATCCCACATAAACCCTATCCCTAATTTGCATTTACAAATACTAAGAGCCCATTTGGACATACGAAAATTTTCCCTTTTTTTCCAAAAAAAATTTACTTTTTTTCGAAATCAACGTTTGTTCATAAAATTTTCAATTTTCACTTGAAGATGCATTTTGAAAATTTTCAAAAATTTGAAAAACTCCAAAAACTTGTTTTTCAAAATTTTCACTCAAATCACTCATAAAACTTCAAAAATAACCCAAAATTATATTCATGTCTAAACACAAATAAAAATTTCAAATACCATTTTCACTTGAATTTTTTTCACCCTTTCTTGGAATTTTACAATTCTTATGTCCAAACGCCCACTAAGGCATTGTAGCCATTTCACACATGGTTCAGCCACCCCTTTTCAGCCCTCAAGCTCACGGTTCAGCCAACATTCCCCTCATTTTGTTCACTTTTCAAAAGCTCTTCCAAAAACTAGTAAACTTTTCTTTTAATCTCTCGGCTTCTGTTGGTTTATGACCAAAACATAGTGCTTTTCGTTAGTTCGAGCGAATTCGAGGTCGGAGTTCGGTAGTAGATCTAAGACCTTAGTTCACTTCCCTAAAATAAAAAAGGTTAGTGATATCTCTTTTATATTTCGATTCTGGAGTTTAAACGTCTTCAATCTTTGGTAGATATTGTGAATATTTCATTGTTTGCTCTTGGTGATTCTGTTTAGATATTATGAAGCAGAGAGTTATTATGCATTCTTAATCTTGAAAGTATAAGGGGTAGAAGGTGAATTGTGGTCTATTTAAAAATTAGTCGACTAACGATGATTTTAGTTGACTAGATTTTGTGCAGAATGAAAAAGAAATAGTAAATAGAATGAGATAGACACACAACAGTTTTTATACCTGTTCGGTACCAGTGCGGTACTTACATCCAGTTTCTCTTGGGTCATAAGGGTTCCCTTAGATCTTGAAAGTTATTACAACAAGTACGGTTTTAATTTGTTCACCATCAACGAAGTATAACAACAGTGTATCTTGAATGGTGACACAACTCTCTTTTGCGTTCTAACTCTTCCTATATTTTGCGACACTGATAAACTGAGGAATACAATGTTTAGGCTAAGAAGTATAGAGATTTAGAAAACAATGTTTGTAGTTGCTCAAATCTTCCAGTTGATCTTAGCAGACTTCTTATAGAAGAGTTGAGAGCCGTTGAACCTTGACTGAGTTAGAGGCACATGATCTTCAAAGAGATTTGACCCAAGGGGTGCCTCTCAAATCCTGCTCTTGGGAAGGGCCGGATTCGTTAATGACTTTCCTTATCATGATCTTACATTATGGAGAAATTCGAGCCTTCGATTGAGCTAATTGAGGATACAGAATACTTGCTGGAAATAGCTCCTGATTTGTAGTCTTGATTTCCTTCGATTGAGGCTGAAAGGATATGATTCCTTTTTCTCTATAATCTTGATTTCCTTCAATTGAGGCTGAAAGGATATAACAAATTTGGATTCCTTTTTCCTGTCCATGAATTCAGCAACCCATCGTTGGATAACTTCTCATTAGTTTTTTTTATTTTGTTGATTCTTGATTTCTGCAAAACAAGGTAAGTAAATTTGTCATCATTGAAACTTGGATTTTCACTTAACAATCTTCCCCTTTTTGATGATGACAATCAAGAGAGTAAACACATCATAATTGTGTAGACTTCCCTTTTATTTCACCTTCTACGGTGCTCCCCTTGAGTTGATGCTGCCTCCTCCTAAGTGGTTGATTTACTTCTCTACTATTCTCCCCCTTTGACATCAATCAAAAAGGGAAAGAAAACAAACAAGACAAGTAATATAGGAAGTAATATACATAATAACTAGCGAGATAGTGCAACAAAAGTAATGCCTTCAACAGAGGCATATTTTATACAGACTCAAGCAAAAAAAATAGTTTGTTAGAACCACCAGCAAGCAAGCAAGAGCAAAAAACAAAAAAGAGAAAATATTATTTTTAACACCATCACACAAATACACATTAGCTTCTTCCCAGGAAGTACTTGAGAATGTTGATCACTTTGGTGCAAAAAGGAGTCATAGGAATTTTCGACATCTTTGACAAGCTTATCCATCTTTTTACTCATAGAATTGAATGCCCTAGTTCCTTGTCTCCGCGCAACTCCTATATCCATTCTGATCTTAGCCACATCTGTACCTATTTCCTTAGTAACTTCCCCGATCTTGTCTACCTGTTCCTTCATCTCAACCACTAGCTATTTTACCTCAACTAAATATTATTGCATCTGCTCAAGTGATGTACTTGGGTGTAAAGGGTGCCAAGTATACCTTCATAACTTCGAGAATGTGTGAGATGAGCAGACCATATGGTAAACAGGCAGCAGAGGAAGATATGTCTCTAATTCTTTCAAGCATGTATTGGTGAATCCACACAAACCAATCCAGTCTTTTATTATTAACAAGACAGTAAAGGACAAAAATATCTCTAGTGGATAAAGTGCTAAGGGACCCAGTTATGTGGAGTAAAGTAGTAGCAATCATGTAAGCCAAGACACGGTGTTCAAACTTTAGATTCTTGGGGCCATATCAGGAGGGTTATCAGATAAAAAGGTTTTTGCTTCTTCAAAGGATACTTCAAAATCTTTTGACCAAGAATTTTGCACAAAAACATCAAACCCACTAAACTTAGCAGAGAAAATCTTTTCAAATTGATAAGAGTCCAGAACAATTCGAGTGCCTAACACCATAGATTCCAAATCATCTTTGTCATTCACAAATAAATTTGCATAAAACATCCTCACTGGTTCCTCATAAATAGAGTTTCCAACAGTGTCAAATAGAGAAGAAAGATGCTGAAAATTAAATATAGTGGCCACATCACAATGCAAATTTTCTTAAGAGAAAGACTTAAAGAGCGTCCATAAGCCATAGATTTTGACTTGTAGGACTCAAACCTTATTTTTCACTGGGGCCATAAAAGATCAACTTGTCCTCATGTCCGAATTCAGTATTATCCACCTTTCCTTTCTTGCATGCAGGCTTTTTGGGGGTTTTCTCCATGGGCCTTTTTCCTACCCTTTTCTGACTAATGGGAGGGTTTTCGGAAGATTCGCTACTCTCATTGTCTAGTTTGAGGAAATCTGAGTCAATGGATGACTCCAAGTCTACAGGTTCTTCAGGGTTGAGGGTTTTTTGAAATCTTCTGCTGCGTCTGGTGCAGTGGAAGAAAAAGGGTTTCTTTTTGCCAAGGTAAGAATGTTGGCTTTAATGAGAATGAGGAGAGTAACAAGGGAAGAAAGGGGGTTTTATCCGAGCTTTAGGAGGATTGAAGGGTTGCCGTGGTTAAAGGAAATGGGGGGTTCAGAAAGGAAGTGATGTTTTTGAGGTGATGGATCAGTGGTACTGAGAAAATGCAGTAATTACACTTACAAGTAACTAAAGTTAAGCACACATACTGAAGGAAATAAAATATTTTCGAAGAAAATGAAAGATTTGTTTTACAAATTTGGCACAATGCCAATCTTTTTTCGAAGAAAACAAAATCTTTATTCCAAAAGGGGTTTTGTAAAAATATCAACAAGTTGAGAATCAGTACTAATGAATTCCAAAACAATATCACCTTTAGCAACATGATCGCAAATAAAATGATGCTTAATTTCTATATGCTTCACCCTAGAATGATGCACAGAATTTTTTGATAAATAAATAACACTGGTATTATTACAAAATATAGGAATAGAGGTAAGGGATAAATCATAGTCGAGAAGTTGATGCATTATCCATTGAACTTGTGTACAACAACTTCCAATAGCTAAATATTCTGCTTCAGTTGTTGATAGGGCAACACAGTTTTGTTTCTTACTATGCCAAGATACTAGTGCATTTCCCAAAAGTTGACACGTGCCACTTGTGCTTTTTCTGTCAATCTTGTCACCTGCAAAATCTGTATCTGAAAATCCTCTTAAGCCAAAATTGTTAGAATGATCATACCATAATCCTATCTTAGAGGTACCAATAAGGTATCTAATAATACGTTTTACAATAGTGAGATGGGATTCCTTAGGAGCCGACTGAAATCTTGCACACTTGCAGAAACTGAACATAATATCTGGTCGACTAGCAGCGAGATATAATAAGGAACCAATCATCCATCTATACATGGTTTCATCGACATTCTTTCCATTGCTATCTTCATCGAGCATCATTGTTGGACTCATTGGGGTACCGATCTATTTAGCATTCTCCATGCCAAACTTCTTTATAAGTTCCTTAGTGTACTTGGTTTGTCCAATGAAAATCCCTTTAGGAGACTGTTTGATTTGAAGTTCGAGAAAGAACGTTAATTCTCCCATCATGCTCATTTCGAATTCTACTTTCATACAGAGAGCAAATTCTTCACATAAAACAGAGTTAGGGATACCAAAAATAATATCATCAACATAAATTTGAGTGATAAGATTACCTAAATTATAATGCTTAATAAACAAAGTCGTATCGATATTACCTCATTTGAAACCTTGATTTACAAGAAAAGAGCTTAACCTTTTATACCAGGCACTGGGAGCTTGTTTAAGACCATACAAATCTTTAGTCAGCTTATATACATGATAAAGGAAAGTAACGTTTGCAAATCCTGGTGGTTGCTTCACATATACTTCTTTAGAGATATAGCCATTTAGGAACACACTTTTAACATCCATTTGAAATAGCTTGAATCCTTTGTGAGCAACAAAATCAAGTAGTATTCGTATGAATTCAAGTCTTGCTAAAGGCACAAAGGTTTCATCATAGTCGATTCCTTCTTGCTGGGAGTATCCTTGAGCAACCAACCTTGATTTATTTCGAACCACTTGACCAGATTCATTCAATTTATTTCTGAATACCCACTTAGTCCCTATGACTGAGGAATTTGAAGGTCTTGGAATCAATTCCCATACTTTATTTCTTTCAAATTGATCAAGTTCCTCTTTCATAGCTTTTATCCAGTGAGTATCATTCAAAGCTTCATCCACTTTCTTTGGTTCAAGTTGAGAAATAAGAACCACATGTGATTTGTTCTTCTGAGATCTTTTAGTAGTGATTCCTTCCTGAGGATCTCCTATAATGAATTTGTAAGGATAACAAGGTTCACTTTTCCATTCATTTGTAGTGTTTGAGGAAGGCTCTCTTTCCACATTAGTCGACTAATCTGTTTGAGATGGTTCGTGATTTTCTACAGGCTCTTCAGCTGGTTGAGTTTGTTGATCAGCTGACTCACTTTGATGATCCTTTCCTACAATAATAGATACAGGGACAAAAGGAATTTCCTCATCTTCAGAAAGTTTTTCATTCTTTGGGCGAGGGTTAGTATTAACAAAAACAACATGAATTGATTCTTCAATGCATATCTTTCTTTTATTATAAACTTTATATGCTATACTTGAAGGAGAGTATCCAAGAAATATACCTTCATCACTTTTAGGATCGAACTTACCCAAATTGTCCTTTCCATTATTGTGAATAAAACATTCCATCAAAATGGGTGAAAATAGCCAATATTGGGTTTCTTACCATTCCACAGTTCATATGGAGTCTTTTTGAGGATTGATCGAATCAGACACTTATTGATGATATGGCATGCTTTGCTCACCGCTTCTGCCCAGAAATGGTGAGGTAGAGAGTTTTCCACACTTATGGTTCTTGCCATGTCTTGTAAAGTTCTATTTTTACGCTCTACCACTCCATTTTGCTGTGGAGATCTTGGTGAAGAGAAGTTGTGAGAGATTCCTTGATCGTTGCAAAATTTTTCAAAAGCTCTACTTTCAAATTCTCCTCTATGATCACTTTTGATAGAAGAGATGTAGTATCCCTTTTCTCGTTGAACCTTCTTATAGAAAACTTCAAAATTCTTTAAAGCATCATCTTTATGACTTAAAAACATAACCCAAGTAAATCTAGAGAAATCATCCACAATGACAAAAGCATATTTCCCACCACCTATGCTAGCTGTT
Organism: Nicotiana tabacum; assembly: GCF_000715075.1. Lineage (NCBI taxonomy): Eukaryota > Viridiplantae > Streptophyta > Magnoliopsida > Solanales > Solanaceae > Nicotiana > Nicotiana tabacum. Next base: position 85,080,579 of record NC_134099.1, read on the forward strand.
CTCGTTGGACCAAATAAATTCATATGCAATAGTTGGAGAGGTTTGGAGGTAGAAACAATGTTTTTGATTTTGAAGGATGAGAGAGTTTGTTTTCCTAGTTGACATGCATCACAATTATGATCCTTTGAAAAATCTAGTTTTGGAAGTCCAAAAATAGGATCATGTTTAGAAAGCTTTTGAATAGTATGCATGCTGGCATGACCAAGTTTTCTATGCCAGACCCAAGGATCATCAATCATGGAAGCAAGACAAATTTGATCCCCAAGATTATTTAAGTTGCTAATAGTATAGACATTTCTGTCTCTGTTATATGTAAGAATGACATTACCTGATTCATCTTCTATAAACCAACCATGTTTCTTAAAATGAACCTCATAGTCATTGTCACATAGTTGACTAATGCTGAGAAGATTGTAGCCGAGTTCATCAACTAAGTAGGCTTCATCTACATCACATGTTGAGCTCAGAGGAACTTTTCCAACACAATTATGTTTCCTTTGGATTTGTCTCCAAAGGTAACTGTTCCTCCATCTAGTTTGGTGACTGTCTTGAAAAATTGTTTTTCGCCAGTCATATGTCTGGAACATGCGCTGTGGAGATACCATTTTGTTTTTCGATTCTTCTTGCGGTGTTCTTGTAAAACAAAATTACTTGTTTTTAGGTACCCAAGCCTGCTTGGGTCCTGAATGGTTAGAATGCTGAGTGTTAGTTTGATTTGAAGATTTGGGTCGCCAGACCCATCTCCTATTGTCCTTGAACCTGCAACAATTTGAGGTGTGACCCCTTTTACCACAATAAAAATAAGGTGGACTATTAGAATTATCAGAGTCTTTTTCTGCTCTGATTCTATTCCTTCATTGGTTAGTACTATGGCCATTTATACCATAAAAGGAACATGCATGAGATTTCTTCTATTTGTGATGAACAATCTGATTTGATTTGACTGAACTATGACTAGTAAATTTTTGCAATCCATTCAATTGAAGTTGAAGTTCATTAACTTCTTCCTGTAGCATATCACGCTCAATTTCACAAACTTTTAGCTTCAAGGCCCAATCTTTCTTTTCTCTTTGGATCTTTTTGAGTTCATTTAGAACTCTTTCAATATCTGCAAGAGCAATATCAATAAATTCTTGAAGTTCATAACAATTAGGACAAGTAGGGGGACGTACCTCACTAGTTCCCTCGTCTATCATGAGACCAAGTTCACATGGGTCTTCTTCTTCATCTGCTCCTTTGTTTCCTGAGAATTCACGCTCTCCTGATTCCTCATTGCTATCATATTCTATGGCCATGAAGCACATATTTGCAATTTCTTCATGATCAGATTCTTCTTCATCACTCCAGGCTCCAAAAGACTTCTTTCTTTGAAGGTTCCTGCTGAGCTTCTTCTTTAGTTCGGGACAATCGGCTTGAATATGTCCGTGTTTTCCACATTCGTAGCATCTTCCATCATTTTCATTGTTTGTTCTTCCCTTTTTGAAGTTTGGTTTACCTCTTCTGCTTTTTCTGTTTTTCCTCATCATGCTTGTTACAACTTGAGAGAGCATGGCTATGTTTTCATCCTATTCTCCTCTTTCTCTTTTTCTTCATCTTCTGGTTCAACCACAATTGCTTTGAAGGCAACTGTTTTTTTCTTTTCTTATTGAATCTGTCTGTAAGAAGCTTCTGGAAGCGTGACAACCCTTGAGGTTAAGGCAAGAAGGAGGATTTGAACATTATAGGCGAATCTTGGATTTGAACAAGCCAAACACACAATCAAAAAATCCTGGATCAACCATTGCAGCTGTAATTTGCTATTGGGTAGGTGGAACCTGATCACGCCCAACTATGCCTTATAAAAAGGATAAAGCGGTCGCTGCAAATATATTCTGGTTAACAAGTCTGGAGTCGAATCCCACAGGAAATTAACCTATCAATCATAGTTATTGGACTTATACAAATTCACGTATTCAATCTTCGGAGATATTTAGGTAATAGATTGGATGTTTACTAACTAAATATTACGTAATGAAAATGCAATAATTAAGAACTAATACTAACAGTTTGTAGACAAGAATTGAAATGATCTAAGGTTCTAATTTCCCTTATTGTCGGAATCCTTTTCACTATGTTTGCTATAAATTTTCGGAATCCTTTCCGCTATGTTTTCTATAAATTTGCCTAAGTCTTCTCTATCGATCATGAGTACTCTGCCTATCGTAACTCTCTCCCGAGTAATTATAACAATATACTAGACATATTCTCCCGAATTATTCTAGCTAGTCTTAAGTACAACTCACTTAGATCGCACCCAAGGTTTCGTTATCCCAAATCCCACCTTTAAACCCTTCGTATTGATCCCTCATATACGTTAGGAGTGATGATGTTCAACAACTACCTAAATATGAACTCTCTCCCGAGTAATGCACACTAAATAGGAACAGTTAATTGATGGCCCTTCAATCAACAACAACAAGCATATAGTTAAACAAAGAGAGAATACTATGGCAAATCTATATTAACATAACGAGAAAATCATCCTTCAACAGGTTCCATCAAACCCCTAGATTATGAGTTTAGCTAATCATACTCATAGTAACAATATTCAAAGTAATTTGCATAGTTAAATTATAGAGTAAAGATAGAGAGAAGTAGAAATCAATGATTCGAACCCCCAAGTAGTGTTCCACGAGCTATTCTTGCCTCCGGTTGCAAAAGTCGTTCACAGTGGCATTTTAGGGTCTATTTATATGTTTGGGACAAGCCCTAAACGTGTAGGTCAACTCCTAGTCAAGCCGGAAAACAACTAAAACCTTCAAAACTCGGACTGGACCTGGCCTTAGGCCTGGCGTTGCTAGGCTAACGCCAGCCTCAACCTGGCTTTAAGTTGGCGTCGCCAAGCTAATGCCTGGTTGGGCCTGGCTTTAAGCAGGCGTTGTTTGGTTGGGCCTAACTTTAAGCTGGCCTAGCCAGGCTAAAGCCTGGTCGAGCTGGCTTTTGCCCCCTTCTCCTTTTCATCGTTCTCGAGTGCACTTTCGACGTATAAGCATCCTTTTAGCTCTATTTTCATTTCCAATGCACCTACATATAAAATAGACTTAATTACGCTCAAACAAAGTGTAATTTAACATTAAAGCATGTAAAATGCAAGGCATATAATGTGTTAAACCATGAATTATAACCACACATCAGAACCTCTCCAACAAAATATGGTGTTAATTTAACTGTCTGCTCCAAGTAAATAGTTGAAAAACATACCCTTTTAGCACCATCAACAATTTTAGAACTACTCCTTGTATCTATCTTGCCAATTGTAAAACAATTCTTTTTAGCTTTCTTGCCAATTTTAAGACGCTCCATTGTAGCTCTTTGCACCTCTTCTTTTGTACCTCCCCTTTGCGCCGGAAGTCAGAAATTGTCAATTCAAACAACTCTTTTTTAGCTCTCTTGGGAATTTGTGACATCCATCGCAAAAGGGAGGTATAGAAGAAGATGTGCAAAAAGAGCTACAAAGAAGCGTCTTAAAATTAGGAAGAGAGCTAAAGAGAGTTATTTTACAATTGCCAAGACTACCAGAAAAAGTTCTAGAATTGTCGATGATGCTAAAAGGATATGTTGTTCAACTAACTTGGAGAAGACAATTAAATTAACACCACATTTTGTTGGAGAGGTTCTGTGTGCCCAATATCAAATTACAACTCAATGACTGGAAAAGATTTTTTTATTATTCTAATTCAGGATTCTAGTACAGTATACTGGTTCGAAGTATATAATTTGTACTTATTTGAGCTGAACCTACTACATCGAATGAACTTATGCTATATCTGCCCCTGATTATATATATGCTTTTCCTTTTATGATGGTTTTATCTAGCTGCTCCAAACTAGATTTGATGGAAAATTCTTTTTTATACAGTATTTGATTGAACTAAAGTTATATTTGGCAATCACACTTCAAGTTGCTTGAAGCACAAGTTTCCAAGTAAGTTTAGTTGCCTGAAGCACGATTGGATTCAAGCTGCTGAAAAATGTAATATCAAAGTAAACTACAAAAAGTTGTCTGGTATAAAGCAATTTCAAGAATAGTGCGGTATATTATATTGTCTCGGTGAATATTTAGTAAAATAAAGCTATATGATGAATGAGTTTTTACAATCGTTTTATATGTCGATGACACAAATCTCAATAGAGCTCCGGAAGACCTTCAAAATAGTGTATTATCTAAAGAAAGAATTAGGAATAAAAGATCTGAAAAGATACGACTTTGTCTTAGTCCGCAAAATATTTAGTAGAATCAATCTGCATATACAGAAATGATGTTATATAGATAAAATAAAAAATAGATCCATTAACTGGAAAAAAGGATAAAGCACATCCATTAAATATTTTAGTGGTTGTTCGATGACTTGATGTCAAGAAGGATTATTCATTTCGGTCTCGAGAAGATAATTCATAGTCATCTTTGCCTCTTAGGGGTTGTTTGATAGGGTGTATAAAAATAATGTAGAATAAAGTTTATTAGCAACACAATGATTAATAATACATGGATCAATAATGCAATAATTAGTTATAAAGAGATTATACTTATTTATTGTTTAGTGTTGTGTCTTAAAAATTAAAATGCATTGCATAATTTTTAAGCAAATTAGTTGTTTACTTTAAGGACAATTTTACCTTTAATCATGCTAATGCATGCATTAATAACATTTGTATTGCTAATATTATGATTTGTTATGTATTAGTTATATATGAGATAATACCAAATAAGTTGTATAACTAATACATATATTAAAAAAGTGTACCAAACAAGAGATTATTAGTAATACCAAAAGATAATACATGCATTATTTTCTCTAATACATGCTCCCAACCAATCCCTCAGCCCTTTGGACGGATTACTAGAATGAGACTATCTAACATTTTCAAACTTCTTTCTCTATATCTCTTGTCACAATATTTTGTTATGCTTTATTATTACTTTATACTAACATAGACCATTTTATTTCCTTATTCTTTTTGTAATGACCCGGCCGGTCGTTTCATGAGTTACCATTCCGTTTCCCGCATTTCTGCTTCTTTATGTGTTGTTCAGCTGTATTTCATCGTATCGTGTTGGTTGGTTTGGGTTCGGAGAGGTTTTGTAGAGGAATGAGACACTTAGTCTCTTTTGAGTAAGCTTAAGTTGGAAAAGTCAATCGGATGTTGACTTATGGGTAGAAGGTCTCGGATGTGAATGCTGATGGTTCGGATAGCTTCGCTAGCTGATTTGGGACTTAGAAGCGTGATCGGAATGTATTTTGGAGGTTCGTGGTAGATTTAGGCTTGAATTGACGAAATTGGAATTTTGGCATTTTTCGGTCAGCAGTGGAAATTTTGATATCGGGGTCGGATTGGAATTTTAGAAGTTGTAGTAGGTCCGTTGTGTCATTTGTACGTATGTGCAAAATTTCAGGTAATTCGGATGAGGTTTGATAGGTTTTTTGCATCGTTTGCCGAATTTGGAAGTTTGGAAATCCTTAGGCTTGAATTCGATGGTGATTTGATGTTTTGATATTGTTTTGAGTGTTCCAAAGGTTGGAACAAGTTTGAATGATGTTATGGGATGTGTTGGAATGCTTGGTTGAGGTCCCGAGGGCCTCGGGTGAGTTTCGGGTGGTTAACGGATCAATTCTTGGCTTTTGAAGTTGGCAGATTTCTGGTATTTTGTTGTAAGGAATTCCTTCTTCGCGTTCGCGAAGGTTTAACGAGAGGGTCAGCCCGAGTTGTTCTTCGCGTTCACGATGTAGGTCCCGCGTTCGCGAAGGTGTATGAGTTAAGGCAACGTGTTCGCAACCTCGGCCTCGCATTCGCGTAGAGTCTAGTTGAGTAGTCTTCGCGTTCGCGAGTGGGCCCTCGCATTTGCGAAGAAGGGAATTTTGGTCGGTGGAAGCTTGTGCTTCGCAAACACGAGGGAGCTGCCGCGTTCGCGAAGAAGAAAATACCTGGGCAGAATGTTTAAGTTCAAAATCGAGGGTTTTGTCCATAATCTCAAAATTCATTAGATAGCTCGGGAGAAGGCGATTTTCGAGGGGATTTCCAGAGGATTGATTGGGGTAAGTGTTCTTCACTCAAATTTGTTTAAGTCCCATGATTATGTCTTGATTCTTACCATTTAATTTGGAAATTTGAGGTGAAAATGGGGGGAAATGGAAGAAGATTTGGAGAGTTGATTTTGGGGATTTTGATGACCATTTGATGTCGGATTTTGGTGAATTTGATATGGGTAGACTCGTGAGTGAATGAGTTTTCTAGTTTTGTGATTTTTTCGGATTCCGAGACGTGGGCCCAGGGGTCGGGTTTGAGCCAATTTCGGAATTGTTGAATTAATTTGATTGTTTTCGCTTGAGCTTTGTTCCCTTAGCGTATATTGATGATAATATACTGATTTTGGTTAGATTTGGAGCATTTGGAGGCTGATTCGAGAGGCAAAGGGCATCGCGGGCTAGAGTTTGGACCGTTTTGACTTAAGTAATGATTGTAAATATTGCCCTGAGGGTATGAAACCCCGAATTTCACATCGTTTCACTACTTTGAGGTGACACACACGCTAGATGACGAGCATGTGGGTGTGCACCATTGGGGATTGTGACTTGGTCCGTCCCGTACGACTATTAAGTCGCGTATTTGATACTATTGTATTTTGAAAAGTATTACTATGTTTTGGGCTGAATGCCATACTTGGGCCTCGTGCCAACTATTTGGACCGTTAGGGGCTTTTTTTTACTATTGTCTCCTTATTGTTTTGGTTTAATATCTACGCTCAGTCATGCAGTGTTTTACTGATTTCAAACTCGGTGTTATTTACTCTGTTTTGATTCTATAAATGATATTTTGGGCTGAGCACCCTGTTTTACTGGTAGCCCGAGTGGCTTAAGAGATTTCTGACTGAGTGAGGCCGAGGGCCTGTGTTGTGAGGATATCATGGGATCGGGCTGCGTGCTATAGTATGTTGTACTGATTGTGATATATGAGAGGCCGAGGGCCTGATTTATTATGCTACGAGATGGCTTGTTATAGCGCTTGGGCTGTAGGAGCCTCTCCGAATTCTGAACACCCCCAGTGAGCGCGGGTACCCAGTATGAGTGATGTGATTTTGCCCGAGAGGCTATTGTTGATTCATGTTGTTGCTTGAGTGGCTGATTACGAGTGATTATGAGATAGCCCGAGGGGCTGGTTCTGTTGATATTTTGCCCGAGGGGCGGTTTATGGTACATGTCTTGTCCGAGGGGCTGTTTACGTTTCTATCATTTTTACTCACTATTTCATCACTTGTTTGAAACTATTGAAAAATGTTTTTAAAAGAAAAGGTTTACTGAAACTGAATTTGTTTTATGAGATAATTGATTTTAGTACTGTTTTGGAAATGTATTGTATTTGCTGTGGTGCTATGATGTAGAATTATCTATTTTCTTACTGCTCAGCTTTCATTTACTTTTATTACTTACTGAGTTGGCGTACTCACATTACTCCCTGCACCTTGTGTGTAGATCCAGGAGTTGCGGGTTGCGATAGTGAGCATTGATCGTCCATTCAGCAGGATTTTGGAGTCGACAAGGTAGCTGCATGACGTTCACAACCATGTTCTTCTCCCTCATATCTTCCATAGATTTTATTAGTATTGTCCTCCAGACTTTGTTAGACTTTATTGTACTTAGACAGAGTTGTAGTTGCTCGTGACTTGTGACACCCCATTGTCGGACTTGTGTATTTATTCTGCACTGGTTATTTAGACTTATGTTATAAGATTTCTTGTTAAATAAATGGCTTAAAAATGACTTTTATAGAATAATGATTTGTTTTGGGAATTGTGTCGGCTGGCCTAGTTTCACGATAGGCGCCATCACGATCGTGTAGGTTTTAGGGTCGTGACAAGATGGTATCAGAGCCTAGGTTACATAGGTCTCACAAGTCATGAGAAGGTTTAGTAGAGTCTCGTGGATCGGTACGGAGACGTCTGTACTTATCCTCGGGAGGCTGTAGAACCTTTAGGAAAAACTTCACATTCTTGAATTCCTGTCGTATGAATCTGTTGATTCTGGTAACTAAACTTTTGTTATTCTATTCTCTCACAGATGGTGAGGACACGTGCTACCGGTCAGGACGGACGACCACCGACACCACCAGTTGGGGCCACTAGAGACCGAGGACGCGGTCGAGGCTGTGGTAGGGGCAGAGTTGCAACCTGCATAGTTGCTAGGGTAGCACCTACAGATCCACCAACCGCCCCAGTTCAGGATGCTCCAACTGTACCATCTCAGGAACCGACTGTGCCTATTGTATCCCAGGCCTTTAGGAGTACCTGGACCAGATTCTATCAGTGTGCACTGGCCTGGCTCAGGAAGTCTCAGTTACTACGGCCACAACTACTTCTCAGGCCGGGGGAGGCACTCAAAATCCTGCCACTCACATAACTGAGCAGGTCGTGCAGGGACTTCAGACACCGGGGGCACCTCCAGCCTAGCCGATTACAACTGCTCAGGACTATATATCTCATGTTATGCCAGAGGACGAGAAACATAGATTGGAGAGGTTTGGTAGACTTCAACCTCCGTCATTTAGTGGTGCTGAGGGTGAGAATGCATAGGGTTTCTTGGATAAGTGTCAAAGGATGCTTCGGACCGCAGTTATTCTGGAGACCAGTGGGGTCTCATTCACTACTTTCCAATTCTCTGGTGCTGCACTTAGTTGGTGGGAGGCTTATGAGAGGCACAAGCCATTTGACGCAGTGCCCCTTTCTTGGCAGCAGTTCTCCGCTCTCTTTCTGGAGAAGTTTGTAGCTGAGTCTCACCGAGAGGAGCTGCATAGGCAGTTTGAGCAGCTTTATCTGGGTGATAGGTCTATCACACAGTATGAGATGCGGTTCTCCTAGTTGGCTCGCATGCGGTCTGGTTGGTTCTTATAGACCGGGAGAGGATCAGGAGGTTTATAGATGGCCTCGGTTTTCAGCTTCGGTTGCTCATGACCAGAGAGAGTATCTGGTGCTACCTTTGATGAGGTTGTTGACATAGCTCGACAAATTGAGATGGTTCGTGGTCAGGAGAGGGTCGACCAGGAGGCTAAAAGGCCTCGTGGTCAGGGTGGATTTAGTGGTGCTCCTTATGGGGGTTATTTTCAGCACGGCATAGGCCGTCCATTCTGGCATGCTTAGCCAGCTCGCCCAGTTTATCGTGGGGCATCATCGGGCCATGGTTCTCACAGTTCTCATCAGGGCCATTCCTCACTTAGAGCCCTTCCAGCCCAGAGTTCATCCCGTGCTCCATCAGTTCAGGGTTCTTCCATGCCAGTTTCTTCTACTAGTCATCTCGGTGCTAGGGGTTCCCTTCAGTCCCCATCTCCAGCACCAGGGGGTTGTTATGAGTGTGGAGAGTTGGGTCATATGTGGAGACAATGTCCTCGTCGTCTTGGGGGTTCGTCTCAGCAGAGGAGTCATCCATCAACTTCAGCACTAGTTACTTCACCACCCACCCAGTCAGCTAGGGGTGGAGGTCAGTCAGCTAGAGGTCACCCTAGAGGGGGAGGTCAATCGGGTGGTGGTCAGGCCGGTTTCTATGCACTCCTAGCCATACCATATGCTATTGCTTCAGATGTTGTGATTACAAATATTGTCTCAGTTTGCCATAGAGATGCCTCTGTGTTATTTGATCATGTTCCATTTTTTCATATGTGTCATCATATTTTGCTCGTTATTTGGATACGCCCCGTGAGTATCTTGTTTCATCTATTCGTGTATCTAATTCGGTGGGCGATACTGTTGTTGTAGACCGTGTATATCAATCGTGTGTGGTGATTATTGGGGGTTTGGAGACCCGAGTGGACCTTCTGTTGCTTTGTATGGTCGATTTTGATGAGATATTGGGCATAGAATGGTTATCTCTATGTCGTGCTATTTTGGACTGTTATGCTAAGATAGTGACGTTAGCTATGCCGGGTGTGCCATGGATTGAGTGGCGAGGTTCGACTGATTTTGTCCCCAGTAGGGTGATCTCATTTTTGAAGGCCCATCAGATGGTTGGGAAATGTTGTCTTTCTTACTTGGCTTTTGTGAGGGATGTTAGTGTAGAGTAAAGCTGTATTGTGGTCCGGGCCCAGGCCTAAATGGGCCAAACGGGCCTGGGCTTAGGCGGTCCCGGCCAAATGGTCCCGGGCCTAACAAGCCAAATGAGTGGAACCGGCCCACTGCGATCCTAAGCCCACATGGTCCCGGGCTAAATGGGCCGGGCTCGCAAGCCTAAATGGGCTTTTTGTTCCGGGCTATTTTTTTTAATTTTTTTTTATCTAAGGCAATTTCTTGTAAACTATATATGTATATACTAATATAAATTGCTTATATATAGCTATATAAATATATATAGTATGTATAGTATGTATATATAATTATATATTGCCTTATATAATATATAGCTTATATATATATATATATATATATATATATATATATATATATATATATATATATATATATATATATATATATATATATATATATATATATATATTGCCTTATATATATGTATGTATGTATATATATAGTTTATATGTATTAGATATATATATATATATATATATATATATATATATATATATATATATATATAGCTTATATGTATTAGATATATAATATATATACTATATCAAATTTAAACACAAAATAAATTGCAAAGAAATATTGAAGGGAATGTCTTATAATTTTTATTATTACGACATTAACAAAAAATGACAATATCTTTCTTAGTCTTCCTCCCCCCAATGGAATGAGCACAATAAGGTACTAATACCACCATTAAAAGGAAAAAAAACTAAGGAAGATGTGCCAAAATACAAGTTACATATTAGTCTATGTATTATCTCTAACAAATCTCATAAATCCTTCAAGGTCCGGAGAAATTTCCGTTGGTGGTGGTGGAAAAGAAGCTTGTTCATCACCACTTTCGGGCGAAGCAGCATCCTACGCAAGTTCCGCTAGCATTTCTTCATAAGCTTCGTCTATCTCCGGTTGTGATTCTGCAAGTCCAAAATTTCTTCTTTCCGAACGGATCCAATCTCTGAAGAGTACTGATTTTTTCAAGCTCTCCCTCATAGACGCTCTATGATCACCGATTTGAAGTCTCGCTTGATTGAAAGCGCTCTCCGATGCCACTGTTGAAGCTTGAACACTTAAAATATCTCGAGCCATCCTTGAAAGAACCGAATAGTATTTTTGTCTGTCCTTCCACCATTCCAAAACATCGAAGGAGCCGTCGAGATTCTCTGATTTAAGTCCCTGCGACAAATAAACTTGAAGCTCATTTTGTGAACTATCACCAATATTATCACCTTGAGAACCCCAGAACTCGGTCCAAGAACTAAGGGCTTTTAGGGCCGCAGTTCTTTTAAATGATTGCGAACTAGACGAAGTAGGAGTTGGAACATTTGGTCTAGCATGATCTAAGGCAAGTTGATAAGCATTATAAATTGTTTGAGCATTTATTTTACTTGAGGCTTTTGCATCTCCAAGTGTAGCAAATTCCTCAGCTGAAAGTAATAAAGCGTTATAAATATTTGAGTACCAAAAGTGAGGACCTCCTAATTTCATTGTAGGATTTAACACTGCAGCAACACCAAAAATAGGGCGGATAGGGAAAAATATTTTTTAAATTTAGCTTTCATAGAAATAATAGCTTGTTGATAAATTACTCCACCTTCTGAAAATTTAGTAAACAAATCTGTAAGTGCTGCAATATAAACTAAACAGTTAGAAATAGTCGGATAATATTGCCCAGATAATTCATTTGTAGCAACATGAAATTGTTCTAAAAAGTCTACAAGCATTTTAACATTAGTCCAATCTTGATTTGTAAGGTGCTCATCATCATCATCATCACCACACGGGCATTATATGTTGCGCTTATTGGGTTTCTATATTCATATGCAACAACTAAACTTTCATACATGTAATTCCATCTAGTCGGACAAGGTTTAGGAACCTTTCTTTCTCTAAGGCCAAATTCATCATATTTTTTAAAATAATCTCTAAGTCTACTTCTACGGTTTGAATAAAAAAGCCAATTAAAAACCATTTTAGCCTTTTCAATTTCTACATTTAAAACTTTCATACCATCACCGACGATTAAATGATAAATATGACAAATACATCTAACATGAAAAATATTACTAAATGCAGGATTTAGTGTAGTTGTAAGTAAACCTATAGCATTAGTGTTACTAGAATCATTATCCATTGAAACCGACATTATTTTATCTCTAATGCAAAAATATCTACAAATATCTGCAACTGTTTTAGCAATAAACTTACCTTTGTGGTGTGAATTAATTATTCTATAAGCAATAATGCACTTTTGCATTATCCACTCTTCATCTATCCAATGACTTGTAACAGTTAGATAATCACAGTCATTACCACTTCTACCAATATCAGTAGTAATAGCAATGCGACAATCTATATGAGTAAATAAATAGCGCAAATATTGTTCATATTCATGTTTATATTTATAAATATCACTCTTTACGGTTGCGCGAGGCCATCCTTTATAAGTAGGATTAAAAACTCTTCTAATATAATGCACAAAATGAGGGTTAGAAGGAAAACTATAGGGTAAGCACATAACAGTAACCATTTTTGCCAATTCTTCACGATCTTTATTTGGATCATAATATAAAATGCCACCGATAACAGTGTTAATTCCCGGTTGAACTAGATTTGAACCTGTATTAGGGTTAACCGTAGTATCTACACTTGTGCCCTCTTGCACAACTTTCATTTGTAAATATCTAGCTTTATCTCTAGGGTGTTTCAATATGTGTCTAGTCAAACTACCTGTACCGCTACGGTCTCCATCAAAGACCCACAAGTTTTACACTTAGCCTTATTTTGTTCTCTTAGTTGAGTAAAAAAGTGCCAAACAAGAGATGTTTCGGGCCGTTTAGAAGGTTTTCTATTAAAAGTAGGGGTTACTACATGAGGGTCAGGCGGGACATCAATTGGGTTATTAACAGGACTAGTAGGTGTATCATCTAAATCCGGTTGCGTTTCATCTAAATCATCATTTTTCTTATCATTCTCAAAGATCGTTTGATTAGGATAAAGAGCATTCATAACTTCTTCATTTAATTGTTGACCTGGTGCAACATCATGGCAAAATTGACTATCGAAAAATTGAAAACAAGGGTTATCACTATCAAGAATAATAAGTGGAGGAGGACGGTAACAGGTCTGGGTCGGAGAGCCGGGGGAAGAGTAGTAGCTTGGCGACTAGATTCACCAATTTTAGATTTTCCCTTACTCTTACCACCAAATATTTTTTTCAAAGAAAAGTCCATATTAATTATAATTATACTAAATAAAACAAACAAAACTATAATATTAAAACTTAAGAGTTGGAACAAGTTTACCGAATTGACGAACAACTTCTTGAAAATTGAATATCGTTGAAGACTTGAAGACCTGAATATTTCAATTCACCAACTTCACAATTTTTTTACGAAATTGCAATAATAAAGTTAGTAATTGTAGAAGAAAATTAGAGAGAGATTGATGAATTTGTGAGTAAAAATGAAAGAATGGGGGGGGGGGGTATTTATAGTTGAGAATAGGGAAAGTGTAATTATAAAAAGTTTAGGGTTAAAATAAAGTTTGAGGGCCAAATGACTATTTTTTAAAGTTCCAAACGACCGAAAATTGAAGGTCAACGGCTAGATTTTAAAAATTTGACCGTAAGCCCTTTTTATTTTTATTTTTTAAAAAAATAGCCATTGGGGCCCGTTTGGCCCGGTTGAACAGGCTTAGGCCCGCCTGCTAGTCCTGGGCTAAATAGTCCCGGGCTCACGGGCTATTTGGTCAGGACGACCCGCTATGGCCTTTTGCACTACTAGAGACCAGCCCGTTTGAACCGGCCCATTTGGCCCGTTTGGCACGCGGGCCCGGCCTACAATACACCCTTAGTGTAGAGACTCCTAGTATTGATTCAGTCTCGGTAGTGAGGGACTTTTCGGATATGTTTCCTGTAGACCTGCCGGGCATGCTACCAGACAAGGATATTGACTTTGGTATTGATTTGGTGTCGGACACTTAATCCATTTCTATTCCACCGTATCGCATGGCACCAACGGAGTTGAAGGAGCAGCTTTAGGAACTCCTTGATAAGGGGTTCATTCGGCCTAGTGTGTCGCCGTGGGGTGCGCCTATTCTATTCGTGAAGAAGAAGGATGGCACTATAAGGATGTGCATTGATTACAGGCAGTTAAACATAGTTACAATCAAGAACAAGTATCCTCTACCTCGTATTGATGATTTATTTGACCAGCTTCAGGGAGCGAGGTTCTTCTCCAATATTGACCTCCGGTCAAGGTATCACCAGTTGAAGATCAGGGACTCGAATATTCTTAAGACAGCTTTTAGGACCCGATATGGTCATTATAAGTTCCTTGTGATGTCTTTTGGGCTGACCAATGCCCCAGCAACGTTCAAGCATTTGATGAACACCATGTTTCAGCCTTATCTCGACTCGTTTGTCATTGTATTCATTGATGATATTCTGGTGTACTCGCGTAGTCAGGAGGAGCATGCGGAGCATTTGAGAGTAGTATTGCAGTGATTGAGGGAAGAGAAGCTTTATGCAAAGTTCTCTAAGTGTAAGTTTTGGCTCAGTTCAGTGGCTTTCTTGGGGCACGTGGTGTCCAGCGAGGGTATTCAAGTTGATCCGAAGAAGATAGAGGTGGTTCAGAGTTAGCCCAGACCGTCCTCATCCACATAGATTCACAGTTTTCTTGGTTTGGCAGGTTATTATCGTCGGTTCGTTCAGGGATTTTCATCTATTGCATCAACCTTGGCCAAATTGACTCAAAAGGGTGCTCCATTTAGGTGGTCGGATGAGTATGAGGCGAGCTTTCAAAAGCTCAAGACTACCTTGACCATAGCTCTAGTGTTAGTTTTGCCATCAGCTTCAGGTTCATATACAGTGTATTGTGATACTTCGAGGGTTGGTATTGGGTGTGTATTGATGCATGAGGGTAGAGTGATTGCTTATGCTTCTCGTCAGTTGAATCCCCATGAGAAGAACTACCCTGTTCATGATTTGGAGTTGGCTGCCATTGTCCACGCATTGAAGATTTGGAGGCATTGCCTGTATGGTGTGTCTTGTGAGGTGTTTACTGATCATCGTAGCCTCCAACACTTGTTCAAGCATAAGGATCTCAATTTGAGGCAGCGGAGATGGTTTGAGCTGCTAAAGGACTATGATTTCACTATCTTGTACCATCCGGGGAAGGCCTATGTAGTGGTCGATGCTTTGAGTAGGAAGGCGGTGAGTATGAGCAGTTTGGCATATATTTCTGTTGGGGAGAGACCTCTTGCAGTTTATGTTCAGGCCTTGGCCAATCAGTTCGTGAGGTTAGATATTTCGGAGCCTAGTCGGGTCTTAGCTTGTGTGGTTTCTCGGTCTTCCTTGTTTGATCGCATCAAAGAGCGCCAATATGATGATCCTCATTTACTTGTACTTAAGGACAGAGTTCAGCACGACGATACCAGAGATGTGACTATTGGCGATGATGGGGTATTGAAGATACAAGACCGGATATGTGTGTCCAATGTAGATGGGCTTCGGGAGTTGATTTTGGAGGAGGCCCATAGCTCGCGGTATTCCATTCATCCGGGTGCCACGAAGATATATCAGGATTTGAGATAACATTATTTGTGGAAAAGATTGAAGAAGGATATTGTGGATTTATAGCTCGGTGTCTCAATTGTCAACAGGTGAAATATGAGCATCAGAGACCGGGTGGCTTGCTTAAGCATATAGATATTCCAGCGTGGAAGTGGGAGCGGATCACCATGGACTTTGTAGTTGGGCTCCCACGGGCTTTGAAGAAGTTCTATGCTATTTGGGTGATTGAGGATCGGTTGACCAAGTCCGCGCACTTCATTCCTGTGTGTACTGCCTATTCTTCAGAGCGGTTAGCAGAGATTTATATCCGAGAGATTGTCCGCTTGTATGGTGTCCCAGTTTCCATCATTTCAGATAGAGGTACTCAGTTCACTTCGCAGTTTTGGAGGGCCGTGCAGCGAGAGTTGGGCACTCAGGTTGAGTTGAGCACAAATTTTCACCCTCAAACGGATGGGTAGTCCGAGCGCACTATTCAGATATTGGAGGACATGTTGCGCGCTTATGTCATTGATTTTGGGGGTTCATGGGATCAGTTTCTACTGCTCGCAGAGTTTGCATATAACAATAGTTATCCGCCGAGTATTTAGATGGCTCCATATGAGGCTTTATATGGGAGACGGTGTAGATCTCCAGTTGGTTGGTTTGAGCTGGATGAGGCTAGACTTTTGGGTACAGACTTGGTGCAGGATGCTTTGGACAAGGTGAAGGTGATTCAGGAGCAGCTTCGTACAGCACAGTCAAGACAAAAGAGTTATGCTGACAAAAAGGTTCGTGATGTGTCCTACATGGTTAGGGAGAAGGTTCTATTGAAGGTTTCACCCATGAAGGGTGTTATGAGATTTGGGAAGAAGGGTAAATTGATTCCTCGGTTCATTGGGCCTTTTGAGGTGCTTCAGAGGATTTGGGAGGTGGCTTAGGAGCTGGCCTTGACACCTAGCTTGTCGAGTGTGCATCCAGTATTTTATGTTTCTATGCTCCGGAAGTATATTGGCGATCTGTCTCATGTTTTGGATTTCAGCACGGTTCAGTTAGAGGGTGATTTGACTTATGATGTGGAGCCAATGGCTATTTTGGAGCGGCAGGTCCGAAAGTTGAGATCACAGGATGTAGCTTCAGTGAAAGTGCAATGGAGAGGTCGGCCCATGAAGGAGGCTACCTGGGAGATCGAGCAGTAGATACGGAGCAGATATCTATACCTGTTTGAGGCTTCATGTATATTTCTTGACTCGTTCGAGGACGAACGTTTGTTTAAGAGGGGGAGGATGTAACGACCCAGCCAGTCATTTCATGAGTTATTGCTCTATTTCTCCGTTTCTACTTTTTATGTGTTATTCAGCTGTATTTTATTGTATCGTGTTGGTTGGTTTGGGCTCGGAGAGGTTTTGTAGAGGAATGAGACACTTAGTCTCTTTTGAGTAAGCTTAAGTTGGAAAAATCAACTGGATGTTGACTTATGGGTAGAAGGTCTCGGATGTGAATTCTGATGGTTCGGATGTTGAACTGATTGTGATATATGAGAGGTCGAGGGCCTTATTTATTATGCCACGGGATGACTTGTTATACCGCTTGGGCTGTAGGAGCCCTTCCGAAGTCTGAACACCCCAGTGAGCGCGGGTACCTAGTGTGAGTGATGTGATTTTGCCCGAGGGGCTGTTGTTGATTCATGTTGTTGCCCAAGGGGCTGATTACAAGTGATTATGAGGTAGCCTAGGGGCTGGTTCTATTGATATTTTGCCCGAGAGGCTAACATGTCTTGCCCGAGGGGCTGTTTACGTTTCTATCATTTTTATTCAATGTTTCATCACTTGTTTGAAACTATTGAAAAATATTTTTAAAAGAAAAGGTTTACTGAAATTGAGTTTGTTTTACGAGATAATTGATTTCGGTACTGTTTTGAAAATGTATTGTATTTGCTGTGGTGCTATGACGTGGAATTATCTATTTTCTTACTGCTCAGCTTTCATTTACTTTTATTACTTACTGAGTTTGCATGCTCACATTACTCCCTGCATCTTGTGTGCAGATCCAGGAGTTGCGGGTCGCGATAGTGAGCATTGATCATACATTCAGCAGCATGGCGTTCGCAACCCTGTTCTTCTCCCTCATATCTTCCCTAGATTTTATTAGTATTGTCCTCCAGACTTTGTTAGACTTTATTGTACTTAGACAGAGTTGTCATTGCTCGTGACTTATGACACCCCGATGTCGGGCTTGTGTATTTATTTCGCACTGATTATTTAGACTTATGTTATGAGATTTCTTGTTAAATAAATGGCTTAAAATGACTTTTATAGAATAACAATTTGATGTGGAAATTGTGTCGGCTGGCCTAATTTCACGATAGGCGCCATGACGACCGGGTCGGTTTTAGGGTCATATGTTAGCTATTCAAAATTTACTAATCCAATTAATATAGATTTATAGTATAATATTTGATGTATTCCACTCCGTCACATTCTTTGACACTATTTTGTTAAATTATTGCTAGTGTTTCAACTTTCAAATTCCCCCTAATCTCAGTCACCTTTTTGACCATTCCCTATGCAGCCTCAATCCTCATTGTCCTTGATCTACTTTCCTACAACCCCACATTATTGGTTTCTCTTTGATCTGTCGGTCCAAGACCCTATTTATTAATACCCTCTAAAATAAAAACCCAACATATCTCCATTTCTTGATCTTAGCTAATTTTTGGTTTTAATGGAGGAATCATCATCATCATCTGCTTCACAAGAAGTCAATGAGCTAATTTCTTCATCTTCAAAAAGAAGTGGCACTCCAAATATGGTTATGGGAAAACATCGTCTGGCTGCTGCTATTGCTTCTCTCAATCAGCAAATCCAGATCATTCAGGTTAGTGTTTTCTTGAATTTTTAGTGGTTCTGATTTTTGGTCCATTATTTTATCCCTTATTTACTGAGGTTTTTATGCTTTTTCTTATTTGGGAATTTTGTTTTGTGATTATTTTAGGATGAATTGGATCAACTTGATTCATGTGGTGAAGCCTCCATTGTTTGCAGAGAGTAAGTTATTATGGGAAATTAAATGGCTTGTCTTGTTTCTTCTTTCTTCATCAACATCATTATTATTATTACTATTATTTTTACTTTTTACTTGTGGCAACAGAAATTGAGAAGAATTGCAGTGTTAGATAAGAATATTAAATATCACATTTTTTTGGACAACAAATAATTGAAGCAGCACATATTACCGATAGAGAAAGTAGATGGATTGGTTATGTACTTCACCAAGGTCACCTATACATGTCAATTGTCACTAAAAATTTATAATCTCTCATAAGAAGCAAATGATTCATATCAGAGATGCAAACTAGTTGAGTTTTTGGTCTATTTCATATTGGTATTTACATTGGATAAGGTTGTTACGACTATTTTCGTTTGCTTTGAAATTATGAATAGAATAGAAAAGCAAAAACATGTTGTGTACTAACTTTATTTGGTTGCAGACTAGTTTCAAGCGTTGAGTTAATGCCCGATGCTCTGCTTCCAGTGTAAGATTTACCTTTATTTTACTTTTATCATCATTATGGTTCTAAATATTCTCAGCGAGAGTTCAATAAATTCACTCTGATCCAAGAAAAAAAAAACAAGGCAGTGCAGTTTTGAGAAAAAAAGCTCCTTCAAGATATTCTAAGAGATTCCTGAGTATTTATTGAAAATTTTCAAACAAAATAACTAACCGACGATTATTCTCATTATACAAGGATAGGATAGTAATGAAAGGGAAAGCAAGAGATGTCACATTATTAGTTAAGTGTATGATTGTAATCTCTTCTAGTTCTGTACAATTATCACCACTTAGAACTAATTTCTTTTGTTGATTTCGGTCTAGAGTCTATTTAGTTATTTTTTAAAATTGAATCGAAACGAGATTCGTTCTTGATGTTGAGCTAACTAATGTTGGATTATCCATGTTATGTTACTTCACACTCCAAATGTCAATTCCTGCATTGCAAGAGTATCCTTATATTTATAATTTTGGATAGTACTCACTGCTTGAACTAGTGTTTGGTGTCTAGTTAGTCCCAAAGTCATTTTCTAAAGTTACTAGTCGATATGTGGATGCAGAGGAAATTATAAGTATTCCCTTTGGTTTTCAAAGATTCTCAAATAAATTAGTGATGCTTGCAGGACTAGAGGACCGATAAATGTTCATTTGGATCGATGGTTCCACGGAGCTAATGAATCAAGACGCAACAAACGCTGGATATGAAAAGGAATTCAGAGTTAAGACCTTTTATTCCTCACCAACTTGTAACAGAAATTAAGTGTACAGCAATTCGAATAACCTCTTCTGCTTTTTTCGGTTTATTTTGTAATTAGAAACTTTTAACTCTACAATGTCCAAGTATTACTAATGTGTTACCGAGTAAGGAGCCATAGCTATTGAAAGAAACCTTTACCAGCCCCTCTTCTTGGAAGGATTGGTGCTCCTAGAGATACTCTATTAATGGTATACACAAACATGCACGTTAATTTGAACCAAACAAAAAGCCTAGTACTTAAGTGGTGAAAGGCTCCGCGGATCCATTATCCATTGAGTTTTAAACCGTGCGCCAAATGGCCATTGAAAATTTCTCGGTTATCGCCTGTTCCTAGCATTCGCAGCTGCACTAAGATGCGGGAGACTATAGTTGAGGAACACTTTGAGCCATAAGAAAAAACAGCATCGAATAAACATACCGAACTTGCTCAAGTCCACGTGATTGTTTAATGACGCATGAAATGTTTACACCACAAGGTTTAACAACACACAGAATTCGTCAACAAGAATCAGAGACATTTATTGTTCCCTTTACTACCATATCAACTAGAGTGAATGTAGTCTACTTAGTAATACATACACGCAATTACACGCAATCTACATATATTCAAGACTCCAAATCCAACTGCAGCATGGCTATGCTAATCAACATTTCTTCCTCTGTGGAACATGCAACGAATAACAAATACTACTGTTGCACTTCAGTTTCCCGAGCTGTAAGAGGCCTCACCAGATGATGAACCCTCTAGTTGTAGCAGCCTCATCTCCTCGTAAGCCCATTCGAGACCAGGACAATAGTGGAGTGGAGGATTGAACCTGGTATCATGTATGTTATCTGGCAAGAATGCACCATTTTTAATCAAGAATCTGATTGCTTTCCTCTTTCGTTCTTTAGCTGCATGATGGAGTGGAGTCCCTGAAACAAACAAAAAAGTTGAAAGAGAATAGGGATAATGGTGACTAACTTTGATTTTGAAAATGCTAATAGGGGAAAAGCTGCTTTACATGAGTGTAGGTACTTACATCCACAGACACCCTTAGTTCGTGCATCAATATCGGCGCCTCTCTCAAGCAATTCATCCATAACTCGGAGGTGACCACCCTTAGCAGCAAGATGGAGTGGAGTCACACCAAGTGACTTAGGCCCCCCTGCAGTCACATTTGCATCCATGCCTTCACTAAGAAGTCTCTTGACCTGTTGATAAAACAAAAACGATCAGCATAACATAACCAATTGAAAAGCACGGCAAGTATATTGCAATGAGAAGAAAAGGTTCAAAAGGTAGGGATCTCTCGAAAATGCACATGAATAAGAAATTCTTATAGCATGGGTTACTTTATTAAAAGAAAAATAAAACAAATAAAAAAAGGGCAGCCCGATGCACAAAGCATCTCGCCTTCACTCATGGAACAAATAAAATTTAGAAAAAGGTAGCCTGGGAAACAGAAAAAGTAAACAAACTGATGCTTACTTCCTTGCTACCCATAGATCACCGCAACACATCCAGGGATAACACATTACCAATTACATTAAAAAATGAGCTGATAGTAAATTAAAGAGAAAAGCTATACTCTTCAATGAGATACTATCACGACCGGAAATCGAGTGTACCTACTGTAACCTACTCATTCCGTCCCAGTTTATGTGATGGTGATCCAATTTGGAGATTCCAACGAATTATTCCTTGGCCCTTTGATATGAATATTTTGAATTATTAATTATTATGGCTTATAGTACTTTCTATGTAGTTTCTAAATATGTAGATTTTATTTCGAAAAACTTAAAGATTCTATGTCCAAATGCTCGGTAAAAATTAAGAAGTTTAAAACTCGAAAAGCAAAAAGTGTCACATATCACAGTACCTCGAAATTTGTAGATTACAAATGATTGTCGTCTATGTGGTTTCCTCTAGGAAAATGGAATTAAATCAGTGGTTTCCTTCCGTATTTAGAAATACTTCCTACTAATAATATTTGACGTTCAAACTGAGGTTTAGCATAACGGATTCTAATTCACAGAAGTACATAAATTCCAACATCCTATGTTCTTTTTCCCTAAGCTATCATCTTGGTGAATACTCTATGATAAAAGGTGCAACTTATTACAAAACTAATTAGAAGCAGTATCATAAATGCAGACATACTTGGCTTTGTCTCTTCTTCTATCAGCATTAACAAAAAATCCATAAATAATTAACATGTCCTAGTATTTTTATGTACTAAAGCAGTCGTCCAACAGCACAGCAACTAAAAATAAGCTCGTACATCTAACACACAAATAACACGAAACACTATAAAAACATAAGTAATAAAAGATGCAACACAAAAAAAAGAAGTAAAAGAGTACCTCTTTCAGGTCACCTTTACGAGCAACAATATGAAGAGGAGTCCAACCTCGATCATCCATATCACCTCCACTCATATCCAACCTCCTATACCTCCTACTTAAACCCAATCCTCCTTCTTGCATTTTCCTTTCTTCTTATTTTCCCCTTAATTAAACCAAGCTCCAAGGTAGAAACCTTTACACGAAATACCAAAATTTCCCTCACAATCAGCAAGTTCTAATCTTTCCAATGCAATTGGTACTATTTTGCAATTTCGCAAAAAAACCCAGAAGAATCTCGAGTAAGTAAGATCCCAAAAAGGTGACAATTTCTTCAAATTTACATGATTGAGTGGCCAAAAAAGAACCAACAAAAGAGAGGAGGGCTTTAGCGAGAGGAATGATTAGCCAAGTTGTACGGAGCAAAAGGACTCAAACCAGGCCCCAAAACACGAAGATTAATGAGCTTAATCGCATTCACAGGCGAAGACGGAAGGAGGGAAGAGATCATCATACTGAACTTGATAATAGCGGAAACAAACAAATATATTCAAATTCTGGTTGTTACTATTACTGAATTGGAACCAATTTGGAATACGTTTGGCGGTTGCATATGTGTTTTGATGTAAGAATTGTTGTGGTTTGAGATAAAACAGAAGCCCTAAATGTTGCAGGGAATTTTTTTCGGCAGGAGGAATTGGGCACCATACATTTAAGCGTAACAAGTCCATGTTCTATTTTGCCCCAAATAATAGTCTAAGGTCTGATTATTTTTATTAAGAACACGATATGTTAATCCCGTAAATACTTTATATTAATATATTATCTCTAAACTTAGAACAATGAAAAATTAAGAGATATTACTTATGAACATATGAATGTGTATAAATTAAATTGGTTCATACATGAAATGAGATGTAACAAGAGTTTGTGTTTATTGCATTGGATGTAGTTAAGCCGATCCAAGGTCTTGCCCGCAAGTTTTGTATAGGCTCTTAATTATCCGCGCCCAAGGCAAAATTAGACTTTTTCTCCTCCTCCTTCTTCTCTTTGCAAAATTAATTTGTTAGATTTGTTATTATTTTGACAAATTGATGATTGAGGTATTTTTAAGATATTTGAAAGTAATTTGAGTTAATTTGGAGTAGATTTGAATGTTCAATCATGTTGAATTATTAAAATTCGACGAATAAGTTTCTAATTTTGAGCAATTTGTATTTCAAACTAAAAAAAATCTTAAGTGCATACAAAAATTAGCTGTACCTCAAACCAATTAAGTTTTAAGTGCAATTCTTCTCAGTTTGGGCCTCATATTTATCCTATATATCATGTTCATATGGCGGCGCGATGTTCTACGTGAATCCACGTTCGAAGGGCATTTCAAATTAAAAAAGTCTTAAGCGCATGCAAAAGTTAGCCGCACTTTAAACTAAAATAATTCTAAGTGGATCTTAAGATTACAACTTCAGACTCGAAATTTTTCCAACTTCAGATTTATTAAGTTTGAAGTTGATCTTGTATGGTGTAAACTTAGTTGATAATAGATGGTCAAATGGTAACGTGACACGTGGAACCGAAGATAGGCAAAGGACGAGTCAGAGGAACAACCAATAATGATACAACGAGTGTGGTCGGTACCGGATAGACTCCGAAGGGAGCTTAGTCAACGGGAGAAGCTCAAGGGTTTGCCATCAGATGACATTCAATGAGGGAATATTCACTAACATTAAATGAGCTACTATTGCAGAGAATATTTGCATTCATGGCTTGCCGTCACATGTTCATCAATGACTCTTTTATTATCAATGACTCGTGCCAATCCAATAATTTACAGATCATCCTCTTAACCAAACAAGTTAATGGCAGACATATAAAACAAACCTGAAGCATTACTTCATAGAGATAGGATTATATGACAACTAGTTGGATTCGTGTAAAACATAGCAAGGCGACATAATTGATTGGGTCAAAAACATGGAAGAACTAGGGAAATTAGGAGGACTCATCTTCAATAGAGGGGAGTTTTACATAGGAGACAACCCAAGTTCATGCGTGAGCAATTATTCACAAAAAGAATGGAGTAGCATGCTAAGCACAGTCAAACACTACAAGCTTCATAGGACTATCTACTTAGGATAACCACATACAATGCCAAATTTCAGGAATCAAGCATATATCATGATCTAGAATTAGTCAAAACTTTGGTTATAAGACTTAACGTAAGAACATAACAAAGTCAAAGACAAGCATAAGTAGGGGATACGATAGAATGTCTAACATGAAAGCTTAGTGAGATAAGCATAGCATAACAGGTTCATGAGACAGCTTTAATATGCTGAGTATCAGTTACAATACCAGAGTTCAGAAACAATATCAGAACTTACGATAGGTGAAAATATATTCAACCCCAGATTAACAGGACACTAGGTCTCGATCACATATAGGAGAAGGGGCTAGATATTGCATATTATTCTAAGGTCTTAGGCAATGTTAAGAAATGATATGTTCAAAAAATCGGGGAGAACATGTTAAGTAGAAAGAAAGCATGTTTGACTAATCAACATGATCAATATACAACTCTAGGAAAGCATTAAGTTATATACAAACGATTTAACAGGAATTAAGACATATTCTAGATGGGGAATTGGTTTTATCACAAGAATCCAGAACATGGTACAAGATAAACTCAAGACAAGCGGTAGCTGTAAGCATTCAGACACACAAACACACTAGGCTAGACATGCTTAAGAAAAGCTAAAATCAGAGTTAGAATTTAGGCTAGCTAGAAAAATATAGAATCACGAGAATGATTTAAGGGCAAATAGGATTGCAGACAGAGATGACATAGTAGCACATTGATTCACAAAAGTCCCATTATCATAGATATACAAAACAATAGCATAAACGAGTAGAGAATGAAACTGCAAAGGCCAAAGACACTCACTAGTTACAAATTAACGAGCAAACAAATGAGAAGAGCAATTTCCAGAGGTAATTCAATTAACAATAGCAAAGAGAAGCAGAATCTCTAAAATCCCAGTGCATCAGAGTTCCCAAGGGTTTCTAATGAACCCGGGGCAGTGCTCGCACTGAGAAAGGACATAATCGAATTCGAATGGCCTTGACTTTCAGCCGGCCAAGGTATCAGATTTCAAAGTATAACAAGTGAGAATGAAAGAATAATACTCCCTCTGTTCTAATTTATGTGAACCTGTTTGACTGGGCACGAAGTTTAAAAAAAATAAAGACTTTTAGAATTTGTGGTCCTAAACAACTCAAAAAGGGGCCCACAGTATTTGTGTGGTTATAAAAGCTTCTCACTAAGGGTAGAATTGGAAATTTAAGCAAAATTATTTCCAAATTTAGAAAGGAGTCATTCTTTTGGGAACGGACCAAAAAGGAAATAGGTTCACATAAACTGGAACGGAGGAAGTAGTAATTAAGGTCTGTTTTAGGGGAATTAGGGAAATGGTTTATATAGTGTTGAAATTGAATGAACAAACAAGGAAAAGAATCGATTAAACATAAATAAGAAAATAAAATATTGCATGCAATCAGTAACAGAGCCGGCAAAGGAAGAAATCAAATTTCGAACCCTAGTTAGGGTTTAACGACTGAAAATCAACCCGTAGATGTGGGGAATCAACCTATTTTCTGTATATACGGACGAGATATCATCCAAATCTTGAAAATCAAAGTTGAACAGGTCCGATCTGGAATGGTGATACTTGCCAAAATTAGGGTGAGTACTAAGTAACATCAAGAGTGTGTGAGTAGTAGTAGGGTAGTGTAAATAAGGTAAGTAGATTGTAAGACTCCATAATATAACCGGATTTGTAGAGATTTCGGGTTATTGATCATTTGAGATCAACGACCAAGATTAAGAGAAAGGTGGTGAGGGTTGAGAAAACGGATCCCGACCGGGTTGGAATAAAGAGGTCATTTGGTTTGGGCCAGGGCAGATTGTGCTAAGGTTTGGGGTGTTTGGGCCATTTTTTTCGTCCGAAAATTGGTATAATCCGGGTTACAAATTATATACACAAAAAATTGTTAATAAAAATAATTTATAAAACTATTTAATATATAATAAAATATTACATGGGCAATAAAATTATTGAAAATAATAACTTAATATTACAAAAGTATAAAAAATGCTATTTTAACATGAATAATATAATAAATATAATTATGCATAACGTATAGGCTATTATTGTAAAATTATGTAAATAGCCTAAAAAAATACAAATATAATTATATAAATATATATGTAGATGAAAATAATAATTTTGGATGATTAATTCATCACAAAATAAATATTCATGTAATTTAATTGTAAGACAAATTAATTTTAAAGTTCTAAAAATTATGAAAAATTATAGAAAGTGCTCATGTGTCTCTTGTAGACTAAATGATTATGCAAAATGATATTTGAAAATATATATACTATTTGAAAAAATATGAGGACAAAATTGGGTATCAACAACTTCCCCTCTTTACCCGGAAATGATGAAAGAGTTGTCGGGTAAAGAAAATAATGACCAATTTTGTCCGAAGCGAATGAGGAATGGTGTATTTTGAAAAAATAGGGGTCGAACCCTGGTTCTTGAGATCCCTACATATTTTAGGTTTTATGGGAATCAGGCCGTGTGTAGTTCTAGATCCAACGGTGAACGAAACTGATAGAGTTGTCATAAGAGTGGTCGTACATTTCAAAAAGATTCTTTTTATGTAGGATAGTTTTGTATGTAACGGACAATTTTAAGTGGAGTCATGAATGCAAAATGAATGTTACAGGTATATCACAAGGCACATATCTGAACGATCATAGAGTAAAAGGTAGTCAATTACTACTAGTCGGTTACGTTTGAGGTAGTCAAAAGATGTGAACGTTGTGAACGGAAATTGGAGAAAAGATTGCTCCTGTTTGCAGAACAGTTACCTCCCGAGTTACATGCAAAACTCAAAACACGGCGCATGTGAATATATATGGGTTATTGTAAAAAATTAAACATGATGAAAATTCCCTTTGGACCATGAAGGTTGTCTTTGGACGATGAGGATGATGTCCTTAGACCATGACGTCCTGGTCCATGAAGCGTATGATAAGGGATTCACATGCCATGAAATGGTGTCCTCTGGCCATGAGTATAGTGCCTTTGGACTATGACGTCTTTGAATAATGATGTGCAGTTTCGAGAAATCCTTAGGGCATGGATTGGTGTCTTCCGGCTATGAGGATGGTGCCTTCGGACTATGATGCCTTCGGACAATGTGGCGATGTTTCAGCCCATGAAATGCAAAGATATGGCAATATCGATCGTTTGATAGAGGAAATAGGTGATGCTTAGTCATATGCGAGGACGAGACAAGACAAAACTTAGTCTTGTATGAGACGAGGGTAGTGCTTAGCCCTATACAAAGAAAGGAGATAATGCTTAGCCTTATGCAATGTAGCGGAGACAGTGTTTAGTCTCATGCAAAGAGAGGCAATGTTTTAACCTTATGCAGTAATGGAGGCAATGCTTAGCCTTATTCAAGGAATGGACACAGTACTTAATCTCAAAGAAAGGCAGTATTTTAGACTTATGGAATGGTGAGGGTAGTATTTAGCCCTATGCAAAGAGTGGAAATAAGGAAATGAGACAGTTCCTAGTCTCTGGCAAAGAAAGGCAATGCTTAGCCTTATGCAATAATGGAGGCAATGCTTAGCCTCATGTAAGGAATGGAGACAGTGTTTAGTCTTATATAAAGAAAGGCAGTGCTTAGACTTATGCATAGAATGGAGGCAGTTCTTAGTCTCATGCAAAAAAGGTAGTGTTTTGCCTTGTGCGATGATGAGGGCAATATGCAAGAAAAGCAATGAATAGCTGTGAGAGAGTAAAGTATTTCTTAGCTTGGCGTGTTTGCGTTTGGCAACTTTGTTGTTATGAACGTAGAGATTTTGCTGCGTGTATGTATTTGCAAGTATTCTTGTTATGCTCATCATGCCTACATTCAAAGAAAAATCGTGAGTTTTGCGGGGGACGGTTGGTTCGTGCTCTCGATTTTCTTGCTTTGCCTTTTGCCTAGAGATCATGCTTGAATTACCCTGGGTAACGTCTGGCTGCTATAAAAATATTTTTTTTTCCAAAAAATATGCATGTATTTGACAATTATTTGTAGAAATGTAGTTGTTTGAAATATGTGATAATGCACGAGATCAAATAATTTAGATGAACTGGTGATTGTGATGCATTTAAAGACATTGCAACCTCCTTGCTTTAGAATTTTGAGGGCCCTCCTCAAAATTCTGCCCCAGTTTAAATGCATGCTTCTGGCAACATATTCCTTGGCTATTCCAAACGTAATGAAATCGGACAAATTCGCGATCTTGCCCTAGTTTCTGATCATGGGGGAAATGAAGATTTTATTATAATGTGACTGAACCCACAGGGTTGCCTACATATTCCCTCTTAAATGGGAATCAGGTCAAACGCGGTTCATTTACATCAAATAGAAAAATGCAAACAATCTTAAACATAGAATCTCTTGACTGCGTCGAAATTGATAGGTTTCAGCCAAATTTATCCGTCCATTTCTGCAAGTATAAGTGCTCCTCCTATCAATACCCTGTGAACCATGTAAGGGCCCTGCTAGTTAGGTGAGAATTCCCCTTGGCTTTATCTTGATGTGGGAAGATTCATTTCAACGCCAATTGCCCAGGTGTGAATTTCCTTGACCCGACCTTTTTGTTGAAAGCTCTTGCCAATCAATTCTGGTAGAGTTGACTGTGACATGCCAGATTCATTCTCTTTCCATCAATGAGATATAGTTGCTCATATTGTCTTCGTATCCATTCTGCATCGCCGAGCTCAGCTTCTTGTATGATTCTTAAAGAAGGAATTTCCACTTCGGCGGGAATAACGACTTCAGTACCATAAACTACTAGGTATGGAGTTGCCCCAGTTGATGTGCGAACTGTGGTATGATATCCAAGTAAAGAGAATGGCAACTTCTCGTGCCATTGTTTGTAATTGTCCATCATTTTCCTCAATATCTTCTTGATGTTCTTGTTGGAGGCTTCTACGACTCTATTCATTTGTGGCCTGTATGCTCTGGAGTTCCTATGCTTGATGTTGAATGTTTCACACATGTCTTCATCAAAACTCTATTGAGATTGGCTGCATTATCAGTAATGATTGACTCTGGTACTCCAAATCGACAAATAATGCGGTCCCGAACAAAATCCGCTACAACCTTCTTAGTTACAACCTTATAAGATGCAGCTTCAACCCATTTTGTGAAGTAGTCTATAATCACCATAATGAACCTATGCCCGTTTGAAGCAGCGGATTCTATTAGGCCGATGACATCCATACCCCAAGCAGAGAAAGGCCAGGGTGAAATTCTTGTCTAGGTGTTGTATCATGGAAGATAAAGTGGCTAAAGCATCTGCGAACTCATTCTAAATCCTTGGAACATAATTGAATTCTATCTTTGTGAACCTCATGATCAGCTCTTGTACATAGTGCAAATATGGCAATATTTTGGTGTTCTTTGTAGCCCATTCCCCCAGAACCTGGTGCACCAAAAGCTCTGAATCTCTGATTACCAACAGCTCCTGAAAGTTCATTGTCACACCTCCTTTTTCGCCTGCGCCACCCGCAACAGAGACGCGGAAGGGAGTTTATTCCAATTAAAGGACAATCGAAACGGGATTTATTTCTTTATTTCAGAGTCGCCACTTGGGAGATTTATGGTGTCCCAAGTCACCGGTTTAAATCCCGAATCGAGGAAAAAATTGACTCTGTTTAACAGTCTGCGTACCAGAAATCCAGATAAGGAATTCTGTTAACCTGGGAGAAGGTGTTAGGCATTCCCGAGTTCCGTGGTTCTAGCACGATCGCTCAACTGTCATATTCGGCTTGATTATCTGATATAATACATGTTGAATATATGTGCGAATTTTAACTTTTAACCGCTTTTATCATTTTATCCGCTTTTATCATTATTATTATTTTTTTTTATCGAGAATTGCAACTTTGTGAAAATATATCTTGAACCACGTCACAATCAATGTACCCGTGGTCGTCGACATACTTCGACTCCGTTGAGATTTGGATTTGGGTCACATAAATGTGCACCCGAGTATAGGAAAATAACCTTATTAAATACGCGCCTAAAGACTAACGCGTTGTTATTAGTTTTTGGTACGGCCGTGAAATTTGCTAAATGGCCCGTCCCGAAATCTAAGTATTTTTTTTAAATAAATAATTATTGAGGGCCCCGCAATTTTTGTATTTATTTTTGGCGAAGGCCTCCTTTATTTTATGGATATCCTAAAATGACTACATTTCTATTAAATTCGTCTCTAAAATAAAAAAAAAATCCTAATTAATTACATACTTAAAAATAACATATTAAATGCTAGGTTAAGACAAATGTTAACGGAAAGGAATATTACTAAAATTGTAATTATAAATACAATATGGAATTGTCAAATAATATATTTAAAAGAAACTAATTATCCCATAACCAGATTAAACTCGCATTGTTAGATGACTTGAACTATTGAAATTAATTATTTACAACTACTGAAAATTAGAATCAATCTTAATTACTAATGCATATTTCTAAAATCTATTAAATTTAACATTAACTCGCCTTGTTTGAACTCAAATCATGCCATAATGCCTAATTCGCGAAATTAATTTAAATTCATGCTTTAACTAAATTTAGCTACATGTTTTCGATTAACTTAATGTTGACAATATTAAAACCTTCATAGCTAGTGAACTTAATCAGTTTTGCCAAGCCGATTTAGTAAAGACCGACTTATGTTATTTTCCTCTTATTCCAATTATTAAACAGTTTGACAGTAATGAGCATGCTTAAATATATACTACCTAATAATCAAGTTAAAGCAAAGTATTATTTAATACATCACTACAAGATGCCTAGTTATGCAAAACGACAGAAATTTACAGAATAATAATACATGAAATAGCCTAAATACAATTAGTAAAAGAAACAAAGAAAAAGCTAAATTAAAATTTTAAAGTTCCATTCTTCATATGTATTCATACTTTCACATTTCAGCTTACAAAATGCCAAAATTATAGTTGTGTGCCTGGTATTGCTACTACAAGAAGAAGAAAGTCAGCAAAGTAGTATGTAACATAACAACAACAACAATAACCAGCAATAACCACCAAACGGAACACCTAGTGACAGATTTGAAAATCGAATAAAATCCAGCAATAACCAGTGGAGTAGTAGAAAATAACCAATTAAACTCGAGAAACAAACCACATGAAAATCCGAAAACACCAACAATAATTAACGGGCAAAAACAAAGTGAACTTTTTTTTTTTTTAAATTGAAAGACCAGTTAATGTTTAACCCTTAATTCTCTCTTAATGTTCAGAAAATTCTTTCTTTTAAACTCTCTTCAAATTCGAATCCCTAAAAATCTTTTAATATTTTTCGAATTTTTTCTCTATATTTTCAGCTCATTCCCCCTCTTTAATTCTGTCCAAGTCTGCTCTATTTATGTCTCATAACAGACCCCTTAATCAATTAATCAAATAATAAAACCATCCACTTTCTCTTACCAAACCCACTACTACATAAAAAATGCAATTATTATTTATTTAATCAAATTTTCTTGAGCCCCGTAATCCTACTATGTCTTGTTCCCCATGATTGATTAAACAAATGCATTATTCCCCACCATTATGTCTTGTCCCCCATTATTGATTAAACAAATGCATTATTCCCCACCATTATGTCTTGTCCCCCACTACATATTATTTTATACATTATTTTAATATTATTAGCTTAGTGGACAGAGCACTCAAAATAAATAATTGTTCAGATTTTCAATTCCAAAAATACCCCTATGAAATTACTGAAATTACTATTCTACCCCTGAAAATACTGCAATTTACCATTCTACCCCATCAGGTATAACCAATTCACCTAATCAATTCTAACCAAAATACAGCAGCTATAACCAATTCCTAATCAAATTCAATCAATAAATTCAAACTAAATGATGAACAACAAAGAAACAACTGGAATTATTTTGACTGAACAATATTTTTTAACAACAAACCTACTTTCAGATTCAACAAAAATAACAAACAAGTATATTCAAATCATTGAGCTCAAATTCAAATTAAACTTAAACAGAACAAATAAACAGATTCAAATTACTAAACTCAATAATCAATTGATCTTCAAATTAAATCCAACAACATTACAACCAAGATGAATGATTCAAACTAAATCAAAAAATTAAAAACCAAAACATAAGCTCACATTAAATCATTGGATTAAAAACGAACTTCAAACAAACAATGAACACGAATTAAATCTAAATTAAGCAACAAAGATGACGGATTCAAGCGATTAAACTAACACTCTTCTATATTAAAACTAAACAAGAACATAAAACAAACTGAAGAAATAATCAAGAAATGATAACAACGAACAAGAAAAGAATCAAAGATATACTGATTTCAAATCCGAGAATATCAAACAAAATACGGACATAAATGAAACTTAAACCAACTAACCGGAAATGAACAACGACGAGCTCGAACGGAAACGGACAACTCGAACAAACAACCTCGACATACCGGATCTCGACGAACAACAAAAACCCACCTTCCTTTTGTCACGACCCGGATTTCCCACCATCGGGTGTCGTGATGGCGCCTACTATCGGAGCTAGGCAAGCCAAATATATAAAACATTTTTCCTGCTTTCTTCCAAACAATATAATAAACGAGACAAAATTTAAGCGGAAGACTTTAAATCTAAAGCAACTGAGAACCAAAAGCACAGAAGTTTGAACCAAAATACTACCTAGAGTCTGGTGTCACTAGCTCACGGACTACTATAGAATACTACAATCAATGTCTGGAAGGAAAATACATCATGTTTGTCTGATACAAGATAAATAAACGAAAAACATGGAAAGGGACTTCGGCCTGCGAACGCCAGCTAGGCTACCTCGAGAGTCCCTGGACTGAAGATAGCTCCCAGAAGTCCTACTGCTGCGGTCCGTAAGCTGCTCCCTGATCTGTGCACAAAAATGCACAGAGTGTAGCATCAGCACAACCGACCCCATGTGCTGGTAAGTGCCTGGCCTAACCCCGACGAAGTAGTGACGAGGCTAGACAGTACCTACCACAATTAACCTGTACAGATATATATACAACAAGTGCAAGAAAACAATAACAAGATAATACAAAGTAAAACTGGGAGGGGACATGCTATCGGGGAGTAACAGATAAAAATGAAATATCGGAAATAAACAGAAGAAACTCCGGTTTCCATGATATATATATATATATAGTGGACATGCCACACGATCCCATAATATCATATATAAGTGGACGGCGTGCCACACGATCCCATAATATAGTATATAAGTGGACGGCGTGCCACACGATCCCTTTTAACAATATATAGGTGGACGGCGTGCCACACGATCCCTTTTAACAATATATAGGTGGACGACGTGCCACACGATCCCTACTTCCATATACCACATGGTAGGCGTACCACCCGTTCCCATTTAATCTTTATCACAGTGCACAATATGTCACCGGCAACGGAGGCCAATAACCAAGTGGACGGCGTGCCACATGATCCCAATTCATATCATATATAGGTGGACGACGTGCCACCCGATCCCTATTTCCATATACCACGTGGTAGGCGTACCACCCATTCCCATTTCATCTTTATCACAGTGCACAATATGTCACCGGCAATGGAGGCCAATAACCAAATGAACGGCGTGCCACACGATCCCAATTCATATCATATATAAGTGGACGGCGTGCCACACGATCCCAATTCATATCATATATAAGTGGACGGCGTGCCACACGATCCCATAATATAGTTCATAATATCTGACTTCATATAGTAGACCCCTTCAGGGGAGCATAACAACTCAATACCTTTAAACCGGCAAGGGTACAGCTAACAACCCAAAATATACCGACAAGGGAGAATATATATATATCAATCTACACATCCTGGCAAGGGAGTATTCACAACACATTCTCCTT
Organism: Nicotiana tabacum; assembly: GCF_000715075.1. Lineage (NCBI taxonomy): Eukaryota > Viridiplantae > Streptophyta > Magnoliopsida > Solanales > Solanaceae > Nicotiana > Nicotiana tabacum. The sequence goes on from NC_134099.1 coordinate 85,114,936, forward strand.
TTAAATCATTCTTCCTCAACCGTTCACATTATATGAAACTTATCAAATAAACAAGGATCTTGTGTCACATTATTCAAATTAAAGCAATCAAGACTCACGGTCATGCTAGACTCCGGTGCATAGATAACCGTCACCATGCCTATACACCGTACTCCACATTAGCAAGTAGCAAATATCATCCTAATCCTATTCCCTCAAGCCAAAGATAGAACAAACACTTACCTCGAATGCTCCAAACTCAACTCACGCTTCTAGAATAGCTTTACCTCTTGATTCCACCACCAATCCGCTCGAATCTAGTCATAAGTTACTTAATCACATTAATAATTACTAAATGAATCATCCCCAATGCATGAAAATAGATTTTTCAAGGTTTTTCCCAAAAAGGTCAAAAATACCCCCGGACCCACGTGGTCGAAACACGAGGTTCAGACCAAAATCCGGTTACCCATTCCCCCATGAATCCAAATATATGATTTGTTTTGAAATCGGACCCCAAATTGAGGTCCAACTTCTCAATTTGTAGAAAACCTAGATTCTACCCTAATCACCCAATTTCACCCATGAAAATCTTTGATTTGAAGTTGAAATTATGTTAAAAGATATTAAGGAATAAAGAAATTAAGTTAGAAATCACTTACCAATCGTTTTGGAGAAGAAAAGTTGTTTGGAAAATCGCCTCTTAGGTTTTGGGTTTTTTTGAAAAGTATGAAAAATGACTGAGATTTTCCGAACTTGTATACCTTTCTGAGGACCTGGCGCGGACCGCACAAAAATGTGTTGCGGCCGTGCCGAGTGGGAGAAAAATTGGGGCTTCTCTGAACCCTTCCAACGCGGACCGCACTGTTTTGGTGCGCGGCCGCGCTGGTTAACCTGGAACCCTAGCCCTCAGACTCAGCCACGCGGACCGCACAGAAAGGCATCGGGGCCGCGCGGCTCCAGCGCGGACCGCGCGGAAATGACCGCGGCCACGCTGGTGTCTGCAACACCTGAACCTGCATTTTCTTAAGTCCATACCTCCCGGGCCCCATTCTAAACTCACTCGAGCCCTCGGGGCTCCAAACCAAACATGCACACAACCTTAAAAACATCTTACAGACTTACTAGTGCGATCAAATTGCCAAAATAACATCATATACATAGGATCAAACCTCAAATACATGATTTTTTTTCTTCAACTTTCATAACTCAAATTCTCCATTTTTAGTCCGAAACACGTCATATGACGTCCGTTTTTAGCCAAACTTTAGAGATAGTGCTTAACACATATTTAAGACTTGTCCGGGCGTCGGAACCAAAATACGAGCCCGATACCACAGTTTTCTGATCAATTTCCTTCTTCATTTTCCTTAATTAATTTCAGAAAACAATTTCACACAAAAATTCATTTCTCGGGTTTGGGACCTCGGAATTTAATTCCGGGCACACGCCTAAGTCCCATATTTTCCTACGGACCCTCCGGGACCATTACATCACGGGTCCGGGTCCGTTTACCCAAAAAGTTGACCGAAGTCAACTTTAACAATATAAATATCAAAATTCCACAAAATTCGCATATTTCAACATAAAAGCTTTTCGGCTACGCGCCCGGAATGCGCATGCAAATCGAGGCAACCCTAAATGAGGTTTCCAAGGCCTCGGAGACACAACACTAGGAAGAATTACGGTGATGACCCCTTGGGTCGTCACATTCTCCACCTCTAAAATAATCGTTCGTCCTCGAACGGACAAAAGAAAGAAGTACCTGAGTCGGGAAATAAATGAGGATAACGGCTCTGCATATCGGACTCAGACTCCCAGGTCGATGCCTCAGGAGGCTGACCTCTCCACTGAACACGCACCGAAGGAAAACTCTTCGACCTCAACTGTCGAACCTGCCGGTCTACAATAGCCACCGGCTCCTCTTTATATGACAGATCCTTGTCCAGTTGGACAGTGCTGAAATCTAACACGTGCGGTGGATCTCCGCGATACTTCCGGAGTATAGATACATGAAACACGGGATGCACAACTGATAAGCTAGGTGGCAAGGCAAGTCTATAAGCCACCTCTCCCACACGATCAAGAATCTCAAATGGACCGATGAACCTAGGGCTGAGCTTGCCCTTCTTCCCAAATCTCATCACGCCCTTCATAGGTGATACACGGAGCAATACCCGCTCCCCAACCAAGAAAGCAACATCTCTGACCTTGCGGTCTGCATAACTCTTTTGTCTGGACTGAGCTATACGAAGTCTATCCTAAATAATCCTGACCTTGTCCAAGGCCTCCTGAACCAGATCCGTACCCAACAATCGAGCCTCTCCCGGCTCAAACCATCCAACTAGAGACCGATATCGCCTACCATACAACGCCTCATACGGATCCATCTGAATGCTAGACTGGTAGCTGTTGTTGTAGGCGAACTCTGCTAAAGGCAAAAATTGGTCCCACGAGCCTCCAAAATCAATGACACAGGCTCGGAGCATGTCCTCAAGAATCTGAATAGTCCTCTCGGACTGACCGTCCGTCTAGTGATGAAATGCTGTACTCAACTCAACCTGGGTGCCCAACTCTCGCTGAACCGCTCTCCAGAAATGCGAGGTAAACTGCGTACCCCGATCCGAAATGATAGATAGCGGCACCCCATGAAGGCGAACAATCTCCCTGATATAAATCTCGGCTAACCTTTCGGACGAATAGGTGGCTGCAATAGGAACAAAATGCGCTGACTTGGTCAGCCTATCAATAATGACCCAAACTACATCAAACTTTTTCCGAGTCATCGGAAGTCCAGTAACGAAATCCATCGTAATCCTCTCCCACTTCCACTCGGGAAGTGCAATCCTCTGAAATAGACCACCAGGTCTTTGATGCTCGTACTTAACCTGCTGACAATTCAAACACCGAGCCACATGCACAACGATGTCTTTCTTCATCTTACGCCACCAATAGTGCTGCCTCAGATCCTGATACATCTTCGCGGCGCCCGGGTGAATAGAATACCGAGAACTGTGGGCCTCCACTAAGATCAACTCTCGAATCCCATCAACATTAGGCACACAAGCTCGCCCCTGCAATCTCAATACACCATCATCATCTAAGGTTACTTTCTTGGCACCTCCACGCTGCACCGTGTCTCTCAACACACACAAATGGGGATCCTCAAACTGCCACTCACGGATACGCTCTAATAGTGAGGAACGAGCAACCGTGCAAGCTAACACTCTGCTAGGCTCAGAAATATCCAACCTCACAAGACGATTGGCCAAGGCCTGAACATCCAAAGCAAGCGATCTCTGGCTGACTGGAATATAAGCAAGACTACCCATGCTGGCGGACTTCCTGCTCAATGCATCGGCCACCACATTGGCCTTCCCCGGGTGGTATAAGATAGTAATATCATAATCCTTTAGCAACTCTAACCACCTCCTCTGCCTCAAATTCAACTCTTTCTGCTTGAACAGATACTGAAGACTCTTGTGATCAGTGTAAACCTCACACGTCACGCCATATAAGTAATGCCTCCAGATCTTCAAGGCATGAACAATGGCTGCCAACTCGAGATCATGAACCGGATAATTCTTCTCGTGGATCTTCAACTGCCTCGAAGCATAGGCAATGACTTTGCCTTCCTGCATCAACACTGCACCAAGCCCAATACGAGACGTATCACAATAGACCGTATATGGCCCTGAACCTGTGGGAAAAACCAATACCGGTGTCGTAGTCAGAGCCGTCTTGAGCTTCTCAAAGCTCACCTCACACTCATCCGACCACCTGAATTGGGCACCCTTTTGGGTCAATCTGGTCATAGGGGCTGCAATGGATGAAAACCCCTCCACGAACCGACAATAGTAACCTGCTAACCCTAGGAAAATCCGAATCTCTGCAGCTGAAGCTGGTCGAGGTCAGTTCTTGACTGCCTCTATCTTCTTCGGGTCTACCTGAATACCTGCTGCTGATACGACATGACCCAGGAATGAGACCGAACTCAACCAAAACTCGCACTTTGAGAACTTAGCATACAACTGACTACCCTTCAGGGTCTGAAGAACCACTTTGAGGTGCTGCTCATGCTCCTCCTGACTGCGGGAGTATATAAGAATATCGTCAATGAAGACTATCACGAACAAGTCCAAATAAAGTCTGAAAACTCGGTTCATCAACTCCATGAACGCTGCTGGGGCATTAGTCAATCCAAATGACATGACCAAAAACGCATAGTGCCCATACCGAGTGCGAAATGCTGTCTTAGGGACATCAGACGCCCTAATCCTCAGCTGGTGGTAGCCAGATCTCAAATCTATCTTTCACCCTCGCACCCTAAAGCTGGTCGAATAAATCATCAATCCTCGGCAGTGGATACTTATTCTTAATTGTAACCTTGTTCAATTGCCGGTAATCGATGCACATTCTCATCGAACCATCCTTTTTCTTAACAAACAACACCGGCGCACCCCAAGGCGAAACACTGGGTCTAATGAAACCTTTCTCAAGCAAATCCTGCAGCTGTTCCTTTAACTCTTTCAACTCTGACGGGGCCATACGATATGGCGGGATAGAAATGGGCTGAGTGCCCGGGGCCAAATCAATACAAAAGTCGATATCCCTGTCGGGCGGCATACCCGGCAAGTCTGAAGGGAAAACCTCAGGAAATTCCCGAACAACGGGCACAAAATCAATAAAAGGGGCCTCCGCACTAGAATCGCGAACATACGCCAAGTAGGCCAAACATCCCTTCTCGACCATACGCCGAGCTTTCACATACGAGATAACACTGCGGGTACAATGACCAGAAGTCCCTCTCCACTCTAAACGGGGCAAATCCGATAAGGCTAAGGTCACGGTCTTGGCATGGCAATCCAAGATTGCATGGTACGGGGATAACCAATCCATCCCCAATATAACATCGAAGTCGACCATGTCCAAAAGAAACAAATCAACACAGGTCTCAAGACCCCCAAACACTACGATACAAGATCGATGAACTTGGTCGACTATAATAGAATCACCCACCGGTGTTGACACATAAACAGGAATACTCAACGAGTCACTAGGCATAACCAAATAGGGTGCAAAATAGGACGACACATATGAATACGTAGATTCGGGATCAAATCGCACAGAAGCATCCCTATCACAGACCAGAATAGTACTTGTAATCACCGCATCTGATGGCTCAGCCTCTGGCTTGGCTGGCAAAGCATAACAACGGGGCTGGGCCCCACCTCCCTGAATCATATCCCTGGGACGATCTACTGCTGGCTGACCCCTACCTCTAGCGGTCTGAGCTCCACCTCTAAGACCTCTACCTCCACCTCTATGTCCTCTACCCCCACCTCTAGCTGGCTGGGCAGGCTGTGGGGCAACTGGTGCCTGGATCATCGGGCGAGGACCCTGCTGCTGCGAGCTGCTGGAAGATCGAGGGCAATATCTGGCAATGTGACTCACATCGCCGCAAGTATAACAAGCCCTCGGCTGCTGAGAATAATGAAGTGGTGGTGCACTGATAGGTGATGATGGTGAACTGAAGAGCTGTTGGTCAGAATACTGTGGCTGAGAACCACGACCACCTGGTGTACCATGAGAAGCCTGGAGAGCTGACTGAAAGGGCCTCGAAGGATGACCTATACCATAAGAATCCCTACCTCCAGACGAGGTACCACTAAATCTACCAGAATGACGTGGCCTCTTATCAGACCCATTACCACCTCCCTGAGCAAGTGCCATCTCTATCCGGCGGGCACCATCTACCGCCTCCTGAAATGAAATCTCACTACCGGCACTCATGGCCATCTGAACACGGATCGGCTGGGCCAACCCATCAATAAACCTCCGCACCCTCTCTCTTTCGGTGGGGAGTATCACAATGGCATGACGAGCAAGATCAATGAACCGGGTCTCATACTGGGTGACCGTCATAGGACCCTGCTGGAGATGCTCAAACTGCCTGCGAAGAGCATCTCGCTGAGTAACTGGAAGAAACTTCCCTAGAAATAACTCTGAAAACTGATCCCAGGTCAATGATGTCGACCCTACTGGCCTGGCTAAACAGAAATCCCTCCACCAAGTCTTGGCGAATCCTGCCAGGCGAAAAGTGGCTGGAACCTGAGCCTAAGGAGCTACCGGCTCTGGAGTACGAGTATCGGGAGTCTGAACTCCTTCCCCAGCCTGAGATGTGGCTAGAGCTACGGGAAGCAAACCCGCTCTAGAAATGCCCTCCATAAAGACTACCAGTCGGACCAAAGCATCATGAAGCACTGGAGTGGCTATGAAACCCTCTGGGACCAGAGCTGGGCCTACTGGAACAGCTGGGGCTGGAACCCCTTCGTCGTAGTCAACATGAGGCTCCACCTCTAGGACTGCCGCTAGGGGCTGAGCTCTGCCCCGGCCTCGGCCTCTGCCCCTAATAGGAGCTGCTGTTGGGGGCTTGGGCTTCTGCGCGGTAGAAGAGGAAGCACGTGTTCTCGCCATCTGTGAAAGAACAGAGTGGAAAGACAATCAGTACTTGAGAAACAGAATCGCACGACAAGAATGAACAAGATGAAGTTTTCCTAACTTGGTAGCCTCTGCGGGATAAATACAGACGTCTTCGTACCGATCCCTCAGACTCTACTGAGCTTGTCCGTGAGTTGTGAGACCTAAGTAACCTAGTGCTCTGATACCAACTTGTCACGACTCGGATTTCCCACCATCGGGTGTCGTGATGGTGCCTACTATCGGAGCTAGGCAAGCCAAATATATAAAACATTTTTCCTTCTTTCTTCCAAACAATATAATAAACGAGACAAAATTTAAGCGGAAGACTTTAAATCTAAAGCAACTGAGAACCAAAAGTGCGGAAGTTTGAACCAAAATGCTACCCAGAGTCTGGTGTCACTAGCTCACGGGCTACTACAGAATACTACAATCAATGTCTGGAAGGAAAATACATCATGTTTGTCTGATACAAGATAAACAAACGAAAAACATGGAAAGGGACTTCGGCCTGCGAATGCCAGCTAGGCTACCTCGAGAGTCCCTGGACTGAAGATAGCTCCCAGAAGTCCTACTGCTGCGGTCCGTAAGCTGCTCCCTGATCTGTGCACAAAAATGCACAGAGTGTAGCATCAACACAACCGACCCCATATGCTGGCAAGTGCCTGGCCTAACCCCGGCGAAGTAGTGACGAGGCTAGACATTACCTACCACAATTAACCTATACAGATATATACAACAAGTACAAGAAAACAATAACAAGATAATACAAAGTAAAACTGGGAGGGGACATGCTATCAGGGAGTAACAGATAAAAATGAAATATCGGAAATAAACAGAAGAAACTCCGATTTCCATGATATATATATAGTTGACGGCGTGCCACACGATCCTATAATATAGTATATAAGTGGACGGCGTGCCATACGATCCCTTTTAACAATATATAGGTGGACGGCGTGCCACACGATCCCTTTTAATAATATATAGGTGGACGGCGTGCCACACGATCCCTTTTAACAATATATAGGTGGACGGCGTGCCACACGATCCCTACTTCCATATACCACGTGGTAGGCATACCACCCGTTCCTATTTCATCTTTATCACAGTGCACAATATGTCACCGGCAATGGAGGCCAATAACCAAGTGGATAGCGTGCCATACGATCCCAATTCATATCATATATAGGTGGACGGCGTGCCACCCGATCCCTATTTCCATATACCACGTGGTAGGCGTACCACCTGTTCCCATTTCATCTTTATCACATTGCACAATATGTCACCGGCAATGTAGGCCAATAACCAAGTGGACGGCGTGCCACACGATCCCAATTCATATCATATATAAGTGGACGGCGTGCCACACGATCCCATAATATAGTTCATAATATCTGACTTCATATAGTAGACCCCTTCAGGGGAGAATAACAACTCAATACCTTTAACCCGGCAAGGGTACAACTAACAGCCCAAAATATCCCGACAAGGGAGAATATATATATCAGTCTACACATCCCGGCAAGGGAGTATTCACAACACATTCTCCTTTTAAATCATTCTTCCTCAACCGTTCACATTATATGAAACTTATCAAATAAACAAGGAGCTTGTGTCACATTATTCGAATTAAAAGCAATCAAGACTCACGGTCATGCTAGACTCCGGTGCATAGATAACCGTCACCATGCCTATACACTGTACTCCACATTAGCAAGTAGCAAATATCATCCTAATCCTATTCCCTCAAGCCAAAGTTAGAACAAACACTTACCTCGAATGCTCCAAACTCAACTCACGCTTCTAGAATAGCTTTACCTCTTGATTCCACCACCAATCCGCTCGAATCTAGTCATAAGTTACTTAATCACATTAATAATTACTAAATGAATCATCCCCAATGCATGAAAATAGATTTTTCAAGGTTTTTCCCAAAAAGGTCAAAAATACCCCCGTACCCACGTGGTCGAAACTCGAGGTTCGGACAAAAACCCGGTTACCTATTCCCCCATGAATCCAAATATATGATTTGTTTTGAAATCAGACCCCAAATTGAGGTCCAACTTCTCAATTTGTAGAAAACCTAGATTCTACCCCAATCACCCAATTTCACCCATGAAAATCTTTGATTTGAAGTTGAAATTATGTTAAAAGATGTTAAGGAATAAAGAAATTAAGTTAGAAATCACTTACCAATCGTTTTGGAGAAGAAAAGTTGTTTGGAAAATCGCCTCTTAGGTTTTGGGTTTTTTGAAAAGTAAAAAAAATGACTGAGATTTTCAAACTTGTATACCTTTCTGAGGACCTGGCGCGGACCGCACAAAAATGTGTTGCGGCCGTGCCGAGTGGGAGAAAAATTGGGGCTTCTCTGAACCCTTCCAGCGTAGACCGCACTGTTTTGGTGAGCCGCTGCACTGGTTAACCTGGAACCCTAGCCCTCAGACTAAGCCACGCAGACCGCACAGAAAGGCATCGTGGCCGCGCGGCTCCAGCACGGACCGCGCGGAAATGACCGCAGCCACGCTGGTGTCTGCAACACCTGAACCTGCATTTTCTTAAGTCCAAGACCTCCCGGGCCCCATTCTAAACTCACCCGAGCCCTCGGGGCTCCAAACCAAACATGCACACAACCTTAAAAACATCTTACGGACTTACTCGTGCGATCAAATTGCCAAAATAACATCATATACATAGGATCAAGCCTCAAAAACATGATTTTCTTTTTTCAACTTTCATAACTCAAATTCTCCATTTTTAGTCCGAAACACGTCATATGACGTCCGTTTTTAGCCAAACTTTACAGATAGCGCTTAACACATATTTAAGACTTGTCCGGGCGTCGGAACCAAAATACGAGCCCGATACCACAGTTTTCTGATCAATTTCCTTCTTCATTTTCCTTAATTAATTTCAGAAACAATTTCACACAAAAATTCATTTCTCGGGCTTGGGACCTCGGAATTTAATTCCGGGCACACGCCCAAATCCCATATTTTTCTACGGACCCTCCGGGACCGTTACATCACGGGTCCGGGTCCGTTTACCCAAAAAGTTGACCGAAGTCAACTTTAACAATATAAATATCAAAATTCCACAAAATTTTCATATTTCAACATAAAAGCTTTCCGTCTACGCGCCCGGACTGCGCACGCAAATCAAGGCAACCCTAAATGAGGTTTCTAAGGCCTCGGAGACACAACACTAGGAAGAATTACGGTGATGACCCTTTGGGTCGTCACATTCTTCACCTCTAAAACAATCGTTCGTCCTCGAATGGACAAAAGAAAGAAGTACCTGAGTCGGGAAATAAATGAGGATAACGGCTCTGCATATCGGACTCAGACTCCCAGGTCGATGCCTCAGGAGGCTGACCTCTCCACTGAACACGCACCGAAGGAAAACTCTTCGACCTCAACTGTCGAACCTGCCAGTCTAGAATAGCTACCGACTCCTCCTCATATGACAGATCCTTGTCCAGTTGGACAGTGCTGAAATCTAACACGTGCGGTGGATCTCCGTGATACTTCCGAAGTATAGATACTTGAAACACGGGATGCACAACTGACAAGCTAGGTGGCAAGGTAAGTCTATAAGCTACCTCTCCCCCACGATCAAGAATCTCAAATGGACCGATGAACCTAGGGCTGAGCTTTCCCTTCTTCCCAAATCTTATCACGCCCTTCATAGGCGATACACGGAGCAATACCCGCTCCCCAACCATGTAAGCAACATCTCTGACCTTGCGGTCTACATAACTCTTTTGTCTGGACTGAGCTATACGAAGTCTATCCTAAATAATCCTGACCTTATCCAAGGCCTCTTGAACCAGATCCGTACCCAACAATCAAGCCTCTCCCGGCTCAAACCATCCAACTGGAGACCGACATCGCCTACCATACAACTCCTCATATGGAGCCATCTGAATGCTGGACTGATAGCTGTTGTTGTAGGCGAACTCTACTAAAGGCAAAAACCGGTCCCACAAGCCTCCAAAATCAATTACACAGGCTCAGAGCATGTCCTCAAGAATCTGAATAGTCCTCTCGGACTGACCGTCTGTCTGGGGATGAAATGCTGTACTCAACTCAACCTGGGTGCCAACTTTCGCTGAACCGCTCTCCAGAAATGCGAGGTAAACTGCGTACCCCGATCCGAAATGATAGATAGCGGCACCCCATGAAGGCGAACAATCTCCCTGATATAAATCCCGGCTAACCTTTCGGACGAATAAGTGACTGCAATAGGAACAAAATGCGCTGACTTGGTCAGCCTATCAACAATGACCCAAACTGCATCAAACTTTTTCCGAGTCATCGGAAGTCCAGTAACGAAATCCATCGTAATCCTCTCCCACTTCCACTCGGGAAGTGCAATCCTCTGAAATAGACCACCAGGTCTTTGATGCTCGTACTTAACCTGCTGACAATTCAAACACCGAGCCACATGCACAACGATGTCTTTCTTCATCTTACTCCACCAATAGTGCTGCCTCAGATCCTGATACATCTTCGCGTCGCCCGGGTGAATAGAATACCAAGAACTGTGGGCCTCCGCTAAGATCAACTCTCGAATCCCATAAACATTGGGCACACAAGCTCGCCCCTGCAATCTCAATACACCATCATCATCTAAGGTTACTTTCTTGGCACCTCCACGTTGCACCGTGTCTCTCAACACATATAAATGGGGATCCTCAAACTGCCGCTCGCGGATACTCTCTAATAGTGAGGAACGAGCAACCTTGCAAGCTAACACTCTGCTAGGCTCAGAAATATCCAACCTCACAAGACGATTGGCCAAGGCCTGAACATCCAAAGCAAGCGATCTTTGGCTGACTGGAATATAAGCAAGACTACCCATGCTGGCGGACTTCCTACTCAATGCATCGGCCACCACATTGGCCTTCCCCGGGTGGTATAAGATAGTAACATCATAATCCTTTAGCAACTCTAACCACCTCCTCTGCCTCAAATTCAACTCTTTCTGCTTGAACAGATACTGAAGACTCTTGTGATCAATGTAAACCTCACACGTCACGCCATATAAGTAATGCCTTCAGATCTTCAAGGCATGAACAATGGCTGCCAACTCGAGATCATGAACCGGATAATTTTTCTCGTGGATCTTCAACTGCCTCGAAGCATAGGCAATGACTTTGCCTTCCTGCATCAACACTGCACCAAGCCCAATACGAGACGCATCACAATAGACCGTATATGGCCCTAAACCTGTGGGCAAAACCAATACCGGTGCCGTAGTCAGAGCCGTCTTGAGCTTCTGAACGCTCGCCTCACACTCGTCCGACCACCTGAACTGGGCACCCTTCTGGGTCAATCTGGTCATAGGGGATGCAATGGATGAAAACCCATCCACGAACCGACGATAGTAACTTGCTAACCCTAGGAAAATCCGAATCTCCGCAGCTGAAGCTGGTCAAGGCTAGTTCTTGACTGCCCCTATCTTCTTCGGGTCTACCTGAATACCTGCTGCTGATACGACATTACCCAGGAATGCGACCGAACTCAACCAAAACTCGCACTTTGAGAACTTAGCATACAACTGACTATCCTTCAGGGTCTGAAGAACCACTCTGAGGTGCTGCTCATGCTCCTCCTGACTGCGGGAGTATATAAGAATATCGTCAATGAAGACTATCACGAACAAGTCCAAATAAGGTCTGAACACTCGGTTCATCAACTCCATGAACGCTGCTGGGGCATTAGTCAATCCAAATGACATGACCAAAAACTCATAGTGCCCATACCGAGTGCGAAATGCTGTCTTAGGGACATCAGACGCCCTAATCCTCAGTTGGTGGTAGCCAGATCTCAAATCTATCTTTGAAAACACCCTCGCACCCTGAAGCTGGTCGAATAAATCGTCGATCCTCGGCAGTGGGTACTTGTTCTTAATTGTAACCTTGTTCAATTGTCGGTAATCGATGCACATTCTCATCGAACCATCCTTTTTCTTAACAAACAACACCGGCGCACCCCAAGGCGAAACACTGGGTCTAATGAAACCTTTCTCAAGCAAATCCTGCAGCTGTTCCTTTAACTCTTTCAACTCCGGCGGGGCCATACGATATGGCGGGATAGAAATGGGCTGAGTGCCCGGGGCCAAATCAATACAAAAGTCGATATCCCTGTCGGGCGGCATACCCGGCAAGTCTGAAGGGAAAACCTCAGGAAATTCCCGAACAACGGGCACAGAATCAATAAAAGGGGCCTCCGCACTAGAATCGCGAACATACACCAAGTAGGCCAAACATCCCTTCTCGACCAAAGCATCCACGGACATAACCGCACCATCGCTGGACTGAGCCGCAATACCCGGCTGGGCTGCCACATCTGGTTGAATTGCTGGAACCTGAGCCTAAGGAGCTACCGGCTCTGGAGTACGAGTATCGGGAGTCTGAACTCTTTCCCTAGCCTGAGATGTGGCTAGAGCTACGAGAAGCAAACCCGCTCTAGAAATGCCCTCCATAAAGCCTACCAGTCGGACCAAAGCATCATGAAGCACTGGAGTGGCTATGAAACCCTCTGGGACCTGAGCTGGGCCTACTGGAATAGCTGGGGCTGGAACCCCTTCGTCGTAGTCAACATGAGGCTCCACCTCTAGGACTGCCGCTAGGGGCTGAGCTCTGCCCCGGCCTCGGCCTCTGGCACGGCCTCGGCCTCTGCCCCTAATAGGAGCTGCTGCTGGGGGCTCGGGCTTCTGCGCGGTAGAAGAGGAAGCACGTGTTCTCGCCATCTGTGAAAGAATAGAGTGGAAAGACAATCAGTACTTGAGAAACAGAATCACACGACAAGAATGAACAAGATGAAGTTTTCCTAACTCGGTAGCCTCTGCGGGATAAATACAGACGTCTTCGTACCGATCCCTCAGACTCTACTGAGCTTGTCCGTGAGTTATGAGACCTAAGTAACCTAGTGCTCTGATACCAACTTGTCACGACTCGGATTTCCCACCATCGGGTGTCGTGATGGTGCCTACTATCGGAGTTAGGAAAGCCAAATATATAAAACATTTTTCCTGCTTTCTTCCAAACAATATAATAAACGAGACAAAATTTAAGCGGAAGACTTTAAATCTAAAGCAACTGAGAACCAAAAGTGCGGAAGTTTGAACCAAAATGCTGCCCAGAGTCTGGTGTCACTAGCTCACGGACTACTACAGAATACTACAATCAATGTTTGGAAGGAAAATACATCATGTTTGTCTGATACAAGATAAACAAACGAAAAACATGGAAAGGGACTTCGGCCTGCGAACGCCAACTAGGCTACCTCGAGAGTCCCTGGACTGAAGATAGCTCCCAGAAGTCCTACTGCTGCGGTCCGTAAGCTGCTCCCTGATCTATGCACAAAAATGCACAGAGTGTAGCATCAGCACAACCGACCCATATGCTGGCAAGTGCCTGGCCTAACCCCGGTGAAGTAGTGACGAGGCTAGACAGTACCTACCACAATTAACCTGTACAGATATATACAACAAGTACAAGAAAATAATAACAAGATAATACAAAGTAAAACTGGGAGGGGACATGCTATCGGGGAGTAACAAATAAAAATGAAATATCGGAAATAAACAGAAGAAACTCCGGTTTCCATGTATATATATATATATATATATATATATATATATATATATATATATATATATATATATATATATATATATATAGTGGACGGCGTGCCACACGATCCCTTTTAATAGTATATAAGTGGACGGCGTGCCACATGATCCCTTTTAACAATATATAGGTGGACGGCGTGCCACACGATCCCTTTTAACAATATATAGGTGGACGGCGTGCCACACGATCCCTACTTCCATATACCACGTGGTAGGCGTACCACCCGTTCCCATTTCATCTTTATCACAGTGCACAATATGTCACCGGCAACGGAGGCCAATAACCAAGTGGACGGCGTGCCACACGATCCCAATTCATATCATATATAGGTGGACGGCGTGCCACCCGATCCCTATTTCCATATACCACGTGGTAGGCATACCACCCGTTCCCATTTCATCTTTATCACAGTGCACAATATGTCACCGGCAACGGAGGCCAATAACCAAGTGGACGGCGTGCCACACGATCCCAATTCATATCATATATAAGTGGACGGTGTGCCACACGATCCCATAATATAGTTCATAATATCTGACTTCATATAGTAGACCCCTTCAGGGGAGCATAACAACTCAATACCTTTAAACCGGCAAGGGTACAGCTAACAGCCCAAAATATCCCGACAAGGGAGAATATATATATCAGTCTACACATCCCGGCAAGGGAATATTCACAACACATTCTCCTTTTAAATCATTCTTCCTCAACCGTTCACATTATATGAAACTTATCAAATAAACAAGGAGCTTGTGTCACATTATTCGAATTAAAAGCAATCAAGACTCACGGTCATGCTAGACTCCGGTGCATAGATAACCGTCACCATGCCTATACACCGTACTCCACATTAGCAAGTAGCAAATATCATCCTAATCCTATTCCCTCAAGCCAAAGTTAGAACAAACACTTACCTCGATTGCTCCAAACTTAACTCACGCTTCTAGAATAGCTTTACCTCTTGATTCCACCACCAATCCGCTCGAATCTAGTCATAAGTTACTTAATCACATTAATAATTACTAAATGAATCATCCCCAATGCATAAAAATAGATTTTTCAAGGTTTTTCCCAAAAAGGTCAAACATACCCCTGGACCCACGTGGTTGAAACTCGAGGTTCGGACCAAAACCCAGTTACCCATTCCCCCATGAATCCAAATATATGATTTGTTTTGAAATCGGACCCCAAATTGAGGTCCAACTTCTCAATTTGTAGAAAACATAGATTCTACCCCAAACACCCAATTTCACCCATGAAAATCTTTGATTTGAAGTTGAAATTATGTTAAAAGATGTTAAGGAATAAAGAAATTAAGTTAGAAATCACTTACCAATCGTTTTGGAGAAGAAAAGTTGTTTGGAAAATCGCCTATTAGGTTTTGGGTTTTTTGAAAAGTAAAAAAAATGACTGAGATTTTCGAACTTGTATACCTTTCTGAGGACCTGGCGCGGACCGCACAAAAATGTCTTGCGGCCGTGCCGAGTGGGAGAAAAATTGGGGCTTCTCTGAACCCTTCCAGCGCGGACCGCACTGTTTTGGTACGCGGCCGCGCTGGTTAACCTGGAACCCTAGCCCTCAGACTCAGCCACGCGGACCGCACAGAACGGCATCGCGGCCGCGCTGGTGTCTGCACCACCTGAACCTGCATTTTCTTAAGTCCAAGACCTCCCGGGCCCCATTTTAAACTCACCCGAGCCCTCGGGGTTCCAAACCAAACATGCACACAACCTTAAAAACATCTTACGGACTTACTCGTGCGATAAAATTGCCAAAATAACGTCATATACATAGGATCAAGCCTCAAACAGATGATTTTCTTTCTTTAACTTTCATAACTCAAATTCTCCATTTTTAGTCCGAAACACGTCATATGACGTCCGTTTTTAGCCAAACTTTACATATAGTGCTTAACGCATATTTAAGACTTGTACTGGGCGTCGGAACCAAAATACGAGCCCGATACCACAGTTTTCTGATCAATTTCCTTCTTCATTTTACTTAATTAATTTCAGAAAATAATTTCACACAAAAATTCATTTCTTGGGCTTGGGACATCAGAATTTAATTCCGAGCACACGCCTAAGTCCCATATTTTCCTACGGACCCTCCGGGACCGTTACATCACCGGTCCGGGTCCGTTTACCCAAAAAGTTGACCGAAGTCAACTTTAACAATATAAATATCAAAATTCCACAAAATTTGCATATTTCAACATAAAAACTTTCCGGCTATGCGCCCGAACTGCGCACGCAAATCGAGGAAACCCTAAATGAGGTTTCCAAGGCCCCGGAGACACAACACTAGGAAGAATTACGGTGATGACCCTTTGGGTCGTCACACCTTTTAACCTTAACGAACTCAAACTAGACCTCGACGAGGCAGTCATGGCGAAAAAAGAAGATGAAGAAGCGACAACAACAACAGCCATGCTGCTGGTCACGGACGAGGGGGGGAAGTTGATGGTTTTTTCCGGCGAGTTGGGGTGTTGAAGACGTGACAGTGGAGCTGGTGTTTGGAGTTGTTTTCACGGCTGTTGTTCGTTGTTGCCGCTGGTTCACGACGGAGAAGAAGACGAAGCTGGCAGCTTGGGTGGTCGTTGGGCGTGAGGGAGCATAAGCAGCGGGTTGTTTGGACGTGAAGGAGCAGAAGCAGCGGGTAGCCATGGGAGCTTGGGCGTTGGAGAAGAAGAAGAAGAGAGTTGTTTGGACGTGAAGGAGTAGAAGCAGCGGGTAGCCATGGATGTGAAGGAGCAGAAGCAGCGGGTAGCCATGGTTGGGCGTTGGAGAAGAAGAAGAAGAGGGGGGGGGTCATGTGGTTAGATGGGGTGTGTTTAGGGTTTTTTAGGTAACAAAACAAAAAATGAGAGAAAGAGAGAGGGGGGGGGCTCGTGTGGTCAGATGGGGGGGGGGGGGGGCGGTTGGGCTTGGGTCAAGGGTTTTGGGTTGGGTAGAGGTGTTTTGGGCCTAAATTTAGAATTGAAGAAGAGGCCCAAATTCCGATTTTCTTCTATTTTTATTGCTTTCTTAAACTAAAACTAAATTCTAAAAATCCTAAATTATCCTATAAAACTAAATTATTTTATAAAAGTGCAAATTAACTCTCAATAACAATTAACACACAATTAAATAACAATTATGATAAAATCACACAATTTGGACATTAAATGCTAAAAATGCAACATACATTATTTTTATGATATTTTCTTTCTTGTAAAACAATCTTGATCACTTATAATTGTAGAATTAAATCCTAAATGCAAATGCGACATATTTTTGTATATTTTTTTTTATTAATTTCACAAATAAACATGCATGGACAAAATTCAAATAATTATCAAAAATGCCGCGAAAATTCTCAAAATTGCACACAAAGGAAAATTATTTTATTTTGAATTTTTGGGAGTAATTCTCATATAGGGCAAAAATCACGTGCTTACATTCATGTCAATGGCCAACCTGAGTCCCAAGATGCAGGCCTCATACTCCGCCATATTGTTGGTGCATAGAAACCTGAGTTTTGCGGATACCGGATAATGTTGGCCAGTTTCTAATACTAAGACAACTTTGATACCTTCTCATTTGGAGTTTTCTGCTCCGTTGAAGAACATTCTCAAACCATCGTAAGCCTTAGTGATATCTTCTCCTACAAATGACATCTTCTCATCGGGAAAATACGTTTTTAATAGTTTGTATTCTCCATCTATGGGATTTTCTGCCAGATGATCCACCAATGCTTGCCTTTTGACCGCCTTCTGAGTTACATAGACGATGTCGAACTCACTTAGCAATATTTGCCACTTTGCTAAGTTACCAGTAGGCATGAGTTTCTGAAAGATGTATTTTAGCGGATCCATCGTTAATATGAGATATGTAGTATATGCACAGAAATAATGCCTCAACTTCTGAGTTATCCATGTCAAAGCACAGTAGGTGCTTTCTAGCAAAGAGTAACAGGCTTCATAAGGCGTGAATTTCTTGCTCAGATAACATATCGCCTGCTCCTTTCTTCCAGTTTCATCATGTTGTCCCAAAACGCAACCAAAATCCCCATCTAATACGGATAAATAAAGCAGCAGAGGTCTTCCAAGTTCTGGTGGGACCAGAACGGGCGATTTAGATAAATTCTCATTGATTTTGTCTAAGGCTTTTTGACATTCTTCAGTCCAGCTTGTTACAACATCTTTCCTCAGCATTCTGAAGATTGGCTCACATATCATAGTTGATTGTGCTATGAAATGGCTAATGTAATTGAGGCACCCTAAAAAACTCATCACATCTTTCTTATTCTTTGGAGGTGGCAAGTCTTGGATAGCTTTGACTTTTGATGGGTCTAACTCAATCCCTCGGCGATTGATAGTGAACCCTAACAACTTTCCAGCAGGGACTCCTAAGGCATATTTTGCAAGATTCAACTTCAAATTGTATTTACAAAGCAGTTCGAAAAATTTCTTCAAGTCTGCTATGTGATCCGAACTCCTTTTAGATTTGATGATAACGTCATCCACGTACACCTCTATTTCCTTGTGCATCATGTCGTGGAAGATAGTTGTCATGGCTCTCATGTAAGTGGCTCCAGACTTCTTCAGACCAAACAACATCATTTTGTAACAATATATCCCTCATGGTGTGGTGAAGGTTGTCTTTTAGGCATCCTCTTCATCCATCCAGATCTGATGGTATCATGCAAAGCAATCTACAAAGGATTGGAGCTCATTCTTAGCGCAGTTTTCAATCAGTATGTGTACGTTGGACAACGAGAAATCATCTTTGGGACTTGCTCTGTTCAGATCTCGGTAATCGACACATACTCTAACTTTTCCATCTTTCTTCGGAACTGGCACAATGTTGGCCAACAAGGTTGGGTATTCGACCACTCGGAGAACCTTGACTTTGAATTGCTTGGTGTCCTCTTCTTTTATCTTCAAACTAATATTCGGTTTGAACTTTCTAAGCTTCTGCTTTACCGGTGGACATATGAGATTAGTGGGTAGCTTGTGAGCCTCTATGGATGTGCTCAAACCAGTCATATCGTCGTAGGACCATGCAAAGATATCTCCATACTCTTTTAGGAATATAATGTACTCTTCCTTCTCTGACGGTGATAGATGAATGCTTATATGTGTTTCCTTGACCGTTTCGGAATCCCTTAAGTTACCAGCCTCAGTTTCCCCCAAATTAGACTTTGATTTATTTTCAAAGTTTTTTACTTCTCTGACAATTTTCTCAGGTATTATATCATCTTCCAGATCCTCTGAGTTACTATCCTTATGTTGCATTGTCTCATTACATGTCACAGTCATAGGTTCATCGAGATAGGTAATAATAATGCTGAAAAGAAAATATAAAAAATAATAATAAATACGAAAAGCAGTAATGCATTAATAAAATTTTAAAAACGTCAACAAGTGCGGATCGATGGCTCGAGAAATTATTTCGAAATAAAATACTAAAAATGTCTCAAATGCTCAAATTATTTCTAATTTTCTAGGCTACCCAGGAACTCGACGGGCCCGGGATGGTATAGCGGTCCAGTTCTTGGGAACGACTCCTTTCTCCATGGTCTGAATGGTAAGGCCTTCCTCCTCTTCAACAATTGCACTGCAGTCCATGTCTTCTTCATCTAGAAACAACTTCCTCATGCCAGCTAAAACCTCATCTTCCTCAGATCCCCATATCATGTCAGCTTGATGGAATGTCTGGTGCAGAGATGGTACCAGTTGTTCCAGTGGATAATAAAAAGCACTCCATGTTGGTGACCAATCCTGGTATTCCTGCCATGTGTATTCATATTTGAATCCAAAAGTCATGCCATGATGTTGTGGTTGTACGAGTTTGGTAATCCCCTAAAGCTTTTTGCCGAGGCCCTTGCCAGGTTCATACCCTGTCCATAACAGTATGTTTTCTATCTTGTTGCTCCACCATCGGTCCTTTTCAATTGCGTTGACTCGTTCAATACGATTCTATGTTTCTCCACCCAACTTCTTTATATTTTTGATGACTGGAACGGTCTGATTGGTTTAGATGGGGTTACTTCCATCTCCTTGAATGATCACCTCCTGATAATTCCACTCAAACTTCACAGCCTGATGCAGGGTTGAAGCCACTGCGTCGGCGACATATATCCATGGTCACCCCAACAATAGGTTGTAAGTAGCAGATATATCTAGCACTTGAAACTCGACATCAAACTAAGTCAGGCCCATCTGTAGACTGAGGTTTATTTCTCCAATGGTGGCTCTCTGAGATCCATCAAATGCCTTCACATTCATGCTTCCCATCCGTATCTCGTGCAGGCCTTTACCTAGTCTCTTCAGAGTAGTCAATGGGCATATGTTGAGACTTGAACCTCTCCATCTATCAAGACCCTAGCGATAAACGTATCCTCAAATTGTGTCGTGATGTGTCGCACCCTATTGTGACTCAATCCTTCTGGTTGTAATTCATCTTCATGAAAAGTTATTTTGTGGCTCTCTAATACCTGTCCGACTATGTTAGCCATCTCCCCAGTGATATTGGTGGGTACATAAGCTTCACTTAACACCTTCATCAAAGCATTCCTGTGCGCATCCGAGTTTTGCAGCAGTGACAAGATGTACATCTGAGCGGGAGTTTTGTTCAAATGGTCAACAACAGAGTACTCTCTCGCTTGTACCTTTTTCCAAAGATCATCAGTGCTAGTCTTGACAACATGCGACTTAGATGCAGCTTCCTTACTTGTTCCTCCAAGGTTCTCAGGTGTATAAACTCTGCCAGTTCTAGTCATACCTTGCACCGCACCTGTTTCCTCCATTTTTGCTTTCCCTTTCTCTTTGCTTCCGTAACATAGTCCATGGGATGACATCAAACTTGTAAGATAGTGTGGGAGCTACCATCACAGTGAAGGGTGTAGTTACCTCGACTTCAAACGGCACCTGGGTTTGTACCACAACATGTGTGAGGGTGACCAGAGATGTTTTAGGAGCATCTATCTCTCGAATGAGTCTGATGGACCATTTTTGATCCCATTCTTCATCATTTATATCACATTTACTCCCTCACCTCTGTGATCTAGGAGAGGATTGTTACGAACATTTGGTGTAGCTTCCTTGGCTTGTATGACCTTAGTGTCGATCAGTGTTTGAATCTTGTCTTTCAATGTGAGACACTCATCAATGGTATGAATCTTCATGCCTGAATGATAGGCACATGTTTTGTTGGGGTTAATCCAACGAGAGGAATTTTCCATACCAACAACAAGGATGGGAGTAACATAACCAGCGGCCTTTAGTCTCTCGTATAGTTGGTCTATGAGTTCAGCAATTGGGGTATATTGTCTAGGCGGTCTGCGATCGAAATTTGGTCATGGCTTCTGGTAGTTTTGGCGGGGGTTCATGAATAGTAATATATAGGTTGAGTATTATAGGCATGGTAGGTGGTAGCAAGCTATTGGTATCTGGGGGGTGAAGGTTGGTATATGGGTGAAGGTGTTTGGTATGTGAGAGGAGACTTAGGACCCTGGGCTACCATTACAGTGCCTATTTCTTTCTTCTTCGGAATACCTTCTGATTGAAAAGCTTTATTCGTGGCCTGCAGTGCCTCAAAACTGGTCACCATCCCATTCTTAATTCATTCTTCTATTCTTTCTCCTAACTTGATGATGTCAGAGAACTTGTGATTTTCAATAACCATTAACCTTTCATAATACTGGGGGTCTTGAGCCCTGACAAAGAACTTGTTCATTTTTTCTTCTTCAAGTGCTGGCCTTAATTTCGTAGCTTCTGATCTCCAATGAGTAGCATACTCACAGAAGGTTTCTGTCAGCTTCTTCTTGAGGTTTTGAATGTAGAAAACGTCTGGCGTGTTTTTCGTGTTGAACCTGAATCTATCCATGAATTCTGATGCCATACTCACCCAACTAACCCACTTTTTTGAGTTTTGACTAATATACCAAGACAAGATATCTCATGTGAGGCTTCGCATGAACAGTTTCATGCGGATTTGTTCATTCTTGCCTACTCCTACAAATTTGTCACAATATGTTCTCAGATGTACTTTCGGATCACCAGTTCTATCGAACATTTCAAACTTGGTAGGTTTGTAACCCTCTGGTAGTTCCACATCCAAGTGAATACATAGGTCCTCGTAGTTAAGACCTTTGACACCTTTACCATATTCAACACTCTGAACTCTACTAGTGAGCTTCATGAGTTCCTCCACCATGTATTTAATGAGTAGGTCCTTCTTAGTCGATTCGGGTATGTATAGGGTTTGTTGTGGGGTATGGGTTAAAGTTTCCACATATATCAGATTGCTTTGATGGATTCTGGGAAGTTGGGTATAAAGGTGGTTATTGGTTGAGTTTTAGGGATTAGGAGTATGTTGTAGTGCATTCTAGGAAGTATGATAATTAGTGGTTTGTGGGTATTGATTTGGATGATGGTGGTGTTATTGAGGGGTTGGTACTGGTGAAGGTTTAAGGTTCTGGGGAGGTACGGGATACTGGTGTGGTGCGGGCGGATTTGGTGGTGGGTTTTGGTTTTGTGTATTTGCAGTGGTGTTTGGTTTTGGGTAGTCGGGTTTTGTTGGTTAATGTTGGGGACATTGAGAGTGAGGGAGAGGCTTGCCAAATTTCGGACCTGCTCAAGCTCGCCTTGTAGTTCCAAGATTATCTATTCCAGACGTAAGACCAACTCATTCTGTGCCGCAATACTTCAGCTATCCGAAGTTTCAATGTTTTCCACCATGGTGGCATTGTTTTTCCTGATACTACTCAAATCATCCATTTTCCCTTTCCCTTTGTTGTTGCCTTTAGGATCGCTTGGTAGAGGAGGAGATAGAGGACCTCTGGATCTCTTATAGTATGCTGATGATGCCAGTATGCACGAACCAACCTTTGGGAATGGGAATAATAAAAAAAAGAAAGAAAATGTAAAAGATAACCAAGTTAGTAAGGTGAAATAAAAGAGTGTTTGTAATATCTAAACATATTACACAAATTCATGCAATGATTCGCGTCCTAATTTGGGGACCTCCTTGTTCCTGAGGTAGGCCTAAGCGACACATAGACTTGGAGAAAATCGATGCCAACATTTGCGTCATTTCATTAATGTGAAAAATGAGTCAAACCTTTATTAAATCGACAATAATAATAAAAATACTAATGGAATGTAGCCTTATTACAACCGAAATCTAAATCTAATCTAAAAAGCAGTAAAGAACATCATTTCCTAGTCTACTTGGTCCCTGATGGACCTTCTCCATGTTTGGCTCTTTTGACCCCATCAATCAGGTTCCCTAGATCGTGCATATCCAACAGTAAGTAATCTTTTTCTGGATGTCCTCTTTCACTGCCATTTGTGCCTTGACAATCTGAGAGTCTCTTTATCATCTTTCCTTCAAGCTCCATCAATCCTTGTTCCAAGTATTTCAATCTTTCTTCTGACTTAGTGGCAATATCCTTCCATTCATTTATCGCTTCATGTTCACTTTGTGTTGTTCTAGATGTTTAGCTTCAGAATCAAAAACGCTTTTGCGTAGCCTTCTATACTTAACCTGTGCCTCGGTTGCTTCATCTACGATCCTGTCCTTCAGATTGACTCCTGGCTTGATGTCTCCCACTACGTTGTCCTCCAACCATGATAGATAGTAGTACACATGACCGACATGATACCTGTCTGGCTCAATGGTTTCTCTTTCCATAATGACCTTTTGCTTCCACATATGTTGTGCCTCAAACTTGAATGGAATGATGTCTCCTTTGAAATCCGCCTTGTACTTGACCATGTTGGAAACTCGAGGTATGACCTGTTTTCTCCCTACTTGCCTTATTACTCTTATGGTAGCATAAGGATAGATGCATCGCAACCCGATCAGTACTAGATGAGTAGTCTCTCTTAACCTGATGATGAACTCACTGCTAGGAAACCACTCAAACATCCAATGTACCTGCTCGTTTGTCAGATTACTAAAGAAACGCACCCAACTTACAACATTTCCAGGCTGTGCAAACTTGTCTGGGATAAACATCATTTTCTTTGGGTGATGGTAAGCTATGTAGTCATTCAACGGCCGTCGCAGAAGCTCTTGACGATACTCTCCTCTCTGAAAGTGTTCTAGTAGCTAGACTTGTAGTAACAAATTATAACCCTCAAAGTGTCTAAATCCCTACTTGCCTCGATCTAGAGCGCGGTACATCTCAGCTAAGATCATAGGGATAATGGTATACGTTTGTCCCTCGATGCCTTCCATCAAGGTCCTGGCGACCATGGCTAAACGAGTATGAATCCTTCTTCCTTTCGTTGGAAATATTAACAATCCCAAGAAGCATATGATGAACATATAAACCTGACGGTGCGACAACCCAAGGAAGTAATGGCACGTTCATCATGATGAAGACGATATGACTTGCTATGCCCATAACGCTCGTAAAGAAATTCAAAAAGGATGTATGATTTCTTTAAACAGAGCAACTCGTCATTTTTCTTAAGACCCAACATCCTCAGAAAACCGCGGGGGCCTGCGATTCTCTGGTAGTGATCCCGACTATCCCATGGTAACTTGGCGAAGCCTCCTATTTCTTCTAGGAGAGGAGCATTTCTATGTTTCCAAATTGAAAGACGGCTCTTTCTCGTCCTAGAATATGTAGCAGCCTCAATCAATGCCCTACTTGGTCGAATGTTTAGCAAGGATGGCAGGTAACCAAGTACTATTCTCAAATGAGTCTTGTCGCAAGGTGCAATGTCTTTCCACCAGTCAAGTAACAAAGGTGGGACGTTTTGGACCATACCGAACCTGGGGACTTCGTGCTTCATTTTCTACAAACAAACAAAGGTTAGCCCTTTCCCCCTTAAGATTTGACTACTTATGCAATAATTATCAACACGTTGGCACATTTTCTCCAAGTAATGCATGTAATATGTTAGTGTCCCTTGGGATTGTGAAAATCCCGTCGGACTTTGGACAAGGTTTATCTTAGGGGGGTGTTACGTTAATAATGCACCAACCCATACTAGGTTTAGCATGATACATGTACATTTCAAATTGGAGTAGGGTTCTAGAATGGTCTAGACTGGTATTCCCAAGTTGACAACTTGAGAGGGAAAGGAACGGGACCGTCGATTGCACCGCTGATCGACTAGTCTACCACAAATAAGCCTTTTCAATTTAAAAGGATAATTTTCGAAAGAGCGCAAACACTCATCAAGTGCCGCTATGTTGATAGTTGGCACAAGTGGAGTATGATGTGGAGCATGTTTTATGTAGAAATAATAACGCGTTGCCAAATATTTGCATGATAAAATATGTAGAAGCAGTAAATAAGATAGCAAAAGTAAACATGGATAGAATAGAGAAAAAAGACAAAATGAAGAAGTTGGTTTGGTTCATAAAAATATATGCGGGAATGTAATAAAGCAGGTAAGGAAGTAGGGATGGGAAAGGTATGATATAGTAGTTTTAAACAAGTTGAAAAAAGATGAAGAGTGGTTATAGCAAATAAAGGTGAATGGGGAAGAGATGTACGTGTCACAGCAGTTTAAGCAAATAAAGATGAATAGAGGAAGGGATGTGCATGTCATACAAATTTAAACAAATAAAGGTGAAGAAGTGAAGGGATGTACATGTAACAAAGAAAGTAATCCACATGAGCCAAGTTCATTATGGTAAGAGCCTAAGTGTAAGTCTCCAGCAGAGTCGACATGCTGTCGTGCCCTGTTTTCTCGTGAAAGCGGGTTTCGACATATGCCAACTCTTTTAAATGAGGAATTAAAAGAGAAGAGTCGCCACCTAATGATTTTTAAGATGCGTTATAGAACCTATTTGTAGATACTCTGTTTCACTAGTCTACATCACCAAAGATCGGGTAAGGTCTCAAATTACCTCAAAGAGAAGGTGTTAGGCACTCTTCAAGGTCCACAACTGTGGGTCCCGGCCGAAATTTGAACTATGTGGATTATGTAATTAGGCTAGGTGATAAAATAAACAAAGGGAAATATAGAAGTCGAAGAGTCTTATCATAAAACATTATGAATTGGTACAAATCTTTAATGATTACCAAGTTACAAATACATTAGTCTATGTTAAATGACTAAGTGTAAATAACATATAAAAAAGGAGGGGGTCCTAAGTTTTTTAGCCTAAAGGATCACCCCTTGCAACATAAATAATACTTCGCAACTCCCGTAAGATTGGGGATTGCTCATATTATTCAGCGGGCACAGACTATTATCTCCTGCTACCCAATTACTATGTTGAAGTTGTTACTTAAAGGTGCTCTAATTCAATTCTAAACTGTATCCTATACGCGTGCACTACCCGTCCCATGCTTATGGTCCAGGAGGCTTTGGACCTACTATTAGGTGGTTCTAGACTCATCTTAGGTTGCTCAAAATGATAAAATTAAGCGACATTCAAAACAAATAGGACTTCACATAAAGACAATTAAAGGCCCAAGTTAGCCTCCACACATAAACAACAAATGCATGCGGGCAGTTTAGGCAGTACATAGTTTCAGAATCGAGACTTAGAGTCCTATATGCATGGTTTCTAGGTGATTATGCATTCCAATATCGTACATGCAATGTTATTCTTCTAAATGGCTTAGGCGAGGAGGTAGTAAACTGTTTGCAAACCCAAAACTATTATCGTTGTTTTTATAAATAGGCATCTTAGGCAAGCGACACTGTCCTATAGGCGTGATTTCTAGTAATTGCATAACTGAGCAATGAAACAACCTTGTTGATCCCATAAAAATACTTATGCGAGTGACATCGCCCTATATGCAGGATTCCTAACAATTGACCATTATTCTTGATTTTACAACACTTTATTCCTAAAGGCATGTCTGCTAGGCGAGACAGTGTAATGAAAACAACAGAAGTAGTCGATTAGTTAACCAATTAAAGCCCTATAGATATGGTATTTAGATGAGTATTGTCAAAGGCATACGTTAATCCTATAGGCATGCTATCTAATAAGCATATTGCAGTTGCACAAATTGAGTGAATAGTTATTGATGCTTGATTCCTATAGGTATGCTTTATGATAACACATAGAAGTAGACATGTGAACAAGTAAAGCACTTAAACTCATGCTTCTGGTAATGTGTGGGCATTAGACAAGTTGAGTAGGTGAAGTGTTCGAATTCCTATAAGCATGATCTCTATGGTTTATAGAAATAGGCACATCAAACAAAGTAGCAAACAAGCATGTAGACCTATAATCATGTTATCTACCCATTCATGCGAAACTTAAAGCATCCCAGCCCCCTTTTCCATTAATCACCCCATCATTCGTTGTTACAGATTATTATAGGATCGTATAATGAACACAATTACAAACATTACATAAAAGAATAATTTCAGGCCTGGAAACAGACCCAAACTAAGCAACCCAATACCGACTGGGCCTTCAGCAAGCTTCTTTAACATGAATAGTAGGCCCAAACCCAAACATATCCTAAAGAGGAGAGTACATTCACTTGCACATCCCAAAGGTCACACACAAGCTCGTGCCAACCCAACAATTTACAAATCATCCTCTTGACCAAACAAGTTAATGGCAGACATATAAAACAAATCTGAAGTATTACTACATAGAGACAAGATTATATGCCAAATAATTCGATTCATGTAAAACATAGCAAGGCAAAAAAAATTGATTGGGTCAAAAACATGGAAAAACTAGGGAAGTCAGGAGGAGTCATCTTGGGAGTTTTACACATGAGACAACCCAAGTTCACACGTGAGCAATTATTTACAAAAAGAATGGGAGTAGCATGCTAAGCACAGTCAAACACTAAAAGTTTCATAGGCCTATCTACTTAGGATAACCACATACAATGCCAAGTTTCAGGAATCAAGTATACACCATGATCTAGAATGAGTCAAGGCTTTGTTTAAAAGAATTAACGTAAGAACATAACAGAGTCATAGACAAGTACAAGTAGGGGATATGACAGAAGGTCTAACATGAGATCCTAGTGAGAGTAGCATAGCATAACAGGTTCATAAGATAGCTTTAACATGCTGAGTATCAGTTACAATAATAGAGTTTAGAAATAATGTAAGAGCTTAAAATAGGTGAAAATATATTCAACCCCAGATTAACAGGACACTAGGTCTCGATCACATATGGGAGAAGGGGCTAGATATTACATATTTTTCTAAGGTCTTAGGCAATGTTAAGAAACACTGGGTTGATCAAATTAGGGAGAACATGTTAAGTAGAAAGAAAGCATGTTTGGGTAATCAACAAGATCAATAAACAACTCGAGGAAAACATTAAGTTATATATAAACGATTTAACAGGAATTAAGACATATTATAGGTGGGTAATTGGTTTATCAAAAGAATTCAGAACATGGTAGAAGATAAACTCAAGGCAAGAAGTAGATGTAAGCATTCAGACACACAAACACACTGGGCTAGACATGCTTAAGAAAAGCTAAATCAGAGTTAGAATTTAGGCTAGCTAGAAAAATATAGTGCCACGAGAATGATTTTAGAGAAAATAGGATAGCAGATAGAGATGACATAGTAGAACATTGTTTTGCAAAAGTCCTATTATCATAGATATATAGAGTAATAACATAAACAAGTAGAGAATAAAACTGCAAAGGCCAAAGACACTCACCAGTTACAAATTAACGAGCAAGAAAATGAGAAGAGCAACTTCCAGAGGTAATTCAATTAACAGTAACAAAAAGCAGCAGAATCCCCAAAATCCTAGTACGTTAGAGTTCCCAAGGGTTTTGAATGAACCCTTGTCAATGCTCGCACTGAGAAAGGACACAATCGAATTCGAACGGCCTTGGCTTTCATCCGGCCAAGGTCTCAGGTTTCAGAGTATAACGAGTGAGAATGAAAGAATAATAGTGATTAAGGTCTGTTTTAGGAGAATTAGGGGAGGGGTTTATATAGTGTTGAAATTTAATGGACAAACAAGGAAAAGAATCGATTAAACATAAATAAGGAAAGAAAATATCGCATGTAATCAATAACAGATCTGGCAAAGGAAGAAATTGAATTTCAAACCCTAGTTAGGGTTCAGCGATTGAAGATCAACCCATGGGTGTGGGGAATCTACCCTTTTTCCGTGTATATGGATGAGATATCGTCCAAATCTTGAAAATCAAAGTTGAATGGGTCCAATCTGGAATGGTGATACTTGCAATAATTAGGGCGAGTACTAAGTAACATCAAGAGCGTGTGAGTAGTAGTAGGGTAGTGTAAATAAGGTAAGTAGATCGTAAGACTCCATAATATAACCAGATTCGGAAAAGTTTTGTGGGGTAAGACAACTAGGGTTCGTAGAAGATTAGAATGTACGAGGGAGGCTGGGGAAAAGAGAATGGTCTCTAGGATTTTGGGCTAGGGATATTAGGAGAGTGAGGGTTTTATTTCGTGTAGTTGATCATTTGAGATCAATGGCCAAGATTAAGAGGAAGTTGGGGCGGGTTGAGTAAACGGATCCCGACTAGGTTTGAATAAATGGGTCATTTGGTTTGGGTCAGGGCAAATTGGGTTAAAGTTTGGGGTGTTTGGGCCATTAATTTGGTCCGAAAATTTGTATAATTCGGGCTACAAATTAAACACAAACAATTGTTGATAAAAATAATTTATAAAACTATTTAATAGATAATAAAATATTACTTATGCAATAAGATGATTGAAAATAATAAATTAATATTATAAAAATATAAAAATGCTATTTTAGCATGAATAACGTAATAAATATAATTATGCATAACATATAGACTAGTATTGCAAAATTATGTAAATAGCATAAAAATATAAATATAATTATATAAATGAAGTAAGAATGTTATGAAACATATATATGGATGTAAATAATAATTTTGGATGATTAAGTCATCACAAAATAATTTAAGGGATAATTAATAAATATTAAAGTAATTTAAATACAAGAAAGATTAATTTTTTAGCTCTAAATATTATGGAAAATTATAGAAAGTACTCATATGACTCTTGTAGACTAAATAATGAAGCAAAATGAAATTTTGAAAGTATATATACTATTTGATAAAATATGAGGGCAAAATTGGGTATCAACACTTGTCTCTTTATTATTTTTTGTATCAAATCAATTCGCTTGTGGCATAGACAGCTGCACAATTACTTTGATTCATTCGTTTATTACTAACTTGTTTTGATTCTTTCCTTAGTGAAATACCATATATGACAGCTAATGATGTCAACACCAGACATAACGTTGAGGGAGGCGAAGAATTGTCCCAACATGATAACTCAATCAGTGAGACTCATAACGAAGGGGATGAGACGACCCTGGTTCGAGATTGTCAATATCCTAAGCATGTGCGGGAGCCAACCCTGATGATGCAGAGGAGGAACACATCGTAGAAATGGTCAAATTCCTGAGGGATATGCAAAAAGCAATTATGAGTTACCTCTCAAGGAAGGATCAGGTGATGACGGAGGTAAAACAAGTATTGTCTGGCGTCCCCAATAACGCAAATGGAAGGGGCCCGATTTCTTTAGCATTCCTGCAAATCCAACAGCTCAGAGAATCGATAACAACACCCCAAGGGGTGAAGTCGGGTTGAGAGGAAGGTGAGATGTCAATTTCACATAAAACAAGAATTTAATGAAGCAAGAGTTTTAGTAGCTATTAACCTTATTTAAAATGTAAATCACATTAGGGATTTTACACAAATAGCCGACCCAATTTACTATTTTTAATCGATATGCATAAATTATACACTGATATACCTGGTTTTACATAGATTACATATAAATAATATATATATATATATATATATAATAGATTTTAAGGTTATTTTTAGTGGTGGACGGCTATTTAGGTTAATAATTCATCACAATATGGCCAGGGTAAAATTATTTGATTTAATCAACTTGAATAAAATAATGGACATCGAAACATACCTAAGTAATTTGACTGAGTCTTGGATAACTCTGAGGGGAGCGCCACTACCAATAATCAGGTTTTTCAACCATGTTACTGAACCAAATATAAGTCCTACAATCTAGATTTTTTTTTACCAAAAATGAAATGAAAACAGTAATTAATATTTTTTATTCATCTTTGTATGAACTCCAAACTAAAAAAATAAAAACAAGTGTTGATAATATTAAATAGAACTTACTGCTGCAACTGTTGGAGGTGCCAATAGCTCATCCATAATTTTGTGCAAAAATTTACTCCATGATGATACTTCCCCTTCTCTTGGTTCCATGTCTGCTTTTTCACATGCTTTCTGCAAGTTACATTGACTGATGAATCATAAATATGCCTATTTCTTTCAATTTCATTACGTTTTTTTTGAACTTTAATCGCTAAAAAAAGGATAGTCCGGTGCACAAGGTATCCCATGTTCACTCAGGGTCCGAGGAAAGGCCGCATCCCAAGGGGTATGATATAGATAGTTTACCCTATGCAAGCATTATTGACTGATTCCACGGCTTGAACCAATGATATATAGGTCACACGGAAATAATTTTACAATTGTTCCAAGGCTCTCCTTCTGAACTTTAATCACAATGACAATAGAATCACAAAATCATTTTGCCACATGTAAGTAATTAAATTTCACCCACTTTAACAGTATATAAATAAATTTTTGCCGGTTGATGCACTAATGGCGCGTGGCGTTGACATTTGTTGCATTTCTAAACAAATGCCTTAGCGTCATGTTCCATCTGGGGCCAGTAGTATCCTTCCCTAACTAACTTTAACACTGACGAGTTCGCACCAAAGTGATTTCCAGAGATTCCTTCATGGACTTCCTTCATGACGTAATTAGCCTCGTTGGCTCCTAAACATCGGGCCAACAGGCCTTGGAAAGACTTTATATACATTTGGACTCCACTGAAGCAATAACGGGCTGCTTTAATGCGTAGCGCCTGGGATGTCTTGGGATCTTCGGGTAGTTTTTCGTGCTCAAGATAGTCAATAATCTCATCTCCATTCCCAGACCAAATTGGTCTCGTTTACTTCATAATAACCATCCACATCCAATACCGAATGCATAAGCTATATGACCGTATCAGAGTCTGAAACCTTCATTTTCGTGGACAAGCTCAGATTGGCCAGTGTATCTGCTTCCGCATTTTATTCCCTCGGGATGTGGGTGATTGACCATTTCCTGAACCGTACAAGCAAAGTATGGACTTTCACTACATATTGTTTCATGCGTTCCTATTTGATATCAAAGATCTTGTATACCTGATTTACTACTAGTTGGGAATCACATTTGATTTCTATGACCTCAGAGTTCAGTACCCGGGCAAGCTCAAGTCCTGCAATCAAAGCCTCATACTCGGTTTCATTGTTAGTTAAGGGAATAGTTTTTATGGACTGCCTCAGGGTTTCTCTGGAGGGCGTGATTAGTACTACCCCGAGCCCGGACCGTTTCACGTTGGAAGCTCCTTCCGTGAACAAGGTCCAGACTCCCAATGTCAATTCCGACACTATCACCGCTTCTTTGGTGGCCAAAGGCAGCAGTCTAGGACTGAAATCGGCCACAAAGTCAGCCAAAACTTCTGATTTATCGCAGTCTTGGATTTATAGTCTATGTCAAATTCACTTAATTCGACTGCCATTTTGGCTAGTCGACCTGAAAGTTTAGGTTTGTGAAGAATATTCCAGAGGGGAAAGGTTGTCACTATGGCTATCAGGTGGCATAAGGCTTTAGCTTTCGAGCAACGAATACGAGATCTAAGGCTAATTTTTCCAGGTATGGGTAGAGAGTTTCTGCTCCCGTTAAAATTTTACTAACATAATAGATAGGAGGTTGCGTACCTTCCTCTTCACTGACTAAGACGACACTTACCGCTATCTCCGAGACTGCTAAGTAATTCGGCAATTGTTCGCTTTCCTCCAGTTTCAATAGTAATAGAGGGCTCGATAAAAACAACCACTCTTCCTGTTAACCTTTGAACCTCTTTCACATTTGATAGCTGGTAGAGAATGTCCTCGATAGCTTTAATTTTATCGGTATTGACCTCGATACCCCTTTGTAACACCAGGAACCCCAAGAACTTACCGGAGCTGAATTTGAATGCGCACTTTTCGGGGGTAAGATTCATGTTGTGCTTCTGTAGGATGTCAAAGGTTTCTTGGAGGTGTTTAAAATGATCACATGCGTTTAGATACTTAACCAACATATCATCTATGTTAACTTCCATTGTTTTCCCTTTTTTTTTTCAAACATTTTTTTCACAAGCTACTGATAAGTGTCTCCGACGTTCTTGAGCCCGAAATACATCACATTATAGCAATATGTGCCAAAGTTTGTTATGAACGAAGTTTTTTCCTGATCCTCCGGGTTCATTTTGATTTAGTTGTACCCGGAATATGCATCGAAGAAACTCATCAACTCGTGCCTGGCCGTTGCATCAATCATTTGATCAATGTTTGACAATGACAACGTGTCCTGCCCCAACCTCGGGGAGCGCGATCAGCGCACAACCGAGTGAACCCGATCGAGCAAGCCTATCCAGCCTTTCCTATCTGATTTATTCATAATCCAAAAAAAGGGAACGCATCACCAATTGTTAAACACGGGAGAGGTCAGTTATATAAATACATAGACATTGCTAGTTAATTTTTTTTACTTAAACACAATATGCCATAATTAAGTATCCAAAAGTACATACAGTTGACAATCTAGTGGAGAAGAGTTTCAAAATACAATGTGATCCAATGACCACCCCGAAACCCATACATGACCCACATAAACGTCTACAGAGCCTCTAAGGATACAAAAGACCAATATGACAATGCCGGCACAAGGCCCCGGCTATACCTCAAAATATGGAAATTTATACAAAAGAAGAACTACAAACCCCCTGGGATAAATGGGGGCTCACCAAGACTACAGTAAGGAGAGAAAGAGAACACCAATATCTACGATCGGCGCTATCTGCGATGAAACCACCTATATCCATTCAAAGATGTAGCGCCCCAGGCAAAAGGGACGTTAGTACTGTCGAATAGTACTAGTATGTAAGTGAAACACAATTCTTAATAGAATGAACAGTGAAAAAATAGAAGGCAGTTATAACATTAACAAGTACTTCACAGGATTTCAAGGAAACACCAAATAAGGTTCACATAGTTTCGATTACATCTTTCCATATCTTTAGGTTAATAATTTTTAGTGCCAAGTGCTGCAACCCATAATGCCACCATGTTTTTACACGGAGTCCGGTCTCGGCCCGACCAGCTAAGCCATCCTAAGTGAGACATATCCAAACTCATAAGATAAACAAAAACCCAACGTAAATGCCACCATGTGTACAGCATGGCTACCGATCTCGGCCCGATCGGCTAAGCCATCTCACTTGGGACATAACCTCTTTCAATTATTCCTTAATTCTCATTGCTTTCCAATTTCCATTACATAGCTTAGTCGGCCTCGTTTATAAAATAGTTCTTGACACTTGGACACATTTTTATAATTCAAGTCTCCCCCTTTATTATTCGTTCAAATAACTTCATCATCCATGTCGATAAGTGCTATCATATAAGGCATGCACACATAAGGAAAGAAAAAGAACACTTGGAGAACATAATCACATTTTCAACTAGCATTAGGGTAAACACTTAGAACAATTATGGAACAAAAATCTATCAACCCAACACATTAAGGCAATCCATCTAGTATGATCAATTCGGAACTCACACCAACTATTATAACACCAAGAGTTCAACACTAAGAAGAAGAGGGTTAGCCATACATACCTTAATTGAGTCTTTCCCTAATTCCTACGTCAAGTTCCGAAACCTTTAGCACCTTTAATCTATTTAACAATGTGTAAGCACGTGATTTTTGCTTCACGGACAATCGCTCCAAAAGAAAATAAAAATAGTGACAAATGACCCCGCGGTACAAATTTTTCATGACATGTATTGCTAGTCATTTGTGGGTCTGTCCATTTTGCATTTAATAATTATAAAAAAAAATACAAAAAAATATGTGTCATTAAAAGAAAATTCAAAAATATATATATGTGGATCGTTCGTTCTAGGTTGTGATTTAACTTACTTAAACATTTTAATTTGGTGTGATAATTATGTTGAAATGCTACATTGTTGTTTGTTTTAATTCCATTTGTTTTATTACATATTTGTTATTTTTAATTTTTGTTTTAAAATTAGAAAACAAAAAGAAAAGAGTTGAAAATCGGTTTGGGCCCAAAAAAATGAAACAAAAAACAGGCCCAAACCAGCACTCAAGTCCAGTCCAAATCCGGCTGCTCAGGCAAACCGCCCCCAAAACGACGCCGTATAAAGGCGTTTGATCTGAGCCGTCCATCCAGGCCAATCCAACGGCCCAGGACCCCCCTTCAGCAACCCGTTTCCAAACCCGACCCAGCTACCAGTTCAGCCCAACCCCTCACTTAAACCAAACGACCCCGTTTTAATATCAAACGACTTCGCCTCACCCCTCACCATCAGATCCAAGCCGTTGGGATCATCTGATCCAACGGCTCAAATCTAAACCCCTAGACCATATATAAGCCTTCCCTCACACCCCACGCCCCCTATCCGAACCCCCCTCCACTCATCGTCCTCACCAAGCATTGAAAAACCCCAAACCCTAGCAGCCGCCCTAGTTTCCCTTTCACCAGAACCCGGCAGCATGAACGCCGGTGACCACCTCCCGAATACCCTAAGACCCCCTCAATCTCCTGAACATAGATGTGTTACCCCCTAGCCTCGAATCACCTTCCTTCGTCTCGAATCTTCATTTGAAGATTCGAGTCGAACTCTGACCTATGCCAAACCTCACCATCTTCGTACCAGACACTCCCATGACCTCCCTCGTGACCAAACCAGGTTTGGTTTGGTCCGAATCTACACACAACTCCTAAAAAACCAGATCTGAAGATCCAAAACCTAGAACACTAATAGCCTTGGAATCCGGCCGGTCTTAACAGGGGTTTGAGGTCTAATAGACCTTAATCAAGGTGTTCTCGTGTGAGAACACCCTGATTAAAGTTTGTTCGGCCTCAAATGGTCGAAGCTAAGTCGGATTTGGGTCAGTTTGGTTTAAACTTTTTCAGTAAGTTTTCCCTTCTCTTTGTTTTAGTTTTGATTGAGTTGTTAGCATGCTTTGTTGTGACTGTTTGTTATTGTTTGATGTTTTCTTAATTTCTTCTGTCTCTGTCAAAGACCTTTTATTTGGTCGATTGATTTTCTATGTGTGTTCTGAATATACTCTGTGATATACATGCTCGTCAATTAGATTAATCGTCAAATAAGTTAACTCATATAGTTTCCCAGTAATTGAACAAAGATATTTGAAGGCATTCGGGACCCTGTACGTGTTGTTTACATGAGCGACTGATTATTACCTGTTATGTTTAGTATAGTCGACTCGATAAACGTCGTCGATTAGTTTTCTATAACTAATGGATCAAATGAGCTAATAATTTCACATGACTAATTGAACCTTGTCACTGACTGAATGCCCAGCATTGTCTGAAATGAGTTTGTTTGCATTGCAAAAATGACTGAAAAGGTTCAGTCCAGGGCAGTCCTGAATTTGAACTTTCATGAGTTCAAAATGCCCTGATGCTGCAATGGGTTTAGGGCAGTAATAATCAAGGTTTAACAAGGGTAGTCTGGGGTTCAAAAAGAGCAGAAAGGCTTAGTTTTAAATGAGCTGACAAGTAGGATACTAATTTGGGATTAAACTAATACCAATGGGGAACAAGACACAAGAGTATGGGGTTTAAAATGAATACTTAAATGAACCCATAACTCTTGATTAAAGAATAAGGCCAAGCGTGGGGAACAAATGGCTGACATCAAAAGATGCTTAGGCATGGGATTTAAGAAGTATGGGCAGTCTGCAAGTGGGAGGATCCAGGCAGCTTGACTGCACTGGTCGTTTGGCTTATAAATAGGCCATTTCAGAACTTAAAAGAGGCTGAAAAAAATTTAGTCTTGAGAGAGGTCTTGTGAGTTTAAAGAAAACTGAAGAACATAAGAAAATTTCCAGTAAACACTGTAACCAAACACTGTCTGAAAGCTACATAAGAGTTCATATTGGTCAAGCTGTCTTGGCCAAGTTCTGTTGTTTACACTGATTGAGTTGCTTGTGATTGTTGAACTGCTGGTGTTGCTGCATTGAATACTCTGTTACTTCTGTTGTTTCATTACTCTTTTCTGGGATTATTTGTTTGGTGCTCGACCATCTGCTGGTTTTCTTTGTTCTGGAAACTGTCGCTGGTTGTCTGTGGACTGTGGAAAATACTTGTGGTTGTTGGTTTGTTGCTGTGTTGTTGCTGTTTGGTTGTTGTTGCTGTTGCTTGTTGCATACTATTCAGCTGATCATCTTTCTTCTTCTTTTGCTCCTCTATACCAGGTACACAACTAATACTGTCCATGTAACTTGAAAGTTGAGCATGAATACGAAAGGGAAGATTTGAAGACATCTATGTTCACATGTAGTTGTTATATAGAGTATCATGTAGTGTGTAATGGTTTACAATCTTGTTTGGGTATTTGAGTTGGTCCTTTCATATAGTGAATACAAAAAATGTAGTATGGTTTAATATCATATGTTGGTTGGGTTGACAGACAAAGGGATTGGCAGTATACTAGGCTATGTCTTGGAAATTAGTTGTGTTTTGTAATTAGCATTCTCTTTTAATGCATGTCAAAGAATAAAACTATCCGCCTCAGTTAGTTTCATTCTCTTTTGATAAACTACCTCGTTATAATTATCAAGCCACACCCTTATAACAATTAGCACAAGTCCGCGCCCCTCAACCTTATGAAGGTCGAGCCCAGGTCAAAACGGACCAAACAGACACGCCTCGGATAAACAGTGGCCCAGGTCTGGCCTATTCCGCATGAGCTGGATTTGGGCCCATAATGTTCGATCAGCTGTCCGTACGCATGGTCACGTTTCCTTATTTTGTAAAAGCATTTCGGATCCTGCTATAAATAATCTGCAAGCATGTAATTAGCTAGGATTATTTCTGTTTTCAATTAGTAGAGACAAACGCGACAAGAAACGTAGTTGCTATAGGATATCCTTTTAAAATAAGGATGAGATGAGCCTCGACAAAAATAAAGAAAAATGCACAAATTGCGGGGCCCTCGTTAGATGTATATATTGAAGCATTCAGTCCCTGAGGTAGGTCGTTTAGCAAATCTCACGACCTCCCGAAATAATAACGCGATAGCCTCTTTAAGCGCGTATTTAATAATTTTACCTTCTTAAATTCGGGTGCGCATTTATGTGACCCAAATCCAAATCTCGACGGATTCGAAATGTGTTTCTAATCACGGGTACATTGATTGTGACGTGGTTCGAGATGCATGTCCATGACGTCGCAAATTCCTTTTAAAAATAGAACGAGACGAGCCTCGACAAACAAAAATGTACAAAGCTGCGGGGCCCTCTAGATGTATGTATATATTAAAGTATTTAGAATTCGGGATATGCCGTTTAACGAATTTTTACGACTTTCCCCAAAAATAACAAGACGCTAGTTGCTTTAGGCGCGCCTTTAACAATTTATTTCTTTAATTCGGGTGCACATTTATGTGACCCAAATCCAAATCTCAACCGAGTCGAGATATATCGATAACCACGGGTACATTGATGTAACGTGGTTCGAGATATGTTTTCACGACGTTGCAATTCTCGTAAAAATAATAATAATGATAAAAGCGGTTAAAAGTCAAATTTCGCACATAGGTTCAACATGCATTAAATCAGATAATCAAGACAAATATAACAGTTGAGCGACCGTGCTAGAACCACGGAACTCGGGAATGCCTAACACCTTCTCCCGGGTTAACAGAATTCCTTATCCGGATTTCTGGTACGCAGACTGTAATACAGAGTCATTCTTTTCCTCGATTCGGGATTAAAATTGGTGACTTGGGACACCCTAAATCTCCCAAGTGGCGACTCTGAAATAAATAAACAAATCCCGTTTCGATTGTCCTTTAATTGGAAAAACTCCCTTGCGCCCCACGGGTGCGTAAAAAGGAGGTGTGACAGCTCTGGTGACTCCGCTGGGGATCTTAAAACCCAGAACCACTGGTTCAGGGTTAAGAATTCGAGCTTAGAATAATTGTTATTATTTGGCTTTATTTATTATCTGATTTTATTACATGTTTTGAGTCTAATGTGCTAAATGCTGCTTTTACCACTTTGATATTATTTGAACTGTATATAAATTGTGCCGAAACCTTTCTCTTCTTACCTCCGGGGATGTGCTTACTGGTTGAGACTCCCTATTCTGTTAGTGTCATACCCTGAATAAAAGAGGCTCGGAAAGTTTCTAAGCCGGCTGGCCTTTTGGTTCCCGGAAAGGAGCTCCTTCCTTAGCTCGAGTTGTCCGCTCGGGTACACTGTCTAGAACACCGACCCAGGTTTTGAACATAGAATAACGTGACTACATGCCGGATCCCTAGTAGGAACGCTTGTTTGCATCACTTTGCATTTTGACTTAGGGGACTCAACACAGGGGTTGGGTCCGTCTAGGACTAGCGACCCGATATGAAAAGGCCATCCTGATGCATCCTATTTGTTTTCCGTGCATTTATTTGTCTCGTGCACGCATGCTGACCGGTGTTTTGAATAGTACGAATGTTGTGAAATTGGAAGAGAAGGGAAATAGCGGTTAAGGAATTAATTGTTTATCTTTGGAAAAAACCAATACCCAAATACTATCAAAACTCTGCCAAAATTTTGAAAAAAGGGAAGAAAAAAAAACGTCTTATTAGTTTGTTTTATTAAAGGTAAAGGAAAAAAAAGAGAATCGTTGTTCTGTTTTTGTTTTTCGGAAAATATAGAAATATATAGTTGGTCTTGTTATAAAAATAAAAATCAACAAGAGTCTTATTTCTAAAATGGGTTTTATAATAATAATAATAAATAAAAAAAAAGAGTCTTTCATTATTTGTCACAAATATATACATGCATATATTATCCAAAAGTGTTATTTCCAAAAATGAATATATATCTTTATCTATTGCAAGAACATTTGTCTTGCCAAAGTTTTTAGAATCCCAATTTTCAAAACAAATAATCCAAAAATATTTTCCATTGTCGACTTTATTTTTTTATTTTTTTAGAAAGTTTCAGTTGTTTCTAAAATAAGAAAAAAATGGAAAATATAATAAAAAAAAAGAAAGGGAAAAGAAAAAAAACATGTCAAAGATTTCTAATTTTGTCATAAATAAGTCTAGTGATGTAACTTCCCCGTTTTACAAAAAATAGCAAAAACGAATATGTCAAATTGTAAAGAGTCATAAACAAGTCCGGGTGATGCCGCTTATGTCAAAAATAGCCAAATGTTCCCGAAAGGAACTCCGGAAGGCTGCCTTGGTACAAGCGGCCACCTCGTTGTTTTCTCACACAACCTTAAAAATCTTCGTTCATGAAGTGCTGAGAGGTCGTGTTCAGAAATCCTTTCGAGAAAAATTGCATATATTTTTGTTGTTATCAGAATAAGTTTCGCTCGTTAAAATCTTATTAATAAATGTGCAGAATGAGCACGACTCCAAATGAACCCTTTTCAATCATGAATAAAATCCCCCTCCAATTGCGGCTCTGGTGGAATGATTTAGGCAAAGAAGGGCACGACGAAATCAAGAAGTATCTGAAAGGCCTCACGGGTTTATTGGATATCAGGCCACGAGGAGATATCATAAGGGCACTAGTCCCCCACTGGGATCCTGCGCACAATGTCTTCCATTTCTCGGACTTTGAACTTACTCCAACTTTAGAATAAATAGCAGGGTATATCGGCAGCGCTGAGACTCCTTTGAGGCACAAATATCTGATTGCTCCAAGAGCTGTAGCAATACACCGGTTTCTGGACTCCTTAAAGATAGTCAGAACAATTCATAACCCTGATTTGGCAAAAGGTTTTTGCAGCATGAGTTTCATATATCAAAGATATGGTCACATAGGAGGATTCGACAAGCCATAAAACCAGTTATGCAGCAAAAGTAATCGTCAAAAGTGGGAAGAACATAGACGGATTGCTTTCATGATAGATTTCTTAGGGCTCTTAGTGTTCCCAAGAAAAGACGGGAATATTGACATAAAGATAACAAGGGTCGTCAGTACGTTGCTCACGCAAAGAGATAGTACGTTGGCGCCCATGATAGTATCTGATATGTTCCGGGCTCTCACGTCTTGCAAAGCCGGAGGAAGTTTTTTCGAAGGTTGCAATTTGTTGTTGCAAATGTGGATGACCGAACACCTGTGTCACCGAGCCCAGTTTCTGAACTATGGATCCGTTGAAAGGACCTGCATAGAAGAGTTCTATACCAGAGTGAATGAGACCTACCTACCTGAAGGAGTCACAGCATGGACCTCATATTTCCGTGCCCTCGACGCCAGTCAAATACAGTGGGCGCTAGGATGGTTACCAATCGACGAAGTCATATACATGCCAGCAGCCAGGCCCCATTTTCTCTTAATGGGACTTAAGAGCATTCAACCATATGCGCCGCATCGGGTTTTAAGACAACTTGGGAGGTGTCAGATAGTGCCGAAAGACAAGGATTTAAGCACCCAGGTGATTGAGATCAGTCCCAACGGCCAATTTCCTGAAGCGAGGGTTCGCCAAATTTGGAGCCAGTGTCAATACTTAGAAGCAAATACTTGTGTAATGAATCAGGCAAAAAGGGAGGTTTCGCCCGGGTATCAGGCCTGGTACAAAGGGGAGCCATCATCTGGAAGGCTGACCAAAAGACCTCACCTGCAAGAGTTTGCCAGATCTTCACAAGAGCAATGGGGCTGGTTGGCCAAAGAGCGGGAATATCTCGCTGAAACAGGCAAACTCAAAAAACAAGTTCAAGACATGAAGTTTGAATACCAATTACAGTCCGCCGCCCACAAAGGAGAGAAGAACTGATTAACCAAAGAATGCGAAGTCCTCAAAGCTCAGATCCAGAAGATG
The DNA here is from genome assembly GCF_000715075.1 of Nicotiana tabacum. Taxonomy (NCBI): domain Eukaryota; kingdom Viridiplantae; phylum Streptophyta; class Magnoliopsida; order Solanales; family Solanaceae; genus Nicotiana; species Nicotiana tabacum. The sequence continues at coordinate 85,156,962 of NC_134099.1, forward strand.
GGAAAGGAGGCCGACAACCAGCCAAGGAGCCGGGCGGATAAAAGACTAATAGCAGGGTTAAAGGATCAGGTTGCGGAATGCCAGGAAGATTTGGAAAGATCCAAGGCTAGCACAGCAAGACTGCGGACCAAGTGGTCAAAAGGTACAATGGCCTGGAGGAAGCGCCTACAGCAAGTCATGAGGGATTGTGAACTGAGTGTCAAAGCGGTAAAGGAAACGAATTCCGCTCTGCAAGAGCGGATCTTCAAGCAAACACAAGATGCCCAAGCCGACAGAAGACGCTATTACAATGCAATGGCCAGGATGGAAAGGCAAATGGAGATGTTCCAAGATCAGTTCGCCACCAATGCACAAACTCTAGGATTAAAGAGCCGACAGATAAGGCAGTTGTTCGCAGAAAGGGACGACATTCGAGGAAGGATCGACGAAATTGGGCATTACATCTACATGAAATGCCTGGCAGGCGAGCAAATGCCTCGGAAGACCCTTCTTGCTTCCGTCATGGGCGGTGTCCACCGGATCATGAATGAATTAAAAAGCTTGCAGAAAGACCTCACACCTAGAGCCGCGAAAAGGCCGAATGATGCCTCGTGGATCCCTAAGTTGGAAAATTAATCCGTGGTCGAAATCCTATCACTTGGCTTTGTTGCATTCCCATATGTTGTTTTCTATTTTTCCTTTAATAAAATAGGGTCAAAGAACCGTGGAGTCTGTATTGTTGCTATTCTTTGTTTGAAGTAATTTGTAATAGCAAAATTTTGAGAATGAATTCAATGATTTCACAAGAATTTTGTATGTCTTTACTTTGAGGCAGAACTACGCCTGGTCTGATTCACGCGGGGATGTGATACGTAGGCAATCCCCATAAGATTCGACCGCTTTTAATAAAGAAAGAAAAGAAAATACAAAAATAAAATAAAACACAGGGTTTCCCAAAGTACTTTAAAAAGAGACGAATGAGCAAACCGGGATGACGCATGTTGTTTGAAGCAAAGCATGTAGAAACGGTTAACTGCCTAGGTGCATTGCATCCTCTATGTGTTATGATCAAATCTGTTAAACTCTAACGCTAACAAAGTTTGTTGTTGTCTGATCCAGACAAGTTAGTTGTTAAAGAACTCTGGCAACACACTCCTATCAAACCAGATCCAAAGGACCGATAGCAACAAGCATGACTACTTCAGAGAATATTAATGAGGAAGAGAGGCCGATGAGCCAGTTGTTAAAGGAAGCGATGGAAAAGATTGAAAGGATGGGACTAGAGATGAATGCAATGCAGCTAGTCATAGCCAAAACAAAAAAGAGCCCTGAGCCACTGGGGCACATGCCGGAATACCCTCACTCCGGCCCTTCCACAAGCCGCCCAAATCCCCTTTATCATCAAGAAAGAAGCCCTCATGATTCCCAAAATCCACCACCCCATCAACCTCTCCCAACACCCAATATTCCTATTTTTGTGGGACCAACATCAACCCCTTTGCAAAGAACGACCAGTGAGCCATTGTTTCAGGCTCATGATACACAATACTATCCCCCTGAGCCTACATTCCATGCACCCGAACCACAAGCTTACAACCCACATTTGGAAGTGCCGGCAGAGATTGAAAAGCCGGTTAAAGCCCCTGAACAGGATGAAGTACTGAGAAAGTTCAAAAGCCTGGAGCAGTCCTTCAGGAACTTACACGGGCTGGGCAACCAAGTCAGCATAGCGTACAAGGATCTGTGCCCTTTCCCAGACGTCCAACTCCCGGCTGGGTTCAAGATGCCTAAGTTTGATTTATATGAAGGACACGGTGATCCCATGGCACATTTGCGGGGATTTTGTAGCAAGATGAGAGGGGCTAGCAGCAAGGATGAGCTGCTGATAGCTTATTTCGGCCAAAGTCTGGAGCGGATCTGCACTAGAATGGTATACCAGGCAGGATTCCAGTAGGTGGTATACTTGGGATGATCTGGCACAGGCTTTCGCAGGTCATTTCCAGTACAATCTCGAGATAGTCGTTGACCGTCTCACATTATTAAGAACTGGGAATAAACCCGGGGAAAGATTCCGCGAGTTCGGGTTCCGCTGGAGAGAACAAGCAGCTAGAGTTGATCCTCCCATGAGAGAGGGAGAGATGGTGGATTATTTCTTGCAAACATTGGATCCAACCTACTTTGGTCACTTGGTGACAACGGTTGGAAAATCTTTCAACGAGGTGGTCAAGATAGGGGTCATGATAGAAGAAGGTCTGAGGTCTGACAAAATCTTAAACTATTCAGCACTCAAGGCCACAACCCAGGCTATTCAAAGCGGCACGGGAGGTGCGCTGAGAAGAAAGAAAGAAGAGGTTGCCACGATCGAGGCAGGCAGTTGGTCCAGGGCTGGCAGGCCACACTACAACCAACCCAGACCTCACAGGTCAAACTACCCATACAACCCACCGCAAAATTTCTATCCGCCTCAGGAACCACATTGTTCTGTACACCAGGCCCAAACATACACTCAGCCTCCGGTTCGCCCGCAATGGCACGCGCCGATTCCCCAGAACATATATACGCCACCACAAAACACCTACCCTCCACCAAGGGCATATAGAAACCCTCCAGGGGCAGGCTTTCGGGGAAATCCAGATGCTAGGAATGACAGGTTGCGGAAACAGAGAACATTCACGGAGTTGGTAGAAACCTACACCGCTTTGTTCCACAAGTTGAGGCAATTGGGTTTGGTTAGTCCTGTCCAGACTCGAGAACCAAATCCCCCACCTCAGAATTTGGATCGATCAATAAGTTGTGAATACTGCTCAGGGATGCTCGGGCATGACACCGAGAAGTGTTGGAAGTTAAGGCATGCCATACAGGATCTCATTGACACCAATAAAATCGAAGTCCAGGCACCGGAAGTTCCTAACATCAACCAAAACCCACTACCAGCGTACCACGAGACTCACATGATTGAGTTGGTGCATGAGGGAGGAGAGTTGAGAAAACCCTCACAAACAGTGATGATGATCCAAGCCGCCCCGAAGGAAGTTTCAACCAGTGAGGGAACGAAGGTACAGTCACAGGGAGAAAACGTCAAGCCAGAAGTGATATTGGGAAAGAGTCCGTCTGCCATAACAAGCAAACCCGAGCCAAACAAGTTGGTAATATCAGGGGTCCCACCCCCACCTGCTGTTGTGTTAAAGGGGGTATGTAAAGAACGGGTGACCATAAAGCTTGTGGTCCAGCTGCCGATGATTGACAGCAGGGCTGTGCCTTGGAAATATGAAAAGGCGGTGGTGATGTACAAAGGAAAATAGGTGGAAGAAGTCAGTTGTGAAGCGCAAGGGCTGACTCGATCAGGTCGATGTTTTGCTCCGGTGGAGCTAAGAAGAACCAACCCAGTTGCAACCAAGAAACCTGTGTCCGAAGAAGAGGCTGAGGAGTTCCTGAGGAAGATGAAAGTGCAGGACTACTCCGTGGTCGAACAGCTAAGAAAAACACCGGCCCAGATCTCGTTGCTGTCATTACTGATCCATTTTGAGGAGCATCGACGGGCCCTGATGAAGATATTGAACGAAGCACATGTACCCAGTGAGATTTCTGTAAACCACCTGGAAACCATTGCCAGCAAGATTTTCGAGGTGAACAGGGTAACATTCTCAGATGATGACCTGCCGGTGGAAGGTATGAAGCATAATAAAGCTCTGTACCTAGCTGTCAAATGTGAAGACTCGGTGGTAACTCGAGTATTGGTGGATAACGGCTCAAGCGCCAATATTTGCCCACTATCTACCTTGAACCAGTTAAAGATCGACCACGGAAGGATCCACAAGAACAGTATCTGTGTCCGAGGGTTTGACGGAAACGGAACAGCCACTGTAGGGGATGTTGTACTTGAACTGACCATTGGTCCAGTCCTGTTTACCATGGAATTCCAGGTGTTAGACGCCACAGTATCTTACAACATGCTGTTAGGACGACCATGGATTCATGCAGCAAAAGCAGTGCCCTCCACCCTACATCAGATGGTGAAGTTCGAGTGGGAAAGACAAGAGGTCGTGTTACACGGCGAGGATACAACGTGCATCACGGGCGAAGCCATTGTACCTTTCATAGAGACTGCTGATGACAAAGGTCCTTGGGTCTACCAGATTTTCGATACAGGGTCAGCCAACAAAATTTCTGAAGGAGAAATCATCCCGCACCCTAGGATAGCTGCCGCGACAGTCATGATGGTCTCAGAAATGCTGGGTAATGGATTTGTGCCAGGAAAAGGCCTGGGAGTCGAGCTTCAAAGGATTGTCCAACCTGTCTCCCTTCCTAAAAATCTGGAAACTTTCGGATTGGGGTTCAAACCAACCGCAGCAGATAGGAAACAAGTGCGAAAAATGAAGAAAAAGGTCTGGTTTCTGCCTAAGTCGGTGCCACATCTCTCGAGGTTTTTTGTCAAAGCAAGTGCCAAGGGGTCACCGGTCCCAAAGATTCTAGGACCATTGATCGGTATAAATGAGGACCTGAATCAGAGTTTTGAGAGGCTGTTCGCGGATGTCAGTATGGTGGAAGCTGGAGAAGGTTCCAGCAGAACAGAGATACAGTTTGTGGGGCCTGAGGCCAAAACCAACAATTGGACTGTTACTCCTCTTCCTGTCCGAGGGGAGTCTTGGTAGTAGGCTTTGATTTATGTTTTGTTCGTTTTGCTTTGTTCGGATTATTCCAGGGTGTAATCCAAATTTTACTTTCGGTTTTGTAAAAGTGTGAACCCTTTTATCCCGCAAGTTTAATAAAGTTCTCTTCTTTTGTCCCATTTTAATTTTGTTTTGTTCTTTTTCTTTCTGAACAGTTCTCTTTTTACTGGTTCTAATGACATGGCATGCACAGCGGATCTTCGACCTAGTCTAAATAATCAATCTGAATTTGACTCAATGATGCAAGAGGTAGTTTGTGACGATGAATCTGAATGTGACGAAGGTGAAGCCTTCGAAGAGATAAACCGAGAACTGTGCCAATTTGAAGAGAAACCCAAGCCTAACCTAAATGACACTGAGGCTGTGAATCTAGGAGACGCTGATAACGTCCAAGAGACCAAAATTAGCATCCACATTGAGCCGAATGTCATAGAAGAATTGATCAAAACCCTCATGGAATTCAAAGATGTTTTTGCATGGTCATATGACGATATGCCTGGATTAAGCACCAATTTAGTGGTTCACAAATTGCCCACTGACCCGGCATACCCTCCGGTCAAGCAAAAACTAAGGAAATTTAAAACAGAAATGAGTGTAAAGATCAAAGAAGAAGTGATTAAGCAGTTGCAAGCGAAGGTCATTCGGGTCACTCGATATCCCGAGTGGTTGGCCAATGTGGTACCAGTCCCAAAGAAGGATGGAAAAATCAGGGTGTGCGTCGACTACCGCAACCTCAACAAAGCAAGTCCCAAGGACAATTTTCCGTTACCCAACATCCATATCTTGATCGATAATTGCGCTGGGCGCGAGATCGGATCCTTTGTAGATTGCTATGCGGGTTATCATCAGATCCTAATGGACGAGGAGGATGCGGAAAAAATAGCGTTTATTACGCCATGGGGAACCTACTGCTATCGGGTAATGCCGTTCGGATTGAAGAACGCCGGGGAAACATACATGCGAGCAATGACTGCTATGTTTCATGACATGATACACAAAGAAATCGAGGTGTACGTCGATGATGTGATCATCAAATCTTGGCGTCAGGAGGACCACGTAACAGACCTAAGGAGATTTTTCCAAAGACTCCGAAGGTATGATATCAAGCTTAACCCGGCCAAATGCGCATTCGGGGTTCCATCAGGAAAGCTGCTAGGATTCATCGTCAGTCGACGGGGGATTGAGTTAGACCCATCCAAAATTGAATCCATCCGAGATTTGCCACCGCCAAGGAACAAAACAGAGGTAATGAGTTTGCTGGGTAGACTCAATTACATCAGCAGGTTCATCGCTCAACTCACCGCAACTTGTGAGCCCATATTCCGGCTGCTGAGAAAGGATGCTGCGGTAGGTTGGACGGCAGAGTGTCAGGAGGCCTTTGACCAAATCAAAGGGTATCTGTCTAATCCACCCGTCTTGGTCCCGCCTAAGCCAGGGAAGCCCTTAATTCTTTATCTGACGGTCCTGGAAAATTCATTTGGTTGTGTACTGGGGCAACATGATGACACAGGAAGGAAGGAGCAGGCCATCTACTATCTTAGCAAGAAATTCACAGTGCATGAGGTCAAGTACACTCAACTCGAGAAAACATGTTGCGCCCTAACTTGGGTAGCTCAGAAGTTGAAACACTACCTGTCTTCATATACTACTTATCTCATATCCCGTTTGGACCCATTGAAATATATCTTTCAGAAACCTATGCCCACGGGAAGGTTGGCAAAATGGCAAATTCTGCTCACAGAGTTTGATATCGTCTATGTGACGAGGACAGCCATGAAAGCCTAGGCGCTTGCCGATCATTTGGCAGAGAACCCCGTTGATGAAAAGTACGAGCCTTTAAGAACATACTTTCCCGACGAGGAGGTAATGCATACTAATGAGATGGAATTAACTGAGGAACCGGGTTGGAAGCTTTTCTTCGATGGAGCTGCAAACGCAAAAGGGGTTGGAATAGGAGCAGTACTCATTTCTGAAACAGGACGCCATTATCCTGTTACGGCTCAACTACGCTTCTATTGCACCAATAATATGGCCGAGTATGAAGCTTGCATCTTGGGTCTGCGCTTAGCTGCTGACATGGATGTCCAAGACGTCTTGGTCTTGGGAGACTTGGACCTCTTGGTACATCAAATTCAGGGTGAATGGGAAACACGAGATCTAAAACTCATACCATACTGACAATGCTTGCATGATCTGAGCAAGCAATTTCGATCGGTGAAGTTCAAACACATCCCGAGAGTTCACAATGAGGTTGCGGATGCCTTGGCCACCTTAGCATCAATGCTGCACCACCCTGACAAAGTGTATGTTGATCCTCTGCACATCCAGGTCCGTGATCAGCACGCCTACTGCAATGCCATAGAAGAAGAAGTAGATGGCGAACCCTGGTTTCATGATATCAAGGAATACCTCAGAATGGGGATATATCCAGAACATGCCACTGGAGACCAAAAAAGAGCCCTTCGACTTTTGTCGAATGGTTTCTTCTTCAGCGGAGGAGTATTGTACAAAAGAACCCCGGATTTGGGATTGTTGAGATGCATAGATGCCAGTCAAGCAACGACGGTTATGGCAGAGGTACATGCTGGAGTTTGTGGACCACACATGAGCGGATATGTATTGGCAAGAAAGATCCTTCGAACAGGGTGTTATTGGCTCACCATGGAACACGACTGTATCACTTTCGTGAGGAAATGCCATCAGTGCCAGATACATGGAGATCTGATTCATTCTCCGCCAATAGAGTTACATACGATGTCAGCACCCTGGCCGTTTGTATCATGGGGCATGGATGTCATTGGACCTATCGAACCAGCAGCATCCAACGGCCATAGATTCATTCTAGTGACCATTGATTACTTCACCAAATGGGTTGAGGCTAAAACCTTCAAGTCAGTAACTAAAAAGGCAGTGGTGGATTTTGTGCATTCCCATATCATCTGCAGATTTGGGATCCCAAAAGTGATCATCACGGATAATGGTGCGAATCTTAATAGCAGCCTGATGAGAGAGGTATGCCAACAATTCAAGATTACACACCGCAATTCCACCCCATATCGTCCCAAGGCGAATGGAGCGGTCGAAGCAGCCAATAAGAATATCAAGAAGATACTGCGAAAGATGGTGGAAGGGTCCAGACAATGGCACGAGAGATTACCCTTTGCTTTGTTGGGTTACCGCACTACCGTCCGAACTTCCATAGGCACAACTCCTTATTTGTTGGTGTACGGAACTGAGGCCGTAATACCAGCGGAAGTCGAAATTCCGTCCCTCCGGATTATCGCTGAAGCCGGGATTAATGATGATGAATGGGTCAAAGCTCGATTGGAACAGTTGAGCTTGATAGATGAGAAAAGATTGGCAGCAGTGTGCCATGGTCAGCTATACCAAAAGAGAATGGCAAGAACATATAATAAGAAGGTGCGCCCCAAGAAGTTTGAAGTAGGGCAGCAGGTATTGAAGAAGATCCTCCCACATCAGGTCGAGGCAAAAGACAAATTCGCCCCAAATTGGCAAGGGCCGTATATCGTGACCAGAGTATTGTCCAACGGTGCTTTGTGTTTGACAGATGTCGAAGGTAGATGTGTCGACATGGCTATCAATTCAGATGCAGTCAAGAGATATTATGCGTAATTTCTTTAATTATGGCAATTTTTGGTTCATTTGTTTGTATTTGGCATTTATTGGATAATGAGATGATGGAGGCAATTCTTTCTTCTATCCAAACACTTTTAACCCTTGCTTCCCCCTTTGAGCCTTAAGTTATTCTTTCATACCCCTCTTTTGGAATCACTAATGGAAAAGACGTGAAAAAAAAGAGAAGAAGAGAAAAGAAAAGAAAAAGAAAAATGAAAAGAAGGAAAAAGAAAAAAGGAAGATAAAATCATAAGAAATACCAAAAGCTGGGAACTACGTTTGACCTGATTCCTCGAAGAGGATACGTAGGCGCCTCACGGCTCGGTCATAGTGTGCATCATAGTATATATAGGATGCATAATGTACATAGTGTGCATAATAGGCGCAGTGTGCGTAACGCACATAGCTCAACATAAGTATAGAAAATAAATTCCCCAAGCAAGAAAACTGGGGGCAGAGATTATGTTTTAAGTTCCAACAAAGGTTTGATTCCAAAAGTTGATCACCCATCAAATTATTTTCATTTTTTATAGCCTTTCTTTAACCCCACACCAAAACCAACATCAACGTCTAAAAGACCTCCCGATCAATGTCCAAGAGATGGCAGGTCAGGAAAATAAGGCCGAGAATAGTACACCGATCCCCAGCAAAGAAGAGGATCGTAAGACTGGGAATGAATTGATGGTCAAAGGAATCTCCAGAAGAGAGGGTCGTATCTACAACACCCCGATTCCTCGAAAGAAATAAAATGAGAGAGTCTTATCGGTGAAAACCTTCACAGGCACCGAGAGGCGATGTAAGATGAGGGATATGAAATGAGAGAGTCTTATTGGTGAAAACCTTCACAGGCACCATAAGGCGCCGGGAGATGAGAGAAAAGAGAGAGTCTCATTAGTGAAAACCCCTCGAAGGGCACTATGAGACGACAAGACAGATCAACAAAAGCTACCACATTCGAAACGAAATGGACACTCCTTTATCATCCCCAACAAGTCAGACCATCGGGCAAATCGATTGATACAAATAGACTGGGTCGGGAATCTGTGGTGCACGTCATGATCACGGGGACCAGTCATGTCCTCCAGATAAGTTTTTCTGAGTTTCTTCTCCCGCCAAATATTGGTTCATAAAGATTTTCTCCTTTTTCTATCTTTTATTTCTCTTCCTAAAAGTTGTCGTGAAAAGGATTTTTCAAAGCTTACTACCAGAGACCGAAGGGGGATTCATCCAATGCAGGATAACACAAACAGTCTTAAAAGCCGGTCCCAGGCAATGCAATGATCGTGCCTGGCAGTTTTAGAGGAAGTAAGCTCCTAAAGGGAGTGGCTTCGGGAGTGAAAAACAGACTCCCACAGCATGTGCATAAAGAGAAAGAAGGAAAGGGGATAAATTGAAAACCAGCCCCAGCAGGCTAGAGACCCCCAGCAGGCAATTTTGCCCACCAACCAATTATGGGGACATAGAGCAAGAAAAGGGGAAGAGAGGAAAAATCATCCGCCGGAAAGGCACCCTCTACCACCACGATTAAAACTAACTAAATCCTTTTGTCTGCTGCAGGAAAACAAAGGATTGATAATGGCAGCAAAACGCAACGCCAGGGAGATCACCAAAAACCGGGCAGAAAATTTTCTGCCAATCGCCGAAATTTTCTCGGAAAAACGGGGAAGCAATTTCAATACATTTTAAGTTCTAGGTCGCCCACCAGTATAATGCGGGAATACAATTAAGTTCTAGGTCGCCCACTAGTATAATGCGGGAATACATTTTAAGTTCTAGGTCGCCCACCAGTATAATGCGGGAATACATTTTAAGTTCTAGGTCGCCCACCAGTATAATGCGGGAATACATTTTAAGTTCTAGGTCGCCCACCAGTATAATGCGGGAATACATTTAAGTTCTAGGTCGCCCACCAGTATAATGCGGGAATACATTTAAGTTCTAGGTCGCCCACAAGTATAATGCGGGAATACATTTAAGTTCTAGGTCGCCCACCAGTATAATGCGGGAATACATTTTAAGTTCTAGGTCGCCCACCAGTATAATGCGGGAATACATTTAAGTTCTAGGTCGCCCACCAGTATAATGCGGGAATACATTTAAGTTCTAGGTCGCCCACCAGTATAATGCGGGAATACATTTAAGTTCTAGATCGCCCACCAGTATAATGCGGGAATACATTTAAGTTCTAGGTCGCCCACCAGTATAATGCGGGAATACATTTAAGTTCTAGGTCGCCCACCAGTATAATGCGGGAATACATTTAACTTCTAGGTCGCCCACTAGTATAATGCGGGAATACATTTAAGTTCTAGGTCGCCCACCAGTATAATGCGGGAATACATTTTAAGTTCTAGGTCGCCCACCAGTATAATGCGGGAATACATTTAAGTTCTAGGTCACCCACCAGTATAATGCGGGAATACATTTAAGTTCTAGGTCGCCCACCAGTATAATGCGGGAATACATTTTAAGTTCTAGGTCGCCCACCAGTATAATGCGGGAATACATTTAAGTTCTAGGTCGCCCACCAGTATAATGCGGGAATACATTTAAGTTCTAGGTCGCCCACCAGTATAATGCGGGAATACATTTAAGTTCTAGGTCGCCCACCAGTATAATGCGGGAATACATTTAAGTTCTAGGTCGCCCACCAGTATAATGCGGGAATACATTTAAGTTCTAGGTCGCCCACCAGTATAATGCGGGAATACATTTAAGTTCTAGGTCGCCCACCAGTAAAATGCGGGAATACATTTAAGTTCTAGGTCGCCCACTAGTAAAATGCGGGAATACATTTAAGTTCTAGGTCGCCCACTAGTATAATGCGGGAATACTTTCAAGTTCTAGGTCGCCCACCAGTATAATGCGAGAATACTTTTAAGTTCTAGGTCGCCCACCAGTAAAATGCGGGAATACTTTTCAGCTCTAGATTTTGGAAACAGTAACCCCACCTGAAGACGGAAGGTTACAACGGAGATCCCCAAGCAGGAAACAATAAAATCCCCAGCGCCAAGAAGCAGAAGGCTGCAAAAGCAAGCGCGCGATTCAAAAGGAAGAAGGAACGCGTCTCAGAAGAAGCAGTTTGGGAACGTTGTAGCATGCCCAATATAACAATTTTGATGAAGAAAGCCATACCACTGAAGAAACCATTGAAAGATTTAAAGAAGAAAGCCATGTTTCCAGCAAATCAAGCAAAGTGATGAAAACTGGCATTCAGAAAAGGCGAAGGACCAGCATCATCTCCCAAGTTCACAAAATAAGGGCATCAGAGGAAAGCATTAGCCGACAAGAAAGCAAGGCAACAAGAACAAGTTGAAGATGGATGAGATCTCATGATCCATAGTCTAGCTTAGCTTCTTGTTTTTCCTTTTAGAACAATGTAACAAGGAGATCGGTGAGCGGTAGCATCCTACAGCAGCATGCAACAGCACACAATAGCAGCGAACACTACAATCATACGGTAGTCCCAGCTACCAAAACTTCCCGAACTACATTGACCTGATTCCTGTTCAGCCCAGGATATGTAGGAAACCTCTGAAGCAAAGGTTCGGTCAAATCTTTTTCAAAAATGCTTCACACGGAGTATTCGGACGGGCAAAAATCGCTCGCTTTATCTTTGCGCGAAAACCCTTCGTGTCTTCGTGCAAAGAGGGGCAGCTGTAAGCACGTGATTTTTGCTTCACGGACAATCGCTCCAAAAGAAAATAAAAATAGTGACAAATGACCCCGCGGTACAAATTTTTCATGACATGTATTGCTAGTCATTTGTGGGTCTGTCCATTTTGCATTTAATCATTATCAAACAAAATACAAAAAAATATGTGTCATTAAAAGAAAATTCAAAAATATATATATGTGGATCGTTCGTTCTAGGTTGTGATTTAACTTACTTAAACATTTTAATTTGGTGTGATAATTATGTTGAAATGCTACATTGTTGTTTGTTTAATTCCATTTGTTTTATTACTTATTTGTTATTTTTCATTTTTTTTTTTAAAATTAGAAAACAAAAAGAAAAGAGTTGAAAATCGGTTTGGGCCCAAAAAATGAAACAAAAAACAGGCCCAAACCAAGCACTCAAGTCCAGTCCAAATCAGGCATGCCCAGGCTCATCCCCAAACGTCCCCAAACGACGCCGTATAAAGGCGTTTGATCTGAGCCGTCCATCCAGGCCAATCCAACGGCCCAGGACCCCCCTTCAGCAACCCGTTTCCAAACCCGACCCAGCTACCGGTTCAGCCCAACCCCTCACTTAAACCAAACGACCCCGTTTTAATATCAAACGACTTCGTCTCACCCCTCACCATCAGATCCAAGCCGTTGAGATCATCTGATCCAACGGCTCAGATCTAAACCCCTAGACCATATATAAGCCTTCCCTCACACCCCACGCCCCCTATCCGAACCCCCCTCCACTCATCGTCCTCACCAAGCATTGAAACACCCCAAACCTTAGCAGCCACCCTAGTTTCCCTTTCACCAGAACCCGGCGGCACGAACGCCGGTGACCACCTCCTGAACACCCTAAGACCCCCTCAATCTCCTGAACATAGATGTGTTACCCCCTAGCCTCGAATCACCTTCCTTCGTCTCGAATCTTCATTTGAAGATTCGAGTCGAACTCTGACCTATGCCAAACCTCACCATCTTCGTACCAGACACTCCCATGACCTCCCTCGTGACCAAACCAGGTTTGGTTTGGTCCGAATCTACACACAACTCCTAAAAAACCAGATCTGAAGATCCAAAACCTAGAACACTAATAGCCTTGGAATCCGGCCGGTCTTAACAGGGGTTTGAGGTCTAATAGACCTTAATCAAGGTGTTCTCGTGTGAGAACACCCTGATTAAAGTTTGTTCGGCCTCAAATGGTCGAAGCTAAGTCGGATTTGGGTCAGTTTAGTTTAAACTTTTTCAGTAAGTTTTCCCTTCTCTTTGTTTTAGTTTTGATTGAGTTGTTAGCATGCTTTGTTGTGACTGTTTGTTATTGTCTGATGTTTTCTTAATTTCTTCCGTCTCTGTCAAAGACCTTTTATTTGGTCGTTTGATTTTCTATGTGTGTTCTGAATATACTCTGTGATATACATGCTCGTCAATTAGATTAATCGTCAAATAAGTTAACTCATATAGTTTCCCAGTAATTGAACAAAGATATTTGAAGGCATTCGGGACCCTGTACGTGTTGTTTACATGAGCGACTGATTATTACCTGTTATGTTTAGTATAGTCGACTCGATAAACGTCGTTGATTAGTTTTCTATAACTAATGGATCAAATGAGCTAATAATTTCACATGACTAATTGAACCTTGTCACTGACTGAATGTCCAGCATTGTCTGAAATGAGTTTGTTTGCATTGCAAAAATGACTGAAAAGGTTCAGTCCAGGGCAGTCCTGAATTTGAACTTTTATGAGTTCAAAATGCCCTGATGCTGCAATGGGTTTAGGGCAGTAATAATCAAGGTTTAACAAGGGTAGTCTGGGGTTCGAAAAGAGCAGAAAGCTTAGTTTTAAATGAGCTGACAAGTAGGATACTAATTTGGGATTAAACTAATACCAATGGGGAACAAGACACAAGAGTATGGGGTTTAAAATGAATACTTAAATGAACCCATAACTCTTGATTAAAGAATAAGGCCAAGCGTGGGGAACAAATGGCTGACATCAAAAGATGCTTAGGCATGGGATTTAAGAAGTATGGGCAGTCTGCAAGTGGGAGGATCCAGGCAGCTTGACTGTACTGGTCGTTTGGCTTATAAATAGGCCATTTCAGAACTTAAAAGAGGCTGAAAAAAATTTAGTCTTGAGAGAGGTCTTGTGAGTTTAAAGAAAACTGAAGAACATAAGAAAATTTCATGTAAACACTGTAACCAAACACTGTCTGAAAGCTACATAAGAGTTCATATTGGTCAAGCTGTCTTGGCCAAGTTCTGTTGTTTACACTGATTGAGCTGCTTGTGATTGTTGAACTACTGGTGTTGCTGCATTGAATACTCTGTTACTTCTGTTGTTTCATTACTCTTTTCTGGGATTATTTGTTTGGTGCTCGACCATCTGCTGGTTTTCTTTGTTCTGGAAACTGTCGCTGGTTGTCTGTGGACTGTGGAAAACACTTGTGGTTGTTGGTTTGTTGCTGTGTTGTTGCTGTTTGGTTGTTGATGCTGTTGCTTGTTGCATACTATTCAGCTGATCATCTTTCTTCTTCTTTTGCTCCTCTATACCAGGTACACAACTAATACTGTCCATGTAACTTGAAAGTTGAGCATGAATACGAAAGGGAAGATTTGAAGACATCTATGTTCACATGTAGTTGTTATATAGAGTATCATGTAGTGTGTAATGGTTTACAATCTTGTTTGGGTATTGGAGTTGGTCCTTTCATATAGTGAATACAAAAAATGTAGTATGGTTTAATATCATATGTTGGTTGGGTTGACAGACAAAGGGATTGGTAGTATACTAGGCTATGTCTTGGAAATTAGTTATGTTTTGTAATTAGCATTCTCTTTTAATGCATGTCAAAGAATAAAACTATCCGCCTCAGTTAGTTTTATTCTCTTTTGATAAACTACCTCGTTATAATTATCAAGCCACACCCTTATAACAATTAGCACAAGTCCGCGCCCCTCAACCTTATGAAGGTCGAGCCCAGGTCAAAACGGACCAAACAGACACGCCTCAGATAAACAGTGGCCCAGGTCTGGCCCATTCTGCATGAGCTGGATTTGGGCCCATAATGTTCGATCAGCTGTCCGTACGCATGGTCACGTTTCCTTATTCTGTAAAAGCATTTCGGATCTTGCTATAAATAATCTGCAAGCATGTAATTAGCTAGGACTATTTCTATTTTCAATTAGTAGAGACAAACGCGACAAGAAACGTAGTTGCTATAGGATATCCTTTTAAAATAAGGACGAGATGAGCCTCGACAAAAATAAAGAAAAACGCACAAATTGCGGGGCCCTCGTTAAATGTATATATTGAAGCATTCAGTCCCTGAGGTGGGTCGTTTAGCAAATCTCACGACCTCCCGAAATAATAACGCGATAGCCTCTTTAAGCGCGTATTTAATAATTTTACCTTCTTAAATTCGGGTGCGCATTTATGTGACCCAAATCCAAATCTCGACGGATTCGAAATGTGTTTCTAATCACGGGTACATTGATTGTGACGTGGTTCGAGATGCATGTCCATGACGTCGCAAATTCCTTTTAAAAATAGAACGAGACGAGCCTCGACAAACAAAAATATACAAAGCTCCGGGGCCGTCTAGATGTATGTATATATTAAATTATTTAGAATTCGGGATATGCCGTTTAACGAATTTTTACGACTTTCCCCAAAAATAACAAGACGCTAGTTGCTTTAGGCGCGCCTTTAACAATTTATTTCTTTAATTCGGGTGCACATTTATGTGACCCAAATCCAAATCTCAACCGAGTCGAGATATATCGATAACCACGGGTACATTGATGTAACGTGGTTCGAGATATGTTTTCACGACGTTGCAATTCTCGTAAAAATAATAATAATGATAAAAGCGGTTAAAAGTCAAATTTCGCACATAGGTTCAACATGCATTAAATCAGATAATCAAGCCAAATATAATAGTTGAGCGACCGTGCTAGAACCACGGAACTCGGGAAAGCCTAACACCTTCTCCCGGGTTAACAGAATTCCTTATCTGGATTTCTAGTACGCAGACTGTAATACGGAGTCATTCTTTTCCTCGATTCGGGATTAAAATTGGTGACTTGGGACACCCTAAATCTACCAAGTGGCGACTCTGAAATAAATAAACAAATCCCGTTTCGATTGTCCTTTAATTGGATAAACTTCCTTGCGCCCCGCGGGTGCGTAAAAAGGAGGTGTGACACAATGTAGCACAATTGAACCCATTATTAGGAAATTGATCATAGCCCTAGCTCAGTTGAGCATTATATCAAACATTACGAGTTAGGGTCTCATGGCCCCTTTTTAGTGGAAGATTTCCCCAACCTACTCCCCATTCTTTCTTATCTTTGTTTTAGCACTCCCTCACATACCTTAGGATCACATGAATGCAATTCTTGAATCACATGTGGAAGAAATTCTTGAATCTTGTTATGTGCCACCTATTGTTCATTCCCTTTTCCCACTTAATAAAATGCGTAACATCGAGTGTGTTACTAAACCATTACTAGGAATTCAAGTAACAGAGCTTGTTGATGGGTATTTTATTGGTTGCACTATGAGTCATAGTGTAGGAGATGGCACTTGCTTTTGGAATTTCTTTAATTCTTGGTCTGAAATATCCAATGGATCTGAGTTTATTAGTAGGTTTCCAGTTCTAAAAAGATGGTTTCCTGAGAATATAAAGCCTCCAATTCATCTTCCTTTGAAGCTAGAAGATCAAGAATTATATGAGTGTATGGAGCTGCCACCATTGAAGGAAAGGATTTTCCATCTCAGTAAAGAAAACATAGGGAAATTGAAAGCAAAAGCTAACTCTGAAATGGGTACTAAATCCATCTCTTCTCTTCAAGCCTTTTTGGCTCATCTATAGAGATCTATTACTCGTTGTCGTCAGCTTCATTCCAAGGAAGAAGAAGTCACTATCATCATTGTCGTAGGTAAAGTTTTGTGACCCAAAAATAAATTTTTGACTTTGTTGTTATAATGGGTAAATTCATTTTTTGCCACATTTTGTGATCTATAGGCTGTGTGAATGCGGAATGCTTGTGCACTGGCTGCCCTTTATAAGTTACTATTATAATGGATAAAGTTCAGTCGATTAAGATGATTTTGTAACTTATTGTTATAGATGATAGTTGATCAGTTATTAATTTGGGAAAATAGCTATATGCAGGACTTTAATTACCGTTATTAGGGAATAAAGTCAAGTTAGTTGAACGTAACAAAAAATAATCTTGTATCTTTATTGTTATACTGTATAAAATTCAATAATCATGTGTGAAATTAATGCGTTATTGTAGGCACAAGACCGAGGCTAAATCCTCCTTTGGCAGAAGGGTATTGGGGAAATGCAGCTTATTTCAAGCCAGTAAAGATTACAGTAGGAGAACTACTGGAGAAAGGACTTGGCTGGGCAGCATTGCAAATTAACAAAATAGTTGCTTCTCAAAACAATGATGTAGTGGTGAAACTATATAAGGAGTGGGTGGAAAAGCCTGTGTTATTTACAAAGAGTTCATTGTTTGTGGCCAATAGACTGACAATTAGTAGTTCTCCAAAGTTTAGTATTTACAGTACTGATTTTGGTTGGGGGAAACCAGTGGCAGTGAGGAGTGGGATGGCAAATAAAGGTGATGGAAAAGTAACATTATTTCCTGGGGCAGAAGAAGGAAATGTAGATATTGAAGTTTGTCTTTTACCTAAGACTTTGCTAGCTATGGAAAATGATGAAGAGTTCATGGAAGCTGTTACTGTTTAGAGAAAAAAGATATACTAAATCACCCTCCTTTGAGAAGTAACATCTTTTTTAGGTTATGTAAAATTTGGTTCAATCAAACAATAAAGGGTTCTTTGGCTGCTTTTAATGTGAAATTGCTACTGAGATTTGGGTTTATATGCATTACTAGTTTCTTGGAGTATAGAATAAATAATGATTGCATAAAAATTAATGGGTAGTTGAGCAACCACAAGTAGCAATGCAGGTCCCCCGTCGGGGCGGAGCTAGAGTGTCGAGAGCGGGTTTGGCCAAACTCAATAGCTTTTGTTCGAACCCTGTATTTGTCTTAATTTTTTTATTAAATATGTATAAATTATAAAGTCTTTCCAAGGCGTTGACATTTGTTGCATTTCTAAACAAATGCCTTAGCATCATGTTCCATCTGGGGCCAGTAGTATCCTTCCCTAACTAACTTTAACACTGACGAGTTCGCACCAAAGTGATTTCCAGAGATTCCTTCGTGGACTTCCTTCATGACGTAATTAGCCTCGTAGGCTCCTAAACATCGGGCCAACAGGCCTTGGAAAGACTTTATATACATTTGGCCTCCACTGAAGCAGTAACGGGCTGCTTTAATGCGTAGCGCCTGGGATGCCTTGGGATCTTCGGGTAGTTTTTCGTGCTCAAGATAGTCAATAATCTCATCTCCATTCCCAGACCAAATTGGTCTCGTTTACTTCATAATAACCATCCACATCCAATACCGAATGCATAAGCTATATGACCGTATCAGAGTCTAAAACCTTCATTTTCGTGGACAAGCTCAGATTGGCCAGTGCATCTGCTTCCTCATTTTATTCCCTCGGGATGTGGGTGATTGACCATTTCCTGAACCGTGCAAGCAAAGTATGGACTTTCACTACATATTGTTTCATGCGTTCCTATTTGATATCAAAGATCTCGTATACCTGATTTACTACTAGTTGGGAATCACATTTGATTTCTATGACCTCAGAGTTCAGTACCCGGGCAAGCTCAAGTCCTGCAATCAAAGCCTCATACTCGGTTTCATTGTTAGTTAAGGGAATAGTTTTTATGGACTGCCTCAGGGTTTCTATGGAGGGCGTGATTAGTACTACCCCGAGCCCGGACCGTTTCACGTTGGAAGCTCCTTCCGTGAACAAGGTCCAGACTCCCAATGTCGATTCCGACACTATCACCGCTTCTTTGGTGGCCAAAGGCAGCAGTCTAGGACTGAAATCGGCCACAAAGTCAGCCAAAACTTGTGATTTATCGCAGTCCTGGGTTTATAGTCTATGTCAAATTCACTTAATTCGACTGCCATTTTGGCTAGTCGACCTGAAAGTTTAGGTTTGTGAAGAATATTCCAGAGGGGAAAGGTTGTCACTATGGCTATCAGGTGGCATAAGGCTTAAGCTTTCGAGCAACGAATACGAGATCTAAGGCTAATTTTTCCAGGTATGGGTAGAGAGTTTCTGCTCCCGTTAAAATTTTACTAACATAATAGATAGGAGATTGCGTACCTTCCTCTTCATTGACTAAGACGACACTTACCGCTATCTCCGAGACTGCTAAGTAATTCGGCAATTGTTCGCTTTCCTCCTGTTTCAATAGTAACAGAGGGCTCGATAAAAACAACCACTCTTCCTGTTAACCTTTGAACCTCTTTCACATTTGATAGCTGGTAGGGAATGTCCTCGATAGCTTTAATTTTATCGGTATTGACCTCGATACCCCTTTGTAATACCAGGAACCCCAAGAACTTTCCGAAGCTGAATTTGAATGCGCACTTTTCGGGGGTAAGATTCATGTTGTGCTTCTGTAGGATGTCAAAGGTTTCTTGGAGGTGTTTAAAATGATCACATGCGTTTAGATACTTAACCAACATATCATCTATGTTAACTTCCATTGTTTTCCCTTTTTTTTCAAACATTTTTTTCACAAGCTAGTGATAAGTGGCTCCGACGTTCTTGAGCCCGAAATACATCACATTATAGCAATATGTGCCAAAGTTTGTTATGAACGAAGTTTTTTCCTGATCCTCCAGGTTCATTTTGATTTGGTTGTACCCGGAATATGCATCGAAGAAACTCATCAACTCGTGTATGGCCGTTGCATCAATCATTTGATCAATGTTTGACAATAACAACGTGTCCTGCCCCAACCTCGGGGAGCGCGATCAGTGCACAACCGAGCGAACCCGATCGAGCAAGCCTATCCAGCCTTTCCTATCTGATTTATTCATAATCCAAAAAAAGGGAACGCATCACCAATTGTTAAACACGGGAGAGGTCAGTTATATAAATACATAGACATTGCTAGTTAATTTTTTTTACTTAAACACAATATGCCATAATTAAGTATCCAAAAGTACATACAGTTGACAATCTAGTGGAGAAGAGTTTCAAAATACAATGTGATCCAATGACCACCCTGAAACCCATACATGACCCACATAAACGTCTACAGAGCCTCTAAGGATACAAAAGACCAATATGACAATGTCGGCACAAGGCCCCGGCTATACCTCAAAATATGGAAATTTATACAAAAGAAGAACTACAAAACCCCTGGGAGAAATGGGGGCTCACCAAGACTGCTGTAAGGAGAGAAAGAGAACACCAATATCTACGATTGGCGCTATCTGCGATGGAACCACCTATATCCATTCAAAGATGTAGCGCCCCAGGCAAAGGGGACGTTAGTACTGTCAAATAGTACTAGTATGTAAGTGAAACACAATTCTTAATAGAATGAACAGTGAAAAAATAGAAGGCAGTTATAACATCAACAAGTACTTCACAGGATTTCAAGGAAACACCAAATAAGGTTCACATAGTTCTGATTACATCTTTCCATATCTTTAGGTTAATAATTTTTAGTGCCAAGTACCGCAGCCCATAATGCCACCATGTTTTTACACGGAGTCTGGTCTCGGCCCGACCAGCTAAACCATCCTAAGTGAGACATATCCAAACTCATAAGATAAACAAAAACCCAACGTAAATGCCACCATGTGTACAGCATGGTGTCCGATCTCGGCCCGATCGGCTAAGCCATCTCACTTGGGACATAACCTCTTTCAATTATTCCTTAATTCTCATTGCTTTCCAATTCCCATTACATGGCTTAGTCGGCCTCGTTTATAAAATAGTTCTTGACACTTGGACACATTTTTATAATTCAAGTCTCCCCCTTTATTATTCGTTCAAATAACTTCATCATCCATGTCGATAAGTGCTATCATATAAGGCATGCACACATAAGGAAAGAAAAAGAACACTTGGAGAACATAATCACATTTTCAACTAGCATGATTTTAGGGTAAACACTTAGAACAATTATGGAACAAAAATCTATCAACCCAACACATTAAGGCAATCCATCTAGTATGATCAATTCGGAACTCACACCAACTATTATAACACCAAGAGTTCCACACTAAGAAGAAGAGGGTTAGCCATACATACCTTAATTGAGTCTTTCCCTAATTCCTACGTCAAGTTCCGAAACCTTTAGCACCTTTAATCTATTTAACAATGTAGCACAATTGAACCCATTATTAGGAAATTGATCATAGCCCTAGCTCAGTTGAGCATTATATCAAACATTACGAGTTAGGGTCTCATGGCCCCTTTTTAGTGGAAGATTTCCCCAACCTACTCCCCATTCTTTCTTATCTTTGTTTTAGCACTCCCCCACATACCTTAGGATCATATGAATGCAAGATAACTACCATAATCCCCATGAATTACCTCACTAATGGTCCCTTTTTAGCTGTAAACGACGGGAAGCTTACCTCTTGGGAGGGAGACCCAGGTGCCTTGATTGTTAATCTTCAAGATGTTTAGGCCAAGATTTGATGAACCATTGATGGAGACCCCTTCCCCTCTCTTTGACCCTTCCTTCTTACTCTAATTATCAGAGAAATATGTTAAAAATGGCCTAAGGGGTTGTTTTAATTGAATGGAGGTTGGGTTTTAAATTAAGGAAAATGGGTGCCCCGACACAGGTTTACGGTCACATATGCGACCGCATAATAGTTATGCGGCCCGCAAAGTGACCATAGAAAGGGCCTTCGGAAGTTAAGTTTTCTGACTGAGTATGCGACCGGATGCCTGTTTTGCGGTCGCATAATGCACCGCAGAACTTCCTTTCGCAAAAGTTCAGGGCAGATTTGCGATCAACATGCGGTCCGCATAGCGATTATGCGATCGCATAATTGGGCCGCATAACTGGCCTCAAAATTGGTCAATTTTCTATTTCACTCTGCAGCCATTATGCGGTCCGCAGAGTGATTATGCGGCCGTATAATGGGCCGCGGAAACGCGTTCTTTTGAGCAACATTTTTCCTCTACAGGAATCCAACTTGGCACCATGAAATACGAGTTTTTGGTTAAGAATTTTACGGGTCTTTACACAACGAGTCTTTTGGGCATGCATTATTCAAATCCTTATAATCTACGCACATGCAAAATTTATTATTCTTTTTTTGGAACTACCACTACAGTAGCTAGCTAGCCAGGATACTTTACCTCCCGAATTGAACCGATATCAAGTAATCGAGTTACATCTTCTTTGACAAACCTATTTTTGACCTCGTCAATAAGGCATTTCTTCTACCTTATAAGAGGAATGTTGGGATCAATGTTTAACTTGTGCACGACCAACTCTAGCGGGATACCTGTCATATTTGCATGTGACCACGCAAAACAATCAACATAAATTTGTGAAATTCTATAAATCGTGACCTGAGCTTGGGGTTTAGTCCTGTCCCTAAGTGGAATTTCCTCTCCAAGAATTTCTCGAACAATACGACTTGTTCGAGTTCTTCCTCTGTGGATTTGGTTGTGTCCTATTTCTTCTGGCTCCTGATAGGATTCCGACAACTCCTCCCCTTTGTCGACTTCGTTTGGTTCTAGAGTAGGCGTCGATTCCTGTAATTGCTATGCCACATATTCCTTCCCTTTGTTATTAGAGACCGAGATTGCGTTCATCTCCCTTGCCGCCAGCTGATCTTCTCTTATTTGTTTAATTCCCTCTGGAGTTGGGAACTTCAGAAGTTGATGATATATCGACGACACAACCTTCATTTCGTGTAACCACGGTCTTCCAAGAATAATATTGTAGCCCATGTCGTCATCCACTACTTCAAATAGGGCCGTCTTCATTACCCTTTTGGCATTCATGGGTAACAGAATCTCTTCTCGGGTTGTCACGCTTGCTAAGTTGAAGCCAACGAGGAGCTTTGTGGTCGGAATGATTCTTCCGGTTAGCTTGAATTATTCCAGCACTCTCCATTAGATAATATTGCCTGAACTCCCTAGGTCTATCAAAACAGTTTAATTTTAAAATCTAAAACTTAAGAGAAATTACCAAGGCATCATTGTGCGGTAGTAAGAGTCCATCGATGTCCTCTTTAGTGAAGGTGATATCGCCCTTGATGACTTCTCGGAGTCTGTTGCAGTAGGTTACCGGTAGCTTTGTCTTTTTTGCGGCTGAAAATGTTACACCATTGATCTCATTTCCTCCGAAAATCATGTTGATCGTTAGATGAGGAGGATCTTCTCCCATCTTTGAGGGCTCCGCATTATCCCGATTGCGACCGTAGTTGTTCTTAGACCGGCTGTAGACGCGTGATTTTTGACCCTCCCCGAGAATTTCCACATTTTTTAGCGTAAATATTTAATTTAGGTCTAATATAGCTATTTTGACTATTTTACTTTATTTCGTCGCAAAAGAAAAAATTACAAAAAAAAATATATATAAATTTTAGTTTATGTATTTCTCATAAACTTGAAAAAATACAAAAATTGTACCTTACTTTTGTACTTTATATAATTTCGAAAATTACAAAAAAAATATAGTTCTATTAATGTTTTGTAGTCATTTTAATTTTGAAAAAATACAAAAATATTACTTTATATTTTATCTTTATATAAAAACAAAAATTACAAAAAATAGTTTTATTAATATTTTTGTAGCTATTTTAATCTTGAAAAAATATTAAAAAAGATATAGTTTTGTTTTAAATATTAGTCTTATTTTGGTAGTTATTTTGCTTACATAGGATTAGTTGAGCAACGTCGTGTTCTTATTCTCGGGTCCGGGCAAAAGAATAATATTCGGGTTCAAACTACCCGTTTTTAGGCCTAATTTTCGGACCTAGCCCACAATAATTCGAGCCCACCACACATGGGGGGACACACGTGGGGAACACGGACGGAACACGACACATGGGGAACCCCACCACGCGTGGGGGACATATGTCTTGGACCCCTACACACGTGGGGTCCATTTTTCTTGGCAAGGGCTACAAAATACACGGAGAAAAAATTGGAAAGGGGTTGGAATTTTTGGACAGACTTTGAAAATTTGAGCACTGTTCATCTTCTTCCTTCTTTGAAAGAACAAAGAAAAACCCTAACAAAACCCTACCCAAAACCACCATTGCAGCCTCACCATCTTGCCCAAACGACCCCTCATTCCACGTCAAGCAGCAGCAACTGCTGCTGCGTTGTCCAACTCTCCTTCACGTCCGGCGACCATAGCCCAAAACCTCTCCGTCACCTTCCCGTCGTAATACAAAAACCAGTCGCGACCCACTCTCTCACGTCCAAACGCCATAACTGACACCAAGCTACCAGCCTCCCCATCACCTTCTTCGTCATCCAACCCCACGCACAGCCCGAACAACCATCGGCAGTCCACCATTGCTGCTTCACTCTTCTCCAGTCGCGTCGTCACCCTTCCAAACTTCCCCATCGCCTTCTTCCTCCGTTGAAACCACCATTACTGCCTTATCGCCCACCAAACCTCCAGCTCAACCTCACGCCACAACCAGCCTCCCCGTCGTTTCCTCGCGCCCAGCAGTGAATCAAACAACCAATGAACTCCGACTTTGCCAAATGACCCTCAATCGGCACTCCGTCGAACCCAACCCTTAAAAGTAACGAGCGTCCAAATGACCATCTGGAAAAACCAGTAGCAGCCATGACTCGTTTTCAGTCCGTTCATGTTCGAGTTTTTGGCGCGAGCTATTCCGTCTGAGCTTTGATGACTGTTTCCATGGGCTCCCGTTTGAGGTTATCCGTTGAGGTCGATGTTGAGGGCTGGTCCATGGCTCTATCCGTTTCTGTTTGTTCAGGTTAGTAAACCTCAAGTATTAGATAAGGAAACGTTACGTTGAATGTTCAAAGATGCAATATAGAAATTGGTATGGTAATTTTCTGCCTATGTTTCACTGTATGCATTTTGGTTCATTTTTTATGTTATGTTATTCTTGTTTATTTGATGTCATTTGATTAAGTTGTATTACGTGTTCTATGACACAGTTTGACGTTAATTGGTTCGTCCCTTCCTTTACTTAGTGCATTTAGACAAAATTAGTATTAGTACATGCTATTGCTAGTCCCGAAACACTCATTCGCTAAACTCCTTTTATTGAATTTCTAACAAGTTATGAGATTTTAGTTGTAAAGAGGTTGTAAGGTTTAGTATTGTTAAAGGCATAAAAATGGCATCCTTTTAAAATAAAAATAAAAAACGAGACGAGCTTCGCCAAATAAAAAATATACAGATTGCGGAGCCCTCACAAAAATATATGTATTAAATACTTAGATTCCGGGATGGGCCGTTTAGCAAATTTCACGGCCCTACCCAAAATAATGATACGCTAGTCGCTTTAGGCGCGTATTTAATAATGTTATCTCCCTAAACTCGGGTGCACATTTATGTGATCCAAATCCAAATCTCAACCGAGTCGAGATATGTCAACAACCACGGGTGCATTGATGTAACATGGTTCGAGATATGTTTTCACGACGTTGCAATTCTTGTAAAAATAATAATAACGACAAAAGCGGTTAAAAGATAAAATTTGCACATAAGTTCATATTTGTATAAAAATCAGATAATCAAGCCGAATTTAATAGTTGAGCGACCGTGCTAGAACCACGGAACTCGGGAATGCCTAACACCTTCTCCCGGGTTAACAGAATTCCTTATCCGGATTTCTGGTGCGCAGACTATAATATGGAGTCATTCTTTTCCTCGATTCGGGATTAAAATTGGTGACTTGGGACACCCTAAATCTCCCAAGTGGCGACTCTGAAATAAATAAACAAATCCCGTTTCGATTGTCCTTTAATTGGAAAAACTCCCTTGTACCCTCGCGGGGGCGGAAAAAGGAGGTGTGACAGCTCTGGTGACTCTGCTGGGGACTGTCTCTAGAACCACTGGTTCAGGGTTAGAAATTCGAGGTTAGATAAATTGTTATATTTGGCTTTATCTGATTTTTACATGTTTTGAGCTTAAGGTGCTAAATGCTGCTTTTACCGCTTTGATATTATGTGAACTGTATATAAACTGTGCCGAAACCCATCTCCTCTCTGAGTCTTCTTAATCATGAAGAAGGGTGTACTTCGTACGACTTCTTTTCTGTATAGTGTCAAATCCCAATTTAGAACGAGGTTCGGACAAGTTGCTAAGCCGGTGAAGCTTCTGTATTCCCGGTACGCTGCCCCCCCCGGCTCGAGCTGTCCGCTCGGGTAAGCCAGGTCTAGAACAAACACCCAGGTTCTGAACCTAGTATAACAAAGCCACATGCCGGATCCCTAGTAGGAACGTTTATTTGCATCATGTGCATTTGACTTAGGGGACTCAACACAGGGGTTGGGTCCGTCTAGGACAAGCAACCTGAAAATAATAGACCATCTTTTGGCATCCTATGTGCTACATGTTGTATTTATTCAAGGGTGAATGGGTCAATTGGCGGACCAATGATAGTTGCGGACAAATGACACACCTTGTTATGTTGATCACGTTTAATAAGAAGGCCGCACGTTTTTTCCAGCATGGTGTTATTTTAATCAAAAACATGGGGAACATTTGTGGAATCCAATAAGTCTTGGAATTCCCCATGTCTCCCATGCTTCATTTTTGGGAAAAGCACATGGGGAACATTTGTGGAATCCAAGAAGTCTTGGAATTCCCTATGTCCCCCATGCTTCATATTTTGGGAAAAACGCATGGGGAACATTCGCGGAGTCCAAGATGTTTTGGAAATCCTTATGTCTCCCATGCCACATTTTTGAAATATATATAAAAAGAAAAAAGAAAAAAAAGCATGAAAATTCAAAAGATTTTGTATGTTGTCATCATTTTCCACAAATTAGAAAATCGTGAAAAGATGAGAAAATAACAGTGTAGAGATCTAACTACTTATTTTTAAAAGAAAAAAACAAATGTCCAAGTAGTGGCGAAACTCTGCCGAAATTTTGAAAAAAAGAAAAAAGGAATGTTTTATGTTTTACGTTAGTTTGTTTGTTTGTTATGAATGAAAAATAATAGTTTGTTTATTTGTTGTAATAAAAAAAAATAATAATAAAAAAAAATATAGAAAATGGAAAAGGGTCTTCTCAAAAATAGTTTATTGACCCGAACTACGCGGGTTTGATTCTCACCGGATGTGAGATACGTAGGCAACCCTCTTCGGGTCCAACCCCACCTTTTGCTAAAAAGCCAAAAATAAATAAATAATAATAATAAAAAAATAATAATAATATGTCAAATTTTGATTTTTGTCATAAAGAAGTCGGGTGACGCTGTTTTGTCAAAACATAGCCGAATGTTCCCGAAAGGGACGCCGGAAGGCTGACTTTGCATAAACAGCCACCTTCGGGTCATTTTTAAGATTTGGTCCAGTTGACCCACACAGCCTTAAAAATCTTCGTCCCCGAGACGTTGAAAGGCCGTGTTTGCAATGTTGAGTTTTCTATTTTTGAAAAATGATAAAAAGAGTCATAAATAAGTCAGGGTGATGCTGTTTTTGTCAAAAATAGCCGAATGTTCCCGAAAGGGACGCCGGAAGGCTGACTTTGCATAAACAGCCACCTTTTTGGGTCATGTTTAGGATTTTGGTCCAGTTGACCCACACAGCCTTAAAAATCTTCGTCCCCGAGGCGTTGAAGGGTCGTGCTTGCAACACCACGTTTTCATTGTAATTTGAAAAAAAAAACAAAGAGTCAGTGGTCAGGTGAATACCGTTTGAATTTTTAGTCAAAAATAAGTCGAGCCAGCTTCGGCTGCGTCTTAAACCGTTCTTGCCGAAATAGCCTTAGAGTATCTTTCAGTTGTCGAAAGGCTATTTTCGTAAAAGAACGGTCAAGTTTGTAAAGTGTCACAAAATAATCCTCCCCGGCCTCAAAACTCATGTGAAATTTGGAAGGGGCCACGTTTGCAAAAAATAACCGTTCGGTTGCATTTGTCAAACGGAGAAAGGAAGCTGGCCATTTGTTTTTGGAGTTTGTAAATCTTTTAATTAGAATATGTGGGTTGTTTGATTTTCGAGTTTGTAGGTCATCTTCAAACCTTTGAAACCCAATTTGTTTTAACATGAAAATTGAAAAAAAAAAGTTTAGTATTGTTTATCTTTTATTGGTCCGAACTACGCAAGGTCTGATTCATGCGGGGTCATGATACGTAGGCAATCTCCATAAGATTCGACCACGACAAAAAAAAATGAATAAGAGAAAAAAATGAAAAAGAGAAAAAAGAAAAAAAAAGAAGAAAAAAAATCGAAAAAAGAAAGAAAAAAAAGAAAAATGAAAAGATGTTGTTAATAATGGGGACCGACTGAGTCCATTTTAACCTGTTTCGTTTTGAATCACAAAGAAAGAAGGTGGTTGGTTTGTGGTAAGCCGGACAATGACACCCAGAACATCACGCAGAATCCTTTACTCGCACATCATGATGCACACTTTGCGGGGATCAGGCCTGATAGCAGAAGCATTCAAATCCTATTGGGGACTTGTTGACTAAGGTTGATGATATTGAAGTTGGTAACGGTTTAGGCAATACTGATGCGAAGCTCAGTGGCTAAGATGCAAGTTTTGATAAAGTGGGAGGACGCTCCGTTCCTTGGTTAGCAAGAGAGAAGCTTGTGGTGGCTTATTTTGTTGTCATTTCTGTTCTCCGGATTATTAAGGTTGTAATTCGGATTTTGTCTTGTGTCAAACCTTCTTATCTTTCCATTTCGTCATAGCGGTCTGTTTATGTTTTGTCCAGTTTGTTTAAGATTTTATTCTGGTTTGTTTTATTTGTCTTGTCATTCAAATCATTTCACCGGTAATATAATGCAAAATCCGGTCCCTTTTATTTCCAGTTTTCTCTTGTTTAGTCCTTTTATCATTGTTATTCAACGCCGATTCTAGTGACATGACATGCGCACACAGTTTGGGCCTAATCTTAAAAGTTAATCATTAAACCCTGGGAAGGGGATCAAAGCATTTAAAGTAAATAAAAACGGTTTGAGATTATTTGGACCCGAGTCGTGTGGAACTGGGGTAAGTAAAGCATAGAGAAAACCGTTAAATGCAAGGTTTGCCAAATTGACATGAGGATCGTTCATGATAATGCGAGTGAGAGTGTTGCCCAACGGTGCTTTAGATATGAAAAATGTTGGATATAATTGTCAAGTCCAGCACCATCGGAAGAGACTACAAATCTTTGTTTAAAGGTGTTGTTTGCACGGGGAATATTTTGAAGACTGGAATGACGAAGACATTTTGTTCTGCTACCTAAACACTTTATCCTTCGTTAACCCCTTTTGAGCCTTATTGTTTTTCTTTCGTATCCCTCGTTCGGAATCAGTAAAAATGACTAGAAAACGCAAGCATGGCATGAAAACAAAAGAAAGAAAAAGAAAGAAAAGAAAACAACGAAATGAAAAAAGAGAAAAAAAAGAAAGAAAGAAAAATGATAACAAAAAAAAACAAAAGAAAGTCAGAATGAAAAAGAGGAAGTGGGAACTACGTTTGACCTGATTCCTCAAAGAGGATACGTAGGCGCTTCACGGCTCAGTCATAGTTTTGAAAAAATGAAAAAAAAAACAATTAAAATATCCCCAAGCAAGAAACTGGGGCAAAGGTTGCGTTTGTTGTAAATAAATCTAGTTCCGAAGGTTGTAATTAATAACCCAAAATCGATTCATTTTTTGAGCCTTTAATACCCTTTCTTTCTAGCCCTATCCAAAAACCCACATTACGGTCCAAAGAAAGACCTTCTGATCAGTCTTCAAAAGATGCCAAGTCAGACAAATGAGAGTCTTACCGGCGAACATAACATTCTGTTCCACAGCAGAAAGGACTCTAATCTCCAGCAGAAAGAGTCATACCGGCGACACTCCAAATCCCCAGCTGGAAAGTGATACAAATGAGAGAGTTTTATCGGTGAAAACCTTCACAGGCACCATAAGGCGACGAAAGATGAGAGAGAAACCAAAATGAGAGAGACTTGATAGTGAAAACCTTCGGGCACTACAAGTCGAATAAGATTGAGAATCAGATGGGGAATTGCCAATTGAAGGTCTTGAAAGACGATTGACGACGGAGGATAGGCCACATGTGCATGTCATGACCATTAGAGTCGGTATCTGCGTTTGATAGGTTTTTATTTATAGTTTCTTTTGTTAAAGAGTCATCTTTTCCTTTGTCTTTATATTCTGTTCCCTTTTATCTTTTTCCTTTCATAGAAAAAAATTCCCCAATAGAGTCTGTTCGGTCAGAACAAGTGAGAATTGACTTCAAAATATGCCATCAGCTGTCCAATTATGCCAGATAAGATCTGACTAGTACATCCAAGTGGTTTAGTCAGCAAGGAACAAACACAAGGCCAGTGTCAAGAAAAATATCCCCAGCAAAAGGGAATTGACAAAAGGATTGACGAGTGTCAAGAGGGATATCCTTGCCAAAACCAAGGTTATAAACCTCAAGGCCAAGGCCCGTGAACAAAGCAAGGAAAGCAGTGAGCATGATTTGTGGGAAATTCATACAAGACTAAAAGTCGGGGAAATGCCAGTTTCCAAGCAATGCCACAAAAGAAGAGGGATATCCCCAGCAGAAAGGGATTATTCCCAGCAAATAATGTCATCCCCAACAAGTTGTTGAACGCAGAGCAAGGAAGGGAAAAAGGAAAACCATCCCAGTAGGAGTATCACAACCAACCACCGCCTTTTAAACTAACAAATTTTGTTTGATTTGAAACAGGTAAAGGAAATGACATTGATGACAGAAATGCATGCCACAAGAAAGATTATCAAACTGGGGCAGAAAATTTTCCTTCCATTTAGAAAATTTTCTGGAAGTCAGGTACCCATTCGGGGAAGAATAAAGATGACACCGGTCTCAAGGGAAGTGGTCTTAGAACCAGTGTTGCCCCCGACATAATAAGTTTCAATGGAGGAAGTTAATCCCCAGCAAAGGGATGAAACTTGAGCTCAGAAAAAGCAGGAGGCCAGCATAATTCCCAGCAGCCTTCCGAAGAATGAAGCACTAGTTCTGAAGGAATCAAAATCCCCCAGCAGTGTTATCCTCGACAGCGTTCTCCCCGGCTGATAACATTTTTATCCCCCAACAGGTAAGTAAATAATCCCAACAGTGTTATCCCTAGCAGTTTCGAGGAGTCCAACACAAGTTTGGTGAAAATCGGTATCCTCAACGGTTCCTTTCGGGGAAAGGCAAACGAGTCTTAAGGGAGTTAGTCTTCAAAGGAAGAAGCTAATAATAATAAATAAAAAATAAATAAAAATAATAATAAAAAAAAGGGAAGTAGTTTGCATAGGAATGAAACATCCTACTTAAAAGGAAGTAGTTCTGGAAGGAGTAAGATAACATATTTACTCAGCGGAGTTATCCTCAACAATGTTATCCCCAGCGGATCATCAAGATGTAGAAGCATCTTCGATAGATTCCCCAGCAAAATAATCCCCAGCAAGTTTTGAGGTAAGACATTTTCAAGTTTTAAGGATATTTTGGGTTCATCCGCCCTCGAATAGGATATTTTGGGTTCGTCCGCCCTCGAACAGGATATTTTGGGTTCGTCCGCCCTCGAACAGGATATTTTGGGTTCGTCCGCCCTCGAACAGGATATTTTGGGTTCGTCCGCCCTCGAACAGGATATTTTGGGTTCGTCCGCCCTCGAACAGGATATTTTGGGTTCGTCCGCCCTCGAACAGGATATTTTGGGTTCGTCCGCCCTCGAACAGGATATTTTGGGTTCGTCCGCCCTCGAACAGGATATTTTGGGTTCGTCCGCCCTCGAACAGGATATTTTGGGTTCGTCCGCCCTCGAACAGGATATTTTGGGTTCGTCCGCCCTCGAACAGGATATTTTGGGTTCGTCCGCCCTCGAACAGGATATTTTGGGTTCGTCCGCCCTCGAACAGGATATTTTGGGTTCGTCCGCCCTCGAACAGGATATTTTGGGTTCGTCCGCCCTCGAACAGGATATTTTGGGTTCGTCCGCCCTCGAACAGGATATTTTGGGTTCGTCCGCCCTCGAACAGGATATTTTGGGTTCGTCCGCCCTCGAACAGGATATTTTGGGTTCGTCCGCCCTCGAACAGGATATTTTGGGTTCGTCCGCCCTCGAACAGGATATTTTGGGTTCATCCGCCATCGAACAGGATATTTTGGGTTCCTCCGCCCTCGAACAGGATATTTTGGGTTCCTCCGCCCTCGAACAGGATATTTTGGGTTCGTCCGCCCTCGAACAGGATATTTTGGGTTCGTCCGCCCTCGAACAGGATATTTTGGGTTCGTCCGCCCTCGAACAGGATATTTTGGGTTCGTCCGCCCTCGAACAGGATATTTTGGGTTCGTCCGCCCTCGAACAGGATATTTTGGGTTCGTCCGCCCTCGAACAGGATATTTTGGGTTCGTCCGCCCTCGAACAGGATATTTTGGGTTCGTCCGCCCTCGAACAGGATATTTTGGGTTCGTCCGCCCTCGAACAGGATATTTTGGGTTCGTCCGCCCTCGAACAGGATATTTTGGGTTCATCCGCCCTCGAATAGGATATTTTGGGTTCGTCCGCCCTCGAACAGGATATTTTGGGTTCGTCCGCCCTCGAACAGGATATTTTGGGTTCGTCCGCCCTCGAACAGGATATTTTGGGTTCGTCCGCCCTCGAACAGGATATTTTGGGTTCGTCCGCCCTCGAACAGGATATTTTGGGTTCGTCCGCCCTCGAACAGGATATTTTGGGTTCGTCCGCCCTCGAACAGGATATTTTGGGTTCGTCCGCCCTCGAACAGGATATTTTGGGTTCGTCCGCCCTCGAACAGGATATTTTGGGTTCGTCCGCCCTCGAACAGGATATTTTGGGTTCGTCCGCCCTCGAACAGGATATTTTGGGTTCGTCCGCCCTCGAACAGGATATTTTGGGTTCGTCCGCCCTCGAACAGGATATTTTGGGTTCGTCCGCCCTCGAACAGGATATTTTGGGTTCGTCCGCCCTCGAATAGGATATTTTGGGTTCATCCACCCTCGAATAGGATTTGAATAGGATATTTTGGGTTCGTCCGCCCTCGAATAGGATATTTTGGGTTCGTCCGCCCTCGAATAGGATATTTTGGATTCGTCCGCCCTCGAATAGGATATTTTGGGTTCGTCCGCCCTCGAATAGGATATTTCGGGTTCGTCCGCCCTCGAATAGGATATTTTGGGTTTATCCGCCCTCGAATAGGATATTTTGGGTTCATCCTCCCTCGAATAGGATATTTTGGGTTCATCTGCCCTCGAATAGGATATTTTGGGTTCATCCGCCCTCGAATAGGATATTTTGTGTTCATCCGCCCTCGAACAGGATATTTTGGGTTCATCCGCCCTCGAATAGGATATGTCGGGTTCATCCTCCCTCGAATAGGATATGTCGGGTTCATCCGCCCTCAAATAGGATAGCTTGGGTTCATCCGCCCTCAAATAGGATAGTTTGGGTTCATCCGCCCTCAAATAGGATATGTTGGGTTCATCCGCCCTCAAATAGGATTTTATTTTTAAAGTTGTTGTTGAAGACAGGCGCCCACCTGTATAACGAGAGGAATATTTTCAGTCTTAGTTTAAATAGGCGCCCACCTGTATAATGAGAGGAATACTTTTCAGTCTTAGTTTAAATAGGCGCCCACCTGTATAACGAGAGGAATACTCTTCAGTCTTAGTTTAAATAGGCGCCCACCTGTATAGCGAGAGGAATAATTTTATGTCTTAGTTTAAATAGGCGCCCACCTGTATAATGAGAGGAATATTTTTCAGTCTTAGTTTAAATAGGCGTCCACCTGTATAATGAGAGGAATATTTTCAGTCTTAATTTAAATAGGCGCTCACCTGTATAACGAGAGGAATACTTTCATGTCTTAGTTTAAATAGGAGACGCACTTCCTAAGTTTATTTCTCCAACAGGAGACGCACTTCCTAAGTCTATTTTATCAATAGGAGACGCACTTCCTAAGTTATGTTATACCAATAGGAGACGCACTTCCTAAGAATAGTTTCACCAATAGGAGACGCACTTCCAAAGTTCAGTTTTACCAATATGAGATGCACTTCCTAAGTTATGTTTTACCAATAGGAGACGCACTTCCTAAGTTATGTTATACCAATAGGAGACGCACTTCCTAAGAATAGTTTCACCAATAGGAGACGCACTTCCTAAGTTAAGTTTTACCAATAGGAGACGCACGTCCTAAGAATAGTTTCACCAATAGGAGACGCACTTCCTAAGTTTATTTCACCCAATAGGAGACACACTTCCTAAGTCTAGTTGTACCCATAGGAGACGCACTTCCTAAGTTTATTTCACCAATAGGAGACACACTTCCTAAGTTATGTTATACCAATAGGAGACGCACTTCCTAAGAATAGTTTCACCAATAGGAGACGCACTTCCTAAGTTAAGTTTTATCAATAGGAGACGCACTTCCTAAGAATAGTTTCACCAATAGGAGATGCACTTCCTAAGTTTATTTCACCCAATAGGAGACGCACTTCCTAAGTCTAGTTGTACCCATAGGAGACGCACTTCCTAAGTTTATTTCACCAATAGGAGACGCACTTCCTAAGTTAAGTTTTACCAATAGGAGACGCACTTCCTAAGAATAGTTTCACCAAAAGGAGACGCACTTCCTAAGTTTAGTTTTACCCATAGGAGACGCACTTCCTAAGTTTAGTCTTACCAATAGGAGACGCACTTCCTAAATTATTTTCATTCATAGGAGACGCATTTCCTAGTTCAAAATCATGAAAATTTCACCCATAGGAGACGCACTTCCTAAGTTTATTTTACCCCTAGGAGACGCACTTCCTAAGTTTGATTTCATTCGTAGGAGACGCATTTCCTAGTTTGAGTCATTTAGATTTTACCCATAAGAGGCACACTTCCTAAATTGATAGTTCATTTATAGGAGACGCACTTCCTAGTTTGGTTTTTTCAGGGTATATTTTATTTCAGGAGACGCACTTCCGGAATTGAGATTTCACCCTTAGGAGATGCACTTCCTAGTTTGATTCATTTTAAATTCGACCATAGGAGACGCACTTCCTAGTATTGGAGACGCCCTTCCTAAATTGAGATTTTATTCATAGGAGACGCACTTCCTAGTTTTAGTCACCGAAGTTTTCACCCCTAGGAGACGCACTTCTTAGTTTAGCTCATTCCGATTCAACCATAGAAGACGCACTTCCTAGTTTGAGTCATTGAGGTTTTATTTCAGCAGACACATTTGCTAGCAAGAGTTTTTTGGTTTTACTCGTAGGAGATGCACATCCTAGTCTAGTCTTTAGTTTACTCTCATTATTGCATCAGTAGTATAAGTGGGTTACAATTTTGCTAACAACTCACAAATCTTCCCAGTGCAAACTGGGTTAGGAAATTTCGTTTGTTTTGGTTGTCAGGAGCCCGCCTGGAGAATGGAGGTGATAAATTTTTGAAAAGTTGATGAAGTCAGGAGTCCGCCTGTAGAACTGAGGAATATCTTTCAAGATCAAGCAGTAACCCACTGGAAGGCAGAATGTTACAACAAAAATCCCCAGCATTCAATCCAAGTTATAAATAGCAGAAGCTTGCCTCAAGAATGCGAGTCAACAGTCTGAGATGATCAACAGAAGCTAGTCACAAAAACAAAAGCAAGCATAAAAAATAAAAAAAATAAAAAAAAAATGAATCCAAAGTACGGAAGTGGAGAACAGATGTGGTCTGCTCAAGAACTAACACCTACAACTAGCAAGTATCAAGGTTCAAATCCAAAGTCTGTATGAAGCACCATTCAAGACTCAAGACCAAGTTTCAGAAGACTTAAAGATAGGAATCCTTGTAACTAGTAGCTGATAGGCTTAGTTAGTCTTTTTCAGTTTTCATTTTTGATGTAATGACAGGACCTCGGACCGGAACCTCAACGGAACGGCACCTCGATCGGCTCTTCACCTCGGTACACTCTACCATCTCTCTCATTTCCGAACTACACGTGGCCTGATTCCTATATAACCAAGGATATGTAGGTAGCTCAGATACCAGGGCTCGATCACATTCCCTTCCTTTCCTTAGTCTAGTCCCTCCAAATAATGGTCGGGTCAAAAACATGTCTAGTCGTTCTTTGTCGGAAAAATCTTCGTGTTTCCAGTCAAAGAGGGGCAGCTGTAGACGCGTGATTTTTTACCCTCCCCGAGAATTTCCACATTTTTAGCGTAAATATTTAATTTAGGTCTAATATAGCTATTTTGACTATTTTACTTTATTTCGTCGCAAAAGAAAAAATTACAAAAAATATATATATAAATTTTAGTTTATGTATTTCTCATAAACTTGAAAAAATACAAAAATTGTACCTTACTTTTGTACTTTATATAATTTCGAAAATTACCAAAAAAAAATATAGTTCTATTAATGTTTTGTAGTCATTTTAATTTTGAAAAAATACAAAAATATTACTTTATATTTTATCTTTATATAAAAACGAAAATTACAAAAAATAGTTTTATTAATATTTTTGAAGCTATTTTTATCTTGAAAAAATATTAAAAAAGATGTAGTTTTGTTTTAAATATTAGTCTTATTTTGGTAGTTATTTTGCTTACATAGAATTAGTTGAGCAACGTCGTGTTCTTATTCTCGGGTCCGGGCAAAAGAATAATATTCAGGTTCAAACTACCCGTTTTTAGGCCTAATTTTCGGACCTAGCCCACAATAATCCGAGCCCACCACACATGGGGGGACACACGTGGGGAACACGGACGGAACACGACACATGGGGAACCCCACCACGCGTGGGGGACATATGTCTTGGACCCCTAAACACGTGGGGTCCATTTTTCTTGGCAAGAGCTACAAAATACACGGACAAAAAATTGGAAAGGGGTTGGAATTTTTGGACACACTTTGAAAATTTGAGCACTGTTCACCTTCTTCCTTCTTTGAAAGAACAAAGAAAAACCCTAACAAAACCCTACCCAAAACCACCATTGCAGCCTCACCATCTTGCCCAAACGACCCCTCATTCCACGTCAAGCAGCAGCAACTGCTGCTGCGTTGTCCAACTCTCCTTCACGTCCGGCGACCATAGCCCAAAACCTCTCCGTCACCTTCCCATCGTAACCCAAAAACCAGTCGCGACCCACTCTCTCATGTCCAAATGCCATAACTGACGCCAAGCAACCAGGCTCCCCATCACCTTCTTCGTCGTCCAACCCCACGCACAGCCCGAACAACCACCATCAGTCCACCATTGCTGCTTCACTCTTCTCCAGTCGCGTCGTCACCCTTCCAAACTTCCCCATCGCCTTCTTCCTCCGTTGAAACCACCATTACTGCCTTATCGCCCAACAAGCCTCCAGCTCAACCTCACGCCACAACCAGCCTCCCCGTCGTTTCCTCGCGCCCAGCAGTGAATCAAACGACCACTGAACTCCGACTTTGCCAAATGACCCTCAATTGGCACTCCGTCGAACCCAGCCCTTAAAAGTAACGAGCGTCCAAATGACCATCTGGAAAAACCAGTAGCAGCCATGACTCGTTTTCAGTCCGTTCGTGTTCGAGTTTCTGGCGTGAGCTATTCCGTCTGAGCTTTGATGACTGTTTCCATGGGCTCCCGTTTGAGGTTATCCATTGAGGTCGATGTTGAGGGCTGGTCCATGGCTCTATCCGTTTCTGTTTGTTCAGGTTAGTAAGCCTCAAGTATTAGATAAGGAAACGTTACGTTGAATGTTCAAAGATGCAATATAGAAATCGGTATGGTAATTTTCTGCCTATGTTTCACTGTATGCATTTTGGTTCATTTTTTATGTTATGTTATTCTTGTTTATTTAATGTCATTTGATTAAGTTGTATTACGTGTTCTATGACATAGTTTGACGATTAATTGGTTCGTCCCTTCCTTTACTTAGTGCATTTAGACAAAATTAGTATTAGTACATGCTGTTGCTAGTCCCGAAACACTCATTCGCTAAACTCCTTTTATTGAATTTCTAACAAGTTATGAGATTTTAGTTGTAAAGAGGCTGTAAGGTTTAGTATTGTTAAAGGCATAAAAATGGCATCCTTTTAAAATAAAAATAAAAAATGAGACGAGCTTCGCCAAATAAAAAATATACAGATTGCGGAGCCCTCACAAAAATATATGTATTAAATACTTAGATTCCGGGACGGGCCGTTTAGCAAATTTCATGGCCCTACCCAAAATAATGATACGCTAGTCGCTTTAGGCGCGTATTTAATAATGTTATCTCCCTAAACTCGGGTGCACATTTATGTGATCCAAATCCAAATCTCAACCGAGTCGAGATATGTCAATAACCACGAGTGCATTGATGTAACGTGGTTCGAGATATGTTTTCACGACGTTGCAATTCTTGTAACAATAATAATAATGACAAAAGTGGTTAAAAGATAAAATTTGCACATAAGTTCATATTTGTATAAAAATCAGATAATCAAGCCGAATATAACAGTTGAGCGACCGTGCTAGAACCACGGAACTCGGGAATGCCTAACACCTTCTCCCGGGTTAACAGAATTCCTTATCCGGATTTCTGGTGCGCAGACTGTAATATGGAGTCATTCTTTTCCTCGATTCGGGATTAAAATTGGTGAGTTGGGACACCCTAAATCTCCCAAGTGGTGACTCTGAAATAAATAAACAAATCCCGTTTCGATTGTCCTTTAATTGGAAAAACTCCCTTGTACCCTCGCGGGGGCGGAAAAAGGAGGTGTGACACCGGCCACTTAAGAACTCTCTGAGATGGCTATTTTTCAGCAATGTCTCCACCTCCTCACGTAGATGTCGGCAGTCCCCAATCCGGTGGCCATTGCTCCCATGATATTCACACTATAGGTTAGGGTCTCTCTGAGTGGGATCGGCTCTCATCGGCCTCAGGAATCATGCTTCCTTAATGTTTCTCATCCTGATACTAGTTCCACCATGATGATGTTGAAATTGTATTCGGACAGTCTAGAGTATGTGGAGTCCCGAGAACCTGATACCTCTTTGTCCTGCAACGATCTATTATTCTGTCCACGATCAACTCTCCTATCGGTAGCGAACCTATCCTCCGATCGAAAAACTCTACCGCGTCCTTCGGCTCTTTTATAGGGCAAAAACTGACCTCTAGAAGACTCTCGATTTGCGTCGAAATCATCCTTTAACTTTTCCTTATTCTTCTCGAGGTCCCGACCCTTGGTTGATGTCGAGAAGCCAAGTTGGTCATCCTCTATTCTTATCTTCGATTCATAGCGCTTGTGGACATCCGCCCATGTTGTTGCATGGGACTCGAGAAGAAGTTTTTTCAGTTTTTGGGAAGCATCAGAGCTCCTCGGATTCAGCCCCTTAGTGAATGTCTTAGCTGCCCATTCATATGGAATGACCGGTAGCAACATTCTTTTTTTTCTGAAATCTGGTCACAAACTCTCGCAGCTACTCGAACTCTCCTTGCGCAGTTCTAAATATGTTGGCCTACTGGGCCTGCACCTTCCTATCCCCGGCATGGGCCTTGATAAAACAATCTGCAAGCATCTCGAGGGAATCTATTGAGTGCTCGGGTAAAAGTGAATACCATGTCAGGGGCCCCTTCGTGATGGTCTGCACGAACTTCTTTAGCAAGACCGACTCAATTTTGTGCGAAGCTAAATCGTTTCCCATCACTACCATTGTGTAAGTGGTAATGTGCTCCTGAGAATCCGAGGTCCCATTATATTTTGACACGTATGGCATTTTGAACCGCTTCGGGATTAACTTCGGTGCCGCGCTTGGTTTGAATGGCAACTAGGTGTATTTCTTTGAGTCTGATCCTTTCAATACTGCCGGTGCGCCCGGAATTTGATCTACTCGGGTGTTTATTTCCCTCATAAACTGCATGAGTGCGGTTTTAAAGAGATCATTCTCGTTATCGTTACTAGATCCGCTATCATTCCCCTCGACCCTGTCGGAGCTGAACTCACCCCCCGGGGTGTTGTTATCAACCCTTTGTGTTGTTTGATTTACGGGAGCACTGGGAGGAACTGGACCTCTTCCATTCGCGTTGTTGGAAGCACCCGACAATGCTTGCCTCAATTCTGTCATGACTTGATCTTGTCACGAGAGTTGGCCCATACTAGCCTTTTGTTATTCCCTCAAGATTCTCAATATTTCCGCAATGTGCTCGTCTTCAGCATCATCAAGAGTCGCCTCCTGAACATATCGTGGATATTGCCTGCCATGGACCGGCGTGGCTTCATCCCCTCATTGCGGGAATCGCTGATCGAATCTTTTTGTTGAGGCTGAATTCCTTGGGCCTCAATATTGTGCGTGATGTTGACATCGTTATCTGCCTTTTTACGGGTTTTTCCTAAGAAACAAAGAATTAAATAGGTTAGTAATAAATGCAAGGATCAACCCAATCATGCAACTGTCTAAGCCCTACGGTGGGCGCCAAACTATTTACCCGTAAAACAGTACAATTGAATTTGTAACGTAATTTATAGAAAAATGAATCAATTTGATACCAAAATGATAAATAGATTAAATAAAATATAAGACTTAGCGTTGAAATCGAGATAAGACAGCAAATAGTCGTGGTCCAGGAGCAAAGTTTTCGAAGGCAGCAATATGAATATCAATAAGTAAATGAAATGTTATTGAGA
Organism: Nicotiana tabacum; assembly: GCF_000715075.1. Taxonomy (NCBI): domain Eukaryota; kingdom Viridiplantae; phylum Streptophyta; class Magnoliopsida; order Solanales; family Solanaceae; genus Nicotiana; species Nicotiana tabacum. Next base: position 85,197,603 of record NC_134099.1, read on the forward strand.
TTTTGAATAGTATATAGCATAAGTTTGTTAGAAAATTCTTGTCTTTCACAATGACTGATGAAGTTCCTATTTATAGTTGTACCCAGAGAACAATGTCCCAGGATCAAACCCCTCTTAAATGACAATTATGGGTGCATTGAAGAATGTGTAACAACATGCTATGAATGCCAATATTCTCTATGACGAACTGTATATTTAATACTACAAAATATTCTCCATTGAATGCTATCGGGTAGCAGGCATTCGTTTGTCTCCATTAGCAATGTTCCATTCGGGGGCTTCTCGGTGCCAACCGAAGTTGCTGCCCCGGTCTTGGTTTCCACCTGTCTCGCTTTCCGTTTGTCTCCGGCTCCACGTGTCATCTATTATACGAGCATTCAATATGAACCGAATTTTCCCTATACTGTAAATTTATTTGAAGAATTAACCCAAAAGTCGCCCATCCAACTGCTTAAATCAAAAATTACCGGTGGAAGTATAATTTATGTATTATGTGTGTATAATTATGTATAATCTATGTATATGGCTACAAAAAAATGATGAATATTACCGGATATTTGTGTAGAGATCCCATTTTATTTTTAGAAACCTTCAAGATTCTATGTCTGATTTTACAATCAAAATTGAGAAGCTTTACTCTCGAAATCCAAACGATGCCACTTTAAGATTCTATGTCCGAATTTACCGTTAAAATTAAAAAATTTGACTCTCGAAATCCAAACAATGCCACTTTAAGATTCTATATTCGAATTTACAATCAAAATTAAAAAAATTGACTCTCAAATTTGAGTGATGCCACATACATTGGGTCTCAGGGAGTAGTAGAACTTCAGAAAACTTGTTATACGCCGTTGTAGGGAAGAATTGGGGTCTTTGGAGGAAATTTACCCTTGGTAGAATTTTCCTATAATAGATTTTTGCATAATATTTACACTTGAATACGGTTTTAGTTAATCCTTTAGCTCCCCTAAATTTTAGTGTTGCTTCGTACACATGATTTTTTTTAAATTCTTATGGTGAAAATTAAATATACCTTATTTGATGAAGAAACTGCGTACAAATTCCTCTTATGTGATAATTAAAAAATGTTCATTTATCTTCTTCAAGCTAGGTCTAAGTATATTTACTTAGGTATGTGAAAGGGCTTAATTCCTCTTCTTCCAAATTAATCCCATGTCATTCTATGTTTTAGCTATCAAATTTATATTAGCCACAGACAACGCTTTAAAATTTAAGACGAAGATTAAGAAAAAGGATTATGATCATTGCTCATAGTAGCAGAAGCTATGGGGTTTGTTTAATTTAATAAAAGTAAGAACATTAGTAACATCAAAAAGTTGTGGCTACAAGGAAATATGAATCTCCACATAATCTAGATCTCCAAAAAAGTGTTAAGAAGATGGTTAAAGGGATCAAGGAATATTGGAGCAAAAGTAAGAACTCATTTTAGTACCACAACTCTTATTTTTCGGTAACGAAAATCTTTAGACAAAAAATCATGTAATCAATTTGAGTTAGATATTTCGAAAAAGGAGAAATTTTCTCTATGCACGTTAAAAAATATTTGTTTTTTAATAACTGAATCGATGGAAGTTGCTTAACGGAAGTGCTTGAATCTTTCTTGATCTTGCCTAATACTATTTTATTACTCAATATTAGTGAACTTGAAAATCTTTTCAATAGCAAGCCCTTCACAATGTATTTTTATTTGTAAACAACTCTTATGTTTAATAAAGAGTTCCTGATGATTAATGAACTAATCACTGCATAAAACTCTGGACAATTACATACATTGTGTGGTTGCTTCTTTTCGCATTATTTAATGAAAAGAAGTTATTCGAAAGTGCGTGTATTATTTTGTTCAGAGTAAAATGTAAAATAAAAATACAAATATTAGTAATATATACTATTTTAAATTAAAAAAGAAGAAGATGAATATACCCTCACGATCCTCAAAAAAATATCATTGGAATCCAACAAGAAATAATCCGCTTGCATCATTACTAATCTCTTTGTTATAATATTTACATTACAATCTCTATATAACTTGTCTTTGAATCAACCATCTTTTACCATGAACGTAACATTAGACGTGAGGGCAAAATATAGAATCATACCGTCTTTGCGTTAGTTGGTTTTATGTTTTGATAATTTAATGACATATTTTTACTTTATTATGACAATAATTTAACGTTTATTCTTTTTTAATCTTTGCATATATTTTTTCCCCAAAAAATAGTATATGTTATTGAATCGGTTCACATCAAGAGCTAATGAAATTACAGCAGTCCCTAAACTACCCATCCACACCCCCCCCCCCCACCCAAAAAAAAAAAAAAATAGATGGTCTTCAAATTGTGTCTTTGAGTTATTAAGGCCCTTCAGCTTGACACGAAGTTGTGGTTATAAATTTATACTTCGCGAGGGTCCTATATTACCTTTTTGAATATTTTGAATTAAAATTGTTGCCATCCAGAGAGTAAAAATTTCATGGGGCGCCCTATTTGGTCACCCCCTTTTAGTTTATACCCGTTTTATTTTTCCGTTTGCATTCGTACTCATTTTTTTTGTTAAAAGTATTTTAAAAAGATGATTTTGCCCTTCTTTAATAAAAGACTATTGACAAACTGCCTGGTAAAAACTTAAGCATGTTTAGGCTGAAGTTTTAGCAAATGAACTAAAAATTTCATCTTGTTTGGACTGAAGTTTCGGATAAAACTCAGGACAAAACCGTAGACTGCGTTATAAAACTTCAGCATGTTTGGTATGAAGTTTTAGCAAATGAACTAAATAACTTCAGCATGCATTAGCAAAAACTCTTTAGATAATTACATACTACAAGATAAAAATCTTAAGCATGTTTAGTATGAAGTTTTAGCAAATGAACTAAAAAACTTGAGCATGTTTAGTCTGAAGTTTTCGCAAATAAACTAAAAAACTTAAGCATGTTTTGTCTGAAGTTTTAGTAAATGAACTAAATAACTTCAGCATGCATTAGCAAAAACTCATTAGAGAATTAAATACTGCAAGACAAAAACCTAAGCATGATTTACTCAATCAATAACAACAACAATAACAACAACCCAGTATAATCCCACTTAGTGGGGTCTGGGAGGGTAGTGTGTACACAGACCTTACCCCTACCCTGAGGTCGAGAGGTTGTTTCCAAATAGACCCTCAGTATTCTTCCCTCCAAGAACTTTCCACCTTGCTCTTGGGGAGACTCGAACTTACAACCTCTTTAGTCTGAAGTTTTAGCAAATGAACTAAAAAACTTAAGTATGTTTAATCTAAAGTTTTAGCAAATGAACTAAAAAACTTAAGCATGTTTAGTCTGAAGTTTTAGCAAATGAACTAAATAACTTAAGCATGTTTAGTCTGAAGTTTTAGCAAATGAACTAAATAACTTCAGCATGTTTAGACTGAAGTTTCGTTGAAAACTCATGATAAAACTGTAGACAACAGGATATATAACTGCAACATGCATTAGCATGAAGTTTTAGCTTCAATGTGAAACAACTTCATGCTATATTAGCATGAAGTTTTAGTTTCAACGTGAAACAACTTCATGTTACATTAGCATGAAGTTTTAGCTTCAACGTGAAACAACTTCATGCAATTGTGATTCTGAAGATGAATCTAGATAAGTTTCTAATTTTTTGATAAAGCTGCTGAGAGGAGAGATGTAGATCATTTTTCACGAATGAGGTTGTAGATCACGCGATTAATATGTGATGCATATTTTATATCTTTTGTCAGGGGTGTAATTGTCATATTAGTACAGATTTTTTATCAGCTGGCTACCAAATCAATAATTTTTAAAAATAGGGTACATGCTAAAAGGTGGTACAACTATAGGGTACCGCTGAAAATCTTATGTCACAACCCGGAATCCAGACCATCGGGACTGTGATGGTGCCTAACATCACACTTGCTAGTCAAGCCAAAGTTAGAGATTTATAGCCAATTCCTCTACGTTTCAGTGATTTACAATAAGCAGCTAAAACAAGTCGAAATGAACGCAGAAGTACATAAATAACAACTTTGATTATATACTACTACTACCCAGAATTCGGAGTCATAATTCACGAACATTCTAAGATTTCACTACAGGTGTTTATTCGAAAGAAAATACAACTGTTTATGAAATAAGGAAAACAATAAACTATGGAGTATAGAAGGGGACGCGAGGGCCTGCAGACGCCAACATGACTACCTCGGGTCTCCAAGCAAGTGAATCTTACAGCCAACCTCTCGATTAGCCCGAACTTGCTCCAAAATCTGCACAGGAAGAGCAAAGTGCAGTATCAGTACAACCTACCTCATGTACTGGTAAGTGCCGAGCCTGACCTCGACGAAGGAGTGACGAGGCTACGCCGGGGCAATCACAATATAACCTGCATACAGTATATAATAAAAGCAGAAAAGAAGACATGATAAAATAGAGCAATAACTTGCAAGAAACGAATACAGTCCTCGAAGCATATCATCAGTGTTCAGCTACTACCATTCCTTAATGCAATTTAAGACTACCGTGCAGCTAACACAGTCAAGAAAAAGTATGAACATATAGGTTGTTGCGGCGTGCAACCCGATCCCACCGTACATCTCATATTCCTCCCTTATTTACTCTTATTAACATGAACAACAGAATATAAGCAAGGTGTTGCGGCGTGCAACCCGATCCCATCATATCACAATAATCACAATCACAGTTCACCCTTATTTCACCACAATCTACCCTTATCACACCTGTTGCGGGGTGCAACCCGATCCCGCTATACGTATCATTTCACCCCTATTCCTCCTCAATATATATCACCCTTATTCTACCTGTTGCAGCGCGCAACCCGATCCCACCATATCAGAATTAGTTATTCAGCAAGTACAGAAATTTCACAATTCAAATCACATGACCCTTCACAAGGCTTAACTTCAAACTCAAACAATTAAGAAGCTTATACACTATGAGACTTTAAACAAGTAATACTACTCAGTGAGACCAATCCAGAATATATCATGAAAATACCGATAACCAGCCTAAGCAAATAATAGGAGGCAACGAAGATATAAAATAACTAATACCTTCAACAAAGAGAGACAATATCTATCAGGTACCAATTAAGCGTGGGAATACAAGTCGAGCATGTAGCAGTTATGACAGGGAAAGAGACAATATGTGAAGAACGGGAAAGAAATAGGCAAAAACAGATAAATTGGCGGCGCATAGGTACTCCTCACCTCACCTATACGCCGCTCAAATAGATTTCATATAGCAAATTCAAGGGTTCCTAATCCCTCGGGGCTCCAAACCAAACATGCACACAAGTCTTAAAACATCATTCGAAATTGCTCGTGTGATCAAATCGCCAAAATAATACTTAGAACTACGAATTTAGTGTCAAATCAAATGAAATTCTCAAGAAAACTTTAAAATTTCTACTCTCAATCGGATGTCCGAATCATGTCAAACCAATTCCGTTTCTCGCCAAATTTTACAGATAAGTTATAAATATTATATTGGACTTGTACCGGGCTCCGAAACCAAAATACGGACCCGATATCAACAAGGCTAAACATTAATCAATTCTTTAAAACAATTAGATTTTCAGACTTTCAATTTTCAATAAAAATTCATATCTAGAGCTAGGGACCTCGGAATTCGATAGGGCATACGCTCAGGTCCCATATTTCATGCGGACCTACCGGGACCGTCAAAATACAGGTCCCTGTCCGTTTACTCAAAACGTTGACCGAAGTCAACTAAAATCAACTTTTAAGGCAAAATTTCTTATTTTCATCAACTTTTAACATAAAATCTTTTCGGATACACGCCCGCACTGCGCACGCAAATCGAGGAGGGTAAAAATGAGATTTCTAAGGCTTAAAAGCGCATGATCGAGTTCTAAAACATAAAATGACCTATTGGGACATCACATCTTGGGACAACTAAAACAATACCAAACACGTTGCCACATTTTTTTTTGGTATTTCATTTCATTTTTCCTATTCTATTGAGACTGGAGTACCATTTGATATCTCTGACTGGAATCAATTCTTTATACACTTGAAATGGTATTCCAATATTCTTTTGGTCCGGCCAGCCAAATCTTTGGTAGCTCTTTATAGAGTGAGTGAGGGAAAATTTTATTTTGTATCTCAAACTGAGACTAGTTGTATGGGGCAATTTTTTTGTCTCACAATTTTGTGGACCCAATTTTTTGTGGACTCAGAAGTGTAAGATTGGAGTCCACAAATTTATGAGATAAAAAGAAGCTTCATACAACTAGTGTAAGTTATATGAGACACAAAATAAAACTTTTATCAGTTTATGCTCTCTGGCAGTCCGTGCTCCCATTATCATTGGTATTCGTCTCTGAATTAAGTAATATGTATTCTAACCCTAACTTTCGATACTCATGACTAATGTTTGATTTGATGTGAACATTAGTACGGATAATATTCTGTCTCCCGCATCCTCATAAAACCATTTCTCTCACCCTTGCCTGCTGCCCTAGATCCATTTCTCTTCCTCCTTAAAAATGGAAGAAGTTCAACTCATCTCTACCTGTTTAGTTAAGTTGTCAAGATCAAACAACAATGGCAACAACACAACCATTTCCCAAATTGAAATGACACCATGGGACTTGCAATTCCTTCTTGTTGACACTATCCAAAAAGGTCTCCTCTTCAAAAAACCAACTCCTCAACAAGAAAACACTCTGTTCAAATCATTCTCCTCTCTTTCCTTAATTGATCACTTGAAAACATCTCTTTCACGCGCCTTAGACTTCTTTCCTCCTCTAGCTGGCCGTTTTTCCACTACTAAAAATGCTCATGATGATACGATTTCTTTCTTCATCACTTGCAATAACGCTGGAGTTGAATTTACTCACGCTATTGCTCCACAATTAACTGTGGAAGAAATTCTTGAATCTTGTTATGTGCCACCTATTGTTCATTCCCTTTTCCCACTTAATAAAATGTGTAACATCGAATGTGTTACTAAACCATTACTAGGAATTCAAGTAACAGAGCTTGTTGATGGGTATTTTATTGGTTGCACTATGAGTCATAGTGTAGGAGATGGCACTTGCTTTTGGAATTTCTTTAATTCTTGGTCTGAAATATCCAATGGATCTGAGTTTATTAGTAGGTTTCCAGTTCTAAAAAGATGGTTTCCTGAGAATATAAAGCCTCCAATTCATCTTCCTTTGAAGCTAGAAGATCAAGAATTATATGAGTGTATGGAGCTGCCACCATTGAAGGAAAGGATTTTCCATCTCAGTAAAGAAAACATAGGGAAATTGAAAGCAAAAGCTAACTCTGAAATGGGTACTAAATCCATCTCTTCTCTTCAAGCCTTTTTGGCTCATCTATGGAGATCTATTACTCGTTGTCGTCAGCTTCATTCCAAAGAAGAAGAAGTCACTATCATCATTGTCGTAGGTAAAGTTTTGTGACCCAAAAATAAATTTTTGACTTTGTTGTTATAATGGGTAAATTCATTTTTTGCCACATTTTGTGATCTATAGGTCACGGGGTAGAAATAACTACAAACATCACACCCCTTAGGGTCCCTAGTTGGACCCTGTGTGAATGCGAAATGCTTGTGCACTGGCTGCCCTTTATAAGTTACTATTATAATGGATAAAGTTCAGTCAATTAAGATGATTTTGCAACTTTTGTTATAGATGATAGTTGATCAGTTATTAATTTGGGAAAATAGCTATATGCAGGACTTTAATTACCGTTATTAGGGAATAAAGTCAAGTTAGTTGAACGTAACAAAAAATAATCTTGTATCTTTATTGTTATACTGTATAAAGTTCAATAATCATGTGTGAAATTAATGCGTTATTGTAGGCACAAGACCGAGGCTAAATCCTCCTTTTGCAGAAGGGTATTGGGGAAATGCAGCTTATTTCAAGCCAGTAAAGATTACAGCAGGAGAACTACTGGAGAAAGGACTTGGCTGGGCAGCATTGCAAATTAACAAAATAGTTGCTTCTCAAAACAATGATGTAGTGGTGAAACTATATAAGGAGTGGGTGGAAAAGCCTGTGTTATTTACAAAGAGTTCATTGTTTGTGGCCAATAGACTGACAATTAGTAGTTCTCCAAAGTTTAGTGTTTACAGTACTGATTTTGGTTGGGGGAAACCAGTGGCAGTGAGGAGTGGGATAGCAAATAAAGGTGATGGAAAAGTAACATTATTTCCTGGGGCAGAAGAAGGAAGTGTAGATATTGAAGTTTGTCTTTTACCTAAGACTTTGCTAGCTATGGAAAATGATGAAGAGTTCATGGAAGCTGTTACTGTTTAGAGAAAAAAGATATACTAAATCACCCTCCTTTGAGAAGTAACATCTTTTTTAGGTTATGTAAAATTTGGTTCAATCAAACAATAAAGGGTTCTTTGGCTGCTTTTAATGTGAAATTGCTACTGAGATTTGGGTTTATATGCATTACTAGTTTCTTGGAGTATAGAATAAATAATGATTGCATAAAAATTAATGGGTAGTTGAGTAACCACAAGTAGCAATGCAGGTCCCCCATCGGGGCGGAGCTAGAGTGTCGAGAGCGGGTTTGGCCAAACTCAATAGCTTTTGTTCGAAACCTGTATTTGTCTTAATTTTTTTTATTAAATATGTATAAATTATTAGTTTAGAACCCAGTAACTTAAAACGATTAAAATCCTGAACTCATAAGCTTAAAATTTTGGCTCCGCCTCTGTCTACCGTTGTAGGCTGATGTGGTAATTAAGGAGGTTTATACTTTTAAAACATTTCTTATAAATAATATCTGCATAAGTTTTTGCAAAATTTGGAAGAGAAAAAAAAGTAAGAAGTGCTGACACACAAAAGATAAAGTGTGGCCTCTCTCTATCATCCTTCACTATACCAACTACGTAGTTAAAGCTGTTTGGTTGGTGTACATTAGTTTATAGTTGAAGAGCAAAGTCTACTAGAAATTCTTTTGTAAACAATTATTGTACATGTGACTAATTGCTCCGGCTTAGGAGAAGAACACGGACATTAAACAACGTTTTTGTTTAACTAAAAAATAGAATTTCAGTCAAAGTTAGAATTTAGAAGAACGCGGGTTACTGATAATCAAAAGATTATGTAGAAGAAAATAATTTAGAGTAACCAGAGTGTAATCAGGAGAAAAACAAGTGAATCAAAGTATATTCCAATTGTGCCTTGTGTTTACAAGTGACCAAATACCTCCCTTTTATAGGTATCTTGAAGATATGCGTTTCCTCCAAATCATAATGAGACTATTATGAATAATTAAAGACATTGAATGCTACGTTACACAATCATTGTAATCAATACAAATTCTCTAACGTATCCAGTATTTAATGCCTATAGAATTTCATATCTGCACTCTTTATTATGGTCAGATCCAATCCTTTTGATAAATGACTTAAATAGGTACGGGCGCTGAATCTTTCAAATGTCCTCGCGTGCCTCTTCCTTTGCCTTTGCTCGTTTCTACTGCTGCCCGTGCCTCTTGACTAATTAAAATTCTTTGACTGTTTGACCAGTCCACGTGTCTCAACATGTCACTTACATGTATAAATGCAATTTTTCCCGATACAGATAGCCCCCCCCTCCCACTTTCCATTTATTCATCAATTGAATATTTAGGAAGTGAATTTCATTAAAACGAGAATTTTTGTCACTATTAATGCTATGACAAAATTGACGTTTCAATTGTCACTTCCATTTAATATTTCGTACACGTATCAATTTTCCATTGGCTCTGCAGTTTTTGCAGCCTTTTTCAAGGTTTTTACGGTTCCACTATTAATGAAGTGCCAGTTATCATAATTATGGTCTTTCCACCTCCGCACTTTTACCTTTGGAGGTTGCTTATCGGTATAAATATAATTTTTTTCCCTTGTCTTTTATCACATAAAGCTTATTGAACACTTATTTCTCCAAATCTCTGTTTACTTCTTCCTTAAATCATTCTTCTTCGATATGTCTTCTCCAAGCCCTAACCCTGAGAGAGTTTCCTTTACTGACTCCTTCCCCAATGCCCCTGTTAGGCACATAAGGGGAGGTAGACTTCGTAGTTTAGGATTTACTCGAGGTGGTTCATCTATGCCTTCTTCTGGTTCTGGTCCTTCCTCTAGAACTAGTGGTTCCCTTTCTCACAAATCTTCTTCTAGGGGTAAAGATCATTCTGAACCTTTACGTGAACCTTTAGTAGATGAGATAGTCCCTTCAGAATTGTCTTTTTACCATGACAGGGAATCTCTTAGAAACCAGGTTTCCGCATTAGATCGTGTCGATGTTTACCCTACTCAAATTACAGAGGTTTTGACTCCTGTGGTTCGTAAGGATTGTTATTGGAGTAATGACTTTCCTATTATTATCCCTAATCCGAATCAAAGAATTACTTCCTATTTAACTGGGTTCTCTTTTGTTTACACTTACCTTTTTACTCTAGGGTTTAGACCAGCAATCGACCCAGTCATTCTTGAATTTTGCCGTTTCTTCAATGTCTGCTTGGGTCAAATTGGCCCAATCATATGGAGGGTTGTTTCCTGTTTAAGGCATTTAGCCACTAAAGCTGAAGCTCCTTTTACTTTCCCTCACTTGATTCATTTTTACTCACCCAGGCTTTTTCGTAATGGTGTTTTTACACTAGTAGCCAGGAGTAAGAGGGTTTTGGTGAGCCCTGAAGATGACAAGGATCGTGGCTGGTATGCCCGATTTGTTGCTGCCCCCACTGTTGGTTTAGTGGGTGAAGATAATGTTCCATTGTGATGACCCAAAATATCATCTTTAAATTAAATAACCATCTCGATATTTTTAAGACCATGAAAAGCGGTATCAATAATTTCTCGACTTGCGTGCGCAGTCCGTATAATTTTTTGGAAAGTTTTTATGTGAAAAATGGACTAAATTGGGAACTAGAGCTTTAAAACTCAACTGAGTTGACTTCGGTCAACATTTTGAGCAAACGAACCCGGATAAAAGTTTTGACCTCCGGTAGTTCCGTATTGTGACTTGGGACTTGGTCATATGCCTGAAAGCGAATCTGGGGGTCCCTAGATCAAATTATCGCCATTTAACGGAATCTAGAAATCTAAGGCTAAAGATTTCTTAAGTTTGACCGGAGAGTTGACTTTTTGATATCGGGATCGGAATCCAGTTATGAAAATTTTTATAGCTTCGTTATGTCATTTATGACTTGTGTGCAAAATTTGAAGTCAATCGGACTTGATTTGATAGGTTTTTGCATTGAATATAGAAGTTGGACGTTCTTAGTTTCATTAGGCTTGAATTGGGATGTGATTCACGATTTTAGCATTATTTGATGGGATTTGAGGTTTCGACTAAGTCCGCATCATGTTTTAGGACTTGTTGGTATATTTTGTTGAAGTACCGAGGGCCTCGGGTGGATTTCGGAAGGTCAACGGGTAGAAAAAGCTGCTGAAATTCTCTTTGGGAAGCTGCTGTTTTTTTACAGCATCGTGAACAGTACCCCATGAACAGTACCGTGTGAAGTACCCTGTGAACAGTACCCGAACGCGTGAACAGTGCCCCCGACATTTTCTGGGCAAATTCTTAATTTCTGAAAATGGGACTTTGTACCATTTTCCATTTTTGTCAAATTGGAGCTCGGGAAGAGGCTATTTTCGGGAGATTTTCAGACAAAACAACGGGGTAAGTGTTATTAACTTAATTTTGGTTAGATTACCCGAATCTATTACTAGTTTTGATACTAAATCTATGAATTTAGTTGGAAGAGCTTGAAAACTCTCTCGGATATATTTGAGGATTTAAGGGTCAAAATGTTATCAAAATTTAGTAATTTTGGTATGGTTAGACTCGTGGTTGGATGAGGTTTCATATTCCGTAATTTTGTCGGGTTCCTAGACGTGGGCCCCACTGGCAAATTTTTAGTGCAATTTCGGATTTTAATGGAAAATGTAGAATTTCATATGGAATTAATTCCTATAATTTTTATTGACTGAATCGAATTGTTTATAACTAGATTTGAGAATTTCGGGCACGAATTCGCGAGGCAAAGACTTGTTGGAATTTTGAATTGGTTGCAAAGCGAGGTAAGTGTTTGGTCTAACCTTAGCTTGAGGGATTAAGAATTATGTCTTATTTGTTACATGTTAATTGTGGAGTACGACGTATAGGCATGGTGACGAGTATCTATACATTGGTGTCAAGCACGCCCGTGAGTCTTATACTTTGATTAACCTGACTCCGTTTCGTAGTGTATATGCTCTATATGATAATTTCTATTGAGGAATATGACTTGTGGAAGTATTATTGTTTTGACGTTGTTTCCCTTGCCAGGATGTTATTGTTTTTATGTTGTTTCCCTTGCCGGGATATTATTGTTTTGATGTTGTTTCCCTTGCCGGGATGTTATTGTTTTGATGATGTTTCCCTTGCCGGGATATTATTATTTTGATGTTGTTTCCCTTGCCGGGATGTTATTGTTTTGATGTTGTTTCCCTTGCCGGGATTTGATTGTTGTACTATTGTTGCCTTGCCGGGATTGAATTGTTGAACATTATAGAGCATTGGCTCAAGTTGAGAATTGAATTGTTGAACATTATAGAGCATTGGCTCAAATTGTGATATTTTTGATTTTGCCTTGCCCAAATTGCTTTGTGATTGTTGCTTGGGTGAGGAAGAGCGATAAAGCACGAAGGGTGATGCCGTGCACATTTATATTATTCATATGGTGAGGAAAGAGTGTTAAAGCACGAAGGGTGATGTCGTGTCGCACGATGTACAATTCCGTGCCGATTATATTGATTTTATGGTGAGGATGAGAGTAAAAGCATGAAGGGTGATGTCGTGCAGATTATATTAATTTTTATGGTGAGGACGAGAGTAAAAGCACGAAGGGTGATGCCGTGCACTTGTCCTTTATTTTCTTGATTCTTGTTGATAATTGAATTATGGCTTTCCTTATATTCCTTTATTGGTTTCTTGTTAATACCTGATATTATTGACTTCCTTGCCTGGATTGCTTTGTGAATGTTGCTTGGGTGAGGAAGAGTGTAAAGTACGAAGGGTGATGTCGTGTATGGTGAGGAAGAGTGTAAAGCACGAAGGGTGATGCCGTGTATGGTGAGGATGAGAGTAAAATCACGAAGGGTGGTGCCGTGCACTTTCTATTTGTTGTGTTTTTTTTGTTATTAACATTTCAAGTGTATTAACTGTTTAATGTCCTTTACTGTGTTGTGATACCTTGTGTTGTAAGCCATATTGTTTTCAATATCTCGCCGCATTTATATAAAGCTTTCAATACTTAAATTTTCAACAATTGTACTTTAATTAAAAAGGGTATTTTCTTTATTCAAACGATTTCTAAAAATAACTTCATCTTTTCTTGTTTATTTTCTAGTTGGGTTGGAAGTTGTACTCTACTTTATATTAAGTAAATGAGGCTCTTTGAACATTTTTAATTGTATTAGGTTATGGACCCTATGAATTGAGTAACATGAGAATGTTGTTGCGAAATGTGAGACGGAGACATGTGGGCACAAGGTGCCGAGAAAAATATGATGATTTTTATTAATGACAGATTATGATATAGGCACGAGGTACCAGGGAAAATATTATGGTTTTGTTTAATAGCACGTGAGTTGTCCGTGCGGTTGTGATGTAAAAATGGGCACAAAATGTCGTGAAAAATATGAAAGTGGGTTGAGACCTATATTAATTATGATTATGAAATGAGGTGTCACAAGATGACCTTTACTCGAAAGAATTATATTCGAAAGATGCTTATTTGAAAGAGATTTATTTGAAGGAAATATATTCAAAAGATATTTGTTGAAAAACATATTATCTTAAAGATTATTACTTGAAGGATTTATAGGTGAAAGATTTATATTTGAAGGACTTGATTAGATGATTGCACTTGTATTTATTAATTGTTGAGAAACATTTATGGTATTCTTGTTACCTGCTTTTTATATCATTGGTTGATCATTGTTGCCATCATCGGTACCTGCTTCGTATTATTTTTGTACGCTATATTGCACAAGTTTATTTGGTAGTCTGGTCCTAGCCTCGTCACTACTTCGCCGAGGTTAGGCTAGACACTTACCAACACATGGGGTCGGTTGTGCTGATACTACACTTCTGTATATTTTTGTGTGCAAATCCAGGTATTTGATCGATAGTAGCTATTCGTTGCGGTGGAGACTCAAGGTAAACTTGCTGCAGCGTTCGTAGTCCTCAGATTCACCTTCAATTGTACTTATTTCAATTTGTTCCCTTTGTTTCGGAATAGTGATGTAATTATGTTGTATGACTACTCCTAGAAAGGCTTCTGACTTGTACTACCGGTTTTGGGAATTGTAAATTGTTTAGAGAAATTTCATTTGAAGTTAATAAATATCAATGTTATTTCAGTAAATTTTAGGCTTACCTAGTTTAGAGACTAGGTGCCATCACGACTCCTTCGGAGGGATTTTTGGGTTGTGACAAGTTGGTATCAGAGCTCTAGGTTCATAGGTGCTACAAGTCATAAGCGAGTTTAGTAGAATCTTGCGGATCGGTACGGAGATGTCTGTACTTATTTTCGAGAGGCTACAAAACTAGTAGGAAAAATTTCCACTTCATTCATTCCTTATCGTGCGACATTTATTCAGCTTGAAGCATATATCTTATGTTATTTTGCATCCACTCATGTATGGAATTGCGCACTACGCTAATGGTTTGTGATACCGTAAAAGGTTATAAGAGAGCCAGGGCTACTCAACCATTGTTAATACGTGTCGTTCAGAACTGAAGATATGGAAGCGCAAAGAGATCTTTCAGTTGTGCGCATGGGGGTGCACAGAGTCTGACATTTGGTTGATAAGTAATATCTTAAGAAGGTTTAATTGGTTGCCTAATCATCATATGTGGATGTATATCTAAAAATAGTTGGTCGTATTAGAGATTATGTGTTTCGTATGGGATTTCTATTTAGCGAATGGTATTTACTAGCAAGTCGAGAAACTGGAAGAGGCGAGTTTAACTGTCATGAGGATGACATGCGCCAAATAAATAGCTTGAGGTGTCTTATGACTGGTGTCGTACGAGCGATAAAGGTTAGTATTGTGAATCATCGGAATGTTTCATATGGCTTCGTGCTAAGTGAGGGGAGTTTCCTATCAACGCTCAAATTGTGGGGTCATGTGTTATATTAGTTTTGTCTTGAGCTGTATATATGTGGTATTGAAAGGTTTGTCAAAACTTGTATATGATTAAGAGCTGATATTTGAAAAGAATGATAATGGGACTTTTGGTATTCCCGCGTCCTTAATAATTCTACATTTCAGTATCAGCAGGGACATGGAAACAATTTCAGAATACTCATAGTGCTCTAGTTAATCAAGGCACTTACGTGGGGCAATCATCTTTTAATGTACCAGTGGCATGAAATTTCCTGCAATGGTTATTTAAGTTATCCGGTACAAACTTAGTATGAGCAGTCGAACTGCGGATGGGTTGTTATGAAAATGGTGATACTAGGAACATCTTGAGAAATTATCCTAGACTTGTGAGAGACATATTTCGTCAAAGCACTCAGGCTCCGTTCCCCATTGCAGTTACTACTCCACTTACATGACCAACCATACGTAGAGGTCAGGATATTAGAGGTGGAGGTGAGACTCCTAGAGGTGGAGACCCAGTCCGTTGATATATTTTCTATGGTATGACTGAAGTTGCTACACCAGACGGTATCATTATAAGTACGGTCTCGAATTATTATAAAGTCAAAATTTCCTTAACTTGATTCGGTTTTGAGTATCGAGGAAAGTTCTCCTATTGTGCTCCACTTATGAGTGAGCTTCGTAATTCTTAAATCTACATATGTGAATACTTTTGTTGGGAGATTATATGGAGATAGTTATGTCTATTATTATGTGTTGGTCACTAAAAATAGATGTGAGGCTAAAAGTGACTCTTGTTAATCAATTTAATGAGTTTGATGTAATTTCTAAATAATTGATTTCCATTGTAAATTATATGCCCTACCGGCAAGAGGGATCATTGTATGTTGTGATTTTGTTTAACCGAATTTATTTGAAAGAAGGAAGAAAGGAAATGGAGAATTTTAGGTGGCACAATGTGCAAAATACTTGTGATTCAGAGTTGAGGATGAGATCCTCACATTTTTATATGATATGAAATATTTAAACCGGGCTACAAGCTGCGGTGGATGTTATATAAGGATGAGGTCCTGGTGGTGAAAATTTTATGTGTTTAAATTCTCCTTTTGTGAAATTAAAATTTGTGCTGTAGCACTTGTAGGGAGTCATGCCTATTAGGCTTACTTGAAAATTCTTGCATGAATATTTCTGTGCATAATTTGCCAAAATTGTATTGTAACTATTGAATTTTAGCCTACAAGGTAAGAGCAAAGTGGCGTTAAATTGTGACTCGTTACTTCGGGTAAGTAATTATAAGATCTCCATGCCTTGTTGTTAGTAATCTGGAGGTTTGAAACGAAATTTTGTTAACATGAGGTTAATTGGCGATGTTGTAATCTATTATGAACAACCATTAAGACCAGAGATGTGGTTATGGTCATACATATGATACATTTTATGTCAAGATATCATTGTGATAATGGCGTGCTTGTAATGCGGAGATTAGTGTTATTGATATATACTTTGTGGTGCGTTGTTGGGTTGTGGACATGTTGTTAGGAGTTGTTTGGGTGTTACTCTGACAGGTGGATAGGCCCAATTACAGGGGAGACTCTGCCGAAATTTCTGAAAAATTTGGGAGTTAGAAAAATTTGGGATATTGAGATGTCCAAAGAAAGAGATAAGTTACATTATGTGTTTGAAGACGGACTCTACTTCTCATTCAAGGATGAATGACCCTAAGTGGGGGAGAATGTAATACCCCATATTTGATGGGTGCGTAGGCACGAGTTGCTATAGCCAGTCTGGACTAATATCGTGTGTTGATGTAAAAATCGGACCTTTCTAGAAATGATTAGAGTGTAAGCAATTTGGTCTTGAAGTTTACGAATATGGATAAAGGAAATGATCTCAATTGAAATAGTGTTGTCGGACTTATGTCGAATGCGATAATGTGGGATCAACCGCGAATAATTGTGTAAAAGTAAAATCATCAATTTGGTAACTTGAGAATAATTCTTAGTACGTTCGAGGACGAACGTTTGTTTTAGAGGTGGAGAATGTGATGACCCAAAATATCATCTTTAAATTAAATAACCATCTCGGTATTTTTAAGACCTTGAAAAGCGGTATCAATAATTCCTCGACTTGCGTGCGCAGTCCGTATAATTTTTCGGAAGGTTTTTATGTGAAAAATGGACTAAATTGGGAACTAGAGCTTTAAAACTCAACTGAGTTGACTTCGGTCAACATTTTGAGCAAATGAACCCGGATAAAAGTTTTGACCATTCCGGTAGTTCCGTATCGTGACTTGAGACGTGGTCATATGCCCGAAAGCGAATATGGAGGTCCCTAGATCAAATTATTGCCATTTAACGGAATCTAGAAATCTAAGGCTAAAGATTTTTTAAGTTTGACCTGAGAGTTAACTTTTTGATATCGGGATCGGAATCTAGTTATGAAAATTTTTATAGCTTCGTTATGTCATTTATGACTTGTGTGCAAAATTTGAAGTCAATCGGACTTGATTTGATAGGTTTTTGCATCGAATATAGAAGATGGACGTTCTTAGTTTCATTAGGCTTGAATTGGGATGTGATTCACGGTTTTAGCATTATTTAATGCGATTTGAGGTTTCGACTAAGTTCGCATCATGTTTTAGTACTTGTTGGTGTATTTTGTTGAAGTCCCGAGGGCCTCGGGTGGATTTCGGAAGGTGAACGGGTAGAAAAAGCTGCTGAAATTCTCTTTGGGAAGCTACTTTTTTTTACAGCATCATGAACAGTACCCCATGAACAGTACCGTGAATAGTACCATGTACAATACCCTATGAACAGTACTCCGTGAACAGTACTCCCGTGAACAGTACCCCCATGAACAATACCGTGAACAGTACCGTGAATAGTACCCTATGAACAGTACCTCGTGAACAGTACCCCGAACAGTACCCCGTAAATAGTACCCGAACGCGTGAACAGTGCCCCCGACATTTTCTGGGCAGATTCTTAATTTCTGAAATTTTCCATTTTAGTCAAATTGGAGCTCGGGAAGAGGCTATTTTCGGGAGATTTTCAGAGAAAACAACGGGGTAAGTGTTCTTAACTTAATTTTGGTTAGATTACCCGAATCTATTACTAGTTTTGATACTAAATCTGTGAATTTAGTTGGAAGAGCTTGAAAACTCTCTCGGATATATTTGAGGATTTGAGGGTCAAAATGTTATCGAAATTTAGTAATTTTGGTATGGTTAGACTCGTGGTTGGATGAGGTTTCATATTCCGTAATTTTGTCGGGTTCCGAGACGTGGGCCCCACTGGCAAATTTTTAGTGCAATTTCGGATTTTAATGGAAAATGTAGAATTTCATATGGAATTAATTCCTATAATTTTTATTGACTGAATCGAATTGTTTATGACTAGATTTGAGAATTTCGGGCATGAGTTCGCGAGGCAAAGACTTGTTGGAATTTTGAATTGGTTGCAAAGCGAGGTAAGTGTTTGGTCTAACCTTAGCTTGAGGGATTAGGAATTGTGTCTTATTTGTTATATGTTAATTGTGGAGTACGGCGTATAGGCATGGTGACGAGTATCTATACGTTGGTGTCAAGCATGCCCGTGAGTCTTATACTTTGATTAACCTGACTCCGTTTCATAGTGTATATGCTCTATATGATAATTTCTATTGAGGAATATGACTTGTGGAAGTATTATTGTTTTGATGTTGTTTCCCTTGCCGGGATGTTATTGTTTTGATGTTGTTTCCCTTGCCGGGATATTATTGTTTTGATGTTGTTTCCCTTGCCGGGATGTTATTGTTTTGATGATGTTTCCCTTGCTGGGATATTATTGTTTTGATGTTGTTTCCCTTGCCGGGATGTTATTATTTTGATGTTGTTTCCCTTGCCGGGATTTGATTGTTGTACTATTGTTCCCTTGCCGGGATTGAATTGTTGAACATTATAGAGCATTGGCTCAAGTTGAGAATTGAATTGTTGAACATTATAGAGCATTGGCTCAAATTGTGATATTTTTGATTTTGCCTTGCCCAAATTGCTTTGTGATTGTTGCTTGGGTGAGGAAGAGCGATAAAGCACGAAGGGTGATGCCGTGCACATTTATATTATTCATATGGTGAGGAAAGAGTGTTAAAGCATGAAGGGAGATGCCGTGTCGCACGATGTACAATTCCGTGCCGATTATATTGATTTTATGGTGAGGATGAGAGTAAAAGCACGAAGGGTGATGCCGTGCAGATTATATTGATTTTTATGGTGAGGACGAGAGTAAAAACACGAAGGGTGATGCCGTGCACTTGTCCTTTATTTTCCTGATTCTTGTTGATAATTGAATTATGGCTTTCCTTATATTCCTTTATTGATTTCTTGTTAATACCTGATATTATTGACTTCCTTGCCTGGATTGCTCTGTGAATGTTGCTTGGGTGAGGAAGAGTGTAAAGCACGAAGGGTGATGCCGTGTATGGTGAGGAAGAGTGTAAAGCACGAAGGGTGATGCCGTGTATGGTGAGGACGAGAGTAAAAGCACGAAGGGTGGTGCCGTGCACTTTCTATTTGCTGTGTTTTTTTTGTTATTAATATTTCAAGTGTATTAACTGTTTATAGTCCTTTACTGTGTTGTGACACCTTGTGTTGTTAGCCATATTGTTTTCAATATCTCGCCGCATTTATATAAAGCTTTCAATACTAAAATTTTCAACAATTGTACTTTAATTAAAAAGGGTATTTTCTTTATTCAAACGATTTCTAAAAATAACTTCATCTTTTCTTGTTTATTTCTAGTTGGGTTGGAAGTTGTACTCTACTTTATATTAAGTAAATGAGGCTCTTTGAACATTTTTAATTGTATTAGGTTATGGACCCTATGAATTGAGTAACATGAGAATATTGTTGCGAAATGTGAGACGGAGACATGTGGGCACAAGGTGCCGAGAAAAATATGATGATTTTTATTAATGACAGATTATGATATACGCACGAGGTACCAGGGAAAATATTATGGTTTTGTTTAATAGCACGTGAGTTGTCCGTGCGGTTGTGATATAAATATGGGCACAAAATGTCGTGAAAAATATGAAAGTGGGTTGAGACCTATATTAATTATGATTATGAAATGAGGTGTCACAAGATGACCTTTACTCGAAAGAATTATATTCGAAAGATGCTTATTTGAAAGAGATTTATTTGAAGGAAATATATTCAAAAGATATTTATTGAAAAACATATTATCTTAAAGTATTACTTGAAGGATTTATAGGTGAAAGATTTATGTTTGAAGGACTTGATTAGATGATTGCACCTGTATTTATTAATTGTTGGAGAAACATTTATGGTATTCTTGTTACCTGCTTTTTATATCATTGGTTGATCATTGTTGCCATCATCGGTACCTGCTTCGTATTATTTTTGTACGCTATATTGCACAAGTTTATTTGGTAGTCTGGTCCTAGCCTCGTCACTACTTCGCCGAGGTTAGGCTAGGCACTTACCAGCACATGGGGTCGGTTGTGCTGATACTACACTTCTGTACATTTTTGTGTACAGATCCAGGTATTTGATCGATAGTAGCTATTCGTTGCGGTGGAGACTCAAGGTAAACTTGCTGCAGCATTCGTAGTCCTCAGAGTCACCTTCAATTGTACTTATTTCCATTTGTTCCCTTTGTTTCGGAATAGTGATGTAATTATGTTGTATGACTACTCCTAGAAAGGCTTATGACTTGTACTACCGGTTTTGGGAATTGTAAATTGTTTAGAGAAATTTCATTTGAAGTTAATAAATATCAATGTTATTTCAGTAAATTTTAGGCTTACCTAGTTTAGAGACTAGGTGCCATCACGACTCCTTCAGAGGGATTTTTGGGTCATGACATCCCTTCCCTGAGAAGTGGAATTTTGCACGTAGGTCTTTTATCCCTCTCGTACCTTCTTCTTTCAAGTTTATCAGCTTTTCTAATTTTACCCCCCTTTTTTAGCAACCATGGGAGTTGTGGGGGATGTTCTTAATTTCCGTGGTTGAGTAGATAAATTGATGAAGATCGCGCCAATGGATGGTAGATCTTGGAAAACACTTTCTAACCGCTTTGGTTGGAAGGTAAAGACTCATGGTAAGAGTTCACATTTTGTTCTTTTCGAGCCTATATTCTCCTTTATTGTTTTAACTTTTATCCTTCTTTTTGTCAGGATTTGCTATTTGATGGGTTACTGCTGAAGTAGTTGCAGCCTCTCGTGTCTCTTTGGGAACTCGTACTCCTTCGGGAACCCGTATCTCTTTAGAGAGAGCCCGAGAAATAGTCTTGGGTTCCTCTTCTGCGAAAAGGAAGGCTGCTAAAGAGGAAAATTCTGAAGAAGAGGTAAATGAGAGTTCCTTGGTAACGAGGCCACGAGTTAGGAGACGCATCGTTTCCGATGATGAAGCTGAAGTTTCGGTTTCTCTTACCGAACCTGTTGAAACCCCAATAATAATTCCTGATGATGACGTCACTCCCCACGATACTCGTGAGTCTATCGACCAACTTTTCATTAGTGGATTTGGTCGTGAAGATGTCGGGCCTATTTTAGATGAAGTACCTTTATCGTCTTTTTCATTACCCGTGCCTGTGATTCCTTCTTTACTGGCCCCAGCTATTTCCGTTCCTTTTTCTACTACTCTTACCTCTTCTCCGGATCCTCCTTTGACTATTCCCCCTCCTATAGTTCATCATACTGAAATGGGATCTTCAAGTAGAAGTGCCGCTATGAGGCGGGTAATTATTGAAATTCCTGCTGAGAGCAGCCTTTTGAGAAAGTCAGGTCAGGCGGATGTATGGCTGGAGCCTCTTATTGGCCCAATTGAAAAAACGAAGCTGGAGAGCCACAGTTCCCTGACTTTAATGAATGATATCGTGTATGCCACTCTGAAGGTATTTTCCTTCTCTCCCTTTTTTACTTTGAAAAATTTTTCATCGTTGGGATTCTTATTTCTTCTTTTTTTAGGCCAATCTTATTGGCACAGAATTGATGAAAAAAATTGCCCTTTTGGAGAAGATAACACGCGACTCTCAATTGGAAGCAATCAATTGGAAGGGGCAATTCGAGAGTGCTCAGCTTGATATAGAGAGCTTACAAGAGAGCAAGAATACCTTAGAGCAGCGAGTATGAGCTTTAACTTCAGAATTGGCGGTTACAAAAGCTTCTTCACACCAAGCAGAAAAATACAAAGAGCGTTTCGAGTCCTCCTTCTCAGAGCAGCTATCTAAAGCTAGTGAAGAGATCAGAGAATTAAAGGCTCTTTTAAACCAAAAGGAAATTTACGCTGGGGAGCTTGAGCAAAATTTGACTCAAGCACAAGAAGACCTCAGAATCTCTGCTGATAAGGTGCGTGCTTTAGAATGCTCCCATGCCTCTCTTCAAGCTTCCCACAGCTACATCTTGGCTGAAAATGAAGAGCTAAAAAATGAGATCGCTGCTTCAGAAAAGGATTATGAGATCCTTGAAGAAAAATCTGTTGTTGAGGCAAGTTGGGCTTTTTTGAATTCCCGTCATGATACCCTACTTGAAGCTGGCCAAGAAAACTTCAACCTGGAGTTGGAGTTAGCTAAAATCAACGAAACCATTGAAAAGGCTCAACAAACTCAGGACTTCCCTTCTCCCGTGGATAAAGTTCCCGTGGCTGAAGCTCTCATGAATGTTGAAGCTGATACGGGTATCATGACTATTTCAAACCCGATCGAGCCCGTTGCTGCAAGCTAAGTTGAAAGCGCGCCTGCTGATGCACCTGCCCAAATTGAGCCTGCTGCTATTGACGTTCCTGCCTCAATACCACAAACTTCTCAGTGACCAGTTTTAATCATTCAAATGATTTTATTTTTGTTTTGATTTTGGAAGATTGTAATCAAACCCTTAACTTCATGTGAGGGTTGATTTTAGAAACGTCAGTCCCCAAGTCTTTTAATGGGGCAATCTAAACAATTTCGTAGTTTTATGACTAAGTTCGAACTTAGTCTTAGATTTTTTTTTTACATATTAAGAAGTTTTTTATCTTAAACTTCTGCTTGCTTTATTCTCACCTTTATTTTTAAGGACTTACAGAATAATTTGCATTTTTGTTTTCCGAAAAATGCTTCTGTTAACCTCATGATTAATTTAAACATGAGTTTTATAAAAGAGGGCATTTTTATATTCCAATACTTAATGAAGAAGACGTCTCAACTTCATAATGGTATTATCGTACGATAAAAGAAATATGAATACACATGTTTCTCTGAAATAACTTTGACAAGTTTTTATATTTGAACCTTGTCTAGTTTCGAATAAAACTTAACATGTATTTGAATTGCATCTATAACTTTCTCGTAACTATTTTTCTTGTAACAGATTCAAAAGAAAAATAATAGACACGGGGTTTTTCCTTATAACCCGTTTAAGTACATTGCCTTTACCCTAACTATAGTGAGGTTTTTCTTTGGCCTTAGCTCGTGGCTTTATGACTTTTACTCTGTACTTGACTCTTTCAGGCTTGATTTTTCCTTAATCTGCTTTGCCTTCTTTATACATATGTCTGTGTATATTGTGTAGTCCCCCAAGTGTTTGAGTGTTGAAGTATGAAGCCTCGAGCACTTGATAGTTTCTCTCGTTTGGTCCTTTTCCTGAAAAGGAAAAACATACGGGACTCGGAGGGACGATTATAGATGAAGATTGCATAACCCGTTTGCATTTCTATCAGAATAATTGTAACCTTAGGCCAGGAATTTTAGGTTACTCCATGTGCCTTACAGGTCGTGACTCATCATTTAGTACGGTTAGCGTTTTGCCTATCATCTAAAATCATTAGTAAAATTTTAACAATTCAAAAATGAAATTTAAAATGGTTATACCTGACCGTGGGTTTTCCTTAGAAATAGTATCTTTAAAAGAACAACATTCCAATGTGAAGGTAGTATCTTGCCATCCACTGTTTCCAGTTCATATGCTTCTTTTCCTGCAACATCACGCACTCTGTAGGGTCCTTCCCATGTTGGACTTAATTTCCTTGCGTTAACTACCTTTGTAGACTAAAAAACCTTTTTAAGCACGAAGTCCCCAATTTTGAAGAACCTGAGGTGTGCTTTTCTATTGTAGTATCGTTCTATGACTTGCTTTTGTGCTGCCATTCTTATTAAAGCAGCTTCTCTCTGCCCCTCGAGTAAATTTAGGTTGACCCACATCTCCTCGTCATTAGATTCTTGTGTCGCCTATGTGAACCGTGTACTTGGTTCCCCTATCTCAACTGGAATTAAAGCCTCAGCTCCATAAACCAATGAGAACGGTGCTTCTCCTGTACTTGTTTTTGCAGTTGTGCGATATGCCCATAAAACTCCAGGTAACACTTCAGGCCCGTTTCCTTTTGATTCCTCTAGTCGTTTCTTTAAATTGTTGATAATGACCTTGTTCGTTGATTCTTCCTGTCCATTACCCACCGGATGATAGGGTGTTGACGTAATCCTTTTAATTTGCCAGCTTTGAAAAAATTCCGTGATCTGAGCTCCAATAAACTGAGGACCATTATCACATACGATCTCCTTTGGTACGCCGAATCGACATATGATATTCTGCCAAATAAAGTCTCTGACTTCCTTTTCTCGCACCTGTTTGAATGCACCTGCCTCTACCCATTTAGTAAAATAATCAGTGAGAACAAGCAAAAACTTTACCTGTCCTTTTGCTTGCGGTAATGGACCTACGATATCCATTCCCCATTTCATAAATAGCCATGGCGCAATGACCGGATGTAATAATTCTGTAGGTCTATGCATATTGTTACCGTACCTCTGCCATTTATCACATTTGGCCACGAAACTTTCTCCTCCTCTTCCATTTTAGGCCAGTAATAACCTGCCCTAATTAAGGTTCTTACTAGTGATCTTCCACCTACGTGATTCCCGCAATGACCCTCGTGTATTTTCTCATTACATACTCTGTTTGCGAAGGTCCAAGGCATCTTGCTAAGGGTCTACCGAACATTTTACGATATAGATTTCCTTGTTTTAAGCAGTACCGAGTGGCCTGCCTTCGAAGCGCATAAGCCTTTTTCTTGCCATCAGGGACGGTTCCATACTGCAAAAAAGCAACAATTTTGTTCCTCCAATCCCAGGTTAAGTTATTAAAATTTACCTCATTCGCATCAGGATCAAGAACTGAATGAAATAAATGTATCACTGAGGCATTTGCATCGTTTGCCACGTCGGCCGTAGATGCGAGATTTGCTAGGGCGTCAGCTTCAAGATTTTCATCCCTGGATATTTGTCTAATTTTCCAATCTTGAAATTGTTTTATCAATTCCCGTACCTTTTCCAAGTATTGTTGCATCCTTGCTTCCCTGGCTGTATAAGTCCCCAGCATTTAATTAACTACGAGTTGTGAATCACTCTTGATTATAATCTGATTTATGCCAAGTTCCTATGCCAGTTCTAAACCTGCAATCATAGCCTCATATTCTGCCTCATTGTTTGTTATGGAATGCCATTTAATAGCTTGCCGAATGGTTTCACCCGTAGGTGGTACCAATACTACCCCTAAACCTGCTCCTCTCACGTTAGATGAGCCATCAGTAAATAAAGTCCAAGTTCCTGGGTTAGCTCCATTGAACACCTGTAATTCTTTTTCTGCTTCTGACTGTATTCCCTGACTAAAATCAGCCACGAAATCAGCTAATACTTGTGATTTTATAGCAGTTCTAGGTTGGTAGGCAATTTCGTATTCACTTAACTCTATTTCCCACTTAGCTAACCTACCTGATAACTCATGCTTATGTAATATGTTACGTAAAGGGTAGGTAGTTACCACAACAATAGGATGACACTGAAAGTAAGGTCTTAATTTTCTAGATGCCATGATTAACGCAAATGCAAGTTTTCTAACTGAGGATACCTCGTCTCTGCATCTAACAAAGATTTACTTACGTAATAGATAGGTGATTGTTTACCTTGCTCTTCTCTGACCAAAATAGCACTTACCGCCACCTCCGAAACAACAAGGTAGAGGAGTAGCTTTTCCCCAGCCTTTGGTTTTGCCAACAAATGTGGATTTGATAAGTACATTTTCAAATTTCTAAGTGCTTGTTGACATTCCTCGTTCCATTCAAAATGATCCTGCTTCTTAAGGGCTGAGAAGAATTTAAAACACTTCTCTGATAATTTAGAGATGAATCTTCCCAAGGCCGCAATTCTCCCTGTTAATCTTTGAACTTCTTTCTTGTTTGAAAGTATGTCAGGGATTTCCTCAATGGCTTTAATCTGTGCAGGATTTACTTCAATTCCACGGTTAGAAACAAGAAAACCCAAAAATTTGCCTGATGCAATGCCAAATGCACATTTTTCGGGATTTAACTTCATATTAAATTTGCGCAAAATTGAAAGTGTGTCAGATAAGTGTGATATGTGATTTTTTAAGTATTGATTTTTAACAAGCATATCATCTATATATACCTCTATTGTCTTTCCTAAATATTCCTGAAATATTTTGGTAACTAACATCTGATACGTTGCACCTGCATTCTTTAGACCAAAGGGCATTACTTTATAACAGTAAGTCCCCATGTCTATTATGAATGAAGTTTTTTCTTCATCTGCCGGATCCATTTTAATCTAATTATAACCTGAATATGCATATAAAAAACTTAACAATTCATGACCTGCAGTTGCATCAATCAATTGATCTATGTGTGGTAGTGGAAAAGAATCTTTAGGGCAGGCTTTGTTAAGATCTGTATAATCTACACAAACCCGCCACTTACCATTTTTCTTTAGATCCACAACAGTATTGGCTAACCAGTTAGGATATTTTACCTCTCGAATGGAACCAATTTTTAGCAATTTTTGGACTTCTTCTTGAATCACCTGATTCTTGAAAGTTCCCTGCTTTCTTTTCTTTTGCTTCACAGGAGGATATGACAGATCATCATTTAGTTTATGAGTCATCACCTCCGGTGGTATTCCTGTCATGTCGGAGTGGGACCAAGCAAAGTAGTCCATGTTAGTTTTCAAAAATTCAATTAACTTACCTTTCATTCCTTGGTCAAGATTAGCTTCGACATAGACTTTTTTATCAGGACATTGAGCAAAAAACACGACAGGTTCTAATTCCTCTATCGTTGTTTTGATATCTTCATTCTCTTCTGGTTCTTGAATGGTATCAGGCCTTGAGTCTACATCTGTTCGCCCTTGTTCAGTTGAGGTTTGTGTTGTGATGTCCTCAACTGCCTTCTGTGATTGCTATTTGCCTCCACTTCTCGTGCTTGTATCTGCAACGGAGTTAATAGCCCTGGACGTATGTTGATCTCCGCGAATTTGACAAATTTCCCATGGCGGTGGAAATTTGATAACTTGATGCAAGGTTGAAGGAACAACATCCATTTCATGGATCCATGGTCTCCCCAGAATCATGTTGTAAGCCATCTCCATGTCTACTACCTGGAACTTTGTATCTTTGACGACCCCTTCAGCAAAAGTGGTGAGTGTTACCTCTCCTTTTGTGACGACACTAGAATTATCAAATCTAGATAGAGTATGCGCCTTTGGTATTACTCTATCTTCAGCTTGCGTCTCACGTAGCACTCTTAGCAAAATAATGTTCACGGAACTACCTGGATCAATCAAAACTCGTTTCACATTAGTATCATGCACAATTAAAGATATTACCAGTGCATCGTTAAAAGGGATTAATACGCCATCTGTATCTGCATCATTGAATGTAATATTGCCTTCTTCTAAAACATGTCGCACCCGTTTCCCTTAGGTAATAGTTAATTTGGAAGTTTTGTGAGCTGCAGTATATGACACACCATTGATGTCTTCACCCCCACTTATAACGTTAACAGTTCTTTTGGGAGAAGGTGGTTTTGGAGGCTCCTACCTGTTCTCCATGTAAGCTTGTTTGCCTTTCTCGCTGAACAACTCAGTAAGATATCCTTGTTTTAATAAATGATCAATTTCACTTTGTAAAAATCTGCAATCTGCTATTTTATGCCCGTGATCATTATGGAACTCGCACCAATGGTCAGGGTTGCGCCTGTTTGGATTCGATCTCATTCCTTTGGTCATCGAACCTTATCTCCCATACTTTTCAAAGCAGCTACGAGCTTGGAGGTGCTGACGTTGAAGTTGTAACCTCCGAATCTCGCTTTTAAATTTCTATCATCATCCCGTGACTCATAGTTGTTTCGCTCGTTCCTAAATCTTGATGAAGAACCTGATTCTCTGTTTTTTGATCTGTGATCATGCCTTTGATTATCCTGTTTTGACCGCGAGTCTTTCCCCGCAGGTCCCATATAGGGCTCGTACCTGTTTTTACCGGATATTTTTTCGTTCTCTGCATATCTTCAACGTATACTTTCTTCTTTTTGAGATCTAGGAACAATATCTTCCTCAATCCTCAACTTCGTGCTATACCTGTTATAAACATCATTCCACGTTGTAGCTGGGAATTCTCGAAAGCTTTCATTGAGTCTCCTCGTAGCTTCCAAGCTTTTTTCATTCAAATTGCTTGTGAAAGCTATAGCTGCCCAGTTATTAGGTACATGCGGCAATGTCATTCTTTCGCGTTGAAATCTGTCCACGAATTCTAAGCGATTCTGAATCTCCTTGCTTGATTTTGAAAATATCCTCAATTCTTTTTTCCACTTTTTGGGCTCCCGAGTGTGCTTTGATGAAAGAATCTGCAAGCTCAGCAAAAGAGTTTATAGAATTTTTAGGTAAAAGGGAATACCATGTTAGTGCTCCTTTGGTGAGTGTTTCACCAAATTTCTTGACTAATACCGATTTGATCTCCTGCTTAGTTAAATCATTGCCTTTTACGCCAGCTGTGAATGCAGTCACGTGGTCTCGTGGGTCTGTTGTTCCATCATACTTTGGAATATCATGCATTTTGAACTTTTTTGGAATTGGGAGTGAGGATGCACTTGGCTTCCAGGGTTATTGCGAATATCTGTCCATGTCTACCCCTTTGATTATGGGCGGCACCCCGGGTATTTGCTCTATGCGTTCACTTTGCTCCTTGAGCTGTTTTTGCAAGGTTAGTACTAAATTTTGTAAATCATAATTAATTACATTACCTGGTTCTCTCTCCTGCGATTTACTGGGGGTTCCACCGCTGCCTGAGTTAACAAGCCCGAAACGAGGGTTTTCTATAGTGTTATTATTTGGAGAAGGTGTGGGTGTTGCAACAGGTAACTGGTTAACAAGCGCCTCAACAGCTTTGTTGACCTGAGCAGTAATTAACTTCTGCAGAGTTTCATCAACAGCTTCAGCATTTTCAAATTGAGCATAGTTGTTTATTTGAGATCCATCAGGAGTACCCTCACGAGATTGTCGTGGAGAGTCCTGCGGAGTAGGAACTTGAATGTTAATATTCTGTGGGTCTCCCTGACTTTGTTGGTTCTCTTGGTTTCCTGGGGTGTTGTCATTGTTATTAGACATAATTGATGTAACAAGGAAGGTCAGGTGAAAAGAAAATAGATTATCAGATTCCCGGTAACGGAACCAATTTGTTTAACCAAAAAATAGAATTTCAGTCAAAGCTAGAATTTAGAAAAATGCGGGTTACTGATAATCAAAAGAATATGTAGAAGAAAGTAATTTAGAGTAACCAGAGTGCAATCAGGAGAAAAACAAGTGAATCAAAGTATATTCCAATTGTGCCTTGTGTTTACAAGTGACCAGATACCTTCCTTTTATAGGTATCTTGAAGATATGCGTTCCCTCCAAATCATAATGAGGCTATTATGAATAATTAAAGACATTGAATGCTACGTTACACAATCATTTTAATCAATACAAATTCTCTAATGTATCCAGTATTTAATGCCTGTCGAATTTCGTATCTGTGCTCTTTATTATGGTCAGATCCATTCCTTTTGATAAATGACTTAAGTAGGTACGGGCGCTGAATCCTTCAAATGTCCTCATGTGCCTCTTCCTTTGCCTTTGCTCGTTTCTACTACTGCCCGTGCCTCTTGATTAATTATAATTCTTTGACTATTTAACCAGTCCACGTGTCTCAACATGTCACTTACATATATAAATGCAATTTTTCCCTATACAGTTTCCATTTAGTGGATCTCTCCATTTCATGTCGTTTAGAGTATTGAGGAGAAATGTTTATAAAAGGAATTTTTACCTCCTGTAGCAAAGGTTAACACCTTATTTATTTTAAATAAATATCATTTTAAAAAATTATATTCTATAAATACCTTTTAATATTTATAGCAAAATATTTAATTTTGGTTACCTTCTACCCCTAAGCCACTAAATACGTTATTGAGTTACACTATTTTCTTTCTCTCTCTACTTTGATACATGCCATTCTCTTCCCCGTTCCCTGAAAACATGATGCTCAATCTCAAAATTCCTCTCACCCACATCACCTACGTTCTCTCCGATCCCAATTTCTCCAATTCCATCGGATGTTGCTTTGGCTCTTCTTCGCCATTGTAATTGGAACATGACTAAAGCTAACGAAGAATGGTTCGCTAATAAACTCGAGGTTACTAAAGCTATAGGTATCTTAATATTGGAGAAAGAAGTGTCCTTATTCTGTCACCATTGCTCGACGACATCATCTTCTCGAGGTTCATCTTCTGGAGAAAGAAGAGTCCTAATATTGGATAAATCTGGAATAGCTTCAAAATTTTGATGGCTTAAAAATGTCTCAAATCCTCTTAATTGTTCTGTCCAAATTAAGAAAAGAAGAAAACTGGTTGTCGGCATGGGAATTGAATATGTGATGTATGTCAAATTCTTGAATGGGAGGATTGGATTAATTTGGATGTTAAATCTTTTGGCGTAAATCCTTTTTTACACACTTAACCGCAAGATGCTCTTCAAAGTTTGGCCCTAAATTTGTTTTCCAGTTTAAGCTTCTGTATAACAATCTAACATTAACAAAATTCTTTTAGGGCCTTTAATTAAAATCTTTTTTTGGTTTGTAGACGGCATCATCTTCTTGAGGTTCATCTTTTGGAGAAAGAAGAGTCCTAATATTGGATAAACTCGAGGTTCTCAACTTCCGCCATCTTCAATACAAGATTCAAGCTTTAACAGAGTCCTTATTCTGCCACCATTGCTCGACGGCGGATTCACCGAAAATTAGGGTTTGTTCTTGAACAAAGACGACGGAGTTTGGGGCTGAGCAACTTGAATTTTCTGTATCTCGCTGTATTTCCATGTATTTCATTGTATTCATTATCTTTTTTTCTTTGTATTTCAATGTATCTCATTATATTCTATGTATTTCATTGTATTCACTGTCTCGTTGTATTCCATGAATGTATTCATATTTTTTTTAATTAATATAATTTATGTATTCAGATGTATTATATAATTTCTATGAAGATTTCTATGTTTTTGGGATGTTTTTCGGTTGAGAATCTTTTTAATTACTGGAAATACAAAATTTGTGTGTTATAATGGAGTTTGTTGAGTTATATTAGGAGTCTATTATGTTAATTGATTCACTTTCCATTTAAAAACAGTCTAATCCCCTATTTCACGCTGTGAATACAGTCGAATATAATAATATGTCCACCTGTAATCCCATGTTTCACACCATGAATACAGTCGAATACACTCGAATACAACAACTAATTAGCTGGACTTCCCTGATTCACGCCTATTTTTGCTATTGTATTAATGAATACAGTAGCTTAAATACATCTTATAACAACAGAAAAGGTATCTATAATTCGTAATATAGCAAATGGTATCTATAGATAGCTAATTACCACTAAAAGATAGTGCTTTATGAAAATTTCTCTTTATAAATCATTTTTTTTAGGCATCTTCAACTCTCGTACAGTGATCGTGCCAATGGTCAACAGTACTATATTGAATTCTTTTATTATAATCGTGTTTATAAAATCATTCTTTTGTTGATCTAGCTAGAGCTGTCAAAACAGATTGATTAGTCCAGTTCAATCTTAATAGGCTATAAAAATCAATAAAGCCAATCCAATCTAATTGGGTGGGTATCGGTCGATTCTAAATATTATCGGTTTAATATATCGGTTGTCAGTTTATAAATATACTAAACTCATAATCGAACCACTACGGGGTCGTTTGGTTGGAATACGATTTATACCGGTATAAGTTATGGCGGTATAAGTTATATTGCGATAAGTTATGCTGAGATTAGTTATGCTGGGATTGTTGTTTATTTATTGTTTGGTATGCTGTATTAAGAATGACAATTACATAATTTCTAAGAATAAGGTTGTTTACCGTGAAAATGGTAATAACAATTAGATTTGATTTAG
Source organism: Nicotiana tabacum (assembly GCF_000715075.1). Lineage (NCBI taxonomy): Eukaryota > Viridiplantae > Streptophyta > Magnoliopsida > Solanales > Solanaceae > Nicotiana > Nicotiana tabacum. Next base: position 85,230,023 of record NC_134099.1, read on the forward strand.
TGGTTTTAAAAATAAGTGATCTATTTTTATGCTGGTTGTTAGGAAGTTGATGCTATGTGAAAGACTTAGAAATGAAATAGGAGCTTAAGAACGAGGAGATAATCAAATAGAATCGCTGCTAATCAGGGCCTCGAGCTTGCCTATTCGAGGGTCTCAGGGTCGAGTTTGAAGCTCGGTTGGGAGCTATCGAAGGCGGTTGATGGCGAATAACGGATACAAATAGATCAAGGGCGGCTCTTTATGGCCAACAACATGCAATAAATGATGAACAATGAATAGAATCACAATAAATACGAGCAATAAATAGAGTAATAAGATCGAGAGAATATGTTAGAGAGTAGAGAGAATGTTCTTGTATATTTAGTATGGAGCAACCGATAATAATAAGCGATACTTTTGACAATTGACTTGAGGTCTTAGCCCTTGGTCCATGACCTCGGGTTTTTTCTATTGTTGAGAAGCCCATGATGGTCGAAAGTTGATCCCTGAGTGTTCTCAAGTTAGACCTGTCTTTTATATGTTGGGTCATTGTGACCTACGATTTTAGCGCTAGCGACAGTGGCTCTTACGCATTTGGTCGGTGCGACCCTTAAATTTTGGTGCTGGCGACAATGGCTCTTATGCATTTTCTCTTGGGCATATTCAGTAAACTTTTTTGGGTTCAGTCTCCAAATCAGGTTAAAACTCGAGCTCATCCAAGCCTCAAGTTTTTGAATTGCAAGCGGGCCCTTAGGCTCTTACGCATTGGGTCGATGCGACCTTTTATATGGGCTGGCGACAATGGCTCTTACGCCTTGGGTCGGTGCGACCTTTTATATGGGCTAACGATAATGGCTCTTACGCCTTGGGTCGATGCGAACTTTTATAAGGGCTGGCGACAATATCTATTATGCCTTAGGTCGATGCAACCTTTTATATGGGCTGGCGACAATGGCTCTTACGCCTTGGGTCGATGCGACCTTTTATATGTGCTGGCAATAATGGCTCTTACACCTTGGGTCGATGCGACCTTTTATATGGGCTGGCGATAATGGCTTTTACGTCTTTGCTTTTTGGTATATTCAATAAACTATTTTGGGTTCAGTCTCCGAATCATTTTATGACTCGAGCTCGTTTGACCCTGAAGTTTTTGAAACTCAAGCTGGCTCTTAGGCTCTTACGCATTGGGTTGGTATGACTTTTCATGTGGGCTGGCGACAATGGCTCTTACGCCTTGGGTCGATGCAACCTTTTATGTAGGCTTTATTTTTCCCTCAAAAAGGATATTTTGAAATAGTGTTTGCCTGACTCTTCGACGATTTAATAAAAAAACATCGATTGTGAGTCATTATATGGCGATGATCGAGCACCTCGGAAGGTTTGGCTCGGAGGCTGAGTATCTCGAAGCCAGTTGTTTAGGAGCTGACGTAGTTGAAGCTCTTTTGCCTATGTCGAGGGTAGCCTGTTTTAACTGGTTCTTTCCGATGTATATTCAAAGTATTTGAAGGCCTATGATTTGTAGCGACGGTCGGGCATCCTCGAGTCGCGTTAGTTTGGCTGGTACAACCAAGTGATCGGAGTCATTTGTGTTTGGCCGGAGCCTTTAAGTCCCGAGTGAAGTAGTTTTAGCGTCTATATCGAGGGTATGTCTTTTTAGGGGTCTTACAAGTTCGATATATAGCCAAAACTTTGAGATTGGGTTTATGCCTTTAGTAAGGTCTTACAAGTTTTACATGCATTTGAGGTCTTACAGTTTTGGATACTTGGTACAAGTATGGTTCATGCCTTATATAGGTCTTATAAGACTGAGGCTGCCCGCATGTAGCCTTACGACCTCGGGTTTGGATAAGTTGATGGAAATGGTGATTGACGCCAGTCCCTGAGTCATCGAGGGTTTCTTGGCTCGGGAGCCATTACTTGTGAACTATTGAGCCCCTGTTTGGCGTATCTTGGCTTCTTCGAGTTGGTGACCTTCCGGGGGGATGCCCCCCAATATTTGAGGTTGATTGCAAAAGAAGCCTTGAATACTTGTTGGATCTTCCTTAGGTAGCATGTAGATGTTGCCTCGTTAAAAACCTTGCCGATAAAACTCTTTTTGGGATAAAATCAGGTTGAAGGAAAAGAGTGCAACGCATGCCTTAGCAGTAGTATCGTTTCAGCATCGATATGTTCCAATTGCTTGGAAGTTTCTCGCCTTCCATGGTGCCGAGCTTGTAGGACCCTTTGCCAATTACTCCGAGGATGCGGTACGGTCCTTCCCAATTCTGTCCTAGTCATTAGGGTTTCGGGTGTTGAGGGTGACTTTTCTTAGGACCAAGTCCTCGATTTTTAGATATTGAAGGTTTGTTCTCCTGTTGTAATATCTTTCGATCCTTTGCTTTTGGGTGGCCATTCAGACCAGCGAGGCTTCTCGCTTTTCATCTAATAGTTCGAAGGTCGTGGTCATAGCCTCGTTGTTCGAGCTCTCAGTGGTGTGTTGGAATCTGGCGCTTGGCTCCCCGACCTACACTGGTATCAGGGCCTCGACACCATATACTAGAGAGAAAGGCATTTCCCCTGTGCTTGACTTTGAAGTTGTTCGATATGCCCGTAACACTTCGGGCAATATTTCTCTCCATTTTCCTTTAGCGCTTTCCAACTTCTTTTTTAAGTTTTTGGATGATGGTTTTGTTTGTGGATTCGGCTTGGCCATTTGTGCATGGGTGGTAAGGCGTTGATAGGATTCTCTTGATTTTATGATCCTCAAGGAACTGTGTTACTTTGCTCCCGATGAACTGCCTACCATTATCGCATATTATCAAGGAAGGAATCCCGAATTGGCACATAATGTGATCCTAAATGAAGTCAATGACTTCTTTCTCTCTTATCTTCTCGAAGACATGCGCTTCAACCCATTTCGAGAAATAGTCAGTCATAAATAAAATGAATTTAGCTTTACCTGGTGCCGTTGTTAGGGGTTAGACGATATCCATTCCCCATTTCATGAATGGCCATGGCGATAAGACCAAATGTAGCTGTTCGCCGGGTTGGTGAATCATAGGGGAAAATCTCTGGCATTTGTCGCACTTTCGGATGAATTTCTTTAGTGTCCTTTTCCATGTTCTCCCAGTAGTAGCCTACCCTGATAATTTTTTGGACCAAGAAATTGGCACCGGAGTGATTTCCACAAGTACCCTCATGGATTTCTAGGAGTACATAGTCTGTGTCCCCCGACCCCAGACATACTGCTAGGGGGCCATCGAAGATCCTTCTGTATAAAGTCTCGCTTTCATTGAGTGAGAACCAGGCTACTTTGGTTCGCAGGGCCCTTGATTCCTTTGGGTCCGTGGGTAATTTTCTGTCTTTCAGATAGTCAATGTATTTATTTCTTTAATCCCATGTTAGGCTAGTGGAATTAATCTCGGCATGACCTTCCTCGACCACTGATTTGGAGAGCTGAATAACAACCCCGGGGAGTAGATCGCCTTCTTCAACAGACGATCCTAGGTTTGCAAGGGCATCAGGCTCGCTGTTCTGCTCACGAGGTATGTGGACCAGGGTCCATTCTTTGATACGACGTAATGTGATTTAGATTTTGTCCAAATACCTTTGCATCCTGTCTTCTCGAACCTCGTAGCTCCCATTTACCTGGTTTACTACCAGGAGTAAATCGCATTTCGCTTCGACGGACTCAGCTCCCAAGCCTTTAGCCAATTCTAGACCTGCAATCATAGCCTCATACTCGGCTTCATTGTTAGTCAATTTTTGCAGTTTTTATAGATTGCCTGATTATGCCACCCGTGGGCAGCTTTAGGACTATACCAAGCCCGGATCCTCTTACATTTGTGGCGTTGTTGGTGAATAGGATCCATACCCCGGAAGACGAGCCTGATTTTAGCAAGAGTTCCTTTTCTACCTCGGGCACGAGGGAGGGTGAGAAGTCGGCCATGAAGTCCGCTAGAATCTAGGACTTGATGGACGTTTGGGGTTGATATTTGATATCATACCCCCGAGTTCGATGGCCCATTTGTCCAATCGCCCCGATAGTTCGGGCTTATACAATATGCTTCGGAGAGGGTATGTTGTTAACACGTAGATACAATGGCATTAAAAATAAGGTTTTAGATTTTGTAATGCGCTTATCAATGCAAGAGCTAATTTTTCTAGGTGCGTATACCTAGTTTTGGCATCCCCGAGGGTCCGACTTACATAATAAACAAGATTGTGTACCTTGATCTTCTCAAACTAGCACGCCACTTACTGCTATTTTGGATACGGCTAGGTATAGATACAACGTCTCACCCTCTTTTGGCCTGTGGAGCAAAGGTGGACTAATCAGATATCTCTTCAGTTCCTCTAAGGTGTGTTGGCATTCTGGAGTCCACTCGAAGTTGTTTTTCTTTTTGAGTAAGGAGAAGAAATGGTGACTCCTGTCCGACGACCTTGATTTGAATCTGCCTAGAGCCGCTATTCGCCCGTCAGCCGTTGTATGGATTTTACATTATTCACCACCGTGATTTATTCGATGGCCTTTATTTTGTCGGGGTTGATCTCGATCCCTCTGTTTGATACCATGAAGCCTAAGAATTTCCCGAACCCACTCCAAAGGCACATTTCTCGGGGTTAAGCTTCATGTTGTAACTTCTGAGGATGTCGAATATTTCCTGCAAATGCGTCAAATGGTCCTCTGCGCGCACAGATTTAACTATCATGTCATCAATATAAACTTCCATGGATCTGCCTATTTGATACTCAAATATTTTATTAACTAGACGTTGGTACATGGCCCCTTCATTTTTCATCCCAAAGGGTATTACATTGTAATAGTAGGTACCATACTTTGTGATGAACGAAGTCTTTTTCCTATCCTCGGGGTTTATCTGAATTTGGTTATACCCCGAGTAGGCATCGAGAAAGGTGAGGGTCTCATGGCCGGCCGTAGCATAGATCAAATGGTCAATGTTAGGCAATGGGAAAGAATCCTTGGGGCACGCCTTATTTAAATCTTTATAATCTACGCATATTCTTAACTTGTTTCCCTTTTTGGGAACTACCACTACGTTGGCCAACCATTCGAGATACTTTACCTCTCTGATAGACCCTATTTTAAGGAGTTTCGATACCTCGTCTTTGATGAATGCGTATTTTACCTTAGACTGGGTTCTTCTTTTTTGCTTTACCGGTTTAAACCTGGGGTCGACACTCAATTGGTGGGTAGTTATTTCTGGCGGGATTCCTGTCATGTCTAAAAGGGACCAGGCAAAACAGGCGATGTTGTTAATTAGGAATTGAATGAGTTTTTTCCTGAGTTCGGGGGCTAACCCGGTTCCCAAGTATACCTTCCGATCCGGGAGATGCTCAATCAAAACAGCTTGCTCCAGTTCTTCAATTGTTGATTTTGTTGCATCCGACTCTTTGGGGGCGACGAAAGTTCGAGGGGCGAGGAAATCTTCTTCATCGTCCTCGGGGGTTTGTATGCTCCTAGGCTCACCCGAGGCAGAGTGTAAGGGGCTTGGTGCCTCCTGGTAAACTGCGAACATTTCTTTTGCCATATGTTGTTCACCATATATAGTTGTTATGCCATCTTTCGCTGGAAATTTTACCATCTGGTGCAGGGGCTTGGTGTCTCCTGGTAAACTACGAACATTTCTTTTTCCATATGTTGTTCACCATATATGGTTGTTATGCCATCTTTCGCTGGAAATATTATCATCTGGTGCAGAGTTGACAGCACTGCCCTCATGCCGTGTATCCACGGCCTGCCAAGCAATGCGTTGTACCTCATGTCACCAATGATGATGTGGAACTTGTTATTCTGAACTGTACCGAACACATCAACCGAGAGGACGATCTCTCCCTTTGTTATTTCACCGGCCATGTTGAAGCCGTGGAGGACCCGGGAGGCGGGCACGACTTGGTTGAGCAACCCGAGCTGTTCCACTATCTTTGACTTGATTACGTTGGCCGAGCTACCTGGATCCATGAGTACACGTTTAATTTGAACGTTGCTTAAGAGGAATGAAATTAACAGTACGTCATTGTGCGGTTCTGCCAAGGTCTCGAGGTCATCCTCGCTGAACGCGAGGGTGTCTTCGGTCATGCGGTCTCGGATCGGCCCCTCGATTGCATCGGACATTTTTGTCCGTTTGATCATGGGTCCTTGAGGAATATCGGTCCCTCCAATAATCATGTGAACGATATGCCGAGGAATCTCTCTTTTTGCCCAGGTTGGGTGTTTCCGAGTTTTTTGCTGAGTTTCTCGGCAAACTCCCTAGTGAACGCGAGGATCGGCGTTAATGCCTCGGGCGTCGCACGAGGTCGTATCCTTGAGAATCGGCTCCGGTATGTTCTCAGGATTTCGTGGTGGCATACCAGCGCCTGGAACATCTACACCATTTTCTTCGCGGTTCTCAAGATAGTTGTTTACTGAGTCAGACATTTTGACCTGAAATCAAAGGTCTTGGGCAAGAAAAAGTGTGAAAGATAACTTGCGTTATGTAGTTAAACCAACAAGAAAATAATCACTATTATTTTTAGCCCACGGTGGACGCCAAACTGTTTACCGTGAAAATGGTAATAACAATTAGATTTGATTTAGTTGTTCTAAAAATACGTGATCTATTTTTATGCTAGTAGTTAGGCAATTAATGCAACGTGAAAGACTTAGAAATGAAATAAGAGCTTAAGAACGAGGTGATAATCAAATAGAATCGCTGCCAATCGGGGCCTCGAGCTTGCCTATTCGATGGACTCAGGGTCGAGTCTGAAGCTTGGTTGGGAGCTATCGAAGGCGGTCGATGGAAAATAATAGTTATAAATAGATCAAGGGCGGCTCTTTATGGCCAATAACAAGCAATAAATGATGAACAATGATAGAATCACAATAAATACGAGCAACAAATGGAGTAATAAGATCGAAAGAATATTCTAGAGAGCAAAGAGAATGTTCTTGTATATTTAGTATGGAGCAACCGATCTTACAAAATGACAAGGATCCCCTTTATATAGAAGGAGGAATCCCAACATAGTACAAATACATTAATTACAAAGGTATGGGGATGGGCCAGCTAGTTGACACCATGATCCAGGTCTGAACTTAGCTTACTAGACTTCATTAGCCCTAGCTATGCGCCTTGGAAACTCCCCACCGTTCCATAATAGCCGTTGGTCTATATTGCCCCGAGGTCGAGTGTCGGTAGCCCTCGAGGGTGAGCCTCTACCCTTGTCTCGAACCTTGTGAAATATGCTTACGAACAATCATAATGACGGAAAATTGGACCCTCCGATTTTACTGTATACAAAGGTATAAGTTATATCGGTGCTAATTACCCCACCTTCTATAAGGTATAGGTTATCCCAATGTTAAAATTAACACCGGAATAACTTATACCTGGTTTACTAACAAAACAGAGTATTAAGGTGGTATTGAATTTTTATACTACCCTTATACCTTCTTAAACCTTATACCAAACGACCCCTAAAATATCGGATATCGATTAATCTGTTACCGATTCGATTATCGATTTACACCATAAGATAATTCAATTTAGAAAGAAGAAGCGCAGTATAATGTGTAACGATGCATAAAAATGAGAAATTTAAAACAGAACAGTTGGTGATCTTTAGACAATTATCACTTAGTGAAAAATGCACGTCTAATCTTACCATCTCTATTCTCGAAGTCAATAAAAATAAATACTAGAAAGAGTAATTAATAAATATTCAACAATCTTATCTTGCTATTATCTTAGTAGCGGGCGGACATAATTTATAGAAAATGGTAAAACCCTAATTTTCTAAATGATAAAGAATCAATACAACAAAAGAAACAAATAGATAAACTAAAATTTAAACAATTAATTCTTTAAAGTTTAAAACTAAAAATCTCAACAGAAGAATGAATATGAGATATTCGGAAAAAGTTTAAAACTTAAGCTAACGAGTAAAGCCTGAAGATGAGGAGTGACAATAGAGAGCAGGGCCAACGGAGGGTCAAGCCATTAAAGCAAAGCCTTTAGTCCCAGCATTTGTGGCCCCATTTTTTTCTATTAATAATGTAATTTTTATAGTTAATCTTTCTTAACAAATACTACTATTGACTATTGTATGATATCAAATTACATAATCAAATTTTTATTAAAATAAAAAAAGAGAACCATTTAGCTATGTGATTGATGGTGACAGTTGAAAATTTTCATTATGATATTAATATTCTTTTCTTTTGTTTTTTTCCTCATAAGTAATAAAACTTGTATAGTGTATTTTCCCTTTTTCATTGTGTTTAGCTGTCTATTCTATAAAAAATAAGGATAAGGACATTTTAAATTAAATTGTGCATATTTATTCTTTCGTTGAAATTTTTAAACATTGGAACAGGCGAACTGAAGCAGTGAAATGCTGTAGTGATATCAAGTTATCAACTTAGGTAATATTATTCTAACTTTCTATTACCTTATAATCATACTTTACCTTTGATAAATTTTACTTATAGGTGTATATTGCTTTTTATTGAATATTAAAATTCAAATATATCAACTAGAAAATATAAATCAGATTACTTAAAACATACAGAAATAAATAAGAGAGGGGAAAAATTAAACTTAAATACAATCTAAAAAAAGAGCTATTTAAACAATGTCTTAAGCAAAACTAGATGAATTGTCAACTAGAAAATAAATATAAAGAGAATCAATTGTAAAGACTTATTACCAATTTTGCATCTTAAAAAAAAAGTAGAAAATGTACTTTAACTAAAACAAAGTAAGTACATATGTGAAAAGTTTTTTTCTTGTTGGTAAAAGAGCTTAAGGGCTCTTAGTAAGTTTTGCTTGAGACCACCAATTTGGTTGAGCCGCCTCCTACATAGAGAATGAGAGAACGAAGCCCTAAATTAGATTTATATACTTAAATATAATTTTGATAAAGCTTATTGTCGATTATACATGTTCACCCGTAAAATGGTATATTTGAATTTGTACGTGATTTATAGACAAGTAAATTAATTTGATCCCAAAATGATAAATAAATTAAACAAGAATGTAAGACTTAGTGTTGAAATAGAGACAAGACAGTATAAATCTTGATCCCGGGAGCAGAGCTTCCGGAGGCAGTAGTAACAATATTGATGAGCAAGAAGATGAAATATTATTGAGCTTTTGAACAGAGTATAGTATATGCTTGTTAGAAAATTCGTGTCCCTTACAATGGTTGTAGAGCTCATTATTTATAGTTGCACCTAGGGAACAAGGTCCTAGGATCAAGCCCCTCTTAAATGACAATTATGAGGGCTATTCTCTATAACGAACCATGTACTTAATGCTATAGAATATTCTCCATTAATTGCTATCGGGTGGCAGACATTTGTTTCGCCTTTACGAACACCATCTCCTTCGGAGACAAACGAGATCTGTAACGATCCGACTGGTCGTTTTGAGATCTAGCGCGTCGTTCAACAGTTTGAGGCCATGAGCAGCTTCACTTCAAGTATTATGACTTGTACGCAATCGGAATTGAATTCCGGGAAGTTCAGAGTTAATTTGGAAAGAGAATTCTCATTTCAGAAGCTTTAAGTTGAAAGAATTGGCTAAGGTTATATTTTTGAGTAAACGACCCCGGAATCGGGATTCGAAGGTTCCAGCAGGTTCATACGATGATTTCAGACTTGGGCGTATGTCCGGAGGAAGATCCGGGAACGTATCGGTGCCTATTGTGAAAGTTAGCATTTTTGGAAGAATCTCATAAGTTTGGATTGAAGTGCATTTCAGGGTTATCAATGTCCGTTTGAGATTCTGAGTCTGGGAATAGCTCCGTATGGTGATTCTGATATTGGGAGCACGATCGGAAGTGAATACGGAGGTCTGTGGGTCATTTTGAAATCATTTGGATAAAGATAGAAATATGAAGGTTTTGATAAGTTTGACTAGAAGTGGACTTTTTGATATCGGGGTCGAATTTCAATTCCGGAAGTTGGAGTAGGTCTGTAATGTCAAATATGACTTGTGCGCAAAATTTGAGGTCAATCGGACGTGATTTGATAGATTTAAACACCGAAAGTAGATATTTGAAATTTTAAAGTTCATTAAGCTTGAATTGGAGTGCGATTCATGATTTCGACATTGTTTGATGTGATTTGAGGCCTCGAGTGAGTTCGTATCATGTTTCGGGACATGTTGGTATAGTTGGTTAAGGTCCCGGGGGCCTCAGGTGGATTCCAGACTGTTAACGGATCAAATTTGGAGTTTGAAGAAGGGCTTCAGCAGCTGGTATCTGGTGTAACCGGACCTGCGGGGTTTTGACCGCAGGTGCGGCCAAAGGAGCGTAGATGTAGTTGAGAAGGGAGAAGGCTGGGACCGCAGATGTGGTCAAGTCGTCGCAGAAGCGGGACCGCACCTGCGAAAGAAGGATTGCAAAAGCGGAAATAGGAGGCCTGGGAAGGACTGCAGATGCGGTGGTGGGGCCGCACCTGCTGAAGAAGCGATCGTGTGACCGTAGGTGCGGAAGTGCTGGAGGCAGTAAGATCTTTAAAAATCGGGGGGGTTAGTCATTTTCCCCCATTTTCATTTGGTGTGGACGATTTTGGGGAGCTTCAAGTGGGGTTTTTCATCATCAACGACAAGGTAAGCTAACCCCACCTATCCTGAGTTAAATATATTAACTATGTGCGGATTTGAGCATGAAAATTTGGTAAAAACTTGGGGTTTGAGGGGAAACCTAGAAAATTCGTATTCTTGAAATTTGACAACGATTTAGGGTATGAAATTAAGAGAAAATCATATATTTGAGTTCGTAAGTTCATGGGTAAACTTTATCTTCGAAAAATTTCGGAATCCGGGCACGTGGGCCCGAGGGCAATTTTGTCAACTTTTCGATCGGGGTTAGGAATTGTTATAAATTGGATTGTAATGAGTAATTGAACATACATTAATAGATTTGCATAATTATTGGCTAGTTTTGGGAGCATTATGCATCGATTCGAGTCTTCGGAAGAGCGTGGAATGCCAGTTATGGATCTTCGGAGCGAGGTGAGTCTCTTTTCTAACCTTGTAAGAGGATATTGTCCCCATAGGTAAAATAATTGGTTATGTTCTCCTATTTGTGGGGGCTACGTACGCACGGGGTGACGAGAGTCCGTGCATAGCTACTAATATGTGTAAGTTCGGATAGTCTAGGACCAAAAACATGCTATACTTAGAATATCTGTAATCTTATTGTCAGTTGAATTGCTTAAATACTATCGAATTGGTAAATGAATTTCTAAAAGGATTAAACTTCATTTTCTTAAATCGTTAAAAGAGAATTGGCTTTTTTTTTCTGATAAATGTTCCCCGATAAATTCTTAATTGGCTGTTTGAGCATGTATTTCTATGTGTACTTGCGTCGCATGTATTATTCACGAGCAGGGTGATTGTTTATTTAAATTTGACCGCATTGCATGTATGATTCGTGAGTGGGGTAATAGATGCATCTATGGTTCGCGCCGTTCGACCTTGGCAGTGCACATTTTACATTTATGTTAGATCGGACGGTACATCCTGGGCATGATTTGCGCATGCTTGTATTGCTAGTCTTGAGATTTATCGATATGATATTTGCCCTCCCTGGCTTGAGATAATTGAAAATTAATAAATTATGAATCCGAAGATTTTTAATATAAAAAAAAACTTTTACCTGTTCGTGACTTATTTGAAATTACTGCCGTTCTTAATAACTCCATGATTACTCGCATTAATAATATGTTATTATTTGACCTCTAGTAAGTGTCGAAGTCGAACTCTCGTCTCTACTTCTTCGAGATTAGACGAGATACTCATTGGGTACACGTTGTTTACATACTCATGCTACACTTGCTGTGCATTTTTGTTGCACATGTTTATGTGTGGCTAGTGGCATAGCGGTATGGCTGATACGGAGACATAAGTGAGTTGCATTTATCGAGACGACTATAGCCAGCAGAGTCCTTCAAGAGTATTGTACTGTATTTTCATTTCTGTCCACTTGTATTCCAGACAATTACTGTATTTTATTCCATTCCCTAGTAAATGCTCATGCACTTGTGACACCGGGTTCTGGGATGATTATGCCGTATCTTGTATTAACTTCTTAATATTCATATTTGATTTGAAACGATTATATTTTACTGGTAAATTGAAGGAAAATTATAGACTTCAAAATTATTAAAACGAGAATTTAATTAATTATTTTTGGTTGGCTTGCCTGATAGGGGTGTCCGGTGCCATCACGACCCTTAGTGAAATTTGGGTCGTGACAACATGGTATTAGAGCACTAGGTTCCCTTAGGTCTCATGAGTCATGAGCGAGTATAGTAGAGTCTTGCGGATCGGTACAAAGGCGTCTGTACTTATCTTCGAGAGGCTACAGGACTATTAGGAGCACTTCCCTTCTTGATTCCTCATCATGCCGTTTGATTCCTTTGAGGCTTATGCCTTTGGTTTTTTCCTACTCAATCTTATGCTATGTGAAACACTCATTATAAATCGGGAATTGAGAAAATGTAATGGTACTACAGATGTGGTGCGGGATGTTCCTCCCTGCGTATTGATCGGGATATTGTCGTCGCCTTGTGGAAGGTCGTTCTGTCGTTTCAGCTCAGTTTCAGTATTACCTAAGGTTTTGAGATTTGGCATTAATTGTTATGATTCGTGCGTTGTTATCGCACAATATTGGTGTAATAGTAGAGTGTTTTCTATGTGTTGGAGCAGTGAATGACTTGGAAGGATGTTTACTCAATGCAAGATTCAGAAATTCAGAATTTCATTTCCCGGCGGAAGAGAGGCAATCGGGCTATAAATGTTCAAGTTTGGTTTGATGGGGTAACGAGACCTGGTATTATCGAGCATGGTGGAATTTTCATCTATGAAGTGGTATCATCGTCCTCGATTGGATATGTTGAGTTCGACGGTGTTATGGTTTTCTTCAATTCGCATTTGGGGAAGGATATTGTGAAATAATAATGGAGAGGCAACTGTCAGAGATCGCGATGTGCGGTGGTTCAAGATTGAATCGGTATATCTATTGTTGATGGCCCAAGAAAGATGACCTCGGGGATATATAAAGTTAGTTCGTGGGTTCAAGCACTATGAAGATAGATTTTATTTAAGGCAACAACTGAGCAGCAAAGGATGAGGAAGGACATGTAGGGAGTGTCAGGCAGTGGTTAAAATTTCTAGAAGGCTAGGTATAAGAGGCAAAGGTCGAGTAGTCGATTAAAGGGGTGAGTTCCGCCAAAGTGGGAGAGTGGCAGAGCTGCATATGGGCTTTGCGGTAGGATGACTACGCACCTTAAGGAGAGTTTGGAATGATTTGGGAATTTTAGTGATTGGTGATCGGGGTCTACGGATTTAAATTGAAGTATGGGCTATTATGCGGTATGAGATTTGATATAACGAAAAGGAGCTGCTCGAAATGAAGAAGGATACAACATAACTTTGAATTGGATGGATGTTGCTGCATATTTAATTGATGAACACGAGGGGTGAATGGACTTGTGCAGCTAGAGAATGAGCTCGGACTCAGGATGGGTTATTGATGTCGTAGTGATTGTATCCCATGCAGCAGCGTTAGAAGATGTCGGCACGTAAATTCCACAGGTGGGTTATCTCCAGTGAGCAGATTGGCGGTCGCATGTTTGGCGAAGCTTCTACGAAGAATTCTATTGGCTATACAGCAAAAAGATCGGTTGTGCGAATGTGGTTGATGATTTAGAGTATAAAAAAGGGCTTTACACAAAGATTTCGAGGATTTTGGCGGTTGATTGCGCAAGGTTATGTCAATAAGAGATAAAGAATCCTAAAGAATTCCAGAGTTGTGTAATAGTGGCTTCAAGCTAAGTGGGAGAGTCTCACCACCTATGATGGGGTTTCACAGTAAACTACTTGCGAGGTTTCTGGTTATTAGCATATTGATGGGTTATTTCAGCTACGAGAATAGGACATAAGTGGTAATTTGAGCAAAGGGATTGTTAAAGGTGTGCTATGGTTGGCCTTATTGGCTCATGTTCAAACTTGGGGAATGATTCAGGATTTATGCCTTGTATAGATGCGGGTTTCAAGGAAAGTGATTTTGCCGGGTGTTTCGTCGAGAGGGTATTCATGTGCTAGAAGATTCATGGAGTAGATTATATTCGGGGCCAAGTCAGAGCGGGTGGCTCTCAACAATGGTCCTGGTGGATTCAAAGGGGTAAATCGTGGTGCCTAATGATTTCGAGCCTATAGGTACGGTTAAGGATCAAGCTCTGTAGCAGCTTATGAGAAGAAGCCCAGAATGTTCTATGATGTTTTGACTTGCAGTGTTGTACTTGGGAGGAAAATGAGAAAAGACTTCAAATTCGTAGAGAGATTATCAGAATGGGCGTTCCTGTTGAGGATGCGAATGTGCGCACAAGGGAGGTATGAAATAGTTCGTGGAATTTGAGACAGCATGGTCTCGTGATTCAAGGTCACTCAGAATGAGTACGGATGGAGTGAGCTATGTGTTGAATGGTGTTATTATTATTTCAAAGGCAATCAAGGATAAATTGGACGAAGATAGATTGGCTAGCCATAGTTGAATTGGCATATTGGTGGTAGTGATCAGTTCCTTCAGCGTGATCAAGTTATGCAAGTGATTTGTGATGGTACGTGTGAGGCTTTTCGACCGCCGTAATTGATGTTATTTAGAAGTATTCTGTTGTTATGGTTTGTCATGTGTAGGCGAATCCCGGAAGGGCTATGGTGGCTTAGACCACTACTTAGAGATTTGCATATTTTACGGTTATGAGAATTCACCTGTGTGTTGATATGGTTCTCCTAAAGTGAGTTAAGTGAAAGGTTTTTATATGATGAAGTGTTAATCTATTAGTGGTTCGGGAGTTATGACGAAAATCATGTTCTATCATATATTGGCATGATGGGTACAGTGAGTGGTATGGAATTTGAATTGAGAATCAAGGTTGTAGCTCGGTGTTGACAAGGATGTCACGAGCTCAGATGAGCAAGAAAGGAGTTGGGATGTTTAAAGTAAGTTGGTAATGTCTTCAGCGTCACTGAGATTGGTGTTTTGTGAAAGAGGCTTTGCATCCTGGTTAAGGATCTTGATCGCTCTTGAGCGTTAGTGCGGCCGGTGGTTTGGATGCACGGGCCTGTTATCTATTACGGAAGGTTGTGGGAGCGTACCCCACGAGAAGGTTGTATAAGTGTGACATGTAGTCACTTGATTGATTGAAGAGTTAAACCAAGTATGAAGATTGTGGTGATGTCGTTAAATTGAGGATTGATGCCTGGAGGATACTCGGTTTATTGGGTTGTGGACTGTGGAGGATTACTCCGGTTATGATGGTTGTTCTTGCATGTTATGAGAAAAGAGGGGAGTTATTATGGACCTTGGAAAGGTTATTAGCCTAGTTCAGTGTGATCAGAATCAACTTGAGGTCTGTGGATGGATTCAAATGTGGATATGGGCTCTATATCAGGCTAGATGTGTTCATTTTAGCAATGCGCTCCTTATGAAAGAATAGTAGGCGGGGTGTTATTTCGTCGTCAGCTATTTCATGTAATGATATATTGCGTCATGTAAGTTGTGAGACGGCTTGGTGAATTTCTTATGTGTTGAGGTTCCGCGTAGAGATGATGTTATATGAGCAGAATGGCTCTTGAGAATCAGATCGTATATGGCACCTCAGTGGTGCTTGAGTTGGTAGCTTATGGCGCTATATGTCTCCCCAGGGATGGTATTATGCACTTAGCGTGCTTGTGACCGACATTCGGCATTTTGTTGTAATGAGTAATCTGGTTCGGTGTGTATCTCCTTATGTAAATTTTATGTGTGGATCGAGTGGCACGCCACCATGGGTATGTTGTTTGGATCGGTTTGCGCGCAGCAACAGTGTGATGTTGAGTACAATTCCCCATATCTGTTTTTATGTGTTTTGTTTCCTATTTTTCTAAGGAAAGCTCATATTAGCTGTGTGCCTGCGTCGCAGGTATGATTCACGAGTAGGGTGTTTGTTTAATTATGTTGATCGCATCACATATATGATTTGCGAGCGGGGCAATTGGATTTCCTTTTCAGAGTTCGTTTTCCTTTGTATCACGTTTGAATTGGTAGCTTATTGGCACATTGTGGCATCATATGCGACTTTTGATCATGTGTGGGATGGCTTATTGCCTGAGCAGTTCGTATTGGGTGAGACGAGATCATTGGATTTAGGATCAGTGCAATCTGATTATATGAAGTATATTAAGGAGCTAAGACCATTATTTGGTTCAGAATGAGGTGGTGCTTCTTGTCAGGAGTATAGACCCAATGATTTATTGATTCAGCAGTTGGATATGAATTTCTACACATCTCTTTCATCGTGGCGGTATTGTAAGAGTTAGAGTAAGACCTATGTATGTCATGAGGTGCAATGGGAGCATTAGAGTCATGGAATTTCGACTAAATTGATCAGAGAATGTTATTGTGGTCCTGTGAGTAAAGTGGTGCAAGGTGTGAATTCAGCTAAGGTATGCAGTCATGTTTTGGTGCTGCGTGTAGTTATTGATTCGGTGAGCGTATGTTGGAACAGGCCTGGCAGAGAATTCCGGATGTTGGAATTGGGCTCTAACTTATTTGTCTAAGTGAAAAAAGGTATCCTCAGATTTATCGAACTAGGGTGCCCAGCTAAGTTGTGGTAGCACGGGTAGGTTCTCGAGGTGTTAAGCAGTGATTTCGGGCAACCCCAACATAGTTTTTAGCATGTTCAAGGACGAACGTATGTTTAATTAGGAGAGAATATAACGACCCGACTAGTCAATTTGAGCTCTAGTGCATCGTTCAGCAGTTCGAGGCCATGAGCAGCTTCACTTCAGGTATTATGACTTGTGCGCACGGTTAGAATTGAATTCCGGGAAGTTCGGAGTTGATTTGGAAAGAGAATTCTCATTTCGAAAGCTTTAAGTTGAAAGAATTGACTAAGGTTGGATTTTTGAGTAAAAGACCTCGGAATCAGAATTTGAAGGTTCCAGCAGGTTTGTATGATGATTTCGGACTTGGGTGTATGTCCGAACTGGGTTTTGGAAGACTCGAGAACGTTTTGGCGCCTATTGTAGAAGTTAGCATTTTTGGAAGAATCTCATAAGTTTGGATTGAAGTGCATTTCAGGGTTATCAATGTCCATTTGAGATTACGAGTCTGGGAATAGCTCCGTATGGTGATTCTGGTATTGGGAGCACGATCGAAAGTGAATTCGGAGGTCCGTGGGTCATTTTGGAATCATTTGGCTAAAGATAAAAATTTGAAGGTTTTTGAGAAGTTTGACTGGAAGTGGATTTTTTGATATCGGGGTCGAATTTTGATTCTGGAACTTGGAGTAGGTATGTAATGTCAAATATGACTTGTGCGCAAAATCTGAGGTCAATCAGACGTGATTTGATATGTTTAAACACCGAAAGTAGAAGATTGAAATTTTAAAGTTCATTAGGCTTGAATTGGAGTGTGATTCATGATTTCGACATTGTTTGATGTGATTTGAGGCCTCGAGCGAGGTCGTATCATATTTTGGGACATGTTGGTGTAGTTGGTTAAGGTCCCAAGGGCCTCGAGTGCATTTCGGATGGTTAGCAGATCAAATTTGAAGTTTGAAGAAGGGCTTCAGCAGCTGGCATCTGGTGTAACTGCACTTGCGGGGTTTTGGCCACAGGTGAGGAGCCACAGAAGCGGCCAAAGGAGCGCAAATGCGGTTGAGAAGGGAGAAGGTTGGGACCGCAGATGCGAGACCGCACCTGCGAAAGAAGGAGCGCAAAAGCGGAAATAGGAGGCCTGGAAAGGACCGCAGATGCGGTGGTGGGCTGCAGAAGCGGTCGTGTGATCGCAGGTGTGGAAGTGCTGGAGGCAGTAAGATCCTTAAAAATCGGGGGGTTGGTCATTTTCGCCCATTTTCATTTGGTGTGGACGATTTTGGGGAGCTTCAAGAGGTGTTTTTCATCATCAATGATTTTGGGGACCCGACTGGTTAATTTGAGCTCTAGCGCATCGTTCAGCAGTTCGAGGCCATGAGCAGCTTCACTTCAGGTATTATGACTTGTGCGCACGGTCAGAATTGAATTCCGGGAAGTTTGGAGTTGATTTGGAAAGAGAATTCTCATTTCGAACGCTTTAAGTTGAAAGAATTGACTAAGGTTGGATTTTTGAGTAAAAGACCTCGGAATCGGAATTTGAAGGTTCCAACAGGTTTGTATGATGATTTCGGACTTGGGCGTATGTCCGAACTGGGTTTTGGAAGACCCGAGAACGTTTTGGTGCCTATTGTAGAAGTTAGCATTTTTGGAAGAATCTCATAAGTTTGGATTGAAGTGCATTTTAGGGTTATCAATGTCCATTTGAGATTACGAGTCTGGGAATAGCTCCGTATGGTGATTCTGGTATTGGGAGCACGATCGAAAGTTAATTCGGAGGTCCGTGGGTCATTTTGGAATCATTTGGCTAAAGATAAAAATTTGAAGGTTTTTGAGAAGTTTGACTGGAAGTGGACTTTTTGATATCGGGGTCGAATTTTGATTCTGGAACTTGGAGTAGGTATGTAATGTCAAATATGACTTGTGTGCAAAATCTGAGGTCAATCAGACGTGATTTGATATGTTTAAACACCGAAAGTAGAAGATTGAAATTTTAAAGTTTATTAAGCTTGAATTGGAGTGCGATTCATGATTTCGACATTGTTTGATGTGATTTGAGGCCTTGAGCGAGGTCGTATCATATTTTGGGACATGTTGGTATAGTTGGTTAAGGTCCCAAGGGCCTCGAGTGCATTCCGGATGGTTAGCAGATCAAATTTGGAGTTTGAAGAAGGGCTTCAGCAGCTGGTATCTGGTGTAACTGCACTTGCGGGGTTTTGGCCACAGGTAAGGAGCCACAGAAGCGGCCAAAGGAGCGCAAATGCGGTTGAGAAGGGAGAAGGTTGGGACCGTAGATGCGAGACCGCGCCTGTGGAAGAAGGAGCGCAAAAGCGGAAATAGGGGGCCTGGGAAGGACCGCAGATGCGGTGGTGGGCTGCAGAAGCGGTCGTGTGATCGCAGGTGTGGAAGTGCTGGAGGAAGTAAGATCCTTAAAAATCGGGGGGTTGGTCATTTTCGCCCATTTTCATTTGGTGTGGACGATTTTGGGGAGCTTCAAGAGGTGTTTTTCATCATCAATGATTTTGAGACCCGACTGGTCAATTTGAGCTCTAGCGCATCGTTCAGCAGTTCGAGGCCATGAGCAGCTTCACTTCAGGTATTATGACTTGTGCGCACGGTCAGAATTGAATTCCGGGAAGTTCGGAGTTGATTTGGAAAGAGAATTCTCATTTCGAAAGCTTTAAGTTGAAAGAATTGACTAAGGTTGGATTTTTGAGTAAAAGACCTCGGAATCGGAATTTGAAGGTTCCAGTAAGTTTGTATGATGATTTCGGACTTGGGCGTATGTCCGAACTGGGTTTTGGAAGACCCGAGAACGTTTTGGTGCCTATTGTAGAAGTTAGCATTTTTGGAAGAATCTCATAAGTTTGGATTGAAGTGCATTTCAGGGTTATCAATGTCCATTTGAGATTACGAGTCTGGGAATAGCTCCGTATGGTGATTCTGGTATTGGGAGCACGATCGAAATTGAATTCGGAGGTCCGTGGGTCATTTTGGAATCATTTGGCTAAAGATAAAAATTTGAAGTTTTTGAGAAGTTTGACTGGAAGTGGACTTTTTGATATTGGGGTCGAGTTTCGATTCTGGAACTTGGAGTAGGTATGTAATGTCAAATATGACTTGTGCGCAAAATTTGAGGTCAATCAGACGTGATTTGATATGTTTAAACACTGAAAGTAGAAGATTGAAATTTTAAAGTTCATTAAGCTTGAATTGGAGTGTGATTCATGATTTCGACATTGTTTGATGTGATTTGAGGCCTCGAGCGAGGTCGTATCATGTTTTGGGACATGTTGGTATAGTTGGTTAAGGTCCCAAGGGCCTCGAGTGCATTTCGGATGGTTAACAGATCAAATTTGGAGTTTGAAGAAGGGCTTCAGCAGCTGGTATCTGGTGTAACTGCACTTGCGGGGTTTTGGCCACAGGTGAGGAGCCACAGAAGCGGCCAAAGGAGCGCAAATGCGGTGGAGAAGGGAGAAGGTTGGGACCGCAGATGCGAGACCGCACCTGCGGAAGAAGAAGCGCTAAAGCAGAAATAGGGGGCCTGGGAAGGACCGCAGATGCGGTGGTGGGCTGCAGAAGCGGTCGTGTGATCGCAGGTGTGGAAGTGCTGGAGGCAGTAAGATCCTTAAAAATTGGGGGGTTGGTCATTCTCGCCCATTTTCGTTTGATGTGGACGATTTTGGGGAGCTTCAAGAGGTGTTTTTCATCATCAACGACAAGGTAAGCTAATCCCACCTATCTCGAGTTAAATATATTGATTATGTGCGGATTTGAGCAAGAAAATTTGGTAAACACTTGCGGTTTGAGGGAAAACCTAGAAAATTCGTATTCTTGGAATTTGACCACGATTTTGGGTATAAAATTAAGAGAAAATCATATATTTGAGTTCGTGAGTTCATGGGTAAACTTTATCTTCGAAAATTTTTGAAATCCAGGCACGTGGGCCCGAGGGAAATTTTGTCAACTTGTCGATCGGGGTTAGGAATTGTTATAAATTAGATTGTAATGAGTAATTGAACATACATTAATGGATTTGCATAATTATTGGCTAGTTTTGGGAGCATGGTGCATCGATTCGAGTCTTCGGAAGAGCGTGAAATGCCGGTTATGGATCTTCGGAGCGAGGTGAGTCTCCTTTCTAACCTTGTAAAAGGGAATTGTCCCCATAGATGAAATAATTGGTTATGTGCTCCTATTTGTGGGGGGCTACGTACACACGAGGGGACGAGAGTCCGTGCGTAGCTACTAATATGTGTAAGTCCGGGTAGTCTAGGACCCAAAAGCATGCTATACTTGGAATATCTGTAATCTTATTGTCAGTTGAATTGCTTAAATCCTATCAAATTGGTAAATGAATTTCTAAAAGGATTAAACTTCATTTTCTTAAATCGTTAAAAGAGAATTGACTTTTATCTGGATAAATGTTCCTTGATAAATTCTTTATTGGCTGTTTGAGCATGTATTTCTATGTGTACCTACGTCGCATGTATGATTCGCGAGCAGGGTGATTGTTTATTTAAATTTGACCGCGTCGCATGTATGATTCACGCCTCGGGAGATTAAATAGATGCATCTATAATTCGCGCCATTCAACCCTCTGGCAGTGCACAGTTTAAATATTATTGGATCAGGTCGTACGTCCTCGGCATGAATTGTGCATGCTTGTATTGCTTGCCTTGAGATTTATCGATATTGATATTTGCCCTCCCTGGCTTGAGATAATTGAAAATTAATAGATTATAAATCTGGAGATTTTTAATATAAAAAGAAACTTTTACATGTTCGTGACTTATTTGAAATTACTGTCGTTCTTAATAACTCCATGATTACTCGCATTAATAATATATTACTATTGGACCACTAGTAAGTGTCGCAGTCGAACTCTCGTCTCTACTTCTTCGAGTTTAGACGGGATACTCATTGGGTACACGTTGTTTTCGTACTCATACTACACTTGTTGTGCATTTCTGTTGAACAGGTTTATGTGTGGCTAGTGGCATAGCGGCATGACTGATACAGAGACTTAGGTGAGTTGCATTTATCGAGATGACCATAGCCAGCAGAGTCTCCTTCAGAGTATTTTATTGTATTTTCATTTCTGTCCACTTGTATCCTGGACAATTACTGTATTTTATTCCATTCCCTAGTAAATGCTCATGCACTTGTGACACCGGGTTCTGGGATGATTATGTCGTATCTTGTATTAACTGCTTAATATTCATATTTGATTTGAAACGATTATCTTTTACTGGTAAAATTGAAGGAAAATTATAGTCTTCAAAATTATTAAAACGAGGATTTAATTAAGTATTTTTGGTTGGCTTACCTGGCAGGGGTGTCCGGCGCCATCACGACCCTTAGTGGAATTTGGGTCGTGACAAAATCGTTGCCTTCGGACCTGACTGCCTTCTGTCTTTGGCTCCACATATCACTTTATCTTGTAAGCATGTAATATAAACATATTTTACCCTATACAGAAAGTCCTCCTACTTTCCGGTGGTAGATCCTCGTGTCACCGGAAAGTTGGTAAATATACCTTTCTCGGCGGAAAATAGTCTGAGTCCCTCTGAAAAGTTTCTGACAGTTGATTAGACGCACGTCTCTCCGCATTTAATGTCGCGAACATGCGTCATGACATAATTCAGAAACAATTTTGCCGGTTCTCGAGGTAATCATAGCCACGATTTTAACCGCCTATTCCTTTACTTATACACATCACTCTTCCCCTTTTTCACTTCATGCTTCTCTAACTTCTCTCGATCTCTCCTTACTCAACTCACAATTGCTTTCAAACTCCCTCTAACCTTCTTCTTCATAGAGAAAACCCTTTCTCCTTTCTGATAACAAGAGTTCGAAACCTAAATGTTGGATTTTTGGACTCAAGATACGTTTCTACTGCTAAAAAAAGTTACTTTTTTTATATATAACGCGGTATTATACCGCGCTATACTTTAAAGATGTTTCTGCCGTTAAAGTATAGCATGGTGTAATACCGCGTAATATATAGCGCGGTGTAATACCGCGCTATACCTGTATGTGGGCCCACCAATTAGTCTCCTGCGGTTACCTGTTATAACAATAATTCAAATATATACAGCGCGGTGTAATACCACGCTATACCTATTGTGGGCCCACCAATAAGTCTCCTATGGTTAATTGACATAAAAATAATTCAAATGGGTATAGCGCGGTGTAATACCACGCTATACATCAAAAAATTCAGTCCCTCGAAATAGCCATTTCCTTATGTAAAAGCGTTAGGATTTTATGAAACTCAATTCAAAAAATATTCTAACTTTCGTTCAAACGTTTCTTCTTGTTATCAAGCATTTTTTATAATGTCTGAAGAGCCAAAAATAAGAATTTGATTATATTGTTATATTGCGGGGGGTGAGGTTGTAATGGAGAATAATTCTGTGAGGTATAGTTCACCTCCACAGTGTCATATTAAATTGCCGCTTACAATGGAGTATGATAAATTGGTATCGTTGTTACGTAAAAAAATAAGTGTGAGAAAACGTTCGGTGAACCTTAAAGTAACCGGTAGATATCCGTATTCTGTGACTCCGCAGGGTTTTGCTTATTTTTCTGAGTTTAAAATCAAAGATGATGAAACTCTTAGAGATTTTTTGCGGATTTCGGATGAACACAGAGAATTTATTGTAATAAAACTGTTGGAAATGTACGTCAAGGCTGAAGACGTTCACAATAATGAGGTTGCGCAAAGCAGGGATAACCCCTAGTCATCGGGTGGTTATTCTGGAGCAATTTTAGCCCAACAGGTTCCGGCTGAAAGAGTTTGGCCGGATCTTAACTTATCTCCACGGGCGAACGAGGAGAGAAGAAATAATTTCTCTCCTACTTTACATAATCCTCAAGACAACTAGTAAACTTCAATTTTCCTTTCTATTACGATGTTAAGTTTTTGTTGAATTAAATTTGTATGAACACTCATATTTTCCACAGGGGCTACCGTCCGGATATGAACTTTACAAGTTATGACCCCACGCCCTGTTGGAATATGCGTAGTTCTGGCATGTTGGATCATGGTGGTCTATCCGGGAGTCATCACCAATAGGAAAATGTCCATCATGGAATATCAACACAGTATGACTTGTAAGTGAAGTGATATAGCTATATGTAAAATATTTATCAATTTGAGTAGCTTATCATTTTGTTCTTTTTGTGCAGTGAAAACGAGCAAATTGATGGCCCTGACCTCACTCAGTTGCCTGTAGACGACGTATTTACTCATGATTTGGCAGATGCGCAGAGTCAGGAAGATAATAGTGATTATGACAACAATGCCGATGAGTCTGGAGATGACACACCCTTCCCTGACGAGGGTGATGTTTAGGAGGAAGTGAATGCTGAAACTGAGCTGACGAGGGAGCATGCTCCTCCACCTCCCGTTAGACCAAGAGTGTACGAGTCCCACGTGCTGTTTCATGAGTGGAATATTCCCTACCTTGACAATTTTCCAAGTATGCCGGATGTGGATGCCCTCACAAGGGATGCTGACGAATTTCGGTCAGCAATATGGGATGAGTCTAGACCAGCGATGCTGGCAAAGGGCATGTATTTTCCCAATAAAGCTCGCTTAACCAGGGCTGTAAAAATATACAGCGTAAGAGAGTGTCGTGATATGATGGTATGAGAGTTAACTCCGGAGGTATACAAGGTCAAATGCCGTAGATACTTTATGGGTTGTAACTGAATGTTGCATGCGATCAAGAAGGAAACAGGGTTGTGGAAAGTGGATAACCATCCACAGATGTGAAATGGACACATTCAATGAGAATCACTTCAACTTGGATGTAGACTTGATTTCTCTTGTCTTGATTCCACACTTGGAAGTGTCCATTAGGTACAAGATCAAAAAGGGTATTACATCCGTCCACCACGAATATTGGTATACTATAACCAAAAGAAAGGCATATCTCGGGCGCAAACGTGCATTTGAAGTTATTTATGGTGACTGGGATAAGTCATTTTCATCTCTACCTAGGTACATGGCCGCACTGAAACACTTTAACCCCGGGACTATTGTTGAATGGAGGCATGAGCGGAGTACAGAAATACTGGAATATATATTCAGATATGTGTTCTAGGCATTTAAACCAGCAATTGATGGTTTTGTGCATTGCCATCCGGTAATTTCCATAGACAGTACTCATATATATGGAAAGTATGATTAAGCTTTTGAGCGCAGTTGCAGTAGATGCCAACGAACAAATATTTCCACTAGCTTTTGCCATTTGTGCCAATGAAAGCAAAGATACGTGGATGTTAATTTTAAACCACTTGAAGCGGCACATTATCAAATAGCGTTCAGGTATTTGTCTAATATTTTATTGGCATAGTGGTATTTTAAGTTATGTGTTGCATTTGCCTGAATTGCAGGAACCCTATGCATACCACCGTTACTGTGTGAGGCACCTGAAGGCCAATTTCCAGAAGAAATATCCCGACAAGGCTTTGCATGATTTAATGTGGATGACTGCAATTGAGCACCACCAATGCAAATTCAGGAGGCGCATGAAAGCGATCTGATAGTTAGACGAAAGAGCCTATAATTGGCTGATGGGACATGAGCTTCACAAATGTACATTGCATGCTGATGATGGCAGACGATGGGGAGCCCTGACTACAAATATTTCGAAGTCATTCAACGGCTTATTGAAGTCTGCACGTGGATTACCTATCACTGCCATGGTCCGGACGAAATTCAAACAGATTGCGGAGACACTACTAGAAAATAAACCTATGGCAATGCAAGAAAAACCGTTGCGATATTTAGAGTGGTGTGAACTCAAAATTATTTAGGGGTCGGAATCTACCTCTGGTATTTCTAATTCGACTAATGTCATTAAACCACAGGTACTTCAAGGAAAATGATCCATATAACTTAGCTATTTGCTGATTATTCTATTCTTTGAACATGAATACAAGGGAAAGTTAGTAGTACTAGATAGTACACAATAACTAGATAGATCAGCTTGTAGGGTAACTGATGATTCTATTAGTTATCCCTTATAATTTTAAACCAATCTAAGTAAAGTCAAAATACCGAAGAAATCTTCTTTCTACATGCTACAATATGAGAATCAATTATACTAAATAGAGTTTCTTCCAATAAATTAATAAGACAAATTCAACATCTCAAAAATTATTACCTACTATATACAATAGCAATACCAACAAATATTGGATATTGTGTTATTCAACAAATATTTTAGATAATACATGTTAATGAATCATGGCTAATTGATAAATCATATAGTATACTAGAAACACCCTAATGGAAAAAGATCTAACAATTTCAGTTCAAATCATAAATCTAAAGCAACATATACACCACTTATACCCAAAATATTAAAGAACAGAGAAATGATTTTTAAAAAAAACCAAAAATATCTAAATTAGAAAAGAAGAACTTACAACTTCTTCGGGTAGCGATATTTCACAGTGTGCCTTTAGCGATAATAATTTCTCGCAATTGACGCTAACTGAGAAACTAATTGTATGAACACACTCAAGGAATCAATCTTTTCTAGAGAATTTGCCAACAAAAAACTTGCTTCTAAATGTAGCTACTGAATACACCAAAGACTCTCATAAAGAAAATGCATTTAAAATTAAAATAAAAAAGTAAGACCACCAATTTGTGGGCATGCAAACAAAAACCACAAAGAAAATTAAAAATCTGAAACTAGGTTGAAATAAGTCAACTTACATAGATGACAGAAAGTGAAATTTGATTTACAACATAAGAACCCTAAGCATTGTTGATGTTGGGAACTCACGATTCTGAAGTTAGGACCTCACAATTCTGCTACTTTGGGTATTTAATTTACTCTTCTACACCAAGAAACCTAACTCTCACCTGTGGCTAAGAACCCTAATTGCACTGTTTATGTTGAAAATTTGGATGAGAGAGAGAGAGAGAGAGAGAGAGAGAAATTGGAAGTAAAAGTGGGAGATGAAATTGGGAGTGAAAGTGGAGAAAAAGGAACGAATTGGTTTAGACTTTAGAGTCTAATGATATTAAGGAACGAAATTGAGATTTATGTGTTTTACATTCTTCTTTAATTTTTACTAATAAATAAGAGTAAAAAATATTAATGAAAATATATATTGGCGGGTTTAGAGAAATAGAAGCGGGAAAATTAGGAGGGAATCCACAACCGTCCCCATAGATAATTTTTCCCCAATATCGTGCCAATAGATAATACTATTGCAATATTTTTTATAATCGTTGCTATAGTATGATATATGGCAATGGTTCCTGCACAATGGCAATGGTTTGATTACTATAGTGTATCAAAATCCTCCAGACCTTTTGGCAACGGTTAAGACCGTTGCGGTATATACTGTATGGCAACGGTTCCGTTAGCGTTGCATAAATTTTCGTTGCCATAGTCCTTATTTATTGTAGTGAGAGGTTTGTTGAAAGGCATAGAGCTGCATCAGAATTGATGGACATGGGTGTTCAATTTATACCAATACCGATAAGAAGATTTGAGAAATATAGGAGGCGAGCACATTGGCATTCATATTTACAGTATGATCACAACCAGGGTATTTTTGAAGTTTGCACCACTATCTGCGGACACCGGGGGAATAATCTACAAACCGTTAAAAAAGCCAGCAGGTTGTGTTCATATGGGAAATAGACCATCTACCACATACCGTGCGCACATGCCATGAAGTGCTTTCAATAAGTTGGTTTAGGGGCAACCAACTATGTTGATAGGCAATACAGTGTTGCTGCATACAAAACACATATAGTGGGCAGTTTCAGCCATTGGGTGCTGAGCATTATTGGCCGCCGGAACCATTTAAAATGCTGTGTAACAAGGACTATTTGTTCAAGCTACAAGTGTAAAAGAGAACGCGTATACGGAACAAAATAGATGTTAGTGATACCGTTTATGCACGTAAATGCGGCATATGCTCGCAAACAGGACACAACCATCGTAAATGTCCTTCAGCTGGTCTGGGTGGAGGTGGTAATCCAGCTCCTAGTGCAAGTTCGTCTAATGTACCCAACTATCAAGGATACACCTAGTGTTTTGTTTTTGTAATGTTTTTTGTAATAAGTGTCTGTACTTGTTTATGTTGCAATATCTATCAAAAAAAATTATGTTCCACAGTCTTGTTACATCTTATTATCTAATATAACCGTTTAAATTGGGATGATGATATGATAGTTCCAATATTCAACTTATTAGTGTTAGTAAAGAAGACCAATATGAAAATGGAAATTTCGTAACATAATATTTGAAGAGAAAAAAGCACAACAACCATAACTAAAGCAACATACATGAAAATAAAAGATAATAAAAGGATAAATCAAGACAAAGCTGTTTCATTTAAGAAAAAGTCAATAGGTATAGCGCAGTTAAATAATACGTTTTGAGTGTTGTCTTGTCGGTCTGAAAATCTGATCAACTGCGAAAAAGTTGTTTCGTTTCGGAAAAAGTCAATATGTATAGCGCGGTTAAATACTACGTTTTGTGTGTTGTCTTGTCGGTCTAAAAGCTGACCGACTACGAAAAAGTTGTTTCGTTTCAGAAAAAGTCAATACGTATAGCGCGATTAAATACTAAATTTTGTGTGTTGTCTTGTCGGTCTGAAAAGCTGATCGACTGTGAAAAAGCTGTTTTGTTTCAGAAAAAGTAAATATGTATAGCGCGGTTGAATACTATGTTTTGTTTGTTGTCTTTCCATTAAATAACGGGCACATTTTAGTTATTTTCTGCGCTTAACAATAACCAATAACAAATATTTTCATAAAAGCAAGTTTTTTTACGCTTTAACAAATGTCTGAACCCCTTTATGTACCAAGGTGCGAGTGTGGCAAAAAATACATGATGCAAGATTGTTGTGATGATGGTGAAGCTGGATGCCGCTATTGGGCGTGTATGAATAAGTTTTATAGGGTTCCCGATGAACCTGTTTGTAATTTTGAGGTATGGATTGATGAACCATATCAGCAGGAATACTACAAAAAAAAGTTGCAGCATCTTCATTATTTGACCTTGAAACAGTGGGAAAGAGAGTGACAATCCAAACAGAAGTTGCAGAGTCGAAGGAGAAACTCAAAGAGGTGGAAGAAGAAAAAAATAAGCAAGAAGAAAAATTTAAGTGGTTGGAGCAGAGAATACTAGGCGGTGGTGACTAAACAATGACATGTATGTGTTGAGCGTAGTAGTGTATCTTTATGTTTCCCGTGTCATGTGTTTTCATTAGTTGTACAGAATTTAAGTTATGTTAAGTTTCTACGTTTGTGTTGGTGTTGTAGTGTTAAAATAAAGAAGAAACAGGGTAATAAAAACATAATGCGCATATTATGTAAGCATAAAAATTTGTTGTTATTATTTACATAATTTATTATTTACATAAAATACGAACAAAAAAATCATTGATTCCCACAGCCTTTGTGCTTCAATGCAGCCGCTGGCCTGAGGCGCATCCCTTCCCGTCTGGATACGCTATCAGGATCATCCTCATCACGTTGCCTCTTTATATGAGGATGCGCTACAGCATGATCGTCAGTTGGGCTGGCAGGGTCAATAGAAGGGGTCGTCGGTCCATCAGCAACCTACAAAATAATAAGTAAGCTCAGTATATGAAAATGTATATTAGTAATGTACGTGTTAAGTCAAAAATATTTTCTTACTATGGTCTCGTCGGGCTCCTGAATATAAGCATCTGTGGTGTCCTCAGCATCGCACAAAGTGGCCTTCGTGACGGACTGGGATGAAGCCTTAATAAGAAAATTTAAAATTAATTTATGGCAAATCAATGATAAAAAAAACAAATTAAAATTTAATAGTAATACAAACATACCTACGCCTGTGATAGATCCGCCGCACCCCACGACGATGAGCCAAAACATAACCTGCGCCCACCATCCACGTCTCGGGTCAGCCGATCCTCAGCTGTGGTCGATGGGCCTGCAAAGTACTACTCCCAATCTCCGGTGATGCTCGTGCCCGTAATCAACAATGGATCTAACGGGGTCACCTATGATGATGGCAGAGCTGGCTGAAGGCTGTACGACGGCATGGTGCTGGGATGCTTGTCTGGCTGAGGAATTAAACCCGACATATTAGCTCCAACATCCTTATCAGGTGCCTCAATGACCCTTTGCTGAGGACCACCTCCTCGCCGGCCCCCACGACCCCATGGGGCACCCCTGCCTCGTGGGACAGCCATGCCTCATGGGACAACCCTGCCTCCTCCCCAACCCCTCGGGCATGCGATAGGCCTACCCCGATGGTGGTGCTCTGGTGCCACATAATTAGGCTCGTGATCTAAACGATCACCCTCTCTGGCTCGCTGTAGTGTCCGAAGAGCCAGCTCTATCACCTACCGGCCATACTGAGCAACCGTAGGATCGCCGGCATGCTGCTACATCTGTAGTCCCAACTGGTAGATTAAATTATGACCAATAGCCTGCACAACATTTAAAATATTAATTACAGAATGCTATATCATAGTTTAAGTAAGAATACCAAATAACATACCAGTGCCTCGTGCCTCCCGGCGTATGGTCTGTACCGACCGCCAACTTGATGATTGTGGTTCCCGATAAAAACTCAGGTAACGCGGCGGTACCAGGACTTATAGATCTGAATAGTCATCGTCATGATCTGTAAAGGTGGGGGCGGAATCAGGTCAGCTCGCTGGTCCCAAGTATGGACCTGTGCCTCTAGCCATGCTACAAATGCGTCATCCTCCCTCGAATGATCATCCCGCTAATAATGTGTAGCCTTCCATGTAGGCCCTATCGGTATATACTGCGGACGGCCAAACTGGCGAAGTACCCGCTCTGTGGCATGATGCTCCACAATATCGAGGCACATCAGCAGGACGGAAGTGCTCCAAATCATTCGGCTAGCCGAGCAGTAATCGGGCAGGCCACTGATCAAGTCATCATTGTATGGCGTCCAAATGAACTATCAAATAAGAACATAAAAGTGAGTATGCGCAACACAAGTGTATCTATACCAAGTAAGTTTAGGTACACATTTACCTGTGCGCCTCCAGCATATCCAACACATCCCTGACAAGGGAGAGATTATGATGAGCATCATAAACTCGGTAATTTCCACGCCGAAGAACCCACCTCCTAGCTAGAGGGAAAAATGGAGGTGGTACATCCGGAGGTAATGGTGGTAGAGGTGGCTGCAACACCAGGAACCGCTCCCAGGACCAAACCTAACATATAAAGTTGATGTAAAGTTTAAGATAAATTTTGAATAGATAGAATTGGAAGTAATGAACATAGTATTCGAATATGTTATCACTTGTAGAAGTGGTAGAAAACCACATACGTCGCTCTGGGTGCCCATGCTCGTGTGATGATCCAGCCAGTCGTCTCATGAGTTAGCGCTTTGTTTCCCCCATTTCTTCTTCTTATTTCTTTGTTTATCAGTTCTATAAGTGATTGGGTTGGTTGGCTCGGGTTCGGAAAGGGTTTGATAAGGTTTGAGACACTTAGTCTCTTTTGAGAAAGCATAAGTTGGAAAAGTCAACTGGATGTTGACTTATGTGTTAGAGGGCTCGGATGTGAGTTCCAATAGTTCTGATAGCTTTGGGCAGTGATTTGTGACTTAGGAGCGTGATCGAAATATGTTTTAGAGGTTCGGAGTAGATTTAGGCTTGAAATGGTGAAATTGGAATTTTGGCGATTCCCGGTTGATAGGTGAGATTTTGATATAGGGATCAGAATGGAATTCCTAGAGTTGCAGTAGTTCCGTTGTGTCATTTTGGATGTGTGTGCAAAATTTCAGGTCATTCGGACGTAATTTGGTTGGGTTTTTTATCAAAAGCGTAATTTAGAAGATTTTGGAATTTTTAGGCTTGAATCTGATGCGAATTTGGTGTTTCGATGTTGTTTTGAGCGTTCCGAAGATTGGAACAAGTTTGAATGATGTTATGGGGTATATTGGTATATTTGGTTGAGGTCCCGGGGGCCTCGGGTGAGTTTTGCGTGGTCAATCGGATCATTTCTAGTTGTTGAGAGTTGCAGAAAATTGTTGTTCAGTGTTGCAGAGAAATGGCCTTCGCATTAGCGAAGGGTTAGTTGAGGAGGTTGAGATTTTATCCTTCGCATTCGCAAGGAAGGCTCCGCGTTCACGTAGGGCTGGGAGATTATACATCGCGTTCGCGAGAAGGGGAGCGCGTTCGCGTAGAGGAAGTTGGGCAGCCGGGTTTCAGGTTGTTTTGTTCATCAGGTTCGTTAGAGAGGGAGCACTTTCGCGAAGGGTTAGGCTGGAGAACCATCACGTTCACGAGGGTAAGGTCGCATTCGCGTAAGAGGATTTTTGGTCAATGATAATTTGTGATTCGCAAACGCAAGGCGTTGACCGCGTTCGCGAAGAAGGAATTGAGACCTGGGCAGAATATTTAAATAGTCATCTTATCCGCAATTTTGGGGTTAACTTCAACCATTTCTGAGAGATTTTGGAGCTTTTTGAAGAGGATTGAAGAGGGATTCAAGAGGAAACACTTGGAGGCAAGATTCATGGACTTAATACTCGATTCTAATGTGAATTCTACCTAATTAATCATGGAAATTAAGCCTAAAATTGAAGAACTAGGGCTTGTAATTGGAGACCTAGAATTTGGGATTTGAGGGGTCGTTTGTGGTTGGATTTTGATGTTTTTGGTATGAATGAACTCGGGGAGTGATAAGGAGTCTATTGATGTAAATTTTATCGGAATCCGAGATGTGGGCCCGGGGCTCGGGTTTGGCAAATTTCAGGATTTGTGTTGTAATTTGATTTCTTTCGAGTGAGATTTGTTCCCTTAGCATATTTTGATGGTTTTGCACTAATTTTTGTTAGATTTGGAGCATCTGGAGGCCGATTCAAGGGGCAAAGGCATCGCGAGCTAGAGATTTGGACCGGGTAGAGGTGAGTAATGATTGTAAATGTTGCCCTGAGGGTATGAAACCCCAAATTGCACATCGTTGTGCTATATTAAGGTAACACACATGCTAGATGACGAGCGTGGGGTCGTGCATTGTTGGGGATTGTGACTTAGTAAATTGCGAATGACTAATTTACTGCGTATTTACCTGAAAACTATTTGCTATCATCATGTTTTGTGATAAATGCCATATTTGGGCCTCGTGCCAACTATTTGAACCCTTAGGGGATTTTTACTGATATTTCCTCACTGTTTTGACTTTATACTTGTAATCAGTCATGCTATATTCTACCGTTTTCATAACTCATCTATGTCTACTCTGCTTTAACACTTAAAATAATATTTTAAATGATATTTTGGGCTGAGCATCATGTTTTAC
Source organism: Nicotiana tabacum (assembly GCF_000715075.1). Lineage (NCBI taxonomy): Eukaryota > Viridiplantae > Streptophyta > Magnoliopsida > Solanales > Solanaceae > Nicotiana > Nicotiana tabacum. The sequence goes on from NC_134099.1 coordinate 85,262,957, forward strand.
TATTGCCCGAGTGGATTGTGAGAATTTTGACTGAGTAAGACCGAGGGCCTATGTTGTGAGGAAAACACCTACTTATGGTTGTGAGGCCGAGGGCTTGAGATTTGTATGCCACGAGGTGACTTGTTGATATGAGACCGAGGGCCTATGTGATTATGCCACGAGATGGCTTGATATTGCGCTTGGGTCGTAAGGGGCCCCTCCAAGAGTCTGCACACCCCCAGTGAGTGCGGGTGTCGCTCCCCCTTTTTCTCGCGAAATCGGGCTTGTGACATTTAGGAGGACAACTCGTTCCCTCTTGGGAATTGGGTTTGGAACTTGAAGAGTCGCCATGTAATGATTAAGTGCATTAGGACACTAAGAAGGGTGTGAGCTTGAAAAGCCAGAGTTTGGGTAAGCACTAGAAATTATCTCGAGGGGAAGGTGTTAGGCACCCCTCAAGATCCACTAGTGTGGTTCCCGGCCATGTTACAATTGTGACTTCACATAATCAAGTAAGCAATTAAGGGCCTCAAATAGAAGGGGATTTTCACATATTATTGCCAGCAAATTGAAAGTTTGAAGAGAATAAAGAAAGCGGAAATTTTTTCGGACAATAAAACAAGTTAAAAGAAAGGGGGGCCTAGGTTTACAAACAATATGGATCACGTCAATGCAATACCCAGCAATCGCTCCTCAGAAGAGGGGTTGCACGTGGTATTAGTGCACCGGTCATCATATCCATATCTACGCTTTCCCATCCTGTTAAGGTATTAAGTGCGGAATATTATCGTTACTTATTGCATGCTAGTACCCGCCCCAATCCTATCAGTCCCAGAGGCATTTGGGAATACTAGTCCTAAAGGGAAGGGAGATTTGGTTTTCAGAGTTTTAAAAGGACAAAATTCTAGGGCGACAATCAAAACATATAAGGCAGGTATGGGGATAACACATAACAGTTTAAAGGGCTCAAACATGCCTCCTCATTTAAAGACAGATTGTTTAGCATGTCTTGCATATACTGGTTATGGTCTGAAATCAAATTAAAGCGTGGGATAGGCTGATTCATCACATATTTCTCAGATGAGGAGTCCGAATTAGCCTTCCCTGGTTGTAATTTATCAAAGACTGATGCAATTAATTAACTACCTAATGTTTTGCCTAAGTGAGACCTATAGGCATGATATCTAACAGTTCTTGCTCTGATTTTAAAGAAAACTTACTGATTATAGAAAAAATGAAAGTTCCGTAGATTTTAGACAACATTGCAACTGATTTAAAACTTGCAGTTGACATAAGCAAATCAGATTCAAAGGTTACTCCTATAGACATGATTTCTAGGCGTTGTTGGTTTTAAGACGATTATGAAAGTGCAGGAGTCCTATAGACATGGTATCTAGAATGAAACTTATTATTACTTAGCCTATAACTGCCTGCCTAATGATAGATGTAAAATGCAGAATCCTATAAACAAGTTATTTATATGATACGTGGAAGTGAAGAAAACCTATAGACATGATCTCTATATATGCAGAAGTGCAGAAAACCGATAGGCATAATTTATATATGAAATGCATAAGTGCAGAATCCTATACTCAGGATTTCTATATGAAATATAGAAGTGCAGAATCCTATAGTCAGGATCTCTATATGAAATGCAGAAGTAAAAACAGGGTGTGATTGCAGGAATAAATACCTAAGATCATGATGTCTACCCGTATGCATACATAAGTGACCCTCCCCTTTTCACTAGAACCCCATAAGTTATTACAACATATTATAGACCAGAATGAATTAAGAAAAAGGTAAAATTAAATAAGAAATTAAGCTACAACCAAGGAGCCTAATTCAGACTCAAGGTCCAACAATATGAGGCAAATCAACTTCTAGGAACAGATTTCCAAAGCCTTCTCTTATTTGGGATGTGTCAAAGTTCCCGAAGAGCCTCAAGTGGACTCCGGGCAGTGTTTACAACCCAAATATATTGCAGAACTAAGACAGTGTAGTGTGGAAATGCCAGCCCTCAGATGTCCAAGTTTAGAGGGAACTCAAGGTCCCAAAGCAAGGCTCATAAGAGGGGGGCAAAACTTAGAATCTAAGAAAGAGAGTGTAAGTGCACAAATGAGGAAAATCAGGGAAAGCCATGGTAGGCTAGTGGTCATTCCCAGTAATCAGTAGTGCTGGCACACCCCTGACTAGCCTATTAGCCGCATTTTGAGAATTGGGATCCATTGAGGATCAGGTTCAGACCTAAGCAGCAATTTAGATGCTATCAGGACATGAACCTTAACTCACACACATAGAAGGGAGTGGGGTATAAGGAGTTCATAACAAACAGCAGATGCAAAGAGAGAGTAGCATATTCAATTCAAAATATGAACATCAAATAGACAGGAATGTAGCAACTGTAAAATAAACACATAGGGATGGTGCTGAAATCGAAATTAAGGCATACCAATTTTAGGGAAACAAATAAGTGAAAGCTGAAGTCTTGTAAACCAAATTGCAAGCAATCAGTACAAAAGTTCTCAGAAGAGAGTAAAGTATTGAAATTGAAAGGTGTATGTGCAAAGTATTGAATTTGAAGTGTTGAACTGAAGATTCAAGGTGTCTAAGTGCAGAAGGGTTGTGCCCCTTTTATAGTGCAGAAAACAAGTAAGAAAAGGTAAGGGAATAGTTTGCAATCAATCACACAGAATCTCTCTTCAGTTAAAGGATTCTGATTTCAAACGGGTAGAAGACAATTAAGGAAAGAATTGGATTAAAATCTTTTCCAAAGTAGTACAAGAAGGGCAAATACATAGAAACCATTTAAGGAAAGGGTTTGATAGCAATATGGTTTGTGCAAATAAGGAAAGGCGATCAATCAACAGCCAGTAAAAATCATAAATTGAGTTTTAGTATGAATGAATCCAACCGGAAAAGGTAAAGAAAGGTTTAACTAAAGAAAATCAGTAACAATCAATTGAACCTTATTAAAAAAAGGAATTCTGAATCAATCACAAATTGGCAAAACCTTTTTTTTTTGAAGGAAGAATTCTTCATATAAAAAGCATACAGACATGTCAAACAAGAAAGAACTGTCATGCTAATTAGGAAGATCTAGTATAGAAAAGTTTAGAGTCATAAACAAAGAAATTCAAGTTAAGTACATAGACTCAAAATGAGTCTGAGAATGCCCAGAGTTCCAAAGTAGAACCCTAGTCCGAACACCAGATCAAAACTCGCACAAAAACCCCAAATCCTAGGGTTTCCAACTCGAGTAAGATACAAAGAGGAGGAGGCAAGTAATTGAAACATGCTCAGGAATCTCTTTCAGAGACTTATGAGAAAAACAAGCAGATACAATAACAAGTTCGAGGCAAACATAGTGAAGAAACTGATTTGAATCATAAAGAACATGTTTTAAGAAAAACTCGGAACTTAAACAGGTTCAGAAGAGAAAAAAGGCAGCATAGCACTTAAGAGAACAACAGATGAAACATGTTTAGAAAGACCTCAAACAAAGTCCAGAAGAAGGCAAATAAGAACTAAGAGCTTAGTAGGAAATATAGTAAAGGGACACAGGGTTAAACAAACACATAAGATAAATGCGTGAAAGCATGATATAGAAACCAGTAGAAGAAAGAACGGAGCATAGTAGAAGAATATGCATAATAAAGCAAACATAAGAACACAAGGGAGGATCATGCGAGGCATAAAAAGAAAACATAAGAACATAACATAGGTAGATACACACAAAGGAAAGAAGAAGAAGAGTCAGAAAACATTTTGAAACTTTTTCAGAAACCCTAAATCGAAGAGAAACAAATTTTGAAAGAGAAGATTGGGGAAACGTTTTAAAACTCCAGTAGAACATAGATATAGCATGGATCTAAGAAAACAACTAGAGAAAAAAACCTCAAATATCTAGGGTTTCAGAGAAACCCTAGAAATGAGAAAGGCTTGGAAGAAGGTCTGATCTCGAGTCGGAGAGGTCAGAAAAGGCTTCTAGTGCTTGAATATGTCGGAGCATGGCCAGAGAAGCCATAGATCTACAGATCTGAGCAGGATCTAGAGAGAACATCAGAGTCGGGTTTCAAATCATCGAACATATTAGGTTTAATGGTGAGAGAGGGTGGGTACAGGCCATCTATGGCCTGAGAAGCCATGGATTCCGGTGAAGTAACGGTTGAAAAGGATGGAGGTCGACTAGAGTTCCGAAGAACCTTTGAGAGAGTTTGAGAGACGAAAGGATTCAAAGGCGGCTAGTTAGGTGAAAGTGATTAGGGTTAGGGGTGTTTGGGAAATTAAAAAGGAAAGGGGAAATTATGGCCGTTGATTAAAATGATCAACAGCCTGGATCAAAAGGGAACAGGGTGGGTTTTTTAATTGGGTCATGGGTCGGGTAAAAGATTAAATTGGGCCGGTCCAGCTGGGGGTTAGGATTGGGTTAACTTGAGGGCTAAAATTGAAATGTAAATAGGTTATAATTGAAATGAAATGAGGCTAAATGTTAAATGGCTAGTTTTTCCCTTTTATTTTATAAAAATGGTAAAAAATGATTTTAAAAGAAAATTAAAAGTTCTGAGCCAGTTAATAATACACCAATATTAATTTAAAAATACTGGAACAAATTTTACAATTATAAAATGCTATTAATCTTAAAGTAGGCTATAATTGCAATTGTATGCAATTTAGTCTTTTAAATACCAAATAAATTTGTAAAAATATACAAAAATTATCTTAATTATATTTTGGTATAAATATGGGAATAAAATAAATTATTCACCAAAATTGATGATTTTGGGAATAATTACGGATTTTGTACTGCTAAAATGGATAGTAAATTGATTTTAAAAAATCTTCAAAAGATTGGAAAAATACTGAAACACTTGGGTATGCTTATGTATGCATGTATATGCTATTTTGAAAGTATTTTGGTGTATAAAAATACATAGGAAAAAATTGGGTATCAACAGCTGCCCCTCTTTACCCGGGAAGAATGAAAGAGTTATCGGGTAAAGATATGATGACCAATTTTGACCGAATGAAATAATTTGAAGAATTTTGACCGATTTCTGGTTCATGAGCTGCCTACATATCCCTGGTCTTACAGGAATCAGGCCATATGTAGTTCAGGATCCATTGGCGGAATATACCGATAGAGATTTTGAAGAGCGGACGCGATGTTCGGGTTGAGAAGGATGGTTAGAGTCTGATAAGCTGCAGGAACTGGAGCGAGATCACTCTTGCTGAAACGGCCGTTGCTAGCCGATTTACCTGCAAATGAGCAATACAAACATATATTGTGCATAATTTTAAACGTGATACAAGTTCCCATTGGACTATGAATGTTGTCCTCGGACGGTTGGGATGACTTCCTCGGGCCATGATGTCCTGGGCCATGAAGCGTATGATAAAGGATTCGCAGGCTATGAAATGATGTTCTTGGGCTATGAGAATGATGCCTCCGAACTATGATGCCTTTGAATAATAATATGCAAGAGATAAAATGCGGTCCTCAGGCCATGGCATGGCGTTCTCGGGCTATGCAAATGGTGCCTCTGAACAATGACACCTTTGGGCAATTTGGCGATCTTTCAGCCCATGAGATGCAGAAAGTGGCGATATTTCAGCCAATGCAAGACGTAAATAAAAAGTGGTGATATTTCAGCCGATGCAAGAGTGATAAAGTGGCGATATTTCAGCCATGCAGGATGGAGACAGTGCTTAGTCTCGGAAGGCAGAACAATAGCCTTATATAATACAGAGCAATGCAGGATGGAGACAGTGCTTAGTCTCGGAAGGCAGAAAGGTAGCCTTATGCAATGCAAGGAAATGCAAATGGAGAGAATGCTTAGTCTCGAAAGGCAGAAAGGTAGCCTTATGCAATGTAGAGAAATGCAGATGGAGACAATGCTTAGTCTCGGAAGGCAGAAAGGTAGCCTTATGCAATGAAGAGAAATGCAAATGGAGTAGAGCTTAACATTAGAAGGCAGAAAGGTAGCCTTATGCAATGCAGGAAATGCAGATGGAGGTAGAGCTTAACCTCGAAAGGCAGAATGGTAGCCTTATGCAATGCAGAAATGTAGATAGAGGTAGAGCTTAACCTCGGAAGGCAGAAAGGTAGCCTTATACAATGCAGAGAAATACAGATGGAGGTAGAGCTTAACCTCGGAAGGCAGAAAGGTATCCTTATGCAATGCAGAGAAATGCAGATGGAGGTAGAGCTTAACCTCGGAAGGCAGAAAGATAGCCTTATGCAATGTAGAGAAATGCAGATGGAGGTAGAGATTAACCTCGAAAGGCACAAAGGTAACCTTATGCAAGGAATAAAGGGGCAAAATGATGATAGAATTTTCTTAGCTGATAGCGGATCGAGACATTGCGACTGTTAGGGATACTGTGTCTGCTGGGAGCACTGTGTGCGGTTGGCAGCTGTGAATAAGTGCGACAGTTCTGAGAGTTATATTCCTGAGCAATGTGAGTCTCGTGAGTGTATGGTATATTTGATATTTTGCAACTCAAGTGCCTGCACTCAAAGAAAAATCATGAGTTTTGTAAAGAGGGGAGGTTAGTTCGTATTCCCGCTGGCTCTGCTTGACCTGCTCGGCTCCGTTCCGTTAATATTGGGCATATCATTGGGGTAGCATTGCTAAACGAAGAAACTTTGGTAACAGACATGCATGATTTAGTAAAGAAATATGACAATAAATACATAATTAAGAATAGTTTTCTTTAGATGAACTGACGACGGCGACGTGGTCCAAGATACTGCAACTTCTCTCGCTCCGGAATTTTGGGGATCCTCCTCAAAATTCTGCCCCAGTTTATCGGGCTGTTGCTTCCGATGGCTGCTTGCGTCGAATGGCTGAAATCACTTCAGAAATTTGAGGGTCCTCCTCAAAATTCTGCCCCAGTTTCCAATAGCGGGGGGAATGAAAATTTTATTAAATTATGACCGAACCCATAGGGCTGCCTACGTATCCCCTCTTAAACGGTAATCAGGTCAAGCGTAGTTCAAATTACATCATATGAGGAAAGCATAAAAGTCACACATAGTATCGCTTCACTGCATCTGAATTGATCGTCTTCGACCAAACTTCACCGTCCATTTCTGCAAGTATGAGAGCTCCTCTAGTTAGAACCCGGTGAGCCATGTATGGACCCTACCAGTTGGGAGATAACTTCCCTTTGGCTTCATCTTGATGCGGGAAAATCTTCTTTAATACCAGCTGCCCCGGTGTAAAGTGTCTCGGCTTGACTCTTTTGTTGAAGGCTCTGGACATTCTATTCTGATAAAGTTGACCATGGCAAATTGCATTCATTCTTTTTCCATCTATAAGAGCTAACTTCTCGTAGCGACTCCTTACCCATTCTGCATCATCAAGTCCTGCTTCCTGTATGATTCTCAAGGAGGGAATTTCTACCTCGGCGGGAATGACTACTTCTGTACCATAAACCAACATATAGGGAGATGTCCCGGTTGATGTGCGGACTGTAGTGCGGTATCCCAACAAGGCAAATGATAACTTCTCATGCCACTGCTTGTGCTTTTCTATCATTTTTCTCAGTATCTTCTTGATATTCTTATTGGCGGCTTCTACAGCTCCGTTCATCTGAGGTTTGTAAGCTGTAGAATTCTTGTGTTTGATCTTGAAGGTTTCACACATGGATTTCATCAGGTCGCTGTTGAGATTGGAACCATTATCAGTGATGGTTGACTCCGGAATTCCGAACCGACAAACAATACGGTTGCGGACAAAATCTGCTACCACTTTCTTAGTCATTGCTTTGTACGATGCTGCTTCAACCCATTTGGTGAAATAATCAATTGCCACTAGAATGAACCTGTGCCCATTTTATGTGGCAGGCTCGATAGGTCCGATAACATCCATTCCCCAAGCAGTGAACGACCATGGCGAGCTTGTTGCAGTGAGCTCATTTGGAGGCACCTTTATCATGTCTGCATGTATCTGACAGCGATGGCATTTTCGGACATACTGGATGCAGTCTGTTTCCATAGCCATCCAAAAATACCTAGCTCGGAGTATCTTCTTGGCTAAGACAAAGCCGTTAATACGCAGACCGCAGGTCCCTACATGAATTTCTTCCAATAGCCTGGATGCTTCCTTTGCGTCGACACACCTTAGTAACCCCAAATTGGGGGTCCTCCTATACAGGATTCCTCCGCTATGAAAGAAGTTGTTAGATAGTCTCCGAAGTGTGCGTTTCTGAGTAGGATTTGCGAGTTCTGGATATTCTCCTTTCGTCAAATATTCCTTGATATCATGAAACCAAGGTTTTCCGTCTGGTTCTTCTTCTACATGAGTGCAGTAAGCTGGATGATCATAGATCTTTACCGGAATAGGATCAATGAAGTTCTTGTCGGGGTGCTATATCATGGACGATAGGGTAGCCAATGCATCGGCAAACTCATTCTAAACTCTGGGAACATGTTGGAACTCTGTATTTGTGAACCTTTTCCTCCTGTACATGATACAGATAAGGGAGTATCTTGGAGTTCTTGGTTGCCCATTCTTTTCGAACCTGATGTATAAGTAGGTCTGAATCTCCGACCACTAGCAATTCCTGAATGTTCATGTCAATGGCCATGTTGAGCCCTAAGATGTAGGCTTCGTACTCGGCCATGTTGTTAGTGCACGGGAACCTGAGATTGGCAGATACCGAATAATGCTGACCGGTTTCTAATACTAGGACTGCTCCTATGCCAACTCCATTGAAATTTGTTGCTCCATCGAAAAACATTCTCCAACCGTCATAGGATTCTGCAATGTCTTCTCCTATGAAAGGTACCTCTTCATCGGGAAAATACCTCTTTAGAGGCTCGTATTCTCCATCTACAGGATTTTCAGCAAGATGATCTGCTAGTGCTTGTTCTTGATTGCCTTCTGAGTCACGTGAACAATGTCGAATTCGCTCAGCAGGATCTGCCACTTGGCTAGCTTGCCAGTGGGCATGGGCTTCTGAAATATGTACTTAAAAGGATCCATTCTTGATATGAGGTAAGTGGTATAGGCACAGAAATAGTGTCTCAACTTCTGAGCTACCCAAGTCAGGGCACAACAGGTGCGTTCCAATAAAGAGTACCAGGCCTCGTACGGGGTGAACTTCTTGCTGAGATAATAGAGGGCATGCTCCTTTCTTCCTGTTTCATCATGCTGCCCCAGAACACAACTGAAAGCTCCATCCAATACTGCAAGGTAGAGTAATAGAGGTCTACCCAACTCGGGCGGGACCAAAACTGGCGGCGTTGACAGGTATTCCTTGATTCTGTCGAAGGCTTTATGATAATCATCAGTCCATTTGGTAGCGGTGTCCTTGTTCAACATCTTAAAGATTGGATCACAAATGACAGTGGAATGAGCTATGAACCGGCTGATGTAGTTAAGCCTTCCAAAGAAACTCATAACTTCTTTCTTGTTCTTCGGTGGTAGAAATTCGTGGATGGCTTTGACCTTTGATGGATCCAGTTCTATTCCTCGACGACTCACAATGAACCCGAGTAGTTTTCCGGCAGGAACCCCGAATGCACATTTGGCGGGATTCAGCTTTAAGTTGTACCTTCTTAGTCTGTTGAAGAACTTCCTCAGATCTTCCATGTGGTCAGTGACTCTCTTGTATTTGACGATGACATCGTCTACATACACTTCGATCTCTTTGTGTATCATGTCATGGAAAATAGTAGTCATGGCCCTCATGTGGGTGGCCCCAACATTCTTTAACCCGAACGACATCATCTTGTAACAATACATCCCCCACGGTGTAATGAAAGCCGTTTTCTCTGCGTCTTCCTCATCCATCCAAATCTAATGATACCCAGCAAAATAATCAACGAACGACTGTAGTTCATGCTTAGCGCAGTTGTCAACTAGAATGTGTATGTTCGGCAAGGGGAAGTCGTCTTTCAGACTGGCCCGATTGAGATCCCGGTAGTCGATACAGACTCTAACCTCCCATCCTTCTTCGGCACTGGCACAATATTGGCTAACCATGTTGGATACTCTACTACCATGAGAACCTTGGCTTTGACTTTCTTGGTGACTTCTTCCTTGATTTTCAAACTCATGTCAGGTTTGAACTTCCTAAGCTTCTGTTTTACTGTAGACATGTCGGATCGGTTGGCAGTTTGTGAGCTACAATAGATGTACTAAGACCAGTCATGTCATCATAAGACCAGGCGAATATGTCCTCATATTCCCTTAGAAATTCCGTGTACTCTTTCTTTTCTGATGGTGATAGATGAACGACGATTCGTGTTTCTTTGACATTTTCTGCATCTCCCAGGTTGACGATCTCAGTTTCGTCCAGGTTAGACTTAGGTCTGTTCTCAAAATCCTCAACCTCTTTAACAACCTCTTCTGGTATATCCTCTTCTTCTGAGTCCATATCCATTTGTTACGTTGCCTCGTCACACGTCACAATCGTCGGTTCATCAAGATAAGTAATAGCAATCCTGTGTAAATAAATTAAACGACAAAAAGTAATAAGAGCAAGATTTATAAGAAACCGAAATGCTTTGATAACTTTCATAATTGTTTCGAACATTGGAGCTCTTATTTCAATATTAAAAATGCGGAAAGAAAGTCAATTAGCGAAGAAATAAAGATAATGCATGGTGCTTTGTTCAGCCTTGCTACCCCGAAGCTTTTCGAGCCCTGGTGGTTCTGATGGACCAATTGTTGAGGCATGCTCCTCGGCTTACATCTTGTACAGAAGGGCTTTCCTCCCCCTCCTCCTCGAAAATGACACAACAGTCCATATTATCATCTTCCAAAAACAAATTCCTCATTGCCGCCAGTACTTCCTCTTCTCCCGACCCATATATGACATTGGCGGGCTGGAAAGTCTGTTCCAAGCGAGGTATTGGATGCTCCAGTGGGTAGTAGGGATTGTTCCATGGTGGCGACCAGTGGTTGAATTCCTCCCAAGTGTATTCATATCCCAAACCGAAAGTGGTACCGTGTTTCTTCAACTTGATGGGCTTAGCGATTCCTTGGAGATTCTTGCCAAGTCCCTTGTCAGGTTCGTATCCACACCAATTCAGTATACTTTCAGTTTTGCTATCCCACCATTTGTCCTTGTCCACGACGTTGACTCGCTCAATGTGATGGTAGGTTTCTCTGCCTATCTTCCTTCTTCTTTCGATTGCTGAGATGGTCTGGAGATTGTATATGGGATTGCTACCATCGCCGTAAATAATTACCTCTTGGTGATTCCACTCGAATTTCACTTCTTTATGTAAGGTTGATGCCACAGACCCAGCGGCATGGATCCAGGGCCGTCCTAATAGCAAGTTGTAAGATGCTGGGATGTCTATCACTTGAAAATCAATGTCGAACCAAGCCGGTCCCATTTGCAGACACAAACTGATTTCCCCAATAGTGGACCTTTGGGATCCATCGAAAGCTTTGACATTGATGGATCCATTCTTGATCTCATGAAGGCTCTTTCCCAGTGTTCTGAGAGTCACCAATGGACAAATATTGAGGCTGGACCCTCCGTCAATCATGACTCTGGTGATGAAATGATCTTCGCACTGCATAGTGATATGCAAGGCCTTGTTGTGGCTTAGCCCTTCAAGTGGCAGCTCATCTTCGTGGAAAGTAATTTTGTGACTCTCCAATACTTGCCCCACCATGTTTTCCATTTCTCCTCCAGTTATGTTGCTGGGTACATATGCATCGCTCAGCACCTTTAATAAGGCATTCTTATGTACGTCAGAGCTTTGTAGCAGAGCCAAGATAGAGATCTAGGCTGGCGTTTTGTTCAAATGATCAACGACCGAATACCCTTTGGCTTGTATCCTCCTCTAAAGATCATCAGGCCCAGTTTTAGTGACAGTTGGTCGTCCAGAGGCCTGCTTAATGGACTCGACTAGGTGTTCAGGAGTATAAACCCTGCCGGTTCTTGTCATCCCCTGTGCCGTAATTGCTTCTCCATATTTGGTTTTCCCTTTCCTTCTCGCCTCGGTGGTGTAATCCAATGGTATGGCCTTTGGGTGGAACGATGTTACGGCTGTCATGGCCACCGGGATGGGTACCTTTGTCTTGGATGGTAACATAGCCACTTCGAATGGTACCAGTGTCTTTGGGGGCCCAAACTCGACCTCAATAGGTCCTGGCGTCTTTGTAGAAGGAGGTGCCTTGAACTCGAGTGGTATGAACATGTCTATTTCAGCATTTTTAGAAGGCTGGTTTTGGACCACAAACGGATTAAGTGTGACCGTTGGTTCCTTTGGCTCGTCACCTTCAGTGATCAATCCAATCGACCCTTTGGGGTCCCAATCATCCTCTATCTCATTCATGTGAATGCCCCCACCCTTGCGGTCAGGTAGAGCGTTGTTACGGATATTCGGAGCTGGCTCCTTTGCTATGATGATCTTGTTGTCAATCAAAGCTTGGATCTTATCCTTCAGAGAGCTGCACTCATCAATGGTGTGCCCCTTCATGCCAGAATGGTATGCACAAGTTTTGTTTGGGTTGACCCATTGGGAGGGGTTTTTGGGGTTTATAGAAGGGATAGGGGTGATGTAACCAGCAGCTTTGATCCTTTCATATAGGTAGTCGATAGGTTTGGCAATGGTGCTATACTATTTAGGGGGTCTGCGGTCGAAGTTTGGTCGGGGTCTAGGAAAGTTTTGGCGGGTGGGAGGTGGTTGATAGTGAGAGGGTTGAGTATTTAGGCTTGATAGACATGTGCGGGTTGGGAATATCTAGGTAAAGTGGGCTGATATGTGGGAGGTGGAGGTGATTAGTAAGTAGGTGGTGGAGCTTGGTAGGAGGGTGAGGGTGCTTGGTAATTTGGGGTAGGTTGATATGTGAGTGGAGGTATTGGGTAGGTTTGGTATTCAATTGGGGATTTCGTTCTTTGTGCAACCATCACGGCGCTCACGTCCCATTTCTTGGACGTGCCACCAGACTGTAGAGCCTTGTTGGTGGCCTGCAAATCTTCAAAGTTAGTGACCATACCACTTTTGATACCTTCCTCGATCCTTTCTCCTAGCTTGATGATGTCAGAAAATTTCTGGCTTTCAATCAGCATTAACCTTTCACAGTACTGTAGGTCTTGAGCTCGGACGAAAAACCTGTTCATTTGTTCTTATTCTAAAGTCGGTCTGACCTTAGCAGCTTCTGATCTCCAACGAGTAGCATACTCGCAGAATGTCTCCGAGGGCTTTTTTTTAAGTTTTGGATGTAGACCACGTCTGGTGCATTTTCCGCGTTGAACCTGAACCTGTCCATGAAATCGGACGCCATACTTACCCAATTTGACCACTTCTTAGGGTCTTGGTCGATGTACCAAGACAAAGCATTTCCTTTCAGACTCCTCATGAAGAGTTTCATGCGAATCTTTTCATCCTTCCCTACTCCGACCAACTTGTCGCAGTATGTCCTCAGATGAACTCTCGGATCCCCTGTGCCATCAAACATCTCGAACTTGGGAGGTTTGTACCCCTCAGGAAGTTTGACATCTGGCTGAATGCAAAGGTCCTAGTAATTCAGTCCCTTAATCCCCTTGCTTCCTTCGACACCTTGAACTCGGCTAGTCAGCTTCTTGAGTTCCGTGGCCAGATTCCTGATAAGAGAGTCAGACTCTGGTGTGCTTGAAATAGGTTGAGTATAGTGTGGTGTGGTTTCTACATAGATGGGTGTGTTGTGGGGATGATCATTTGTGGAGCTTAGTGGTTCAGGAATGAGTAGTGGGGTGTTGTCTGAAGTGTGGCATGTGTTGCAGTGGCGATGGGGTGCGGGTTGGTTTTGTGGTTTCGAGATGCTTTATTTAGGTGTGGGGTTTTGAGTGTTGGCAAATTTGACATTTGGGGTAGTGAGGGAAAAGGATAAATTCGCCAAGTTCCAAACTTGGTCCCGTTCTTCCTGAAACTTCAATAACTTCTGTTTGAGATGGGAGGCACTTTCCTTGGAAAACTGAATACCCTGAGGAACCTCTCCCCTTTCAACTGAGTTCTCCTTTCTGATGTTGCTCAAATCTTCCATTTTTCCCTTGTTCTTGTTTCTAATAGGACTCGGAGGAGGAGGAGGTGGAGGGCCCTTAGATTTTGTGGGGTATGATGACGATGCTAGAGTTCACGAACTAACCATTGGGGAGGGGAATAAACAAAAGGTAAAAAAAAACTAAAAGGTAGCAAGTTAGTGCGAATTAGGAGAAGAAAACGTTGCAATATTTAAACACATAGTGTAAGAATATAAATCGTGTCCTAATTTGGGAGCCTCGTTGTGCCCGAGGTAGGCCTAGCGACATGTTGATTTGGAGAACTTATAATGCTAAATGTCTCATTTTATTGATAAAAATAAGAGGAGTCCCAAAACGACACTAAAATAGCAGAAAAATAAAATGTCACTAATGGTTGTTGGCCTTATTACATTTTTAAAGCAAAAGAAAAGACTCCTAACTACTTGGTCCCAGAAGGACCTTTCCCAGACTCGGCATCTTTAGGTCCATCGAACAGCTTTACCAGCTCACGCAGTCCTAGCAGCAAATAGGCTCTAGCCAAGTGTCCTCCTTCGCTTCCCTCAGCATTCTGGCAGTTTTCAATCCTCTGGATGAACTTTCTTTCCAATTCCACTAAACCTCGCTCCAAATACCCTAGTCGCTTGTTGGCGCTGACAGCCATATCTTTCCATTCTTCAATCAACTTTTGATGGGCTTCTTGAATCTCCCGGTGCTCACTTTCGCATTCCCGTATCCTCTTGCGCAATTGGTTGTACTTGACCTGTGCTTCAGCCTTTTCATCGATGATCCTGTGACCTCGAACAAACCCAGGTTGGCCCAGACCATTGTGATTATCCTCCAGCCATCCTGAATAGTATGGGGTGCAGCCAGCATGGTATCTGTCTGGCTCGATAGTATCTCTTCCCATGATGATCTTGCAATGCCACATATGCTGAGCTTGGCACTTATAAGGACTGTCATCAGCTTGGAAATCAGCCCGGAAGTGACTCATCTTGTCGACCCTTGGTATAACCTACTTCCTACCTGCCTATCTCATAACTCGGAGCGGGACATAAGGGTAGGTTCCTCTCAAACCAATCAGTATCAGAAATAGAGCGTCCCTGGATCGGGCGATGAACTCATCAGTAGGGAACCATTCGAACATCCATTGTATTTGATCCTCAGTCAGATCTTCAAACGGCTCCACCCATCCTTTGGCATCTTCTGGCTGAGCGAACATGTCAGGCATGTAGTTCATTCTCCTTGGTTGATGGACGGCTATATGATCGTCCCAGTCTCTCCGCTGAATCTCTTGTCGATATTTACCCCTTTGGAGATGTTCCATGAGCCAGAGATGGAGTATCAAGTTGCAGCCTTCAAAGTGTGGGGCTCCTTGTTGACACTTTTCCAAGGCTCGGTACATTTCTGCAACGATCATGGGCACTATGCTAAAGGGTTGCCCACAAATTCCCTCCATTAAGGTTTTAGTGACCATAGCTAACCTGGTGTGAATCCTTGCATTCTTCATAGGAAATACTATCATCCCCAAGAAGTAGAACATAAAGACAAAGACCCTTCTGTGGATATGCCCTAATTAGGTGAGGGAGAATTCATCTGGGTAAGTGTGGTAGGACTTACTATGGTCGTACCTTTCGTACAGATAGTCGAAAGGAATGTAGGAATCCTTCAAACAGGTCAAGTATGTGTTTTTCTTTAGGCCCATCATTTCGAGAAAACCCCTACCCTTGCGATTTTCCGGCATAAGTAAACCCGGAGTCTCCCACGGAATACTAGCTAATCCTCATATTTCCTCGAGCAGAGGTGTCATCTCAATCTCCCCGAAGCAAAACACAGACCTATCACAGTCCTAGAGTAGCAGCTTCTATGATTTTGTTGTTGGGTTGGACCTCCAGAAGAGAAGGCAAATTTCCTAGGTATTTTTAGACAAGGGCCTGATCACTAGAATGAAGATCCTCCCACCAGCTTAGCAACGTTTGGTGAATGTTGGTGACCATGCCAAATTTGGGGACTTCGTACCTCATTTCTGCAAAACAAAGTGTTAGACCCTTACCATGCCGGACTCGACCACTTAAACCAATAATTAGCATAAGCAGCATTTAGTTCTCCAAATAAATGCATAGAATATGGTAACATCCGTTTGGGTTCCCAGGGAACCCAGTGGACTTTGGACAAGGCTTTCTTAAAGAGTCATTATGTGGACAACATAACTGACTCGGCTAGGTTTTAACAGTGATGCATGTACAATTGAATAGAGTAAGGTTTATATAAGGTATTAGACTGGTACCCTTGAGCGGATAACTCAAGAGGGAAAGGCACGGAACCATCGACTACACCGTTGATCGATTGGTTTTACCGCAAATACGCCTTTGCCAAATTTAGGGGTAATGATATCGGAAGGGCGCAACCACTCATTATAAGCGTTGCTATGGTATTTTGTTTGGCACGAGTGGAATATGATGTTGAATATGCAGTTACAAGAATGAAACAAGTTGTCATGTATTTGCACGTTCATAAAGTAATGATTACAATAATTGCTCATAATTACAACAATATTAAAAGAAAGCAGTAAAGGAAAGCATTAAAGAAAAGAAACAAGGAGCCAAGTCAGTTTCGTAATAGAAAAGAAATAAAGACATTAAATAAAGGCAATAAAGAAGTAGTAAAGTCACAAATAACATGAAATGGTAAAAGCCTAAAAGAAATCCCCAGCAGAGTCACCACGCTGTCGTGCCCCCTTTTTCTCGTTAAATCGGGCTTGTGACATTTAGGAGGACAACTCGTTCCCTCTAGGGAATTGGGTTTTGGAACTTGAAGAGTTGCCACCTAATGATTAAGTGCATTAGGACACTAAGAAGGGTTTGAGTTTGAAGAACCAGAGTTTGGGTAAGCGCTAAAAATTATCTCGAGGGGAAGGTGTTAGGCACCCCTCAAGATCCACTAGTGTGGTTCCTGGCCATGTTACAATTGTGACTTCACATAATCAAGTAAGCAATTAAGGGCCTCAAATAGAAGGGGATTTTCACATATTATTGCAAGCAAATTGAAAGTTTGAAGAGAATAAAGAAAGCGGAAATTTTTTCGGACAATAAAACAAGTTAAAAGAAAGGGGGGCCTAGGTTTACAAACAATATGGATCACATCAATGCAATATCTGGCAATCGCTCCTCAGAAGAGGGGTTGCACGTGGTATTAGTGCACCGGTCATCATATCCATATCTACCCTTTCCCATCCCGTTAAGGTATTAAGCGCGGAATAGTATCGTTACTTATGCATGCTAGTACCCGCCCCAATCCTATCAGTCCTAGAGGCATTTGGGACTACTAGTCCTAAAGGGAAGGGAGATTTGGTTTTCAGAGTTTTAAAAGGACAAAATTCTAGGGCGACAATCAAAACATATAAGGCAGGTATGGGGATAACACATAACAGTTTAAAGGGCTCAAACAGGCCTCCTCATTTAAAGACAGATTGTTTAGCATGTCTTGCATGTACTGGTTATGGTCTGAAATCAAATTAAAGCGTGGGATAGGCTGATTCATCACATATTTCTCAGATGAGGAGTCCGAATTAGCGTTCCCTGGTTGTAATTTATCAAAGACTGATGCAATTAATTAACTACCTAATGTTTTGCCTAAGTGAGACCTATAGGCATGATATCTAACAGTTCTTGCTCTGATTTTAAAGAAAACTTACTGATTATAGAAAAAACGAAAGTTTCGCAGATTTTAGACAACATTGCAACTGATTTTAAACTTGCAGATGACATAAGCGAATCAGATTCAAAGGTTACTCCTATAGGCATGATTTCTAGGCATTGTTGGTTTTAAGACGATTATGAAAGTGCAGGAATCCTATAAACATGGTATCTAGAATGAAACTTATTATTACTTAACCTATAACTGTTTTCCTAATGATATATGTAAAATGCAGAATCCTATAAATAGGTTATCTATATGATACGCGGAAGTGAAGAAAACCTATAGACATGATCTCTATATATGCATAAGTGCAGAAAACCGATAGGCATATATATATGAAATGCATAAGTGTAGAATCCTATACTCAGGATTTCTATATGAAATATAGAAGTGCAGAATCCTATAGTCAGGATCTCTATGTGAAATGCAGAAGTAAAAACAGGCTGTGATTGCAGGAATAAATACCTAAGATCATGATGTCTACCCGTATGCATACATAAGTGACCCTCCCCTTTTCACTAGAACCCCATAAGTTATTACAACATATTACAGACCAAAATGAATTAAGAAAAATGTAAAATTACATCAGAAATTAAGCTACAACCAAGGAGCCTAATTCAGACTCAAGGTCCAACAATATGAGGCGAACCAACTTCCAGGAACAGATTTCCAAAGCCTTCTCTTATTTGGGATGTGTCAAAGTTCCCTAAGAGCCTCGAGTGGACTCTCGGAAGAGCTTACAACCCAAATATATTGCAGAATTAAGACAATGCAGTGTGAAAATACCAGCCCTCAGATATCCAAGTTCAGAGGGAACTCAAGGTCCCAAAGCAAGGCTCATAAGAGGGGGCAGAACTTAGAATCTAAGAGATAGAGTGTAAGTGCACAAAGGGGGGAAATCAGGAAAAGCCATGGCAGGTAGGTGGTCATGCCCAGCAATCAGGAGTGCTGGCACACCCCTGACTAGCCTATTAGCCACATTTTGAGAGTTGAGATCCATTGAGGATCAAGTTCAGACCTAAGCAGCAATTTAGATGCTGTCAGGCCATGAACCTTAACTCAAACACATAGAAGGGAGTGGAGTATAGGGAGTTCATAACAAACAGCAGATGCAAAGAGAGAGTAGCATATTCAATACAAAACATGAACAACAAATATACAGGAATGTAGCAACTGTAAAATAAACACATAGGGATGGTGCTGAAATCGAAATTAAGCCATACCAGTTTCAGGGAAACAAATAAGTGAAAGCTGAAGTCTTGTAAGCCAAATTGCAAGCAATCAGTACAAAAGTCCTCAGAAGAGAGTAGAGTATTGAAAGAGTATTGAAATTGAAAGGTGTGTGTGCAAAGTATTGAATTTGAAGTGTTGAACTGAAGGTTCAAGGTGTCTAAGTGCAGAAGGGTCGTGCCCTTTTTATAGTGTAGAAAACAAGTAAGAAAAGGTAAGGGAATAGTTTGCAATCAATCACACGGAATATCTCTTCAATTAAGGGATTCTGATTTCAAACGGGTAGAAGACAAGTAAGGAAAGAATTGGATTAAAATCTTTTCCAAATTAGTGCAAGAAGGGCAAATACATAGAAACCATTTAAGGAAAGGGTTTGATAGCAACACGGTTTGTGCAAATAAGGAAAGGCGATCAATCAACAGCCAGTAAAAATCATAAACTGAGTTTTGGTATGAATGAATCCAACCGGAAAAGGTAAAGAAAGGTTTAACTAAAGAAAATCAGTAATAATCAATCGAACCTTATTAAAAAAAGGAATTATGAATCAATCATAAATTGGCAAAACCTTTTTTTAAGGAAGAATTCTTCATATATAAAGCATACAGACTTATCAAACAAGAAAGAACTGTCATGCTAATTAGGAAGATCTAGTATAGAAAAGTTCAGAGTCATAAACAAAGAAATTCAAGTTCAGTACATAGACTCAAAACGAGTCTGAGAAAGTCCAGAGTTCCAAAGTAGAACCCTAGTCCGAACACCAGATCAAACCTCGCCCCAAAAACCCAAATCTTAGGGTTTCCAACTCGAGTAAGATACAAAGAGGAGGAGGCAAATAATTGAAACATGCTCGGGAATCTCTTCCAGAGACTTATGAGAAAAACAAGCAGATACAATAACAAGTTCGAGGCAAACATAGTAAAGAAACTGATTTGAAGCATAAAGAACATGTTTTAAGAAAAACTTGGAACTTAAACAGGTTCAGAAGAGAAAAGAGGCAGCATAGCACTTAAGAGAACAACAGATGAAACATGTTTAGAAAGACCTCAAACAAAGTCCAGAAGAAGGCAAATAAGAACTAAGAGATTAGTAGGAAATATAGTAAAGGGACACAGGGTTAAACAAACACATAAGATAAACATGTGAAAGCATGACATAGAAACCAGTAGAAGAAAGAACGGAGCATAGTAGAAGAATATACATAATAAAGCAAACATAAGAACACAGGGGAGGATCATGCGAGGCATAAAAAGAAAACATAAGAACATAACATAGGCAGATACACACAAAGGAAAGAAGAAGAAGAAGAAGAAGAAGAAGAAGAAGAGTCAGAAAATATTTTGAAACTTTTTCAGAAACCCTAAATCGAAGAGAAACAAATTTTGAAAGAGAAGATTGGGGAAAACGTTTTAAAACTCCAGTAGAACACAGATATAACATGGATCTAAGAAAATAACCAAAAAAAAAACCTCAAATAGCTAGGATTTCAGAGAAACCCTAGAAATGAGAAAGGCTTGGAAGAAGGTTCGATCTCGAGTCGAAGAGGTCAGAAAAGGCTTCTAGTGCTTGAATATGCTAGAGCATGGCTGGAGAAGCCATAGATCTACAGATCTGAGTAGGATCTAGAGACAACCATCAGAGTCGGGTTTTAAATCATCGAATAGCTTAGGTTTAATGGTGAGAGAGGGTGGGTACAGGCCATCCATGGCCTGAGAAGCCATGGATTCCGGTGAAGTAACAGTTGAAAAGAGTGGAGGTCGACTAGGGTTCCGAAGAACCTTTGAGAGAGTTTGAGAGACGAAGGGATTCAAAGGCGGCTAGTTAGGTGAAAGTGATTAGGGTTAGGGGTGTTTGGGAAATTAAAAAGGAAAGGGGAAATTATGGTCGTTGATCAAAATGATCAACAACCTAGATCAAAAGGGAACCAGGCGGGTTTTTTAATTGGGTCGGGTAAAAGATGAAATTGGGCCGGTCCAGCTGGGGTTTAGGATTGGGTTAACTTGAGGGCTAAAATTGAAATGTAAATAGGCTGTAATTGAAATGAAATGAGGCTAAATGTTAAATGGCCAGTTTTTTCCTTTTATTTTATAAAAATGGTAAAAAATGATTTTAAAAGCAAATTGAAAGTACTGAGCCAGTTAATAATACACAAATATTAATTTAAAAATACTGGAACAAATTTTTCAATTATAAAATGCTATTAATCTTAAAGTAGGCTATAATTGCAATTGTATGCAATTTAGTCTTTTAAATACCAAATAAATTTGTAAAAATGTACAAAAAGTATCTTAATTATATTTTGGTATAAATATGGGAATAAAATAAATTATTCACCAAAATTGATATTTTGGGAATAATTGTGGATTTTGTACTGCTAAAATGGATAGTAAATTGATTTTAAAAACTCTTCAAAAGATTGGAAAAGTACTGAAACACTTGGGTATGATTATGTATTCATGTATATGCTATTTTGAAAGTATTTTGGTGTATAAAAATACATAGGGAAAAATTGGGTATCAACAGCGTGTACCAATTGTGATATGAGATAGAGCCCGAGGGGCTGGTATTGTTCCATGTGTTGCCCGAGGGGCTAATTCTATTTGTATTGTACCCGAGGGGCGGTTCTTTATGCGTTTGCCTTTTCTAGTTTCCTGTATTTTACTTGCTTAACTGTTTAAAAAGGCATTTTAAGAAGCTTAACTGAACTAAAGTGACTTTGCATATTTTCGCTGTTTCATTACTTTTACTGGCTTTTACTGCTTCCTTATAGCCTGTAATGTGCTTTACGTGATTTCTTATTACTCAGTCTGCATTTATTATTATTACTCACTGAGTTGGAGTACTCACTTTACTCCTTTCACCCCGTGTGCAAATTCAGGCACATCAGGTCCTGCTGGCGAGGATTGAGAGCTTCCAGCAGATTCTGGAGTTCACGAGGTAGCTGCTCGGCGTTCGTAGCCCCATGCTTCTCCCCTATCTCATTTCCTTTCTGTTATTAGTGTTCTATAATAATTTGAGTAGACACTTCAAACTTCTAGTATATTGATAGATGCTCATGATTGGTGACACCCCGATGTCGGGCTGTGTTGGTTTTATTTTCACAAATTGTATTGTTCACTACTTATTTTGGGATTTTATCATGTTTAAGACTTAATACTTAGTATTTTAATTGCTTAAAAATTGAAGTGGAAATGTGTCGGCTGGCCTTGTTTTCACGAGAGGCGCCATCATGACCGAGTTCGGGTTTAGGGTTGTGACAAGTTGGTATCAGAGCCTAGGTTACATTGGTCTCACAAGTCATGAGCAGGTTTAGTAGAGTCTTAGGGATTGGTACGGAAACGTCTAGATTTATCCTCGAGAGGCTGTAGAACTTTTAGGAAAAACTTCATATTCTTTAAATTCTTGTCGTGCGAATTTGTTGATCCGAGTACTAAACTTCTGTTATTCTATTCTCTCATAGATGGTGAGGAAATGCACTACCGGTCAGGAGGGACGACCACCAGTACCACCGGCTGTGGCCACCAGAGGCCGAGGATGAGATCGTGGTCGTAGTAGGGGCAGGGTTGTAGCTCGCACAGCAGCTAGGGCAGCACCTGCAGATACACCAGCCGCCCCAGTTCAGGATCAGGTCCCAGCTGTACACACTCCAGCAACACCAACTCAGGCACCAACTGTGCCTATTGTGATTTCGGGTCTTCAGGAGGCCTTGGCTCAGATTCTATCAGTTTGTACTGGCCTATCTCAAGAGGTCTCAGTTACTACAGTCGCAGCTACTTCTTAGGCCGGGGGAGGCACTCAGACTCCCGCCGCTCACACACCTGAGCAGGTCGTGCAGGGACTTCAGACACCGGGGGCACATCCAGCCCAGCTAGTTGCAACTGCTCAGGACTATATAGTTCCTACCATTCCAAAGGACGAGCAGCGTAGGTTGGAGAGGGTTGGTAGACTTTAGCCTCCGACTTTCAGTAGTGCAGAGGGTGAGGATGCCTAGGGTTTCCCGAATAAGTGTTAGAGGATGCTTCGCACAGCAGGTATTCTGGAGACCAGCGGGTCGTTTTCACTACTTATCAGTTTTCTGGAGCTGCCTTCATTTGGTGGGAGGCTTTTGAGAGGCGTAGGACTATTGGTGCAACACCCCTTACCTGGCAGCAGTTCTCTTTTCTCTTTTTGGAGAAGTATAGGCCGCAGTCTCGGAGAAAGGAGCTGCATAGGCAGTTTGAGTGTTTGCATCAGGGAGAGATGAATGTGATGTAGTATGAGATGAGGTTCTCAGAGTTAGCTCGTCATGCTATTTGGTTGGTTTCGACAGGTAGAGAGAGGATTAGGAGGTTCATTGATGGCCTCACTTATTAACTTTGTATTCTTATGACCAGGGAGAGGGTGACTGGTGCGACTTTTGAGGAGGTTGTAGACATTTCTCGTGAGATTGAGTTAGTTTGTCGCCATGAGCGAGAGGAGAGGAAGGCCAAGAGGCCTCGAAGATCTGGTAGTAATAGTGGTTCTCCTTCGAGAGGTCAGTTTCAGTACCGCAGAGGCCGTCCATTCAGGCATGCTCAGCTAGCTCGCCCAGGTTATTGTGGGGCATCATCGGGTCATGGTTCTCATAGTTCTCATCAGGGCCAGTCATCACTTAGTGCCCTTCTAGCTTAGAGTTCGTCCCGTGCTCCATCAGTTTAGGGCTCTTCTATGCCAAGTGCATCTACTAGTCATTCCGGTGCTAGGGGTTCCCTTCAGTCCCCTTCTCCAGCATCTGGGAGTTGCTATGAGTGTGGAGAGATGGTTATATATGGAGGCAGTGTCCTCGTCGTCTTGCAGGTTCATCTCAGCAGTAGAATCAGCCATCGGCTTCAACGCCAGTTACTTCACCACCACCCATCCAGCCACCTAGGGGTGGAGGTTAGTCAGCTAGGGGTCGCCCTAGAGGGGGAGTCAATCAGGTGGCGGTTAGGCCCGTTTCTATGCACTTCCAGCTAGACCTGATGCTATTGCTTCCGATGCTGTTATTACAGGTATTGTTTCAGTCTGCCACAGAGATTCCTCTGTATTATTTAATCCCAGTTCCACCTTTTCTTATGTGTCATCATACTTTGCTCGTTATTTGGGTACGCCCCATGAGTCTCTTGCTTCACTTGTTCACGTATCTACCCCGGTGGGCGATACTATTGTTGTAGACCATGTGTATCGGTCGTGTGTGGTGACTATTGGGGGTCTGGAGACCCGAGTGGATCTTTTACTATTATGTATGGTAGATTTCGATGTTATTTTAGGCATGGATTGGCTATCTCCATGTCGTGCTATTCTGGACTGTCATGCCAAGACAGTCACATTGGCTATGCCAGGTGTGCCACGGATTGAGTGGCAAGGTTTGACTGATTATGTTCCTAGTAGGGTAATCTCATTCTTGAAGGCCCAGCATATGATTGGGAAGGGTTGTCTTTCGTATCTAGCATTTTGTGAGGGATGTCGGTGCAGAGACTCCCTATATTGATTTTGTTCCAATTGTAAGGGATTTTCCCGATGTGTTTCCTACAGACCTGCCGAGCATGCCACCGGACAGTGATATTGATTTTGGTATTGACTGGGTGCCGGGAACTCAGCCCATTTCCATTCCGTCGTATCGTATGGCACCAGCGGAGTTGAAGGAGTTAAAGGAGCAGCTTCAGGAACTCCTTGATAAGGGATTCATTCGGCCTAGTGTGTCACCTTGGGGTGCATCGGTTCTATTTGTGAAGAAGAAGGATGGCACTATGAGGATGCGCATTGATTATAGGCAATTGAACAAAGTAACAGTTAAGAACAAGTATCTTTTGCCTTGCATTGATGTTTTATTCGACCAGGTTCAGGGAGCGAGAGTGTTCTCCAAGATTGATCTCCATTTAAGTTAACACTAGTTGAAGATCAGGGACTCGAATATTCTTAAGACGGCTTTCAGGACCCCGATATGGTCATTATGAGATCTTGGTGATGTCTTTTGGGCTGACCAATGCCCCAGCAGTGTTCATGCATTTGATGAATAGCTTGTTCCAGCCTTATCTCGACTTTTTTGTCATAGTCTTCATTGATGATATTCTGGTGTACTCGCATAGTCAGGAGGAGCACACAGAGCATTTGAGAGTTATGTTGCAGAGATTAAGGGAGGAGAAGCTTTATGCAAAATTCTCCAAGTGTGAGTTTTGGCTCAGTTCATTGGCTTTCTTGGGGCACTTGGTGTCCAGCGAGGGTATTCAAGTTGATCCGAAGAAGATAGAGGCAGTTCAGAGTTGCCCCAGACCATCCTCAGCCATATAGACTCATAGCTTTCTTGGTTTGACAGGCTATTATCATCGGTTTATTCAAGGGTTCTCATCTATCGCATCGCCCTTGACCAAGTTGACTCAGAAGGGTGCTTCATTTGTATTGTTGGATGAGTGTGAGGAGAGCTTTCAGAAGCTCAAGGAAACCTTGACCATAGCTCCAGTGTTAGTTTTGCCATCAACTTCAGGATCATATACCGTGTATTGTGATGCTTCAAGAGTTGGTATCGGGTGTGTATTGATGCAGGAGGGTAGAGTTATTGCGTATGCTTCTTGAAGCCCCATGAGAAGAACTACCCCATTCATGATTTGGAGTTGGCTACCATAATACACGCGTTGAAGATTTGGAGGCATTACTTGTATGGTGTTTCTTGTGAGGTGTTTACTGATCATTGTAGCCTCCAGCACTTGTTCAAGCAGAAGGATCTCAATTTGAGGCAGCGGAGGTGGTTGGAGTTGCTAAAGTATTATGATATTACTATCTTGTACCATCCGAGGAAGGCCAATATGGTGGCCGATGCCTTGATCCGAAAAGCGGTGAGTTTGGGGAGTTTGGCATATATTCCAGTTGGGGAGAGGCCTCTTGCAGTTGATGTTCAGGCCTTGGCCAATCGGTTCGTGAGGTTGGATATTTCGGAGCCCAGTCGGGTATTGGCTTGTGTGGTTTCTCGGTCTTCCTTATATGATCGTATCAGAGAGCGCCAGTATGATGATCCGCATTTTCTTGTCCTTAAGGATAGAGTTCAGCATGATTATGCTAGAGATGTGACTATTGGTGATGATGGGGTGTTGAGGATGCAAGGTCGAATATGTGTGCCCATCTGGAAGAGGCCCATAGCTTTCAGTATTCCATTAATCCGGGTGCCGCGAAGATGTATTGGGATTTGATACAGCATTATTGGTGGAGAAGAATGAAGAAAGACATTGTGGGATTTGTGGCTCGGTGTATCAATAGTCAACAGGTGAAATATGAGCATCAGAGACCGGGTGGCTTGCTTCAACGGATGGATATTCCAGAATGGAAGTGGGAGCGGATCACCATGGACTTTGTAGTTGGGCTCCCATGGACTTTGAGGAAGTTCAATACTATTTGGGTGATTGTGGATCAACTGACCAAGTTCGCACACTTCATTCCTGTGTGTACTACCTATTCTTCAGAGCGGTTGGCAGAGATCTATATCCAGGAGATTGTTCGTTTGCATAGTGTCCCAGTTTCTATCATTTCAGATAGGGGCACTCAGTTCACTTCACAGTTTTGGAGGTCGGTGCAGCGAGAGTTGGGTACTCAGGTTGAGTTGAGCATGGCTTTTCACCCTCAGATGGATGGGCAGTCCGAGCGCACTATTTAGATATTGGAGGACATGTTGCGTTCTTGTGTCATTGATTTAGGAGGGTCATGGGATCATTTTCTACCGCTTGCAGAGTTCGCTTATAACAATAACTACCAATCGAGTATTCAAATGGCTCCATATGAGGATTTGTATGGGAGGCGGAGTAGATCTCCTAGTTGGTTGGTTTGAGCCGAGTGAGGCTAGGCTATTAGGGACAGACTTGGTGCAGGATGCTTTAGAAAAGGTGAAGGTAATTTAGGAGAGGATTTGTATAGCGCAGTCAAGGAAAAAGAGTTATGCTGACAGGAAGGTTCGAGATGTGTCCTACATGGTTGGTGAGAAGGTTCTGTTGAAGGTTTCACCCATGAAGGGTGTTATGAGATTTGGGAAGAAAGGTAAGTTGAGTCCTCGGTTCATTGGGCCTTTTGAGGTGCTTCAGAGGATTGGAGAGGTGGCTTATGAGCTTGCATTGACACCTAGCTTGTCGAGTGTGCATTCGGTATTTCATGTTTTTGAGATCCGTCTTATGTTTTGAATTTCATCACGGTTCAGTTGGATGGTTATTTGACCTATGATATGGAGCCAGCCGCTATTTTGGAGCGTCAGGTTCGAAAGTTGAGATCAAAGGATATAGCTTCAGTGAAAGTGCAGTGGAGAGGTCGGCCCGTGGAGGAGGCTACCTAGGAGACCGAGCAGTATATGCAGAGCAGATATCCTTACCTGTTTGAGGCTTCCGGTATGTTTCTTGACTCGTTTGAGGACGAACGTTTGTTTAAGAGGGGGAGAATGTGACGACCTGGCCAGTCGTCTCAAGAGTTACCGCTCTGTTTCCCCCATTTCTGCTTCATATCGCTTTGTTTATCGGTTCTATGAGTTATCGGGTTGGTTGGCTCGGGTTCGGAAAGGATTTGGTAAGGTTTCAGACACTTAATCTTTTTTGAGAAAGCTTAAGTTAGAAACGTCAACTGGATGTTGACTTATGTGTTAGAGGGCTCGGATGTGAGTTCTGATGGTTCAGATAGCTTCGGTAGGTGATTTGGGACTTAGGAGCGTGATCGAAATGTGTTTTGGAGGTTCGGAGTAGATTTAGGCTTGAATTGGCGAAATTGGAATTTTGACGATTCTTTGTTGATAGGTGAGATTTTTATATAGGGTCCGGAATGGAATTCCGAGAGTTGCAGTAGTTCCGTTGTGTCATTTGGGAAGTGTGTGCAAAATTGCAGGTCATTCGGATGTGGTTTGGTTGGGTTTTTGATCAAAAGCATAATTTAGAAGATTCTGGAATTCTTAGGCTTGAATCCGATGCGAAGTTGGTGTTTCAATGTTGTTTTGAGCGTTCCGAAGATTGGAACAAGTTTGAATGATGTTATGGGATATTTTGGCATGTTTGGTTGAGGTCCCAGGGGCCTGGGGTGGTCAATCGGATCATTTCTAGATGTTGAGAGTTGCAGAAAATTGTTGTTCAGTGTTGTAGAGAAATGGACTTCGCGTTAGCGAGCAGGACCTCATGTTCGCGAAGGGTTAGTTGAGGAGGCTGAGATTTTAGCCTTCGCGTTCACAAGGAAGGCTCCGTATTCGCGAAGGGCTGGGAGATTATGCATCGCGTTCGCGAGAAGGGGAGCGCGTTCGCGAAGGGTTAGGCTGAGGAACCATCGCGTTCGTGAGGGTCAGGTCGCGTTCGCGTAAGAGGATTTTTGGTCAAAGATAATTTGTGTTTCGCGAACGCGAGGCGTTGACCGCGTTCACGAAGAAGGAATTGAGGCCTGGGCAGAATCTTTAAATAGTCATCTTGTCCGCGATTTTGGGGATAATTTCCACCATTTTTGAGCGATTTTGGAGCTTTTTGAAGAGGATTGAAGAGGGATTCAAGGGGAAACACTTGGAGGTAAGATTCATGGACTTAATACTCGATTCTAATGTGAATTATACCTAATTAATCATGAAAATTAAGCCTAAAATTGAAGAACTAGGGCTTGTAATTCTAGACCTAGAATTTGGGATTTGAGGGGTCGTTGTGGTTGGATTTTGATGAATTTGGTATGAATGAACTCGGGGAGTGATAAGGAGTCTATTGATGTAAATTTTATCGGAATCCGAGATGTGGGCCCGGGGGTCGGGTTTGACAAATTTCAGAATTTGTGTTGTAATTTGAATTCTTTCGAGTGGGCTTTGTTCCTTTAGCATATTTTGATGGTTTTGCACTGATTTTGGTTAGATTTGGAGCATCCGTAGGCCGATTTGAGGGGAAAAGGCATCGCGCACTAGAGATTTGGACTGAGTAGAGGTGAGTAATGATTGTAAATGTTGCCTTGAAGGTATGAAACCCCAGATTGTACATCGTTGTGCTATATTGAGGTGACACACATGCTAGATGATGAGTGTGGGGTCGTGCATTGTTGGGGATTGTGATTTAGTCCATCTCGAATGACTATTTTACCACGTATTTGCCTAAAAACTATTTGCTATCATCATGTTTTGGGTTGAATGCTATATTTGGGCCTCATGCCAACTATTTGAACTCTTAGGGGATTTTTACTGATATTTCTTCACTGTTTTGACTTTATACGTGTACTCAGTCATGCTATATTCTACCGTTTTCATAACTCAGCCATGTCTACTCTGCTTTAACACTTTAAATGATATTTTGGACTGAGCATCATGTTTTACTGTTGCCCAAATGGCTTGTAAGAATTTTGACTGAGTAAGGCTGAGGGCCTATGTTGTGAGGAAAACACCTACTTATGGTTTTGAGGCCGAGGGCTTAAGATTTGTACGCCACGAGATGGCTTGTTGATATGAGGCCGAGGGCCTATATGATTATACCACGAGATGGCTTGATATTGCGCTTGGGCTGTAAGGGGCCCCTCTAGGAGTTTGCACACCCCTAGTGAGCGCGGGTACCCATTGTGATATGAGATAGAGCCCGATGGGCTGGTATTGTTCCATGTGTTGTCCGAGGGGCTAATTTTGTTGGTATTGTGCCCGAGGGGCGGTTCTTTATGTGTTTGCCTTTTCTAGTTGTCTGTCTTTTACTTGCTTAACTGTTTAAAAAGGAATTTTAAGAAGATTAAACTGAACTAAAGTGACTTTGCATATTTTTACTATTTCGTTACTTTTACTGGCTTTTACTGTTTCCTTATAGCCTGTAATGTGCTTTACGTGATTTCTTATTACTCAGTCTGCATTTATTATTATTATTACTCACTGAATTGGAGTACTCACTTTACTCCCTGCACCCCGTGTGCAGATTCAGGCGCATCAGGTCCTGCTGGCGAGGGTTGAGAGCTTCCAGCAGATTCTGGAATTCACGAGGTAGTTGCTCGGCGTTTGCAGCCTCGTGCTTCTCCCCTATCTTATTTCCTTTCTCTTATTAGTGTTCTGTAATAATTTGAGTAGACTCTTTAGACTTGTAGTATATTGATAGATGCTCATGATTGGTGACACTCCAATGTTGGGCTGTGTTGGTTTTATTTCCGCAAATTGTACTGTTCACTGCTTATTTTGGGATTTTATTATGTTTAAGACTTAATACTTAGTATTTTAATTGCTTAAAAATTGAAGTGGAAATGTATCGGCTGGCCTTGTCTTCACGAGAGGCGCCATCACGATCGGGTCCGGGTTTAGGGTCATGGCAGCTCGCCCGCCACAGCTGTTGGTACATGTAAGAAAGAACAGCAGCACCCCAGATGTACTGGGGTAAAGCATCTAGCAGCTGAAGATGATGTAGAAATCGCAAAGTCACTAGATTTCCCGAAATGTTCGAGAAAAAGACCCCTCCAAAAAGAAGGAGTAACACCAACCTCGTATACCGCTGAATATGTAAATGATCTATCTCGCCAGTGATGTTGAGGTGCAATATATCCAAATACTATCTAATAGCTGTCAAACCAATGTTAGTGGCCCCTGAACATACAGTCTCATCCTGTAGCCTAAAACCAGTGAGCTGCTGCAACAAGTCTAAATACTGGCCACGTGAGATATATCTCATACCCTGAGGCAGTGCAATGGGCAGTCCATTAGAAGGCATCCCATATAAACCTCAACATCCTGCAACGTGATGGTGGCCTCGCCAATGGGCAGGTGGAAAGTGCATGTCTCCGATCGTCACCGATCTATCAAGGCCATGATTAGAGACCAGTCAAGCTGCAGCCGCCCAATATCAAAAATCCATAGAAGCATGTATCCCGTAGGCGCTGGACTACACGGGGATGGAAATCTCTGCCCCTCATAAAATCCCACAAGTCGTCCACAATCCCACAAGTCTAGGCCAGTTGCTCTCTTTCCCATACGTATGCGGACCTATGATAGCCCTGTAACACTAATAGCTCATCGGAGACAGGTCTAGGATCCACAAGCGGGATGTCCATGTTGTCTACTGTAAATTAAATAATATTAATTGTGTATTTGTTTTGTAAATTATTAATATTAAACTATTTAATTGGACAGAGTATATATTTATGAGTTGAAGGCTCGGTATTTGAGGCCCAGTAGCACCAAGCTATCCTGAATTCGTATGTGTGTCAATTTCAATTTTTTCATAATTTTGTGTGTTTGTTTTATAAATTAAATAATTCATTTTTGTAAATTATAATTGGACGAAGTATATATCTTTGGGTTCCAGGCTCGATATTTGAGGCCCAGTAGCACCAAGCTATCCTGAATTCTTATGTGTGTCAATTTCAATTTTTTTTTTATAATTTTGTGTGTTTGTTTTGTAAATTAAATAATTAATTTTTAATTGGACGAAGTATATATCTATGGGTTCCAGACTCGATATTTGAGGCCCAGTAGCACCAAGCTATCCTGAATTCTTATGTGTGTCAATTTTAATATTTTTATAATTTTGTGTGTTTGTTTGTAAATTAAATAATTAATTTTTAATTAGACAGAGTATATATCTATGGGTTTTAGGCTCGATATTTGAGTTCCCGTAGCACCAAGTTATCCTGAATTCTTATGTGTATCAATTTCAATATTTTTATAATTTTGTGTGTTTGTTTTGAAAATTAAATAATTAATTTTTAACTGGACAGCGTATATATCTATAGGTTCCAGACTCGATATTTGAAGCGCAATAGCACCAAACTTTCCTGAATTTTGATGTGTGTGAATTTCAATATTTTTATAATTTTGTGTGTTTGTTTCATAAATTAAATAATTAATTTTTAATTGGATAGAGTATATATCTATGGGTTCTAGGCTCGATATTTGAGGCCCCGTAGCACAAAGCTATTCTGAATTCTTATGTGTGTCAATTTCAATTTTTTTTATAATTTTGTGTGTTTGTTTTGTAAATTAAATAATTAATTTTTAATTGGACAGAGTATATACCTATGGGTTCCAGACTCAATATTTGAGTCCCAATAGCACCATGCTATCCTGAATTCTTATATGTATCAATTTCAATATTTTTCATAATTTTGTGTGTTTGTTTTATAAATTAAATAATTAATTTTTATAAATTGTAATTGGACAGAGTTTGTGTTTGATCTATCAATATAGTAGATACTTAAAGTACAAGGATTCTGGGTAATGGGTTTCCAACACTCCAAACCCTCGACTTCCCCTCTTCAATCTGAACTAGAAGCTCTAAGGATAGGTCTTTCAATCGCTCTCAGTCATGGTTATTCTTCACTTGTGGTGGAAACAAATGTAACAGAGGTCATCAAAGTATTACATTCAAATTGTATGCCTTACAACTATACTATTACTAATTGTAGGTGGATAATGCACTAGCTGAAGCAACCGAAGATCATCCACAATTTTCGGGAGGGAAACAAGGTAGCTCACAATATGGCTAAGGAAGGACTCAAGCATGCACGAAAACACCAACTTTTTGTCAATCTATTGCATTTAGTATTAAGTAAGCTAGCAATGGACAGAAATGGCTTTGTGTATTTGCTTAAAAATTTCAGTACTCATGTGTGCTTTAGTTTGGCCGAAATGGGGAAATTGAATGTCCTCGAGGCTTGTACTTTAGTTAAGGATATAACTGTTAATACTTCGAAATGTTTTAAATAAATTATCTTTTTCAGTAAAAAAAAAAACTACATGGATTCTACACTAAAAGGCTCTACATTTTACTACGCTAAAAGGCTCTATATTTTACTACGCTAAAATGGCATTAGTCTTTAAGCAAATAATAATCTAAACTAAATAAAAACAAAAAAAAATATTTTAATAACATACATTCAAGAAATTACATATAAAACAGTAAAAGAAATTAATGAACATTTTTATTAACAAAAAAAATGATTTCTCAACTTTTAAATATTTTTTTAAAACACTAATATCTTAATCCGGATAAAAATAACATACTAATTTAATCGCAAACAAAACACAAAACAACATGGAAACACATTCAAGACGACTAATATGCATTATTATAGGAGTTTCGACATAAACTAAATCGGAATACCTCGATTTATGTTTTTAGAAAAGTTAAAAAATTGAAATTTTGAGACCGAAATGAGTAAACCACAACAATAGAAGGCTTGGGGTTGGATGCGGGATCTACAATCTTATCTTTTTGTGTGACGGGTGGGGTCCACTCAGTTTTTTTTGGAGAAAAATAGGGAAGGCGCTGTTTTCTTTTCTTTTTTTTTAAATGGGGAGAGGGGTTACTCGGTTCTGTAGCTGGGAAGAAGAAGGGGTTTTTAATGAATAGGTATAGCGCGGTATTACACTGCACTATATATAACACGGTATTACACCACGTTATACATAGAAAAGTGACTTTTTTTAAGTAGTAGAAACGTATTTTGAGTCAAAAAATCCAACATTTAGCTTTTGGACTAGCCTCTTCTTCCAGAAATTCTAGTGCTTCAAAGAATAAAGAAAGTGCTGATGATGTTGCTCCTCCCAAGGTAAGCACCATCATTCCCAAAAAGCTTACTATCAATAAGTACGTCGAATAAGTATCCTTCTACTAACCCTCGCATATGGGTTGTTAGCGTATATCCTTCTTCCATCCGTCCATCTAGTATACCTGCTGTGAAGAAAGACTACCATTGCCAGGATTCGACATCATCGCTCCTGAACTGGCGGAGTGGTTAACCTTACCCAAGAAGGTTTTTACGTATGTTTATACGTGTCCCTTCACTTTTGAACCCATTCTCCTTGAGCGAGGAGCTTGATTCTATTATCGTAGAGTTTTGCATCCGTTACCATGTATGCTTGGTACAAGTAAGTCCTTCTGTGTGGAGAAAAATTGCTTGTGTTCGACGTCTATGGTAAGAGACGGGAGAAGTGATATCCCTAGCTTAGTTGATGAACATTTATTCCCCTACGACTTTTCGTGGGAGAGTGATAAATTTCAGCAAACATGGTCATCACGCTTTGCTAACCAACATGGATGATGACAACGACCGTGGATGGATGGAGTGGTTTGTTGTAGTTAACACCAGGGACATTATCCTAGCCACGACTTCATCCTTTCCAAAATCATGGAACTGTACCCATAAGTTCATCAGTTGTCTTTCCTTTTAGTTAAAGATTGTCCCATGTTATTACTGATCTTCCTTCCTTCACCATTTTAGCAACTCGGCGGACACCACCAAGGGTCGAGGGCTTGGACTAGTGGGTCCGGAAGATTCTCGATATCACCACGCTCGAGACCCGCCAATGGAAAGAACTGGCCCGACAATATGAGTGAAAGGCCAAAAATCATGGTAAACTGACTCCGAACTAACCTTGTCTCTACTTTCCAGAAAAGAAGTTAGCTGCCAAATTCAGGTCTACCGCAAGGTTCTGATTTCGTCCCCAAGGAGGATGTTTTGGCCGATCCTACTGATGCAGCAAGTTTACTACAAGAGGCTTTTGCCCAAACGGGTGTCGCCGGGCATATTTCTTATGCAAGTTCTTCTTGTCGGAGTCACCGGTCGGAGAACAAGCAACCAAAAGGGCGATGTTACTCTACGGCCGAGGGCAAAAATGAAAAGTCAAACTGTGTTGTGCCTGAGCTAACCGTGGACACTGTGGTGACGAGCATCATGCTCAAGCCAGCCGGTGACACCATGGTGGTTGACAATGATGGAGGAGCCAGTGATGAGGGGGCTTGTCTACATAGGAGACGACGACCTTCATCGGCTCAACATCGTGCTCAATCTGTTGATCTAGTTACGCCAACCGAGGACGACATCCCGGCACTCTGGGAAGTTTAATATAGTGGAAGTTGCTAACTCTTGCTTCTAAGTCCCAGTCGCTATTCCTGATACCGTGAGGCTAGGTACCCGGTATTTTCCACCTTCGGTTGGTGAGCAACCAATAACCAGCACTGCTTTTTCCGCAGTTGCTTTACAACCAACAACGCCACCAGCTTCATCACCTTCTTTACCAACACTTCCTTCGCTACCAACAACTTCTACATCACCTTCACCAATCGTAGTCGTCTGAGAGGAGGATGTCACTCTTCCATAGTCCCTAGTTCATGGGAATTTGGGGCACAATTTGAAGAGTCTAGGGCCAAATGGGTTGAAGTCCATAATGTCGTTATTGCTGCATCCAATCGTAAGACTACCTCTACTAAAAGATTGATTAATTTGGAGGTGACCTAAAACTCCAAAGCTGAAGAAATTGGTGCTTCCCAGGAAGAGTATGTCCGGTTGGAAGAGAGGCATAAGAGAGTTATAGAGCATAAAAAAGTTTTTAACTCTATTGTCCGTGACCTTGATATCAGCCTTTGGTCCGCAAGATCCGAGCGGGATAACCTTTCGACCGAGGTTGACCGTCTTAACGAAGAACTTCAGCATCGAGCGGCTTCCCTCATTGTGGAAAAAATATATTATATGTATAGCATGAGAAGAAAAACCTTCTAAGAGGCCATAGCGGACTCCATTGATTTTGATGCCGAAATCGCTAAGGCTCGTGAGATGGAGTCAACTTCCCGAAGGGGTCTCCTGGTCCAACCTGATGCTATCGACTCTTCTAGTTCCGGTTCCGAGTTCTTAGGAACTGAAGAAGAACCGGAAGGGGATAATGCTGAAGGCCAAGATGCTGAAGGCCAAGATATTGAGTCGGCGGCGGATCCGCCTACTTCTCCCGAGGGGTGCAGATGATTCTCTTTCACCTGGTTTCGGAGATGCAGTAACTTAGTTTTTGCTTTCTTTTCTTTTCCATACTTTTGTATTTGTGCTACTTGGCACGTTTGCTATGAATAGAAGTACTTTTTCGTTTAAGTATTATGCAAGTTTTTCTCTTTGCGTACTTTTCATTTAAGTATTTGCGCAAGTTTTACTCTTTGCATCAAATTGTGCAAGGCTTCGGGTGTATTTTTTCCCGAGAGCATTTGGATTTCGGGCATAAGCTCTTCCAGAATCAACTCTTTACCATGAGGGTTCCATAAAAGAGGACTCTCTTATGTTTACGGTGCTCTCGAATAGGACGTCTCATGTTCATTATGGCTGTAGTATTTGAAGTACTTGTTTAATTTTCAAATGATAAAATTAATTCATCGATTGGACAAGAAACAAGATAAAAATAAAAGGACTTTACTTTATTCCTTCCATTTACAATAGTAAATAAGCATTCGTTGTGATAAAAAGAAATTGCCATTACTTGTGGCTAACTTGTACAACTTGTTTCTATGGGGCTGGGGTTGTAGTCCCCGGTCCCGAAGATACAACTTTGTTTTCGGATTTTGTAGTCCCGGTCGATGTGGTAGTCATTTTATTCGTATTCTCATAACATCCCCCTCCCCAAGTGTTCAAATGCGAAGAGTGCGAATTTGAACATTGGAAGTTGTGCACCTATGAAGATTCTACTAGTAAATGGTTAGATAATCTTTAGTTTGATAGCAAACTTTAATTCCCCTTAGGAACTTTTGCTATCGAGCCAAAGATTATCTAACAATCCCCCAGTGGCTTGCACTTATGAACGGTCGGGTAATTTTTGCCCAACAACAAACTTTACTTCCCGGTAGGAACTTTGCTACCGAGCAAAAGACTATCTAACCGCTCCTTAGTGGCTCATCGCTTGCATGCCTTATCATTTAAAGGTCTTATTTTTGCTGACGAAGCTTCCTTCGCAGTATGCTTTCCGTCGTTGCCTCGTTAAAAACCTTGCCAGAAAAAAATCTAGTTCGGACAAAAACTAGGCGAAGGGAAAAAAAGTGCAGCATATACTTTCAGTAGAGGCGAGGCTCATCAGCAATAGTATCTTTTGAGGTGTGCCACATTCTAGTTGCTCGGACACTTCACTCCATCATGATTTTCCAATTCTAATGACCATTTCCCGGTGACAGCTGAAACCCGGAAAGGGCCTTCCCATGTTGGACCTACCTTTCCTAAATTGAGCTCCCGGGTATTCTGAGTTACTTTTCTCAAAGCCAAGTCTCCTATTTTGAAATAATAAAAATTGACTCTTCGATTGTAATATCTTTCTATTCTCTGTTTTTTGGGATACCTTCCATATATGCCCAAGTCTCTGCATTCGTCGAGCAGCTCTAATTTTACCAATATTGCTTCATTGTTTGTTTCTTCATCCGCTCGGAAATATCTCTGGGTAGGTTCTCCTATTTCTACCAGGACCAAGGCTTCTGCTCCGCACACAAGAGAGAAAGGAGTCTCCCACGTGCTTGACTTGATCGTTGTTCGATATGCCCATAGCACTCCTGGTAGCTCTTCAGGCCATTTGCCTTTGGTTGCTTCCAATCTCTTTTTGAGATTTTGGATAATCATCTTGTTTGTTGATTCTGCTGATCATTTGTGATCGGGTGATAGGGTGATTATTACGCCCCGCAATATTACGTCGATATTTCGTCCTGCAGTATTATACTACGATGATGTTACGCTTTGTAGTATTAAATTACGACGATGTTGCACCATGTAGTATTGTATATTGAGTTTGTCATAAGGTAATTGACATTAGTCCAAGGTAAAGAATATTTGGATATTATAAGGATTATGTTATTTCAAACAAGTGATGAGTAAATTCGTGAAGTTAAGAGAGGAAGCAAGTCAAAGAAAATGAATTTTTGTCCAAGTTTGACATGTTGGGATAAAATACAGCCCGAGCTAATATACTCGGTATTGATGGACTAGTGTCATACAAGGTACCATGTGACCATGATAGTGGGATGTATAAAGTGTATTAAAAATAAGTAGAATTTTAAGTAATTTGAGACAATTCTTAATTATGTGGTTAATTGGTAATTATCCAAAACCTTTTTGATAAAAACGTGGCAGCCACATGAGGTGATTCATATACTCACATTAGGTGAGTCATATTCATTAAGTGACACCACATTAAGTGTACACAAAAAAATAACAAAAAACCCAAAGACTCAATCATCTCATCATCTTCTCTTCCCCAAAAATCTATAGAAAGGGAGTGGTCTGGTGTTCCAAATAGTTCAGACATATTTTCATGTCTTAAAAGGTTTGACATACAAGGTTTAAGAAAGAAAACTGGAACGTGACATGGGAAAGGCTAAAGAAATTACTTTTGGATATCGTAAGGAACGTATTAAAGAAAGACAAAACGGTAAGATTTGTTAGATGTGTTGATTGATTTTGAGGGCATTGGAAAAGATGAACAAAGCTAAAATGTGACTCTTATTTTCATGGAATTAGGTGGCAAAAATTTAAAGAATTTTGTGGCAAGTCATCACCCCAGTGGATGTCCTAACTTTGCATTCCTTGATAATATAGTTGTTCTGACCGTATCAGCTTTTTATCTGAAGAGGAAGTGATAATATGGTCATGTTGCACCACTCGAAGAATAAGTTGAAGGAAATTAACTAAGACACAGTTGTTGTTTTACTATTATGTTCCTTTAATTAAAGTGACAGGATATAGTTTGCCAATGGAGTATGAAAAAGAAGAGAATGGTTTTATTAGTGTTCATGCTCTTGAGTTTGGTGCAATTTGCATGTCAAACATTGTAACAAAGAGAGACTGCTTTAAACATAAGGTCTTTGGCCTTCCATCGTCCGTGGCTAATTTTGTAAAGGAGGTAAAAAAAGGAATGATCTGATTCCTATTTGAATATGAAAGGAGACAACTTTTTGGAGTGTATCGGGCTATCTCAGATGGGGAAATGAAGCAAATTTAGTGATAAGACATCATATAGTAAATGAAAATAACATGGGTGGTAATTTTGGTCTGGGCAGATCAAATCAGCAAAGAAAGCCTTCAGATGGTTATGCAGGTATGTTAAGGCACTTTCTTCTTTCTTTTGGCATGATCTAAAATGAAATGAGCATAAACGATACGCTATTTCATAATGACTCTACTCCTAGCAACTAAGGTTGTCCATGTTGTTCTTTCCTTATAAAATTATTCTAAACAAGTGTGTATGATCCTTAAATCCTACTAAGGTTCATATTGATGGTAGGGATGTCCATAATGTCCTTAAGTCACTCCAAAAGGTTTAGAATGTGATTCCATGAGTCGAGCATGCATTATGTATATGTATCTATTTTACTCTACCGAGCCACGCTATAGTCGGCCGGGTACGGCACATATTGTGCAACCACTGATCAGTTGGGTTTTACCGAGCTCCATGTGGCCGGGTACAATTCTACCGAACCATATGATGGTCAGCTACGCTTTTACCGAGTCCTCTTTGAGGCCGGGTACGATATGATGATGATGATGCCCACAGAGGCGAATGTTTTAAAAAG
The DNA here is from genome assembly GCF_000715075.1 of Nicotiana tabacum. Lineage (NCBI taxonomy): Eukaryota > Viridiplantae > Streptophyta > Magnoliopsida > Solanales > Solanaceae > Nicotiana > Nicotiana tabacum. The sequence goes on from NC_134099.1 coordinate 85,302,079, forward strand.
TTTATGTATATATATGTATTATGCATTTCATATCAGTAACCCCCTGAGGCACTCAGATGTTACAGGTTGTATCTCCTCTATCTCTCTCTCTTTACATTATTGTTCTTGTTTAAGCTTTCCTGCCTAACATACTCGGTACTTTATTCGTACTGACGTCCCTTTTGCCTGGGGATGCTGCATTTCATGCCCGCAGGTCCCGATTGATAGGTTGACAGTCCGCCTAGTAGGCTATCAGCTCAGCGAAGGTGTTGGTGCACTCCACTTGCTCCGGAGTTGCCTATTTGGTCAGTATGGTTTGGATATGTATTGATTGGTATAGAGGGGACCTGTCCCGACCTTTATGATTTTATATACTCTTAGAGGCTTGTAGACAGATGTCAGGTGTATGGATACTTTTATGGCCTTGTCGGCCTATGTTTCGAGTTTACTAATGGTCATGTCGGCCTTATAGCCCCGTATGTCACATATATTAGTTTGTATATCATGTTGGGTCTTCATATGTTGAGTATTCCCTTATGTTTTATTCTTATTATCTCATGACGGGTTTTTTGGCTCATTTACTCATGATAACATGTTAAGAAAGATATGTTACGTTGGTACTCGGTTGAGTAAGGCACCGGGTGCCCGTCGCGGCCCTTCGGTTTGGGTCGTGATAGAAGTGGTATCAGAGCAGTTTTGTCCTAGGGAGTCTACAAGCCGTATCTAGTAGAGTCTTGTTTAAAGGTGTGTCGTGCACCACACTTATAAGTAGGAGGCTACAGGGCATTTAGGACTGTTACTTTTTCTTCTTGCTCTAGATCGTGTGGTAGAGCTCACTTATAAGAAGTCAAATTTCGAAATTCTATATTATTCGTAATAAGACGATACCTACATCCGGAAAGACGGTTGGAAAAAGATATAGTTGTGGAAGAGCTCCGTCAGAGGAATTCGATTTTTGTATGATGCCTACGATAAGTAAATATGAGGTCTTTTAGCAGATCATGGGTGTACTTAAAGGTGTAAGCTTTCTGATAAGAAGCCTTAAGGCAAGAATGTCTATCCATCTTTATGGTGAAGGACAATGAGAGATTAACAAGACAAGTACAAGTTTCAGCAAGTAAAAGAAGTAAGATGAAGAAGGGTATGAGGCGCCCAGTTAACAAAGGTTAACAGTGTTTATAATTCAGACAGAAGAACATAAGCTTTTTGAGTTATATTCAAATATAACAAAGGTATATACAATTGGCCGTACCCATTCCAGATATGCCCTATGGGGGTTAATAGAAAATAGTATAAGAAGATATGATGGATGAATTGTTTGTGTCAGTTGACATTTTCAAAGGATATGGCAAATGTGCTAATAGATCTCCTTGTGAGACACCCAGATGGTACACTTTAAAATAGTGCAGTCAGATATGAGTACTACAAAGACATGCACTATAAGCGTTGAAGGAATAAATATTGCCTTAGTGCGGCTCGCGTCCCTAGTAAAGCGAGAACGTTAAGCAACTTGAAGAGCCACTTGATGGAGCAAAGGAAGGCTAAAAGCGAAAGAATGTCGTATTGAAGTTTTCACAAGAAAAGGGATATGCAGAAATATTAGCAGAATAATGGGAAGAGAGGTAAGGAAACATTATGAATAAGGTGTGATACATGGATGAAAACGGTAGAGTGTTATAAAACCTATAGTCAAATGAAGAAAGAGACGAAAGGTGATGGGCCTTAAGACAATAAAAGAATATAGGCCATAAGGTCATATCCCCATTTCGAGAAATAAGTTCGCAACTCTAACGCGATTACCAAGAGGAAAAGTTAGACTCCAGAGTAATAGAAATTAATATGGACTGGTGAACAAGATAAGCTAAGTATGGACGCAACAAGGGGGCAGGAAGACCAGGAAAAGTAATAGCTTATGTTGAAAGAAAGCTAAGACGGAACGAAAGAATTATTTGATCAAAGATCCAGAGTTAGAACATTATGGATACACTCAAGATTTTGGAACATTATACAGGCAACATATTTGTTGACAATCATTCAGCCATAAAAGACTCTGGTATAAGTTAAAAGAAAGAATTGAGACCGGAGCATAGACAAAGGATTGAATTGTTAGAAGATTGTATCAGGGATATTCCATAATGCCCATGAAAGTCTAAGGTAATAACTGATACCATGAGCCACGAATCGGAAGATAGCTTAAGCCTACGTAAAGGCTGATCAAAAGGAAGAGGAAACTAAAGAATTACATCACCTAAGTGAATCAGGAGTCTGACTATTGGACCTAGGAAACAAAATTTATAGAAGTTATGCTTGAGAACATGACAGAATTAATCGCTCTTAATATCATACGTTCAAGAGAAATAACACAACAACCATAATATATAAGGGCTCTACAAGGAAGCCAATTAGAAGAAGTATCAGCCTCATAAGAAGTCGGTATGAAGCTCCCACCGAATTGTATAGGTCCAAGAGGTGGAAGTATTATAATGGAGCTTCAGGTTGTGAACATGAATTATAGCTATATGGAAGGGAGGTCATGAAAGAGATAAAAGATACGATGCAAGATTTTAAGGTAAGTAAGGTAAAGGTGAATAACGTATGAGATACTCAAATATAGAAGGCTGTGAATAGTCCATACTTCGAGTAGAAGGCTAGAAGCACGGGGATTTAGTATCCATGAGTGGTAGCAGCATCGTCAATGATGTATTTTCCAGCCTATGGTTTCGAAGTACTAAGGGGTCTAATTAAGGAAGTAGAGAAAAGCTGGAGACGATGTGATGTCTCGCTTGACGTTTCAAAATAACATAAGAAAAGGTGCAAGCAAGTTGAAGGAAAGTTGTGAGTAGTATAAATGGATATGTATAGGTCGCAAGCTAAAGTATGGTAAAGCAACAAAATTTTAAGGAAACAAGAGTAAGGATAAGAAAGGGCAAGTGAGAAGGTAACGAAAATGGATAAGTCCTCAGGATTACGCCCATGAAAACAAGAAGAGCAGATGATTTCTCTAAATTATACAAAGGTCACTATAGCTTGAATAAACTCAAAGGAATCTAAGACTAATAACATTTAGAATGCCACCCTGGTAGTAGAATGAGGGTGTAATTGTGATAGATAAAAGATGACGTTTGGGCCTTCGATTAAGTAATGATTCAACGAAGAAAAGAAATGGATCTTATGAATTAGACAGAATGAAGGTACCCACATAAGGTGAATCACATTGGGATGTTGTGAGGTACGGTTATGGAAGCATGGTATTGCCCCCAGGTGGATCAGTCTAATCATTTCAGATGGTTCCTGATGAGACGTGAGCCCTAGCGGCAGTGTTACATAAGAGGTCAAGTTATCGGTATTAAGGTGAATCAACAACGGATGGATAAAAGTTACAAAGTATGAGATGAGATTAAACAGTAATGAAGAAGCATTAAAAGACTTCGATGTATACATATATGATAAGTAGCGAGATAGTAACCTGGAGTTTGGTAACAGACCTCAGTAACGATAAATTGAAGTAAGAGTTATGGTATAGTATGACCTACCTAGATGCAGTAGAATCATGCAGATGGATAACCAGGTCTATGAAATAAGATATAGCAATATTCGTAAGTTCGACAAAGTACCAAGCAAAGAACTTCTGTAATGGCAAAAAAAAATTGGAGGAAAAAGGAAAGAAGAGTCGCATAGGTGCACTTACAAGGTCAGAGTCGTACAGGCTGCATGATAGAAAGTAGCAACAGTTACGAGATTGGAAAGGTTCCGACCACGAGTCGTGGTTTGAGAAAGAAAAGCCAAAAAGGGGGAATGCCTTGATTTTTGGATTTATTAACAGAACAACTGCCTAAATGGTAAGGAGAGTATTAAAGTATTCAAAAAAAACTATAATTTATGAAAATGATAAGAGCATCAGTCAACATTCGAGGACGAATGTTCCAAAGGGGGGAATAATATTACGCCCCGCAATATTACGTCGATATTTTGTCCTGCAGTATTATACTACGATGATGTTACACTTCGCAGTATTAAATTACGACGATGTTGCACCCTGTAGTATTTTACATTGAGTTTGTCATAAGGTAATTGACATTAGTCCAAGGTAAAGAATATTTGGAGATTATAAGGATTATGTTATTTCAAACAAGTGATGAGTAAATTCGTGAAGGTAAGAGAGGAAGCAAGTCAAAGAAAATGAATTTTTGTCCAATTTTGACATGTTGGGATAAAATACGGCCCGAACTAATATACTCGGTATTTATGGACTAGTGTCATACAAGGTACCATGTGACCATGATAGTGGGATGTATAAAGTGTATTAAAAATAAGTAGAATTTTAAGTAATTTGAGATAATTCTTAATTATGTGACTAATTGGTAATTATCCAAAACCTTTTTGATAAAAACGTGGCAGCCACATGAGGTGATTCATATACTCACATTAGGTGAGTCATATTCATTAAGTGACACCATATTAAGTGTGCACAAAATAACAAAAAACCCAAAGACTCAATCATCTCATCATCTTCTCTTCCCCAAAAATCTATAGAAAGGGAGTGGTCTGGTGTTCCAAATAGTTCAGACATATTTTCATGTCTTAAAAGGTTTGACATACAAGGTTTAAGAAAGAAAACTAGAACGTGACATGGGAAAGGATAAAGAAATTACTTTTGGATATCGTAAGGAACGTATTGAAGAAAGACAAAAAGGTAAGATTTGTTAGATGTCTTGCTTGATTTTGAGGGCATTGGAAAAGATGAACAAAGCTAAAATGTGACTCTTATTTTCATGGAATTAGGTGGCAAAAATTTAAAGAATTTTGTGGCATGTCATCACCCCAGTGGATGTCCTAACTTTGCATTCCTTGATAATATAGTTGTTCTGACCGTATCAGTTTTTTATCTGAAGAGGAAGTGATAATATGGTCATGTTGCACCACTCGAAGAATAAGTTGAAGGAAATTAACTAAGACACAGTTGTTGTTTTACTATTATGTTCCTTTAATTAAAGTGACAGGATATAGTTTGCCAATGGAGTATGAAAAAGAAGAGAATGGTTTTATTAGTGTTCCTGCTCTTGAGTTTGGTGCAATTTGCATGTCAAACATTATAACAAAGAGAGACTACTTTAAACATAAGGTCTTTGGCCTTCCATCGTCCGTGGCTAATTTTGTAAAGGAGGTAAAAAAAAGGAATGATCTGATTCCTATTTGAATATGAAAGGAGACAACTTTTTGGAGTGTATCGGGCTATCTCAGATGGGGAAATGAAGCAAATTTAGTGATAAGACATCATATAGTAAATGAAAATAACATGGGTGGTAATTTTGGTCTGGGCAGATCAAATTAGCAAAGAAAACCTTCAGATGGTTATGTAGGTATGTTAACGCACTTTCTTCTTTCTTTTGGCATGATCTAAAATGAAATGAGCATAAACGATACGCTATTTCATAATGACTCTACTCCTAGCAACTAAGGTTGTCCATGTTGTTCTTTCCTTATAAAATTATTCTAAACAAGTGTGTATGATCCTTAAATCCTACTAAGGTTCATATTGATGGTAGGGATGTCCATAATGTACTTAAGTCACTCCAAAAGGTTTAGAATGTGATTCCATGAGTCGAGCATGCATTATGTATATGTATCTTTTTTACTCTACCGAGACGCGCTATAGTCGGCCGGGTACGGCACATATTGTGCAACCACTAATCAGTTGGGTTTTACCGAGCTCCACGTGGCCGGGTACGATTCTACCGAACCTTATGATGGTCAGCTACGCTTTTACCGAGTCATCTTTGAGGCCGGGTACGATATGATGATGATGATGCCCACAGAGGTGAATGTTTTAAAAAGTTTATGTATATATATGTATTATGCATTTCATATCAGTAACCCCCTGAGGCACTCAGATGTTACAGGTTGTATCTCCTCTATCTCTCTCTCTTTACATTACTGTTCTTGTTTAAGCTTTCCTGCCTAACATACTCGGTACTTTATTCGTACTGACGTCCCTTTTGCCTGGGGACGCTGCATTTCATGCCCGCAGGTCCCGATTGATAGGTTGACAGTCCGCCTAGTAGGCTATCAGCTCAGCGAAGGTGTTGGTGCACTCCACTTGCTCCGGAGTTGCCTATTTGGTCAGTATGCTTTGGATATGTATTGATTGGTATGGCGGGGCCCTGTCCTGACCTTTATGATTTTATATACTCTTAGAGGCTTGTAAACAGATGTCAGGTGTATGGATAATCATATGGCCTTGTCGGCCTATGTTTCGAGTTTACTAATGGTCATGTCGGCCTTATAGGCCCGTATGTCACATATATTAGTTTGTATATCATGTTGGGTCTTCATATGTTGAGTATTCCCTTATGTTTTATTCTTGTTATCTCATGACGGGTTTTTTGGCTCATTTACTCATGATAACATATTAAGAAAGATATGTTACGTTGGTACTCGGTTGAGTAAGGCACCGGGTGCCCGTTGCGGCCCTTCGGTTTGGGTCGTGACAGTGATGATGTGATCCTTTTGATTTTTAAGTCTTCGAGGAATTTTGTGACATTCTCTCCTATAAATTGTGACCCATTGTTGCGGGCTATCTCTTTTGGTATCCCAAATCTACAAATTATATTCTCCCACAAGAAATCTATTATTTTGCGTTCGCTGATTTTCTAGTAAGGACGTGCGTCAACCCATTTAGAAAAATAGTTACTTAAAATAAAAATAAATCTTACCTTACTAGGGGTCGGTGGCAGCGGACCGACTATGTCCATTCCACATGTCATGAATGGCCAGGGTGACAAAATCGAGTGTAGTAGTTCTGCCGGTTGATGTACCAATGGTGTGTGGCATTGACATTTATCACATTTCTGTACGTAAGCCTTAGCGACTTGCTCCATCCGGGGCCAGTAGTATCTTGCCCTAAATAATTTTAGCATTAAGGAATCCACGCCTAAGTGATTTCCGCAAATCCCTTCATGAACTTCCCGCATGACATAGTTGACTTTGAAAGCCCCCAAACATCGGGCCAACGGGCTTAGGAAAGTTCTTCTATACAATTGACTTCCCTTGAAGCTATATTAAACTACTTTTGTGCGCAACGCCCAAGATACCTTGGCATCTTCAGACAATAGTTTGTGCTCGAGATAGTCAATGATTTTATTTCTCCGGTCCCAGACCAAATTGGTTGCGTTTACCTCGTAATAGCTATCCGCGTCTAATTTTGAATGCATGAGCTATACGACCGTACCAAAGTTTGATCCCTTTATTTCCGTGGACGATCCCAAATTGGTTAGTGCGTCTACTTCCGCATTCTTTTCCCTCGGGATGTGTGTAATTGACCGTCCATAAATCGAGCGAGCAAAGCCTGGACTTTCACTACATACCATTACATGCACTCCTATTTGTCTTCGAAGATCTCGTAGACCTGATTTACTACCAATTGGGGCGTGTATTTGATTTCTATGACCTTGGAGTCCAGTCCCCGGGCCATCTCGAGTCCTGCAATAAAATCTCCATACCCTGCTTCATTGTTAGTCAGAGGAATAGTTCTTATGGCTTGACTTAGGGTTTCTCCCGAGGGAGTGGTTAGCACTATGCTGATCCCGGACCTCTTCACATTAGAAGCTCCATCTGTGAACAAGATCCAAACTCCTGATGTCGATTCTAACACCATCACTGCTTCTTTGGTAGCCAAAGGTAACAGTCTTGGACTGAAATCAGCCACAAAGTTGGCCAAAACTTGTGACTGAATTGCAGTCCTAGGTTTATATTGTATGTCAAATTCACTCATTTAGACTATCCATTTGGCCAACCTACCTGACTACGAGAGTTGTTTACCTCGAAAATGATAATTACAATTAGATTTGATTTTTTTTGTTCTAAAAATACATAATTTTTTTATGGTAGTTGTTAGGTAGTAGATGCTAAGTGTGAGACTAGAAAATAAGATAAGAGCTTAAAAATAGAATGCTATGCAAATAGAGTGGTCGAGGATCGGGGCCTCGAGCTGGCCTATACTGGGCCTCGGGGTTAAGCTAATGAGCTCGACTAGAGATGGCCGATGAAGGGCTAACAGTTCTAAGAGCTTTAACGGGACTCTTTATGATCAATAATGAGTAATAAATGAAGAACAACCAATGAAACACAATCAATGTAAGTAATAAATCAAAGGAAAGACAATATAGAGTGTTTAAGTTAGAGAGCAGAGAACGTTCCTGTATTCAATATCGTGTGTGAAAAAAATAACAAGGGTCCCTTTTATATACGAGAGGAAATCCCAACATGGTACATGTATCATGATTACAACGAAAAGTTGCTAGTACAGCTATTTAAAAGTCTGGTACATACTTGTACTATCCTTGCAGGCATTGTCAGCTTTGACCACGTGCCTCGGGAATTTCCTGCTTGTCCATGATAGTCATCGATCTGTTCCGCCTCGAGGTTGAGCATAGGGAACCCTCGGGATCAAACTGGAGCTGGGACTCGAGTCTTTTGAGCCACAGAATGTCATATCGATCATAAAATCGGAGCATCCGATTTTAGCCGTGTACAGATAATCCTCGCGTTTCTTAGAGTGGAAATGATAAGAAACGGCCTTGAATTCTTGCCTCTTCGATATGCCCATTGTGACGTCAGTCGCATCATATCAAGCGATTGATGTGACAAAAATGGATGACCAAAAGTTGCATCCATACTGTTTATACCCAATTTTTCCCTATATATTTCTAATATGCAAAATACCTTCAAAATATCATCTGTATTCATATATAAGTATGTCCAAATGTTTTATTATTTTTTCTTAATTTTTAAAAAATTTTAAACCAATTTATTTCCCTATTTTATTCATAAAAAAACCAATAATAATTCCCAAAAATTACCATTTTGGTGATTAATTTATTGGATTCTCATATTTATGCTAAAATATAGCTAAGATAATTTTTGCATGTTTTTTTTACAAATTTATTTAGTATTTTTAAAGTAAAATTTCATATAATTACAATATTGGCCTATTTTAAGATTTAATTGTGTTTATGGTTATAAAAATTAAGTCCAGTATTTTTAAATTAATAATTGTATGTTATAAATTATTCTAGTACTTTCAATTTATTTCTAGAATTTAATTTGCTATTTGTTATAAAATAAATGGGGAAAATGGCTATTTAAAATCTAGCCAGATTTTATTTCAATTTCAGCCTAATTTGAACACCAATTTGAACCCAATTTCAAAGTAAACCGACCCATACCTGGATTCCCACCTAACCTTTTAAATCTCAGCCGTTGATCATTTAGATCAACGGCCACCAGCTGCCCTTACCATTTTTAACCCAAACCAACCCCTTAACCTAATTCGCTTCCCACCTACTGCCGCCCTTGAAACCCCCTCCTCTCTCAATCTCTCTGAAACTCTCATGAACCCTAACTACCACCCTCTCACCACACCTTAATACCTACCTAATCCATGGACTTCCGTGGTCATTTGAGGCATATACCAGCTTTCCATGGCGTCTATGTATTTGTTCTTATAGTTTCTAGGCAAGACCTTGAAGGAGTCTTGTCTAGTCCTTGTTCGATTTCAGTTCATGGCTCTCCTCCGGTCATCCTTAACCTTTCTCCGGCCAGCCATGGCCGCTCGAGTCAGATCCTTGACTCTCCTGGTTAGATCGGTAAATTTCAGGACCTTTTTCACCTTTTCTGGGTTTTCTGATACCCTAATCTCTAAGATCTTTTCGATTTCTTTCAGATATACCTTATATCTGTGCTTACCTTGAACTTTTAAGCATTTTCTCGAAGTTTCTCTAACTTTGCTCTCAAAACGACTCTTTATCTTTTCCGATTAGGGTTCTTCTTTTAAGTTATTTCAAAATCTATTCTCTGATTTTAACGTGTTTCTGATCTTGCTATGTTTTGCTCATGTTGTTCTTCTATATGAGTTAGCATGTTTAAAAAACCTTAATTTCTTTTGGTTGTTTCTTAGATGAGTGCTTGTTACGTTTTTGTTCGATTTATTTGTTTATTATCTTTTAAGATTGACTATTGTTGAAAACAACCTATGTCTTGGGTCTGAAACTGTTTGTTTGAATACCTGACTCGATTTGAAGTTCCTTGTTTCAGAATCTCTTTTTCTTTATGTGATTCCTCTGATTCTGGGTTTTATTATCTTTAAAACTCGACTATCCTTGAAACCCTAACTTTTCAAAAGGTTTTCTCGTCTGCTACTGTGAGACCTTTGCATGTTTCTGATACTTTATTTTCTCCAATGTTGACTCAACGTGACTTGATCTACTTGATTACTATGCTTCGAATGTTTGCTTTACTACTGAACCTTATGCCTATTTCTGTATGCTGTTTCTTTTGCCAATGGGTTTGGCCTCACATATCCGGTGTCTCTACTCACTCTGTTTAAATACTAAAGTGCAGAAGCATGTTACTTCCTTGATTGATATTTTGCCTTACTGAATCCTTTCCCAAAATAAGTATATTTCAGTACTTAGACTTGATTGCTTACTTAATGCTTTTACTAGACCTTTTATGGCAATAATCAGTCTGCCTAAAAACTGATTCGTCTTTCCTTATTTTTTTGAATCTATTACCCTCGTTAAACAAGTGATCTCTTGATTAAAGGGAATCACTTGGTTAATTGATTCTGATTGTTGTTGTTTCCATATTTGTATTGAAACTTTACTTATTACCTTATTTCTCACATGTTTTCAAAACTATAAATACCCTGCACCCCTCTTCTTTCAAAAACACGGACACTTGAGTTCAGAACACACACTTCACTCAAAACTCTCTTTTCTCTGTTATTACTTGTGTTGCTGCCTTACCTAGCCGGCTGAAAGCCAAGGCTAGGCTATGGGAAATTTGCTTACTTTCTTTCTGCATTTGCTTCTTTACTGGTATGTTCTAATTAATCTTCAGCATCAACAACAACATGTTTCTTTACTATTTCTTGCACTCTTGCCTATTTCCTGCTTGTGTTTAATCAAGTTCCATTATTAAGCATGCTGTAATCTGCCCCTTTCCCTTCTGAATTAATGTTTTCCTTATGTATGAATTCTATCAGTCACTTATTATGACTTATGAATCCCAAACCCCCATATCCCATATGTGTTTGTATTCTTTGGTTGGTTTGAGGGCATGTCAGCATTAGACATTGCTATGCATGACAAAAACCTGACCCTTCCTAGGATCATATCCTTCATATCCCCTCTATGTGTTGTATTCTCTAGCTGGTTTATGTGCATGCCAGCATCATCTATTATTGTGCATGTCCAAAACTTGACCCCTTCCTAGGGTCATATGCTCCCTGTAATGAACTCCCAAACCCCTGACCCCTTTGTATCGAAATGCTGATTTTGTAGTGTTAACTTTATTACTACTGTTTTCAAATTACCCTTACCCCCTTACTATTCTCAACCCAGTTTAAACAACTCTCTGCTCCTGCACTTCCACTATACTCTTAGACTTAGGTTCTTCCCCTCTTGTGTGAGCCTTGCCTTGGGACCCATGAGCTCCCTCTGAACTTGGACACATAAGGGCTGGCCCTTCCACACTGCACTTATTCCTGTCTGGTTATGCAAACATGGGTGTAAGCACTGCCCGGTGTCCCTTGAGACCCTTAGATAACTTTGACACACCCAGGTCTGAGAAAGGCTTTGAAATAAATGGACTTTGAGGTGGTTTATTCCATAACTTAGAGAGGAAGTCAAGAATCAGGTTTCCTCTAGTTGTAACTTTGTTTTTCTTTTAAAATTTTCTGATGTAATTTGTTATTCAGTTTGTAATAATTTGTAATAAACGTTGGGGTTTGGATAGTGAAAAAGGATGGGTAATTGTGCATGCTTAAGGGTAGATATCATGCCTATAGAACCTAAAATTCTACATATTTAACTATGCAATTTAGATATCATGCCTATAAGATCTGTTTTCACTAAAATTCTACATGTTCTACATCTAGAGAATATGCCTATAGGACCTAAAGTCCGCATGTTTAACTATTCATTTAGAGAACCTATCTATAGGACTCGTTTAAATTCTGCATGCTTAACTCTGCATTTAGAGAACCTGTCTATAGGATTCGTTTAAATTTTGCATACTTAACTCCGCATTTAGAGAACCTGTCTAGATGACTTGTCTCATATTCTGAATTACCACACTTAGACACCATGTTCTTAGGATCTAACTCGTTATCGTCTGGCATTATGTCCAGTAGTTTAAAATCAGTACCCTTTTATAGAAATCATGCCTATAGGAATTGCGAGTAAATTCTGCATGCTTCGTTACACATTCAACTAGATATCATGTCTATAGGAATTAAATCAGCAATAATAGATATCATGCCTACAGGATCTGAAACCAGTCTAGTTTAAAATCAACCTAATTCATACTATTCTCAACTAGTTTTTAAACATCTCTCTCACCTTCTGTTAATACGGTTTAGAAAGCATGCCTGTAGGATCTCAAATCGTTTGTTTTAAAATGGTTACTGCTTTTCCACATTCTGAATCAGTAATAGATATCATGTTTATAGGATCTCACCCAAATACTTAGGCAAGCCTTAGGTGATTACAACAATAAGAATGAATCTGCCTTTGTTAGTTGGTAATTGCTACAACCAATAGGCAGGCTTGATTCAGACTTCTTATCTGAGTTATGTAATAAATTGGTCTGCTTCAAAAATTAAAACTCCCCTCGCCTTTAGTATTTTTAAATTCAGACCCTAAATGTATGTTTATGTCATGCTATGTGTCTGTTTGAGGAGGTATACATGAGCCTTTTATTTGTTTACATGCTTCCCCTAATGGGCAGTACTATGTGTTTTTGTATATCGCCTTAGATTTTTCACCTTTTGAAACCTTAAGTCATCCAAATATCCCTCCCTTTTAGGAATAGTAGTCCTAAGTTCCTCTGGGGTTCATAGGAATGGGACGGGTAATAGCATGAAATAGTGGTCGAGACCAATTCGCATTTTAATACCTTAACGGGGTGGGGATGGTAGATATGGATATGATAATGGGTTCTCTAATACCTCGTATATCCCCTCTTCTGAGGAGTGTCATATCGGGTATCGCATTGACGTGATCCATATTATAAATAAACCTAGGACCCCGCCACCCTTTTTCCTCTTTTATATTTTCAAGTATTTGTAGAGTTGTAACTCTTTCTTTTCGAAATTTGCCTTATAACTATTTTTCAAACTCATATGTGTTTAAATCCCCTACTATTTGAGCATATACCTATTTGTTTGCTAAATTGCACAAATTCACAAAAAACTATCTGGCCGGGAACCACATTAGTGGATCCTGAGGAGTGCCTAACACCTTCCCCTTAGGATAATTTCAAGCCCTTACCTAATCTCTGGTTATTAAAAAAACTTAGAAGTGAACCCTATAGGTGTCCTAATGCACCTTAAATCATTAAGTGGCGACTCTTCAAATGCAAAAACCCAGTTCCCAAAAGGAATGAGTTGTCCTATACCCAAAAATGTCATAAACCCGATTTTTCCATGCAAAGAGGAAAAAAGGGGGTGTGACAGAAGGAATTTAATCTTATCCGCTTATTAGTTAACCGGGTAATGTCCTGTTACCTGGTAATTAATCAATTACCCGTATAATTTAAAAATTTCCACAAATTACTTAAAATTCTATTTATTTTTAAAATACTTCATATATACTTTATATATTATACTACCGTGGTCATATGGCACCTTTCATGGTACTAGTTCATAATTATCGGTTATTATCGCTCGACCCGTATTTTATTTCAAATTGGCTACTTTCAACAAAACTCATTTTTTTTAATCCGTGCATCACTTTATCCTTCATAACACTTATTTATCGCTTGTTATAAATAGCGTAAGTACATTAACGTCAAGATGATCTCATCCTCAAAGCCCTTAGTTTCACAGCCCATTGATCAGCGTATGAGGGGAGTAGTGCATGGATTGGCACTGCCGAGATTCCCTCAGGCTCAAAACTATGTCAAGGTATTTGAGGACACCAGCTCTTCTGAGGTTCCGGATAGTCCACACTCTTGGGAGTCCGTCAACCAAGGTTCGTCGGTGTATGTTATAGGATACGTAGAGAAAGAAGATATTAGTCGGGCCAAGGAAGGTAATTGATAAGGACATGAAGATTCTGCTTCGAAGTGTATCCGATCGAGGTTCTTATATAGGACGAGGCAAGGACCCTCTACTATAGACTTCCTCTAAGTGTCGGTTTTTGGTTGGAAAGTTCCACCTCTTCTTAGAATATTACAAAGTTTGGGCTCTAAATGTGTTTAGTTGTTTTATGAGGATGTAGGGAGTCGCGTCTTGACTTGTATATATTATGGTTATGCCTACTTAGAGGTTTTACAGACAGTATCCTGTATATAGTTTTGGGTATGATATGTCTACGGCCTAGTCGACCCCTATGTATATAAACCTTTTTCTAAATTAGTTACGCGAATGAAGTTTTAATATTGTTACCTATATATATGGATCTTGCCCGAAATGGCCTGTGACATATTTGATAATAAACAAGGATAAGGTACGTGGTATTCGGTTGGATAGAACTTGATACTATAATGGGTATGGATTGGTTGGCCTTTTGTTATGTTAACATCAAGAGTAGATCAAAGATAGTCCGATTTCAATTTTCAAGGGAGCTTGTTTTGGAGTGGGAAGGTAATACGGCGTCGCCGAAATGCAGATTTATTTCTTATCTCAAAGCAAGGAATATGATCAGTAAGGGTTGTATTTATCACTTAGTTCGGGTTCAGGATATGGAAGTAGAGTCACCAACCATTCAGTCCATCCCTGTGGTGAATGAGTCTCCCGATGTTTTCCCCGATGAGCTTTCGGGTCTTCCGCCAGAGCGAGAAATTGAGTTTGCCATCGACCTACTACTAGATACTCATCCAATATATATTTCCCCCCTATATAATGGCCACTACAAGGCTGTAAGAATTAAAGGAACAACTAAGGGACTTTCTTGAAAAAGGTTTTATCCGAACAAGTACGTCACTGTAGGGAGCACATGTTTTGTTTATAAGAAAGAAAGATGGTTCCTTACGAATGTGTATTGATTATAGGCAGCTGAATAAGGTGAATATCAAGGATAAGTACCCGCTCCCGAGAATTGATAATTTATTTGATCAATTGCAAGGTACCACGTATTTCTCAAAGATAGACATAAGGTCTGGATATCATCAGGTAAGGGTTAAGGATGAAGATATTCCGAAGACAACATTCAGGACCAGATACGGGCACATTTAGTTTCATGTTATGTCGTTCGGTTTGACCAATGTCGCAGCAGTATTCATGGATTCGATGAACTGTGTGTTCAGGCCCTTTTAAAGATTTGTTCGTAATCGTATTTATCGACGATATATATTGGTATATTATCATTCAGAGGCTGAGCATGCAGATCACTTACGTACTGTGCTCAGAGCTCTTCAAAAAGGGAAGTTGTATGCAAAATTTTCTATATATGAATTCTGGTTGAACTCTGTAGCTTTCCTTGGGCATATTATTTCGGGTAAAGACATCCGAGTGGATACACAAGAGACTAAGGCAGTGAAGACTTGGCCTAGACCCACCATACCGATGGAGGTTCGTAGCTTCTTTTGGCAGGTTATTACAAGAAACTTGTAACGAAATTTTCTTCTCTTCTAAGCACCTTTGACCAAAGTGGTATGTGATGTCTTGCTTGATTTTCCTAAATAACATAAGAAAATCTATGGTGGAAGCAAGTTGAAGAAAGGATGCGAATAAGTATAAATAGATATATGTAGGACGCAAGCTAAAGTATGGTAGAGCGATAAGAAATTAGGAAGATAGGAGGAAGGATAAGAAAAAATGAGTAAAAAAAGGTAAAAAGAATAGATAAGTCCTTGGGAATAAGTTCATAAGAGAGCTGATGGTTTCTCTATGTTATAGAAGGCTCAATGTAGCCCGAATGAACTCAAAGGAGTCTAAGACTAGTAATATTTAGAATAGATGAAATGTTGCCCTAATAGTGGGATAATGGAACAATTGCGAGGGATAAAAGATTGAAGTTTGGGCATCCGAAGAATTTCCTGAATTTTACAAGATTAGGATAACCATGTAAGTTAACTCAGAAGGGAACTAGGTTTCAGTGGACCGACGCTTATGAATGGAGTTTTCCAGGCCTTAAAGGACAGATTAACTTTAGCATCGGTTCTAACGCTTCCTGAAGGGACCGATAGTTACATTATCTATTGTGAAGCTTCAGGCATTGGATTAGGTTGTGTGCTGATGCAGCATGGTAATATTGTGGCTTATGCTTCTAGACTACTAAGAAAACATGAGAAGAACTACCCGACCTACGATTTAGAGTTAGCCACAGTGATTCATGCACTAAAGATGTGGAGGCACCACTTGTATGGCATTCATGTTGATATCCATACGGATCATAAGAGCCTCCAATATATCTTCAAGTAAGAGGAATTGAATCTTCATCAAAAGGAGATGGGTGGAGCTACTTAAAGTCTATGACGTTGATATTTTATACCATTCGGGGAAGACGAACGTAGTAGTCGGCGCCCTCAGTCGTAGATCTATGGGTAGCCTTTCGTATTTACGGCCAGAAAAAAAGGGAATAGCCCATGAGGTTCATCAGCTAGCTAGTCTTGGAGTTCGATTACTGCACTGAGGTGACATTGGAATTACTCTTCAGAATACGGCAACATCCTCGTTAGTAAATGAAGTAAAGGAACGCTAGTACGAGGTTCCTGTGTTAGTTCATTATAAGGATACCACCCTTCAGAAGGAGAAGACACCATTTGGAATTACACAAGAAAGGGTCCTCAGATATCGAAGACGATTGTGTGTGCCCAATGTTGCAGGGCTGCGTCGGCAGGTTATGGGAGAAACTAACTATTCTCGTTATTCTATCCATCAAGGAGCACCAAAGAGATATCATAATATCAAGGAAGTGTATTGGTGGGATGGAATGAAAAAGGAAATAGAAGAATTTATTGCTTAGTGTCCTAACTGTCAGCAGGTTAAGATTGAACATCAAAAACCCAGTGGATTATTGCAGGCTATGAAGATTCCGACTTGGAAATGGGAAGTAATCACTATGGACTTCATCGTAGGCTTACCTCGTACCCATTGTAAGTTCGATTCGATATGGATGATTGTTGATAAGCTTACTAAGTTAGCTCATTTTCTGCCCATTAGAACTATATGGTCCTCAGAAGATTATGTAAGGCTTTATATTAAGGAGATAGTATGATTGCATGGTGTCCCTGTATCTATTATCTCGGATAGAGGAGCTCAATTCACAACTAACTTCTGGAGGTCCTTCCAAAAAAGATTAAGGACTCAAGTAAGTCTTAGTACAGTATTTCAGAAAGACGGACAGGCTGAGCGTACTATTCCAACACTGGAGGATATGTTACAAGCTTGTGTAATAGATTTCAAAGGTAGCTGGGATGATCATTTGTCTCTTACTGAGTTCGCATATAATAATAGTTACCATTCCAGTATTCAAATGACTACATACGAATCTCCTTATAAACAGAAGTGTAGGCCGCCTATAGGGTGGTTCGATGTTGGGGACACTACGTTAGTAGGACCAGAATTAGTACAGTAGGCAATCGAGAGAAATAAGCTTATAAAGGAAAGGCCATTGGCAGCTTAAAGCCGTCAGAAGGCTTATACGGATAATCGACGATGAGACTCAGAATTTTAGGTGGACGACTAGGTATTCCAAAAAGGTATCACCGATAAAAGTTGTCATGAGGTTAAAAAAGGAAGGCAAACTTAGCCCACGGTATACTGGGCCTTATAGGATCATTCGGAGAGTGGGCTAAGTAGCTTATGAGCTAGAATTGCCCTCGAAATTTAAGCATGTCTATCCGGTTTTTCACGTATCTATGTTACAGAAGTGCATTGGCGATCCTACTCGAGTGGTGCCCACGAATGATGTACAGATTATAGAGGACTTGTCATATGAGTAAATTCCGGTTTCCATTCTAGACCAATGAATCCGTAAACTACGGAATTAGAAGGTAACCTCTGTGAAAGTACTTTGGAGGAACAACAATGACTTGGAAGGCCGAGGAAGATATGAAGTCTAGATAACCCTACTTATTTCCTCCTCTAAAGAAGGGTCCGACTGAGCCGTCATAACCTCAAGGTGCGTGTACGAAATCTTCTGCTATCTATTGTTATTGGTCGTGTGAGGCCGTCGTAGTTATTAATGATTGTGGTCCTATGAGGCGTTAAATTACTGGGTTTTTACAAGAAGAGGTTGTAGTAGCGTTGTTATAAGGGAGACTTTACCAAGGTTATATAAATCCCGGAGAGTTAAACATTCGAGGACGAATGTTTCTAAGAGGGAGAAGGATGTTACATCCCGCATTTTCGTACGTTAAAATTTCGTTTTCAGTTAACCGACGTAGACTCGGGGATGAGATCATCTTGACGTTAACGTACTTATGCTATTTATAACAAGCGATAAATAAGTGTTATGAAGGATAAAGGGATGCATGGATTAAATAAGACGAGTTTTGTTGAAAGTAGCCAATTTGAAATAAAATACGGGTCAAGCGATAATACCCGATAATTATGAACTAGTACCATGCAAGGTGCCATATGATCACGGTAGTATAATATATAAAGTATATATGAAGTATTTTAAAAATAAATAGAATTTTAAGTAATTTGTGGCAATTTTTAAATTATGCGGGTAATTGATTAATTATCGGGTAATAGGATATTGCCCGTTAACTAATAAGCGGATAAAATTTAATTCCTTCCCCAAGAAAATGTGGCAGAAGGCCACCACTTAAGAAATGAGTCATATGGAATTATGAGGAGGTGGCTACGAAAGAATTATTTGAAATATTAACCAAAGTAGTAACTTTAAGTAAAAGTCTAAAAGACTATTACTCTTTAACAATCTGCCTAGGCTTTGGCTTGAAAAGGCTTCAAAACATCTAACATACTTTTGGCTTAAAGCCAAGAACACGTTAGGAAGAAGCAAGAAATTCTTGCAATTTTAATGAAATCCAAACCAAAAATGTGAGAACAGAAGTCATTTCGTCCAAAAATCCATAGCCAAAATTTTGGAAAATCCTTGAACATTGGTTTGGCTTCTTCAGCATAATTTCGTCCATATATCGCAGAAGCAGATCCGTTCAATAATTACAGGAACAGGAATGTTAAGACCCTCTCTTCTTTCTTTTGGCATGGTCCAATTATACTGAAGAAACGAGTAAACGCACAGTTTCCATAAATTAATCTATTCATAGAAATAGTAGGGGTGTCTATATTTTGATTCCCCATGAAAAATGTTATTATCTTCTGTTCATGGATCTTAGAATAATACATAGTTGAAAAAGTTTATCCGGAAGGAATATTGAGATTATTACGTATTTTTCATGCATTTCACTCATTTATACATGTGCATTGACCCATGACCAGATGGCGTTATATACGCGTATATATGTAAATATATGTATATGGGATATGGGAAAAGGTTACGGCGTTATATACGCACCACCACCTGATCAGCTGGTATATGATGATGATGTTGCCCACAATGGCTGAAATATGATTCAAACGGCGTTATATACGCATATATATGTATGTATATGTATATGGGATATGGGAAGAGGTTATGGCGTTATGTATGCACCACCACCTGATCAGCTGGTATATGTTGATAATGTGCCCACAGTGGCTGAGACGATATGACGGGATGCGCTCAGTTGCTTGATGATATTATGTACACCCATACCTATGCATGGCACGACATTTATACGCATGTGCATGATATTATAAACGTTTCAGAATTTACAAGGTTATCCAGATTTAAAGGTATTTTTGTGTTCCATGTTTCATCTATGTCTTTTACGTACTAATTTTCATGCCTTACATACTCAGTACATTTTTCGTACTGATGCCCTATATCATGGTGCCTATGTTTCATGCCCGCAGGTGCAGGTAGGCAAGCTGACGGTCCCCCTTCTTAGGATCCCTGATCAGCGAGAGTTGGCGTGTTCCACTTGATCCGGGGCTGCTTTTGAGTTTGGTACGATATGTTTGTCTGTGTGTGTGTATATATATATATGACGTGGATCAGTCCCGTCTTTATATAGTTATGTTTTCGTTAGAGGTCTGTAGACAATATGTCTAGTTGGGTTGTATGTGGCCTTGACGGCTTTCGGTTTTGGATGTATAGTTTTCTATCGCAGCCTTGCCCGCTCGCCCACTGTATTCTATTTGTATACATACATATGCCTTGATGGAAGGTTTCCTTCATGTATGTTATTTTCGTAATGCAGCAGATGTTATTCAGGTTCATATATTAGACGCATGCTTAGGGGTGTTTGACAGGTAGGACTCAGGCACCCGTCGCAACCCATCGGTTTGGGTCGTGACAAAAATGGTATCAGAGCAGTTGTATCCTAGGGTTGTCTACAGACCGTGTCTAGTAGAGTCTTGTTTATGGGTGTATCATGCACCACACTTATAGACAGGAGGCTACAGGACATATAGGATGGTATCCTCTCTTCTTATCGTAGATCGTGCGATATAATCATTTATGTTCCTAATTATGTGTTACGTTTTTAGCGTTGCCTCCGAAGACTACAGCCGCTAGCACGGGTCAAAAGGTTACGAAGGTTTTACAAAGCGAGATAAGTTATACTGTGGATTCATACCCATCGGATATCATGGGTTCTATTGATGAGGATCCATCCAAGGATCCACATGAGTCATCCGTTTGAGTTGTTTCGACCACTCCGGTATTAGATAGGGTGAGAGGAGTTCCGATCTCACCAAGGCCCTTAGTTTCACAGCCCGTCCATCAGGGTATGAGGGGAGTAGTGCATGGATTGGCACAGCCGGGATTCCCTCAGGCTCAAAACTATGTCAAGGTATTTGAGGACACCAGCTCTTCTGAGGTTCCGGATAGTCCACACTCTTGGGAGTCTGCCAACCAAGGTTCGTCGGTGTATGTTATGGGATACGTAGAGGAAGAAGATAGTAGTCAGGCCAAGGAAGGTAATTGATAAGGACATGAAGATTCTGCTTCGAAGTATGTCCGATCGAGGTTCTTATATAGGACGAGGCAAGGACCCTCTACTATAGACTTCCTCTAAGTGTCGGTTCGTTGGAAAGTTCCACCTCTTCTTAGAATATTACAAAGTTAGGGCTTTAAATGTGTTTGGTTGTTTTATGAGGATGTAGGGAGCCCCGTCCCGACTTGTATATATTGTGGTTATGCCTACTTAGAGGTTTTAACAACAGTATCCTGTATATAGTTTTGGAGATGATATGTCTACGGCCTAGTCGACCCCTATGTATATAAACCTTTTCCTAAATTAGTTACGCGAATGAAGTTTTAATATTGTTACCTATATATATGGATCTTGCCCGAAATGGCCTGTGACATATTTGATAATAAACAAGGATAAGGTACGTGGTATTCCGTTGGATAGAACTTGATACTATAATGGGTAGGGATTGGTTGGCCTTTTGTGATGTTAACATCAAGAGTAGATCAAAGATAGTCCGATTTCAATTATCAAGGGAGCCTGTTTTGGAGTGGGAAGGTAATACGGTGTCGCCAAAACGCAGATTTATTTCTTATCTCAAAGCAAGGAATATGATCAGTAAGGGTTGTATTTATCACTTAGTTCGGGTTCAGGATATGGAAGTAGAGTCACCAACCATTCAGTCCATCCCTGTGGTGAATGAGTCTCCCGATGTTTTCCCCGATGAGTTTTCGGGTCTTCCGCCAGAGCGAGAAATTGAGTTTGCCATCGACCTACTACTAGATACTCATCCAATATATATTTCCCCCTATAGAATGGTCACTGCAAGACTGTAAGAATTTAAGGAAAAACTAAGGGACATGCTTGAAAAACATTTTATCAGACCTAGTACGTCACCGTGGGGAGCACTTGTTTTATTTATAAGAAAGAAAGATAGTTCCTTACGAATGTGTATTGATTATAGGCAGCTGAATAAGGTGACGATCAAGGATAAGTACCCGCTCCCGAGAATTGATGATTTATTTGATTAGTTGCAAGGTGCCATGTATTTCTCAAAGATAGACTTGAGGTCCGGATACCTTCAGGTAAGGGTTAAGGATGAAGATATTCCGAAGACATCATCCAGGACTAGATACTGGCACTTTTAGTTTCATGTTATGTCATTCGGTTTGACCAATGCTCCGGCAGTATTCATGGATTCGATGAACCGTGTGTTCAGGATCTTTTTAAGATTTGTTCGTAATCGTATTTATCGACGATATATATTGGTATATTCTCGTTCAGAGGCTGGGCATGCAGATGACTTACGTACTGTGCTCAGAATTCTACAAGAAGGGAAGTTGTATGCAAAATTTTCTAAATATGAATTCTGGTAGAACTTTTTAGCTTTCCTTGGGCATATTATTTTGGGTAAAGACATCCGAGTGGATACACAATAGACTGAGCCAGTAAAGACTTGGACTAGACCCACAACACCGACGAAGGTTCGTAGCTTCTTTTGGCAGGTTATTACAAGAAACTTGTAACGAAATTTTCTTCTCTTCTAAGCACCTTTGATCAAAGTGGTATGCGGTGTCTTGCTTGATGTTCCGGAATAACATAAGGAAATCTATGGTGCAAGCAAGTTGAAGAAAGGTGGCGAATAAGTATAAATAGATATGTGTAGGTCGCAAGCTAAAGTATGGTAGAGCGACAAGGTTTTAGGAAGATAGGAGGAAGGATAAGAAAAGATGAGCAAAAAAAAAAGAGGTAAAGAGAATAGATAAGTCCTTGGGAATAAGTTCATAAGAGAGCTGATGGTTTCTCTAAGTTATAGAAGGCTCAGTGTAGCCCGAATGAATTCAAAGAAGTCTAAGACTAGTAATGTTTAGAATAGATGAAATATTGCCCTAATAGTGGGATAAGGGCGCAATTACGAGGGATAAAAGATGAAGTTTGGGCCTCCGAAGAATTTACTGAATTGTACAAGATTAGGATAACCATGTAAGTTAACTCAGAAGGGAACTAGGTTTCAATGGACCGACGCTTGTGAACAGAGTATTCCAGGCCTTAAAGGACAGATTAACTTCAGCACCAGTTCTAACTCTTCCAGAATGGACCGATGGTTATATTATCTATTATGATGCTTCAGGCATTGGATTGGGTTATGTGCTGATGCAACATAGTAAGGTAGTGGCTTATCTTCTAGACAACTAAGAAAGCACAAGAAGAACTACCCGACCCACAATTTAGAGTTAGCCGCGGTGATTCATGCACTAATGATGTGGAGGCACCACTTGTATGGCATTCATGTTAATATCTATACGGATCATAAGAGCCTCCAATATATCTTCAAGCAAGAGGAATTGAATCTTCGTCAAAAGGAGATGGGTGGAGCTACTTAAAGACTATGACGTTGATATTTTATACCATCCGGGGAAGGAGAATGTAGTGGTCGGCACCCTCTACCATAGATCTATGGGTATCCTGTCGTATTTACAGCCAGAAAAAGGGGAATAGCCCATGAAGTTCATCAGCTAGCTAGTCTTGGAGTTTGGTTACTGCACTGAGGTGACATTGGAATTACTCTTTAGAATACGGCAATATCCTCATTAGTAACTGAAGTAAAGGAACGCTAGTACGAGGTTCCTGTGTTAGTTCATTATAAGGATACCACCCTTCAGAAGGAGAAGACACCATTTGGAATTACACAAGAAAGGGTCCTCAGTTATCGAAGACGATTGTGTGTGCCCAATGTTGCAGGGCTGCATCGGCAGGTTATGGGAGAAACTCACTATTCTCGTCATTCTATCCATCAAGGAGTACCAAAGAGATATCATAATATCAAGGAAGTGTATTGGTGGGACCATTCCAGTACTCAAATGACTACATACGAATCTCCTTATAAACAGAAGTGTAGGCCGCCTATAGGGTGGTTCGATGTTGGGGACACTACGTTAGTAGGACCAGAATTAGTACAGTAGGCAATCGAGAGAAATAAGCTTATACAGGAAAGGCTATTGGCATCTCAAAGTCGTCAGAAGGCTTATGCGGATAATCGACGACGACACTCGGAATTCAGGTGGACGACTAGGTATTCCAAAAAGGTATCACCGATAAAAGTTGTCATGAGGTTAAGAAAGGAAGGCAAACTTAGCCCACGACATACTGGGCCTTATAGGATCATTCAGAGAGTGGGCCAAGTAGCTTATGAGTTAGAATTGCACTCGAAATTTATGCCTGTCCATTTCGTTTTTCACATATCTATGTTACAGATGTGCATTGGCGATCCTACCCAAGTGGTGCCCACGAATGATGTACAAATTACAGAGGTCTTGTCATACAAGGAAATTCCGGTTGCCGTTCTAGACCAACGAATCCGCAAACTATGGAATAAGAAGGTAACCTCCGTGAAAGTACTTTGGAGAAACAATAATGACTTGGAAGGCCGAGAAAGACATGAAGTCTAGATATCCCAACTTATTTCCTCCTCTAGAGAAGGGTCCGACTGAGACGTCATAACCTCAAGGTGCGTGTATGAATTCTTGTGCTAGATATTGTTATTGGTCGTATTAGGCCGTCGTCGTTACTAATGATTGTGGTCCTATATGAGGTTAAATTACTAGGTTTCTACAAGAAGAGTTGGTAGTAGCGTTTTTACAAGGGTGACTTTACCAAGGTTATATAAAACCCGGAGAGTTAAACATTCGAGAACAAATGTTTCTAAGGGGGGAAGGATGTTACATCCCGCATTTTCGTACGTTAAAATTTTATTTTCAGTCAACCGACGTAGACTTGGGAATGAGATCATCTTGACGTTAACGTACTTATGCTATTTATAACAAGCGATAAATAAGTGTTATTAAGGATAAAGGGTTGCACGGATTAAAGAAGACGAATTTTGTTGAAAGTAGCCAATTTGAAATAAAATACGGGTCGAGCGATAATACCTGATAATTATGAACTTGTACCATGCAAGGTGCCATATGATCACGGTAGTATAATATATAAAGTATATATGAAGTATTTTAAAAATAAATAAAATTTTAAGTAATTTGTGGCAACTTTTAAATTATGCGGGTAATTGATTAATTACCGGGTAATAGGATATTACCTGTTAACTATAAGCGGATAAGATTAAATTCCTTCCCCAAGAAAACGTGGCAGAAGGCCACCACTTAAGAAATGAGTCGTATGGAATTATGAGGAGGTGGCTACCAAAGAATTATTTGAAATATTAACCAAAGTAGTAACTTTAAGTAAAAGTCTAAAAGACTATTACTCTTTAACAATCTGCCTAGGCTTTGGCTTGAAAAAGATTCAAAACATCTAACATACTTTTGGCTTAAAGCCAAGAACATGTTAGGCAGAAGCAAGAAATTCTTGCAATTTTAATGAAATCCAAACCAAAAATGTGAGAACAGAAGTCATTTCGTCTAATAATCCTTAGCAAAACTTTTGGAAAATCCTTGAACATCGGTTTGGCTTCTTCAGCAGAATTTCGTCCATATTTTGCAGAAGTAGATTCATTCAATAATTTTAGGAACATGAATGTTAAGGCCCTCTCTTCTTTCTTTTGGCATGGTCCAATTATACTCAAGAAACGAGTAAACGCACAATTTCCATAAATTAATCTATTCATAGAAATAGTAGGGGTGTCTATATTTTGATTCCCCATGAAAAATGTTATTATCTTCTATTCATGGGTCTTAGAATAATACACAGTTGCGAAATTTTATTCGGAAGGAATATTGAGATTATTACATATTTTTCATGTATTTCACTCATTTATACATATGCATTGACCCACGACCAGATGACGTTATATACGCGTACATATGTAAATATATGTATATGGGATATGGGAAAATGTTACGGCGTTATATACTCACCACCACCTGATCAGTTTGTATATGATGATGATGTTGCCCACAGTGGATGAAATATGACTCAGACGGCGTTATATACACGTATATATGTATGTATATGTATATAGGATATGGGAAGAGGTTATGGCGTTATCTACGTACCACCAACTGATCAGCTGTTATATGTTGATAATGTGCCCACAATGGCCGAGACGATATGACGGGATGCGCTCAGTGGCTTGATGATATTATGTACACCCATACCAATGCATGGCACGACATTTATACCCATGTGCATGATATTATAAACGTTTCAGAATTTATAGGGCTATCCAGATTTAAAGGTATTTCTATGTTCCATGTTTTATCTATGTCTTTTATGTACTAATTTTCATGCCTTACATACTCAGTACATTTTTCGTATTGACGTCCTATTTTACGGTACATGCGTTTCATAGCCGCAGGTGTAGGTAGGCAAGTTGACGGTCCCCCTTCTTACGATCCCTGATCAGCGAGAGTTGGCGTGCTCCACTTGATTCAGAACTGCTTTTGAGTTTGGTACGATACGTTTATGTATGTGTGTGTGTGTGTATATATATATATATATATATATATATATATATATATATATATATATATATATATATATATATATATGGGTATGACATGGCTCAGTCCCGTTTTTGTATAGTTATGTTTTCATTAGAGGTTTGTAGACAGTATGTCTAGTTGGGTTTTATGTGGCCTTGACGGCTTTCAGTTTTGGATGTTTAGTTGTCTATCGCAGCCTTGCCGGCTCGCCCACTGTATTCTGCATGTATACGTACATATGCCTTGATTGCAGATTTCCTTCACGTATGTTATTTTCGTAATGCAACAGATGTTATTTAGGTTTATATCTTAGACGCATGCCTAGGGGTGTTTGACAGGTAGGACTCAGGCACCCGTCGCGGCCCATCGGTTTGAGTCGTGACACTCGAGTCTTCCGAGCCACGGAATGTCATATCGATCATAAGTGTATAAGAGCCAAGGCCAGTATTTCCAAATGTGGGTAGCGAGTTTTTGCTCCCATTAAAATTTTACTAACATAATAGATAGGAGATTGTGTACCTCCATCCTTATGGACTAAAACATCACTTACCTTTAACTCCGAGACCGCTAAGTAGATCAGCAGTTGTTCGCCTTCCTTCGATTTTGACAGTAGTGGAGGACTCGACAAATACCTTTTCAACTCCTTCATGGTCTGCTGACTTTTTCCGAGTCCATTTTAAGTTTTTCTTCATTTTGAGTAGTGAAAAGAAATGATGGCATTTCTCTAAAGATCGGGAAATGAATATGCTCAAAGCGGCCAGTCTCCCTCTCAACCGTTGAAACTCTTTTACGCTTGATAGCTAGTCTCGGATATCTTCGATAACTTTAATTTTATCGGGGTTAACCTCGATCCCCCTTTGCAACACCAGGAATTCCAGGAACTTACCGGAGTTGACCCGGAATGCACACTTCTCGGGGTTAAGATTCATGTTGTGCTTCCTTAAGGTGCTTAAGATGATCACATGCATTCAAAGACTTAACCAACATATCATCTATATAAACCTCCATAATTTTTCCTATTTATTTATTAAACATTTTGTTTATGAGTCGCCGATAAGTGGCTCTGGCGTCCTTTAAACTAAAAGGCATCACATATAAAAATATGTGACGAAGTTCGTTATGAACGAAGTTTTTCCTGATCCTACGGATCCATCTTGATTTGGTTATATTCGGAGTAAGCATCATGGAAACTTATTAACCCATGCTCGGCCATCGCATCAATTGTTTGATCAATGTTCGGTAATAGGAACGAGTCTTTTGGGCACGCCTTATTTAAATCCTTATAGTCTATGCATATGCGAAATTTATTATTTTTCTTTGGAACTACTACTACGTTAGCTAGCTAGTCAGGATATTTTACCTCTCGAGTTTAACCGATACCAAGCACATGAGTTACATCTTAGCCCTGTCCCAAGTGGAACTTCCTCTCCAAGGACTTTTCGAACAACGCGACTTCCTCAAGTTCTTTTGCTATGCATTTTGGTATCGAGAAATATCTTAGTACTGGATAGGATTTCAATGACTCCTCCCCTTGGTTGACTTCACTCGGCTCAGGAGCAGGCGTCGATTCCTGTAATTGCTTTGTTGCGTGTTCCTTCTCTTTGATATTGGAAACTAAGATTGCAATCTCCCTTACCTCTAATTGGTATCCTCTTATTTGTTTAATTCCCTCGAGAGTTGGGAACTTCAATAATTGATGATACATCGATGGCACAACTTTCATCTCATGCAACCATGGTCTACCCGGGATAATGTTGTAGTCCTTATCGCCGTCTACTACCTCAAAAGAGGTAATCTTCATCACCCCTTGGCATTTATGGGCAGCAAAATCTCTCCCCGGGTTGTTACACTTGCCAGATTAAACCTGGCAAGGAGTTTTGTGGCCGAAATGATACTTTCGGTCAGCTTTGCTTGCTCCAGCACCCTCCACTGAATAATATTGGCCGAACTTCCTGGGTCCACCAAAACACGTTTAATTTTAAAATCTAAGACATTTAAAGATATTACTAAAGCATCGTTGTGCGACAGCAGCAGTCCATTTGCATCTTCCTCCGTGAAATAATCTCATCCTCATTGACTTTCCAGAGTCTTTTATTGTGGGTTACCGACATCTTCATCTTTTTTGCCGCCGAAAATGTCACACCATTAATCTCGTTTCCCCCAAAAATCATGTTGATCATCAAACGTGGAGGATATTCTCATTCTTTTGAAGGTTCCGCGTTATAACGATTGTGACCGTAATTGCTTTAAGCCCGATCACTTAAGAATTCTCTAAGGTGGCCATTTTTCAGCAATGTCACCACCTCCTCATGCAAATGTCAGCAATCCCCAATCCAGTGAACATTTGTCCCATGGTATTGCATCATAAATTAGGATACCCCTGCCGGGATCGAATCTCATCAGTTTCGGGAATTGTGCTTCCTTAATGTTCCTCATAGCCGACATCAAAGGCTATTGGCATCTCAAAGTCGTCAGAAGGATTATACGGATAATCGACGATGGGACTCAGAATTTCAGGTGGACGACTGGGTATTCCAAAAAGGTATCACTGATAAAAGTTGTCATGAGGTTAAAAAAAGAAGGCAAACTTAGCCCACGGTATACTGAGCCTTATAGGATCATTCGGAGAGTGGGCTAAGTAGCTTATGAGTTAGAATTGCCCTCGAAATTTAAGCATGTCTATCCGGTTTTTCACGTATCTATGTTACAGAAGTGAATTGGCGATCCTACTCGAGTGGTGCCCACGAATGAGGTACAGATTATAGAGGACTTGTCATATGAGGAAATTCCGGTTTCCATTCTAGACCAACGAATCCGTAAACTACGGAATTAGAAGGTAACTTCCGTGAAAGTACTTTGGAGGAACAACAATGATTTGGAAGGCCAAGGAAGACATGAAGTCTAGATAACCCTACTTATTTCCTCCTCTAGAGAAGGGTCCGACTGAGCCGTCATAACCTCAAGGTGCGTATACGAAATCTTCTGCTATCTATTGTTATTGGTCGTGTGAAGCCGTCATAGTTATTAATGATTGTGGTCCTTTGAGGCGTTAAATTACTGGGTTTCTACAAGAAGAGTTGGTAGTAGCGTTGTTACAAGGGAGACTTTACCAAGGTTATATAAATCCCGGAGAGTTAAACATTCGAGGACGAATGTTTCTAAGAGGGAGAAGGATGTTACATCCCGCGTTTTCGTATGTTAAAATTCCGTTTTCAGTTAACCGACGTAGACTCGGGGATGAGATCATCTTGACGTTAACGTACTTATGCTATTTATAACAAGCGATAAATAAGTGTTATGAAGGATAAAGGGATGCATGGATTAAATAAGACGAGTTTTGTTGAAAGTAGCCAATTTGAAATAAAATACGGGTCGAGCGATAATACCTGATAATTAAGAACTAGTACCATGCAAGGTGCCATATGATCACGGTAGTATAATATATAAAGTATATATAAAGTATTTTAAAAATAAATAAAATTTTAAGTAATTTGTGGTAATTTTTAAATTATGCGGGTAATTGATTAATTATCGGGTAATAGGATATTACCCGTTAACTAATAAGCGGATAAGATTAAATCTCTTCCCCAAGAAAACGTGGCAGAAGGCCACCACTTAAGAAATGAGTCATATGGAATTATGAGGAGGTGGCTACGAAAGAATTATTTGAAATATTAACCAAAGTAGTAACTTTAAGTAAAAGTCTAAAAGACTATTACTCTTTAACAATCTGCCTAGGCTTTGGCTTGAAAAGGCTTCAAAACATCTAACATACTTTTGGCTTAAAGCCAAGAACACGTTAGGTAGAAGCAAGAAATTCTTGCAATTTTAATGAAATTCAAACCAAAAATGTGAGAACAGAAGTCATTTCGTCCAAAAATCCTTAGCCAAAATTTTGGAAAATCCTTGAACATTGGTTTGGCTTCTTCAGCAGAATTTCGTCTATATATCGCAGAAGCAGATCCGTTCAATAATTACAGGAACAGGAATGTTAAGGCCATATCTTCTTTCTTTTGGCATGGTCCAATTATACTGAAGAAACGAGTAAACGTATAGTTTCCATAAATTAATCTATTCATAGAAATAGTAGGGGTATCTATATTTTGATTCCCCATGAAAAATGTTATTATCTTCTGTTCATGGGTCTTAGAATAATACACAGTTGAGAAAGTTTATCCGGGAGGAATATTGATATTATTACGTATTTTTCATGCATTTCACTCATTTATACATATGCATTGACCCATGACCAGATGACGTTATATACGCATACATATGTAAATATATGTATATGGGATATGGGAAAAGGTTACGGCATTATATATGCACCACCACCTGATCAGCTGGTATATGATGATGATGTTGCCCACAGTGGCTGAAATATGATTCAAACGGCGTTATATACGCATATATATGTATGTATATGTATATGGGATATGGGAAGAGGTTATGGCGTTATGTATGCACCACTACCTGATCAGCTGGTATATGTTGATAATGTGCCCACAGTGGCTGAGACGATATGACGGGATGCGCTCAGTGGCTTGATGATATTATGTACACCCATACCTATGCATGGCACGACATTTATACGCATGTGCATGATATTATAAACGTTTCAGAATTTACAAGGTTATCCAGATTTAAAGGTATTTCTATGTTCCATGTTTCATCTATGTCTTTTACGTACTAATTTCCATGCCTTACATACTCAGTACATTTTTCGTACTGACGCCCTGTTTCATGGTGCCTGTGTTTCATGCCCGCAGGTGCAGGTAGGCAAGCTGACTGTCCCCCTTCTTAGGATCCCTGATAAGCGAGAGTTGGCGTGTTCTACTTGATCCGGAGCTGCTTTTGAGTTTGGTACGATATGTTTGTCTGTGTGTGTGTGTGTATATATATATATATATGATATGGCTCAATCCCGTCTTTGTACAGTTATGTTTTCATTAGAGGTCTGTAGACAATATGTCTAGTTGGGTTGTATGTGGCCTTGACGGCTTTCAGTTTTGGATGTATAGTTTTCTATCGCAGCCTTGCCGGCTCGCCCACTGTATTCTACATGTATACGTACATATGCCTTTATGGTAGATTTCCTTCACATATGTTACTTTACTAATGCAGCAGATGTTATTCAGGTTCATATCTTAGACGCATGCCTAGGGATGTTTGACAGGTAGGAATCTGGCACCCGTCGCGGCTCATCAGTTACGCGAATGAAGTTTTAATATTGTTACCTATATATATGGACCTTGCCCGAAATGGCCTGTGACATATTTGATAATAAACAAGGATAAGGTACGTGGTATTCGGTTGGATAGAACTTGATACTATAATGGGTATGGATTGGTTGGCCTTTTGTTATGTTAACATCAAGAGTAGATCAAAGATAGTCCGATTTCAATTTTCAAGGGAGCCTGTTTTGGAGTAGGAAGGTAATTCGGCGTCGCCGAAATGCAGATTTATTTCTTATCTCAAAGCAAGGAATATGATCAGTAAGGGTTGTATTTATCACTTAGTTCAGGTTCAGGATATGGAAGTAGATTCACCAACCATTCAGTCCATCCTTGTGGTGAATGAGTCTCCCGATGTTTACCCCGATAAGATTTCGGGTCTTCCGCTAGAGCGAGAAATTGAGTTTGCCATCGACCTACTACCAGATACTCATCCAATATATATTTCCCCCTATAGAATGGCCACTGCAAGGTTGTAAGAATTAAAGGAACAACTAAGGGACTTGCTTGAAAAAAGTTTTATCCGACCTAGTACGTCACTGTGGGGAGCACATGTTTTGTTTATAAGAAAGAAAGATGGTTCCTTACGAATGTGTATTGATTATAGGCAGCTGAATAAGGTGACTATCAAGGATAAGTACCCGCTCCCGAGAATTGATAATTTATTTGATCAATTGCAAGGTACCACGTATTTCTCAAAGATAGACATGAGGTCTGGATATCATCAGGTAAGGGTTAAGGATGAAGGTATTCCGAAGACAACATTCAGGACCAGATACGGGCACTTTTAGTTTCATGTTATGTCGTTCGGTTTGACCAATGTCGCGGCAGTATTCATGGATTTGATGAACTGTGTGTTCAGGCCCTTTTAAAGATTTGTTCGTAATCGTATTTATCGACGATATATATTGGTATATTATCGTTCAGAGGCTGAGCATGCAGATCACTTACGTACTGTGCTCAGAGCTCTACAAAAAGGGAAGTTGTATGCAAAATTTTCTAAATATGAATTCTGGTTGAACTCTGTAGCTTTCCTTGGGCATATTATTTCGGGTAAAGACATCCGAGTGGATACACAAGAGACTAAGGCAGTGAAGACTTAGCCTAGACCCGCCATACCGATGGAGGTTCGTAGCTTCTTTTGGCAGGTTATTACAAGAAACTTGTAACAAAATTTTCTTCTCTTCTAAGCACCTTTGACCAAAGTGGTATGTGCTGTGTTGCTTGATGTTCCGGAATAACATAAGAAAATCTATGGTGGAAGCAAGTTGAAGAAAGGATGTGAATAAGTATAAATAGATATGTGTAGGTCGCAAGCTAAAGTATGGTAGAGCGATAAGAAATTAGGAAGATAGGAGGAAGGATAAGAAAAAATGAGTAAAACAAAAAGGTAAAGAGAATAGATAAGTCCTTGGGAATAAGTTCATAAGAGAGCTGATGGTTTCTCTATGTTATATAAGGCTCAGTGTAGCCCGAATGAACTCAAAGGAGTCTAAGACTAGTAATATTTAGAATAGATGAAATGTTGCCCTAATAGTGGGATAAGGGCGCAATTGCGAGGGATAAAAGATTGAAGTTTGGGCATCCGAAGAATTTCCTGAATTTTACAAGATTAGGATAACCATGTAAGTTAACTCAGAAGGGAACTAGGTTTCAGTGGACCGACGCTTATGAATGGAGTTTTCCAGGCCTTAAAGGACAGATTAACTTTAGCATCGGTTCTAACGCTTCCTGAAGGGACCGATAGTTACATTATCTATTGTGAAGCTTCAAGCATTGGATTAGGTTGTGTGTTGATGCAGCATGGTAAGGTTGTAGCTTATGCTTCTAGACTACTAAGAAAACATGATAAGAACTACGCGACCTATGATTTAGACTTAGCCACAGTGATTCATGCACTAAAGATGTGGAGGCGCCACTTGTATGGCATTCATGTTGATATCCATACGGATCATAAGAGCCTCCAATATATCTTCAAGCAAGATGAATTGAATCTTCATCAAAAGGAGATGGGTGGAGCTACTTAAAGTCTATGACATTGATATTTTATACCATTCGGGGAAGACAAACGTAGTAGTCGGCGCCCTCAGCCATAGATCTATGGGTAGCCTTTCGTATTTACGGCCAGAAAAAAGGGGAATAGCCCATGAGGTTCATCAGCTAGCTAGTCTTGGAGTTCGATTACTGCACTGAGGTGACATTGGAATTACTCTTCAGAATACGGCAACATCCTCGTTAGTAACTGAAGTAAAGAAACGCTAGTATGAGGTTCCTGTGTTAGTTCATTATAAGGATACCACCCTTCAAAAGGAGAAAACACCATTTGGAATTACACAAGAAAGGGTCCTCAGATATCGAAGACGATTGTGTGTGCCCAATGTTGCAGGGCTGCGTCGGCAGGTTATGGGAGAAACTCACTATTCTCGTTATTCTATCCATCAAGGAGCACCAAAGAGATATCATAATATCAAGGAAGTGTATTGGTGGGATGGAATGAAAAAGGAAATAGAAGAATTTATTGCTTAGTGTCCTAACTGTCAGCAGGTTAAGATTGAACATCAAAAACCCAGTGGATTATTGCAGGCTATGAAGATTCCGACTAGGAAATGGGAAGTAATCTCTATGGACTTCATCGTAGGCTTACCTCGTACCCATTATAAGTTCGATTCGATATGGATGATTGTTGATAAGCTTACTAAGTCAGCTCATTTTCTGCCCATTAGAACTATATGGTCCTCAGAAGATTATGTAAGGCTTTATATTAAGGAGATAGTATGATTGCATGGTGTCCCTGTATCTATTATCTCGGATAGAGGAGCTCAATTCACAGCTAACTTCTGGAGGTCCTTCCAAAAAAGATTAGGGACTCAAGTAAGTCTTAGTAGAGTATTTCAGAAAGACGGACTGGCTGAGCGTACCATTCCAACACTGAAGGATATGTTACAAGCTAGTGTAACAGATTTCAAAGTTAGCTGGGATGATCATTTGTCTCTTTCTGAGTTCGCATATAATAATAGTTACCATTCCAGTATTCAAATGACTACATACGAATCTCCTTATAAACAGAAGTGTAGGCCGCCTATAGGGTGGTTCGATGTTGGGGACACTACGTTAGTAGGACCAGAATTAGTACAGTAGGCAATCGAGAGAAATAAGCTTATAAAGGAAAGGCCATTGGCAGCTTAAAGCCGTCAGAAGGCTTATACGGATAATCGACGATGAGACTCAGAATTTTAGATGGACGACTGGGTATTCCAAAAAGGTATCACCGATAAAAGTTGTCATGAGGTTAAAAAAGGAAGGCAAACTTAGCCCACGGTATACTGGGCCTTATAGGATCATTCGGAGAGTGGGCTAAGTAGCTTATGAGCTAGAATTGCCCTCGAAATTTAAGCATGTCTATCCGGTTTTT
Source organism: Nicotiana tabacum (assembly GCF_000715075.1). NCBI lineage: Eukaryota > Viridiplantae > Streptophyta > Magnoliopsida > Solanales > Solanaceae > Nicotiana > Nicotiana tabacum. The sequence continues at coordinate 85,337,136 of NC_134099.1, forward strand.
CACGTATCTATGTTACAGAAGTGCATTGGCGATCCTACTCGAGTGGTGCCCACGAATGTTGTACAGATTATAGATGATTGTGGTCCTATGAGGCGTTAAATTACTGGGTTTCTACAAGAAGAGTTGGTAGTAGCGTTGTTACAAGGGAGACTTTACCAAGGTTATATAAATCCCGGAGAGTTAAACATTCAAGGACGAATGTTTCTAAGAGGGAGAAGGATGTTACATCCCGCATTTTCGTACGTTAAAATTTCATTTTCAGTTAACCGACGTAGCCTTGGGAATGAGATCATCTTGACGTTAACGTACTTATGATATTTATAACAAGCGATAAATAAGTGTTATGAAGGACAAAGGGATGCATGGATTAAATAAGACGAGTTTTGTTGAAAGTAGCCAATTTGAAATAAAATACGGGTCGAGCGATAATACCCGATAATTATGAACTAGTACCATGCAAGGTGTCATATGATCACGGTAGTATAATATATAAAGTATATATGAAGTATTTTAAAAATAAATAGAATTTTAAGTAATTTGTGGCAATTTTTAAATTATACGGGTAATTGATTAATTATCGGGTAATAGGATATTGCCCGTTAACTAATAAGCGGATAAAATTAAATCCCTCCCCCAAGAAAACGTGGCAGAAGCCTGTTTTGGAGTGGGAAGGTAATACGGCATCGCCGAAACGCAGATTTATTTCTTATCTCAAAGCAAGGAATATGATCGGTAAGGGTTGTATTTATCACTTAGTTCGGGTTCAGGATATGGAAGTAGAGTCACCAACCATTCAGTCCATCCCTGTGGTGAATGAGTCTCCCGATGTTTTCCCCGATGAGCTTTCGGGTCTTCCGCCAGAGCGAGAAATTGAGTTTGTCATCGACCTACTACTAGATACTCATCCAATATATATTCCCCCCTATAGAATGGCCACTGCAAGACTGTAAGAATTTAAGGAACAACTAAGGGACATGCTTGAAAAAGGTTTTATCAGACCTAGTACGTCACCGTGGGGAGCACTTGTTTTGTTTATAAGAAAGAAAGATGGTTCCTTACGAATGTGTATTGATTATAGGCAGCTGAATAAGGTGACGATCAAGGATAAGTACCCGCTCCCAAGAATTGATGATTTATTTGATTAGTTGCAAGGTGCCATGTATTTCTCAAAGATAGACTTGAGGTATGGATACCTTCAGGTAAGGGTTAAGGATGAAGATATTCCGAAGACATCATCCAGGACTAGATACTGGCACTTTTAGTTTCATGTTATGTCATTCGGTTTGCCCAATGCCCCGGCAGTATTCATGGATTCGATGAACCGTGTGTTCAGTCCCTTTTTAAGATTTGTTCGTAATCGTATTATCGACGATATATATTGGTATATTCTCGTTCAGAGGCTGGGCATGCAGATCACTTACGTACTGTGCTCAGAATTCTACAAGAAGGGAAGTTGTATGCAAAATTTTCTAAATATGAATTCTGGTAGAACTTTTTAGCTTTCCTTGGGCATATTATTTTGGGTAAAGACATCCGAGTGGTCACACAATAGACTGAGGCAGTAAAGACTTGGACTAGACCCACAACACCGATGAAGGTTCGTAGCTTCTTTTGGCAGGTTATTACAAGAAACTTGTAACGAAATTTTCTTCTCTTCTAAGCACATTTGACCAAAGTGGTATGCGGTGTCTTGCTTGATGTTCCGGAATAACATATGGAAATCTATGGTGCAAGCAAGTTGAACAAAGGTGGCGAATAAGTATAAATAGATATGTGTAGGTCGTAAGCTAAAGTATGGTAGAGTGACAAGGTTTTAGGAAGATAGGAGGAAGGATAAGAAAAGATGAGTAAAAAAAAGAGGTAAAGAGAATAGATAAGTCCTTGGGAATAAGTTCATAAGAGAGCTGATGGTTTCTCTAAGTTATAGAAGGCTCTGTGTAGCCCGAATGAATTCAAAGGAGTCTAAGACTAGTAATGTTTAGAATAAATGAAATGTTGCCCTAATATTGTTATAAGGGCGCAATTGCGAGGGATAAAAGATGAAGTTTGGGCCTCCAAAGAATTTCCTGAATTGTACAAGATTAGGATAACCATGTAAGTTAACTCAGAAGGGAACTAGTTTCAATGGACCGACGCTTGTGAACAAAGTATTCCAGGCCTTAAAGGACAGATTAACTTCAGCACTAGTTCTAACGCTTCCAGAAGGGACCGATGGTTACATTATCTATTGTGACGCTTCAGGCATTGGATTGGGTTATGTGCTGATGCAGCATGGTAAGGTAGTGGCTTATCTTCTAGATAACTAAGAAAGCACGAGAAGAACTACCCGACCCACGATTTAGATTTAGCCGCGGTGATTCATGCACTAATGATGTGGAGGCACCACTTGTATGGCATTCATGTTAATATCTATACGGATCATAAGAGCCTCCAATATATTTTCAAGCAAGAGGAATTGAATCTTCATCAAAAGGAGATGGGTGGAGCTACTTAAAGACTATGACGTTGATATTTTATACCATCCGGGGAAGGGGAATGTAGTGGTCGGCACCCTCTACCATAGATCTATGGGTAGCCTGTCATATTTACAGCCAGAAAAAGGGGAATAGCCCATGAAGTTCATCAGCTAGCTAGTCTTGGAGTTTGGTTGCAGCACTGAGGTGACATTGGAATTACTCTTCAGAATACGGCAATATCCTCATTAGTTACTGAAGTAAATGAATGCTAGTACGAGGTTCCTATGTTAGTTCATTATAAGGATACCACCCTTCAGAAGGAGAAGACACCATTTGGAATTACACAAGATGGGGTCCTCAGATATCGAAGACGATTGTATGTGCCCAATGTAGCAGGGCTGCGTCGGCAGGTTATGAGAGAAACTCACTATTCTCTTTATTCTATCCATCTAGGAGCAACAAAGAGATATCATGATATCAGGGAAGTGTATTGGTGGGACGGAATGAAAAAGGATATAGCAAAATTTATTGCTGAGTGTCCTAACTGTCAACAGGTTAAGATTGAGCATCAAAAACCCAGTGGATTATTGCAGGCTATGGAGATTCCAACTTGCAAAATAGGAAGTAATCAATATGGACTTCATCGTAGGCTTACCTCGTACCTAGCGTAAGTTTTATTTGATATGGGTGATTGTTGATAAGCTTACTACATCATCTCATTTTCTGCCCATTAGAACTACATGGTCCTCAGAAGATTATGTAAGGCTTTATATTAAGGAGATAGTATGACTGCATGGTGTCCCTGTATCTATTATCTCGGATAGAGGAGGTCAATTCACATCTAACTTCTGGAGGCCCTTCCAAAAAGTATTGGGGACTCAAGTAAGTCTTAGTACAGTATTTCATCCCCACACAGATGGACAGGCTGAGTGTACTATTCAAACACTGGAGCATATGTTACGATCTTGTGTAATAGATTTCAAAGGTAGTTGGGATGATCGTTTGCCACTTATTGAGTTCGCATACAATAATAATTACCATTCCAGTATTTAGATGGCTACATACGAAGCTCCTTATGGTCGGAAGTGTAGGTCGCCTATAGGGTGGTTCGATGTTGGGGAAACTACGTTAGTAGGACCAGAATTAGTACAGCAGACAATTAAGAGAAATAAGCTTATACAGGAAAGGCTATTGGCATCTCAAAGTCGTCAGAAGGCTTATGCGGATAATCGACGACGACACTCGGAATTCAGGTGGACGACTAGGTATTCCAAAAAGGTATCACCGATAAAAGTTGTCATGAGGTTAAGAAAGGAAGGCAAACTTAGCCCACGACATACTGGGCCTTATAGGATCATTCAGAGAGTGGGCCAAGTAGCTTATGAGTTAGAATTGCACTCGAAATTTATGCCTGTCCATTTCGTTTTTCACATATCTATGTTACAGATGTGCATTGGCGATCCTACCCAAGTGGTGCCCACGAATGATGTACAAATTACAGAGGTCTTGTCATACGAGGAAATTCCGGTTGCCGTTCTTGACCAACGAATCCGTAAACTACGAAATAAGAAGGTAACCTCCGTGAAAGTACTTTGGAGAAACAACAATGACTTGGAAGGCCGAGAAAGACATGAAGTCTAGATATCCCTACTTATTTCCTCCTCTAGAGAAGGGTCCGACTGAGCCGTCATAACCTCAAGGTGCGTGTATGAATTCTTGTGCTAGCTATTGTTATTGGTCGTATTAGGCCGTCGTCATTACTAATGATTGTGGTCCTATATGAGGTTAAATTACTAAGTTTCTACAAGAAGAGTTGGTAGTAGCGTTTTTACAAGGGCGACTTTACCAAGGTTATATAAATCCCGGAGAGTTAAACATTCGAGAACAAATATTTCTAAGGGGGGAAGGATGTTACATCCCGCATTTTCGTACGTTAAAATTTTATTTTTAGTCAACCGACGTAGACTTGGGGATGAGATCATCTTGACGTTAACGTACTTACGCTATTTATAACAAGCGATAAATAAGTGTTATGAAGAATAAAGGGATGCACGGATTAAAGAAGACGAATTTTGTTGAAAGTAGCCAATTTGAAATAAAATACTGGTCGAGCGATAATACCCGATAATTATGAACTAGTACCATGCAAGGTGCCATATGATCACGGTAGTATAATATATAAAGTATATATGAAGTATTTTAAAAATAAATAAAATTTTAAGTAATTTGTGGCAACTTTTAAATTATGCGGGTAATTGATTAATTACCGGGTAATAGGATATTACCTGTTAACTATAAGCGGATAAGATTAAATTCCTTCCCCAAGAAAACGTGGCAGAAGGCCACCACTTAAGAAATGAGTCGTATGGAATTATGAGGAGGTGGCTACCAAAGAATTATTTGAAATATTAACCAAAGTAGTAACTTTAAGTAAAAGTCTAAAAGACTATTACTCTTTAACAATCTGCCTAGGCTTTGGCTTGAAAAAGATTCAAAACATCTAACATACTTTTGGCTTAAAGCCAAGAACACGTTAGGCAGAAGCAAGAAATTCTTGCAATTTTAATGAAATCCAAACCAAAAACGTGATAACAGAAGTCATTTCGTCCAATAATCCTTAGCCAAACTTTTGGAAAATCCTTGAACATCGGTTTGGCTTCTTCAGCAGAATTTCATCCATATTTCGCATAAGTAGATTAATTCAATAATTTTTGGAACAGGAATGTTAAGGCCCTCTCTTCTTTCTTTTGGCATGGTCCAATTATACTGAAGAAACGAGTAAACGCACAGTTTCCATAAATTAATCTATTCATAGAAATAGTAGGGGTGTCTATATTTTGATTCCCCATGAAAAATGTTATTATCTTCTATTCATGGGTCTTAGAATAATACACAGTTGAGAAATTTTATTCGGAAGGAATATTGTGATTATTACATATTTTTCATGCATTTCACTCATTTATACATATGCATTGACCCACGACCAGATGACGTTATATACGCGTACATATGTAAATATATGTATATGGGATATGGGAAAAGGTTACGGCGTTATATACTCACCACCACCTGATCAGTTTATATATGATGATGATGTTGCCCACAGTGGCTGAAATATGACTCAGACGGCGTTATATACGCGAATATATGTATGTATATGTATATGAGATATGGGAAGAGGTTATGGCGTTATCTACGTACCATCAACTGATCAACTGGTATATATTGATAATGTGCCCACAGTGGCCGAGACGATATGACGGGATGCGCTCAGTGGCTTGATGATATTATGTACACCCATACCTATGCATGGCACGACATTTATACGCATGTGCATGATATTATAAACGTTTCAGAATTTACAGGGCTATCCAGATTTAAAGGTATTTCTATGTTCCATGTTTTATCTATGTCTTTTATTTACTAATTTTCATGTCTTACATACTCAGTACATTTTTCATATTGACGTCCTATTTTACGGAACATGCGTTTCATGGCTGCAGGTGCAGGTAGGAAAGTTGACGGTCCCCCTTCTTACGATCCCTGATCAGCGAGAGTTGGCGTGCTCCACTTGATTCAGAACTGCTTTTGAGTTTGGTACGATACGTTTGTGTGTGTGTGTTTGTATATATATATATATATATATATGGGTATGACATGGCTCAGTCCCGTTTTTGTATAGTTATGTTTTCATTAGAGGTTTGTAGACAGTATGTCTAGTTGGGTTTTATGTGGCCTTGACGGCTTTCAGTTTTGGATGTTTAGTTGTCTATCGCAGCCTTGCCGGCTCGCCCACTGTATTCTGCATGTATACGTACATATGCCTTGATTGCAGATTTCCTTCACGTATGTTATTTTCGTAATGCAGCAGATGTTATTTAGGTTTATATCTTAGACGCATGTCTAGGGGTGTTTGACAGGTAGGACTCAGGCACCCGTCGCGGCCCATCGGTTTGAGTCGTGACACTCGAGTCTTCCGAGCCACGGAATGTCATATCGATCATAAGTGTATAAGAGCCAAGGCCAATATTTCCAGATGTGGGTAGCGAGTTTTTGCTCCCATTAAAATTTTACTAACATAATAGATAGGAGATTGTGTACCTCCATCCTTATGGACTAAAACATCACTTACCTTTAACTCCGAGACCGCTAAGTAGATCAGCAGTTGTTCGCCTTCCTTCGGTTTTGACAGTAGTGGAGGACTCGACAAATACCTTTTCAACTCCTTCATGGTCTGCTGACTTTTTCTGAGTCCATTTTAAGTTGTTCTTCATTTTGAGTAGTGAAAAGAAATGATGGCATTTCTCTAAAGATCGGGAAATGAATATGCTCAAAGCGGCCAGTCTCCCTCTCAACCTTTGAACCTCTTTTACGCTTGATAGCTAGTCTCGGATACCTTCGATAACTTTAATTTTATCGGGGTTAACCTCGATCCCCTTTTGCAACACCAGGAATTCTATGAACTTATCGGAGTTGACCCGGAATGCACACTTTTCGGGGTTAAGATTCATGTTGTGCTTCCTTAAGGTGCTTAAGATGATCACATGCATTCAAAGACTTAACCAACATATCATCTATATAAACCTCCATAATTTTTCCTATTTATTTATTAAACATTTTGTTTATGAGCCGCCGATAAGTGGCTCTGGCGTCCTTTAAACCAAAAGGCATCACATATAAAAATATGTGACGAAGTTCGTTATGAACGAAGTTTTTTCTGATCCTCCGGATCCATCTTGATTTGGTTATATTCGTAGTAAGCATCATGGAAACTTATTAACCCATGCTCGTCCATCGCATCAATCGTTTGATCAATGTTCAGTAATAGGAACGAGTCTTTTGGGCACGCCTTATTTAAATCCTTATAGTCTATGCATATGCGAAATTTATTATTTTTCTTTGGAACTACTACTACGTTAGCTAGCTAGTCAGGATATTTTACCTCTTGAGTTGAACCGATACCAAGCACACGAGTTACATCTTCTTTGACGAATTTGTTTCTAACGTCGGCAATAGGATGTTTTTTTGTCTTACCAAATGGATGTTAAGATCCAGGCTTAGTTTGTGCATGGACACTTGTGGCAGGATACCTGTCATATCCGCATGCAACCACACAATTAACATTAAATTTAAGAAATTCGATAAATCTTGACCTGAACTCGGGGTTTAACCCTATCCCAAGTGGAACTTCCTCTCCAAGGACTTTTCGAACAACGCGACTTCCTCAAGTTCTTTTGCTATGCATTTTGGTATCGGGAAATATCTCAGTACTGGATAGGATTTCAATGACTCCTCCCCTTGGTTGACTTCACTTGGCTCAGGAGCAGGTGTCGATTCCTGTAATTGCTTTGTTGCGTGTTCCTTCTCTTTAATACTGGAAACTAAGATTACAATCTCCCTTACCTCTAATTGGTATCCTCTTATTTGTTTAATTCCCTCGAGAGTTGGGAACTTCAATAATTGATGATACATCGATGGCACAACTTTCATCTCATGCAACCATGGTCTACCCGGGATAATGTTGTAGTCCATATCGCCGTCTACTACCTCAAAAGAGGTAATCTTCATCACCCCTTGGCATTTATGGGCAGCAAGATCTCTCCTCGGGTTGTTACACTTGCCAGATTAAACCTGGCAAGGAGTTTTGTGGCCGAAATGATACTTTCGGTCAGCTTTGCTTGCTCCAGCACCTCCACTGAATAATATTGGCCGAACTTCCTGGGTCTACCAAAACACATTTAATTTTAAAATCTAAGACATTTAAAGATATTACTAAAGCATCGTTGTGCGACAGCAGCAGTCCATTTGCATCTTCCTCCGTGAAATAATCTCATCCTCATCGACTTCCCAGAGTCTTTTATTGTGGGTTACCGACATTTTCATCTTTTTTACTGCCGAAAATGTCACACCATTAATCTCGTTTCCCCCAAAAATAATGTTAATCATCAAACATGGAGGATATTCTCATTCTTTTGAAGGTTCCGCGTTATAATGATTGCGACCGTAATTGCTTTAAGCCTGATCACTTAAGAATTCTCTAAGGTGGCCATTTTTCAGCAATGTCACCACCTCCTCATGCAAATGTCAACAATCCCCAATCCAGTGAACATTTGTCCCATGGTATTGCATCATAAATTAGGATACCTCTGACCGGGATCGGATCTCATCAGTTTCGGGAATTGTGCTTCCTTAATGTTCCTCATAGCCGACACCAACTCTGCTACGCTGACGTTGAAGTTGTATTCGGAAAGCATGGGGTAGGAGGAATCTCGGGAACCTGATAACTCCTTGTCCTACAATGACCTGTTATTTCGGCCGCGATCAGATCTCTTATCGGTAGCGAATCTATCAGCCGACCAAAAACCTCTACCATATCCTTCGGCCTTTTCATAAGGAAAAAACTAACCTCTTGAAGACTGACGATCTGTGTTGAAATCATCCTTTGATATCTCCTTATTCTTTCCTGATCCCGACCTTTGATTGATGCCAGAAAACTGAGTTGATCATCCTTGATTCTTATCTTTGAGTCGTATCAGTTGTGAACATCCGTCCATGTTGTTGCCCTGGAACTCAAGCAAACTTTCTTTCAACTTTTGGAAGCACCGAAACTTTTCGGATTCAAACCTTTAATAAATGCTTCAGCTGCCCACTCATTTGGTATGGCCGGGAGCAGCATCCTTTCTTTCTGGAAACTAGTTACGAACTCCCGTAATAATTTGGAGTCTCCTTGTGCAATCCTAAATATGTCGGCCTTTTGGGCCTGAACCTTTCTTACCCCGGCATGGCCATAATGAAAGAATCTATTGAGTACTCGAGAAAAAGTGAATACCATGTTAGGGCCCCTTTGTGAGGGTCTCCCCGAATTTCTTCAATAAGACCGACTCAATCTTGTGCGGAGCCGAACTTATTCACCGTCGTTGTATAAGTGGTGATGTGCTCCTGAGGATCCGAAGTCCCATCATACTTCTGCATGTCTTGCATTTTGAACCGCTTCGGGATCAACTCTGGTACTGCACTTGGTTTGAACGGTAACTGGTTGTACTTCTTTTAGCCCGGTTTTTTCAATACTGATGGTTCGCCGGAAATTTGACCCATTCAGGAATTTATTTCCCTCATAAACTGCATGAGTTCAGTGTTAAAGGGATTATTCACATTATTGTTATCAGATCCACTACCATTCCCTCTGGCCTTGTCGAAGCCGACTTTACCCCTCGGGGTGTTGTTGTCGAACCTCTACGTTGTTTGGTTTCCGGTAGCACCGGGAGGAACTGGACCTCGTCTATTTGCATTATAGGAATCCCCAAACAAGGCCTGCCTCAATTCTGCCATGACCTGATCCTGTCGTGAGAGGTGGCCCATAATGGCCTTTTGTTGCTCCCTCAGTATCGTTACTGTTTCAACGACGTACTCATCGTTAGCATCATCTGGAGTTGCCTCTCCAACATGTCGCGGATATTGACCGCCATGAACCAGTGTGGCCTCATCCCCCTCGTTGTGAGTATCACTGATTGAATCTTTGTGTCGAGGTTGATTTCCTTGGGCCTCAACATTGTGTGCTATGTTGACATTGTTATCTGCCATTTTCTATGATTTTTGCTAAGAACAAAGAATCAAACGGGTTAGTAATAGATGCAAGAATCAATTCAATTACACAATTATTTATGCCCATGACGGGCACCAAACTGTTTACCCGTAAAATGGTATAGTTGAATTTGTACGTGATTTATAGAAAAATAAATTAATTTGATCCCAAAATAATAAATAAATTAAACAAGAATGTAAGTCTTAGCATTGAAATCGAGATAAGACAGTAGAAATATTGATCCCGGTAATAGAGCCTTCGGAGGCAGTAATAACAATATTGATGAGCAAGAAGATGAAATATTATTGAGCTTTTAAACAGAGTATAGTATATGCTTGTTAGAAAATTCGTGTCCCTTACAATAGTTGTAGAGCTCACTATTTATAATTGCACCTAGGGAACAAGGTCTTAGGATCAAGCTCAGGGCTATTCAAGAATATATAACGGTAGCCAGTGAATGTCATATTCTCTATAACAGATCATATACTTAATTTATAGAATATTTTCCATTAAATGCTACTGTGTGGCCGGCATTTGTTTCGCCTTTACGAACACCATCCCCTTCGGGGACAAATGGGATTGTTGCCTTCGGACTCGATTGCCTTCTGTCTTCGGCTCCACGTGTCGCTTTATCATGCAAGCATCTAATATGAACATATTTTACCATATACAATACCGTTAATAAAATTGGACAAACTGAGACTCGGGCCAATAATTCAGTAGTTAAATAACACTAAATCGTTACCCAGCTATTAACCTAATAATCTGATATTGATAATTCAATAGTTTTTTTTTGTTTGGACTAATAATTTTACCCGATATATACCCACCCCTATAATCTAACCCTTTGTCGAAAAGGCTTAGTATAAATCCTAGCGCAACTCAACCCTAAGCGGTCATGGGATAGTGTTCAGGCTAACACTTTAATGTTTTTAAGAAAATCTATTTCCTTTTTCCTTCCCCTCTGTCGAAGCAAAGGAATAGTGTCTACTAGTTTGAAAACTTTTTCATGATTCATTTGAGCACTTGAGCATGAGAGGAAGATGTTCTAATTAGATAATATTCTAATTCATTGTATTGACTTAATTAATTATAATTTATTTGTGTACGAGGTTCCTTTTGCTAATTATTACAGTAAACGCGCTTTCAAAGGTTAGAAAACCTCTGAAAATTTCTCCTAGGCATCATATTGGGGCTTGTTCCGGAGCCTTTAGCCATATTTTACTTGCTATATAGAAGCATGCTGATGAAGCAATTATTGTGTCACGACCTCAAATACCCCGGTTGTGATGGTGCATATCACAATACTAGGCAAGCCAACCCAACAAGTAACCATAGTGAATTCTTTTTATAAAACCATTTTCTAAAATTGATTAAGTCTCGAATTTTCATAAGAAATATATAAATCAACTGAAATATGCGGAAAACGGTACAAAATATACCAACACAACCCAACAATCCGGTGTCATAAGTCAAGAGCCTCTAAATACAACCCAATCTGACTGACTAATACATCACAAGTCTAAAAATACATAAAAACTAAGATAGGAAGGAGGAAAGCAGGGTTGCGAACGCTGTGCAGCTTCCTTGCAGTCTCCGGTAAACTCTGAGAGTGCTAGGGACTCTCACTCTGCTGCTCGAGCACCTGGATCTGCACACAAGGTGCAAGGAGTAACGTGAGTACGCCAACTCAGTAAGTAACTAAAGTAAATAAGGTCTGAGTGCAGTGACGAGCAGTAAAAATCATATAATAAGTCTCAACAGAAATTTCAAGTCAAATTCTGCAATTTAAAAGCCAGTCATCTCGTAAAAACTTCAGTTTCAATTAAAAATACTCTAAAATCATTTATTTAGAAGTTTTCACAGAGGCTCAGTATAAAAAGAAGAATGAAAGCAACAAAATATCATAAACGAGCCCCTCGGGCAAGGTATCACTCATAAATATAGTCTCTCGGGCAAGCCTCTCAGTGACTCGTGACTCAGCTCTCGTCAATAGTACTCACACTTAGCACTCCAGCTCAATAATATGCTCACTAGGGGTGTACAGACTCCGAGGGGCTCCTACAGTCCAAGCGTCATATCGCCACGGCGCGCAGCTCGATCCAATATATATCATTGCGGCATGCAGCCTGATCCATATAAGTATGGTTGCAGCGTGCAGCCCGATCCATAATATATATAATATTTAATTTGTGATCCATATATATATATATATATATATATATATATATATATATATATATATATATATATATATATATATATATATATATATATAATCCTCACCATTAGGTCCTCAACCTCTCTTAGTCATTAACCTCACAGCCACTCGGGCATATCAGTGGAAATCATGGAACTCAGCCCAAACAGATTTCATAGATTAAGAAGTACAGTGATAAAAACCGGATTTAAATAATAAACAGGTACAATATGACTGAGGATATATTTTCTAAATAAATAGAGTAAGGAAAATAGTAAAGATGCCCCTAAGGGTCTAAACCGGTCGGCACAAGGCCCCAAACATGGCATACAACCCAAAATATAGTATCACTCTCTAAAATACGGGATATCATAAGATTTCAAATCAAATACGCGGCTTAATAGTAGCTACGGGACGGACCAAGTCACAATCCCTACCGGTGCATGCCCACATGCTCGTCACCTAGCATGTACGTCACCTCATTTATCAAAACAATACGAAACATCGGGGTTTTATACCCTCAGGTCCAGATATACAATGGTTACTTATCTCAAACTGGATGAAATACTACTCCGCGATGCCTTTACCTCTCGCCTGAGTCTCAACTCGCGCCGAATCTACCCAAAATCAGAATCATAACATTAGAATATGCTAAGGGAACGAAGCCCATGTGAAAATAATCAAATTATACCAAAAAATCCCGAAATTTGTCCTCCCACGAGTTCATACATACCAAGAATCTCAAAATCTGACCACAAATGACCCCTCAAATCCCTAGATTAAGGTCTCCAATTTCCAAGCCCTAACTCCCCAATTTTATGCTTCAAATTCCCCAAATTTCATGTTTAATTAGGTAGAAAATACAATAGGATCGAGTATTAAGTCCATAATTCTTTCCTCCAAGAAGTTCTCTTTGATTCCCTCTTCAATATCCCTCAAGAAACTCCAAAACCGAGTCAAAAATGGTGAACTTAGGCCAAAAATCGCGAAAATGGCCTTTTTAAACATTCTGCCCAGCTATTAAAATTACTTAATCGCGATCGCGGGAAATCCATCGCGAAGCACAAACTTTGCTGGCCCAGAATTTACCTTACGCGATCGCAAATATCCCCTTGCGTTCGCAAAGCTTAATCACCCAAACCTACGCGATTGTGTCTTGCCTCATGCGGTCGCATAGAGCAATCACCTCCACTGCACACCAGCTTGCCTTCTTCTACGCAAACGCGACCTGGCCACGCGTTCGCGAAGCACAACTTCTCAAAAATCCGCAATCGCGACCTCCTCTCTGCGAAGCACAGAACAACTTCACCCCTTCCCCGAATTAGCTTACGCGATCATGATCCCCTCTACGCGATCGCGAAGAGCAAAATGCCTGCAACAAAATACCAGCAAAAAGTGCTACTTTTCCCAACATGAAATGATCTGTTCAACCATCCGGAACTCACCCGAGGTCCTCGAGACCTCAACCACACATGCCACATATCCCATAACTTCATTTAAACTTGTTCCAACCTTCAGAACGCTCAAAACAATATCAAAACACCAAATTTACATCGGATTCAAGCATAAGAATTCCAAAAACTTCTAAATTACGCTTTAGATCAAAAAATCTATCAAACCTCGTCCGAATGACCTGAAATTTAGCACACACGTCACAAATAACACTGCGGACCTACTCCAACTTCCGGAATTCCATTCCGACCCATATATCAAAATGTCACCTATCAACCGGAAAACGCCAAAATTCCAATTTCACCAATTCAAGCATAAATCTACTCCAGACCTCCAAAACCCATTCCGATCACGCTCCTAAGTCGCAAATCACCTCCCGAATCTATCTAAACCATAAAAATTCACATCCAAGCCCTTTTTCATATAAGTCAATATCCGGTTGACTTTTACAACTTAAGCCTACTCAAAAGAGGCTAAGTGTCTCAAACCTTACCAATACCTCTCCGAACCCGAACCAACCAACTCGATAACACAAGATACAGCTGAACAAGATAACAAGAAGCAGAAATGGGGAAAACGGAGTGGTAACTCATGAAACGACCGGCCGGGTCGTTACATAATAAGCCTTTGGACACTACTAAACTTGATGCTCTTTTTATTCTGACCTTTAATTTGCCACTTTCTTTAGAACATATCAAGTGAAAATGCTAGAGAATTATATGGATGTTTACCTCAAAAATACGGGTAATAATTAAATTTAATTTGTGGTTTTAAAGATATGTAATTTAGTTCAATACCAACTAATAATCAAGAAATATGAGGTAGAAATAAAAAAGACAAGTGAATCAAACCAATGTTACTCAGCAGTGGTGACCCCGAGCTTAGTGACCTTGAGGTGGGCTTAGAACAATAAGAATAATTAAGTAAGAACAGTAGAGCTAAAGGATGATTCTAATGAACAGTAGGCAAAAAGTAAAGAGTATATTCTTTCTTCAATGATTAGATGATGTTACAAATGATTGGTGTCCCCTTTATATAATAGGGGAACTCTAAATGAGGTATATTTCTATTTACAATAAGGAATATTCTTGGCACAGCTGTCTAACCGCCTAGTACGGAATTGTACAATCCTATTCCGGGATTTGCGCCATGATCTTGGGACGTGGTAGGAATCTAGCTCATTCTGTTACAAATCCAAAACGGTACTATTTCGAAGTCGAACATACTTGGACCCGGTGTTCCTCGTACTCCTACCTTCGATTATTGCATTCTGTCTTCGAGCTCGAGTCAGGTCCATCGGGCTCGAAGTCGATCTAGCCCAAACTCGGGCTTAGGACGGACCCTCGAGCCTATAAGTCGGAGGCACATGATTTTGACCGTATATAGATAGTCCCCGCATTTCTTAGAATAAGATGATAAGAAACAATTTGAACCTCAATCCCCCGAGTCCATAATGATGATATCATCCATGTGATGTAGGTGCTCGAAGTGACTGAAGCGTCCCATCGGTCCGTTTCCCCAAAATATTAAATGTGCGTAAGTACCGGTAGGCCACTAGTGTCGCTGAACCGTCGTCGCCCTTCTATAAATACCAGGCTACTCTTTTGAATAAAGAACTTTACTCTTTCATCACATTTACTCTTATTCTTTCTCTTGTTAGTCTCTTTCTCTGATCGTCTGTTTCCCCCTCCTCTTCAAGTGTCGGAAAACACCAAGTTCTCGTAAAACACCACTTTCCGCTACCGTCTGTACTCTTTAGCTTAAAATTATGGCTAAAACTTCAAAATAGTTCCCAAAAAAGAAAAAGCATCGTGTTATTCTTCTTCCCGGCCGGCCAAACCGGTGGTGCTGCCGACTCTTCAAGCAATCACCCTCGGCCCTTGTGTGATTAAAAAGGACATCAATATCGAAAATCCGCCTAATGTCCCAGACCGATGCGAGCATGCATCTCGATATATTAGTTTGATATCGGAGAAGTACCTCAAAGATATAAAGAGGGACTGTGGCTAGGGAGATGAGGTCGTGGTTCAGATCCTATGCCCCAAGGAGAGCATCACTACCCATGTGAAGGGATTTTTAAGTGTTTACACTTATCCCTTCACACTAGGTCCCCTTGACCCGGTAGTGATCGACTTTTATAAAACATACGAGGTCACCCTTGGCCAGATTCATCTCTCCTTTTGGAGTATCGTGACCATGTTTGCGCTATTTTTCCGGAAAGGCTGAGGGGTTGGAATTCACCCTCAACCATCTTATTCGGCTGTATTGGCCCCAGCTATTCCGAGGGCTCATCAAGATGCAATGTCGGTCAAAGAAATCCTTCTTTGCTAGCAATGATGAAGACAAAGATCAAGGCTGGATGAGCCGTTTCATCAAAGTAAGGACTTCAGATGTTACCCCCCGGGACAAAATGTCGTTCCCGGAGAGATGGACTTTTAATCGTAAGTGGAGTCCTTCTTCCCAATATCTATATATACTCAACTTCTGCATCCAATAATAATATTTTTATCTTTTCTGCAGCTGTTGCTTGGACACCTCATGCTATCCACAACCTCAAGGACTGGGTTCGAAAGTTGGCCGCAACCTCCTCATATGATGAGTGCAAATAGCGCAACCTCCAAGTTTCGGATACTTTTCATATATTGGTGGCATCAACTCATTCATATTTACTTGTGCAGGCATTGGAGACGTCTCCGAAATGAGGCCAGCTCCACCCGGGGAGAAGACTGAGTCCTCGACCCCGAAATTGAGGAAGGATAGTAAAAGAAAGAGGGCTTCAAAGCCCGAAGATACCCAGGACGAGCCGCCCCTTACTCGAAAATCAAGGAAGAAGTCTGGCCACGTGGAGTTGGATTCCGGCATTCAACTCCTAGAGGATGAGGAGAACGAGGGCGAAGAATTGGCACTGGTAGCCCGAACTAGGAAACCCGTCGGGGTAGCCGAACCCTCCAAACTTGAATTGCCTCCTAGCGAAGGGACTCCGAAGGAAGACTCGGGTAAATCCCTTGAGTCCCTCGAGATTGAAATTGTTCCTCCTCCTCCAACAAATACACTGGAGGGGACAAGTGCTGAGAAAGCCGACGCTAATCAGATCGCCCCTAGTGAGGAGCTCGGGGCCGTGACAATGGGTCACTCCCTTTCTCTACAATCTTATTCCGATGAGGCAATCGAAGATGCGAACGCCCGGTTCGAGCAAGGTCCTTGAAGAAGACCCCTTTCAGGGTTGTTTTGCTGGGGTCGATGATGCCTCCGACCTTAATGATGCCTCCACCATTTTCAAAGAGGCTCAACATCTCCTCTATCGGGTAAATACTAACTTTGATTGTTGTAATTTTTCCTTTCTTTCCTTTCCTTTGACTAACATGTCTTCATTTCAAGTATAGGCCATCGCCAAGTTTAGAGCTGAGCTGAGCCAATGTGACACTGAGCTCAGGAAAGTTTCGAGTGAAGAGAAGGCCCCGAGGCTCCTCTATGGCCAAAAGGAAGAAGAGCTTAAGGACCTTCGGGTTGAATTGGCCAAAGCTCGGAAAAATGAGACCGAGATAAATGAGCAGGTGATTGTAGTTTTAACAGAGTATGGCCTTCTTGGCCTTACTTTGAAGGCTAATACTTTGATGTCTCGGCTTCAACAGAAGTTGGAGATGATTGGGTAGCTTCGGGGTGAGGTTGATCAAGTTAGGGTTGACTGCCATAGATGGAAAAAAAACATGGATCAGCTTGCTGCCAACAAGGAAGCCATTATAGCCCAACTGACCTCTGCTGAAACCCAACTTCGAGGCCTTTAAGTGAAGGGTCTGACCCAGGCCAAAAAAATCGAGGAGTTAGAGGCAGAGCTTGCTAGAGCCCGGGCTGAAGCTGTACAGACCAAGGCTGAAGTTGAGAAGACGAAGGCCACCACTGACAAGACCATTGTCGTGTACTTAAGAGATGCCGAGGCTATTCAAGCGGAGCTGAGGGAGGACTCCGACCAAGAAAAATGGAGTAATGATTTGGCCAAGTGCCAAACCCGGAGGGAGACTCTCGAAGAAATCCACACCTGAGGATTCGACCTTGCTGAAGAGATAGCCGAAGCAAAGGCACGGGAAACCGATGCCAGGTTTCTTGTTTCTTCCAATGACGAGGATGCTGCAAGCGGTTTCGGGGACGGGGAAGGAAAAGAAGGTGTCTCCAAGGAAGAGGGGGTTCCTGAAGACAAAGCTGCCGAGGGTGCAATTCTTGAGGATGGCGCTTCCGGGGATGTGACCCCAAAAATAGATTAGGTCTATTTTTCTTTTTTGTGTAAGGGCTCCTTGTAGACGTTGTAAATATACTTTGTAAATCAACTCTTGTAAATATAAGGAACCTTTTTAATTTATCTTCAATTTGTGTTGAATTCCGTTTTGTCTTCATCTCTTAAGGTTTTAGTTAATCCTCGAGCTAAGCTTAAATCAATTCGATACGAACTCAGAATAATGGGACTCTTGAGTTCGAGTTAAGTGAGAACAAGGTCTCGAACTCTATATATTTTGGCACTTGAGCTCTTTTAAGCTGGTCCTTAGGCTCTTATATATTGGCCCTTAGGCTCTTTAAGCTGGGCCAATTCGGCCTCTAGAGAGGCTATGTAATTTTTCCCTCTTTTCGGCTAAAAGACTTAGTGAAAATTTAGTTATGCCTTAGCAGCTTTTTTTCGTACCCATTAGGTTTTTCGAAGGTTCGATGAATCGGAACTTATTAGTAACTTATTTGTGTAAACATAATCGGATACATCTTGAGGTTTTTTTGAAGGCTGATATTATCGAAGCCTTTAAATAATTCGAGGGCTGAATTTATCAAAGCCCTTTATATTTTGCTTTTGCCGAGGGTAGCCTAATTTAACCGATTTTTTTAAATTATTTGAAGGCCTTTAATTTATAGCGAAAGTCGGACGTTTCCGAGCCACATTATTTTGGCCGTAGCCTTTTTACATTACCGTAGTCTTTAATATGGTCGTAGCCTTCAGGTATGTCACTTGGACTTGTTTCCCGATAACTTTTCGAACTTGTTCGAAAAGTTAGTCCCCGAGTGTATTGGCCTTGTCCTTTGTTTCGAGGGGATGCCTCTTTTAGGTCTTATGAATTCGAGTTTTCAGTGACTCGGATGTGCTGACTGTCGATGACAGTCCACGAGTATTTCGGGGTGAATTTGCGTTTTGGCTCTTGAGCCACTTCCCGTAGGATTGTAAGTGTAGAGCTCGTATACTAGTAAGCTTCTTTGAGACAAAGTGTTTTTGATATAAACAGTGTGCTTCTTCAAATAATTGATACATGCGTACATGTTTTGCCGCCGGGGCTCGACTATTCTATATGGACACGGCTCATCTGACCGTTTGGCCCATTAAAAAGTTTTCCTTTTGCGGTCTTCTTAGGCGTGAAATATTTTCCTTGAAAATATAACCTCCAAGGGTGATGCCTCCCAGTATTCGAGGTTGATTGAAAAGAAGTTTTGGATACTGTTGAGTTTTCCTTAGGTAGCACATAGTTGTTGCCTCGTTAAAAACCTTGCCGATAAAATCCATTTGGGACAAAATTCGATCTAAGGGAAAAAGAGTGCTACACATGCTTTAAAACCTAAGGCCTTCGTGTAAAAGGGGTGCCTTCGAGATCGTATGCCTTCGATCGAAAATCTGCAATGAGTTAGTTTTAAACTCAAATGGACAAAAGGATAAAGTACCTTAGCAGTAGTATCGCTTGAGTAATGATACGTTCCAATTATTTGGTAGTTGTTTACCTTCCATTGTGCTAAGTTTGTAGGATCCTTTACTGACAATTCCGAGGACTCGGTACGGTCCTTCCCAATTCGGGCCCAATTTTCCTTCATTCGGGTCTCGAGTGTTGAGGGTGACTTTTCGTAGAACTAAGTCCCCAACTCCAAAGTGCCGAAATTTGGTCCTTCTATTGTAGTATCTCTCGATTCTATGCTTTTGCGCGACCATCAGAACAAGTGCTGCCTCTCGTTATTCATTTAATAGCTCGAGACTAGTGATTTGATTCCTTTGATGCATGTGGAAACCTGGCGATGGGTTTTCCAACCTCGAAAGGGATTAGGGCCTCGGAGCCATATACTAAAGAGAACGGAGTAGTCCCCGTGCTAGACTTCGATGTTTTTCAGTATGCTCAAAGGACCTCGGGTAGAAATTCTCTCAATTTCCCCTTTGCGTCGTCCAACCTCTTTTTCAGGTTTTGAATGATAGTTTTGTTTGTTGATTCGGCATGTCCATTTCCAGTTGGGTGGTACGGTGTCGATAAAATCCTCTTTATTTTATGTTCCTCAAGGAACTCCGTCACCTTACTACCGATGAATTATTTTCCATTGTCACATACAATCTCGGCAGGTATCCCGAACCGGCATATGATGTGGTCCCAGATGAAGTCAATAACTTCTTTTTCTCTGAGCTTCTCAAAGGCTTGTGCTTCCACCCACTTAGAAAAAACAATCAGTCATAAACAAAATAAATTTAGCTTTACTTGGGGCTGTTGGTAAAGGGCCGGCTATATCCATTCCCTATTTCATGAAAGGCCAGGGGGATAGAACCGAATGGAGTTGTTCTCCGGACTGATGGTTCATCGGTGCAAATCGTTGAGACTTATCACATTTTTTGATAAATTCTTTAGTATCTTTTTCCATGCTATCCCAGTTGTAACCTACTCTGATGATTTTGCAAACCAAAGACTCAGTGCCAGAGTGATTCCCACAAGTGCCTTCGTGGATTTCTCAAAGAACATAATCGTTGTCCTCCAGCCCCAAACATATCGCCAACGGCCCATCGAACGTTCATCTGTATAATGTTTCATCCCCATCTAGGGCGAACCTAGCATCCTTGGTTCATAGAGCCCTCAATTCTTTGTGATCTGATGGGAGCTTTCCATTTTTGAAATAGTCGATATACTTATTCCTATAGTCCCAAATCAAACTTGTTGAATTTATCTCGGCATGACCCTCTGCAACCACAGACCTCGATAGCTGAACGACAGTCCCCGGGATGATGTCATCTTCATTAACCGAGGATCACAAATTAGCAAGTGCATCAGCTTTACTATTTTGCTCTCGAGGCACATGATCGAGGGTCCATTCCTTGAAGCAATGCAATGTTATCTGTAGTTTATCTAAGTATCTTTGCATTCTATCTTCTCGAACCTCGAAACTCTTATTTACTTAGTTTACCACCAATAGGGAGTCGCATTTGGCCTTGATGACCTCCTCTCCCAAATTCTTAGCTAGATCAAGACCTATAATCATGGCCTCATACTCGGCCTCATTGTTAGTCAATCTAGAAGTTTTGATAGATTGCCAAATGGTATCACCCATGGGTGGCTTCAAGACAATGCCAAGCTCGGACCCTTTCACATTCAAGGCACCGTCCATAAAAAGGGTCCATACCCCTGATGATGTACCTGAACTTAGCAGTAGTTTTCTCCACTTCGAGTACGAGGGCCAGTGTAAAATTAGCCATGAAGTCAGCTAGGATTTGAGACTTGATGGCCATTTGGGGTTGATATTCGATAGCGTACCCGCTAAGTTTGACGGCCCATTTGGCCAATTGGCCCGATAGCTCAGGCTTATGCAAAATATTTCGAAGGGGGTAAGTGGTCAGTACACATATGGGATGATATTGGAAATATAGCTTTAACTTTCTAGATGCGCTTATCAATGCAAGCGCTAATTTTTTTAAGTGAGGGTATCTAGTTTCATCATCTTCCAAAGTTCGGCTTACATAATAAATAGGGAATTGCGTACCTTGCTCTTCTCAAACTAGTACTCCTCTTACTGCTATCTTGGACACTGCCAAATATAGGTAAAGCTTTTCATCTGCCTTCGGGGTATGGAGCAGAGGTAGGCTTGATAGGTATCGCTTCAATTCTTCTAAGGCTTGCTGGCATTCCGGGGTCCATGCGAAGTCCTTTTTCTTTATGAGCATGGAAAAGAACCTATGACTTTGATCCGATGACCTCGAAATAAATCGACCCAAAGCAGTTAGTCGACTTGTTAGCCTTTGCACGGCCTTCACACTATCCATGATCATGATATCCTCGATGGCTTTGATTTTATCGGGGCTAATTTCGATGTCCCGATTCGACACCATGAAGTCGAGAAACTTAACCGAGCTGACTCCGAAGGCACATTTCTCCAGGTTAAGCTTCATGTTGTATTTCCTCAAGATCTTGAACGTTTCCTACAAATAAGCTAAATAGTCCTCTGCGCGTAGGGACTTAACCAACATATCATCAATGTAAACTTCCACTGTTTTACCTATTTGTTCTTGGAACATTTTGTTAACTAGGCGTTGGTATGTAGCTCATGCATTTTTTAGCCTGAAGGGCATTATGTTGTAACAATAAGTTCCAAATTTAGTAATAAACGAAGTCTTTTCCTGATCCTCCGGGTTCATCTGAATTTGATTGTACCCGGAGTAGGCATCGAGAAAATTTAGGATCTCGTGGCCGGTCGTGGCATAGATCATACGATCGATGTTGGGTAGTGGGAAAGAATCTTTCGGACATGCTTTGTTCAAGTCCTAATAGTCTATACATATTCTAAGTTTGTTTCCTTTTTTAGGAACTACAATTATATTGGCTAACCATTCGGGGTACTTCACCTCCCGAATAGACCCTATTTTAAGAAGTTTGGTTACCTCATTCTTTATGAACGCATGTTTCATCTCGGACTGGGGCCTCCTTTTTTGCTTCACCGATTTGAATCTGGGGTCGACGCTTAACCGATGTGTGGTGATTTTTGGTGGAATGCCTATCATATCTAAATGGGACCAAGCAAAGCAATCCATATTATCAATAAGAAATTGAATGAGTTTTTTTCCTGAGTTTGGGGGTTAATCCCGTTCCAAGGTATATCTTTCAGTCTGGAAGGTGCTCGATTAAGACGACCTGCTCTAGTTCTTCGATCATTAACTTAGTTGCATCGGACTCTTTGGGAACAACGAAGGTTCGGAGTGTAAGGAAATCCTCATCTTCGTCTTCGTCTTCGATTGCATGTTGCTCCGATTCCGTCGAGGCTGGAGGCAGTGATTGCTATTTGGCCGCATGTTTACCTTTGATGTTCGATTTCTTCGAGGTTGAAGGCTCCGGTATCGGTACCACTTCCTCGATTGCAAACATCTCTTTTACAGCATATTTCTCTTCATAGACTGTTTTCACCCTTTCCTATGTTGGGAACTTCATCATCTGGTGAAGAGTTGAAGGCACTGCCCTCATGTTGTGTATCTTTGGTCTCCCGAGGAGTGCGTTATATCCCATGTCACCTTCAATGATATGGAACTTCATATCTTGTATGGTCCCGGCTATGTTTACTAGCAGGATAATCTCTCTCTTTGTTGTTTCGCTTGCCATGTTGAAGCCATTTAGGACCCCGGGATATAGGTACAATCTGATCTTGCAGGTCGAGCTGTTCTATGACCCTCGATCTGATTATGTTTGCTGAGCTACCTGGATCCATTAAAACAAGCTTAAATTGAATTTTATTTAAAAGGATAGAAATTAGCAGGGCGTCGTTGTGTTGCTGAGATATGCCTTCTGCTTCCTCATCGTAGAATGATAGGGCGTCCTCGGGCACATAGCTCCGACTCCGTTTTTCTCTGGTGATCGACACCTTTGGTGCATTTGAATACAGGTCGTTAAGGTACATCGACTCCGCCAATGATCATGTAGATTAGATGTTGTGGCTCTTCTTGCTCATTTTTCCTTGCATCTCTCTCCCTTAAGTGGTTTTTGGCTCGATCACTGAAGAATTCTTGAAGGTGACCTTCGTTGAACAACCGAGCCACCTCCTCCCTGAGCTGCCTGCAGTCTTCAGTTTTATGTCCATCTGTGCCATGATAATTGCACATCAAGTTCGGGTTCCTTTGAGAAGGATCGGTTTGTATAGGCCTGGTCCACTTGGTGTCTTTGATTCTTCCAATAGCTGACATGATCCCTGATGCATCTATGCTGAAATTATACTTCGATAGTCGAGGTGCCTCTACGGGGTCAGTATGCTTATCGAACCCACTCTTACTCATGAGTCCTCGAGAACTTAGGCCTCGATCGTTTCTCCGATCATTTTGAGAGGCGTTTCGACCCGAGCCGATCTTTCTCTGATCAATGTATGGCTGGTACCATTCCTTGTTCAGTCTTGATTTCCTGTCTGCATCCCTCAGTGATCGTCCTCGACCCTGATTTTCGATTGGTAATGGTTGTGTGCATCCGACCAAGTCACATCTGGATACTTGATCAAGTTTTGCTTTAATTGTCGAAATGCAATCGAGCTCCTTTCATTCAAACCCTGCATAAAAGCTTGTACTTCCCAGTCTTTCGAAACCGGTGGTAACTCCATCTGCTCCATCTGGAACCTAGACACGAACTCCGTCAACATCTCGTCGTTCCTTTGTTTTATCTTGAAAACGTTTGATTTCCTCGTGGCCACCTTTATGGCCCCAACGTATGCTTTCATGAAGGCGTCTGCTAACATAGCAAATAAATCAATAGAGTTAGGAGGCATGTTGTGGTACCAAATCATAGCTCCTTTCGGTAGTATTTCTGCAAA
This sequence comes from Nicotiana tabacum, assembly GCF_000715075.1. Lineage (NCBI taxonomy): Eukaryota > Viridiplantae > Streptophyta > Magnoliopsida > Solanales > Solanaceae > Nicotiana > Nicotiana tabacum. Next base: position 85,361,377 of record NC_134099.1, read on the forward strand.
CTTTTTCAACAAGACTTATTCGATCTCATTTCGTTCAAATCATTTCCTTTGATCCCGCAAGTATATTAAGTAATATGCTCGTTGGGGTCAGTTGTTCCATTATATTTGGGTATATCGGGCATGCAAAACTTTTTAGGAATGGGTATCGGAGCCGCGCTCTGATGGAATGGTTTTTGTATGAACTTTTTGGCGTCTAAACCTTTCAAACCTGGAGGTGCCCCCGGTATTTTGTCAACACGGGAGTTGTAAGTTTTCACCTTTTTGTTATTGTCTTCAATCTTCTTTTCCCAGACTCGATCCTCTTGGTGAGCTCTTCGAGCATCCTCATAATGCTGGGGTTAGACCCGAGTCATTTCCATTCGACCTCTCTGGCGCTGGTTCAGCACGTCGAGTATTTTCATGTTCAGCTACGCTCAGAGTCTTATTCTGACTTTGGAGTTGAGCGATGGCTATCTGCTGAGCTTGCAGCATCTTGAATATCACTTGGAGGCTGATTCCCTTATCTCCTTGTGCTCCTTGGCCACCAAATTGGGCTTCCCTACGTACATTTTCCCTGGTGTCTGTGCCTAAATCCGCGTTTAGAGCAATGCGTGAACTAATATCAACTGGTTCCATATTTGGCACTTCCCCTGGATTTATCGGTAGTACACCGACCCCCGCATTGCTATTTTCTCCAAGACCTTCGTTGTCATGAACATGTGCATTTTGTGAACTAGACATGTTTCAGCCTGAGAATCAAAAAATCTTGACAAGGAAAAGTATAAAAATAACGTGTGTAATGAGAATCAGTAAAGAAATAATCACTATTATCTTTAGCCCAACGGTAGCGCCAAACTGTTTATCTCGAAAATACGAGTAACAATTAAATTTGATTTGTGATTTTAAAGATATGTGATTTAGTTCAATATCAACTAATAATCAAGAAATATGAAGTAGAAATGAAAGAGACAAGTGAATCAAACCAATGTTACTGAGTAGTGGTGACCTCGAGATAGGCCTAGAACAATAAGAACAATTAAGTAAGAAAAGTAAAGTAAGAACAGTAGAGCTAAAGGATGATTCTGATGAACACTATGCAAAAAGTAGAGAGTATATTCTTTCTTCAATGATTAGATGATACTACAAATGATTGGGTCCCCTTTATATAATAGGGAAATCCTAAATGAGGTATATTTCTAGTTACAGTAAGGAATATTCTTGGCCCAGTTGTCTAACCGCTTAGTACGGAATTGTACAATCCTACTTCGGGATATGCGCCATGATCTTGGAGACGTGGCAGGAATCTAGCTCATTCTGTTACAAATCCATAACGGTACTATTTCGGGGTCGAGCATACTTGGTCCCGGTGTTCCTCGTACTCCTACCTCTGATTATTGCATTCTGTCTTCGAGCTCGAGTCTGATCCATCGGGCTCGAACTCGACCTCGCCCGAACTCGGGCTTAGGATGGACCCGCGAGCCTATAAGTCGGAGGCACATGATTTTGACCGTATACGATGGAACCTTCGGCACAATTATTTTTACTCTAATTGATTATTTGATGAAGGAAGTATTGCAAAGCAAGAGGGCGATACTGAGCCATTACAACATTAAATATGAAACAGTACTGTAAGGAAAAAGAAATTTAACTAATACAGAAAAAAGTACAACCATATCAATTACAATAAGGAATTTCTCTTATACTAATTGAAATCCAACAAATTTAATTACCAAACTATTTTTTCAAACTTATTCAAAAATGGAAATAGTAATTCAGCGAAGCATCAATTAATTAATTCATTGTTTTGAGCTTGGAATGCCTGAGGCAGAAAGATTTCAGCCTCCTTAATCCTTCTTCCAGAAAAGATGATTCAACTGCAAATGTGATCCGGAGCCAATTCTTCAGCCCCACAGCAGTTCCTGGAAAAAACTTTATAATGTTACATTTATTGACATTTTTTGTCATGACGTGTTTAGGGTCACATATTCTCAAGGTATTTTTGGCATGCGAAGAAAAGTTGGTCTTTCTTTCTTAAACTCAGTATCAAATCGAACATATTCAGATAAATTAAAACTGATAGAGTAATATTTTTCGTCCAAACGGGCTCTTAGTATTCTCAATTCTTTCATTTTGGTCTACAAAAGTAAAACAGCTTTATGTTCTGAATTGGTGTACTACCAGGCAGTAAAATGACAGCTTCCTCCTTGGCAAGCTTAAAGTAGAAGTCAATATCGTCACTAATATCTTGGAGGAGGGCTGCATTGAGCTTCACCTAAATTTGAGAAAATAAAATTAAGAAGTAGAAGGACCTAAAAGAGAAAAAAGAGAAAAAGTTGGACAAAAGTGTATGAAACATAAGTTTTGTGGAAGTCAGCAAATTACCATAACTACCATTGAGCCTTGCGATTTATAAGGGCAATTGATGCATGGAATCTCCAGTAATTTTTTCATAACAGATATCTGAATTCTTCTTTAGCATTTTGAGTGTATTCCTGAAGAAATTTTCTTTGGTGCTTTCAATTATGGTGGGAACTGCTGCCTACAACAACGAAACACTGAATTAGCAAACATTTTTGCAACGTTACACATTATTTCTAGTACTCATTATAGATATTTACCCTATAAGATGACTTATTATGTAAATATTTTAATATCGTCAACGCATAGAACTTAAACTCGATAAAATTTAATCTTTTTTAAAAAATAAAAGAAAAATAATTTTATTAATCAATTGTGAGTACAATGTTGTTTGTTCCCATGATTCTCCTCTCCGAATTATTTCCTCAATCGAAGGTTAAAATGGTGTATCTCTCGAACGAGAATTTGTATGGTTCTTATCTAATTGTCAATAAGTGTCCGGCTTCATTTTATCTCTTTGTGAATATCCCAGGAATTTAAGGGATTTTCGAGATATAAGGAATTTAAGTTATATAGACTACTAATATAAATATTTTTTTTACACCAGCATAATTTAACTACCTATTATAGTAGGAGATATACCACTTTTAATAAATTAGCAGTTTTAATATTTAATATTATTCTCTTTGCCTTAATTTATGTAGCATTTTTCCCTTCTCGAGATTTAAGCTATGTGAATTTTGATCAATATTATAATTTTTTTTTTATATTGACATGAGAAGAATTGCAGCTTATAGCTAGTACTTTTTGTATAGTTTTTTGAATATTTAAATTTTAATTTTAAAATATTGAGTTAATTTAATTCTATTTAGCTTTAAATATTAGTCAAATTAACTCTCGTAAATTGAAAAGAGGCACATAAACTGGAATGGAGGGAGTATAAGATTTATTTGCAATCATCTTAAAATAAGATAATCTGATTATATAAATATTTCTTGGACAGTCACTCCATTGATCTAAACATAATATGCTTAATAAATATAAAAAAGGAAATTATAGGCTACAAACCTGTATGAAAGTTGCAGGGCCTCCACATATGTCGCAATATTTCTTAATACGTTCGATAATCTGAGAGATGCAAAAGAAAAAAGACTTGTGATGAGTATCGCATATTACAATAAATATTTAGGTTTGATTTTTATATATGGTTTAACAAACCTTAGGGCTTTTGAAGATGCAATTAGGATCGTTAATGACAAACCAACCAAGTCGCCAACCAGGAATTAACCATCTTTTAGATAAAGAACCAAGAGTAAGCACTGGTGCTATTGAACTAAATACTCCCATTGATATAAATGGGTTATCTCCAAAAGCAAGATGTCCGTACGCTTCATCTGCTATGATCACAGTTTTGAGTCTCTTTGCTGTTTCTGCTATCTGATAACAATTAAAAAAAAAAAAAAATTCAAATATTGATTAGTGATTCCCAACTCTCAAGCTAAAATGTTATAAGTGAATGGCAATAGTATTTTGGTCAGCTAAATCTTCAATGGCCTTTAAATTAACTTGCCAACTTTTCTCAGGAACAAGATCATAGTACCTAACTTCAACATTTCTAAAAGCAGCACAAAATGCATAAATTGAGAAACCAGGCCTTGGAAGTAAAATATTAGAATTAGGTCGTGAAAGTATTGATACTGCTATTTCTATAGCTTGTGTGCAACCAGCTGTTACATACACATCTTCTGCTGATAAATCATACGCAAGATCGCTCGACAAGTAACTTGCAATTGCCCTGTTCATTTCACCATTAAAGAAGAAGAAAACTTTAGTATATATATATATATATATAACCCACTAATAGAATACAAATGCATCTTTACCGGTATTCATCACGGCCGGATTCACAGTGTAATATACGGGTTTACGTGAACTATACTAAATATCTGTAAATATTTAATTGTGAACCTAATTACTGTGGGAACTCATAAACTTCTGATAACCATTAGAAATGTTTGGAGAAATTATAGCAATGACATCACGTACGTATTTTAAAACGTTGAGGCAATCTTCATGCATGCATATAAACTTAGAGATGTACATTTCGATTTTTATGCTACTAAAGTTTGAGTACGTATTTTAAAACGTTGAGGCAATCTTCATGCATGCATATAAACTTAGAGATGTATATTTCGATTTTTATGCTACTAAAGTTTGAGTTACGTGGAAAAACTCACATTGGTTTGTACCCATGCATTACGTGGGAATTAATTAATCTATAGGAAAGTCACATATTTTTCTTTCAATAAATACCTATATTTAGATTTTGACACTGATACATAGTTATTGTAGTACCTATTTATTTAGAGCTCAAAATGATCATTCGAGTAATTAAGAATTGACAATATATCCACCAACCCTGATTTCGTGTCTTTGAAACTCCAAAAGTATGATGTAAATATAAAGTATCTTACGTAAAAAATAAAAATGTCTACTATAGGCTAGAATCAAGCATGTACTAATTTATTTCGATTATTTACCTGGTATACAAAAGCCAGGTGAGGGAAGAGTTCTCATTAGCTTTGCATTTCAGAATATATTTACTAATAAAATAACATTTAACGTACGTTATGTCAAGTATGAACAACTATGGAGATAAAAGTGAAATTTATAATATACCACACTAACAGAAGAGAGACTCATTAGTCATGTAATGCAAGTATACATAACAACGGTTAAAGTTACATGCACTGGTAATATAAATTTCTTTTTTAACTATTATTAAAATGTATATAATCGATTATCGAAGGTCACAAATTATTTTTCATGCAATCATACCGGATTTTATATGAAGAGTTACCTGCTATTAGGGATAAATTTAACCTGATAATGTGAGAAAATCTATATATATATATGCACAGAACATAAACTCTAACAACGATTAGATAAGAAAAGTAGATTACTTTCTAGCAGTGGGAAGACCAACAGTGGGAGAATAGCCATTGAATTTGTCAAGAAGAAGGCTCTCAACAACAGCTTCCTTGGCAGCAGCAGTTGTATGAAAGCAAGAATGAGCAGTTGGATCTCCTATTCCTAGTGATATCACTTCCCTCTTATTCCCTTCACCTTCATTATCACTAATACTGCCTATTAACAAGCCAAGAATTCCTTTGATTGTGATATTTGTAGGTGTTTCCACCTCATCTTTTGTGTAATTTCTTTCGCTTCCCACATTATTCTCCATGTTTTCTCTCTGACAAAAATGGAAAATGGGCTCAAATTAAAGAGAGTGTGAGTTTTGTGCAATGCAATCTTAGAACTAATCCTCCATATTTATACTTGTTTCAAAAGGATTCTTCTCAATTTTATACTAGTATTATTTTCAAGTAGATGTTAATTAATGTAGAGGTATACTAATTAGCATCTTTTGTGTAGTCAAAGAATCAAGTTCAGTCAATTAGAGGAACTAATTTGGCGGAGCACATTTATAAATGGTTGAAACATGCAAATTGATGTGACTAATAAAAAATTTAAAACCACCTTTACAATTGGTTCATGCCAGAATGTAGAGGACAGTACACAAATGAAAATATAGCTGCAACGTCTCACTAATTAGGAATTGTTAATTAATAGAGGACAGTACTGTACACGGGTGAAACCGGACCCGTAAGACGGCCCGGTTTCCGATAAAAAAATCGAGGGTAAGGGAGTTATCGAGATAGGTTCCGGGGCACGACGCCCGCCCTCGAGAATATCGGGGTCATGACCCCGGATCAGTCCAAATCCCAAAAAATTTCAGAGAGCATTATCGGCAATTGAACACGATTAGCAGAAGGCCGTAGTATCCGTGACCAGCTGGATATCACGGTGTGGATCTCGTTACGTATCGTCAGAAATCTAGTGGTTACTTAACGGAAGATTTTTACCTTTTATGGAATTGTACCTAGAGTAGGACCCCCCATGATATATAACGGAGGATCTGATTATTCATTGGTAACATTGTAACGCATGCATACTAAGGCAATATATTGTTATTTTCTTTGTTGTTCAAAGTTCTTATTCGTGTTCATTAGTGTTTAGTTATTGTGAGCCTGGATCGAGGGCGGATATTTCATCAAGGCCGAAATCATCCTCCTCAAGTGGTTTGATAATTTACTATATCTTTATCTGTTTAATTTAACGCAATTTACTGTTTGTATAGAATTAATCCGCGTATCCTTAAAACCACTTACAAATTTAGTTGGTATCTGTTTTTTAGGGTAAACAGTTTGGCGCCCACCGTGGAGATAAGGATAATAGTGGCTATTTGATACAAATTTTTACAACACACTGTACTTTACTCTTGCTTTTTGAGATCTTAATTTCAGGCAAATTTAAAAATATCAAACTCTCAGTCTGCTCAACTAAACGTTAATGCTGAATCTGGCCACCACGGCGAGAACAACAATATAGTGTCCCGCAACGAGGTTCACCCTGCTGAGCCCAACGGGGTCCCGGTTGTAGATCCAATCGATGCCAACTCATATGTGTCCATCAACGCTAACTTGCCCATCGACCAGGAAAAAAGCATTCGCAGGGGAGCCAGGTCAGTAGCCAGGGATACGTACGGTGGTGAAAGTGATGGGATCAACTTGCGAGTGATCTTCGAAATGCTACAGGCTCAACAGGCAGCGATAGCCAAATTATAGAACCAAAGCCGACTCCCAGTAGAGTTGAGCCCGAACCATCCCGGAAAAACACTCGTAGAAATGAACCAATCACAGAAAGGCCAAGTAAAGCTGAATCTGGGACCAACCCGAAAATGGTAAAAATGCTCAAGGAATTGACAAAACGGGTAGAATCAAGAGAAAAGAAAATCGAAGCTAATGACAAAGGAAAATGGAAGGAAATTTTGCCCGAAGTCCTATGGGCACATCGTACGACCTCAAAATCTAGTATCGGGGCCACCCCATTCTCGTCGGTCTGCGGTGCTGAAGCGCTTATACCGGTCTAAGTAGGAGAACTGAGTCTTAGGCTCCGATATGCGATCGAAGAATCAAACAACGAGGCCATGAGTACGAGCCTGGAACTGTTGGACGAGAGGCACGAGGCTGCCCTAGTCTGGTTAGCCGCCCAAAAATAACGAATCGAATGGTATTACAATCGGAGAGCCAACCTCTGACACTTCAATATCGGGGATTGGGTGTTAAGAAAAGTGATACTAAACACCCGAAACCCAAACAAAGGTAAGCTGGGATCGAATTAGGTAGGTCCATATTGAATTATCGAGATCACTAGCAAAGGATCATACAAACTCGAAGCAGGGAACAGTGAGCGACTACCGAACAACTAGAACGTGACCCTTCTTAGAACGGTACTACTACTAAGGTATGAGCCCATTCATTATTTTCTATACATATATTACGAATTGAACTAACACTGGAAGGCAACGGCCAAATAATGGTGCAGTTATTAGGCATGAAAGCACGTGTTGCACTTCTTTTTTCCTTGAACCGTTTTTTTCCCAAATGGGTTTTCCGGCAAGGCTTTTATTGAGGCAATAGTAGATCATGCTAACTTCGAACTAAAGACCGACTATGAACCGAAGTCGAGGGTCACATCAATAGTATTCGAGCCCTCTCTACGATCGGGCTCAAATATTGGGGGCATCACACTCGAATAAAGATTTTAGCAAGGAAACAAACTTTATGCTCGAACAGTCTGGACTTAATGGATAGGATTTATTGTAAGGGAGAAACGGTTGAACTTTGCCAACATAGACCACTTAAGCCATAACACGAATCTTGTACACATTTGGAATCTTGTATTTTGCGCACAATGAAAGAAAGTTTCTACCTTGCAGATACATATTTTGTCTCTTAAACACTACTACATTTTGTTCCTGAAGCACATCGAGCCCAAGGGCCACCTCTATCCGGATAGGAGAGATCACCCCCACTCGGGGACTGTCGTCCAAGGAAAACTCGAATGGCTCGGGAGGACGAAGCCCGGGGACACAAAAACCTATTTGGTAGTGCCCGAACTTTAAAGGCTATGGCCACCCCTACTCGGGAACTGTTGTCCTGGGCAAGCCCAGATGGCTCAGATATTGAAGCCTGGGGTAATAATCCCATTGGGCTATACCCGAACTTAAAAGGCTACGGCCATCCTAGAAATGGCTCGAAGACATCCGAAACACATAACCCAAAAACATAAGACCTTCAAAATTTCCAAACCGGGGCAAAGGCTACCCTCATTAAAATTATAATCTAAAAACTTCTAAGTAATCACTTTGGGGAAAGCTTCCGGTTATACCAAGCCCCCACGAGTTTTAAGCAAAATTACATCAAGAAGAAGCCTTGTTCGAACCTCCAAATGAGACCTTATTACTATGTACTAAGGTATTTGAAATCTTTACAATCGTAAAGAAAAAGCCAAAAGAAACAAACTTGAAAATTGCCAAAGGGAAAAAAGAAAAACCTTGTATATATATATATATATATATAAAGATTTTTATAAAGGCCAAACGGACTGAACAAAATATACAAAAATACAAAAACAAATAAAAATCTACAAGGCACCTAAGCTTGATCTTTGCCAGAACCCACCTCATCACAGGGACCATCGGGGTCTTCTCCGCCCTTTCCGATTTGCCGGAACCCTCATAGTCTTCCTCATCCTAAGGATCTGCCAACTTCTTAGCCTCAGCCTCGAGCCTCTTAGCATTTTTGATCTCGATCGATAGGTCGAAATCACAGGCATGAACTTCCTCGAGAGCCTCCCTTCAAGACTGCCATTTCACGTATTCGACAGTGACTTTCAGGCGATCCTAGGATGCCTCAGCGTCAACTCTGTACTGGGCCACCATCTCTTTAGCATCGGCCCTGGTTATTTCCGCCACTGACTTGGCTATTTTAAGCTCTTTGCCAAGGGTATCCCATTCAGCAACGGTCGAGCCTAATTGAGGCTGGAGGTCTTCGATTTTTTGGGACCGGGCCTCAACTTTCTCCCTCGCCGCTCAAAGTTGGACCTCCACCAGGCTAGCTGCTCCTGGGCAGTCTCTTTCCTTGAAGCCAATCGGTCCATTTTGTCCTTTCACTCTTCGACCTCGGCTTTGACCTCATCCATCATGGCTCGAAGTTGGTCGATTCAGTCAAGCTTCTACTGGACCTGTAGGTTTTGACCGTTAGTCGCCATGTCTAGCTCGTCATCACTAACTTCAAAGATCTTTACCTGTTCCACCAGGTCGGCATATTTTTCTAAATCGCGTCCAACTCAGCCCGGAGTTTCTTGACTTCTCCTTCGCATTGCTCGGTGAGAAGCTTATACATATCCCTCTTCTCAGCAAGCTCTATGACCTTAGCCTCGAGCTGGATAAGCTCAGCTCGGTACCAGAGAAAGGTTTCATGGTGGAGTACCGAAGCTTGCAAAAGTGCAAAAAGAAAAAGGCATTAGAGTTATCAAAAATTAAATTCGAAGATAAAAGAGTGTAATGACACCTTACCTGGTTCAGTGTATGTTGTGCTTTGTTGAACAAGCACGGCGCATCCACCTTGCTCATTTTTTCCTGGTCTTCTTTGATTACCAGGCATCGGAGGTAGCTAGCTATCCCAACATGGGCGGAAAGAATACGGGCGTCCTCCGGGACGGTGATAATAACTGACCACTTCCGGCCAGGATCAACGATCAGAGCGGAGAATCGGCTGATCAACTTTGGGCTTGAGTTTGGTCCACCAACCTCTGAGGATGGACTTTTCCTTATACCTCTAAGTCACCCAACCTGGAGAAGTCCTCCAGGGAGGTTGAATCCATACCATTAATAAAGCATCGGAAGAGATCGTTCGCTCCATGAGCCCTCTCGTTAGATTGCTCCTTCGTCAATTGGGCTTCATTGAACATGGATTATTTAAACAAAGGCGATCCCGAAATTTCGATAACATCGGGCGGAGTAAAGCCGACGTCTCGAGAGGTTTCGGCCCTCACCTCTGCACCAGCCTCCTGAACATGAGGGGGATTAGCCTCTATTATTTCCCCCTCGGTTGCCACCCACTCCTCGGAGATGGACGGCTCGCAGACAATAATAATTTTGTCCTCCTCGGGTTAGTCCCCAAGCCGGTAAATCAAGGCCGAGTCAGGCACCCTTGGAATTGGAGCTTTCCTTTGGCTTCCGAGCCAATTTTCTCCTTGGTTTCTTTTTCTCCGAGCTCAGGGAACTCGGATCCCTCCTTCTTTTCTTCTCTCCTCCTGTGGCTCCGGGCTGCCCCAAAGTAGAAGGTTCGGAAGGTAGGTCCTCACCCCTTACTAAGGGCCTAAGCTCGATGGTCTTAGGTGGACCTTCAAAAATGAGAAAAGAAGGAATGAAAATATAGTGTTGAAAAGGAAAGCCTAGTGCTACTTATCCGAGAAAAGTAACCTTACCATGAGAACGGGCCTCCCAGCGGCCCTCCGAGAGCTTGCGCCACGAGCGCTCGGCATAAGGCATCTGCAAACAAATGCCTCTAATCTACTCCTTGAGCCGAGGAATAGCATATGGGACTCGAGCGAGGGCTGCACCACAACAAACACCGATGAGAAAAAGGAAGATAAAACATAAAATCAACATTTAAAAGGGAGTTGTACTTATGTGATACGTTCCACTTCTCGGGGAACGGCCTCTACTCGGCAGGTATCAGGTCGACGGCCCTCACCCGAATGAAGCGTCATTTCCAACCCCAATCCGGGTCCTCGTTGATACTTGAAAATGGGGCTTTGCTAGCCCGGCATACAAGCTTTATCAGTCCTCCTCCGGAAGATTTGGGGACTTTACAAGCGGAGTAGATGATCGATGGTGAACATGCATGAATCAATTTTGTTCACAAAGAATCGGAGGAGGATCACGATCCTCCACAGCGATGGTGGATTTGGCCGAGACATACGTCGTACCTCCTACAGAAGTCCAAGATGAACGGGTCCACCGGGCCCAATATAAAGGGATAAGTGTAAACACTCAGATATCCCTCAACATGGGTAGTAATGTCGTCATCAGGCCCGGGAATCACTACGTCCTTATCTATCCAGCCACAGTCCTTTTGAACCATAGAAGAACGGCCTCAGTAATGGAGCAGATGTATCGTGACACCACCTCGTATCGGCCTTGAACCGAATAGGGCTTTTCAACCTTGAAGTCTTCATTAACCGAACATCCCCTGGGGGTAAACATTTTCAAGTGGGGCTCGACCCGTCAGTTCATCAGTGGTTGCGCCCTGAGCGGACCTCTCGAGGACAACCACATCGGAGGCGGTCTCCTCGACCTCAGTGGTGGCTGCGAAGAAAAAGGAGCACCTTTCTAGGGAACGGTCTTGGAAGCCTTCGCCATTTTTATCTGGATAAAAAAGTTTGAAAGGATGAAGAAGAATGAGGAGATGAAGAGTGAGAACTTGGTAAGAAAATCAAGCATACTGGCTTAAGTGAGGGGTAAAAGAAAGGTTGCAACTTGAAAAACGAAGGTAAGAATATTGAAGAATGAAGGAAAGAAGTGATATCTTGAAAGATCGAAGGTAGATACTTGGCCAAAAGTAAACAATGAACGAAGGAAGGAGTATTTATAGGGGCTTCGCGCCATTTCGCTTGAAGAATGACCTGCCGATGGCTGACACATGTTGGGGGTCATTATGACATGACTGGACGTTTCGGTTTCTTTGTCATTTTGTGTCGCAGCATATTGAAGAAGAGATCGGAAAACTCATGTCGTTCCTCGTCGTTTTCGTGAAACTTACTCTCCAAGAAATTAGGGGACTATCTGTATATAGGTGAAACCGGACCCATAAGACGGCTGGTTTCCGATAAAGGTAAGGGAGTCATCGAGACAGGTTCTGGGGGCACGACGTCTGCCCTCGAGAATATCGGGGCCATGACCCTGGATCGGTCCAAATCCCAAAAGACATCAAAGAGCATTATTGTCGCACCTCCTTTTTACAACCCCGCGAAGGGCGTAGGAGTTTTTTCCAATTAAAGGACAATCGAAACAGGATTTATTTATTTATTTCAGAGTCGCCACTTGGGAGATTTAGGGTGTCCCAAGTCACCAATTTTAATCCCGAATCGAGGAAAAGAATGACTCCATATTACAGTCCGCGAACCAAAAATCCGGATAAGGAATTCTGTTAACCCGGGAGAAGGTGTTAGGCATTCCCGAGTTCCGTGGTTCTAGCACGGTCGCTAAATTGTCATATTTGGCTTATTTATCTGATTTTAATAAAATTATGAACCGATGTGCCAATTTTAACTCTTTACCACTTTATTATTATTATTATTATTTTAAAAAAAAAATTGTGAACATTGTTTAAAACATGTCTTTGGATTACGTCACATGAAATGCACCCGCAATCTGGAACACATTTTTATTCAATGTTTTAGGATTTAGATTTGGGTCGCATGAAATGCGCATCCGAGTTTAAGAAGGTAAAATTAATTAAATCGCGCCTAAAGAGTCTAGCGTATCATTATTTTGGGTAGGGCCGTGAAATTTGCTAAAACGGCTCCTCCCTAATTCTAAGCGATTAAATGGACATTTATTGAGGGCCCCGCAATCTATACATTTCATTAAGCGAGGCTCATCTCATTTATTTGGACAAATCTTAAAACGACTACATTTTTCTATAAAAATGAGTCTCTAAAATAAAGAAAGAAAATCCTAATTTATTACTAGCTTTTTATTATTTTAAGAAGACATGACATGCTAATTGCTTGATTAATACAAATATTGATGAAAAAGGAATTTCACTCTTAATTTCGAAATTATAAATAAAATAAAAATTCAACAACTAATATTCAAAATAAACAAATATAGCTAGATTAAAACTCAGCATTGTTATTTTTTTTTAAAAAAATTATTGAGATTAATTATTCACAATCATTTGAAACTAGATTTAACCATAATTACTAAAGCTTATTAGAAAGTTTATTAGACTTAAACGTTCTCTTAATCTTGCTTAAGCTCAAGTCATGCCTTAATGCCTAATTTACGATGTTTAATTTAAATTCGTGTCTTAGCTAAATTTAGCTACTTGTTCATGATCAACCTATAATCTTGAAGCCTTCATAACTAGTGAATTAACCTATTTTTCCGAACTGATTTATTACAGACTAACTTATGATATTATTTTCTTATTTCAGTTATTTTTAGTAATTCATGAGATAGCTTAAATACAATCAACAAAAGGAACAAAGAAATAAAAACGAAATTAAAACTTCAAATTTTCATTCTTCATATGTATTCACGCTTCATATTTCGGATTACAATAAACAGCTTTTTAGTTGTGTACCTGATATTGGAAGCAAAAGAAAATGAATATGAGAATCAGCAGCAGCAGTAAAATCAATACAACACAGCAACAATAGCCCAGCAACAGTAACAACCCAGTAACAGACCGGTGGAGTAGTAATCCAAAAAAAAAAAAAGCTTCCAGCTTTTATGAAACAACAATTAATTCTGATTTCAAACAACAAAAGAAAACAGAATATTTTTTTTAGTTTTTTTTTTTATATTTGAAAGCTTAAATATTTTTCGGAATTTTCTATCTCTTAAATGTTCAGCCCTTTTCTCTCTCTTATTTTTCAGATTTGTTTCTCTCTCCCGTTTTTTTTTCTGTCTGTGTATTTTTCTTCCCTCCCTTTTTATTCTGATTTCAAGACTTCTTATAACACATCCCATAAATCTTTTAATCAATTAAAATCAACCCATTTTCTCTACCAAACCCATTATCTTCCCACTCATCTCCATTATATTAAATAAACATATCACACCACCCCATTTCATTTTGTCCCCCATGCTTCATTTAAAATAATGCAAGATTCCCCTTTAAATTAAATCTTGTCCCCCCTTTATATTAAACAACTATATCACAACCCACCCCATTTCATTTTGTCCCCCATGCTTCAAATAAACAATTTCAAAATGTACAATTCCTAAACTACCCCTCCGACCTTACTGAAATTACCAAACTACCCCTGAACGTACTACAAATTTACCAAACTACCCATCAGCTATAACACATCAATTAATCAAACTTAACCAAAATATAGACAATATGATCAATTTCTAACAATGTTCAAACAACAATATGAACACGGATGAACATCATAACAACAATATCACATGAACACGATTTTAACAACATTTCAACAACGAAGCACATGAACATGATTTCAACAACATTTCAACAACAAATCACATGAACACAAATTGAACAACAAAGAACAACTAAAATTTGATTGAACAATATTTTAGCAACAAACAATCCTATTTTCGGATTCAACAACAACAACAAACAAGTATATTTTGATTTCTAAATTCAATAATATTGAACTTAAAATCAACTACTCTAACAACATTACAACAACAATTCCTATATTAAACTTTATGAGACAATTTCAAGAAATAATCACAAATGGTAAACAAGAAATCAAACTATACAAAATTCGGATTCAAGATCATCCAAACAAAGTATGAACATGAATGAATCTATTTTAACACAACAAACATGACGGATTAAACGATTAAATCAATATATTTCCTTTAACACAACTAAATTCTTTTTAGACAAATAACAAGATTGACGAATAAACAATTATGAACTTAAGCTTGAACTTAATAATATTAACAATTTCCAACAATACATAAACACATGAAACAAATTGAAGAAATAGTTAATTAAATTTCAATTTGAATCTAACAAACATCAAACTAACAAATATTCACTTAAACAATAATACAAACATGAAATGAATATGAAAACAACTAATTAAACTTCTATTTTGAAATCTGAAAATTAATTTAACAAAGCACATGAACATGAACAAACTAGAAAAATGATTTCAACGATGAACAACGAACAAAACAAGAATTGAATTCTTTAACGATTTTAACTTCGAGAAATATAAAAACAAAATATGGACAAAATAAAACTCAAAAACAACTAACCGAAGATGAATCAACGAAGAACTTTGATTGTAAACAAATCTGTCCGAGCCTCGACCAAAGCTCGAACAAATGACGACGAAGACGAAGAGAAGATGAAGGCAAAAAACAGCAGCAGCGGCAAGCATGTTTGGTGAAGGTCGACGAGCTGTTCGTCGTCGATGGAGCAGTGGAAACGCAGCAACAATGGAGGACAAAAATCAGCAACAATGGAGGATAAAAAACAGCAGCAATGGAGGACAAAAACAGCAGCAATGGCGGACAAAAAGGACGCAGCAGCGGCGACATGGATGACGCAGAAACAGCTGCGACGATGGTTGTTTGGACGCGACGAAGATGGTGTAGCTGCTGGGAGTCATTGCTGCTCGTCATGGCTGCTCGTTCATGGCTGCTTGGGGCTGTTTGAAGTCGTCCATGACTGGACGTGGTGAAGAAGACGACGAAGAAACAAGGGGGGGACAACCATGGATGTCGAAGTTTGAAGGTGGTCGTTTGGTTTTAATGGCGGACGGGGGTCGATTTGGGTGGTCCGACGAGGGGTTGTGCGTGTGTGAGTGTGACGTTGGGCATCCATGGTTGAGCTTTGAGGGGGAAGCCATGGATGACCTTAGAGAAACTTGAGGAAGAAGAAGAAGATAGGAGGGGGGCGGATGACTTCTTAGTCTTTTTAGGGTTTTTTCTTCTTGTTTCTTTTGTTTTGTGTTGTAAAATGTAAGACAAAGGGGTTTGGGTCTTTTGGGTTATGGACTGGGTCGACCCAGTTCGAAATGGACTGGGTCGTAGGGAAGATTGGGCCATTTTTTGGGCCTATAGCTTGAAATTGAAGAAGAGGCCCAATTCCGACTTTCTTTATATTTTCGCTCTCTTTTCTTCTTTTATTTTTCTAAAACTAAATTATAAAAATACTTAAACTATTATTAAGAACTAATTAAGTTATAAAGGCGCAAATTAACTCCCAATAACAATTAACGCACAATTAAGTATTAATTAAGCATAAAATTGTATATTTGGACATTAAATGCTAAAAATGCAAACGATGCCTATTTTTGTAATTTTTAATTTTTGTAAAACAATTTTAATTACTATCAATTGTAGAATTAAATCCTACATGCAAAATGCGACATATTTTTGTATTTTTTATTAATTTAGCGAATAAACACGCACAGACAAATACAAATAATTCTTCAAAATATCACAAAATATCACAAAATTGCACACCAAAGAAAAATCATTTTATTTTTGAATTTTTTGGGAGTAATTCTCTTATAGGGCAAAAATCACGTGCTTACAATTATCGGGCAATCAAACACGACTAGCAGAAGGCTGCAGTATATCCGTGACCCGCCGGATATCACGGCATGAATCTCAGCACGTACCGGCGAAAATCCAATGATTACTTAAACGGAGAATTTTTACCTTTTATGGAATTGTACCTAGAGTAGGACTCCCCTACTATATAAAGGGGGGTCTCATTATTCATTAGCAACATTGTAATGCATGCATACCAAGGCAATATACTGTTATTTTCTTTGTTATTCAAAGTTCTTATTCTTGTTTATCAGTGTTTAGTTACTATGAGCCCAGATTGAAGGCGGATATTTCATCAAGGCCGGAATCATCCTCTTCAAGTGGTTTGATAATTTTTTTTATCTTTATCTGTTTAACTTAACGTAATTTACCGTTTGTATCGAATTAATATGCTTATCCTTCAAGCACTACTAGAAATCCGGTAAAAAGTGACCACAAAAAGCGACCAAAGTTGGTCGCTTATAGGCCTAAAAGCGACCAAAAAGCGACCAAACATGTCTGGTCGCAATATTGCTGGTCTCTTTATTTTAGGGACCAAAGTTGGTCGCTAATTAGCGACCAACTTTGGTCTCTAAGGTAAAAGGACCAAATATTCCAGGTAAAGACTATAGCGACCAACTTTGGTCGCTTTATTATTTTAATAATATAATTTTGGCGACCAAAGTTGGTCTCTAAATGTAAAATATGTTATTTATTTATTTATTATTAATCATAAAAAAGCGACCAACTTTGGTCTCTAATCCAAATATTATATTTTAAAATCTGGAAAATAGAGACCAAGATTGGTCGCTTTTTTATTTATTTATTTTTATTTTTTTTAAAATATGGTCGCTATGGTTGGTCGCTAACTTCAAGAAATAATTTTTTTTTTAATTATAAGCGACCAACTTTGGTCGCTATATTTCCAGAAATTATTTTTTTTAAATAGAATAGCGACCAAAGTTGGTCGCTTTTGAGAAATCTGGGTTAAATAGCGACCAAGGTTGGTCGCTATTTCCCAGAAAATTGTTTTTTTTAAAGGGAAAAGCGACCAATTAGCGACCAAAGTTGGTCGCTTTTCTTGGTATATTTTTGCCAGAAAATGCCTGTTTTGGCAGCTACACCACCTGCCAGCTTACCAAAAATCCTAAACATGCATTTTATGCCAACAACAACAACAACAACAATAAACAACAACAACAACAACAACAACAACAACAACAACAACAATAAAAAGCAACAAAGTATAAAGTTCAATAGAACTAACACATTAAGCTAACAAAACTAAGTTAACGCTTATTACAAGCCCATTCGAAAATTGGTTCTATTGTCTAGTTCAAAGTATATAAAGTACTCAAGGAGTGTTCTTTCAGCATCCTCATCCGAAAGTTGGATTGCCTCGCCCGACTCATTAGGTGGCTGACTGCGTATGAATTCCCCCACATCAGCTGTGAAGCAAACCTATAAGAAAAATTATATTCAATTAGTATTTCAAAATTTATATAAAAGTAAATCAAAATACTTAATGAAAAGTAAAAAACTTACATGTATAGTCGAGGCTCGACCCTCGACCCACCTTTCTAGATCAGTCTCTTTCTTCTTCTTTACAATACGAGTCTCATTGAATAACTCATCTTACTTCATTGGCATCATAAAGTTGTCTGGTGGCTTTGGTGATTATCCTCGTGGTACTATTACTCGGGATGAACTTAGATACAGAGAGTAACTTGGATACAGTACCCGACAGGGTGTGTCTTTGATCAATTGTTGTTCTCATTAGCGACAATGATGATGAGAAGGCAATGGCATGTGTTTCAAACAGTGATGGTGTAGGTAAGAATTTAACATTTCCTAAGCAGATAAAAGAAGAGGTTATAGAGGAATTCTCTACTTCCTCTTGGAAAATGAAGTAGAGAATTCCTCTATAACCTTTTCTTTTATCAATTTAGGAAATGTTAAATTCCTACCTACACCATCACTGTTTGAAACACATGCCATTGCCTTCTCATCATCATTGTCGCTAATGAGAACAACAATTAAAGGCACACTATGCCAGGTACTGTGTCTAAGTTATTCTTGGTGGAAGTTGCATTGCATGTCTAATAAAGTCATCAACCTCTTCTACAAAATCCTCCCGCAATCCTAAATTTCAATTCATATCTACAAAAGTTCAAGTCATATCCTAAAATTTCAATTTATAAACTAAAATTCCAATACATAAACTAAAAGTCCAATTCATATCCTAAATGTTCAATTCATATCCTAAAGGTTCAACTCATATCCACAAAAGTTCAAGTCATATCCTAAAATTTCAATTTATAAACTAAAATTCCAATACATAAACTAAAAGTCCAATTCATATCCTAAATGTTCAATTCATATCCTAAAGGTTCAACTCATATCCACAAAAGTTCAAGTCATATCCTAAAATTTCAATACATAAACTAAAAGTCCAACTCATATCCTAAAGGTTTAATTCATATCCTAAAGGTTCAACTCATATCCACAAAAGTCCAATTCATATCCTAAAATTTTAATTTATAAACTAAACTTCCAATACATAAACCAAAAATTTCAATTCATATCTTAAAGGTTCAATTCATATCCTAAAGGTTCAACTCATATCCACAAAAGTTCAAGTCATATCCTAAAATTTTAATTTATAAACTAAAATTCCAATACATAATC